>NC_140589.1:1948275226-1949475226 GCF_964204655.1 Triturus cristatus
CCAAATGGTCAACTTAAGTAAAACAAACACAAAACATAATTAAAACAAAAAAATGGCAAATAAAATGTTAAACCCTCACTAATTCCCCTATGTGTATGTAATTATCTAGCATAATTGCTACATTCAAAGCGTTTATACTCACCCAGTGATGTCATCTGGTACGACTTACAATTACACCACAAAGCAACATATAACATGCAATATTCTAATTTTCTAATATTAGTATGCGTACATATTTTAGTTTACGAATTATTTTGACTATGCAGATGCAAATCCCACGTGTAATTCATACATTAATAGAATTGATTAATAATCCACTTCAAACATTTAATATGATTATAATTAATTGATTATTCTAATTAGTATGCACATGCAAATTGGGGGGGTATACAACATTTTGTACTACCCGCTCTATCAAGGGCATGGGTTGTTTGTGGCCCGTGAGTGGATGAAGTCTTGATGGAGGCAGTGTACTGTAGGGCGAGCTGGCTCCATTCGGTTAGTCCGATGTCTGTGGTGATAGCGGGGTCCATTGTGTTGCAAGAAGAAGTCGATGGCCTTGAGCTGGGGTTTGAAGTATCTGTAGATGTTGGTGATCTTGTTGTGGAAGAAGTTTACAAAGTTGTTGCAGAGTTCCTGTGAGGCAGGAATGTTACTTGTTGCACCTGATGGGTTTAAGAATCCTTTGATGACGGTGAAGAGTTCTTTGCAGTTAGTGGAGCTGGATTTGTTGTGTCACGCTAAGGCCTTTTTCTTTGATTTTCTCAACTGTCTGTGGCAAAGATTGTGGGTGGTCTTGAAGGAGGTCTTGTTGGTTGTATCCTTGCTGTGGCACCATCTCCTTTTCAGCTGTTTACAGTGTCGTTTAGCAGTGCTGTGGTCTTCAGTGTACCAGCACTGATTGGTGGACCTTCTGTGGGTCTTGTTGTTGATGGGAACGAAACTGTCCAATTGTTGAGGTTTCTGACATTCTGGGATAGGTTATTAGAGGAGATGGGGTGGCTGGTGCTGAGGGCATAGATCCTTGTGTCCTTTGAGACTTTTCTCCAGTTGCATTGACAGAGTTGGGCAGACTGGGGCAGAGGTTTGTGAGTTGGTGATGTTGAAGTGGAAGATGTAGTGGTTGGTCCAGAAGAGCTCTGTGGTGTGGCTGTACCTAATGAGGTCACTGGAGGTGAAGATAAGGTCTAGCCTGTGAGTGGGGCTGTGGATGAGTTGGGTGAGTCCAATGCTGTTCATGCTGTTGGGGAGGATGGTAGTGTTGATTTCATTGTGGTCATCGACATGGATGTTGAGGTCGCTGAGGAAAATGTATTTGGAGTCTATTGCATGAGGTGTGATCAAGCGGCCAATCAAGTTGCAGAAGGCTGGACATGGTCCTGGAGGAGGGTGGGCGAGGGAGCCGCTGATTGGGGTTTTGCTGTCTGTTTGGAGTCGGAAGTTGAGGTTTTCCATGACTGGGTTGATGTCATCATTTGTGGTGGTGCATTGAATGGATTCCTTATGTGTGATGGCGATTCCTCTGCCAGGTTAGTTGATACGGTCATGGTTGGTAATATTGTATCCTTCGGGTAGTACTGTGGCGACGTTGGCTGCAGAAGTAGGATTTAGCAAGGTGTCAAAAAGTAAAAGGATGTTGGATGTGAGGGTGGAGATGAGATCCCAAATCTAGGTGGAAGGTTTGCATAGTGAGCATGTGTTGAGAAGGGCACATGCGAGTTGGTGTTTTGTTCAGGAAGTGTCTGTGATGTGTTTGGGGTGGGGCTGGTTAATGCGTGGTGTGTGTGCTGTGGTAGGGTGAATGGCAGTGGGTGCAGGTGTAAGGTCCTACAGTGGAACGTTGTTGCGGCATCCAGGGTGTAGAGCTTAGTGATGTTGTGTCTGTGGGAAGGCCACGGGTTTGTGATAGTTTCAGTGGTGTCCTCCTCACATGATCATTGCAGGGTTTGTCTATAAAGGGTTGAATGTTATCTACCATCATATGCTTCGGCTTTTATTGACAAGGATCCTCAAATACTGAAGAGCATCTGGTTTCCTCTTAACATTATAACTCTTGATAACTGCAGGTCCTGTGTATCCGGACTCTGGCTGCAGGTCCTGTGTAGCCGGACTCTGGCTGCAGGTCCTCTGTGTCTGGACTCTGGCTGCAGGTCCTGTGTATCTGGACTCTGGCTGCAGGTCCTGTATATTTGGACTCTGGCTGCAGGTCCTGTGTATCTGGACTCTGCCTGCAGGTCCTGTGCATCCAGACTCTGGCTGCAGGTCCTGTGTATCTGGACTCTGGCTGCTGCATATCCGGACTTTGGCTGCAGGTCCTGTGTATCTGGACTCTGGCTGCAGGTTCTGTGTATCCAGACTCTGGCTGCAGGATCTGTGTATCCAGACTCTGGCTGCAGGTCCTGTGTATCCGGACTCTGGCTGCAGGTCCTGTGTATACGGACTCTGGCTGCGGGGACACTGGCTGCGGGGACACTGGCTGCAGGTCCTGTGTATCCGGACTCTGGCTGCAGGCCCTGTGTATACGGACTCTGGCTGCAGGTCCTCTGTATCTGGACTCTGGCTGCAGGTCCTGTATATTTGAACTCTGGCTGCAGGTCCTGTGTATATGGACTCTGCCTGCAGGTCCTGTGCATCCAGACTCTGGCTGCAGGTCCTGTGTATCTGGACTCTGGCTGCTGCGTATCCGGACTTTGGCTGCAGGCCCTGTGTATCCAGACTCTGGCTGCAGGTCCTCTGTGGTCGGACTCTGGCTGCAGGTCCTGTGTATCTGGACTCTGGCTGCAGGTCCTGTGTATATGGACTCTGGCTGCTGCATATCCGGACTTTGGCTGCAGGTCCTGTGTATCTGGACTCTGGCTGCAGGTTCTGTGTATCCAGACTCTGGCTGCAGGATCTGTGTATCCAGACTCTGGCTGCAGGTCCTGTGTATCTGGACTCTGGCTGCAGGTCCTCTGTACCTGGACTCTGGCTGCTGCATATCCATACTCTGGTTGCAGGTCCTGTGTATCTGGACTCTGCCTACAGGTCCTGTGTATCTGGACTCTGGCTGCAGGTCCTGCGTATTTGGACTCTGGCTGCAGGTCCTGTGTATCTAGACTTTGGCTGCAGGCCCTGTGTATCCGGATTCTGGCTGCAGGTCCTGTATATCCAGACTCTGGCTGCAGGCCCTGTGTATCCAGACTCTGGCTGCTGGTCCTGTGTATCCAGACTCTGGCTGAAGGTCCTGAGTATCCAGACTCTGGCTGCAGGTCCTGTGTATCTGGACTCTGGCTGCAAGTCCTGTGTATTTGGACTCTGGCTGTAGGTCCTGTGTATTTGGACTCTGGCTGCAGGTCCTGTGTATCCAGACTTTGGCTGCAGGTCATGTGTATCCGGACTCTGGCTGCAGGTCCTGTGTATCTGGGGTCTGGCTGCTGCGTATCCGGACTCTGGCTGCAGGTCCTGTGTATACGGACTCTGGTTGCAGGTCCTGTGTATCCGAACTCTGGCTGCAGGTCCTGTGTATCTGGACACTGGCTGCAGGTCCTGTGTATTTGGACTCTGGCTGCTACATTTCCAGACTCTGGCTACAGGTCCTGTGTATCTGGACTCTGGCTGCAGGTTCTGTGTATCCAGACTTTGGCTGCAGGTCCTGTGTATCCAGTCTCTGGCTGCAGGTCCTGTGTATCTGGACTCTGGCTGCTGCGTATCCGGACTCTGGCTGCAGGTCCTGTGTATCTGGACTCTGCCTGCAGGTCCTGTGTATCTGGACTCTGGCTGCAAGTCCTCTGTATTTGGACTCTGGCTGCAGGTCCTGTGTATTTGGACTCTGGCTGCAGGTCCTGTGTATCCGAACTTTGGCTGCAGGCCCTGTGTATCCAGACTCTGGCTGCAGGTCCTGTGTATCTAGACTCTGACTGCAAGTCCTGTGTATCCAGACTCTGGCTGCAGGTCCTGTGTATCTGGACTTTGGCTGCAGGTCCGGTGTATCTGAATGCTGGCTGCAGGTCCTGTGTATTTGGACTCTGGCTGCAGGTCCTGTGTATCCGGCCTCTGGCTGCAGGTCCTGTGTATCCAGACTCTGGCTGCAGGTCCTGGGTATCCGGACTCTGCTGCAGGTCCTGTGTATCCGGACTCTGGCTGCAGGTCCTGTGTTTCTGGACTCTGGCTGCAGGTCCTGTGTATCTAAACTTTGGCTGCTACGTATCCGGACTCTGGCTGCAGGTCCTGTTAATCCGGACTCTGGCTGCAGGTCCTGTGTATGCGGACTCTGGCTGCAGGTCTTGTGTATCTGGACTCTGGCTGCAGGTCCTGTGTATCTGGACTCTGGCTGCTGCGTATCCGGACTCTGGCTACAGGTCCTGTGTATCTAGACAGTGGCTGTAGGTCCTGTGTATCCAGACTCTGGCTGCAGGTCCTGTGTATCCGGTCTCTGGCTGCAGGTCCTGTTTATTTGGACTCTGGCTGCAGGTCCTGTGTATCCGGACTCTGGCTGCAGGTCTTGTGTATCTGGACTCTGGCTGCAGGTCCTGTGTATCTGGACTCTGGCTGCTGCGTATCCAGACTCTGGCTACAGGTCCTGTGTATCCGGACTCTGGCTGCAGGTCCTGTGTATCCGGACTCTGGCTGCAGGTCCTGTGTATCTGGACTCCAGCCCTGCCTCACTCTTTTTCCAGTGAACTTTTAGACCAAAATTTTGGAAACATTTTCAAATACTTGCAGGGCGGCTGGTAGTGAGGTCTTCATCTTTGTGAGTGTGAGTAGGAGGTTGTCTGTGTATAGCAATGCTCATAACGGGCCCACTGGTGTTTCTTGAACACTATGGTGCCTGTCTGACCGATGGCCACGATCAGGGGTTCCAAGGCCAGAAAAGCAGTAGAGGTGACAGTGGAGGTGACAGTGGAGGTGAGAGTAGAGGTGACAGTAGAGGTGAAAGTGGAGGTGAGAGTAGAACTGACAGTAGAGGTGACAGTGGAGGTGAGAGTAGAGGTGAGAGTGGAGGTGACAGTGGAGGTGAGAGTAGAGTCGACAGTAGAGGTGAGAGTAGAGGTGACAGTGGAGGTGAGAGTAGAGGTGAGAGTAGAGTTGACAGTAGAGGTGAAAATAGAGGTGACAGTGGAGGTGACAGTGGAGGTGAGAGTAGAGGTGACAGTGGAGGTAAGAGGTGACAGTAGAGGTGAGAGTAGACATGACAGTGGAGGTGACAGTAGAGGTGAAAGTAGAGGTGACAGTGGAGGTGAGAGTAGAGGTGACAGTGGAGGTGAGAATAGAGGTGACAGTGGAGGTGAGAGTAGAGGTGACAGTGGAGGTGAGAGTAGACGTGACAGTGGAGGTGACAGTGGAGGTGAGAGTAGAGGTAACAGTGGAGGTGACAGTGGAGGTGACAGTGGAGGTGACAGTGGAGGTGATAGTGGAGGTGAGAGTGGAGGTGAGAGTAGAGGTGACAGTGGAGGTGAGAGTAGAGGTGACAGTGGAGGTGAGAGTGGAGGTGAGAGTGGAGGTGACAGTGGAGGTCACAGTGGAGGTGAGAGTAGAGGTGACAGTGGAGGTGAGAGTAGAGGTGAGAGTAGAGGTGACAGTGGAGGTGACAGTGGAGGTGACAGTGGAGGTGAGAGTAGACGTGACAGTGGAGATGACAGTGGAGGTGAGAGTAGAGGTAACAGTGGAGGTGAGAGTGGAGGTGAGAGTGAAGGTGAGAGTGGAGGTGAGAGTGGAGGTAACAGTGGAGGTGAGAGTAGAGGTGACAGTGGAGGTGAGAGTAGAGGTGAGAATAGAGGTGACAGTGGAGGCGAGAGTAGAGGTGACAGTGGAACTGAGAGTAGAGGTTACAGTCGAGGTGAGATTAGAGGTGACAGTAGAGGTGACAGTGGAGGTGAGAGTAGAGGTGAGAGTAGATGTGACAGTGGAGGTGACAGTGGAGGTGAGAGTAGAGGTGACAGTGGAGGTGACAATAGAGGTGATAGTGGAGGTGAGAGTGGAGGTGAGAGTAGAGGTGAGAGGTGAGAGTAGCAGTGACAGTGGAGGTGACAGTGGAGGTGAGAGTAGAGGTGACAGTGGAGGTGACAGTGGAGGTGAGAGTAGAGGTGAGAGTAGATGTGACAGTGGAGGTAACAGTGGAGGTGGGAGTAGAGGTGACAGTGGAGGTGACAGTGGAGGTGGCAGTGGAGGTGAGAGTGGAGGTGACAGTGGAGGTGACAGTGGATGTGAGAGTGGAGGTGACAGTGGAGGTGAGAGTAGAGGTGAGAGTAGCGATGACAGTGGAGGTGACAGTGGAGGTGAGAGTAGAGGTGACAGTGGAGGTGACAGTAGATATGACAGTGTAGGTGACAGTGGAGGTGAGAGTAGAGGTGACAGTGGAGGTGACAGTGGAGGTGACAGTAGAGGTGACAGTGGAGGTGAGAATAGAGGTGACAGTGGAGGTGACAGTGGAGGTGACAGTAGATGTGACAGTGTAGGTGACAGTGGAGGTGAGAGTAGAGGTGACAGTGGAGGTGAGAGTAGAGGTGAGAGTAGAGATGACAGTGAAGGTGACAGTGGCGGTGAGAGTAGAGGTGAGAGTGGAGGTGACAGTGGAGGTGAGAGTAGAGGTGACAGTGGAGGTGACAGTGGAGGTGAGAGTAGCGGTGACAGTGGAGGTGACAGTGGAGGTGAGAGTAGATGTGACAGTGGAGGTAACAGTGGAGGTGGGAGTAGAGGTGACAGTGGAGGTGACAGTGGAGGTGACAGTGGAGGTGAGAGTGGAGGTGACAGTGGAGGTGAGAGTAGAGGTGAGAGTAGCGGTGAGAGTGGAGGTGACAGTGGAGGTGAGAGTAGCGGTGACAGTGGAGGTGACAGTGGAGGTGAGAGTAGAGGTGACAGTGGAGATGACAGTGGAGGTGACAGTGGAGGTGACAGTGGAGGTGACAGTGGAGGTGAGAGTAGAGGTGACAGTGGAGGTGACAGTGGAGGGGAGAGTAGAGGTGAGAGTGGAGGTGAGAATGGAGGTGACAGTGGAGGTGACAGTGGAGGTGACAGTAAATGTGACAGTGTAGGTGACACTGGAGGTGAGAATAGAGGTGACAGTGGAGGTGAGAGTGGCGGTGAGAGCAGAGGTGACAGTTGAGGTGACAGTGGAGGTGAGAGTAGAGGTGAGAGTAGAGGTGAGAGTAGACATGACAGTGGAGGTGAGAGTAGAGGTAACAGTGGAGGTGATAGTGGAGGTGAGAGTGGAGGTGAGAGTAGAGGTGACAGTGGAGGTGAGAGTAGAGGTGACAGTGGAGGTGAGAGTGGAGGTGAGAGTGGAGGTGACAGTGGAGGTCACAGTGGAGGTGAGAGTAGAGGTGACAGTGGAGGTGAGAGTAGAGGTGAGAGTAGAGGTGACAGTGGAGGTGACAGTGGAGGTGACAGTGGAGGTGAGAGTAGATGTGACAGTGGAGGTGACAGTGGAGGTGAGAGTAGAGGTAACAGTGGAGGTGAGAGTGGAGGTGAGAGTAGAGGTGACAGTGGAGGTGAGAGTAGATGTGACAGTGGAGGTGAGAGTGGAGGTGAGAGTGGAGGTAACAGTGGAGGTGAGAGTAGAGGTAACAGTGGAGGTGATAGTGGAGGTGAGAGTGGAGGTGAGAGTAGAGGTGACAGTGGAGGTGAGAGTAGAGGTGACAGTGGAGGTGAGAGTGGAGGTGACAGTGGAGGTGACAGTGGAGGTGACAGTGGAGGTGAGAGTAGAGGTGACAGTGGAGGTGAGAGTAGAGGTGAGAGTAGAGGTGACAGTGGAGGTGACAGTGGAGGTGACAGTGGAGGTGAGGGTAGACGTGACAGTGGAGGTGACAGTGGAGGTGAGAGTAGAGGTAACAGTGGAGGTGAGAGTGGAGGTGAGAGTAGAGGTGACAGTGGAGGTGAGAGTAGAGGTAACAGTGGAGGTGAGAGTGGAGGTGAGAGTGGAGGTGAGAGTAGAGGTGACAGTGGAGGTGAGAGTAGAGGTGAGAATAGAGGTGACAGTGGAGGCGAGAGTAGAGGTGACAGTGGAACTGAGAGTAGAGGTTACAGTCGAGGTGAGATTAGAGGTGACAGTAGAGGTGACAGTGGAGGTGAGAGTAGAGGTGACAGTGGAGGTGACAGTGGAGGTGAGAGTAGAGGTAACAGTGGAGGTGACAGTGGAGGTGACAGTGGAGGTGACAGTGGAGGTGATAGTGGAGGTGAGAGTGGAGGTGAGAGTAGAGGTGACAGTGGAGGTGAGAGTAGAGGTGACAGTGGAGGTGAGAGTGGAGGTGAGAGTGGAGGTGACAGTGGAGGTCACAGTGGAGGTGAGAGTAGAGGTGACAGTGGAGGTGAGAGTAGAGGTGAGAGTAGAGGTGACAGTGGAGGTGACAGTAGAGGTGAGAGTAGAGGTAACAGTGGAGGTGACAGTGGAGGTGACAGTGGAGGTGACAGTGGAGGTGATAGTGGAGGTGAGAGTGGAGGTGAGAGTAGAGGTGACAGTGGAGGTGAGAGTAGAGGTGACAGTGGAGGTGAGAATAGAGGTGACAGTGGAGGTGAGAGTAGAGGTGACAGTGGAGGTGAGAGTAGACGTGACAGTGGAGGTGACAGTGGAGGTGAGAGTAGAGGTAACAGTGGAGGTGACAGTGGAGGTGACAGTGGAGGTGACAGTGGAGGTGATAGTGGAGGTGAGAGTGGAGGTGAGAGTAGAGGTGACAGTGGAGGTGAGAGTAGAGGTGACAGTGGAGGTGAGAGTGGAGGTGAGAGTGGAGGTGACAGTGGAGGTCACAGTGGAGGTGAGAGTAGAGGTGACAGTGGAGGTGAGAGTAGAGGTGAGAGTAGAGGTGACAGTGGAGTTGACAGTGGAGGTGACAGTGGAGGTGAGAGTAGACGTGACAGTGGAGATGACAGTGGAGGTGAGAGTAGAGGTAACAGTGGAGGTGAGAGTGGAGGTGAGAGTGAAGGTGAGAGTGGAGGTGAGAGTGGAGGTAACAGTGGAGGTGAGAGTAGAGGTGACAGTGGAGGTGAGAGTAGAGGTGAGAATAGAGGTGACAGTGGAGGCGAGAGTAGAGGTGACAGTGGAACTGAGAGTAGAGGTTACAGTCGAGGTGAGATTAGAGGTGACAGTAGAGGTGACAGTGGAGGTGAGAGTAGAGGTGAGAGTAGATGTGACAGTGGAGGTGACAGTGGAGGTGAGAGTAGAGGTGACAGTGGAGGTGACACTAGAGGTGATAGTGGAGGTGAGAGTGGAGGTGAGAGTAGAGGTGAGAGGTGAGAGTAGCAGTGACAGTGGAGGTGACAGTGGAGGTGAGAGTAGAGGTGACAGTGGAGGTGACAGTGGAGGTGAGAGTAGAGGTGAGAGTAGATGTGACAGTGGAGGTAACAGTGGAGGTGGGAGTAGAGGTGACAGTGGAGGTGACAGTGGAGGTGGCAGTGGAGATGAGAGTGGAGGTGACAGTGGAGGTGACAGTGGATGTGAGAGTGGAGGTGACAGTGGAGGTGACAGTAGAGGTGAGAGTAGCGATGACAGTGGAGGTGACAGTGGAGGTGAGAGTAGAGGTGACAGTGGAGGTGACAGTAGATATGACAGTGTAGGTGAAGGTGGAGGTGAGAGTAGAGGTGACAGTGGAGGTGACAGTGGAGGTGACAGTAGAGGTGACAGTGGAGGTGAGAATAGAGGTGACAGTGGAGGTGACAGTGGAGGTGACAGTAGATGTGACAGTGTAGGTGACAGTGGAGGTGAGAGTAGAGGTGACAGTGGAGGTGAGAGTAGAGGTGAGAGTAGAGGTGACAGTGAAGGTGACAGTGGCGGTGAGAGTAGAGGTGAGAGTGGAGGTGACAGTGGAGGTGAGAGTAGAGGTGACAGTGGAGGTGACAGTGAAGGTGAGAGTAGCGGTGACAGTGGAGGTGACAGTGGAGGTGAGAGTAGATGTGACAGTGGAGGTAACAGTGGAGGTGGGAGTAGAGGTGACAGTGGAGGTGACAGTGGAGGTGACAGTGGAGGTGAGAGTGGAGGTGACAGTGGAGGTGAGAGTAGAGGTGAGAGTAGCGGTGAGAGTGGAGGTGACAGTGGAGGTAAGAGTAGCGGTGACAGTGGAGGTGACAGTGGAGGTGAGAGTAGAGGTGACAGTGGAGATGACAGTGGAGGTGACAGTGGAGGTGACAGTGGAGGTGACAGTGGAGGTGAGAGTAGAGGTGACAGTGGAGGTGACAGTGGAGGTGAGAGTAGAGGTGAGAGTGGAGGTGAGAATGGAGGTGACAGTGGAGGTGACAGTGGAGGTGACAGTAAATGTGACAGTGTAGGTGACACTGGAGGTGAGAGTAGAGGTGACAGTGGAGGTGAGAGTGGCGGTGAGAGCAGAGGTGACAGTTGAGGTGACAGTGGAGGTGAGAGTAGAGGTGAGAGTAGAGGTGAGAGTAGACATGACAGTGGAGGTGAGAGTAGAGGTAACAGTGGAGGTGATAGTGGAGGTGAGAGTGGAGGTGAGAGTAGAGGTGACAGTGGAGGTGAGAGTAGAGGTGACAGTGGAGGTGAGAGTGGAGGTGAGAGTGGAGGTGACAGTGGAGGTCACAGTGGAGGTGAGAGTAGAGGTGACAGTGGAGGTGAGAGTAGAGGTGAGAGTAGAGGTGACAGTGGAGGTGACAGTGGAGGTGACAGTGGAGGTGAGAGTAGATGTGACAGTGGAGGTGACAGTGGAGGTGAGAGTAGAGGTAACAGTGGAGGTGAGAGTGGAGGTGAGAGTAGAGGTGACAGTGGAGGTGAGAGTAGATGTGACAGTGGAGGTGAGAGTGGAGGTGAGAGTGGAGGTAACAGTGGAGGTGAGAGTAGAGGTAACAGTGGAGGTGATAGTGGAGGTGAGAGTGGAGGTGAGAGTAGAGGTGACAGTGGAGGTGAGAGTAGAGGTGACAGTGGAGGTGAGAGTGGAGGTGACAGTGGAGGTGACAGTGGAGGTCACAGTGGAGGTGAGAGTAGAGGTGACAGTGGAGGTGAGAGTAGAGGTGAGAGTAGAGGTGACAGTGGAGGTGACAGTGGAGGTGACAGTGGAGGTGAGAGTAGACGTGACAGTGGAGGTGACAGTGGAGGTGAGAGTAGAGGTAACAGTGGAGGTGAGAGTGGAGGTGAGAGTAGAGGTGACAGTGGAGGTGAGAGTAGAGGTGACAGTGGAGGTGAGAGTGGAGGTGAGAGTGGAGGTGAGAGTAGAGGTGACAGTGGAGGTGAGAGTAGAGGTGAGAATAGAGGTGACAGTGGAGGCGAGAGTAGAGGTGACAGTGGAACTGAGAGTAGAGGTTACAGTCGAGGTGAGATTAGAGGTGACAGTAGAGGTGACAGTGGAGGTGAGAGTAGAGGTGACAGTGGAGGTGACATTGGAGGTGAGAGTAGAGGTAACAGTGGAGGTGACAGTGGAGGTGACAGTGGAGGTGACAGTGGAGGTGATAGTGGATGTGAGAGTGGAGGTGAGAGTAGAGGTGACAGTGGAGGTGAGAGTAGAGGTGACAGTGGAGGTGAGAGTAGAGGTGAGAGTGGAGGTGACAGTGGAGGTCACAGTGGAGGTGAGAGTAGAGGTGACAGTGGAGGTGAGAGTAGAGGTGAGAGTAGAGGTGACAGTGGAGGTGACAGTGGAGGTGACAGTGGAGGTGAGAGTAGACGTGACAGTGGAGGTGACAGTAGAGGTGAGAGTAGAGGTAACAGTGGAGGTGAGAGTGGAGGTGAGAGTGAAGGTGAGAGTGGAGGTGAGAGTGGAGGTAACAGTGGAGGTGAGAGTAGAGGTGACAGTGGAGGTGAGAGTAGAGGTGAGAATAGAGGTGACAGTGGAGGCGAGAGTAGAGGTGACAGTGGAACTGAGAGTAGAGGTTACAGTCGAGGTGAGATTAGAGGTGACAGTAGAGGTGACAGTGGAGGTAAGAGTAGAGGTGAGAGTAGATGTGACAGTGGAGGTGACAGTGGAGGTGAGAGTAGAGGTGACAGTGGAGGTGACACTAGAGGTGATAGTGGAGGTGAGAGTGGAGGTGAGAGTAGAGGTGAGAGGTGAGAGTAGCAGTGACAGTGGAGGTGACAGTGGAGGTGAGAGTAGAGGTGACAGTGGAGGTGACAGTGGAGGTGAGAGTAGAGGTGAGAGTAGATGTGACAGTGGAGGTAACAGTGGAGGTGGGAGTAGAGGTGACAGTGGAGGTGACAGTGGAGGTGACAGTGGAGGTGAGAGTGGAGGTGACAGTGGAGGTGAGAGTAGAGGTGAGAGTAGCGGTGAGAGTGGAGGTGACAGTGGAGGTGAGAGTAGCGGTGACAGTGGAGGTGACAGTGGAGGTGAGAGTAGAGGTGACAGTGGAGATGACAGTGGAGGTGACAGTGGAGGTGACAGTGGAGGTGACAGTGGAGGTGAGAGTAGAGGTGACAGTGGAGGTGACAGTGGAGGGGAGAGTAGAGGTGAGAGTGGAGGTGAGAATGGAGGTGACAGTGGAGGTGACAGTGGAGGTGACAGTAAATGTGACAGTGTAGGTGACACTGGAGGTGAGAATAGAGGTGACAGTGGAGGTGAGAGTGGCGGTGAGAGCAGAGGTGACAGTTGAGGTGACAGTGGAGGTGAGAGTAGAGGTGAGAGTAGAGGTGAGAGTAGACATGACAGTGGAGGTGAGAGTAGAGGTAACAGTGGAGGTGATAGTGGAGGTGAGAGTGGAGGTGAGAGTAGAGGTGACAGTGGAGGTGAGAGTAGAGGTGACAGTGGAGGTGAGAGTGGAGGTGAGAGTGGAGGTGACAGTGGAGGTCACAGTGGAGGTGAGAGTAGAGGTGACAGTGGAGGTGAGAGTAGAGGTGAGAGTAGAGGTGACAGTGGAGGTGACAGTGGAGGTGACAGTGGAGGTGAGAGTAGATGTGACAGTGGAGGTGACAGTGGAGGTGAGAGTAGAGGTAACAGTGGAGGTGAGAGTGGAGGTGAGAGTAGGCCTGGGCAAAAATTTCGTTCCGTTCGCGGAAATTGCGATAATTTGACATTTTTGCGTTCCGCGGAGAGCGCGAAAATGTCAAAAATTCCGGTTTCCGCAGCTTGGCGATAATTTGTTTCTTGCTCGCGCTGTAAAATGATACATTCTCGCGCGCGCGCGATCGCCTTACCTGAATCCCTGCGTTCGCCGACAAGTTTTCTTGATCCGGTCGCGTTCTCCATGAGATGTTGTATTGTTTTTAGCCATTTGCGCTGTCTCGCGACAGTTCGCGCCCGCAGTGACGTCATGCGTCGCGCGATCACGTCTTTCTTCTCGCGATCATGCACCGCGAGAACAACTCAAAACAAGATGGCCGCGCCCGCAAGCAACCACATGGGTAAGTTGGCGACCCGCAACCATGCAGAAAATCTCGCGAACATGCCGGAAAAAAACTTCCGCATCTTCGCGATATTTCTGCTTGTTTGCGATAATTTTAAACATTCTCGCGATAATTTGCGAAGGTTAATTCCGCAAATTCCGCCCACCCCTAGGTGAGAGTAGAGGTGACAGTGGAGGTGAGAGTAGATGTGACAGTGGAGGTGAGAGTGGAGGTGAGAGTGGAGGTAACAGTGGAGGTGAGAGTAGAGGTAACAGTGGAGGTGATAGTGGAGGTGAGAGTGGAGGTGAGAGTAGAGGTGACAGTGGAGGTGAGAGTAGAGGTGACAGTGGAGGTGAGAGTGGAGGTGACAGTGGAGGTGACAGTGGAGGTCACAGTGGAGGTGAGAGTAGAGGTGACAGTGGAGGTGAGAGTAGAGGTGAGAGTAGAGGTGACAGTGGAGGTGACAGTGGAGGTGACAGTGGAGGTGAGAGTAGACGTGACAGTGGAGGTGACAGTGGAGGTGAGAGTAGAGGTAACAGTGGAGGTGAGAGTGGAGGTGAGAGTAGAGGTGACAGTGGAGGTGAGAGTAGAGGTGACAGTGGAGGTGAGAGTGGAGGTGAGAGTGGAGGTGAGAGTAGAGGTGACAGTGGAGGTGAGAGTAGAGGTGAGAATAGAGGTGACAGTGGAGGCGAGAGTAGAGGTGACAGTGGAACTGAGAGTAGAGGTTACAGTCGAGGTGAGATTAGAGGTGACAGTAGAGGTGACAGTGGAGGTGAGAGTAGAGGTGACAGTGGAGGTGACAGTGGAGGTGAGAGTAGAGGTAACAGTGGAGGTGACAGTGGAGGTGACAGTGGAGGTGACAGTGGAGGTGATAGTGGAGGTGAGAGTGGAGGTGAGAGTAGAGGTGACAGTGGAGGTGAGAGTAGAGGTGACAGTGGAGGTGAGAGTGGAGGTGAGAGTGGAGGTGACAGTGGAGGTCACAGTGGAGGTGAGAGTAGAGGTGACAGTGGAGGTGAGAGTAGAGGTGAGAGTAGAGGTGACAGTGGAGGTGACAGTAGAGGTGAGAGTAGAGGTAACAGTGGAGGTGACAGTGGAGGTGACAGTGGAGGTGACAGTGGAGGTGATAGTGGAGGTGAGAGTGGAGGTGAGAGTAGAGGTGACAGTGGAGGTGAGAGTAGAGGTGACAGTGGAGGTGAGAATAGAGGTGACAGTGGAGGTGAGAGTAGAGGTGACAGTGGAGGTGAGAGTAGACGTGACAGTGGAGGTGACAGTGGAGGTGAGAGTAGAGGTAACAGTGGAGGTGACAGTGGAGGTGACAGTGGAGGTGACAGTGGAGGTGATAGTGGAGGTGAGAGTGGAGGTGAGAGTAGAGGTGACAGTGGAGGTGAGAGTAGAGGTGACAGTGGAGGTGAGAGTGGAGGTGAGAGTGGAGGTGACAGTGGAGGTCACAGTGGAGGTGAGAGTAGAGGTGACAGTGGAGGTGAGAGTAGAGGTGAGAGTAGAGGTGACAGTGGAGTTGACAGTGGAGGTGACAGTGGAGGTGAGAGTAGACGTGACAGTGGAGATGACAGTGGAGGTGAGAGTAGAGGTAACAGTGGAGGTGAGAGTGGAGGTGAGAGTGAAGGTGAGAGTGGAGGTGAGAGTGGAGGTAACAGTGGAGGTGAGAGTAGAGGTGACAGTGGAGGTGAGAGTAGAGGTGAGAATAGAGGTGACAGTGGAGGCGAGAGTAGAGGTGACAGTGGAACTGAGAGTAGAGGTTACAGTCGAGGTGAGATTAGAGGTGAGAGTAGATGTGACAGTGGAGGTGACAGTGGAGGTGAGAGTAGAGGTGACAGTGGAGGTGACACTAGAGGTGATAGTGGAGGTGAGAGTGGAGGTGAGAGTAGAGGTGAGAGGTGAGAGTAGCAGTGACAGTGGAGGTGACAGTGGAGGTGAGAGTAGAGGTGACAGTGGAGGTGACAGTGGAGGTGAGAGTAGAGGTGAGAGTAGATGTGACAGTGGAGGTAACAGTGGAGGTGGGAGTAGAGGTGACAGTGGAGGTGACAGTGGAGGTGGCAGTGGAGATGAGAGTGGAGGTGACAGTGGAGGTGACAGTGGATGTGAGAGTGGAGGTGACAGTGGAGGTGACAGTAGAGGTGAGAGTAGCGATGACAGTGGAGGTGACAGTGGAGGTGAGAGTAGAGGTGACAGTGGAGGTGACAGTAGATATGACAGTGTAGGTGAAGGTGGAGGTGAGAGTAGAGGTGACAGTGGAGGTGACAGTGGAGGTGACAGTAGAGGTGACAGTGGAGGTGAGAATAGAGGTGACAGTGGAGGTGACAGTGGAGGTGACAGTAGATGTGACAGTGTAGGTGACAGTGGAGGTGAGAGTAGAGGTGACAGTGGAGGTGAGAGTAGAGGTGAGAGTAGAGGTGACAGTGAAGGTGACAGTGGCGGTGAGAGTAGAGGTGAGAGTGGAGGTGACAGTGGAGGTGAGAGTAGAGGTGACAGTGGAGGTGACAGTGAAGGTGAGAGTAGCGGTGACAGTGGAGGTGACAGTGGAGGTGAGAGTAGATGTGACAGTGGAGGTAACAGTGGAGGTGGGAGTAGAGGTGACAGTGGAGGTGACAGTGGAGGTGACAGTGGAGGTGAGAGTGGAGGTGACAGTGGAGGTGAGAGTAGAGGTGAGAGTAGCGGTGAGAGTGGAGGTGACAGTGGAGGTAAGAGTAGCGGTGACAGTGGAGGTGACAGTGGAGGTGAGAGTAGAGGTGACAGTGGAGATGACAGTGGAGGTGACAGTGGAGGTGACAGTGGAGGTGACAGTGGAGGTGAGAGTAGAGGTGACAGTGGAGGTGACAGTGGAGGTGAGAGTAGAGGTGAGAGTGGAGGTGAGAATGGAGGTGACAGTGGAGGTGACAGTGGAGGTGACAGTAAATGTGACAGTGTAGGTGACACTGGAGGTGAGAGTAGAGGTGACAGTGGAGGTGAGAGTGGCGGTGAGAGCAGAGGTGACAGTTGAGGTGACAGTGGAGGTGAGAGTAGAGGTGAGAGTAGAGGTGAGAGTAGACATGACAGTGGAGGTGAGAGTAGAGGTAACAGTGGAGGTGATAGTGGAGGTGAGAGTGGAGGTGAGAGTAGAGGTGACAGTGGAGGTGAGAGTAGAGGTGACAGTGGAGGTGAGAGTGGAGGTGAGAGTGGAGGTGACAGTGGAGGTCACAGTGGAGGTGAGAGTAGAGGTGACAGTGGAGGTGAGAGTAGAGGTGAGAGTAGAGGTGACAGTGGAGGTGACAGTGGAGGTGACAGTGGAGGTGAGAGTAGATGTGACAGTGGAGGTGACAGTGGAGGTGAGAGTAGAGGTAACAGTGGAGGTGAGAGTGGAGGTGAGAGTAGAGGTGACAGTGGAGGTGAGAGTAGATGTGACAGTGGAGGTGAGAGTGGAGGTGAGAGTGGAGGTAACAGTGGAGGTGAGAGTAGAGGTAACAGTGGAGGTGATAGTGGAGGTGAGAGTGGAGGTGAGAGTAGAGGTGACAGTGGAGGTGAGAGTAGAGGTGACAGTGGAGGTGAGAGTGGAGGTGACAGTGGAGGTGACAGTGGAGGTCACAGTGGAGGTGAGAGTAGAGGTGACAGTGGAGGTGAGAGTAGAGGTGAGAGTAGAGGTGACAGTGGAGGTGACAGTGGAGGTGACAGTGGAGGTGAGAGTAGACGTGACAGTGGAGGTGACAGTGGAGGTGAGAGTAGAGGTAACAGTGGAGGTGAGAGTGGAGGTGAGAGTAGAGGTGACAGTGGAGGTGAGAGTAGAGGTGACAGTGGAGGTGAGAGTGGAGGTGAGAGTGGAGGTGAGAGTAGAGGTGACAGTGGAGGTGAGAGTAGAGGTGAGAATAGAGGTGACAGTGGAGGCGAGAGTAGAGGTGACAGTGGAACTGAGAGTAGAGGTTACAGTCGAGGTGAGATTAGAGGTGACAGTAGAGGTGACAGTGGAGGTGAGAGTAGAGGTGACAGTGGAGGTGACAGTGGAGGTGAGAGTAGAGGTAACAGTGGAGGTGACAGTGGAGGTGACAGTGGAGGTGACAGTGGAGGTGATAGTGGATGTGAGAGTGGAGGTGAGAGTAGAGGTGACAGTGGAGGTGAGAGTAGAGGTGACAGTGGAGGTGAGAGTAGAGGTGAGAGTGGAGGTGACAGTGGAGGTCACAGTGGAGGTGAGAGTAGAGGTGACAGTGGAGGTGAGAGTAGAGGTGAGAGTAGAGGTGACAGTGGAGGTGACAGTGGAGGTGACAGTGGAGGTGAGAGTAGACGTGACAGTGGAGGTGACAGTAGAGGTGAGAGTAGAGGTAACAGTGGAGGTGAGAGTGGAGGTGAGAGTGAAGGTGAGAGTGGAGGTGAGAGTGGAGGTAACAGTGGAGGTGAGAGTAGAGGTGACAGTGGAGGTGAGAGTAGAGGTGAGAATAGAGGTGACAGTGGAGGCGAGAGTAGAGGTGACAGTGGAACTGAGAGTAGAGGTTACAGTCGAGGTGAGATTAGAGGTGACAGTAGAGGTGACAGTGGAGGTAAGAGTAGAGGTGAGAGTAGATGTGACAGTGGAGGTGACAGTGGAGGTGAGAGTAGAGGTGACAGTGGAGGTGACACTAGAGGTGATAGTGGAGGTGAGAGTGGAGGTGAGAGTAGAGGTGAGAGGTGAGAGTAGCAGTGACAGTGGAGGTGACAGTGGAGGTGAGAGTAGAGGTGACAGTGGAGGTGACAGTGGAGGTGAGAGTAGAGGTGAGAGTAGATGTGACAGTGGAGGTAACAGTGGAGGTGGGAGTAGAGGTGACAGTGGAGGTGACAGTGGAGGTGGCAGTGGAGGTGAGAGTGGAGGTGACAGTGGAGGTGACAGTGGATGTGAGAGTGGAGGTGACAGTGGAGGTGAGAGTAGAGGTGAGAGTAGCGATGACAGTGGAGGTGACAGTGGAGGTGAGAGTAGAGGTGACAGTGGAGGTGACAGTAGATATGACAGTGTAGGTGACAGTGGAGGTGAGAGTAGAGGTGACAGTGGAGGTGACAGTGGAGGTGACAGTGGAGGTGACAGTAGAGGTGACAGTGGAGGTGAGAATAGAGGTGACAGTGGAGGTGACAGTGGAGGTGACAGTAGATGTGACAGTGTAGGTGACAGTGGAGGTGAGAGTAGAGGTGACAGTGGAGGTGAGAGTAGAGGTGAGAGTAGAGGTGACAGTGAAGGTGACAGTGGCGGTGAGAGTAGAGGTGAGAGTGGAGGTGACAGTGGAGGTGAGAGTAGAGGTGACAGTGGAGGTGACAGTGGAGGTGAGAGTAGCGGTGACAGTGGAGGTGACAGTGGAGGTGAGAGTAGATGTGACAGTGGAGGTAACAGTGGAGGTGGGAGTAGAGGTGACAGTGGAGGTGACAGTGGAGGTGACAGTGGAGGTGAGAGTGGAGGTGACAGTGGAGGTGAGAGTAGAAGTGAGAGTAGCGGTGAGAGTGGAGGTGACAGTGGAGGTGAGAGTAGCGGTGACAGTGGAGGTGACAGTGGAGGTGAGAGTAGAGGTGACAGTGGAGATGACAGTGGAGGTGACAGTGGAGGTGACAGTGGAGGTGACAGTGGAGGTGAGAGTAGAGGTGACAGTGGAGGTGACAGTGGAGGTGAGAGTAGAGGTGACAGTGGAGGTGAGAATGGAGGTGACAGTGGAGGTGACAGTGGAGGTGACAGTAAATGTGACAGTGTAGGTGACACTGGAGGTGAGAGTAGAGGTGACAGTGGAGGTGAGAGTGGCGGTGAGAGCAGAGGTGACAGTTGAGGTGACAGTGGAGGTGAGAGTAGAGGTGAGAGTAGAGGTGAGAGTAGACATGACAGTGGAGGTGAGAGTAGAGGTAACAGTGGAGGTGATAGTGGAGGTGAGAGTGGAGGTGAGAGTAGAGGTGACAGTGGAGGTGAGAGTAGAGGTGAGAGTGGAGGTGAGAGTGGAGGTGAGAGTGGAGGTGACAGTGGAGGTGACAGTGGAGGTCACAGTGGAGGTGAGAGTAGAGGTGACAGTGGAGGTGAGAGTAGAGGTGAGAGTAGAGGTGACAGTGGAGGTGACAGTGGAGGTGACAGTGGAGGTGAGAGTAGATGTGACAGTGGAGGTGACAGTGGAGGTGAGAGTAGAGGTAACAGTGGAGGTGAGAGTGGAGGTGAGAGTAGAGGTGACAGTGGAGGTGAGAGTAGAGGTGACAGTGGAGGTGAGAGTGGAGGTAACAGTGGAGGTGAGAGTAGAGGTAACAGTGGAGGTGATAGTGGAGGTGAGAGTGGAGGTGAGAGTAGAGGTGACAGTGGAGGTGAGAGTAGAGGTGACAGTGGAGGTGAGAGTGGAGGTGAGAGTGGAGGTGACAGTGGAGGTCACAGTGGAGGTGAGAGTAGAGGTGACAGTGGAGGTGAGAGTAGAGGTGAGAGTAGAGGTGACAGTGGAGGTGACAGTGGAGGTGACAGTGGAGGTGAGAGTAGACGTGACAGTGGAGGTGACAGTGGAGGTGAGAGTAGAGGTAACAGTGGAGGTGAGAGTAGAGGTGACAGTGGAGGTGAGAGTAGAGGTGACAGTGGAGGTGAGAGTGGAGGTGAGAGTGGAGGTAACAGTGGAGGTGAGAGTAGAGGTGACATTGGTGGTGAGAGTAGAGGTGAGAATAGAGGTGACAGTGGAGGCGAGAGTAGAGGTGACAGTGGAACTGAGAGTAGAGGTTACAGTCGAGGTGAGATTAGAGGTGACAGTAGAGGTGACAGTGGAGGTGAGAGTAGAGGTGAGAGTAGATGTGACAGTGGAGGTGACAGTGGAGGTGAGAGTAGAGGTGACAGTGGAGGTGACACTAGAGGTGATAGTGGAGGTGAGAGTGGAGGTGAGAGTAGAGGTGAGAGGGGAGAGTAGCAGTGACAGTGGAGGTGACAGTGGAGGTCAGAGTAGAGGTGACAGTGGAGGTGACAGTGGAGGTGAGAGTAGAGTTGAGAGTAGATGTGACAGTGGAGGTAACAGTGGAGGTGGGAGTAGAGGTGACAGTGGAGGTGAGAGTGGAGGTGGCAGTGGAGGTGAGAGTGGAGGTGACAGTGGAGGTGACAGTGGATGTGAGAGTGGAGGTGACAGTGGAGGTGAGAGTAGAGGTGAGAGTAGCGATGACAGTGGAGGTGACAGTGGAGGTGAGAGTAGAGGTGACAGTGGAGGTGACAGTAGATATGACAGTGTAGGTGACAGTGGAGGTGAGAGTAGAGGTGACAGTGGAGGTGACAGTGGAGGTGACAGTAGAGGTGACAGTGGAGGTGAGAATAGAGGTGACAGTGGAGGTGACAGTGGAGGTGACAGTAGATGTGACAGTGTAGGTGACAGTGGAGGTGAGAGTAGAGGTGACAGTGGAGGTGAGAGTAGAGGTGAGAGTAGAGGTGACAGTGAAGGTGACAGTGGCGGTGAGAGTAGAGGTGAGAGTGGAGGTGACAGTGGAGGGGAGAGTAGAGGTGACAGTGGAGGTGACAGTGGAGGTGAGAGTAGCGGTGACAGTGGAGGTGACAGTGGAGGTGAGAGTAGAGGTGACAGTGGAGGTGACACTAGAGGTGATAGTGGAGTGGAGAGTGGAGGTGAGAGTAGAGGTGAGAGGTGAGAGTAGCAGTGACAGTGGAGGTGACAGCGGAGGTGAGAGTAGAGGTGACAGTGGAGGTGACAGTGGAGGTGAGAGTAGAGGTGAGAGTAGATGTGACAGTGGAGGTAACAGTGGAGGTGGGAGTAGAGGTGACAGTGGAGGTGACAGTGGAGGTGGCAGTGGAGGTGAGAGTGGAGGTGACAGTGGAGGTGACAGTGGATGTGAGAGTGGAGGTGACAGTGGAGGTGAGAGTAGAGGTGAGAGTAGCGATGACAGTGGAGGTGACAGTGGAGGTGAGAGTAGAGGTGACAGTGGAGGTGACAGTAGATATGACAGTGTAGGTGACAGTGGAGGTGAGAGTAGAGGTGACAGTGGAGATGACAGTGGAGGTGACAGTAGAGGTGACAGTGGAGGTGAGATTAGAGGTGACAGTGGAGGTGACAGTGGAGGTGACAGTAGATGTGACAGTGTAGGTGACAGTGGAGGTGAGAGTAGAGGTGACAGTGGAGGTGAGAGTAGAGGTGAGAGTAGAGGTGACAGTGAAGGTGACAGTGGCGGTGAGAGTAGAGGTGAGAGTGGAGGTGACAGTGGAGGTGAGAGTAGAGGTGACAGTGGAGGTGACAGTGGAGGTGAGAGTAGCGGTGACAGTGGAGGTGACAGTGGAGGTGAGAGTAGATGTGACAGTGGAGGTAACAGTGGAGGTGGGAGTAGAGGTGACAGTGGAGGTGACAGTGGAGGTGACAGTGGAGGTGAGAGTGGAGGTGACAGTGGAGGTGAGAGTAGAGGTGAGAGTAGCGGTGAGAGTGGAGGTGACAGTGGAGGTGAGAGTAGCGGTGACAGTGGAGGTGACAGTGGAGGTGAGAGTAGAGGTGACAGTGGAGATGACAGTGGAGGTGACAGTGGAGGTGACAGTGGAGGTGACAGTGGAGGTGAGAGTAGAGGTGACAGTGGAGGTGACAGTGGAGGTGAGAGTAGAGGTGACAGTGGAGGTGAGAATGGAGGTGACAGTGGAGGTGACAGTGGAGGTGACAGTAAATGTGACAGTGTAGGTGACACTGGAGGTGAGAGTAGAGGTGACAGTGGAGGTGAGAGTGGCGGTGAGAGCAGAGGTGACAGTTGAGGTGACAGTGGAGGTGAGAGTAGAGGTGAGAGTAGAGGTGAGAGTAGACATGACAGTGGAGGTGAGAGTAGAGGTAACAGTGGAGGTGATAGTGGAGGTGAGAGTGGAGGTGAGAGTAGAGGTGACAGTGGAGGTTAGAGTAGAGGTGACAGTGGAGGAGAGAGTGGAGGTGAGAGTGGAGGTGACAGTGGAGGTCACAGTGGAGGTGAGAGTAGAGGTGACAGTGGAGGTGAGAGTAGAGGTGAGAGTAGAGGTGACAGTGGAGGTGACAGTGGAGGTGACAGTGGAGGTGAGAGTAGATGTGACAGTGGAGGTGACAGTGGAGGTGAGAGTAGAGGTAACAGTGGAGGTGAGAGTGGAGGTGAGAGTAGAGGTGACAGTGGAGGTGAGAGTAGAGGTGACAGTGGAGGTGAGAGTGGAGGTAACAGTGGAGGTGAGAGTAGAGGTAACAGTGGAGGTGATAGTGGAGGTGAGAGTGGAGGTGAGAGTAGAGGTGACAGTGGAGGTGAGAGTAGAGGTGACAGTGGAGGTGAGAGTGGAGGTGAGAGTGGAGGTGACAGTGGAGGTCACAGTGGAGGTGAGAGTAGAGGTGACAGTGGAGGTGAGAGTAGAGGTGAGAGTAGAGGTGACAGTGGAGGTGACAGTGGAGGTGACAGTGGAGGTGCGAGTAGACGTGACAGTGGAGGTGACAGTGGAGGTGAGAGTAGAGGTAACAGTGGAGGTGAGAGTGGAGGTGAGAGTAGAGGTGACAGTGGAGGTGAGAGTAGAGGTGACAGTGGAGGTGAGAGTGGAGGTGAGAGTGGAGGTAACAGTGGAGGTGAGAGTAGAGGTGACATTGGAGGTGAGAGTAGAGGTGAGAATAGAGGTGACAGTGGAGGCGAGAGTAGAGGTGACAGTGGAACTGAGAGTAGAGGTTACAGTCGAGGTGAGATTAGAGGTGACAGTAGAGGTGACAGTGGAGGTGAGAGTAGAGGTGAGAGTAGATGTGACAGTGGAGGTGACAGTGGAGGTGAGAGTAGAGGTGACAGTGGAGGTGACACTAGAGGTGATAGTGGAGGTGAGAGTTGAGGTGAGAGTAGAGGTGAGAGGTGAGAGTAGCAGTGACAGTGGAGGTGACAGTGGAGGTCAGAGTAAAGGTGACAGTGGAGGTGAGAGTGGAGGTGAGAGTAGAGGTGACAGTGGAGGTGAGAGTAGAGGTGACAGTGGAGGTGAGAGTGGAGGTGAGAGTGGAGGTGACAGTGGAGGTCACAGTGGAGGTGAGAGTAGAGGTGACAGTGGAGGTGAGAGTAGAGGTGAGAGTAGAGGTGACAGTGGAGGTGACAGTGGAGGTGACAGTGGAGGTGAGAGTAGACGTGACAGTGGAGGTGACAGTGGAGGTGAGAGTAGAGGTAACAGTGGAGGTGAGAGTAGAGGTGACAGTGGAGGTGAGAGTAGAGGTGACAGTGGAGGTGAGAGTGGAGGTAACAGTGGAGGTAACAGTGGAGGTGAGAGTAGAGGTGACATTGGTGGTGAGAGTAGAGGTGAGAATAGAGGTGACAGTGGAGGCGAGAGTAGAGGTGACAGTGGAACTGAGAGTAGAGGTTACAGTCGAGGTGAGATTAGAGGTGACAGTAGAGGTGACAGTGGAGGTGAGAGTAGAGGTGAGAGTAGATGTGACAGTGGAGGTGACAGTGGAGGTGAGAGTAGAGGTGACAGTGGAGGGGAATCTAGAGGTGATAGTGGAGGTGAGAGTGGAGGTGAGAGTAGAGGTGAGAGGGGAGAGTAGCAGTGACAGTGGAGGTGACAGTGGAGGTCAGAGTAGAGGTGACAGTGGAGGTGACAGTGGAGGTGAGAGTAGAGTTGAGAGTAGATGTGACAGTGGAGGTAACAGTGGAGGTGGGAGTAGAGGTGACAGTGGAGGTGAGAGTGGAGGTGGCAGTGGAGGTGAGAGTGGAGGTGACAGTGGAGGTGACAGTGGATGTGAGAGTGGAGGTGACAGTGGAGGTGAGAGTAGAGGTGAGAGTAGGGATGACAGTGGAGGTGACAGTGGAGGTGAGAGTAGAGGTGACAGTGGAGGTGACAGTAGATATGACAGTGTAGGTGACAGTGGAGGTGAGAGTAGAGGTGACAGTGGAGGTGACAGTGGAGGTGACAGTAGAGGTGACAGTGGAGGTGAGAATAGAGGTGACAGTGGAGGTGACAGTGGAGGTGACAGTAGATGTGACAGTGTAGGTGACAGTGGAGGTGAGAGTAGAGGTGACAGTGGAGGTGAGAGTAGAGGTGACAGTAGAGGTGACAGTGAAGGTGACAGTGGCGGTGAGAGTAGAGGTGAGAGTGGAGGTGACAGTGGAGGGGAGAGTAGAGGTGACAGTGGAGGTGACAGTGGAGGTGAGAGTAGCGGTGACAGTGGAGGTGACAGTGGAGGTGAGAGTAGAGGTGACAGTGGAGGTGACACTAGAGGTGATAGTGGAGTGGAGAGTGGAGGTGAGAGTAGAGGTGAGAGGTGAGAGTAGCAGTGACAGTGGAGGTGACAGTGGAGGTGAGAGTAGAGGTGACAGTGGAGGTGACAGTGGAGGTGAGAGTAGAGGTGAGAGTAGATGTGACAGTGGAGGTAACAGTGGAGGTGGGAGTAGAGGTGACAGTGGAGGTGACAGTGGAGGTGGCAGTGGAGGTGAGAGTGGAGGTGACAGTGGAGGTGACAGTGGATGTGAGAGTGGAGGTGACAGTGGAGGTGAGAGTAGAGGTGAGAGTAGCGATGACAGTGGAGGTGACAGTGGAGGTGAGAGTAGACGTGACAGTGGAGGTGACAGTAGATATGACAGTGTAGGTGACAGTGGAGGTGAGAGTAGAGGTGACAGTGGAGATGACAGTGGAGGTGACAGTAGAGGTGACAGTAGAGGTGAGATTAGAGGTGACAGTGGAGGTGACAGTGGAGGTGACAGTAGATGTGACAGTGTAGGTGACAGTGGAGGTGAGAGTAGAGGTGACAGTGGAGGTGAGAGTAGAGGTGAGAGTAGAGGTGACAGTGAAGGTGACAGTGGCTGTGAGAGTAGAGGTGAGAGTGGAGGTGACAGTGGAGGTGAGAGTAGAGGTGACAGTGGAGGTGACAGTGGAGGTGAGAGTAGCGGTGACAATGGAGGTGACAGTGGAGGTGAGAGTAGATGTGACAGTGGAGGTAACAGTGGAGGTGGGAGTAGAGGTGACAGTGGAGGTGACAGTGGAGGTGACAGTGGAGGTGAGAGTGGAGGTGACAGTGGAGGTGAGAGTAGAGGTGAGAGTAGCGGTGAGAGTGGAGGTGACAGTGGAGGTGAGAGTAGCGGTGACAGTGGAGGTGACAGTGGAGGTGAGAGTAGAGGTGACAGTGGAGATGACAGTGGAGGTGACAGTGGAGGTGACAGTGGAGGTGACAGTGGAGGTGAGAGTAGAGGTGACAGTGGAGGTGAGAGTAGAGGTGACAGTGGAGGTGAGAATGGAGGTGACAGTGGAGGTGACAGTGGAGGTGACAGTAAATGTGACAGTGTAGGTGACACTGGAGGTGAGAGTAGAGGTGACAGTGGAGGTGAGAGTGGCGGTGGGAGCAGAGGTGACAGTTGAGGTGACAGTGGAGGTGAGAGTAGAGGTGAGAGTAGAGGTGAGAGTAGACATGACAGTGGAGGTGAGAGTAGAGGTAACAGTGGAGGTGATAGTGGAGGTGAGAGTGGAGGTGAGAGTAGAGGTGACAGTGGAGGTGAGAGTAGAGGTGACAGTGGAGGAGAGAGTGGAGGTGAGAGTGGAGGTGACAGTGGAGGTCACAGTGGAGGTGAGAGTAGAGGTGACAGTGGAGGTGAGAGTAGAGGTGAGAGTAGAGGTGACAGTGGAGGTGACAGTGGAGGTGACAGTGGAGGTGAGAGTAGATGTGACAGTGGAGGTGACAGTGGAGGTGAGAGTAGAGGTAACAGTGGAGGTGAGAGTGGAGGTGAGAGTAGAGGTGACAGTGGAGGTGAGAGTAGAGGTGACAGTGGAGGTGAGAGTGGAGGTAACAGTGGAGGTGAGAGTAGAGGTAACAGTGGAGGTGATAGTGGAGGTGAGAGTGGAGGTGAGAGTAGAGGTGACAGTGGAGGTGAGAGTAGAGGTGACAGTGGAGGTGAGAGTGGAGGTGAGAGTGGAGGTGACAGTGGAGGTCACAGTGGAGGTGAGAGTAGAGGTGACAGTGGAGGTGAGAGTAGAGGTGAGAGTAGAGGTGACAGTGGAGGTGACAGTGGAGGTGACAGTGGAGGTGAGAGTAGACGTGACAGTGGAGGTGACAGTGGAGGTGAGAGTAGAGGTAACAGTGGAGGTGAGAGTGGAGGTGAGAGTAGAGGTGACAGTGGAGGTGAGAGTAGAGGTGACAGTGGAGGTGAGAGTGGAGGTGAGAGTGGAGGTAACAGTGGAGGTGAGAGTAGAGGTGACATTGGAGGTGAGAGTAGAGGTGAGAATAGAGGTGACAGTGGAGGCAAGAGTAGAGGTGACAGTGGAACTGAGAGTAGAGGTTACAGTCGAGGTGAGATTAGAGGTGACAGTAGAGGTGACAGTGGAGGTGAGAGTAGAGGTGAGAGTAGATGTGACAGTGGAGGTGACAGTGGAGGTGAGAGTAGAGGTGACAGTGGAGGTGACACTAGAGGTGATAGTGGAGGTGAGAGTTGAGGTGAGAGTAGAGGTGAGAGGTGAGAGTAGCAGTGACAGTGGAGGTGACAGTGGAGGTCAGAGTAGAGGTGACAGTGGAGGTGACAGTGGAGGTGAGAGTAGAGTTGAGAGTAGATGTGACAGTGGAGGTAACAGTGGAGGTGGGAGTAGAGGTGACAGTGGAGGTGAGAGTAGAGGTGAGAGTAGCGATGACAGTGGAGGTGACAGTGGAGGTGAGAGTAGAGGTGACAGTGGAGGTGACAGTAGATATGACAGTGTAGGTGACAGTGGAGGTGAGAGTAGAGGTGACAGTGGAGGTGACAGTGGAGGTGACAGTAGAGGTGACAGTGGAGGTGAGAATAGAGGTAACAGTGGAGGTGACAGTGGAGGTGACAGTAGATGTGACAGTGTAGGTGACAGTGGAGGTGAGAGTAGAGGTGACAGTGGAGGTGAGAGTAGAGGTGAGAGTAGAGGTGACAGTGAAGGTGACAGTGGCAGTGAGAGTAGAGGTGAGAGTGGAGGTGACAGTGGAGGTGAGAGTAGCGGTGACAGTGGAGGTGACAGTGGAGGTGAGAGTAGATGTGACAGTTGAGGTAACAGTGGAGGTGGGAGTAGAGGTGACAGTGGAGGTGACAGTGGAGGTGACAGTGGAGGTGACAGTGGAGGTGACAGTGGAGGTGAGATTAGAGGTGAGAGTAGCGGTGAGAGTGGAGGTGACAGTGGAGGTGAGAGTAGCGGTGACAGTGGAGGTGACAGTGGAGGTGAGAGTAGAGCTGACAGTGGAGATGACAGTGGAGATGACAGTGGAGGTGACAGTGGAGGTGACAGTGGAGGTGACAGTGGAGGTGAGACTAGAGGTGACAGTGGAGGTGACAGTGGAGGTGAGAGTAGAGGTGAGATTGGAGGTGAGAATGGAGGTGACAGTGGAGGTGACAGTGGAGGTGACAGTAAATGTGACAGTGTAGGTGACACTGGAGGTGAGAGTAGAGGTGACAGTGGAGGTGAGAGTGGCGGTGAGAGCAGAGGTGACAGTTGAGGTGACAGTGGAGGTGAGAGTAGAGGTGAGAGTAGAGGTGAGAGTAGACATGACAGTGGAGGTGACAGTGGAGGTGAGAGTAGAACTGACAGTAGAGGTGACAGTGGAGGTGAGAGTAGAGGTGAGAGTTGAGGTGACAGTGGAGGTGAGAGTAGAGTCGACAGTAGAGGTGAGAGTAGAGGTGACAGTGGAGGTGAGAGTAGAGGTGAGAGTAGAGTTGACTGTAGAGGTGACAGTGGAGGTGAGAGGTGACAGTAGAGGTGGAAGTAGAGGTGAGAGTAGCGGTGACAGTGGAGGTGAGAGTAGAGGTGACAGTGGAGGTGAAAATAGAGGTGACAGTGGAGGTGACAGTGGAGGTGAGAACAGAGGTGACAGTGGAGGTGACAGTGGAGGTGAGAGTAGAGGTGACAGTGGAGGTGAGAGGTGACAGTAGAGGTGACAGTAGAGGTGAGAGTAGACATGACAGTGGAGGTGAGAGTAGAGGTGACAGTGGAGGTGAGAGTAGAGGTGACAGTGGAGGTGAGAATAGAGGTGACAGTGGAGGTGAGAGTAGAGGTGACAGTGGAGGTGACAGTGGAGGTGAGATTAGACATGACAGTGGAGGTGACAGTGGAGGTGAGAGTAGAGGTAACAGTGGAGGTGACAGTGGAGGTGACAGTGGAGGTGACAGTGGAGGTGAGAGTGGAGGTGAGAGTGGAGGTGAGTGTAGAGGTGACCGTGGAGGTGAGAGTAGAGGTGACAGTGGAGGTGAGAGTGGAGGTGACAGTGGAGGTCACAGTGGAGGTGAGAGTAGAGGTGACAGTGGAGGTGAGAGTAGAGGTGAGAGTAGAGGTGACAGTGGAGGTGACAGGGGAGGTGACAGTGGAGGTGAGAGTAGACGTGACAGTGGAGGTGACAGTGGAGGTGAGAGTAGAGGTAACAGTGGAGGTGAGAGTGGAGGTGAGAGTAGAGGTGACAGTGGAGGTGAGAGTAGAGGTGACAGTGGAGGTGAGAGTGGAGGTGAGAGTGGAGGTAACAGTGGAGGTGAGAGTAGAGGTGACAGTGGAGGTGAGAGTAGATGTGACAGTGGAGGTAACAGTGGAGGTGGCAGTAGAGGTGACAGTGGAGGTGACAGTGGAGGTGACAGTGGAGGTGACAGTGGAGGTGACAGTGGAGGTGAGAGTAGAGGTGAGAGTAGCGGTGAGAGTGGAGGTGACAGTGGAGGTGAGAGTAGCGGTGACAGTGGAGGTGACAGTGGAGGTGAGAGTAGAGCTGACAGTGGAGATGACAGTGGAGATGACAGTGGAGGTGACAGTGGAGGTGACAGTGGAGGTGAGAGTAGAGGTGACAGTGGAGGTGACAGTGGAGGTGAGAGTAGAGGTGAGATTGGAGGTGAGAATGGAGGTGACAGTGGAGGTGACAGTGGAGGTGACAGTAAATGTGACAGTGTAGGTGACACTGGAGGTGAGAGTAGAGGTGACAGTGGAGGTGAGAGTGGCGGTGAGAGCAGAGGTGACAGTTGAGGTGACAGTGGAGGTGAGAGTAGAGGTGAGAGTAGAGGTGAGAGTAGACATGACAGTGGAGGTGACAGTGGAGGTGAGAGTAGAACTGACAGTAGAGGTGACAGTGGAGGTGAGAGTAGAGGTGAGAGTTGAGGTGACAGTGGAGGTGAGAGTAGAGTCGACAGTAGAGGTGAGAGTAGAGGTGACAGTGGAGGTGAGAGTAGAGGTGAGAGTAGAGTTGACAGTAGAGGTGACAGTGGAGGTGAGAGGTGACAGTAGAGGTGAGAGTAGAGGTGAGAGTAGCGGTGACAGTGGAGGTGAGAGTAGAGGTGACAGTGGAGGTGAAAATAGAGGTGACAGTGGAGGTGACAGTGGAGGTGAGAACAGAGGTGACAGTGGAGGTGACAGTGGAGGTGAGAGTAGAGGTGACAGTGGAGGTGAGAGGTGACAGTAGAGGTGACAGTAGAGGTGAGAGTAGACATGACAGTGGAGGTGAGAGTAGAGGTGACAATGGAGGTGAGAGTAGAGGTGACAGTGGAGGTGAGAATAGAGGTGACAGTGGAGGTGAGAGTAGAGGTGACAGTGGAGGTGACAGTGGAGGTGAGATTAGACGTGACAGTGGAGGTGACAGTGGAGGTGAGAGTAGAGGTAACAGTGGAGGTGACAGTGGAGGTGACAGTGGAGGTGACAGTGGAGGTGAGAGTGGAGGTGAGAGTGGAGGTGAGTGTAGAGGTGACCGTGGAGGTGAGAGTAGAGGTGACAGTGGAGGTGAGAGTGGAGGTGAGAGTGGATGTGACAGTGGAGGTCACAGTGGAGGTGAGAGTAGAGGTGACAGTGGAGGTGACAGGGGAGGTGACAGTGGAGGTGAGAGTAGACGTGACAGTGGAGGTGACAGTGGAGGTGAGAGTAGAGGTAACAGTGGAGGTGAGAGTGGAGGTGAGAGTAGAGGTGACAGTGGAGGTGAGAGTAGAGGTGAGAGTAGAGGTGACAGTGGAGGTGACAGGGGAGGTGACAGTGGAGGTGAGAGTAGACGTGACAGTGGAGGTGACAGTGGAGGTGAGAGTAGAGGTAACAGTGGAGGTGAGAGTGGAGGTGAGAGTAGAGGTGACAGTGGAGGTGAGAGTAGAGGTGACAGTGGAGGTGAGAGTGGAGGTGAGAGTGGAGGTAACAGTGGAGGTGAGAGTAGAGGTGACAGTGGAGGTGAGAGTAGAGGTGAGAATAGAGGTGACAGTTGAGGCGAGAGTAGAGGTGACAGTGGAACTGAGAGTAGAGGTTACAGTCGAGGTGAGATTAGAGGTGACAGTAGAGGTGACAGTGGAGGTGAGAGTAGAGGTGAGAGTAGATGTGACAGTGGAGGTGACAGTGGAGGTGAGAGTAGAGGTGACAGTGGAGGTGACACTAGAGGTGATAGTGGAGGTGAGAGTGGAGGTGAGAGTAGAGGTGAGAGGTGAGAGTAGCAGTGACAGTGGAGGTGACAGTGGAGGTGAGTGTAGAGGTGACAGTGGAGGTGACAGTGGAGGTGAGAGTAGAGGTGAGAGTAGATGTGACAGTGGAGGTAACAGTGGAGGTGGGAGTAGAGGTGACAGTGGAGGTGACAGTGGAGGTGGCAGTGGAGGTGAGAGTGGAGGAGACAGTGGAGGTGACAGTGGATGTGAGAGTGGAGGTGACATTGGAGGTGAGAGTAGAGGTGAGATTAGCGATGACAGTGGAGGTGACAGTGGAGGTGAGAGTAGAGGTGACAGTGGAGGTGACAGTAGATATGACAGTGTAGGTGACAGTGGAGGTGAGAGTAGAGGTGACAGTGGAGGTGACAATGGAGGTGACAGTAGAGGTGACAGTGGAGGTGAGAATAGAGGTGACAGTGGAGGTGACAGTGGAGGTGACAGTAGATGTGACAGTGTAGGTGACAGTGGAGGTGAGAGTAGAGGTGACAGTGGAGGTGAGAGTAGAGGTGAGAGTAGAGGTGACAGTGAAGGTGACAGTGGCGGTGAGAGTAGAGGTGAGAGTGGAGGTGACAGTGGAGGTGACAGTGGAGGTGACAGTGGAGGTGACAGTGGAGGTGACAGTGGAGGTGAGAGTGGAGGTGAGAGTAGAGGTGACAGTGGAGATGACAGTGGAGATGACAGTGGAGGTGACAGTGGAGGTGACAGTGGAGGTGAGAGTAGAGGTGACAGTGGAGGTGACAGTGGAGGTGAGAGTAGAGGTGAGATTGGAGGTGAGAATGGAGGTGACAGTGGAGGTGACAGTGGAGGTGACAGTAAATGTGACAGTGTAGGTGACACTGGAGGTGAGAGTAGAGGTGACAGTGGAGGTGAGAGTGGCGGTGAGAGCAGAGGTGACAGTTGAGGTGACAGTGGAGGTGAGAGTAGAGGTGAGAGTAGAGGTGAGAGTAGACATGACAGTGGAGGTGACAGTGGAGGTGAGAGTAGAACTGACAGTAGAGGTGACAGTGGAGGTGAGAGTAGAGGTGAGAGTTGAGGTGACAGTGGAGGTGAGAGTAGAGTCGACAGTAGAGGTGAGAGTAGAGGTGACAGTGGAGGTGAGAGTAGAGGTGAGAGTAGAGTTGACAGTAGAGGTGACAGTGGAGGTGAGAGGTGACAGTAGAGGTGAGAGTAGAGGTGAGAGTAGCGGTGACAGTGGAGGTGAGAGTAGAGGTGACAGTGGAGGTGAAAATAGAGGTGACAGTGGAGGTGACAGTGGAGGTGAGAACAGAGGTGGCAGTGGAGGTGACAGTGGAGGTGAGAGTAGAGGTGACAGTGGAGGTGAGAGGTGACAGTAGAGGTGACAGTAGAGGTGAGAGTAGACATGACAGTGGAGGTGACAGTGGAGGTGAGAGTAGAGGTGACAGTGGAGGTGAGAGTAGAGGTGACAGTGGAGGTGAGAATAGACGTGACAGTGGAGGTTAGAGTAGAGGTGACAGTGGAGGTGACAGTGGAGGTGAGATTAGACGTGACAGTGGAGGTGACAGTGGAGGTGAGAGTAGAGGTAACAGTGGAGGTGACAGTGGAGGTGACAGTGGAGGTGACAGTGGAGGTGATAGTGGAGGTGAGAGTGGAGGTGAGTGTAGAGGTGACAGTGGAGGTGAGAGTAGAGGTGACAGTGGAGGTGAGAGTGGAGGTGAGAGTGGAGGTGACAGTGGAGGTCACAGTGGAGGTGAGAGTAGAGGTGACAGTGGAGGTGAGAGTAGAGGTGAGAGTAGAGGTGACAGTGGAGGTGACAGGGGAGGTGACAGTGGAGGTGAGAGTAGACATGACAGTGGAGGTGACAGTGGAGGTGAGAGTAGAGGTAACAGTGGAGGTGAGAGTGGAGGTGAGAGTAGAGGTGACAGTGGAGGTGAGAGTAGAGGTGACAGTGGAGGTGAGAGTAGAGGTGAGAGTGGAGGTAACAGTGGAGGTGAGAGTAGAGGTGACAGTGGAGGTGAGAGTAGAGGTGAGAATAGAGGTGACAGTGGAGGCGAGAGTAGAGGTGACAGTGGAACTGAGAGTAGAGGTTACAGTCGAGGTGAGATTAGAGGTGACAGTAGAGGTGACAGTGGAGGTGAGAGTAGAGGTGAGAGTAGATGTGACAGTGGAGGTGACAGTGGAGGTGAGAGTAGAGGTGACAGTGGAGGTGACACTAGAGGTGATAGTGGAGGTGAGAGTGGAGGTGAGAGTAGAGGTGAGAGGTGAGAGTAGCAGTGACAGTGGAGGTGACAGTGGAGGTGAGTGTAGAGGTGACAGTGGAGGTGACAGTGGAGGTGAGAGTAGAGGTGTGAGTAGAGTTGACAGTAGAGGTGACAGTGGAGGTGAGAGGTGACAGTAGAGGTGAGAGTAGAGGTGAGAGTAGCGGTGACAGTGGAGGTGAGAGTAGAGGTGACAGTGGAGGTGAAAATAGAGGTGACAGTGGAGGTGACAGTGGAGGTGAGAACAGAGGTGGCAGTGGAGGTGACAGTGGAGGTGAGAGTAGAGGTGACAGTGGAGGTGAGAGGTGACAGTAGAGGTGAGAGTAGACATGACAGTGGAGGTGACAGTGGAGGTGAGAGTAGAGGTGACAGTGGAGGTGAGAGTAGAGGTGACAGTGGAGGTGAGAATAGACGTGACAGTGGAGGTGAGAGTAGAGGTGACAGTGGAGGTGACAGTGGAGGTGAGATTAGACGTGACAGTGGAGGTGACAGTGGAGGTGAGAGTAGAGGTAACAGTGGAGGTGACAGTGGAGGTGACAGTGGAGGTGACAGTGGAGGTGATAGTGGAGGTGAGAGTGGAGGTGAGTGTAGAGGTGACAGTGGAGGTGAGAGTAGAGGTGACAGTGGAGGTGAGAGTGGAGGTGAGAGTGGAGGTGACAGTGGAGGTCACAGTGGAGGTGAGAGTAGAGGTGACAGTGGAGGTGAGAGTAGAGGTGAGAGTAGAGGTGACAGTGGAGGTGACAGGGGAGGTGACAGTGGAGGTGAGAGTAGACATGACAGTGGAGGTGACAGTGGAGGTGAGAGTAGAGGTAACAGTGGCGGTGAGAGTGGAGGTGAGAGTAGAGGTGACAGTGGAGGTGAGAGTAGAGGTGACAGTGGAGGTGAGAGTGGAGGTGAGAGTGGAGGTAACAGTGGAGGTGAGAGTAGAGGTGACAGTGGAGGTGAGAGTAGAGGTGAGAATAGAGGTGACAGTGGAGGCGAGAGTAGAGGTGACAGTGGAACTGAGAGTAGAGGTTACAGTCGAGGTGAGATTAGAGGTGAGAGTAGATGTGACAGTGGAGGTGACAGTAGAGGTGAGAGTAGATGTGACAGTGGAGGTGACAGTGGAGGTGAGAGTAGAGGTGACAGTGGAGGTGACACTAGAGGTGATAGTGGAGGTGAGAGTGGAGGTGAGAGTAGAGGTGAGAGGTGAGAGTAGCAGTGACAGTGGAGGTGACAGTGGAGGTGAGTGTAGAGGTGACAGTGGAGGTGACAGTGGAGGTGAGAGTAGAGGTGAGAGTAGATGTGACAGTGGAGGTAACAGTGGAGGTGGGAGTAGAGGTGACAGTGGAGGTGACAGTGGAGGTGGCAGTGGAGGTGAGAGTGGAGGTGACAGTGGAGGTGACAGTGGATGTGAGAGTGGAGGTGACAGTGGAGGTGAGAGTAGAGGTGAGATTAGCGATGACAGTGGAGGTGACAGTGGAGGTGAGAGTAGAGGTGACAGTGGAGGTGACAGTAGATATGACAGTGTAGGTGACAGTGGAGGTGAGAGTAGAGGTGACAGTGGAGGTGACAGTGGAGGTGACAGTAGAGGTGACAGTGGAGGTGAGAATAGAGGTGACAGTGGAGGTGACAGTAGATGTGACAGTGTAGGTGACAGTGGAGGTGAGAGTAGAGGTGACAGTGGAGGTGAGAGTAGAGGTGAGAGTAGAGGTGACAGTGAAGGTGACAGTGGCGGTGAGAGTAGAGGTGAGAGTGGAGGTGACAGTGGAGGTGACAGTGGAGGTGAGAGTAGCGGTGACAGTGGAGGTAACAGTGGAGGTGGAAGTAGAGGTGACAGTGGAGGTGACAGTGGAGGTGAGAGTGGAGGTGAGAGTGGAGGTGAGAGTGGAGGTGAGAGTAGAGGTGAGAGTAGCGGTGAGAGTGGAGGTGACAGTGGAGGTGAGAGTAGCGGTGAGAGTGGAGGTGACAGTGGAGGTGAGAGTAGAGGTGACAGTGGAGATGACAGTGGAGGTGACAGTGGAGGTGACAGTGGAGGTGACAGTGGAGGTGACAGTGGAGGTGAGAGTAGAGGTGACAGTGGAGGTGACAGTGGAGGTGAGAGTAGAGGTGAGAGTGGAGGTGAGAATGGAGGTGACAGTGGAGGTGACAGGGGAGGTGACAGTAAATGTGACAGTGTAGGTGACACTGGAGGTGAGAGTAGAGGTGACAGTGGAGGTGAGAGTGGCGGTGAGAGCAGAGGTGACAGTTGAGGTGACAGTGGAGGTGAGAGTGGAGGTGACAGTGGAGGTGAGAGTAGAGGTGAGAGTAGCGGTGACAGTGGAGGTGACAGTGGAGGTGAGAGTAGATGTGAGAGTGGAGGTGACAGTGGCGGTGAGAGTAGAGGTGAGAGTGGAGGTGACAGTGGAGGTGAGAGTAGAGGTGACAGTGGAGGTGACAGTGGAGGTGAGAGTAGCGGTGACAGTGGAGGTGACAGTGGAGGTGAGAGTAGATGTGACAGTGGAGGTGAGAGTAGAGGTGACAGTGGGGGTGAGAGTGGCGGTGAGAGCAGAGGTGAGAGTGGAGGTGAGAGTGGAGGTGACAGTGGAGGTGACAGTGGAGGTGAGAGTAGAGGTGAGAGTGGAGGTGACAGTAGATATGACAGTGTAGGTGACAGTGGAGGTGAGAGTAGAGGTGACAGTGGAGGTGAAAATAGAGGTGACAGTAGAGGTGACAGTGGAGGTGACAGTAGATGTGACAGTGTAGGTGACAGTGGAGGTGACAGTGGAGGTGACAGTGGCGGTGAGAGTAGAGGTGAGAGTGGAGGTGACAGTGGAGGTGAGAGTAGAGGTGAGAGTGGAGGTGACAGTGGAGGTGAGAGTAGCGGTGACAGTGGAGGTGACAGTGGAGGTGAGAGTAGATGTGACAGTGGAGGTAACAGTGGAGGTGGGAGTAGAGGTGACAGTGGAGGTGACAGTGGAGGTGACAGTGGAGGTGACAGTGGAGGTGAGAGTAGAGGTGAGAGTAGCGGTGAGAGTGGAGGTGACAGTGGAGGTGAGAGTAGAGCCGAGGTGACAGTGGAGGTCACAGTGGAGGTGAGAGTAGAGGTGACAGTGGAGGTGAGAATGGCGGTGAGAGCAGAGGTGACAGTGGAGGTGACAGTGGAGGTGAGAGTAGAGGTGACAGTGGGGGTGAGAGTGGCGGTGAGAGCAGAGGTGAGAGTAGAGGTGAGAGTGGAGGTGACAGTGGAGGTGACAGTGGAGGTGAGAGTAGAGGTGAGAGTAGAGGTGACAGTGGAGGTGACAGTGGAGGTGACAGTAGATGTGACAGTGGAGGTGACAGTGGAGGTGAGAATAGAGGTGAGAGTGGAGGTGAGAGTGGAGGTGAGAGTAGAGGTGAGAGTAGAGGTGACAGTGGAGGTGAGAGTGGAGGTGACAGTGGAGGTGAGAGTGGAGGTGACAGTGGAAGTGACAGTCGCATCCTTGGATACGGAGAGGGTTCACTTGGAGTCCCCTCTGCTCACCTTTGACCCCCTGCACTTTAGATGTGTGTTTACTCCACAGCCCTGTTCTGTAGAGTGTCTGGTACATAAAGTGCCGCTGGAACCTGTCGAGCGTGTTCGCGGCGCCCAGTCACGGGGTGTGTGTGTTCATCTTGGGGTTTGGAAGGCTGCGGACACCTGTGCGCCCAGAGCCTTGACTCCTCTTTCAGGGTCCAAGCCTGCCTGCGGTTGATGAACGAGTGATGGGGCCACCTCGGACGCCTCGTGGCTTCCATTTCACCAAAGATGCTTGTCCCAGCACCGAGTGGAGATATCGTCGTTCATGGCTGCGGTGCGTTGGGTCTGTCCCCATTATTGCTTTATTTAATAGGGCTGCCAAGGCTCCCTCCTGTTCCGCCTTCTGATATGGCTGATATTCTCTGTAGACCATCGGTGGAATCAGTGCTTTAAGTGGGAAAAAAAACTGGGGGTGCTCTAAAAGGGGCGTGGTTAATGTCTTGAAGGGGCGTGGCCTATCCGAGTAGGGGCGTGGTCTAAATCAAAATGACTAGCACTGTGTGCTTAAGAAAATCATGAAGTCGCATCCAGCAAAGGATAATAAAATAGGCAAAAAGGTATATTTATTAAGTATAACCCATAAAAATACCAAACACTTTAAAAAACACGCGTTGGGGTGTTGCTTTCACCAGCCCCACATAAAAACCATAAACAAAAACACCCAAGAGTAGCTTTGACCTCGCTGGCCTTTTAATGTTTGCACACATGATGCCCAACTCTAAGAATCTAGGATTTTCCAACAAGGAAGAGCTGGCGAGGATCACGGCGGCCTGCGCATATTTTGTGTTTTATCGCCCACTGTATATTATGCGCGATGCAACGTTTTGAAAAAAAAAACAGAAAAATACATTAAAATATTAATAATGATAGTAAGAAATATATATATATATATTATTAGCACGGGGTATTATAGTTCCAGTCATTGTAATGACGTCACGCCCATTCCCTTTTCCAAAACGCATCCCGGGCACAGCAGGGCCCAACTGAAACTGTAAAAGCCGCCGCGTCGCTGTTCCAAAGCCCCCGAGACCGGAAGTCTGTCCATTCGCTACTTCGACTGCATTTGACTAAATGTGTATATTTTTCAAAAGTCGGAGAAATAAACTCCACCGTTACGGTCGCGTTTCTCTCGACCAAGTTGTACCGCTAATGTTTTTTTATTCTTACCCAAAGCCTCTTTCGCAGCCGGTATACGTCTTGCGCAAATACGAGGTTCCTCGGACCCCGGCAGGCTATTTGTACTTTACTCTGCGGATACATGTTATATACACTGTATACTGTAAATTAACACGCATATATTAATTAATGAATAGCCAAAAGACACTCTCCCTTAAATGGTAGCAGGTAAGTAAGAGTAAACCATCTCGAGGGGGCTACTTCTGGCTGTTATTCTTCGAAAACGTTGCTAACAACGCTTGTCACTTTAACGTCCTGTATCCCATTAAACGTACAAGTTAACAACCGACCTACAAAAAATGTGCTCGTTCAAGCCTCCTTTTGACTTCAGAAGTTTAAGGAGGATGCGCCAATGGGGAGGGTGGCCACCCTCGAGGCTGCCCCTGGGGCGAGGGGGGTGTACGGAAGGCTACGGACGGGTTTTAGCCCAGGGCGGAACATTACAGGTAGGGCGAAGAAAAGCAATCTAGAAGCGTGTTGTTTTCATGGAACTATGAGCTGAAAGCTGCAAGCCACGAGGGGCCGTGTGCGAGACTCGTACAGTAACGCGGGCATGGAATGCCAACCATGACAGTGCCAGGCTCCTACTTGCCTGGTGGCGCTGCGCCTACTTTTAAAAGAGTTTAAGAACCGGGCTGAAGAATGTACCTTGGCAGCAGCATGCACGAGAGAGGTTCACACTGTGCAACCTTCGCTCCAGTGCAAGACCCTTCGGGACAGAGACGCAACACAGCACATTGAAATTAGGTTCAGAAACACGTTCCTCATACCAACCTTCTTGCACCACGGCATTTAAGTGCGGGGGAAGGCACTCGTGCAAGGCACCTCGGAGAGTCGGAGCCTCCTGTGTTTATCTGTGTTGCAGGAGGGGAGACTCATTCAAGGCAGCTAGGTGCACGCCGAGGGGACTTCTGTAGTGACGTCAGGCCGTGACCACTGAGCTGATAGGTTCCCAACAAGTTCAGCAAAGTGGAGGATGGCGAAGGGAGACGGGGTCAGGTTACCTAACAGTGCAGCAACAGTGGGCAGAGTCTGAGCACCGGCAGTTTTTTTTTGGGCCCTCAAAACGGGTCCGAAAAAAAAAAAAAAAAAGAATGGACTACCTTTAGTAGCCACGAAAATAGAGCCCGATAGAGACCCATTTCGAGGGCCCCAAAAAAAAACTGCCGGTGCTCAGACCCGGACAGACCCGGCCCACTTAAAGCCCTGGGTGGAATCCTCTCAGACCCATCCCCTTCAAGCGCCTTCTTGAACAGCGTTTGCTGTTTTCCTTTGGTTATTTCCGTCTGTGGTAGCCCCTCTCTTCGGCTTCAAGATTAATTCTGGACTCAGACATGTAAAGAGAGTTGTGGTAGGATGCCAGCTTGTCTGGGTGAATGCCACGTCACCGGTCTCTTTATATGTAGGTGGCACGGCCCCTGCCCCTCTGTGCCTCAGCTCTGCAGCCTGCCAGCCAGTGCCAGGGTCCTGGCAAGGAGGCCACACTGCTTGCACCACCTCATTGCTGCTCTCGGCGCTGCCTGTTACAGTAACAACACAACTACTCACCATTACAACCCTACAGATGTGACGCTCCGGGCTATTCCAGACCCAAAGCTATAGGAACAGCTTTGGCTGTAGGTATTAGTACATTTTAATGTATATTGACGTAATAAGCAGCTGTTGTTGTGGTCGGCGCCCGTATGGGGCAGACGGTCATAAGTGCTGGTGTTGACAATTAAGTCCCAATCACCCAAAGCACCGGCTCAAATTAAGGGGCATATTTACAAGGAGGCGATAATAAATTATCACCACTTTAGCGGCCGTTTTCGGACGAAAAGCGGCGATAATTTTATCGCCTAATTAGCAAGGCCACGCTATGAAGCATAGTGGCAGGAAAAGTAGCGATAACCCCTGCACTACTTTCCTTACACCTGCTTCAGGACTGACTTAGCCATGATATCCTATGGGAGGAGGATATCATGGCTAAGTTTGTGAGTCCCTATCAACAAGCTAACATGAGATTATCGCTGGGTTTCCAGCGATAATCTCACGTTCGGCAGTTAGGCAGCTTTTGAGATAAGCGTTGCTAAGAGCACGCTATCTCAGCGATAAAAATCCACGCTAGCCGGCGATAATTATCCTAGCGCTAAGTATGCTTAGCAATAGTTATCGCCGGTTGTTGTTGATATGCCCCTATAATCTTAAATTATATATCGTTCTCATAGCCATACACTGTCATTAATTGGCGCTAAGTCTTTTGGAGTTGTATGGTTGTGGTGCTGTGCCATATTTTTAAACTTGCAGATAAATGAAAGGGATGTCTATTGGCAGAACGTCCACAGTTTCTTACGGGTTTTATCTGTTCAGGAATCCGTCCCTGTAGTAGAAACGCTGCTTGTGCTTCCTCCCTGTTTGGTAAGGGACGCTTGGCAGGTGAATGTTGTTACGTCAGCAGTAAAAGGTGAGCTTTGTTTTCTATTGTGGTGACGCAATGACAGTGAACAGTCAGATTTTGAGACGCCTGTTGATGGTAGAGCGTTCTATGGTACCGATGTGCATTATAAGACAGCAGCACTGCCGCATGCGTTCCCACTGCCGTGCGGTGTAGGGAGGCGCCTCTTTTGACACGGTTAGCCTCCACTACTTGTCTGATGCCAGATGTGATTTCGAGGGGAACATCCAGAACAACGCATGCGTTACGTCGCATGCGTTTACGTCGCAAGCGTTACAACGCAAGCGACGTTACGATGCGGACCATTACGCAGCGTACCATTACATCGCATGCGCATTTAAGACGCATACGGTTTTAAATCGAATGTGGTGTAATGGATGCGAGGGGGGCAGCACGAACGAGCACCGGGTAAGAGGCGGAGGACCACCGGGATGACGCGTGGAGGGAGAGGTAAGGGGGATTGTGCTTAGAGTGTACTGTTTAGCATTTAGGGCAGTGTCTGGGGATTGTGCTTAGAGTGTAGTGTTTAGGGTTTAGGGCAGTGTCTGGTGGTCATAGTGTAGGGCAGTGTGTTAGGCTTTAGGGTTTAGGCTTTAGGGTTTAGGGTAGTGTCAGGGGGGCTTACTGTAGGGTAGGGTATTAGGTCTTAGGGCTTAGGGAAATGTAGGGTACTGTTTTAGGGTCGGGTCAGGGGGTCGTACTGTAAGGTAGTAATTAAGGATTTAGGAGTTAGGGCTTAGGGTTTAGGGAAGTGAATTGTTTTGTGCTGTATGATAGTGTTATGAAGTGTGTGTTATGTAGGGTAGTGTATTAGTTTGTGGGGTATTTTGGGGAAACAATCGCGATGTTAAAGCATGCAGGGTGTTTGTGTGCGGTGTAAATGTCTTTTGCATGCATTTCAATGGGGAAGCGAAGTAATGGTTTGCGTTGTGAAAGGTTACGTTGTGAATGTGCATGCGATGTAAAGACGGCGATGTTAAGGTATGCGATGTGAACGTTTGCGATGTAGCATCATACATCCGATTTCGACTGTAAATGCACTGAGGCCCGGCTAATTTGGATCCCAGGGCCGGATCTCTCTCCCTAACACTGTCCCTGATTGGAACCCCTTCAATCCCCATTGTAAGTCTCTAGTAAATGGTACCCCTGGTACCTAGGGCATGGGCACTGAAGAGGTCCCAGTGGGGCTGCAGCACTGGTTGTACCCCGCCAGGCACCTATCCCCAAGACAATGCACACCGCCAATGCAGGCTGTGTGCCGTGATGCAGAGACACCGAAGAGTCGGCATGGCACACAGCCCTGTGTGCCCACAGACACTGCATTAGGTATGTAAGTCACCCCTCCTGCAGGCCCAGCAGCCCTCAGGCAGGGTGCACTATATCCCATGTGTGGACATATTGGCAGGAGTGGAGATGCCCCTACAATCTCCAAGTTCATTTTAGGGAATTGTAAGTGCACAGCGAAGCCGTAGAGAGTACATGGCTCGTATACTTATAATTCCAAGTTTCAGATCTTCATGATGGCTTCACTGTAGCTAAAGATGTTTGGTGCCAAACATCTCATCTTAATAAATCCTCACTGATGCCAGTGTTGGATTTATTAATAAATGCACACAGGGGACAACTTAGAGGGTACCCTGCAAACCTGCCAAACGCTGGTGTGGTCTCTGACTAGTCTCAGCCTGCCTCCACGAGACGTGTTTCTGACCTCACGGGGTGAAGGCCAGCGATCTCAGAGGCCAGGAACAAAGAGTGCTCTGGGCAGAGGTGCTTCACAACTCCCCCAGCGGTACAAAAGGGGGTGGTGACTCCCCCAAGCAGGAATAGCATTACGGGAAGGGAAGCTTGAAACGCGATGCTGCCTTTGAAGTGCAAGCCAGGCATCTCCAGATAGTGGAGGACGCAACCCCCCTTTGCTGCTCCTCTTTTGGTGGGAGGACAGGTAGGAACATTAGTTTGATTAGGAGGTGCTCCCACTTTCAGCCAGCACCACCCCTAAGGTGTAGCAGGCGATGTGGACACTACTTGTCTAATTCCAATGCATTTTGGGAACTTTAAAAAATGATAACATAAAAATGACTTACCTTAGAACGAAGTTCTTGGGCTGGAGAATTATATAAAAAAATCAATGTTATGTTTGCTAATTGGTCTCGGATTTATTCTTGAGCGTGTGCCTCATTTATTGCCTCTGTGAGTCCAAGAAATGCTTTACACTGCCCTATGATAAGCCTAACTGCTCGCCCGCGCTACCACAAATAGAGCGCTAGTATTATCTAATTTTGCCTCTGTGTCCCAGTCTGTGACTCATTGCGCTCTCTGCCCAGCGTACCGTGTTTTACTGCACTATATAGAGAGCCAGCGTCCTACATACAATGTCACGTGATAAAGTACAGTGTCTCTTCCAGTGCAATGAATAGTGCAATCAAATACGTTGCGCGTGTGCTAATGAGAAAGAGCAGGAGCTCTGAAAGTGACATATAACTAAAAGCTGTAGCGATAAAAAAACAATGGCGGCAAATCACAGTAGTTTGAGGAAGAGGGAAAACAAAGTTCGGATTGCGTGTAAACTTCAAAGTTTGGTATCTGGTATTCTTATTTCTATTTGCTCAGCGTGGTACCTGGGAGACGTCTTTGAAGAAGCCATTTAGGTTCATTGGACAGAAATGTATCCTACATTAGGGGCTTGATAACGGCTGCTACGTTCAGCGATTGCTGTGCAAACGTTTGTCAGCTGCCGGCCACATCGACTGCGCCTCGCAAACCCTACAGGCTGCTGCAGGAAACAATCTAAAAGACATTCGCATTGACAAGTCGGATAGTTCAGGCAGTGCCGTGACTTGTTGACCTTGCCAAAGTTTCTATTGATGTGCCAGAATTCCTCCACGTTCTTGCTTTTACTGGCACATATAAGATTGGTTATCTCAAAATGAGGGACAGTGGCTTGGTAGATCCAGCATACATGCCCCAGACAGCCAAGGCAAACACAAGGGTATGCAGTTCATAAGGAGGTAGGGGGAGAAGGGAGTTAAAGTTGTAGGTGCCAGGTGTTCCTAATGGGGAGGGAAAGCTGAAGATGGAATGGTTCCAATTAGGAGCACAAGCCCTCGCACACCCCGAAGGGTGCCATGCTTCCTCATCGGACAGCTCCATGTTGGGCCGGCGCTGCAATGCCCAACAGGCCCCGCATGGGGGCTGTTTGCCGGAGGCCTTCTCTGGTTGACGATGTGAAGTTAGGAAGTGGTGTTGGTGTGTATGTGTGGGGAGTAGTAATTAATTGATTTGCCGTGCGGGCCACTTTCACCGCGCTTGTTTGTTTTTTTACTATAAAGTTTTTCTGCTGCTTTTAGTTCTCAGCTCTAAGGGCAGGTTCATAGCTGACTCTGACGTTTGTTTGAAGTGTTTTTTGATACATCTCATTACACTGGAAATCCATTTTTTTTCCTCGCATCTTCGAGGTGTAGTCATTGTTGGTGAACTTCCTAGGAATTTTCGATACAATATACTCTGTAAAATTTCCCAGCCATTTTTGGGTCTTCACTTACTGTGTTGCTTGAGAAGAAGTTTGTACAGCAGTCAAGGATTTCTGGTGGTTTTTCGTCATCACATCTTAGGGGCATATTTACAAGCCCCTATCGCCACAGGAAGTCACTTTTTTTACGATGTTCCTGTGGCGATAGGGTCTCTGCCTTATTTACAAGGCAGTGTTAAGCCAATTAACATGGCTTAACGCTGCCTTGTAAATAAGGCTCCCTTTAAAACTATGTTTAGCGTGAAAGGGGTGGGCAATGGGCATTGCTGTGGGCGTTCCACCACAACACCTATTGAGTCTGACGCTGCCCTCTATTTACAAAGGAGGCGTAAATAGGAGGCAGCAGCAGAACTAAGAATAGGAAATACCTGGTTTTACCCTGGCGCAACAAGGAGAAATGTTTCATTTCTCCTTGTTTTTGCTGTTTTCATGTGTGCTGCGTTATGCAGCACTCATGAAAACAGCAAAAGGCCAATGATTGTTTACGTACAGGACGACCCCCCTTCCTGCACATAAACAATAATTTTTTTTAAATGCTGTTTTGCAACTTCTATGGGCGTTGCATTAAGCAGCACACATAAAAGTTACAAAGCGGCATTTAAAGATTTAAAGGTGTCCCTTCCTGCACATAAACAATCTTCTCCCCAATGCAGACACCCTTGCACTATGGTGCAAGGATGCCTGCGTTGGTGAGAGGCTGCTAAGTGTAGCGCCAGCGCTGGGGGAAACATGGTGTAGCCCTGCCTTTCGGAAGTGGCGGCGTGAGGCGTTAAGCATGACGCCTAACTCCTCACTCCGCCACTTCCCTTGTAAATATTCCCCTTAGTTGATTGTCTACTGTGTGCATTATTTGACCTTGGTAGACTTCCTCCTTTGGGGCACTTCTAGTTTGTGTCCAAGGGCTTGATCTCTAAAGTAACCCCGGGCGTAGCACTATGCTTCGCCCACGTAGTGTACGTAGCGCTGCCTGCTTCGCACTTTCCGAAGTAGGCGAAGCAGGGCAGCGCTACGCACACGCCGAGGGCGAAGCGTAGCTGCTTGCCACCCGCCACCCACCTCCCGCCTGCCCTCCTTTTAATAATATCAGCAATGAAAAATAAATTAAAGTAAAGCGACTTACCGTAAGCGCGGCGTCTCCGGGGCTCCCTCTTTCTGTTTCTAATTTCTTCTGGCAAATGCGCATGCGCGGACACCCGCGCATGTGCATTTCTTGCGAGAAATGCTCATGCGCGGGCGTCCGCGCATGCGCATTTGTCAGAAGAAATTAGAAACGAAGAAGAGGGAGCCCCGGAGACGCCGCGCTTACGGTAAGTCGCTTTACTTTCATTTATTTTACATTGCTGATATTATTTAAAAGGAGGGCGGGCGGGAGGTGGGTGGCACGTAGTGGGGCTACGCGAAGCGCGTAGTGTGCGTAGATTTGGGCACACTACGTGCTGCTTCACGTAGCCCCACTACGCCCACTACGCCCACCCTTACTCTAAAGGCCATCCGACCACCAGTTGGAGTTAAATGATGTAGAAGGTCTGCTTCAATCACTCGGTCATGGATTTATTAAGTGCTGTAGAAGGTCTGCTTCAATCACTCGGTCATGGATTTATAAAGTGCTGTAGAAGGTCTGCTTCAATTAATCGGTCATGGATTTATAAAGTGCTGTAGAAGGTCTGCTTCAATCACTCGGTCATGGATTTATAAAGTGCTGTAGAAGGTCTGCTTCAATCACTCGGTCATGGATTTATAAAGTGCTGTAGAAGGTCTGCTTCAATCAATCGGTCATGGATTTATAAAGTGCTGTAGAAGGTCTGCTTCAATCAATCGGTCATGGATTTATAAAGTGCTGTAGAAGGTCTGCTTCAATCAATCAGTGTGAGACTTACAGGAGGCCCAAACAGAAGTTCAAAAGGCAACCCCCTTCTGTGGAACCTCCTGCAGGGAAGTAAAAGGTCCCACTTTTGCCTAAGCTTTCCTTGGAGGCCTTTAATCATTCCCTTTAGGGTTTTGCTGAACCTTTCAACTAACCCATTGCATTGTGGGTGATAGGGAGTAGTGAATTTATAGTTTACACCACACTCCTTCCACATTGCTTTTAGATACCCTGACATGAAGTTTGTAACTCTGTCAGATATGACCTCCTTTGGGAAACCCACTCTGGAGAAGACTCCAATGAGGGCTCTTGCCACCACAGGGGCTGTGGTGCTCCTCAGGGGTATTGCTTCTGGGTACCTGGTGGCATGATCCACTACCACCAGGATACACCTGTGCCCAGATGCTGTTGGAGGGTCAAGGGGACCAACAATGTCAATCCCTACCCTTTCAAAGGGAAACCCCACCACAGGTAGTGGTATTAGGGGGGCCACCTGACTTGCCACTGGCTTGGCAAGTGATACAGAAGCGACAAAACTCCTTTGTGTCCTCTGACATATGTGGCCAATGAAAATGTGGAACAAGCCTATCCCAGGTCTTGTTTTGGCCCAAGTGCCCTGCTAAAGGGATGTCATGTGCTAGGGTCAAGAGGAACCCCTAAACTTCTGAGGTATGACCAACCTCCTGGTGGCTCCAGGGGTTGGATCTCTAGCCTCAGAATATAGGAGTCCCTCATCCCAATAAACGTTATTGGACCCACTAGCACCCCCAGCAGCCTCAGCAGCAGCCTGCTGTCTGAGGGGTTCAAGAGAGGGGCAGCACTGTTGCTCCTTACTCAGATCTTCCCTGGAAGGTCCCCCTGCCCCCAAGAACTCAACCTGACCAGGCTCAAGTCCCTCTGGGGCAGTTCCTTCTTCAGGATCTGCTTCTCCTCCCTCAGGAGGGGAGTCTGAGACAGAGGGGAAGGCACTGCTTTAACCCTACTGCTCCTCCTCTTGGGTAGCACCTGGTCCATACTTTCAGGATCCAGAGCTGGTTCAGTTTGATGCATTTTGGCTTGTGACCTGGTCACAGCAAATACCTCTGCAGGTATGCCCAACATCTCAGCATGAGTCCATAACTCTACTTCAGACCAGGCTGAAGTCTCCAGATCATTGCCCAATAGACATTTGACAGGGAGGTCTGCACTGACTACTACTTTCTTAAGGCCAGTTACCCCTCCCCAGGAGCAATTCACAACTGCCAGAGTATGGTTGGTCCTGACATTGCTTGCATTGGTAACCTGGTACATTTCACCCAGGATTGAGGAACTTCGATTTTCGATCGTGATCGTATCGACCCGCCATTTTGTGCTCCGCCGCCATTTTGTGTTGCCCTCACTCAGGCAGCACGACGATCGAAGTCTTTTCTGCTTTTCCTGCAATATTGTGTCGAAGTAGCCTTATGCCTCTGTTTACAAAAGCTGGTGTTAGAGACTGGCCGAGTACACTAATCCCTGTCTGGTTTTTCTAATCCCTGTCTTTACTATCTGTTGGTTCACACTATTCTCTTCTGACTTAATCTTATCGTCTGGCCTTCGCTATCCTCCGCTCGTATTCTCTTGTTTCACAACTGTCCTCCAAAACACACAAACGTATCTCGTCACCTGCAAGTCAGCTACAAGTCAGTTAATGAATTAGCTCGTGGGGAGGGGTGACAAACAGTTAGAGAAGAGGCTTCTTCGAGTTACTCGATACTTTATTTTCAAACCTTTTCTATTGGTTCTGTTCTGTTTTCCAACTTTTCTTATTGGCTCTTTTTATATGTTTTAGGTGTGTTTTTTGGTTAATGTATATGTCACCTATGTACTATATAAGATTGTGCGCCACGGAGTGAAGTGGCAGTCTCCAGAGAACATACCGTGTGTACTTCTAGGACAACTGTACTAGCTGCAGCGAATAAAATCTGATCTTTTATGCCGACAGAGTGTCCCCGTGTCTCTGTGTAGCTAAGCAGGAGAACCCAGGAGATTAAGGCGTACCCTGCGCCGCCAGGTCCAATTGGTTCTGGTTCTTCAAATGGCGCCCACGTGGGGCCACTTCAGTGGTAGTGGTTCTGCCTGAAGGTCGTGAGGAACTCCGCAAGAAAATTCTGGAGGAATCGCGAGCCACGTCAAGCGACCCCTGTATGTCGAAAGTGGTCCGAAGGGCTTTTTCAGCGCGGTTACTCCTTCCTGACGTCTACTGACGACTGCTGCCCTGACTGCTGCCCTGCCTTGGCCCTTCCTTTGTTGATGTATGGTAAGGCGAGACGATAGACGGGGCTCTGTTGGTGTAAGAAGATGTCCTTAGTTAAGTATTTGGTGGGTCGCTCCCACAATTTTTGTCCTTTGGTTCTTTGTTCCTTAGTTTCTTTGGTCCTTAGATTCGACTATTGCAATAGCCGAAGCCGAGGGGTAAGTGCATTTGTGCTGCGTAAACTGAGTTTTACCCCCTTGAAGTTTGTGAACAGTCAGGTGAAATCACGAGATGCCTGGTCTGACTAAGTTTGGAAAACTTTTGCTGCTTTGGTTGTAATAGGGATTCCCGGCTTGAGGACTCTTGTCCGATTCCTTCGGTTGGAACTCCCACATATGAGCTCTATTCAAAACATGGTGTTGGCCCCATTGCCTTTAACGAGACATGGACCCGATACACGAAGAAAGATGGTGTTTTAAAATGGCCAGAAAATGGTAGTTTCGATTCTGATGTGCTAGATAATTTGGAAGCAGTTTTATTCAAAAGAAAAGCCCGGCCGGCAATGTTTGACTCTTTCCGCCTTTGGCCTAAGGAAGCCAAACAAAGAGAAATTAAGCAAGCACAACGAGATAGGAAAGCACAGGGTATGACAATTATACAGGCTGCCCAACAATTCAAAGATGATGAAATCGATAATGCAACTGAAATCTCAGAAAGTCAGCATCGTATGGCGATAGATAAATGTTATCCGGTGTTGCCTGTTTCCCCTTCCGATAACAAGAAAGATTTAGAAGAAGATCCCCTAATGTCCCATTTATTGAGATTGCCTCCGCCCTATGTACAAGGTGCTTATGCACCCCAGTTGTTACAGCCTGTTCAGCCGCCAGTAGTACCTCCGCCTGCTACGATTCTTCCACATTTGCCCCTTCCAGTATTACCGCCTTTTCCAGCTTTGCCTTTAACTTCTTCTACTTTGTCCTCATCTCCTGAACTTCGATCTCCTTTGCCTTCTGCCCCTTCTGCAATTACTGATTCTCCTTCTGTTAGTTCGCCTAATACCTTGTCCCCTATTCTTATGTCCAATACTCCGTCTGTGCGTAAACGACTTACGGATACTGTCACTGGTATTTTATCTCCTTTCTTTGAAGCTTTAAATATGTCTCCGGCTTTTGCTCGAAGACAGTCTCGTAGTCAGTTCCCAGATTCTGAAGAACGAGAAAGGTTGGACTCTCTCGCACGTAAATGGATCAAGAGGGGTCCACACTAGTGTGCCCGATATTATGTCAACCTCCTCACAGTGGAATGCGCCTACGCAGAGATATGTTTTTAATATTATGTGTGATACTCTCATTAAAGAATGGGAGGATGTGAATTTGAGTTTGATTCCACAGGGTTTGTTAGATGTTCAGGCTGACTTCGATAAAGGACTCATTGTGGGTTCTAAGGTTGAGAAAGCTGTAAGGACACTTATTACCTTTAGATCCTTATTGTCCTCTCAGACTTTCCTTGATTCCGATCCGTCGGTTAGACTGACACTGAAAAATTATCCCATGAGAGATGTTCCTCCAGTTTGGAAGGAAGAAGTTGCGGCTCAAGGTAATAATCCAGCTATTCCTGCTCATTTCCAGCGTATATGGGTACATGTCCCCTGGAAGAGACCTGAAGTTTTAGCACTCAAGCAGACTCTACCGGATCCTCGTAAAAACCCTGCGGGTTATTATAAAGAATTATCACAGACGGTTGATGCTTGCATCATGAATCTAGCTGATATCGACATGTTAATGGGGAATGTAGTTCCACAAGCTTTATGGGCTAAGATTCGGAGAGAATCATGTTCAAGCATTAGGTGGTGATTGGGCTGCTATAATTGCCGCAGATGCAGCTCAAGTGGGTGGTGCCAAACCTGAAGCTTTGATCTCGGAACTCCCTGGTAGGATTATTACATTAATGAAAATGATGATGCCTGCCTTGAGAGTTAAATGGGATAAATTAGCAGCATGCAAACAAAAGAAATATGAGAGTGTCTCTGATTTCTTCACTCGTTTCGAAGAGACATTTATTGATCACAGTGGTCAAGATATGGCTACAGAGGGTGGTCAGCGATTATTTGTGGACAAATTTGTATTTAATTTGCTTCCCGAGCTGTCACACAAATTGAAAGATTCTGAGAGTTCATGGGCCGTTTCTTCTTCTGCCCAGATATTGGCTACTGCACAATATTATGAAAACAGAGATAAAGAAGAAAAAGAAAAGCAAGAGAAAAATACGAAAGAATTGAAAACGAAGGTTCTCTTGCAACAGGCTTATCCTCCTCGCTATGTTCAGCCTCATTTTCAACAGCCTCCGCAGTTTCAGAGGTTGTATCAAAAGTCTGAGCCATATATTCCGCGACCTTTGTTAGGACCTAATCAATGTGCCTATTGTAGAGAGGAAGGTCATTTTAAGAATGGTTGTCCGATTTTATTGCAGCGCAATGGGACACTATCTGCTCCACAAGGTCGTGGTGGCCTCCAGTCAGCAAACAGAGGTAGAGGTCGAGGTATGTCGACTCAAGAACAGCGTTCCCTTCCTCTTTATTATTCTGTGAATTATTTTGATCAGCAAAATGTTAGGTCTACACAGTATTACAATGAGTATTGTTATGTTGAAGGCGAGAATGAAAGTCTTCATGCTAACTAGGACAGCCATGGACAAAGTAAGGGAGTTTTGTCAATTCCAGTAGATCAGAATGGACCTTATGTTAATGTCACTACAATGGGTATTTCAGAGCCATTTCTCCTAGATACTGGTGCAATGAGAAGTTCTATCATTCATTCCAAACTCCCTGGGGCACCTTTGTCTGGCTTAACGAATGTTTCTGTAGGATTTTCTGGCGCCCCTGTTCGTAATCCGGTTTCTTGCCCTTTGCCTATTTCAGTTGGCCCTTATGATTTGGAAGCTCCGCTTCTTGTGACGAATGGTTGCGGTGAAAATCTGTTGGGTTTGGACTTATTGAAAAGAATGCATGCTACGATATATTGCTCTCCTTCTGGTGTACATCTTACTTTAGGACAGAAACTGACTTCTCCAATGTATTTGTCCAAAGATCAGTTTCCACCTGAATTGCTTTCTCTCCCGGCAACGCTTTGAGCCACGGGTCCGAACGATGTGGGTTGTCTTGAGATTCCACCTTATGTTGTCACTCTTAAGCCTAATGTTGAATTGCCACGTATTCCGCAATATAGAATTTCTACTGAAGGTGAAAGAGCGCTTTTGGAAATCATTCATGATTTGATTCAGAAGGGTGTGGTTGAGGAAACAAGAGGTAACATATTCAATAGTCCTATTCTTCCTGTTCTTAAACGCACTGATCCTTCTCAGCCTCCTGTATATCGTTTCGTAATTGATCTCCGGGAGGTAAACAAAATTGTTGTACCACAGTTTCCTGTTGTCACAGATATCACTGCTCTGTTGACAATGATACCTTCCACAGCAACTTGGTTTTCTGTTATCGATCTAAAGAATGCTTTCTTTGGTATTCCCATTGCAGAAGAGAGTAGTGATATTTTTGGCTTCTCTCTTGGAGGCCGAAGCTTCCGGTTTAAGCGCGCACCTCAGGGCTATTGTGAAAGTCCCTCTATATACAGCCAAGGTTTAAAATGTCATCTTGATGCTTTTCATTTGCCGTCTGGTGCTGCTCTTATACAATACATGGATGACTTGTTAATCGCTGCTGATTCAGAGGATATTTGCAAAAATGTGACTGTTGCATTGTTACGTCATTTGTTTGATCTGAATCACAAGGTTTCACCTTCTAAACTACAATATGTTCGTCGAGAGGTTACCTTCTTGGGTCATCTCCTATCAAAGGAGGGACGACGATTAACCCCAGAACGAATTCAGGCGATTGCGCAAATGTCTGTGCCATCCACACAAAGGGAGGTACGTGCTTTTCTGGGTATCACTTCTTATTGTAGGCAATGGATTCCGAACTTTTTTTTGTTAGCCAAACCTCTGTTGGCACTCACTTTGAAAGATACATCTCAGCCCCTTCCATGGACTGACGAATGTCAGAAGAGTTTCACTGACTTGCGTGCTGCTCTGTGTTCTGCTCCTGTATTGGGTACTCCCGATTACAGTAAGCCGTTCACGCTCTATGCCCATGAGAGAGAGGGTTGTGCGTTGTCAGTTTTAACACAGCGTTTTGGAGACAAACAGCGACCATGTGCATATTTTTCGGCTACGTTATATCCAGTAGCCAAAGCATTGCCTAGTTGTCTTAGAGCGACAGCAGCAGCAGCAATTTCTATTCGACAGTCTGCTGGAGTAGTGCTAGATAATACTCTCATTGTTATGGTGCCACATGCAGTGGATACCTTAGTAAACCGAACGAAAACACAACATCTTACGAGTGCTCGTTTGTCTGGATATGAGTTGACACTTTTGGCTAGTCACGTGCACATCAAACGATGTAACACTTTAAATCCAGCTACTTTGTTTCCTCTTCCAGTAGACGAAGATGACCAAGAACAACATGATTGTTTCCTCCGTACTGAGGAAGAGACAAAAGGAAGAATTGACTTGAAAGATACGCCGCTAGAAAATCCGGATGGAATTCTATGGGTGGATGGTTCTTGTTTCAAGCTTCCTAATGGAGATACAGTTTCAGCCTATGCTGTTACTACTTTACATACAGTTGTGGCAACAGCACGCATTAGACACAATTCAGCTCAAGCAGCAGAACTGATAGCTTTGACGAGAGCCCTGTGTGTTGTCCAAAGGAAAAAGGGTGAACGTGTACACCGATAGCCAATATGCTTTTGGTGTAGCATTCAATTTTGGGCGACTTTGGAAAGAGAGTGGATTCCTTACTTCACATGGCACTAAAATACAACATGGTCAGTTGGTGACTGATCTTCTTGAGTCACTTTCTTTACCTGCTCGGATAGCAATTGTGAAGTGTAGTGCACACAAAAAGATTACAGATGATGTTGGTCGAGGAAATGCATTTGCAGACGAAGTAGCGAAAAAGACAGCGAGAGATACTACAAATCGAATGTATGTTGCGGGTCCTGCGAATTGGGTTAGAGAGAGAGGAATGTATGAGAATACAGTAGAAAGTGTAAGGTCGATTCAGAAAGAGGCTACAGGGAAAGAATTGAGCAAGTGGAAAGAAAGTACAGGTATGTTAGATGAGATGGGATGTTGGGTGGAATTGTCTGAGCACCAACGTTGGCTGTTACCAGATGCCTATGTACTACCAGTAGTCACTATGGCGCATGGTCCAGCCCACTTAAGTGCAAAGGGTATATGCAAGCTTCTGGCTCCAGTATGGCAAAATGAAGGGATTCCAAAGTGTGCAGACAATGTAGTGAAACATTGCATTGTTTGCATAATGTATAACCCTGGAAAGGGAACCCCAACTCCAGCGGGTCACTTTGCTCCTCCGACATATCCATTTGAGGTGTTGCATATCGATTACATTCATATGGAACGATGCAACAACCTCAAATATGTTCTGGTGGTAGTATGCGCCTTTTCTAGGTGGATAGAAGCATACCCTCTAAAAGACAATACAGCCTTATCCACAGCCAAAGTTCTACTAAAAGAATTTTTCCCCAGGTTTGGTTTGCCACGCATTGTCTGGAGTGACAATGGGAGCGAATTTGTGGGCCAAGTTATGCAAAAAGTTTGTGCGGGTCTTGGTATCAAGCAAAAGTTTCATGCGGCAAATCATCCACAGTCAGCGGGTTTAGTAGAATTTTACAATGGTACACTAAAACTCAAACTAGCGAAAGTGCAGGCTAGTACAGGACTTAGTTGGCCCGATGCTTTACCATTGGCTCTTCTGCCCACCAGAACAGCAGTACATTCTCGTTTGGGACTTAGCCCTTACGAAGTGGTTTTTGGACGCCCAGCTAATGTATGGGAAGTCCCTCGCCCTAAGAAATACTCAGACTTACCATATCCAATGTTAATTGATTACTTGCATGACCTTACGACTAAATTGCGTGTTCTCCATCAACAGGTTCAGAGTGCTTTGCCGGAGGTTTCCACAGACCCAGGTAATTCCATCTAGCCAGGTGACTGAGTTTGCATAAAGAATTTCCAAAGGATGAAAAATTTGGAGCCCAGGTGGAGGGAGCCCCGAATGGTTTTGCTCACCACCAGAACAGCAGTGAACGTCGAAGGAAAGAAAAATTGGATTCACGGCGTGCATTGCAAGAAAGTGCCTTTGCCTCTTCCGTTTGATCAGTGGGTACGTAAGGGCATTAGAGACTCTGAGAGCGAAAAGGTTCCACGATTTGTACCTTTTAGTGATGCACGCCTGAATGGAACATTGTCTGAGAAAGAGGACAACGACATTCTTCAAGAAGCAATAACACCACATCGTCGCTTAAATACGACAAATCCGCGAACACTGTTCTGAGACCAAACTGCACCTGATAAAGAACACTATAACCTAAGACCTAGATTAAAGAACACTTAAGATTTTCTCTCTCCTATGTAGTATTCTATCCCGGTTGCAGGGTCACGGTAGGAGTCTTAATTGTGACCTGAGTAGTGGCAATAGGCCTGCAGGACTTGCAGTGTCATAGGACGGCAGATAATCATAATTAAGTGATTGAGGAAGATTGCGGTGAGCATCCACTTAGAAAGATGGAGACTACATTAGGCGAAAAAGAGAGAAAGGATAAGATGAAAGAAAAATATTACAAATCAATGTACAGTCGTTGTGGTATAGCTTTATGTATTATTATATTATTGTGTATTTTTTTGGCTTGTATAAATTGGATTGTTATTGCTCTGCAGCGAAAAGTTGTCTCTCCTTCTACCTCCTCGTCTTCTTCTACTGTCTCTCCACATCTATTTCATACACTTCCTCAACATGAACTCATAAGAAGAACTGAATATTACAATAACTCATTTGTCCAGTTGTTACACCAATTAGTGATCAATACAACTGACTGTTGGGTGTGTGGACTTATGCCACATACCGCGGGAAAAGGGATGCCGTATTTAGTTCTTCCGTTCTCTTATGAGGGTTCTGCTTGGGCTTATTTTGTTATCTTCTCCAATGCCTATCAAAGCAAATTCAGACGATCCATTAGTTCATATATTGGTGGTCCAGATTTTAGTCATAGCTCATTGATAAAGGGAATGGTAGCTATGGCTAAAATCATGGAAAATAGTAAGATCTTCATTGACGAAAGAAAAGCGTACACTAACTGGAACGTCACCCATTATGTCACAAGCCTTAGTGATAAGGTTAAACAAGGAAAATCTCCACCGATTTGGACTATACCACATCAGGGCAATTTCTGTCTACAGATAAATGGTCAGTCTACTGACATCGTACAAAGAAATAGCTGTTCCCACACAAATGTCTACTCCTCTCAGAACTCGCCGCCTCTAATGCCATCTCAAGGCACGTATTTTATCTGCCACGATAGGGCTTACACGTGGTTGCCAACTGGTTTTTCTGGTACCTGTTATATAGCTTTCCTTCTTCCCCCTACATACACTGCTTCTTCCAATCATCATCGAAACAGATATGGCAGAGGGATTATTAATTCCAAGGACACAGCAGGACAAGAGGGAGGGAGATTTCCTAAAAGGTTTTCTTCCTTTTTGGGGTCCAATGGCCAACAGCAGAAATATAAGGCAGTTGGTTTGTGTCGTAGAAATCACTATAGATATCACTGTAGGAGCCTTGAGTAATATCACGGCAGAACTACAGGCGGATCGTTTTATGACTTTACAAAATCGAGTTGCCTTAGACTTTGTTCTTGCGGATCGTGGTGGAGTGTGCAAATTGGTCGGGTCAAGTTGCTGTATTTTCATACCTAATGACGCTCCGACAGTATACCAAGCTATCTCTAAGTTACAAATAATCTCTGAGTCGATTCATCAGGACGAAGGAGATTGGTCAATTTTGGAGTGGTTTTGGGGACTACTGTCTAAATGGGGTTGGAAGATATTGACGTTCCTTGGAATAGTCTTAGCCATCATTTTCTCTTGTTGCCTTTGTATGCACTGTGGCCCCGCGATCTGCGACCTTTGTGCTACCATGTGCATCCCTTAACCCAAGTCACAAAGAACAGAGAATATCAGAATGATGCTACAGCAACAACTCAATGACCTCATGGCCATCGACATTGACTCAGATTAATGTGAGTCTGTGTATCTTGCCTGAGTTCTGGCAAAAGGAGGGTCTGAGGAACTTCGATTTTCGATCGTGATCGTATCGACCCGCCATTTTGTGCTCCGCCGCCATTTTGTGTTGCCCTCACTCAGGCAGCACGACGATCGAAGTCTTTTCTGCTTTTCCTGCAATATTGTGTCGAAGTAGCCTTGTGCCTCTGTTTACAAAAGCTGGTGTTAGAGACTGGCCGAGTACACTAATCCCGGTCTGGTTTTTCTAATCCCTGTCTTTACTATCTGTTGGTTCACACTATTCTCTTCTGACTTAATCTTATCGTCTGGCCTTCGCTGTCCTCGGCTTGTATTCTCTTGTTTCACAACTGTCCCCCAAAACACGCAAACGTATGTCGTCACCTGCAAGTCAGCTACAAGTCAGTTAATGAATTAGCTCGTGGGGAGGGGTGACAAACACAGTTAGAGAAGAGTGTAGGAGAGTAGGGTCTGCAATCCTATGATCACCCAGATTTATGTGCTTTTGCTTCATTGGTTTACGACTTTCCCTGGCTGTGGGCCTGCCAATCAGACCCACAGCCTAGCTGTTCTCTCTCGAAATTAACACACATGTACATTAAGTGCATCCACTAATTGGAACTGGGCCGCCTTGTCAGTCCCTGTCTCAGCATACCACAGGCATCCAGGGCATCGGTGTACCCAGGGCCTACCAGGGGCTGCAGCATGTATTATGCCACCCCTGGATGGCCGCCCAAATCTGACACAACTGGCTGCACGACAGCTGAGGCAAGGTGGTGTAATCACCCGTTGCTGTAGGTGTAGTATTCCTACACCTAACCCTAAAATGGACACATGGACTCCTATCAGTCACTCTTATGGCAGGCCTTATCAATCCTGAAGGCAGAGTGCAGGGAATCATGTGGGACGGTGCTCTGGCGCGAGCTGAGCCCGTCGACGGCTTGCGGAACCAAGTCCTAATAGCCGTTCCATGGTGACGCGGGCCAACTACTTTTAATGCATTATAATCCTTGCGGTTATTTGCTAACTTTGGCATCGCATCACCTACACATGTCGAGTAAGGTGTCATACGAATTGGAATACGAACCCCTCGCCAGTCCCGGCGACGGGGTTAGCATTCCCCCCTTTTAGAGGGGCACGACATGGAAGTAACCTTGAACCCCGGTTAAAGTTGACTCAAGCCTCAGCATCACAAGACGGATGCTGCCAAGAGACACAAGTCTGACCTCCTGCTGCTGGGAGACCTTCCAGCGAGGGGAGCTTGGACAAAGGGGTTCCTGTCGAGGGCGGTGTTAGCACCATCCCAGACAGGGTTTGTGTATCCCAGGTAGGCAGGGCTGAAAGGAAGGTGATTGCAAGTGGCACCCCGGTGCTCACTGTGCATAGCCCGGCTCAAACCAGTTTCGGGGGCAACCCTGCCCCTGAGCCGGGGCGAAGCCGGACAAAGGATAGGGGTGTCACCACCCCCCTCCTGGCTCCACCCATAGGTAGGACCTAGTCACGGGCCAGCCCCTTTTCTTAGAATAAAGGTAGGAGCGAGTCCCCTTCCCAAATTGGATAATCGGATAATTCTGAATCTTGAACTACTTTCCACGAAAGGAACTCTTCACTATTTCTGAAGACTCTCCCTTGTGGCTAAGGAGTAGCCACCCTGCACCAGCAGGCACCACCTAAGCGCTTGCGGTTTGCTGTAAGTCTCTCCTACGGATCAAGACTTCCCAGATCGACGAGACCCGAGTTCCCTGCCATCTCTGACCTTTTACCTACATTATCAGCCCAGCTGAGAGTCGTAGGTGTGACGAGACCTGCGGGACCGGCCATCTTCAGAACCTGCACGACGCTTATCTAGCACGCACACCGAGGGACCCTCGAGTGAGTGCACCTAGGGTTTGAGAAGCCCTAAACCCTGAGCAGCTCCTGCACCGAAGTCTGCCTCCCCAGCATCCACGAGATCTGCGTGGGGGCCCTTCCGCTCCTTGCTGTTCACCGCGTTGTCCGACCACTTGCCGACCGGCTTGTGGCCCTCTTCACGACGCACCAAGATTGTTTCATCACTAGTCTGGTTGCTCCAGACTGGCTCTTGCTCCCCTTCAACAGAGGAGTACCACGGACCCTCCTGGTCCACTCCAGACGGCATCTTGACTCCACCGCGTGGGCTTGCCACTGCCAAGACCTGCTGCCCCACTCCTGGGCCCAGCATCATCGACAGCAGACACCTGCGTGGGACAGCTCGCCCTCCATCCTGGTCGCCGCCGCGCCTCCTGGTCCGAGGAACAGCCGAGTCCGACGTCATCCACTCACCTGGTCGAGGTGACTTCAGCCGGTACCTTCCTGGTACCCACATGATCGCTGGCTAGCGGTTGAGAACTGAGTCCCCTCTGCTTTCAGGTTTCCTTCATCACCGATCCAGGCTTGGATCTCGCTGAGCATCGTCACTGGTCGCCTGCCAGCAACTTCTTCTTTCAGGCTCCTGAGACTACAACGAGGACTCCCGACATCTTGCCGAACCTCCCGCAGCCGCAGCCTCTGGGCTAGGTAACTCGAGCATTTCGGTGCTCCATCGCAGGTTCGCTCTACAAGTGTCCAGTTCCTTTTTTTTGTTTAGTCCCACTGATCGGATCACTCCGGAATCAGTAACTCCAGACTCTAACCATTCGCATTTCACTGTTAGTGTATATGGTTTCTCGTGCCCCTCGGGCATTTGTGTAAATTGTGCAACTTGAAGTATTTTCGTAAGAGTTTTGTAGTGTGCTTAGCTCCCTGACTCATAAAGAGCCAGGGTAGTCTTGTTATAAATAAATATCCTTTATTTTCATAACAACTTGTGTGGTGTCCTTTCACGTGGTGTTCAAGGGGTAAATGTGGTGGTAAAACAGCTGGCTTAACACGCCCTCTAGAGTTTAGCCTAAGACTGCTCATATCCACGCTACTAGGATAGCTGGTCTATAAGGTTGACTTACAACCAATCATCAATAAGGGTCGTTTGGAATGATACACAGTGATCACTAGAATAGTGAGCACTACATATCAGGCCAACTTCTCACATTGGTGAGCAGCGGTTGGGATTTGAGCTTGCTGTTGTTTTACCACACACGTATCCTAAGAATATCGAAGTGAAAGATCACATAAGTACTAGGCCTGGGCGGTAAATTCCGTTCCGCTCGCGGAATTTGCGGAATTTGGGTAATTTCGCGTTCCGCGGAGAACGCAAAATTGCCCAAAATTCTGCTTTCCGCAACTTCGCGAAATTTTTTACATGTTCGCGTTCTCAAAATGCGTGCTCGTGAGATATTTCTCCCCGAGCACGCAAACAGCGATCGTGAACAGGAAAAAAAAATCGCGAACAAGCAATTCCGCGTGTTCGCGGAATTTCAGCATGTTCGCGGAGATTTTTTACCGTTTCGCGGAGATTTGTGTAACGCGATTACGCAAATTCCGCCCACCCCTAATAAATACCCAGGTACATATAACTTAGCTTAGAATACTCCGAGTTCTACTGAACCGGCTGTTGTAGTGTAACAGGGCTTAGCACACCCTGACTACAACTCTTAGCAAGGGATCAGTAGGTAAACACATAGTGTAGGTAGGTGCATCACTTACACCTCACTAGAAAAGCATGTCGGTCCACGGAGAGTCTGCGGAGACTCCCTTAGTGGTCAGTGACCCTCCACAGGTCGTGTCACGATATGCAGCTCTTAGCTTCAAGGAGATGAGACAACTGTGTGCCTCCAGGAAGCTAAACCAGGGTTCTAACCCTACCATCGCAATTCTGATAGGTCTCTTAGAGGCGTACGATGCTAGGAGGTCCTCTAACACAGGTCCCCCCAGTGCTGATGGGAACATGCCTCCCTTAGAGGGAACCCTCGGTGACCCAGACCTCGACCTCCACACAGAGGACGAGGAGGAGTTATCAGAAGACGAGGCAAACAAAGGTCCAGTGGTAGTCAGCAGGCTTACAAGGACCAACTTAAGCAGGCATGAGAATGGAACTGGGGGAGCCCCGGGCCCACGCTCAAGCAGGCCTAACCTTGGGAACGGACGAGCTAGGTCTCTCTCCAGAGGCTCTGGCAGATCAGTTCATACACATGTCTCTCAGGCATCTTCTCAGAGAGGAATGACGTCCCCTCAGAGAAGGGAGCATGAAGCGAAGATGAGGGAAGTCAATCTGAGGATCGAGCGGGAAGAACTTGCCCTCGCCAAAGAAAGACTTGCCCTGGCCCGAGAGCAGAAATTAAGTGGGTTAGATCCCACTGGTGGCAGCATTCTCAATAGAGAGAAAGACAGGGGTATAGACACTAGACACCTGAGTAAAATAGTGCCCCCCTTTAAACAAGGGGACGACATCCACAAGTGGATCACTGCTTTGGAGAGGGCCTGCACTGTCCAGTGCGTCCCCCCAACTCAGTGGGCAGCTATACTGTGGCTTTCCTTTAAAGGTAAAGGAAGGGACAAGCTCCTCACTACAAGAGCTGAGGATGCTAACAACTACCAAGTCCTGAAGAACACACTGATTGATGGGTTCGGCTTAACCACGGAACAGTACCGGGTGCTGTTCCGAGACACCCAGAAAATTCAGTCTCAGGATTGGACTGACTTTGTCGATTGTGCCACTAAGGCTTTGGAAGGCTGGTTGCTGGGTAGCAAGGTTACTGATTACACAGGATTGTACAATCTTATCATGCGAGAACAGATTTTAAACAACTGTCAGAACCAATTGTTGCATCAGCACCTTGTCGACTCGGATCTGACCTCTCCCCAAGAACTGGGAAAGAAGGCAGACAGATGGGTCAGAACAAGGGTCAAGCAGAACCAGAACCAGAACCAGGGTGGTCAGAAGAAAGCAGACCAAAAGGGTAGTAACAAGAACGAACAAAATGACCAGAAGTCTTCGACAGGTCCCAACAAACCAAAGAGGGTGGGGTCAGACTTCACAGAAGAAGAAGACTCAAGAAGGCCAGTCAAAAAGGTGGTGCCAATACTGTAAAAGTAAGACTCACTGGTTTAGTGAGTGCACCAAGAAAGGAGGGCAAACTCCTGCCACTGCCGCCCCTAAGGCACCTGCACCCCCTAGTACAGTCAGCAGTGGTAGTGCGCCTCCCAAGGCATTAGTTGGGTTAACCTTGGGAACCGAGGGGAGTGACGACTTAGTCGGCACGCTCACTCAGGCCGTCCTTGTCTGTACAGGGGATATGGATCTGTCCCCTGATGCCAGTCCCAATACTTTGGGCAAATACAGACAGACACCTTTGATCAATGGAAAAATGGCTCAGGCCTACAGGGACACTTGTGCCAGTGTCACCATGGTGACACCTAACTTTGTGGACCCTGGACAGATCATGCTAGGTACCGATTATCTAGTGACCAATGCCAGCAACGTCACCACCAATCATAGTATGGCAGTTGTTGATTTCTCCTGGGGAGGGGTAAGTGGCCCGAAAAAGGTTGTGGTTAGTTCAGACCTCCCCGTAGAATGTCTGTTGGGCAATGATTTGGAAACGTCACAATGGTCAGAAGTGGAGCAGAGGACTCACATGGAAATGTTAGGCTTGCCAGCACATGTCCTTGCTGTGACCAGGTCACAGGCCAAAAGATGCCCCACTGAACAGGTGCTGGATCCTGGAAGAACGGACCAGACACCTTCCAAGAAGAGGAGCAGTAAGGGTAAGGCTTCGCCTTCCCCCTTGCCCCAGGTCGTGGATCAAGTCTCTGAGGAGGCTGACCTTAAAGAACTGAGGGAAACTGAGCCGAAAGAGCTTGAACCTGGTCAGGTTGAGTTTCTGGGCTCAGGGGGACCCTCCAGGGAAGACCTGGGGAAGGCACAGTTAGACTGCCCCTCACTTGAACCCCTCAGACAGCAGGCTGCTGCTGAGGCTGCAGGGAACGCCACAGGTACCCACAAAGTGTACTGGGACGATGGACTCCTGTAATCCGAGGCAAGAGACCCCAAACCTGGCGCGACCAGGAGGCTGGTCATCCCCTTGTCTCTGAGAGGTTTCCTTCTTACCTTGGCCCACGAGATTCCCCTTGCAGGTCACTTAGGCCAGAATAAGACTTTGGACAGAACTGTTCCACACTTTCACTGGCCCCACATGTCCGAAGATACGAAGGAGTTTTGCCGCTCCTGTGTCACTTGCCAAGCCAGTGGTAAGTCAGGTGGCACGACAAAGGCCCCCCTCATACCACTACCGGTGGTGGGGGTACCCTTTGAACGAGTGGGGATCGACATTGTCAGACCAATGGAACCCCAGACAGCATCAGGGCACAAGTTTATACTGGTGGTGGTGGACCACGCCACCAGGTATCCTGAAGCTATTCCCCTTAGGACCACTACAGCACCTGTGGTGGCACGGGCCCTACTTGGAGTGTTCTCCAGAGTGGGCTTCCCTAAGGAGGTCATCTCAGACAGAGGTGCAAACTTCATGTCGGGATATCTGACTGCAATGTGGAAGGAGTGTGGTGTCAACGACAAGTTCACCACACCCTATCACCCACAATGCAATGGGCTTGTTGAGAGATTCAACAGGACCCTAAAAGGGATGATTCACGAACTACCTGAAAAGCTTCGGCGGAGATGGGATGTCCTGATACCCTGCCTCTTGTTCGCCTACAGAGAGGTCCCGCAGAAGGGGGTTGGCTACAGCCCTTTTGAGCTTCTGTTCGGACATCCGGTGAGGGGACCCCTTTGTTTGGTAAAGGAAGGATGGGAGAGACCTCTCAGAAAGCCGGCATCAAACATTGTGGACTATGTGCTCGGTCTCCGCTCGCGGATGGCGGAGTACATGGAAAAGGCATCTAAAAACCTTGAGGCGAGTCAAGAATTACAAAAAGCTTGGCACGACCAAAAGGCTGTCCTGACTGTGTATCAGCCTGGACAGAAGGTGTGGGTGCTGGAGCCAGTGGCCCCAGCAGCACTCAAAGACAAATGGTCTGGGCCCCACACGATCATTGAGCAAAAGGGAGAGGTCACCTACCTGGTAGACCTGGGAACTCCCCGGAGCCCCCACCGGGTGCTCCATGTAAACAGGCTCAAGGCATATGTCGACAGGGAGGGCATGGGCTTGCTCATGGCCACAGATGAGGGACAGGAGGAGGAGAGTGACCCTCTCCCGGACCTGCTCTCTCAGAACCCTGACGATGGGTCAGTAGATGGTGTTGTCTTTTGTGGCAGCCTCTCTGGACATCAACAAAAGGATTGTAAACGGGTTCTTCAATCCTTTAGACATATGTTCTCTCTGACGCCCAGTCAGACCAATTGGTGTACCCATGAGGTTGACACTGGGGACAGTCTGCCCGTAAAGAGTAAAATCTATCGGCAACCTGATCATGTCAGAGACTGCATCAAGACAGAGGTGCAGAAAATGTTGGAGCTGGAAGTCATTGAACCCTCGGACAGCCCCTGGGCTAGTCCCGTAGTTCTCGTGCCGAAACCTCACACCCACGGCGGTAAGAAAGAGATGAGGTTCTGCGTGGACTACAGAGGTCTCAATGCAGTCACTAAGACTGACGCCCACCCGATACCAAGAGCAGATAAACTTATCGACCGGTTGGCTTTGGCCAGCTACTTAAGTACGTTTGACCTGACAGCTGGGTATTGGCAAATCAGGTTAGCTGAGGAGGCCAAGCCCAAAACAGCATTTTCTACCCCGGGTGGGCATTATCAGTTCGTGGTAATGCCCTTTGGTTTGAAAAATGCACCTGCCACCTTCCAAAGGCTGGTGAATCGAGTTCTCACTGGGTTGGACGACTTCTGCGTGGCGTATCTGGACGATATCGCTGTCTTTAGCTCCACCTGGGAGGATCACCTGGTCCACCTGACGAAAGTGTTAGAGGCCCTGCAAAAGGCAGGCCTCACTATCAAGGCCACTAAGTGCCAGATAGGGCAGACACAGGTTGTATACCTGGGCCACCTTGTAGGTGGTGGCCAGGTTCAGCCATTGGAGAGCAAAATACAGGCCATCCAGGACTGGGCTCCTCCAACCACCCAGACTCAGGTTCGAGCTTTCTTGGGCCTGACTGGTTATTACCGGAAGTTTGTCAGAAATGATGGATCCATTGTGACCCCGCTAAACGACCTGACAAGTAAAAAGATGCCAAAAAAAGTTCAGTGGACAGCAAGCTGTCAGAAGGCATTCGATGACCTAAAGCAGGCCATGTGCACAGCACCTATCCTAAAGAGTCCAGACTACTCCAAACCATTCATTGTCCAAACAGACGCTTCGGAGCTGGGTGTGGGAGCTGTTCTATCTCAACTGAATTTTGATGGTCATGACCAGCCCATAGCTTTTATTAGCAGGAGGCTGACCCCCAGAGAGAAGAATTGGTCAGCTATTGAGAGGGAGGCCTTTGCTGTGGTTTGGGCCCTGAAGAAGTTGAGGCCATACTTGTTTGGCACTCACTTCAAGATTCAGACCGACCATAAGCCCCTCTTGTGGCTAAATCAAATGAAGGGTGAAAACCCCAAACTACTTAGGTGGTCCATTTCTCTACACGGGATGGACTTCACAGTGGAGCATAGACCTGGCACTGATCATGGCAATGCAGATGGGCTCTCCAGGTATTTCCACTTAGAGCAAGAAGGCTCACCTGGTCAAGGTTAGCTTATTGTCCCAAAGTTTGGGGGGGGGGTCATGTAGGAGAGTAGGGTCTGCAATCCTATGATCACCCAGATTTTTTGCTTTTGCTTCATTGGTTTACGACTTTCCCTGGCTGTGGGCCTGCCAATCAGACCCACAGCCTAGCTGTTCTCTCTCGAAATTAACACACATGTACATTAGGTGCATCCACTAATTGGAACTGGGCCGCCTTGTCAGTCCCTGTCTCAGCATACTACAGGTATCCAGGGCATCGGTGTACCCAGGGCCTACCAGGGGCTGCAGCATGTATTATGCCACCCCTGGATGGCCGCCCAAATCTGATACAAGTGGCTGCACGACAGCTGGGGCAAGGTGGTGTAATCACCCGTTGCTGTAGGTGTAGTATTCCTACACCTAACCCTAAAATGGACACATGGACTCCTATCAGTCACTCCTATGGCAGGCCTTATCAATCCTGAAGGCAGAGTGCAGGGAATCATGTGGGACGGTGCTCTGGCGCGAGCTGAGCCCGTCGACGGCTTGCGGAACCAAGTCCTAATAGCCGTTCCATGGTGACGCGGGCCAACTACTTTTAATGCATTATAATCCTTGCGGTTATTTGCTAATTTTGGCATCGCATCACCTACACATGTCGAGTAAGGTGTCATACGAATTGGAATACGAACCCCTCGCCAGTCCTGGCGACGGGGTTAGCATTCCCCCCTTTTAGAGGGGCACGACATGGAAGTAACCTTGAACCCCGGTTAAAGTTGACTCAAGCCTCAGCATCACAAGATGGATGCTGCCACCAGACACAAATCTGACCTCCTGCTGCTGGGAGACCTTCCAGCGAGGGGAGCTTGGACAAAGGGGTTCCTGTCGAGGGCGGTGTTAGCACCATCCCAGACAGGGTTTGTGTATCCCAGGTAGGCAGGGCTGAAAGGAAGGTGATTGCAAGTGGCACCCCGGTGCTCACTGGGCATAGCCCGGCTCAAACCAGTTTCGGGGGCAACCCTGCCCCTGAGCCGGGGCGAAGCCGGACAAAGGATAGGGGTGTCACCACCCCCCTCCTGGCTCCACCCATAGGTAGGACCTAGTCACGGGCCAGCCCCTTTTCTTAGAATAAAGGTAGGAGCGAGTCCCCTTCCCAAATTGGATAATCGGATAATTCTGAATCTTGAACTACTTTCCACGAAAGGAACTCTTGACTATTTCTGAAGACTCTCCCTTGTGGCTAAGGAGTAGCAACCCTGCACCAGCAGGCACCACCTAAGCGCTTGCGGTTTGCTGTAAGTCTCTCCTACGGATCAAGACTGCCCAGCTCGACGAGACCCGAGTTCCCTGCCATCTCTGACCTTTTACCTACATCATCAGCCCAGCTGAGAGTCGTAGGTGTGACGAGACCTGCGGGACCGGCCGTCTTCAGAACCTGCACGATGCTTATCTAGCACGCCCACCGAGGGACCCTCGAGTGAGTGCACCTAGGGTTTGAGAAGCCCTAAACCCTGAGCAGCTCCAGCACCGAAGTCTGCCTCCCCAGAATCCACGAGATCTGCGTGGGGGCCCTTCCGCTCCTTGCTGTTCACCGCGTTGTCCGACCACTTGCCGACCGGCTTGTGGCCCTCTTCACGACGCACCAAGATTGTTTCATCACTAGTCTGGTTGCTCCAGACTGGCTCTTGCTCCCCTTCAACAGAGGAGTACCACGGACCCTCCTGGTCCACTCCAGACGCCATCTTGACTCCACCGCGTGGGCTTGCCACTGCCAAGACCTGCTGCCCCACTCCTGGGCCCAGCATCATCGACAGCAGACACCTGCGTGGGACAGCTCGCACTCCATCCTGGTCGCCGCCGCGCCTCCTGGTCCGAGGAACAGCCGAGTCCGACGTCATCCACTCACCTGGTCGAGGTGACTTCAGCCGGTACCTTCCTGGTACCCACACGATTGCTGGCTAGCGGTTGAGAACTGAGTCCCCTCTGCTTTCAGGTTTCATTCATCACCGATCCAGGCTTGGATCTCGCTGAGCATCGTCACTGGTCGCCTGCCAGCAACTTCTTCTTTCAGGCTCCTGAGACTACAACGAGGACTCCCGACATCTTGCCGAACCTCCCGCAGCCGCAGCCTCTGGGCTAGGTAACTCGAGCATTTCGGTGCTCCATCGCAGGTTCGCTCTACAAGTGTCCAGTTCCTTTTTTTTGTTTAGTCCCACTGATCGGATCACTCCGGAATCAGTTACTCCAGACTCTAACCATTCGCATTTCACTGTTAGTGTATATGGTTTCTCGTGCCCCTCGGGCATTTGTGTAAATTGTGCAACTTGAAGTATTTTCGTAAGAGTTTTGTAGTGTGCATAGCTCCCTGACTCATATAGAGCCAGGGTAGTCTTGTTATAAATAAATATCCTTTATTTTCATAACAACTTGTGTGGTGTCCTTTCACGTGGTGTTCAAGGGGTAAATGTGGTGGTAAAACAGCTGGCTTAACACGCCCTCTAGAGTTTAGCCTAAGACTGCTCGTTTCCACGCTACTAGGATAGCTGGTCTATAAGGTTGACTTACAACCAATCATCAATAAGGGTCGTTTGGAATGATACACAGTGATCACTAGAATAGTGAGCACTACATACCAGGCCAACTTCTCACAAAGAGGCTTCTTCGAGTTACTCGATACTTTATTTTCAAACCTTTCCTATTGGTTCTGTTCTGTTTTCCAACTTTTCTTATTGGCTCTTTTTATATGTTTTAGGTGTGTTTTTTGGTTAATGTATATGTCACCTATGTACTATATAAGATTGTGCGCCACGGAGTGAAGTGGCAGTCTCCTGAGAACATACCGTGTGTACTTCTAGGACAACTGTACTAGCTGCAGCTAATAAAATCTGACCTTTTTTACGCCGACAGAGTGTCCCCGTGTCTCTGCGTAGCTAAGCAGGAGAACCCAGGAGATTAAGGCGTACCCTGCGCCGCCAGGTCCAATTGGTTCTGGTTCTTCAGGATGATCTGTCCAGGGTCCACAAGATCCTCTGCCACCATGGTGACACTAGCACCTGTGTCCCTAAATGCCAAAGCCTGTTTGCCATTTATTACAGGCTGCTGTTTGCATTTGTCCAGATTACTGGGGCTCACTAGGAAGGACATATCAATGTCTCCATCACAACTCAGCAATGCCTGAGTGGGTACTCTGACTAGGCCAGAGTCCACTTCAGAACCCAGGGTCAACCCTACTAGACCCTTATTCTGATTACCACCTCCACCAGTAGCTGTACTAGGGGGAAGAGTTGCCTTAGGGGCAGGAGTGGTGGTGGTTTGGTCTTTGGACGTGTTACAGTCAGAAGTCCAGTGTCCTTTCTGTTATACGGAATTTGCACCAGGGCTTCTTTTGGCCTTTTCCATTGTGAGACTGTGAATCCCCACCAAATGCAGATTTTTGGGGCCCTTGTGAAGACTTCTGGTCTTTTGACTTATCCCCACCTTTCTCAGAGCCTTTAGGATCCTGCTTCTTAGTGTCACCCCCTTGGTTCTGGGTTTTCTGCCTCACGCTGGTTCTGACCCATTTGTCTGCCTTCTTTCCCAATTCTTGGGGAGAGGTCAGATCACAGTCCACCAAGTATTGATGCAACAACTGGTTTTGGCAATTATTAAGGATCTGTTCTCTCATCATAAGATTATACAATCCCTTAAAATCAGTAACTCTACTACCACCAGCCAACCCTCCAGAGCCTTGGTTGCACAATCTACAAAGTCTGTTCCGTCCTGAGTCTGTGCTTTCTGGGTGTCTCTGAACTTCAACCTGTACTGTTCAGTGGTTAAGCCAAACCCATCTATTAATGCACTCTTCAGGGCTTCTTAATCATCAGCATCCTCTTCTCTAACAGTGAGGAGCTTGTCTCTACCTTTATCAGAAAAGGAGAGCCACAAGATTGCTGCCCACTGCTTATGGGGGACCTGTTGTACTCTACAGGCCCTCTCCATAGCAGTTATCCATTTGTGGATATCATCCCCACTATGGTAGGGAGGAACAACCTTGGACAGGTTCCTATGGTCTGGAATGTAATCTCTGCCTCTAGGGACACTGTTGCTGCCACCAGGGGTATCTAAACCCTCTCTTCTAGAAGCTGTCTGGAGCTCAAAGGCTTCTTTGTCTAATGCCAACTGCTTGGCCTTAAGGACAACTCTTGCTTCCTCATACTGCAGCAGTTTGTAAATTCTTTCAGTGGAGGTCTCTCTTCTAATAGGAAGGTACAAGTTCCCTGCCAGAGTCATATGAGTGGTCAGATTCCCTAGAAAGGGACCTAGGCCTCTCCTCCACTCTGTCAGTTCTCTTAGGGAGAATTCCTCTGTCCTTTTCAGATCCTTGTGGATCTGGCCCTTCAACTACAGAGTCCAGGTCATCTTGATTTTCATCATCTGACACAAAGACTATGGCTGACTCACTCCCTGATTCAGACCCCTTAGCTCCTAGAGCCAACCTCAGATCATCTGTGGTCAACAGATCTATCAGGTGTAGTGTGTCCTACCCTCAGGTGCCTTGCAGCATACATGGCTTTCAAGTCAAAGAAAGTCATGTCCTTATACTGAGACTGGGTGGACCCACTGGCTCCATCCCTTGAGGACATTCTAGTGTTGTGCAGTGTTGTACTACCTACACTAGTTTGTGGCCTACTGATCCTAGCTTGAGCTGCAGCAAGGGTGTGCTATCCCTTTACACACAGCTCTAAGTTCAGTAGAACTTGTTGATACTAAGCTTGACTTTTATATGTACCTTGAGTACCTTTAGTGGTTTTCAGTTAGGAATTCAAATAGAGATTTTCTGGTAAAACAATGGCAAGCTGTAATCCCACACGCTGCCCACCAATGTGAGAAGTTGGCCTGGCATATGCTGGTCACTAGTTAAAGTGGCCACGTTGCACCAGTCCAATTCGACTCTTATGGTAGATAGGTTTAAGACAACCTTTTAAAGAAAACTATCCCAGTGGTAGCTGTGGAGAGCAGCCTTCAGGCTAAGTCTCTGAGGAATGTAAAGCAGCTTGTTTTACCTTATAATCTCTTGAATTTCCAAATGAAAGGACACCACACAGGTATATATATAAAATATGTATGTATTTATTACTAGACACACTCTACTAATCTCTGTTTGAGATTAGAAGTCAGGAACATATGCACAAATCAATGTTTCACAACAAATTAACCACTTATATGGCTGGGGCCCTAGGGGTGTTCCAGACCATATACTAAAAAAGAGGCATAAGAAGAACGACTTGAGAAGGGAGAAGGCCTAGGGCCTTCAGAAGCACTGGGGCCTCACTAATCAACCCAAGGCAGGTAAGTAAAGGACCCACGGGAGTCGCATGCAGTGTGAGAACACAGCCGCGGATCCCAATAGACTTCAATGGAGCAAGTCGCGGTTGGAATTTTAAAGTTCTAGGGTACTTCGGGAGAGTCTACAAGCAAGCCACTTACAGGGTAAGTAGTTCTAGAGCCAACACACACAGGAGCACCGTAGTGCACGAGTTACCTCTCCCAGGGAAGCCGGGTGCATAGGTGTCTTTTGGCGTCGGGTCGCTGCGTCGTTTTCAATGGGAGCCAAAGAAGACATGCTGCTTGCGAAGACAGGAGAAGTGTCCAGTGGAATCCAAGGCTGAATTCAGAAGAAAGAAGACCCGAAAGGAGAGGGGACAGTGTTCAAAGTCACTTGCCAGGAAGATGGATGCCCACAGTCATCGGGTGATTTCAGGTGATCACGGGTGTCTTGACTCTTCAGCCACGAGATCCTGGAGGCATTGACGACAACCAGGAGCTGGATTCGGAGTGTCTCACAATGTCTCCAGCTAACTGAGGTGTCGGCAGCTGGATTGGAGCCAACAATCCTTGGCAACAGCAAGTCTCATGGAATGTGAAGAAAGTCAGCGGTGCAGACCAGCAAGGTCTGAGGGACTTACCCAGCAAGGGTAAGTAGGGCAGGCCTGGAGCAACCAGAGGTGCCCTTTGGTTTGATGAGAAAGTCGTCAGGGGACCCACAAGCCAACAGGCAAGGGATCGCAAAGATGCCTCATGAGGATTCACTTCACAGGAGCCCACGGTCACTCGGGACAAGGTAAGCATCTGATCTTCGGTGGAAATCCTGCTGGAGGCTTGGGCCATATGTGGTGCAATGCACAAATTCGTAGAACGTCATGAAGGGATTGCACTCGAAAAGAGTGCATGGTACCCGGGTATTGCTGTTCCTCGTCACTCATGAGGTCCACTCGCCTCAGCTTTTCTGGGGACTCACAATGGCCGTTGAGAAGTCAGGAAATCCACTTCCAGGGCTGCAGAGACTTCGGACTCCGGCGTGAGCGGGAAAGTTTGCGACCGTTGATTCAAAGAGTTTTGGTGCCTGCCAAGCAGGGGAGTCACTCCAAGGGAGATTCTTCAGTCTTCCAAAGGTAGTGGAATATCGAAGGTCCAGGATTCTTCTTGTAGAGCGTCGTCCAGGGATATCTAACTTGCAATGGCAAGGGTTCCCTAACTTATACTAAAAGAAAGGGAGGGACTAGCTCTATGACCACTCCTATGGGAGGGTCAGGGGAGTGGGTGGTTACACCCACTTCCCTTTGTTCAGTTTCATGCCAGAGCAGGGGCAGGTAGCCCCTTAACCGGTTTGAGCTGGCATATGCACAGAGGAGCCTACTGCTCCCCTAGTGCAAGACTTCAAAGCACTCTAGGAGTGCACCCACCCAGCCCCATTACACTAAATCCTGTCTGGAAGGTGGTGACACCTCCCTGTGACAGGATGCCTATTGTTGGGCCTCGTCCACTGTGAGTTTCGGTCAGCAGCAGGAGGGCAGCCCAGTGTCTGTGCTGGTGGCATCCATTTTGTGATGCCAGGGCTATTTCAGGATTCTACCGTGTTTCCACAGTAGGTACATGTCTTCCCCTCTAGAAAGGTGGGATCATACTCCTACAACAGTTACTGGTGTGGGGGTATGATTCCAAAGCGTTTGACACCAAACACGACATGTTTTGATGCAGCCATTCCAGAGTTAGCATTTACCGCGAGGTTATAATGCAATTAAGAGTATATGGTTTAACCGCATTCACAAACAGCCCCAGAGAATAGACTCTGAGGGCTGGAGAGGGGCCCTGCTCAGGCAGAGGCACCCCCTCACATGTAAACCAAGCACCCTGCCCTCAGGATTGATAGGGCCTGCCTTAGGGGTGACTGATAGGCTTATATGTGTGTGTAAGGTGAGATATAGGGAACCTATATCTCAGTGAGGAGTGCTAACACTTAGTCTGCTTCCCAGGGGTGGCATAATACATGCTTCAGCCCCTAGTAGGCCTGTGAAGTACCTATTCCCATGGTTCCTAAGGTACCATATACTAGGGGCTCATAAGGTACCACAGTATCCAATCATTAGTGCATCTAATATGCACTCCAAGTTGTTTAGAGAGAACAGAGAGACTGGGGCCCTGATTAGCAGGGACCCAGCCAGACTATAGCCAGAAACCAGTGTTAACATCAGAAAAAAAGTGGGGGCAACATAAGTGCAGATCCTACTCTCCTACAATCGGTAATGGATTTATAAAGTGCTGTAGAAGGTCTGCTTCAATCAATCGGTCATGGATTTATAAAGTGCTGTAGAAGGTCTGCTTCAATCAATCGTTCATTGATTCATAAAGTGTGGCAGATCACCCGTGAGGGTCACAGGGGGCTTCGTGGTGATCTGTTCCTTCGAACAGCCAGGTGCTTGAGGCTCCTACTTTGGTTGGTTGTCGCTAGGTGATTTTGGAGACATTAGTGGTGCTTTTAGGTCATGTCTAACTTGGGTTTGTTGAAGCCTGGGATGGCTGCAGAGCCTTTTCCGCCTGGTTGAACATTGACTCGGAGTTCTCCCATCCAGTTTGGGTTGCTGCTGCAGCTGTTAACATGACCTTCCAGGCAGACCTTGTCTATGTGGCTTCAGGTACCTCTGGCGGTGCTGCTGTTTCTGTATGCGCTTCCAGCCCCACGGGCCCCGCATCTGCCGGTTGGGCCAAAGTTTTTGTCTGGTGGCCGCAACATGGGCAGCTTTTGTTCCGTCTGCGCGATTTTGTTTCTTTGCAGACCTTCTTCGACTCGTGTTCTTCGGTGAGGTGACCCTTTATCAATTGCCCGATGGGGCTTGTGTTAAGGTCCCCATGGAGGGAGGGGGCTGAAAGGCATGTTTGTCTGCCTTGTGGAGCAGTGCTCCAGTGATACCCCCACCCCCCAGTTTTCCTCATACTTTTGCTTGGTTGTTGTGGTGTCTTTCCTGGGTGATGAGCTCGGACAATTGTCACTTTGTTCGGCTTGGTTATTTATATTTGTGGCTGGAATGTTATCCAGGTCCTTAACCTGATGCGCGTCTGCAGTGACGCGTATTTTATTTATGTGGGTCTCATCGGGGCATGGCTGTTCTTGGATCATAATCAGGTTTTGGGAGGTTTGAGAGGTTGTGTGTGTGCTTTGTACTTTATTTCTAATATCTGTGTGCTTTGTATTTTGACAAGAGGTCTTGGTCTGTTGTACTTCCACCAGGTGGTCATTTGTGATTGATGGGAGGGGACTTAGCTTGTCCAGTATGGGCCAGCATGAATAGCAGTTTTCTTGTTTGACGCCATTTGATGCCTGAGCTCGGATGATGAGTGTGTTTAGTTGCCATAGATTGTCCCAGCGAAAAAAACAGCAAGGGGCATATTTACAAGCCCCTGTCGCCACCTCGACGTCACGTTTCAGGACGTTGTGGTGGCGATAGGGGCTTCACCTTTATATACAAGACCTCGTCAAGCCACTCAACATGGCTGAACACTGCCTTGTAAATAAGGCACCTTTCACGCTACACTTAGTGTGAAAGGGGTGGGCAGTGGGTGTTGCAGAGGGCGTTCCAACGCAACACCCATTGATTCTGACGCTGCCCCCTATTCACAAGGAAGGTGTAAATAGGAGGCAGCGCCAAAATACCTGGCGAAACGAGGAGAAATGTTTAATTTCTCCTTGTTTTTCTCTTTCCATGGCAAAACGCCATTGCTTGTTTATGTGCAGGAAGGTGTCCCTTCCTGCACATAAACAATCATTTTTAGAAAAATTACGTTTTTCAATTTCTAGCAGCACACATAGAAGTCACAAAACATCATTTAAAGATTGGAGACCTTTCTGCACATTGGCAATCTTCCCCTCAACGCAGACACCCATGCACTGCGGTTCAAAGGTGTCTGCGTTGGTTCTAGGCTACTAAATTTAGCGCCAATGCAGGCCTAGACCGTATTCTTGTAAATATGGTGCAGCCCTGCGTTTCAGAAGTGGCGGAGCGCGGCGTTAAGACCAGGAGGCCGACGCTGCACTCCTTTACTTCTTACCCCCAAGGAGATGAGTAGATGGACTTGAATGTCCATTTTATCCTAACGCTTTGCCTGTTGCTTGCATGGTGTCCAGGAGAGCTTGCCAAGGAGAGCTCTGGGGTGGCAAGTTGGGGTCTGACTATTCCCTCTTCAATGTTGATCATTTAGGCATTCCCAAAGTACCACTGCCAATGGAGGCAGCCGAGCTTGTGGGCTGCTTGTGGTGCTTACGCTCTCTATGGCTTGACTCTGATGGGACGTGATATTGAAGAAGTCTGTGTGCATGTTTCTTAGATTCAATGTATCACCTGATAGGAAATGATTAAAATCGGGCTGAAAGGATCTGCTTCCATTCAGGAATGCGAGGCGCTATGTTTATCTGGGTTCTTTTGTGGTGATGATGTTGGCTGCATTGTGGGTGCTAGACCTGGGGGTGTCTGCCTGGCACATTGGATAATACGCGACTGGATAACCCAGGTCCTCTAGTAATGTAGCGCTATTTGCGTCTGTTTTGGGCATTTCCTTTGCATATACTGAGAGCGCTTTTTCGAAGTCCTTTAGTGTGAGGGTTGGAGATTGGCTGCTTCTTCTTCGTTTCCCTCCAGCTGTTGATGTCTCGGGGCCAGGGCCTTGAAGAACATTAAGGGGCATATCAGCAACAACCGCCATTAATTATCGCTTAGCGCTAGGATAATTATCGCCGGCTAGCGTGTATTTTTATCGCTGAGATAGCGTGCTATTAGCAACGCTTATCTCAATAGCGATAAAAATCCTAGCGCTAACTGCCTAACGTGAGATTATCGCTGGAAACCCAGCGATAATCTCACGTAGTGTGGCGTTAGCTTGCTGATAGGGACTCACAAACTTAGCCATGATATCCACCTTCCATAGGATATCATGGCTAAGTCAGTCCTGAAGCAGGCGTAAGGAAAGTAGCGATAACAGGGGTTATCGCTACTTTTCTTGCCGCTGTGCTTCATAGCGTGGGGCTTGATGATTGGAGAAATGTCGCTTAGCGACATTTCTCCGGTCATGTCAGGTCAGGAACGCCCACTTTGCATCTCATTAGAGATGCAAAGCTGGGCGTTAAGAATCCCGGCGCTAAAGCAAGGTTTCACGCGTTAGCGTGACCTTGCTAATTAGGCGATACAATTATCGCCGCTTTTCGGCCAAAAACTGCCGCAAAAGCGGCGATAATTCTTTATCGCCAGCTTGATGATATGCCCCAAAGATCTTTGGTGAACTTGCGGTGGTTTCGGGGGATCCCTCCCAGATTAATCCCTTTTGTGCACGCCCTAGTGAGGAAAGGGCTCCTTTAATATGTGTGACTGCGTGCTGAAGCGTCCTTCGCTTAGCTCCTGTCCTATTAACACTGGTGTTGACGGATCTCATGGCTTCTGTGGCTGTGATTCAGTTACCTTAGTTTTGCTAGTGCACTAGGGGAACTGGCGGGTGCATCTTGGGCCTTTGCAAGGGTTTTGCTGCACTTTGTTGTGTTGCCACGGGACTTTCCTCCTCCTTTCGACTTTTATTGTGTGCACTAAAAAAAATATTTGGTGCACTTGTGGTGCTTATGTTGCTTAAATTGCTTGCACAGGCTGAGATGGCCTAGTTTATAACTTATGACGAAGTATGGTCAGGCTCGCGCCAGCTTGCACGCTTCACTTTTAACCTCAATAGTTGGGCGGATTCTCCATTAGGGTTCCGGGGCTGCACCCCCCCCCCCCCCCGTCCCCGAAATTATTCCCTTCACATTCCTGTACAAATATTAAATAGATCGATTTATTTAGAGATACAATCATATCTCTAAACAAATCAGTGTGTTTAAGTCTGGGCTGCCTGTCCCGCCTCGCTCTAAAGCAGGAGGCGGCGGTCAGGCTGTAAATCAACTCTCTGACCTGTGACGCAGGACGCAGGGCTCACTGCTCCAAAGCCCTTCATTATGAATCATTGCCATTGTTGTCCGTGGAAGTATTCTCTGTAGGCCAGTGACGCATACAGCGTCATGGTTTGGGCTGTTGGAGTCTCCCGTCCTGCGTGAGAGCAGCTGTCCATCATTCACAGGCATAGACCCCACCCTTTCCCATTCGTCACACGCAGGAGTGGATGCAAGCACCGTGCATGTGTGTTTTGGTGTCTTGTCCTCGGTATTGGTAAGTGTTCAAAGCTAATCTTCTACGATATATTTTGTTCTGAGGCCGCTCGCCGCGCTCACCTCCCCCGCTGTGACGCCCCAGGCCCTGGCTGCATGTCGCTTGGCTCCGCTGAAAGTGAGGCTGAAGCATTTGTTCCCCTGTGAAACGGATGCAAAAGACGAGCAGGCCTGGGTTCTAGTTCCCTTGTGCAGTTGATACAAATATCCGAGTTAAGGGCAAAGATGAGATTTGTGCTTACAATAGACAGTTGTCTGCTGTTTGGCATTAAAATTGTCCCAATCTTCATTCCCTTAACAACATTAATGCCAAAAACATGGAATGATTTATGAATAACGAGTGTTAAAAACGTGACGGCAATGCATGTCAGAGCTTTAGTTCCTCTCTTATTTCAATTCTTACGTAATCTTGCCTCCTCCGCCTCAAGAGTTAGCTATTTAATCATGTGTCTTTCCGTATTTTGTTTTCGTGCATCCTTTGAGCCATGCCAGGTGTTTATGAGGGGCTTCGAGCGAGAGCTCTGACGCGGACGTTGAAGCCAAAGCAAAGTGCCTGTCGGAGGGCGGCCTCTCCACTGCGCACACAGAACAATGGGCATGTGCTCCAGCTGTAATTGCAATTATTGGGCGAAAGCAAAAGTAAAATAAATGTCCTAAATGTGAGTGAGTGCAGTGCATGTTTGGATGTGGTGAAAGCGGTGAAGTGAGGGAGATTCAAGGAAGTTCATTCGAGGAAGGGTGAAAAGAGGGTGCTGAAGAGGAAAGAGAGGTGGTTGAGGATGTGCAGATCTTTTTTTTTTTTATTCTTCTGGAGGACGATCCAGCCTCGATCCCACGTTTGTCAATTAAGCTTGCCCGCGTCGCCCACTGCATAAAAGTCATACCAACATTTTACTCCCACCACTTTCAAATGTCACCAGCCACCACTGCTTAAAAGCTCTCATCCTCATGGGTTTAGACTGGCTGTTTTACTTGATAGCTGCTGCCGGCCGCCAGCCTCTGACCTTCTGTTCTTTGCTGTGCTCCAGCCCACCTGAGCACCCCGAGCCCACTAAATTCACCAGGGGTGAGTGGGCTCAAGCCGCACCAGACCCTAAGAAGGCCACCTCTGCACTGCTGCGACAGTCCGTCCTGCTTAGCTACCAGTGCAACTGCCCCCACCTGCTCAACTCGCTGTGCAATCGCCCAACCTGCCAAGCTCCTGCTGCAACTTGCCCCACCTGCCCAGCTCCTGGTGCATTTGCCACCACCTGCCCAGCTCCTGTTTGAACTGCCCCCCTGCCTAGCAGACAGTGCAACTGCCCCCACCTGCCCAGCTCTCAGAGCAACTGCCCCCACATGCCCAGCTCTCAGTGCAACTGCCCCCCCACCCAGCTCCCAGTTGAAGCCCCCCACACAGCTCCCGGTTGAACTTCCCCCCTGCCCAACTCCCAGTTGAGCTAACCCCACCAACCCAACTCCCAGTGCCTATAGCCAAGCGTACTCTCATTTGTCGGGGCTGTGGTGAGTGAAGCAATAAGAAAGGATGCTATGGGCGGGCTGTAGACAGATCCTGTGGATGACCTCCTGATGATGGTCATGAACCTGCTACAGCTGCTCTGGCCCTGCCAGTGGTGGCATCGTCTGCCCCCGGGCCCCGCACTCGACGTCCTATCATGCCTCGTGTTAGGCTGGGTCAGGCTGGACCTCCAGACCATGAGTGTGTCCTGGCCAAACTCTATCTGGTTGTTGCTGCGGGTGCTCAAGCCGCCACATGGCTGCAAGCCTGCACGGTGTCTCCCCTTGTGCTCCAGGAGCTCCACTCTGCCCTTTCCCTCAGTTCGTCTCCACCACTCGCATGCTTTCTGAAAGATCTCTAGAAGGACGAGGAAGAGTCTTCTTTCAGTTTTTTGTTTGCTGGAGATGCCTGCAGCCCTTTGTGTCCCAGGTGTCCCTTGCCAGCAGCCCAGAGAGTCTGTGGGGAGTACACTGAGCCTTCCTTGTCTTTCCTGTAGGTTTGTATGGGACTCTGGCTCTTTTTTGAGAGCTCTTTGTCTCCTGTGGGTTCTTACAGGGAAGAAAGGTTGAAGTCCACATTCTGTCTGCAGTCTCCTGGGGCGTGATCATGGAGCGAACCGTCGACTGTGTTGAGCCAGAGCATGATAAGGCCCAAGGTCTACTTCCAGCTGACAGTCCAAGACCTCTGTGGCTTCAGACAGGAAGTGACACAGGGGATGGTCAGTTACAGCAGCCCAGGAAAGTCCAAGACCTTTGACCCTTCAGACAGGAAGTGACATACTGGCTCTTTACCCAGGCCTCTCTGTTGGATATTTTAGGATCAGGCAGTCCATAATGTCCATCGGCTGCCACTTCCTCTCCCTTTCTTTTCAGAGTGGTGTCCGGCTGACCGTTTATCAGGGCTCTAAGGAATGACGTGTTTGGCTTTGATAAAACAATTCATAACATAAATCACAGCGCCCTGAGATAGTTTCAAAAGACAATGCTGAATGAGAATTGATGAAAATTTACTTTCTTGTCATTCATATTATTTCAGGTCACAGCACCTCTCCAAAACCCAAGTGTGAGATCGGGATGTGGCCGCCGTTTCCTGGAGGCTTCGTTCTGCAGGATATATGGACTCCAGTCTCCTGTTCCATGAGGAGGTTCAGGACCCAGGACGAGATCAATAGCTGCCTGAGGGGGAAGACCATCTATTTCATGGGGGACTCGACCATGAAGCAGTGGGTGACTTTCCTGATCAGTGCTGTAAAAAGTAGGTGGAACTTAGTCTTAGAGTGAATGAGAGGAACCTTGGGGCCTGCACCACATCCAGCTAGGGAGACATTGTAAGAGAGAATCATTATTGGCTTCAGAATACCCAGGGAGGCAGCAAAGTAGAAAACATGGATTGGGAGAGTCAGGAGAGAACACCTGGCAAAATTGAGGAGATTTCATGTTGAGGAGGCGCTTCTTGTCGAGGAGGCTTCTTTTCGAGGAGGCTTCTTGTTGAGGAGGCTTCTTGTCGAGGAGGCTTCTTGTTGAGGAGGCTTCTTGTCGAGGAGGCTTCTTGTTGATGAGGCTTCACAGAAGCCAGCTGTGAGAGCAGAGCCTCAACTGGAAGCCTCAACCGGAAGCCGCAACCAGACAAAGCTTTGCAAGATATTAAACAATGCCCTTAAGGGATGCCAGTGTGGAGTCTGGGAGGGATTGGAGCAGGGCATTACAACCATCCAGATACAAGTGTACAAGGGCTTGAACAGCAGTTCTGAAGTCACTTTCTGGAAGAAACCGGTTCACTTTCTTTAGAAGAGAGAGCTGGTACCAGGCTGCCTTTGTTTTTTTATGCAATGTGTTCTTTGAGGGTGAGGTTGGTTTCCAGGATGACTCCAAGTGACTTGGCATACAGTGAAAGTTGGGGCTCAAAGCCCTCAAGGTTCTTGTCACTGAGCCACGTTTGTATTATTTTTTGCTTGATGTTCTTGGCAAACGTGAAATTCTGACTCAGTTGGGTTGAGCTTCAGGAAGGGGCTGGAGATCCAGATCTGGAAGGGATGAGAGACAGACAGGGCTCGCTCTGTTGGATGCGTGAAATAGAGTTGTGTATCGTGGGTGCATTGTCGAATCTTGGTGCGTTCTCTGTGAGTAGAACCCTCAGGGGCTCAATGCAGAGGCGGAGGATAACAGGGGAACCCTGGGGTACTCCAGAAGTGACAGGGATCATTTGGGACCTGGAGGTGACCATGTGGGCAAGCTGGTGTTGTTTGGAAAGGAAAGAGGAGGTCCAGTAAAGGACTTTGCCAGTGAATCCCATTCTGCTGCCTCCTCTCCTTGCGCCGGCGCACGATGTGCTACCTTGCGTCAACACAGGCACCCTTGTGCCATGGTGCAAGGGTGCCTGCATTGTAGGCAGGATTGCATTTGTGACGGAAAGGACACATCAGAAGCATTTTCCTCTTTCTAATTGTGCTGCAGATGGCAGCACACTGAGAGCAAGCATTGGCAGAGCCAATAGGCCTCGCCTTTGGGACCTTATAAGTGTTTAGTCATGCAACAGTTGATGTTGCACCAAGGATATTGTGCAGCATAATTAAACACTTATAAGGTCCTAAAGGCGAGACCTATTGGCTATGCCAATGCTTGTTTAAATTTGCATTCTGGAACTTGGGGTTTTCATAATCCCCATATATGAAACCAGGACTACGAGTCCCAGAATGCAAAGATTCTGGGGTGGAGAAGCTAATCACACAGAGTTTCAATATATGTAGCGTCACTCACTTTTGTTACAACTGCAAATAACACATGGGCGTAGGGTGTCAGCGAGTAGGGGATGCGGGACGAAGAGAGACTGGGCAGGGAGGGCACAGTGCGACCTAGAGATGGAGGGTGGGGGCGGAGCAGAGATAGTGGCAGGGAGTGGTGCGGGGTAGATAGAAGTAAAAGAATAGTGAGCTTGGCTGGTAAAAGAATAGGGGGCTTGGCTGGGGAGTGGAGGCTGACCGTGAGACGACGGGACAAAAGCTAGGAAGAAAGCCTATACCTGGACTCTCCGTGGCCCCATGTCCAGTGTCCCTTCATGGCTGGTAAGGCAGGGACGGGCTCTGCGCCTACTCCCTTCACAGGCTCATTTTTTCTGATCCCTACTTCTCCTTCACACACTGAATGTTTTTTTAAAGTTGTCAGATCTGTAATGTACCCTAACAATGACATCAGAATGATGCTAGAGTGCCTAGTTACCTTTGTAAGACATTCCGAAAGCGAGAGAGTGAAAAGCATCGGTGTTCAAGCGAGGGAAGATATCCAGGTGAGTGGCGTCACTGGCGTCACTGCTTGCGTTGCATTCCTAGCTGAGCGCGCTCCATTTAGAGCCAGGTGTTGCGAAAGTAATGCTAAGGGCGCTATCAAGATGTGTTTAACTCCGCTCGTCACCTCTCCACGCTTTTCAGAGTGTCTGCGAGCCACACGGATGAATAAATCGGAGTTTGATGGGCAGTATTGATCCCCGTGGTACTTAACTGCTTTTAATTTTCTGCTGTGTTTGAAGAGCTTAATGAAAGTCGGTGTTTCTTTTCTAAACTAAGAAGCAGCGGGTTTATCTGGTCTGTTTGTGGAAATACAATGCAAACAAGCAGGAAGTGGGATAAGGGAGGGGGTAGGGCACGTCACGCGCACTAAGGCGGAGACAGGCACGCAGACTGGCAAATGGTGTGCACTTTCACGGCCGCTTTGATGTTCTCAGTGGCCGAATGAGAATGAGGAGGAGTACAACCAGTCATTTTCCCTTTGGGAAGCGTTATATAGTCTGGTAATCAGCCCTCTACTTTCCCCTCCCGTTAAAATCACCAGTAATGCTTTCAGAATCTTGAAGCTCTGCGGGGAAGTTAGGGTATAAGGACCGCACTGCCAAGCGCAGTCACTGTAGCTGGAGGCCTGAAAAAGGCACTAGTTTGCACTTCCAAAACCCGCTTACCAAAACTCTCGCCAGAGCAGCGCTAAAGCGCTGGCTCAGGCAAGACCTAAAAAGGAAACAACGAGGCAAAATAAAGACATTTCTCCTTGTTTCACCTCCCCTGGGAAGGCAAAGCTTTTTGACATATTCTCAGGTTTAACAGCCTTGGCAAATCTGGGAATGCGCCAAACTCCATGGGTGAATGTGTGTGAACACCGACAATCCACTCATGGAACACCTCCACAGAGCAGAGTAACACAAGGCAGCGACTTGTGCTGCCTTGGGCTACTCTAGATTTACCAAGCCTTGTAGGGCCATGCAAGGTGGCCTTGTAAAACTCGTTCTAGGTTTTGCGCTGTCCTGCATTACCTTGCGCGGCACAAAGGCAACGTAAAGCATTGGTAAATATGGGCCTTAATTTGTGCAAGTCCCCAGGAGGCCTGATGGCCTAGAAAGGCTTACACGACCTGATAGCAGCCAATGAGTGCAGGAAACCCAGGGCGCATCTTTGCGGGCTCTGGCCTCCCAATGCTGGAGGCCCCATGCGGTCTTTTTCTGATGGCATGTCGGAACACCACTGATTCTGGTCGGCCCGTATCAGGCATCTTTTCTGTGGCTCTTTAGCTGTTCACAACCGCAGTGCTCCCTAGGGCAGGTCCCTCGTGGGTGATCCTCTGGCTTGGATCCTCTTGACTGGATTGGGGAGTTGTGCTGACTTCACAGTGCTCCCACCAGACAAACGGGGTTGGGGGGAATGGGAGGTCACAACAGTTACTTAACGACCTACAACACAGACCAAGGGAGTAACTTGGGATCGCACCTGGCCGTCAGCCTCCACTGCCACTGCCAGCCTGTTGGGTATTCTAGGATGGGTTGGGGAGGGATGAGGAATTGTTCAACAAAAAAGTAAAATGTCTGCATTCTTTTTTGTAAATCTCCTGTTATTACCGGGTGGGCCCCTTAGCACGCTGCTGGAAGTATCTTGAAATGCAATAAATAAATTTAATTAAAAAAAAAAAAAGTTATCCAGTCCTGTCCCAGTCTCACCCTGCTAGTCACCTGACTGGTCATCCTGCTAGTCCCGTGACTGGTCACCCTGCCCTGCTAGTCCCCTGACTGGTCACTCTACTAGTGCCCTGACTGGTCACCCTGCTAGTCTCCTGACTGATCACCCTGCTACTTCTCTGACTGATCACTCTACTAGCACCCTGACTGGTCACCCTGCTAGTTCCCTGACTGGTCACCCTGCTAGCCCCAGACTGATCAACCTGCTATTTCCCAGATTGGTCACCCTGCTAGTCCCCCAAATAGTCACCCTGCTAGTCCCCTGACTGGTAACCCTGATAGTTCCCTGACTGATCACCCTGCTAGTCACTTGACTGATCGCCCTGCTAGTCACCTGACTGATCACCTTGCTATTCCCCTTACTGGTCATTTGACTAGTCCCCAAACGATCTCCCTGCTAGTCCCCTGACTGGTCACCATCCTAATCCCCTGACTAGTCACCCTGCTAATCCCCTGACTGGTCACCCTGCTAATCCCCTGATTGGTCACCCTGCTAGTCCCCCAAATAGTCACCCTGCTAGTCCCCTGACTGGTAACCCTGCTAGTTCCCTGACTGATCACCCTGCTAGTCACTTGACTGATCGCCCTGCTAGTCACCTGACTGATCACCTTGCTAGTCCCCTTACTGGTCATTTTACTAGTCCCCAACTGATCTCCCTGCTAGTCCCCTGACTGGTCACCATGCTAATCCCCTGACTGGTCACCCTGCTAATCCGCTGATTGGTCACCCTGCTTATCCCCTGATTGGTCACTGTTGGACTTGGCCCTTTTTGCGGGGTCATCCCTGAACTTTTTGCCTTCCTCCTATATTTTTTCTGACCTGTTGTTGGCTTTTTTATGACTCTGGGCACTTTACCACTGCTGATCAGTGCTGAAATGCATATGCTCTCCCTACTGTAAATTGTTCTATGAATTTGTGATTCCATGATTGGTTGGTTTGGTTTACCTGTCAGACCCTAGTACAGTGCACCAGGAGTGCCCAGGGCTTGTAAATCAAATGCTGCTGGTGGGCTTGACGCACTGGTTGTGCCACACACAGAAGCAGCCTATAAAAGTGTGGCTAGGTTCAGCCTTTGCAGAGCCTGCGTGCAGTCTGGTACTGTCATGCTGACTGGGCAAGTGCACCCACTTGCCAGTCCCTAAACCTTCCGTTTTCTTCATATCAGATACCCCTTTTGTAGGCCCAAGGGCAGGGTGCCTTGTAAAGATAAGGTAGGACATGCCCTGGTGTGTGCGGCATGTTCTAATCATGAATTACAGCCATTTTCGTTTTTCACTATTGCAAGGCTACCTGTTCTCCATAGGCCAGAATGGGCAGTTTTTATTATTACATTTTTATAATACTAAACTGACTCAGGGAACATGGTAGACTTTTGAATTTAGTATGCCTGAACTCAGAATGATAAAATACATCTTTTAGTGAAGTTGGTTTAACATTCTGTGTTTGAAAAAAACACTTTTACAAAGTAGGTATTTTCTTGTCTAACCATTCAAACCTGCCTCTGCTAGGCTGTGTATTCCCTGTCTGGAGTTTGAGTGACAGGGCTGGGGAATTCCAGGAGACAGGGTGAGTCAGCACAGGGCTGAATAGAGAGATCTGCATCTAGATGGGTGGGAGGAGTTGCACCTGGGACCTGAATAGGACTGTGCCTGCTCCCCACAGTGCTGGCTCCACCCCCCACCCCCTGTGGTGCGTCTGATGTCTCTGACCTGCACAGTGAATGAAGAGAAGGAATCCTGTCAACAAAGTGCTCCAGGTCTGGGCTTTCCCTCCACAATGCTGGCTCCATCTCATGTGGGGCATCTGATGTTTCTGCCCTGCCCTGTGAAAGAAAAAAGGAGTCATGTAAACAGAGTGCTCCAGAACTGGTTTGGACTGGGCAAAGGCCCCTCTGCCCTCAGAGGACAAAGGATTTTGGGGTATAAATATTGGGACCCTGATCCCAAGAATTTTGATCACTTTTGGAACAAGAAGAAACCTTTACTGAGGAGCGGAACCTGCAGAAACTGAGGAGAGACTATCCCTAAGCTGAAGTGCTGCTTGAGGGATTGGCCTGCAGTGATTTGCCTGACTGCCAAAGGAAGGAGAAGAGACTTTGTGTGCTTATTTCAACTTGTAAGTATCTCCAAGGGCTTGTGACAGAGCTTGCCTCCTGCTGAAGTCTCAGGGACAACAGACTTCACCCCCAGCTCCCCAGAGTTCTTTGGAAGTGCCTGCTGCTGTTTTGGGCCTTCTGAGGGACTGCGTGTCGCAAGGAGCTGGAAGCGCGACTCAACGAAGCCGAAGCATGTCGCCATCGCTGTTGCTGCCGTCGCACTTCTGAACAAGGGTGTCGCCACTGGAGACGTCGCACTGCACCGAGAGAAGCTTCTCGCAACGAAGAGGAAGCGTGTCGCCGTCGCTGCTGCATGTCATCGCACTTCTTAACAAGGGTGTCGCCACTGGAGTTGTCGCACTGCACCGCATCGAGAGAAGGGTCTCGCAACGAGGAAGAATCGTGTCACCATCGCTGTTGCTGCTGTCGCACTTCCGAACAAGGATGTCACCGCTGGAACTGTCGGATTGCACCACATCGAGGAAAGCGCCTCGCATCCCAAGAGAAGCGCGCCGGCATCGGAGCTGCTGCCGTCGCATTTCTGAACAAGGATGTCGCCACTGTAGTTGTCGCATTGTGCGGAAGCTTCACACAAACTGTGAGAAGTGTGTCACAGATGAAGCTGTTGCCGTCGCACTTCTGAACAAGGGTGTCGCCGCTGCAGTCCACGCATCAAACCGAGAACTTCTCGCATCCCCGGAGAAGCATGCCACAACTGGAAGATCTTCACGTCTTTATTTCTTTGCACCAGAACTTTGCCGCATTTCCATCGCTGCGACATTGCTTGTCGTGGAAGCGCAACGCATCGTAAGGTACATTGACGCAAAGTGTTGCATCTTAAGAACTGAACTGAATTAAGCTAAAAACTACCATCTTAAAGTAATAGTATTATGTATTTTTGTCGTTTATGGTCTTGTGGTAAATCTATATAAAGAATACTTATTTTTTATATAAAACCTGTGTGGTGTCCATTTGTAGTGTTGTCACTGGATTACTGTATGTGCTCACAAATGCTTTACACACTGCCTCTGAGATAAGCCTGTCTGCTAGTGCCAGGCTCCCAAGGGGGTGAGCAGGGGTTATTTTAGGAGTGTACCCCCTTACCCTGACTAGAGGCAAGGGTCCCTATTTGTCACAAGTACCTACCTGTGACAACTAGAGACCCCCAAGTCTAACAGTCACCTTGCTAGTTACCTGACAGATCACCCTGCTAGTCCCCTTTCCTGGTCACTTTACTAGTCCTCGACTGATCTCCCTGCTAGTCCCCTGACTGGTCACCCTGCTAATCCCCTGACTGGTCACCGTGCTAATCCCCTGACTGGTCACCCTGCTAATCCCCTGACTGGTCACCCTGCTAATCCCCTGACTGGTCACCCTGCTAGTCCCCTTACTGGTCGCTTTACTAGTCCCCGACTGATCTCCCTGCTAGTCCCCAGAGTGATCATCCTGCTAGTTCCCCGACATCCAGGTGCTGGCGCTCTCTATAACTCCTCAATCAATGAACCCCTGCAGCGAGTGTCAGAGGACTGCCATGCAGTCCCGGCTGGTGGAATTTTAAACTGGTGGGCGTATTTCATAAGGAATGAACGTACGGGAGCGAGCGAGCGTAGCGAGTGAGCCCGACGGGAATAAGGGGGGTTCGGGGGGGTTCTCCCCCGTGAAGAATTTTTTTAAAAATTGGCATTTTTTGGTGCAATTTTCAGCACTATTTCTGTGATAAATGGACTGAAAAATCAGTTCTTCTAGGCATTCATAAAAGAAAACTCATACATTATTTCAGCGAATTTCTGTGTTGCCAAGCAAGTCTGACTTCTGAAGAGGGCTAGGGGTACTAAGCAAAACCGCTTTGTCTCTATCCATTCCAATAGAAAACACCTAACATAGGTGCATAAACATCCACAAAGAAACACACTTGTAATTTTGTTCCTACCAGAAATGAAGGCTGGCCACTTCCTTTTCTGCATCAGACATTAAATAGCTACAAGTATAAGAAATATATCCATTCGAAACAAACATTTAATTTTTAGGAAGTCAGCAAAAGCTTTGCATTTTTGTGCGAGGCAATTTTGCAAAATGAAGTAAATATTGTACTTAAAATAGTTCATATAGCGCTCTGAGGCCCTTGGGTCCATCAGTATTTTAGAAAACCACTAAATAAAAATGAGTTATGAAATGAGTGTAATATGCATTGCTTAAAATATAAGAAATAGCCATCAACAATCTTTCATTTATTTTAGAAAGAACAACACAAACTTTATATGTATAAGCAGGCTAAGTAAAAACGTTTTACTTTATTTTTAAATACTTTGCATGCCACTCTCAGTCCCTTGTGCCTGTCAGTACAGTAGAAAATGGCTACATAAAAATAAAATATGAAAATAAATAAATGTATATTTTAAGAAATATCCCTTCAAAACCAATATGATATTTGTAAACACAAACACAATTATTTTAAATAATACTATATAAAGGCTTTGCATGTCACACTCAGGTCCTTGTGCCCTCCAGCCAGCACAGCAGAAAAAATTGAATTAAAAGAAATTATGAAAATAAATAAATGTACATTTTAATAACTTTCACAACCAATATGATATGTTTAAACAATTAAAAAAAATAATAATATTTAAATACTTTGCATGTCAATTACAGGTAGAAGGGTTCTTGTCCCTGTTAGTACAGTAGAAAACGGTTAAATAAAAATAAATTAGGAAAATAACTAAATGGTGTACATATAAAGACATATACCCTCAAAACCAAATATTTTTAAAAATAATAAAATATGAAAACAAATATCTATAAATTCACAGATACATAAACACACATATATAAATACATATCAACTGTACAGGAGTTGTATGAATATTAAATGGAATGAGTACATGTCCAACAGTACTTCCTAATGTTATCAAACAAAACAAACCGAGCTATAAACACCTGAAACTATGATTACACATCAGATTAATATTTTCTGTTTATATAGAAAGTTTGCTCGTCGATCTTTAATATGAACAAACTTTTCAATTGTTCTTTTGTTGAATTCTGGTATTTCCTTTATTGGCTCTTTTTCCATTGACAGCATAGCCAATGCATTAAGTCTAGCTTGAGTCATAGTGTTTCGCAAAAATGTTTTTACCCTCTTTAGTGTGGAAAAACATCTCTCAGACTCTGCTGTTGTCATGGGTGTAGTAATGACAACTCTTAAAAGCTTTATGGTCTCAGAAAAAGATTTCTCTAAGTTGTTTTCACACAAAAAGCTAAATAAAGCCATGGCACCACCAGTAGTTTGACGGAAGTCACGTCTTCCATACAGGACCGAAAGTTCTGTACGCAATCTAGCCTTGTCTCACATAGGATAGGCTTCTATCGTTTCTGCGAGTGCCTCCGCTGGGAAAGGTTTGTCCTGTCTTTCAAAAAGGTCACTTCGCAATAGTGTTGCACTTACAAGAAGCTTTGTGAATGCAAAGCGCTCTCTGGCATGGACCACAATAATGTCACAGACTTCTTTTGCTTCTTGGGTCAAAGTATTTATTTGCAGTCTTCGGTTTACAAATGTACATTCTTGTGGCAGTGTAGAATCCAAACTGTCAATGGATTCCCGTACTTTGGTACAAAGTCTGTAGTAGCTTTCTGGACATATACAGTGTCAATGTCTCGCTTTTGCAATTGATTATATAAAATGTCTACCTGGGGCATTATACAGTGAAAAAGAGACAGAAAGAATATAAACTCTCTATCATCTAATGTTCTACTAAATCCCTTAGCTTCACATATAGTATTTGACTCAAAATCACCACTGTTTGCAATGGTTGACATGCATTCAAGAAGATCGTCTCTGTATTCATAAATTATCAATATTGCTCGAATATTGAAGTTCCAGCGAGTTGCAGACCCTCTTGGAAGTCTTCTTGAAACTATTTGTTCAAGAATATCAGTCCTTTTCGGGGAACGTGCAAAAAATGCTGTTATACCACCAATCTCTGAAAAGAAAATTTTAACTCTAGATATTTTGGAGGAAGCCTGTTCCATAATTAGGTTAAGTTGGTGGGCATAGCAATGAATATAATGTGCATTTGGGTAAACATCCCTGATTTTCTTTTGCACCCCACCTGTTGCACCACGCATGACGCTGGCCCCATCGTAGCTTTGAGCAATTAGTTTTCCTTTAGCACATTGCTCAGGGAAAACAATGTTTAATTCATTAAGAATGGCTGAGGCAATTGTTTCTGCAGATGAGTCTTTTAGATGTGTAAAACAATAAAATCTTTCAGCTACCTTGCAATTTCCATCAATGTAGCGGAAGACTAGAACTGACTGTGTCTTAGTAGAGACATAAGTTGTATCGTCAGCTTGAATAGCTACATAATCCGTGCTTCTCAACTGCTGTGTAATATATTCTCTTATCACTTCCAGCATACAGTCCAGCAATTCATTCTGAATAGTTTTAGACGTGCCTTTAAACACTGTGGCTGTTCTTAAATGTGTTTCCATAGCACTGTCAATGCTGGAGACAAAATCAACAAGGCCCCTGAACACGCCAGGATTTAGAGACTCTTCAGTTTCATCATGGCCCCGTAATGCCAATTCAAAGGCACCACAAAAACGAATACAGTCAATCAATTTTGATAAAATGTATCGGTTTTTATCCACTTCTGCATTATGTTTTCTTACTCCCACACGGTATGCTTCGTTCAATTGCTGTACAATGTCCGATTTTCCGAAAAGAGATAATTTCAACATATTTGTCAAATGGGATTTACAGGAATCATGTTTTTTCCTTTTTTCAGCCAGATGCTTTAGGTCAGTAACTCCTGTTTTTGTCCAGGCAACTTCACCTCCAAAAAGTAAGCAAGGGAAACAGAATAAAGCATTTTTAGAAGCGCTACCAGTAAGCCACTCTATCCTATCATACCATGTTCTGGTAAACCGACGTGTATAACCCTGTCCCCTATCTTTTGCAGACTGCTCAATTTTAATTTCAGGTTTATCAGCTCCTAATGTTTTCACTTGCAGTTTATCAGCATGTGGCAAGCCCAAAAAGGGGTTTACGAGTAAACTGTCAACTGTGCTCACTGTGTCTAGCAATAGATCAGACTGGAAATAGAAAACCTAACTTGTTTTTAAATATTCCCTAGGTTGAAGACAGAAAAAAACTATATTACGCAAAATAATGAATACACTAATATGAATTGTCATGCACACAATAGTAACAGCAATTAGTCATCCATCCTCATTCTGACAGGAATGCAACTGCAGCAGCACGTACAGCTGCCCCCAAGCGCTATAGCCTTGTAACTAGTTCAGAATTCCTCCTGGGATCCTGTTAATAATTAAAATATGGTGTAAGCTTTGAGGCTAGGTGCCATTGCATGCACAACACCAGTTAGCGTAGTACAGGGCTATTATGAATCAGGGTAGCATTAAAGAGTAGTCCATTTATTATGCATCAAGAAACGACAGAATGTATGGGCAGTTTGGGGTTTAATATCTTTAGGGACGGTAAGCATTAAGGGATAGTAAGGGATTATTAGGCTAGTTAGATAAATGAAAGAGAGCATACAATAATAAAAGATTTAAAAATCAACATTTTTGGACTTCTCATAGTTAATCATGAAAAAACACAAAATTAATATTATCCCCTTAAAATTTTTACTCGTCACAACCTCATACTCTCTGCACTCTGTTCTGCTAGGATAAACCAACAGGCCTCCACACCTAAAGACCACACACTTGGCACCCATACACAGCTGAATGTGGACCTTTGCAGGAAATAGAAAAGCATGTCCTACCTTCTGGCCTGAGGTCTAGGACCAGGAAGCTGAGTTTCGATAAAGGTTCTGTCGCCGCAGGGCCGGAGTCACCACGTGTCTTCTTTCGATATCTCGCAGTACCGATCTTGAATGTGATTATATTACGATCAGTCTTAACTCCAATTCTCATGTGCTAAAAGAATTAAAACAAGAATTATTACCAACAATTACTGCACTGTATTCATGTAATGTTTCTAGCAAATGTGCTACCTGTACAATACTGTTTTACACAAAACAAATAAACACAAACATTTAAGATAATAAATTCAGGTGCTTTTAATGGAATGTGCATGATTGCAAGTGAGATCCTGGGTCTCTGAAAGCATTGTGATGTGGAGAGGTGTGGCTCACTGGTTAGAGGCGGCAGATCCGTAAGCAGAGAATCGGCCAGGGACCAGGGTTCAATTCCCAAAGTGGCAGGGTCGTGGACCAGGGTCAAAACGGCCTCGATAATTCTCGCCTTGGTACCTTTCAATTCAATTCAATAGTTCTTTATTCGGTGGCTAAAAACCATCATAAAAGAGTACATTATAATACAATTTAAAAAAGCATTAAATCAATATACAAGAACATTGAATGAGACTATAAGCATAAAATTCATTATCACTGTACAAGCATCATAAAACAAAAAACAAAAATGAAAACTGGTCGCTATTGGAAAATGGGTAATCCTATAAGGTCGTTAACAGAGCTATCCTCTAGTTATCCTGAGTCTTAATGCAAATTTCAGGAAACTGATAACAGAGCATAAGGTTAGTGGGTCACTGGCCCTTTGTAAAAAGATCAGTGCATCTTTAGCATGGATAAACCTAGACTTTTTTAAAATCTCCTTTAAAAATCTGCGTCTTGGGGTTGCATACCAGGGACATAGAAGTACAAAATGAAGGGTGTCCTGCGGAGACATATTGTCGCAACCGCAGGCACCCTTCTGCTCAATTGAATGACTAAAACCAGCTGGTTCTGCTAGTAGAAAAGGTAAAAAATTGAGCCTAAAACGTGCCATTAAAAACCTGTCTTGGGCATTATGCACAACACATAGATAAGGTTTAATCCCGTCATTAGTTACGAGTCTGCTGTGAGTGGTCACTGATGGTTTACCCCCTTCCGCAGTGGATCTGACAAGGGATCTTTGGTCCCAAAAATTTCTCTTAAGGGTCTTCTTGTCCTGTAGGGTAATCCTTGACGGGTTTAGGTACAAATCAATACGGCCCATACTATCCAGGCTAGATTTCACGTAATTCAGCCATGGGATGTTTAGGCTCTTATCTCTCCCTAGACAATCTGTTAGGATCTGTCTGCTTAGTACAGCTTCCGGGTTACACCAAATTTTTAACCACGCCAGGATTGGTCTGAGTTTAATCAGATCCTCTAGGTAGGGTCTTCCCAATTCTCTGTGTGCAATAAGAGCAGGTGTGCAATTAGGGACTTTTAGGATTGAGCGGAAAATTTTGTTTTCTTCCCTCTGCAGTGGGTCAAGGTTTATAAAGCCCCATACTTCTGAGCCATACGTGACTCTGGAACAACACATCGAGCTATACAGATTCATTGATTGTTCCGGGGACCAGCGCCCAACTCTCCTCCCATATCCTGCTAATGCCCCTGTTGATGCCGCCAATTTTCCGCATCTTTCCTGTATCAGTGGGGCAAATTTCAGGCCCTCATCGAACAGCACACCTAGATATGAGAAAGATTGCGCCCTGTCTAGCGTGTGATTCCCGATTTTATAAGTAAAACTGGTCCGGGGTTTGTGACCTGCTGTCATCACATACGATTTTTTTAAATTGACAGACAGGTCTAGCGCACCCATAAATTCAACAAACCCGTCAATTAAAATCTGTAGACTTTTGGGGGTGCGTGCCAAAAGGACCGCATCGTCTGCATACAGCAGCACCGGGATGTTGCGTGTACCTACCCTTGGACAGTCTGTTTTTAAATTAATTAAAAATTGTTCCAAACTATTTATATATATGGAAAATAAAAAAGGGGCCAGTATGCAACCCTGCCTGACACCAATAGTGCATTTAAAAGGATCAGTCAACCCCCCATCCATGTTATAACGCACTCTGGCGGAGGTCTCTCTGTGCAATTCCCTCAGCATGCAAATAATACCCGGGTCAACCCCTAAATGACTCAACATTGACCAGAGCTTGTTCCTATTCACGTGGTCGAAGGCCGCAGCCAAATCCATAAATCCCAAGTAGATGGCTTCTTTGCTGGCTTTTGTATATTTGGCGACCAACATGTAGAGGTTCAGACATTGGTCGGTAGTGGACCTACCTGACCGAAAGCCATACTGAACATCCGAGATAATGTTATTATCCTCAGCCCAATCGATCAGTCTGTTCAGTATGACTCTTCCTAAAATTTTAGCCGGGACGTCTATCAGGGAGATTGGACGATAACATTGGGGGTTGTCTCTATTGCCCTTCTTAAAAATGGGTACTATGATGGCTGACGACCAGGACCTAGGCAAGCCCACCATAATAGCAGCATTTATTACTCTGGTTAAAATGGGGGCCCTTAATTCTACGTTACTTAAAAACAGGTCCTGGGGGGTCCCATCAGGACCCGGGGCTTTGTTTTTAGTTAGTCCCTCTATGCCCAAAACTATTTCTTCCAGTGTGAACTCTAGGAACTGTCCCTGCGTAGCCACCCACCTCTCCTCTATACTGTCCCCCTCCCCATGGTTATACAAACCCTCGAAATACGCTGTCCACTGTTCCCGGAGGATATTTGTGGCAGCTGAGGGAGATGCTTTGTCCTGAAAACAAGGAGTGTTTATTATTTTCCAAAATTCCGTTACATCCCTTTTTTCAGAGGCCTCCCTCAAAGCCGCCCACGCTTCCCCCTGCAGCGCGACTTTCCTTCTTTTAAGTTCCTTCTTGTAATTTAGTCTGCACATGTGGACTTTTGGTAGGTCCCTGGGTTTACTGCTGAGGGCTTTTTTTAAATCCCTCAGAGCTCGTGTACAGTCCCCATCAAACCATCTCGGGAAATTTGGGATGGACTTTACTGGAGCCTTGGTGCGCAACAATCCATCCACCAGTTTGGTTAATTGGCCAAAAGCGTGGGTTAAACTAGCCCCCTCTACTAACAAGTCTAGACATTTATCGATAGATGATTTGCCTTTATCCATTAAGGACCGGTAAAATCTTTCGCCATCTAATTTCGCCCACCTAAGTCTTCTTCCTTGGTCTGTTATTCTCTCGGCAATGTCCTCAACTGGAGTCCACTTTCGTTTAGGCAGATATAAAAACTCCATAACCAAGGGATTATGGTCGCTAAAAGGGCTCCACTCAATTCCCACAGTGATTATACGGTGCTTTAGGCATCTGGGGACAAAAATATAGTCAATAAAAGAAGAGTACCCTCTGCCTTTAAAGGTGGGTGGAAGAGTGCCATCTTGCCCCAGTGGAATTAAGTCAATCGTGTGCTCCAGATCATGAGAGGAAATGAGCTTTCCTAATTCTACACCGTTCAATGAATGGCTAAAATGAGGACCTTTTTCTACTGGGCAATTTGACCAATTAGCGTCAATGGGAAACAATAGGGGGCATAAATGACAGTTCATGGCACCCACTACTATTGTCAGTGGAGTCGCAGCACCATTAACAGGTGCCAGCTCTTGACTCAATCTATGGTCTAGTTCGCCCAAAGTGGGGCTACCATTTCCTCGGGCGTCATTGTTGTACACATTAAACAGCGCTAGCCTTACCCCTTTATTCCCAAACCTTAGAGCTTGAATATTCCTAGCAAACCAATCTGCAATGGACCAAGAGCCTTCAATATTTAAGTCAACATATATTGACAGACCTCCTTTAGCACGACCTGAGGAGGTTTTTTGTGCAGGTATAAAGAAGCATTTGTATCCTGCCAGGTGAAATTGGGAGTTATCTGTGGCCCAAGTTTCTTGCAGGCAAATTATGTGGTAATGAGCAATATATTGCTGCCAGTCCACATTTCCAAATTTGCCTGCCAAGCCAGCTATGTTCCATGAGATTATTCTCAAACCCTCTTCCACTCTTTTGACAGGCTCTGTCCCAGACATCCCTTGGGAATTGATCGGTAACTCAGTTTTGGGACTATGAGGTAATTTCTGAGAGTTCTTGCCCTGCTGTGTTTGATTTAGGGCTAGTCCTCGTGATCCTGGGGGTGTATAAGGGCCTCCGCTCAATGTGTAATAAGGGGCTTCCAACATATGTGATGAGCTCCTGCACCTGCCCACCTCTGGGTGTACCTGGCTAACCTCCTTCGCCGGAAGGGGAGTAGCCAATGTCCCCCCTCTATTATCTAAGCCTCCCCCTGTCAGGGACTCCCGGACAGTTTCTATGTCAATGGTATCCTGTTTTAATAAGGTATGCTGGGACATTAGTCAATCGTTCTCATCTAACGATCTTAATGGGTTAAATCTATTTGCCCAACCTGGGTGTAATATTTCTCTGGTACCTGCCAGTCCATGGGGACCATATGGTGCCCTATTTGGGAGGGAATGTAAGCCCTCCCCTCTTCTCCATATTATGTTATGCCCTTCAAAAGTTTCCTGCTGTCTCGGATAAAAATAACTAAGGAGCAGCGGCTTTATGACACTCGGGCGGTCAGTGGAGCCATATCTGGTGATATGTTCAACCACCCCTCTGTCCTTAAAATTTGCAATGATACAATTGCCTTCTATATTTTTATTTGTATGTCCAATCCAGTTCACTCTCCTAACCAATAGAATTTCCCCATCCAAATTAGGTGCTAGTGGTCTGTTTAGAGTCAGCCAGTGGGTAAGCTTATTCTTTAACTCCTGATGTGTTTCGCTCTGACCTGGCTTTAGTTCCGGGGTCCCAGCGAACACCACTACGAGTGGACATGACTCCGGTGGCAAATTTATTGTAGGCAATGCAGCATTGGGGTTAGATGTTACAGGCCTATCTGTGTGATGCGCTAATCGCGTTATGGTGGCCAAAGGCAGTTGGGGCTGCCTTTCCTGCTGGTGTACGCCTAATTCAGTGGTGTTGTCTGCACCTCCATCACTACAGTCTATGGCCTTCTGCCCTTGCAGGTGCGAGACCGGGGCTTTATGTATCTGTGCGGTTGTTGTATAAGCAGCCCCTTTAATGCTATTATTTGTCTCCTTGTGTGGAGATACATTAATAATAGATGTAATAGGAGTGTTAGACAGGTTCCTTGTGTCCCCTCTAGTACCGGCATTTTTTTCCCTATTTTTAAGTTCACTCATGATCCTATCCAATCGGCTTGTCAGTGGTTTTAGTTGATTCACAATAAAAGTTTCCAATTGAGATTGTAAATCCAACATAATTTGTGACAGCCATGTTGGAGGCTCTGAGGAAGAAGATGTCTGTACTGCTCGGTCAACCCCGGCATTTCTACTGATCATAGGGTGGATCAAAGGGTGAGAGGGGCTATCTGTACTGTTTTTGGACTTCTGCTTCCTGGGGCCACCCTTCTTTTTCTTTTGTGTGGAAGTGCTTTTGGTTATGCTTCTAGTCTCCCTAGACATATTAGGTGATAGTTGGGCGCAAGGAATATCCTGCTCACTTGTCTCTGGTGGTACGAAGGGTGTGATTAACATGACCTTCTGGTCATCATCAAAGGGGCCTCTAGATAAATCAGGAGCTAAGTGCGTGGAGAGACGCCTTTCTGTTCGCTCAATTTCGCTCGATACCACCCCTAATGCCCTTTTGAGCATAAGATCTATTGCTGTGGGCTGCATAATAGCCGGGAGTGGTGAACAGGGAAGTGAGTTTTGCGCCTGAAGGGCGGATGGCGATGTCTTCCTTGCCCTTTTTGATCGTGTCCCCGTTTTGCTTGCCATATATCTAGCGCCTGATGTCCCTACCCTTAAAAATATGTTGGAGAAAATAAATAAAGCACCCTCCTTCCGGCCAGTCCAGCACCAAGTCCCTCGTTTAATGAGGCCGTGCGCACCCCACCAGCCTTACTACCACTTGCCCTGAACACAAAACTAACACAGAAATGGGCCCCGTGTTAATCTTTTAGGTACCAATACAAAAATCTACCTGTGCCCCCTGAGTCACAAACTGCTTCCGGCGCAAACTGGAGTCAGTGTCAATAGTCAAGGGGGGTGGCCCAGCCCGGCCTCCTCCGGCCTCCGACGGCCACAGACGGCCCGCCCTCTGCCCGGGCTCAGCCCGGCGCTGCCCGCGCGCGTCCCGCGACGCGGAGGGAGCGCGAGTTTTGAAGCGCCTCCGGGCGCGCTGACACCAGGAAGGGGGCGGGGCAGCGATGATTCACGGGAGCTGTAGTCTCCCCCAACAGCGGCCTGCGATGTCGTGGAGGCGGCGGGGGAGACACACAGCGTAGGCGCCCCGTCCGAGCAACAGCGATTCAGCCTTCAGGAGCCCAGGTTGGTCACGGTGCAGTTGTGGGATTATCAGGTCTGGATGGCACCCCCCGCTCCACCGAGGGAGCCGCGAGTTTTGAAGCGCCTCTGGGTGTGCTGACACCAGGAAGGGGGCGGGGCAGCGATGATTCACGGGAGCTGTAGTCTCCCCCAACAGCGGCCTGCGATGTCGTGGAGGCGGCGGGGGAGACACACAGCGTAGGCACCCCGTCCGAGCAGCAGCGATTCAGCCTTCAGGAGCCCAGGTTGGTCACGGTGCAGTTGTGGGATTAGCAGGTCTGGATGGCACCCCCCGCTCCACCGAGGGAGCCGGGGTCTGTCAGTCACCTGGTAGGTGGACTTTGTCTCCAGGTGTGGGACTGCATGAGGAGGATCTGTCAGTCACCTGTTAAAGGGGTGTGGGCTACAGGTGTGGGACTGTATGAGGAACCTGTTCATCCTTTTATGAACTCGGACTACAACTACCAGAATGCAACGAAAGAACCTGGTCTGAATGTGCCACTCGAGGGTTCAGGGCAGGTGAGCCTAGAGTTCAGGGTTGCTCTGTCAATCACCTGGCAGGAGGGTCTACCCTAGCCTCTGCACTGTTGTGGGATACATGGGGGGGTGTCAGTCTTTAAGGTCACCCAGTATGTTGGCTTTGGCTCCAGGAGAAGGCTGTCAATTATATTGCGGGCAGGCTTTAGCTCCAGGTGAGGGCTGTCAGTCAGGTAGGAGGTGGACCTATCTCCAGGTGAGGCCTCGGTACCTACTCTAACCAGGAACACACTTGGCAACTCTGGGCATTAGCTTGCCTCATCTCCACAACGGCCCCCCACATTCGCCGGGGATGCCTGGTTTCACCTTGGAGATACCCTGGAGGGACCATCTCACAGGGATAGCCAGGACGGGTTCCCCAGCGGTCTACAGCGCCAGGACGCCTCAGGGCAGCAGTGCGCTTTAAAGACACATACATTTACATTTGTGTAATTTTGTGTAGAGTTGCTGGTTTCTGCAAAGAAGTGCATACACGTTTAAACGAATATATGTGAACCAATGTGTGTGTATGTTTTAGTATGTGTGCATTGCAGTGAGTGCCTGTGGCGCTGTGCATGAACTCTAGAATCCTGATGGTTTAGTGAGCAGAGTTATGGGAACACCTCATGTGACTCTACTGTGGCTGAACCCCAGCCCTGCCTGCCTCTGTGCCTCTTACCAACATTGGCTCCATGTGTGAGGCCTGCCAACACAGCAGTATGGGGCCATAGACCTGACTGTGCTCCTTCGGCCATGCTGGTACCCAACTCAACTTCCCACCCCGTGGACTCCGTGTGCGAGACCGCAGACAGCCAGAGCAGCGACTCCAAGCCCCAGGTACTCTCTCGAAGGCCCACCACCTGACTTCAACCCCCTTTCTGAGGCGGAGGTGACCAGTGGACTCATTTGAGGATACTATGTTACTATGACTCCCTCAAAGGGAGCACCTGCATCTTTGCTTTGTGATGCCCGTGGAGAATGAGCAATTAACTTTACTACTGGCATAACTCTTAATACATTGATTAGACTGTTGTCCTTTAGGCTTAGTTTTAATTAGATAAAGATGGCCTCTTTTTCTGCAACTGGTGTGAAGTTTTTTTGTGGTGTCTTTTACTGTGTTACTTTACTATGTGTTGCACTAATACTTTACACATTGCCTCTTTGATAAGCCTGCCTGCTCTGCACCAAGCTACCAGACGATGACCAGAGGTAATCTTACATGTGTATCTGAATTAACCTGACTATAATGGTGGGTTATTGCTGGATTAGGTGTATACCCTAGCCAACCAAAATCCCCATTTGTAAGAGGTACACATTCAGCAGCGTCTGCAGGTTGTCTGCTTTTATTCCAAGCAGCAACGTGCAAAGGGGGTGGGGGGGCTTATCAGATTCAGGACAAATTTAAAGGGCCATTGGCATCCTTTTGTTCCAGGGAGCTATCTAGAGCTTCACACCTAGATGCGAATGCCTCGACCGAGGCGAAGCAGCTGCCCTCATCCTCCTGGACCTCTCAGCCTCCTTCAACACCGTTTCCCACCAAACCCTCTGTGCAAGACTCGACATCGCTGGCATCCGCGACAAAGCCCTGGATGGATCAACTCCTTCACCGGCCGAACATAGAGAGTCAGACTTCCACCATTAAACTCAAAACCCTCTGAGATCAGCTGCAAAGGGCCTCAGGGATCCTCCCTGAGCCTCACCCTCTACAGCATCTACAGGGCTCCACTTGCAGCCATCGTCAGAAACCGCAGTCTCAACATTGTCTCCTATATCGACAATACTTAGCTGATTCTCTCCCTCACAGAAGAACTCACAGCCACCAAGAGCAACTTCCACCTGGATGAAGGACAGCTGCCTCAAGCTTAGCTCAAACAAGACCTAAGGGGCTCATTATGATGGTTTTGACCACCCGCCAGACGTGCGGCAGTCCCACCAGTGCAATTAGGATGTGTCAGCCATACTGCGGGCGCATCCTGGCCTTTTAACATTGCGGACGGTGCTGCTGGCTGCAGCACCGTCTGCAATGTCAAAAGAGCATGCCCAGCATTTCCCTGCACCACGTGGCAGGCACCGCGCAGTGCCTGCCATTTGGTGCATGGAACTCATGGTACCCCCCAGTGCACCCCCCTACACACACAGAGGGGGCCCACAATGACCACTACCCACTGACCACGCGCAAAACCCTGGCATCTTCCTGGACTCCTCGCTCTCAATAAACCCCCAAATCAACGCCGTTTCATCCTCCTATTTCCACACGCTCCATCTACTTCATAAGATCTTGCAGTGCATCCCCACCATGACGTAGCGATCCGGGACAAGGCCCTCGACTGGATCCACTCTTTCCTCTACGGCAGAACACAGCGGGTCAGACTCCCACCTTTCCTCTCGGACCCTACACCAACCACCTGCGGAGTCCCACAGGGGTCCTCCCTCAGCCCAAGGCTCTTCAACGTTTACATAGCTCTGCTCGCCCCATCGTCAGAACCCATGGACTTAACATTGTTTCATACACAGACGACACCCAACTCATTCTCTCCCTATCCAGCGAACCCAATGCAGCCAAACACAACTTTCAAGAAGGCATGAAAGCTGTTGCAAAATGGATGAAAAGCAGCTGCCTACAACTCAACACTGACAAATCAGAAGTACTCATCATGGGGCCACACCCCGACGCCTGGAACGACACCTGGTGGCTCCTGCCCTCGGAAGCCCACCCACCCATGGACCACGCACGCAACCTTGGGATCATCCTGGACTCCGAGCTCAAAATGGACCACCAGGTCAACTCCGGCGCATCCTCCTTTCACACCCTCTGCCTCCTATCTAAGACCTTCAAATGGATCCCCCTCAAGCACAGAAAGACCGTCACTCACGCCCTCATCACCAGCAGACTCTACTACGGCAACGCACTCTACGCCGGAATAAACAAAAACCTTTCCCGCAAGCTATAAAACATCCAGAATGCCACCGCAAGATTGGTCCTCAACCTGCCAAGACACTGCCATATCTCCCAGCACCTGCTGACACTCCACTGTCTCCCCATCGAGGCTAGAATCACCTTCAAGATTCTCACCTACGCACATAAAGCCCGCCACAACACCGGACCAGCATACCTGAACAGCCGACTCAAATTCCACTCACCTAAAAGTGCCCTACGATCAGCCCAGCTCTCCTACGCCATTGTCCCCCGTGCCAGAAAAACCAGATCGGGAAGCCGCTCCTTCTCCTTCCTCGTGGCCAGAGCCTGGAATACCTTACCGCTCCACCTTAGACACCATCACTCCCATCTTCACGCGAAACCTAAAAATCTTGGTTTTTCGACAGACCCCCTCCTTGATGGACTGGAACCTGCACATCCCCTCCTCCTTGAGACCCTTACTGGTGAGTAGTCGCGTTTAACAAACACATGATGGATTGATACCTCAACCACCACTTCTCCTTCTACACATACACCAGACATCTCCACTCCATCCAACTGGCCCAGGCCGCCATACCACGTATCAGCAAGACCACTGCTGGAGAAAGATCCTTCTCCTAACTCCTGGAACTCCCTGCCTGTCCACCTCCGGCAATCACCATTACGTCCGCAATTCAGGAAGGACCAATTCAGGAAGGACCTCAAGACCTGGCTCTTCGACTGAAGCGCAGATCCCCTCACCCGCTCCCCTCACCCCCAAACTGCTTGAAACACTTATGGGTAAGGAGTGGCGCTTTATGAAAATGAGTGTGTAAATGAATGTACAGGTTGTGTTACATAAGTGAGTGAGGGACACAAGGTGTAAGAGTTGCATGTTGTTTATAGCTCACTGTGCTATATTAGAAGGATTACAATTTATGAACTGTCTATAACAACTATCTCTGTGTTAAAAGCAGTGACCCACTTATCTGGCAACATGAAGTAAAAATATTGTCACCTGCATATTACATGATCCGCTTTGCATCAGACATAGGGGCAGATTTCTGTTCCCTGGCGCATCCCTGCAAATCAGCATGGATGCGCCAGGGAAGATGCGTCACGCAAGTTTGCCCTTGCGCCACCGCAGATGCGCCGCATTTACAATGCGGTGCATCGTGGCGCAAGGGCAAGCAGATACGTGACGCATCTGCCGGCGTAAGGTTGGCGCAGTGCTGAAGTTGCGTCGTAAGCGCGACGCAACTCCAGCACTGTTCCAACCTACTCTATCCCTAACATGGTGCGTCAAGCCATACGCCTGCTTCAAGCAGGCGCAGGGTTTTGACGCATCAGCGTTGGGAAAGTGACTCAGTGAAATCTTATAGATTTCACTGAGTCACTTTTCAGGGGCGTTCCTGCGATGGAACTCTCCCCCTGAGGTTCCGTGTGAGACGGGACGGCACTTTTTGAGTGGTGACGAATATGGACGAGTGTGGTATCTATGAACCGCAAATGACGAGTACAGTGGGTGTGCGAAGTTTCGCAATGCAGCCATGTATGGTTCGTCTCATTTTCGTGTTTGTTCATTCGAACCCTCGGGTTCCATTTTAGATACAGCGTCCATTTTGTTTCTTGCCCTCAAGTAGCCAGCAAACGGGCTTTTGTCCGCTTCGTGACCCTGGGACTTCCAAGATAGTACGAAGGACACGTGTTTCTTTGAGGTGACTTTATGACGAGGGGAATGACACGAGTAAGGCAGATGGCCCCGCTCGAGGCTCATCTTGCCACTCCGGTCTATTGTTTCAGTCACGCATACATTAGACACGAGGTCTTTGATCCCTCTATCGAGTTTCCTTTATTGCCCTAACACTCTTTTCTAACCTGTTGTGCATCCTCATCCTTTCCTTACATTCTGTTTTCCGTCCTTCCTTAATGTGTTTATGGTTGAGAGGAAATGTGTTTATTGCGGAGGGAATATGTTTTTACAGTTGGGAACCGGCAAGGACTGTTGTAATTATGTTCCGGCCTCCTGAAACATGAACGCGACCCTTTTGAAGTTTACTGTGGGAACTGAGTTGAACCTTTGTTTGCCATACTGTGCTATGGCAAAAATGTGTATAAAAGGAGCGACCCACTTCTACGAATTTGAAGCAGTCTCCGAGAACCTACACGCTGTGTACTTCTTGTGACCTCTGTATCCCTGCAGTAAATAAACGCTGATCTCTGACGTCGCTGGAAGTGTCCCGTGTCTCTGTGTTTTGTACGCCAGAACAGGTAACCCACGAAGGTTTCAGGTGTTGTCCCCTGGCACCGCTGGGCCTTAATAAAACCCAGTCCTTCAGTTGGCGCCCAACGCGGGGCGACATCAACGGTACCGGTCCAAAGCCCGACGATCGTGAGGAACTTCGTGTGAAATCTCCGAGGGAAGGTGCACCCCGCTTCATCGATCCAGTTGTCGAAATAAGTGGCCCGACGTCCTTTCCGCGAAGATCCCCGCCTCCTGACGGCTGCGACGGACCGATGCCCTGACTGTCGACCTGTTCGGCGCCTGGCGTAGTCCTTTGTACGGCGAGACGATTGACGGGCCTTCCTGGTGACGCCATTGTTCTCTCAGTTAAGTATTTGTGGGTCGCTCCCAGTGTTGCTTTGTTGTTTGCATGGTTCCATTGCATTTGTGGTTCTTAGTTGTTGGTTCTTAGTTGTTGGGTTTTATTTGACGATTGCAATTGCCAAAACCGAGGGTCTTGCATTTTTGCGAGGACATCGTAATTCGATAGCCCTTGAAGTTTGTATACTTGGCTAGTGTGCACGATGCCTGGCCGTAGTACTTTGTTTGGGTTTCTCAAATGTTGCAGCATGGATTCCCGGCTGGAGGATTCCTGCCCGATACCTCCGGTTGGAACTCCGCTTTATGAGCTCTATAGTCGCCATGGCGTGGGTCCTATCGTATATAATGAATATTGGGTCCGTTACACTAAAAAGGATGGTGTCCTTAGTTGGCCACCTCATGGTAGTTTTGAGACTGCCATTTTAGATAACTTGGAAGCGAAATTATTTAAGAAGAAAGCTAGGCCGGCCATGTTTGATTCCTTCCGGTTATGGCGGAAAGAGGCCAAGCAGAAAGAAATCAAACAGAATAAGAAAAATAAACGAGAAGGTGTCATTACGGTGATGCGTAATGCAGAACAATATCAGTTAGATAAGAACGAGAAGGAGCAAGAAGTTAGTGCTCGGCTTCACCATATGTCGGTGGACAAATGTTACCCGACGCTACCTTCTGCGATCGATAAGACAGGAGAAGAATCGGTGGAAGATTCGCTTTTGTCTTATCTAATGAAATCGCCACCTCCTTATGCTCCTGATGCTATGGGTCCCGTTAATCCCCCTCTTCCTCAACCTGCTGTTTTGGTGGCTGCTGGTCAGCCCGCCGTTCCTCCTGTACTCCCGAATCCCCTTGGGCCACAGATCGTACATCCCCTTGTTCCGGCTTCTCTCCCTGTTGCGCCTTTCCCAGTCCCTCCTCAGTCTGTTGTTCCCGCTACTCCTGCTGCTGCATCTACCTCTACCGTTTCTGCCCCTATGGCTGCTACACCTTCGTCTTCTTCCTCTTCTCCTTCTGTTCGTAGTCGTCTCCTGACTGCTGTTGCTTCTCTTTATTCTCCGTTCTTTGGGCCGATACTTGGCTCGACTCTTTCGGATGTTGCTCAAAGACGCAGTCAGCTTCCTGACGATAGGGAACGTGAGACGTTGGTAAAGACGGCGCGTAGATGGATTCGCAACCCTGTTAGATACACCCCACGTGTAGTGTTCGAAACATTTTCTCAGTTCAATGCGCCCACGCAACGATTTGTGTTCGAAGAATTGTGTAAGTCATTAAAAGAGGAGTGGGACGATGATATGACTGACGATCTACCACCTGAGGTTTCCGAGCTACAGCTTCGGTTTTCCGCGGGTGTCATTGTAGGTGATAAAGTTCGAGAGGCTCTGGAGCGCTTGCTATCCTTTCGATGTACAGTGCAACCGCGTGCACTGTTTAAGGACGCAACCACGGAATGGATGGCACAACCTGGTCAATATCCAATGCGAGAAGTTCCCCCAGTGTGGATGCCAGGTAATGCTGGTGCTAACCCTCCTGTCCCACCGCATTTCCAGAGAGTGTGGATACACCTCCCTTGGAAGCGATCGGAAGTTTTGCAAGTGAAGCAATCTTTACCCGATCCTCGTAAGAACCCTGCAGGTTATTATAAGGAGCTGTCCCAATTGGTGGATGCTACAGTTATGAACCTAGCCGATATTGACATGCTGTTCGGTAATGTGGTGCCTCAGCCGGTTTGGACGAAAATCCGTCATGAGAATCATGCAGCCGAGTTAGGCGGCGACTGGGCTGCCCTTACAGCGGCAGATGCCCGGCAGGTCGGTGGGGCTAAGCCCGAACAGATCATTGCGGCTTTGCCCCAGAGGATAATTACCCTCATGAAAACGCTTATGCCAGCGATGCGCGTCAATTGGGACAAATTATCAGCATGTAGGCAAAAGAAGGATGAAAGTGTGTCTGACTTCTTTACTAGGTTTGAAGAAGCATTCCTTGATCATAGTGGTCAGGACATGGGTTCTGAGCGTGGTCAGCGGTTGTTCGTTGACAAATTTGTATCGAATTTGTTGCCCGACTTGAGCAACAAACTGAAAAATTCTGAGAGTGCGTGGGCTGTTTCTACCACTGCCCAAATATTGGCTACGGCCCAATATTATGAGAATAGAGAAAAAGAGGAAAGTGAGCGTGCAGAAAAGAAAACGAAGGATCTCAAAACTAAGGTCTTGTTGCAGCAAGCTTATCCTCCGCGTTCGAATTTTAGTGATACGCAGCAGCCAAATAGATCGCAACCACAATTTTCTAGACCACAGTCGCGCAATGCTTCGCCTGCGCCTCGCTTTGTGCTGGGATATAATCAGTGCGCATATTGTCGTGGGGAAGGCCATTTGAAGTTCGATTGTCCGGTTCTCCGTGATAGGGCTAATGGTGTGTCGGCTCGGGGAGGACGTGGTGGTCCTCAACAGACTTCTCGTGGTAGAGGTCGCGGAGTTACCCAGAATCAGACCGAACGCTTTGCGACGTCTTCGGATTCGCAAAATTGTTTCGATCGACGCGAACCATCGTCTGGTCGGTCTGCACAGTATCATGTGGATGATCATTATGTTGAATGTGATGTTGACACGGATGGTGTCTACTAGGACAGCCGTAGACAAAGGAAGGGAGAAGTATCAGTTCCGGTTGATCAGAGAGGGCCTTATGTTGCAGTAGCCACTTTGGGCGTTGTTGAGCCTTTTCTGTTGGACACTGGTGCAGCGAAAAGTTCCATCATGCATTCGAAACTCCCTGGCGCGCCTTTGTCTGGCTTAACGAATGTTTCCGTTGGATTTTCTGGCGCCCCCGTTAGCAATCCGGTCTCTAGCCCATTGCCCCTTACAATTGGGTCTCATGAGCTGGAAGCTCCTTTGATTTTGACTACTGGTTGTGGTGAGAATCTTTTGGGCTTAGATCTGTTGAAAAGGTTACATGCGACTTTGTACTGTTCCCCTATGGGTGTGGAGCTCACGTTGGGTAAGAGCGTGATTTCCCCTATGTATTTATCGCTCGACAAACTTCCCCCGGAATTGAGATCTCTTCCAGATTCCTTGTGGGCAACAGGCCCCAACGATGTGGGCCTGTTGGATATACCACCTTATGTTGTCCAACTAAAAGTGGGTGCGCGTTTGCCACGTATACCTCAGTACCGTATCTCCCTTGATGGTGAAAGGGCACTGTTAGCGATCATTTACGACTTGATCGGCAAAGGTGTTATTGAGGAGACACGAGGCAATGTGTGCAATAGTCCCGTGTTGCCTATTCTGAAACGAACGGATCCCTCCAAGCCTCCCGTGTATCGTTTAGTTATCGATTTGCGAGAGGTAAATAAAGTTGTTGTTCCACAGTTTCCTGTGGTGCCAGACATTACGGCTTTACTGACTCTGATTCCAGCTACTGCATCATGGTTCTCGGTCATCGATCTGAAGAATGCGTTCTTCAGTATTCCGATCGCTGTGGAAAGCAGAGACTTGTTCGGTTTCTCATTAGGTGGTCGTAGTTTCAGATTCAAACGCGCTCCACAGGGCTACTGTGAGAGTCCATCAATCTATAGCCAAGCTCTTAAAAGTCAGCTTGATGCATTCGTGTTACCGGCTGGTGCAGCCTTGATTCAGTACGTTGATGATCTGTTAATTGCTGCTGATACTGAACAGCTTTGTCAAACTGCTACAGTGTCTTTGTTACAGCACCTTTGCGACTTACATCATAAAGTGTCACCTTCCAAACTACAATATTGTTGTCAAGAAGTGACCTACCTCGGTCACTTATTGTCAAAGGCGGGAAGAAGGTTGACCCCTGAAAGAATTGCAGCAATTGCTCGAATGACTGTGCCGACAACTCAGAGAGATGTGCGTGCCTTTTTAGGTATCACATCGTACTGCAGACAGTGGATCCCGAACTTTTCACTGTTAGCGAAACCATTGGTAGCTCTCACGTGCAAGGATGTTTCGACTCCTTTGCCTTGGACGGAGGAATGTCAGAAAAGTTTTTCTGAACTACGTGACGCTCTGTGTTCGGCTCCTGTGTTAGGCACTCCTGATTACAGTAAGCCTTTCACATTATACGTCCATGAGAGGGACGGTTGTGCGTTGAGTGTTCTAACGCAACAATTTGGTGATAAGCAGCGTCCGTGTGCATATTTTTCCTCGACCTTAGACCCGGTAGCTAGAGCATTGCCAAGTTGCTTGAGGGCGACGGCGGCAGCTGCGGCGTCTATTAGGCAGTCCGCAGGTTTGGTCATGGACAATATGCTCATAGTAATGGTTCCGCATGCAGTTGATACACTCTTGAATCGGACAAAGACTCAACATCTAACGAGTGCACGGTTGTCTGGGTATGAGCTTACCCTTTTGGCGAGTCATATACAGATTAAGCGCTGTAATGTACTGAATCCGGCGACATTGTTGCCGATTAATATGGAATCAGATAATGTACTGCCCCATGATTGTTATTTACGAACTGAGGAAGAAACAAAAGGTCGAGTGGACCTGAAAAACACTCCCTTGTCAGATCCCGATGGTACCTTGTATGTGGATGGCTCGTGTTTCAAATTGCCGAATGGCGATGTGACGACTGCGTATGCTGTGGTGACATTGAGCACGGTTGTGGAAACTGCGAGATTGAACCAGAATTCAGCACAAGCGGCAGAATTAATTGCATTAACGAGAGCGTGTGTTCTGTCGAAAGGAAAGCGTGTGAATGTGTTTACCGATAGTCAGTATGCATTTGGTGTTGCGCACAACTTCGGAAGATTGTGGAGAGAAAGAGGATTTATGACATCGCATGGTACGAAGATCCAACATGGGCAACTAGTGAATGATCTTTTGGATGCACTTACATTGCCTAAACAAGTGGCGATTGTGAAATGTAGTGCGCACCGGAAAGTGACGGATGATGTTGGCCGTGGTAATGCATTTGCGGATGAGATTGCTAAAGAAACGGCTAAGAATCTTGCGACTCGCATGTATGTTACGAGTTCAGTGAGATGGCCGGAAGAGACTGGGATGTGTGAAAACACTGTCGAGGGTGTGAAAGAAATTCAGAATGGAGCTACTGAAGCTGAAAAGACCAAGTGGAAAGAAAGTACAGGGAAATTGGATATGCATGGATGTTGGGTTGATCTGACGGAATGTCAGAGATGGATGCTTCCAGATGCATATGTGTTAGCTGTTGTGACGATGGCTCATGGTTTGTCACATATCAGTGCGAAAGGAATATGCAAGTTCTTGTCTCCTGTGTGGAGGAATGATGGTATTGCTAAGTGTGCTGAAAGAGTGGTTAAGAATTGTATGGTGTGTTTGATGCACAATCCTGGAAAAGGCACCCCCACTCCACCTGGTCATTTCGCTCCCCCTACCTGTCCCTTTGAGGTGATTCAGCTAGACTTCATCCATATGGAGAGATGCAATAACCTGAAGTATGTTTTGGTTGTGGTTTGCGCGTTCTCCAGATGGATCGAGGCCTATCCTCTTAAAGATAACACTGCCCTGTCCACAGCGAAAATCTTACTGAAGGAATACTTCCCTAGGTATGGAATGCCGCGGATTGTGTGGTCGGATAATGGAAGTGAGTTTGTGGGAAGTGTAATGCAGAGTGTGTGTAAGGGCCTTGGAATAAAGCAGAAATTCCACAGCGCCAACCATCCTCAGGCAGCGGGTTTGGTTGAAGGGTACAATGGTACCCTGAAGCTGAAACTCGCTAAGATTCAGGCTTCGACTGGTCTGTCATGGCCGGATGCCTTGCCTCTGGCTCTCCTATCGACCAGAGCGACGGTACACTCTCGAGTGGGGCTCAGCCCATATGAGATTGTGTTCGGTCGCCCTGCGAATATTTGGGGAGTCCCGAGACCTAGGGCTTTTGATAGTCTTGAATATCCAATGTTGATCGATTATTTGTATGATTTGACCACTAAACTACGATTAATTCATCAACAGGTCTTTGAAGCTCTACCGGCGCAGACAGAGGGTCCTGGACATCAGCTCCGGCCAGGTGACTGGGTGGTCACCCGCAATTTCGGTCGGAAGCGTAATCTGGAGCCAAGATTTGTTGGACCCCATCTAGTCTTATTGACGACAAGGACAGCGGTTCGACTGGAGGGCCGGAAGCATTGGGTCCACGCCAGTCACACAAAGAAGGTACCGATCCCCTTACCAACCGACGGTTGGGTGAGAACTGGGATTCCGGCAGAAGAGACTGAGACTCCTTTGCGTTTCGTGCCATTCAGCGACGCTCAACTTGTGGAGGATTCGTTGTTGCCAGATCCACAAGTGGAGTCATCAGTAGCAGAGAACCCAAGGTCCGACTCGTCATCTGCTTCATTGAACACTGCTGCGCCACCTGAACAATTGTTCGTAGAGCAAACTCAACCTGGAAGAAGTCGATACTTTCTTCGTCCAAGGAATTCAAGGACTAATAAAAATTGATAGTATAATGGTTTCGACGTTATGAATGTTATGAACAATTACATCCTTTCTGTTTGAGTTTTTGTGCTTTCCACTGCTAAGAGACTTGTAACGAACTTGAACCTCTCCATCCGGGTTACCGTAGGGCCGTGCGGGTACTTCTTTCTGTTTAGCAGGTTTCTGACGCTAGGTTGGTTACTTTTGTCGATTCCTGGGAACTCCTGGGGATTGATAATCGCTACTCGGAACGAAGTGCGTCAAGTACGTCACGGACGGTTTGTAGAGGATGGCTTTCTCTAAGCTGGTGGAAGAAGAAAGGGTATTGGCACAGAGATCAGAGTTATGAAGGGTCGTGCGAACAAAATGTTTTCTGTTTCAGGTGTTTTTGTTATTCCTAACTGTATCGATGTTATTGGTGGGTGGAGTGTATTTTGGGGTATCGCAATTCATGCCTTCTGTTTCACCTACCTTTTCTCCTAATCTAAGTTCCCCCACCACTGTTTCCCCACATTCTTTTCACCCTTTGCCTCAACACGAGCAGGTTAGACGTGCGGAATTCAGGAATAATTCCTTTGTTCAACTCCTACATCAGCATCAGTTAGTGGTGAATACTACAAATTGTTGGGTATGTGGGTTAATGCCACACACCATGGATAGGGGTATTCTGTACTTGGTCCTTCCGTACAGCTCCCAGGGTTCTGCTCGAGCATTTCAAACAATGTTTCGCAGTGCACTAGACTCCTACCCCAGTCGAGAGCCCAGATCTGTTAAATCCGGTCCTGGTCCGTACCATAAGCCTCTGGCGATAGCCATAGCAGATCTGGACAGAGATGTTTTCGATGCATCACTCATTCCAGACGAAGAAGTGCAGGCTTATAAGGATCTGAGTGAGGCTGAGTATGGTACGTCAGTGGGAGACAGACAGTTGAAGAGCTCGTCCCCGATATGGATAGTACCGCACCTTGGTAATTTCTGCTTGCAAGGTTTGGGTCGAAATCCGAGAGCACAACTTGGGAACAGTGCTTGCACTGAAACGTACGTCCTACCAATGCTCTCCTCCCCTGTTTTCCTAACTGCCAAGGGCACCTATTTTGTGTGTTATGAGCGCGCATATACATGGTTACCCCGCGATTTCTCGGGTACCTGTTATATTGCGAATCTCTTACCTCCGACTTTCACAGTTGCTTCGGATTACCACAAAACTAGAGTTGTGAGAGGTGTAATTAGCAAAGAGGATACTGCTGGTCAAGAAGCAGGAGACTTCTTTAAGGGTTTCCTGCCGTTTTGGGGACCTATGGTTAATAGTAGGAACCTAAGACAGTTGACCCGCGTGGTAGAGTCGACTGCTAATATTACTGCAACTGCCCTTGGTAATCTAACAGCGGAACTACAGGCGGATAGACTCATGACGTTGCAGAACCGTATGGTTCTAGACGTGGTCCTTGCAGATCGAGGGGGTGTGTGTAAAATTATCCATTCTAGTTGTTGCATTTTCATCCCTGATAATGCTCCAACTGTATATCAAGCCATCTCGAAGTTGCATAAGATTTCCGAGTCCATACACGTGGACGAAGGTAATTGGACGCTCCTAGGATGGTTTTGGGGCCTGATGTCAACTTGGGGTTGGAGTATTCTGATGATTGTAGGGGCTGTTGTAGCGTTTCTGTTCACGTGTTGTCTTTGTGTGCAGTGTGGTCCTGCCTTATGTGGCCTATGTGCTGCAACGTGTATAAGGCGGCCATCTGTTACCAAGGAGACACTGATGGATAGAATGATGTTCCAGCAGCATCTGAACGATCTGATGAATATCGATATAGATTCCGATCTAGATTAGTGCTTGCCTACATGAGGGCAAAAGGAGCGTCTGAGGTTCCGTGTGAGACGGGACGGCACTTTTTGAGTGGTGACGAATATGGACGAGTGTGGTATCTATGAACCGCAAATGACGAGTACAGTGGGTGTGCGAAGTTTCGCAATGCAGCCATGTATGGTTCGTCTCATTTTCGTGTTTGTTCATTCGAACCCTCGGGTTCCATTTTAGATACAGCGTCCATTTTGTTTCTTGCCCTCAAGTAGCCAGCGAACGGGCTTTTGTCCGCTTCGTGACCCTGGGACTTCCAAGATAGTACGAAGGACACGTGTTTCTTTGAGGTGACTTTATGACGAGGGGAATGACACGAGTAAGGCAGATGGCCCCGCTCGAGGCTCATCTTGCCACTCCGGTCTATTGTTTCAGTCACGCATACATTAGACACGAGGTCTTTGATCCCTCTATCGAGTTTCCTTTATTGCCCTAACACTCTTTTCTAACCTGTTGTGCATCCTCATCCTTTCCTTACATTCTGTTTTCCGTCCTTCCTTAATGTGTTCATGGTTGAGAGGAAATGTGTTTATTGCGGAGGGAATATGTTTTTACAGTTGGGAACCGGCAAGGACTGTTGTAATTATGTTCCGGCCTCCTGAAACATGAACGCGACCCTTTTGAAGTTTACTGTGGGAACTGAGTTGAACCTTTGTTTGCCATACTGTGCTATGGCAAAAATGTGTATAAAAGGAGCGACCCACTTCTACGAATTTGAAGCAGTCTCCGAGAACCTACACGCTGTGTACTTCTTGTGACCTCTGTATCCCTGCAGTAAATAAACGCTGATCTCTGACGTCGCTGGAAGTGTCCCGTGTCTCTGTGTTTTGTACGCCAGAACAGGTAACCCACGAAGGTTTCAGGTGTTGTCCCCTGGCACCGCTGGGCCTTAATAAAACCCAGTCCTTCACCCCCCCCCCCCCGAGTCGAAACGCCCACGTGAAACCTGACGCAGGTTTCACGCGGCGCAGGGCTTTACACCGTGACGCATCTCCATAGATGCGTCACAATGTAAATGGGGCGAAACATGGCGCAGGGTTTACGCCGCCTCTGCGTCACAAAAGTGACACAACGGCGGCGTAAAAGGGGCGCAAGTCCCTCATAAATCTGCCCCATAGAGTGCATTTAAAAAACTTGCAAGGGTTAATATCAAATTTAACCCTTGCTATTTTTTTTTTTTAAAGCACTCATGAGGCATTATACTAGACCTGGTCAACCAACTGGGCAATATGCTAAAATAATTATATAAAGCAGCATATTTAAACAATGCAAACATTGCACAAAAAATTAAAAGTACAAATTATTATTTCACACTTACCTTATCAGGCAGCTGCTTCTGCCTTAGTCATCTAGCTGATGGCCTCGATGCTGGTTGCTGTGTGCTTTGTGCATCTCTGGACCTGCTCCTGCCACCTTCAAATCAGAGCTGCTGCTGGTTCAGAGGAACTGAAAGTGAAAGCAGCATGTATCATGTGACTCCACCTCACAGGGTCATGAGTTAAGTCTCATGACTCTGTGACACAAGGAAATGTGTGTGAGTTTATTATTTTTTTAATCACTGTATGTAAAGTTATTACAATAATGCTGGAAATCATTATTGTAATAGAGAAAAATAAAAAAAACCCTACCTTTCCCAACTCGTCATAGAGATGGGTGGGATCAGTTATGCTTGACCCCACCCCATCCAGTGACGACTGGTGAAAGGGAGGGGTGAGTGTAAAGTGTAAATCCTTGAGGCAGGGCAACGTGGTGACTAATGCAGCCTCGGGCTTATACAGTACCCGCCCGAGGCTGCTCTGGAATTGGCACCTTACTTGCGTCATAAGTGGGCGGGGCCGCTGGCCCTAACTGGGCTGTCAACATAACTACCGGGCTGACATTATGTCCGCCCGGTAGATCGAAAGTTTCCTATTGTGAAACATGCCAGAGCGCATGTGTCACAAAGTTGCCCCACACACTGCATGAATTCAGTGCCTGCCCTGCTGCCTGGCCTGCGTGATGCATTGACGCTGGAGTCTGACTCCGAGCGTCGCAGGCAGGCAGCAGCAGCAGGACTTCAACGCGGCTGAATAACACTGACTGCTGGTACTGGCAGGTAGGCTGGGCGCGTGCGCACCGTTCCGCTTTTGATTTAAAATGATAAGTAACATTGCTGTTACTTATCATTTTAAATCTAAATGCAGCGCAGCTGCCGAGCGAGGCGACGGGCGGGCGGCGATCACGAAAGGGAGGGCGCCGCCCGCCCGCCCGTTACAGAAAGCCGCCGCTGGTCACCACGTTGCCCTGCCTCAAGGATTTACACTTTACACTCACTGATATCTGAACTAGTGGGTTGGGTGTGCAAGGGAACATGGTTCAGTTGAGTCTGTCATGTCATCTAACTCTTACTTCTCCTCATTCGTCAACAGCCCTGAAAACGTTGGACCTGTATGATGCAAGATGGCAAGGAATGCGGATGGCTGTCGACGTTGACAGAAACATTCAAGTCAAGTTTAAGAAACACGGAAATCCATTTCAGTCCGGCTTCTACTCTGTAAGGGAGGAGCAAACAATCCCTCGGCAGATCGATCAAGTTGGAGGAAACAAACATACAGTGATTGTCCTCTCTCTTGGTGCACACTTCCGGGCTTTTCCTTTACATCTCTTCATCCGAAGGGTCATCAACATACGCAGGGCCATCGAACGACTTTTCCTGAGGAGCCCAGAGACCCGTGTAGTCATCAAAACAGAAAACACTAGTGACATGGAGAGAAGTTTTGAAAAGCTTAGTGACTTTCATGGATTTGTTCAATACTCAATAGTGAATTCCATATTCCGTGGTCTGAACGTTGGAGTAGTCGATGCATGGGACATCACCACTGCCTTTGCATCGAACACGATGCACCCAGCGCCAACAGTGATTGAAAATGAAATTAATCTTTTCTTAACCCTCATCTGTTGAGGATTCCCAAGATGGAGCCACGAGGAGAACCTTTTAAAGACAAAGGACTCAATGATACTCAGTTCCTGATTTGGGGTCATCTTTAAGAAGTTGCAGTTCCATGGACGCATGTTGTCTGAGAAGGCCCAAGAAATACGAACTTAGAACTCCACTGACTGACTCCCTTACTCAATGGCCCACTCACTCACTGATCGACTAACTCACTCATGTGCCTAACAGTGACAACTAACATTAACCTAAATAAACGATAAAGCAAGAAACCTTTTTAATATTTAAGCCATAAAAAATCATATTTCAAGTGTTTCTTCCAATTCTGTTGTGTTAATTACCAGTTTATCAAGGTCAAGATACCCTGACAAAATTTACATTAGCAATAAAAATCCAGACCAGGATGGTGGCAGCAGTAAAAGAGATTGTCAGATGCTGCTCGGGCACACAGAGCAGACAGGGGTTCTCGGCCCTGTCCATGGTGGTGGAGGTTATTTGGCGTTGGGGTCCTGGGCACTGTCCTACTATTGTTCTGCAAACTGGGCCAAGAGATGAGAACTCAATAATCAACCCACAGACGCAATATCTTTAGGGGCAGATTTATTAACGTTTCACACAATGCAGGGCAGCAAGCAAAGTTGCTGCACTGTGTGAAAGGGAAACAGCAAAAATGCACCATATCTAACAAGATGGGGTGCGTTTGGGCTGTCTCCTACTACTGACGCACTGCGTGTTGTCTAGCGCCAACGTAGGCACCTTTGCACAATGGAGCAAGGGTATCTTTATCACAGGTAGGACACCTTCCGGCACAAAAACAATCCTTAGAGGCAATTTCCTGTTTCCATTTGCTGCAGAATGCATATCATAAATTGTTTGCGTTTCTCTTTTTTCGGTATGAGATTATACAAGTATTGAGTGCCGGTATTAAACTAGTTTCTTCACTAGTATTTTTAACAGATTAATGTCTACATTGCTACTTGATCATCACCACAGAAATGCGCATTAAGATGTAGGTTTTTGACTACTCTTTAGAACGTTTTGCACAAATATTAACTAGTGATGGGAAGTGTACTCTGCTCCCCAGGCAGGGCTTGCAAAGTTTTTCCTACTCCACGCTACACCTGAAGCGTGGAGTTCGGCAAACAACTCTGCCTCCTATGTAGCATAGCAGAATTTACTTAGACGTTGCCGGCCGCCAGTCCACTCCTAATACTGTTATAAAATATAATCCCATAAAATAATACTTTCATACATATAACTATTATATTAAAAGAATCTTCATGGTATGCACCATTAAAGCCCCATCTGTATGTCCTTTATATAGAATGCATTGGACATTGTTATAATTGCATGTGCATGACCAATTTGATACTTTCTTTCTATTTATATACTCTTGCGATAACCTTTTTATGCTAAATAAATGAGTATTTCCAAGACAACTTCTAACTTCGGAAAGAGACAGTTTTGAAATCACCCATTCTCTGTTGTGCTCCAGACTGATGTTGGGTGCTCCGTGTGGCGCTGTCCTTGGACAGTGTCCTTGATTGCACTTCGTTGCTGCAGGAGCGCGGTCTGTTGTGGCACCTGATCGGTTCATTTACTGATCACAGTTTGTGTGGGGTGTTTAGGGGTAATTGTAGAGCTCCGCTGAGGTCTGTTGTGGCACCTGATAGGTTCATTTACTGATCACAGTTCGTGTGGGGGGTTTAGGGGTCATTGCAGAGCTCCACTGAGGTCCATTGTAGCACCTGATAGGTTCATTTACTGATCACAGTTCGTGTGGGGGGTTTAGGGGTCATTGTAGAGCTCCGCTGACGTCTGTTGTGGCACCTGATAGGTTCATTTACTGATCACAGTTTGTGTGGGGGGTTTAGGGGTCATTGTAGAGCTCCGCTGACGTCTGTTGTGGCACCTGATAGGTTCATTTACTGATCACAGTTTGTGTGGGGTGTTTAGGGGTCATTGTAGTGCTCCGCTGAGGTCTGTTGTGGCACCTGATAGGTTCATTTACTGATCACAGTTCGTGTGGGGGGTTTAGGGGTCATTGTAGAGCTCCACTGAGGTCTGTTGTAGCACCTGATAGGTTCATTTACTGATCACAGTTCGTGTGGGGTGTTTAGGGGTCATTGTAGAGCTCCGCTGACGTCTGTTGTGGCACCTAATAGGTTCATTTACTGATCACAGTTCGTGTGGGGGGTTTAGGGGTCATTGTAGAGCTCCACTGAGGTCTGTTGTAGCACCTGATAGGTTCATTTACTGATCACAGTTCGTGTGGGGGGTTTAGGGGTCATTGTAGAGCTCCACTGAGGTCTATTGTAGCACCTGATAGGTTCATTTACTGATCACAGTTCGTGTGGGGGGTTTAGGGGTAATTGTAGAGCTCCGCTGAGGTCTATTGTAGCACCTGATAGGTTCATTTACTGATCACAGTTCGTGTGGGGGGTTTAGGGGTCATTGTAGAGCTCCACTGAGGTCTGTTGTAGCACCTGATAGGTTCATTTACTGATCACAGTTCGTGTGGGGGGTTTAGGGGTCATTGTAGAGCTCCACTGAGGTCTGTTGTAGCACCTGAAAGGTTCATTTACTGATCACAGTTCGTGGGGGTGTTTAGGGGTCATTGTAGTGCTCCGCTGAGGTCTGTTGTGGCACCTGATCAGTTCATTTACTGATCACAGTTCGTGTGGGGGGTTTAGGGGTCATTGTAGAGCTCCACTGAGGTCTGTTGTAGCACCTGATAGGTTCATTTACCTGGCTCAAGGGTGTCTTTGTTACAGGCAGGATAGGGAAGAAACACCTGCACAAAAACAATCCTTTAAGGCAATTTCCTCCTGCTGTTTGCTGCAGAATACGGCACGCATAGAATGAGGATATTTCTCCTTGATATGCCGGCTTCAGAGAGGGGCCGCTTTTTGGAACCATCCCAGGTTTACTCACCTTAGTAAATCTGGGATTCTGCTACCACCCATGAGTGGACACATAGGACCGTTGCGATCCTTTTTTGGGAAGTTGTAAAAGAGTGCACAGTAAAGCAGTCTCAACCCTCTTGTGGGTCAATGTTTGCTCTGGTCCACTGCAGCCCATGTATGTGCTGAACTGTCCTTCCGTACACAGCACTGCCGCTGCTACAGCTGCCTGTCATCGGGCACACCGATGCTTGCTCTTGGGCAGTCTCTCAGGCGTGGTTCTCAATGGGACCTGGGGCACGTTTGCCGGAGGGACACTTACCACACAGGTCAATATTTTCAAGCACTCTACTTTCTCTGGATTTTAATGGCACTAGGGTTTCTCCTCCTGGGCAGTCTCTCCTCCTGTAGAACCAGCGAGAATGTTTAGCTCATCTGGCAGAAAGGCAGGCTTCTAGGTGCTAGGCAGACTCTCAGATCACCCAGCAGAAAGTTCAGACTTCAGCTGATGTTCACTCACTGCTGGGAGACTGACTTTCAGACTGATATCACCTCTGGTCACACAAAAGTCCTCCAAACATTTTGCATAGCACTCCTTCCTTCGGTCATGAAGGACTTAGAACTGGAACAAAGTGGGTGATTTGGGTTCCACTTTCATACACCTGTTTCAGACGGGGATATGAATCTGCTGTTTCAAACTTGGAAGCTGCTTGAGATTTCTCTCTTTTGTCCTTCAGAGGCTGTTGTCCAGACTCGGCCTGTGTGCAGAGTGATGTTTCCAGGTGCACCTTATTTGGCAAAGCCAGACATGGTATTGTTGTAGAAGTGGACCTCAGCTAGGCCTACCAGTGCAAGGGTTTCGCCCTCCTCTGCACAGAGTCCTCAGACCAATAGGAAGAAGTTGGCACAGAAACTGGAATAGAAAATACAAAGTTTAATAAACCTCATGAGGTGGAACTACATTCACACAGCACCCTTCGGTATTGAATGAAGTAGCACACCAAACAGAAGGAGCATGGTCCTTTTATACGCACACAGGGGCTTAAAAGAGGGCGGTGCAAGTACAGGAGAAGGTTTTATGTACATATAAGGTCATATAGAAATGCACAGCCGACAAGTAGGAGGAGTTTACAGTTTGCCAATGCTAGTAAACACATCCTGACAGTTATATACTACTAACAGCTGCAAGGACAGCTGAAACCTCACTGGGCATGTGCGAAGGTGGAAGATTCTAAATATAGTTCGTTTCTAGGCAGATTACAAGAGCAGTCAACACTGAGGGAGGACAGAGCACATGGTGAACACGTGGCAGCACATGGCAAACAAAATGGCTGCCAGAAATACAAAATGGATTCCACAAAATGGACAAGATAGCCTCTAAATACACGATGGATTCCGCTAATGCTAATCCAATCGCTGCCAATTTACAACAGACGACCCTTTTAGCATTAGCTGAAGACATTCGTTCCTCTGGGGTAATCTAAATATGCATCCCGTACATCTATTAGCATTATTTCAGCCACCTCTTTATTCAAAATTTGTTGGGCCTTTGTTTCTGCAACATTCCTTTTGACAGGTATACAAACAGAGATGCAAATGGAACAAAGCATTGGACCACATTGGATATATACACAGCATATAAAAAGTATTGTAACCATTACACACAGGATAGTCAGGAGTTTCCAGCCCCAAGCAGAAACAAAAGTCCAAAACCATCCAGCAAAAGTCCAACTACCAGTCTCTGGATGAATTTCTGCAGCAATTTTATACAGTTTTGATATTGCATCATATACTGAAGGTGAGTGATCTGGTATGAATACGCAACAGCTGCTACCGATGATGTGACATGCACCACCTCGATCAGCCAGAACCACATCTAGAACCATTCGGTTCTGGAGAGCTACAATCCTTGCAATTTGTAGCTCCTCTGTAATGTTCCCAAATGCCATAGCTGTCTGATTGGTAACAGCCTCCGCAACTCTAGCCAATCGTCTTATTTTCCTACTGTTTAATGCAGCACCCACAAAGAAGAACAAACCTAAATTAAAATCGACATATTGTTGCAGAGTGGTATCAGTTTGGTCTACTTCGTCAGCACTTATTGTTCTTTTGTATCTATTTCTAGAGATATCGTCGAATAATTTAAGGTCCCGGTGGTATGATGCAGGTGCCAGAAACACAGGGGGCAATAGAAAGGACACATAGCACACACCTGACCACCCAGCAGGTAGTTGATAATATCTGTGGCTACCACAGATAAAGTAGGTATTATGTGAGGCTATAAAACTACTGTTATTTACACCTTCAATAGTCAGAATTACAGTACATTCGCTTTTCCCCACTGGAATTCTCCCAATACTGCTTACACATAGATCTGCTTTAGCTCTAGTAACAGAAATCACAAATTGTTTATTACTGGTAAAAGTTCTCATATTTGTGAAGACATATGGTGTTGAAATATTGTCCAGTTGATACTCTTCCCATTCCCATTTGGTCCCTTTGGCTTGAGGATAACCATCTTTATCTTGGTAGCATACTTTATTAAGGCGAAAAAGAAGCCCGCCTACTGTACGTCTTCCAGATGCAAACAAATGCGCATACCAAGCTTGACAAGAACCATTATGAGAAAAGGGAAGAGGAATAAAAGGTGTTCCTTCTTTCTTTTGATGTGCAGGTATCATCCCGAACATCTCCACTTCACGATCCACAGCGACCCCAAGACCACCCTCAGAGGCACCCTCATGTACAGACCACCAGGACCTCGCACCAAGTTCAGCGAAGACATCGCAGACCTCGTCAACCCTCACGCACTCTCATCCACCGACTACATCCTCCTAGGAGACCTCAACTTTCACCTGGAGAACCTCACCGACAACAACTCCACCGCCCTACTGGACAACCTCGCCAACCTGGGACTGAAACAGCTAGTCAACACCCCCACCCACTACGCCGGACACACGCTCGACCCCATCTTCTCCTCCAGCAAACACATCACCTTCAGCCACACCACCGAACTCACCTGGTCGGACCACAGCTGTGTCCACTTCAGCATCAAGAAGACCACCATGCACCACCACACCCAGCAACCACCAAGAAGACACTGGAATCGTATCACCACTGAACAGCTCGCATCAACCCTCTCCCAGAACCAACCCACCAACACCACCGACCCCAACGAAGCCGCCAACAACCTCACAAGCTGGATCTCCGACTGCGCCAACCTCCTGGCCCCCCTGAAGACTCAAGCCAACACCAACAACCACAAGAAAAACTCCTGGTTCACCCCCGACCTCAAGGACTCCAAGAAAGAATGCCGCGCCCGCGAGAAGAAGTGGCGCCTCAACCAGACCGAGGAGAACATGTCAGCTCTCAAGGACGCCACCCGCCAACACTACCAACACCTCCGCGCCACACGAAAAACAGTCTACCGGAACAGACTTGACAACAACGCCCACAACAGCAAGGAACTATTTGGCATCGTCAAAGAGCTCTCCAACCCGGACTCAGAAAACAACCCCATCCCTCCCTCACAAGACCTCTGCGACTCCCTCGCAACCTTCTTCCACCACAAGATCACCGATATATACAACAGCTTCACGACCACCAACGCGAACCCCCCCCCCCGGAACCTGCCACCGACACCACCACCATCCTCACCTGGAGCCCAACCACCACCGAGGAGACCACCCGCGTCATGAACTCGATCCACTCCGGATCCCCATCGGACCCCTGCCCGCACCACATCTACAACAAGGCCGACAACATCATCGCACCGCACCTCCGAGACGTCATTAACGCCTCCCTCACCACCGCCACCTTCCCGGAGAGCTGTAAACACGCAGAGCTCAACGCCCTCTTGAAGAAACCCACAGCAGACCCCACCGAACTCAAAAACTTCCGTCCCATCTCTCTCCTACCGTTCCCCGCCAAAGTGATTGAGAAAATCGTCAACGCTCAACTCACCAGCGCCCTGGACACCAACGACTCCCTCGACCCCACACAGATCGGTTTCAGGGCCAACCACAGCACCGAAACCGCCCTCATCGCAGCCACGGGCGACATCAGAGCCCTGACCGACAAGGGAGAAACCGTGGCCCTCATACTCCTGGACCTCTCTGCAGCCTTCGACACGGTATGCCACCGCACCTTGATATGCCGCCTCAGCAACGCCGGCATCAGAGGCAAGGCCCTGAAATGGATCGTCTCCTTCCTCTCCGGAAGGACTCAGAGAGTCCGCCTGCCCCCCTTCAGATCCACAGCCACGGAGATGATCTGCGGCGTACCTCAAGGATCCTCCCTCAGCCCCACTCTCTTCAACGTCTACATGACCCCCCTGGCGAACATCGCACGCAAACACGGACTCGACCTCATATCCTATGCCGACGACACCCAGCTCATCTTATCCCCCACCGACAACCCCACCTCAGCAACGACCAGACTACATGACGGCATGAAGGAAGTAGCGAACTGGATGACAGACAGCCGGCTGAAACTGAACACAGATAAGACGGAGGTCCTCATCCTCGGCCCTACTCCCACCGCATGGGATGACTCCTGGTGGCCCCCCACCCTAGGCAGCACTCCCCAACCCACCGACCACGCACGCAACCTCAGCTTCATCCTGGACTCATCCCTCTCCATGACCAGACAGGTTAACTCGGTGACCTCAGCATGCTTCAACACCCTCCGCATGCTCCACAAAATCTTCCGCTGGATCCCCACAGACACCAGGAAGATCGTCACCCACGCCCTCGTCACCAGCCGCTTGGACTACGGGAACACTCTGTACGCCGGCATCACCACCAAGCTGCAGAGGAAACTTCAGCAGATCCAGAACGCTGCCGCACGACTCATCCTGGACATACCCCGCCACCACCACATCTCCGGACACCTGAAGAGACTCCATTGGCTCCCAGTCAACAAGAGGATCACCTTCAGACTCCTCACCCACGCACACAAAGCCCTTCACAACCTCGGACCCAAACTCATCAACAACCGCGTCTCCTTCTACACTCCTCCGCGCACTCGCAAAGCCACCGCCGGAGGAAGATCCTTCTCTTTCCTGGCAGCGAAGACCTGGAACTCTCTGCCCAGCCACCTTCGCGCCATACCTGATCACCTCTCCTTCAGAAGACAGCTCAAGACCTGGCTCTTCGAGCACTGACCCCCCCCCCACCAGCGCCTTGAGACCCTTTATGGGTGAGTAGCGCGCTTTATAAATGCGAATGATTGATTGATTGATCCCACATACCCAACAGTTGGTAGTATTTGTGGCATTATGAGTATGATGCAACATCTGGATAAAGGAATTATTTAAATAAGATTGTCGATGCTTCTGCTCATGGTAGGGAAGCGTAAAGTAGTGGTGTTCAACTGATACTGGAGTAGTGGCGATCAAAAGCTCTTGAGCAGGAGCCACTTTCTCAACGAACCAGGTTATTACTGCTACAGCCACCATAGCAACAACAAACCCTATAGCACAAATGATCTTTCTCTTAGCAACAGTTGATTTCATTGTGGACATGATCAGCTTGTCTTTGAAAACAATCGTTGGAGCTCTTATCCATGGGCAGCCGTTGGTTTCTTCACCGAGGGCCAAGACGGGTGTCGCTACACTATACAGAACTGAACCCCCCCCCCCTTGCCACATCGGAATTCCGTTTCACTAACCCAGGGCAGTTGCTCAACCAGTCTATTTCGACGATGCAGGCTCTTTCCGAGGTCTCAGTTGGTATCGGGATACTCCAGGAATCGTGTGGGCCGGGAAGACTTCCTCAAGTTCGTCAGGTGATATGGCTTGGCCTCTCTCTGTATCCAGGATGTCCCGATGGTCGATCAAGGCAGCAGGATCCACCAAGGTAGACGGCACTTTTTTGCAGTGGGTGGAGTGCACCCAGTTCCTCCTGTTCGTCACTCGGACCGCAGTTCTCGTTGAAAGGAGCACCTGCTCCGGGCCGCGCCACCTCGGTTCTAAGCTGCTCGACCTCTGGAATGATCGGATCATCACCTGGTCTCCAGGTCGAAGTCCATGGCCTTCACCTGCAGACTTTCAGGAAGAGCTTCTCGAACCTGTTGATGAATAGAAATCAAACTGTCAGTCAATTGTGATAGGTAGTCACTCATCAATAAACATGGTACATCATGTATGGGACGTGGTTTAGGAATTCCCCAAATGTTCATAGGCCTTCCAAACACCACCTCATATTGTGTAAGACCAGATTGCGAATGTGGCACTGATCTAATGGACAACAGTGCCAAAGGTAATGCGTCTGGCCAATTCAAGGATGTGGAAGCCATACTCAGGGTAGGCTGTAGTATGACACGGGATGAGGGACCGAAAGCTGGAAGCACTTGCATTGGTTTGCAACAGGAGATTTAATTACAAAGGTTAAATTGCTCACATGATGCTTCGACACCGTAACTGTGTATTCTACTATGCTGTTTGAGACTGTATGTCATTATGCCACGTATGATTATGATATCGTATCATGTTTTGTTGTTTATTTGATTGGTTGTGTAAAATCAATAAAAAACAGATCTAAAAAAAAAAAAAGGATGTGGAAGCCAGTATTTTCGCCAGTTTCAATTTAAGTGTGGCGTTATTCCTTTCCACTAGCCCTGCTGATTGTGGATGGAAAGCAGCGTGGAATTTCTGCTTTATCCCTAATCCCTTCAGGACATATTCGACAACTTACCCAATAAAATGGGGTCCGTTATCACTCCATAAAAGTTTACAAACACCAAATCTAGGGAAGAAATCCTTCAAAAGCACCTTTGCTGTAGTGAGAGCTGTACTGTCTTTCGTAGGGTATGCCTCTATCCATTTACTGAATGCATATACCACTGCCAAAGCATACTTTAAGTTATTACAGCGCTCAAGCTGGATGTAATCCATTTGCAAAACTTCAAAAGGTGCGGTTGGCGTAGCAAACCCTCCTGTAGGAGTTTGTGTCCCTTTACCAGGATTATGCTGAAGACAAATCAGACAAGACTGCACCATCTTTTTAGCTGTGCCGGCAATTTCTGGATGCTCCCAAACTTGCGTGAGCAATTTCGTGAGCGAGGAGGCTCCAACATGTGCTGGCCCATGTGCCATATGAATCATAGGTTGTAAATAGGCTGTAGGCAATCCCCACTTGCTCATCTCTTTATTCCTCCAACAGCCCTCATCGTCCAATGTTCCCTCCTTAGACCATTGCTCAATTTCTTCTGCAGAAGCAGATCTCTGCATATCTAGCACTTCCTGTCTGGTATCATGCCAGCATTCAGCCTGTGGCTTCACTACGTACATAGACATGGTGCTTCGCTGCATGGCAGTTTCACGGGCTGTTTGGTCTGCAAAAGCATTGCCTTGTCCTATCTTATCAATTATTTTCTTATGTGCGCTACATTTAACAATTGCTATTCTCTTCGGGTATGTTAAAGCAGTCAAGAGATTATGTACTAATTCTCCATGCATTATTTGCATCCCGTGGGATGTAAGAAAGCCCCTCTCCTTCCAGAGTAGCCCAAAATCATGAGCCACTCCGAAAGCATAGCGGCTATCTGTATAAATGTTCACAGATAAGTCAGTACTAAGTTCACATGCTCGTGTTAAAGCTATTAGCTCAGCTGCCTGAGCTGACTTCTGTGGGATACGAGCTGTCTCAACTAGAGTCTGAAGTGTTGTAATTGCATATGCAGCTGACGTTGTACCATCTGGTAACTTCAAACAGGACCCATCAACCCATAGTTCCCCATCAACACTTGAAAGGGGCATGTCTTGCAAATCGACACAACCCTTTGTCTGTTCCTCAGTAAGGAATATACAATCATGAGACTCCTGTGGCTGAGACTGAGTCACCGGGTATGGCAACAAAGTGGCTGGGTTTAGTATCGCACATCTCTTTAGTGTAATGTGAGGGGCCAACAATGTCAATTTGTATCCTGTCAGACGAGCACTAGTTAAATGCTCCGTCTTCATCTGATTTAAAAGGGCATCAACCGCATGGGGTACTAGCACCAACAGCTTATGTGACAAAACTATCCCTTCACTCTGACGTATTGACATAGCTGTTGCTGCAACTGAACGGAAGCATACAGGTAACGCACGATCAACAGGATCAAGTACTGCTGAAAAATATGCACAGGGACGCTGTTTGCCACTGTGTGTCTGCACTAAAACTGACAATGCGCATCCATCATTCTCATGTACATAGAGTGTAAAAGGCTTCGTATAATCTGGAGTACCTAACACTGGTGCTGAACAAAGAGCTCGTCGTAACTGTCGGAAAGCAGTCTCACACTCATCTGTCCATGGGAGGGGCATTGGAGTATCTTTAGTCAAAAGTGCTAGCAAGGGTTTAACAATGTGTGAAAACCCTAATATCCATTGCCTACAAAAAGAAGTAAGACCAATGAATGCACGGACATCTTTCTGAGTACGGGTCACTGGTGTATCTAAAATAGCTTGAATGCGATCTGGTGTGAGTGCACGGCCCTCCTTAGACAGAAGGTGACCTAAGTAGGTTACCTTCGGTCTACAATATTGCAATTTCTTTCGTGACACTTTGTGATGATGGGAAGCAAGAAAAGAAAGCAAGGACAAAGTAAATTTTTCACACTGTTCAGGGGTATCGGCTGCCAACAAGATGTCATCGACATATTGTATGAGAGCCACACCTTCAGGCAAATGAAAGAATCAATTTGTCTTTTTAATGCTTGACTGTAAATACTAGGACTCTCAGTATAGCCTTAAGGAACTCTACAAAATCTATACGATTGATTATTCAAAGTGAAACCGAACAAATATTGGCTATCAGGATGAATAGGGATCGAAAAGAAAGCATTCTTCAAGTCTATCACAGAGAATGCAGTCGCTGTCGGAGGAATCAAAGTAAGAAGTGCCGTTATGTCAGAAACCACAGGGTATTGTGGTACTACAATCTTGTTAACTTCTCGCAAATCAATAATGAATCGGTAAATCCTAGTGTCAGTATCTTTTTTCAGAATAGGAAGAATCGGACTGTTACAAACATTGTAAGGAACTTCCTCAACAACCACCACTACAATGAGATCATGGACAATACGTATGAGTGCTTCTTCACCTTCCTGTGAAATTTTGTATTGAGGCAAACGTGGCAGCACAGCGCCTTCCTTGACACTAATATGTACTGGTGGAATAACCATTTGCCCTACATCAGTGTCTGAAGTAGCCCACAAAGTACTAGGGAGTGAAGCTAATGCAATATCCTCTTTAACAAGACAAGCTCTCTCCATCACAGGATGGTTGTCATTCAAGATAACACGTACACCTTCTGGAGAACATCGTATCGTAGCCCTGAAATACTTGAGCATATCAAGACCCACAATATTGTCTGGTGTATTCGGGGAAAGCAAAAATGGACATGGAGCAGTAAATTTATCCACATGGAATGCAAGTGGTTGTGACAGTGGGCTAAGAGAAGGGGTTCCATCGAAACCTATCGATGTAATGGTTAAGCCAGACAGGGGAGCCCTTGGAACCAATTGTTTAGACAAGGCGCTACGAGTTGCTCCTGTTTCAACCAGAAACTGATCAGTAGAACCCAAAACATGTGTTGTAACATAGGGACCCCTCTGATCTACTGGAACTTCAACTGATTCCTTACCCCATCCTAGGCAATCCTATGCATAAGCAAAATCTTGAGAATCAGACGGCACATAGTCGGACATTTGATATTGGTTCCTTCTATCAAAAGTGTTAAACCCATCCTGGCAACGTATATTAGCATCAAACCTAGCACGATCACCTGTGCTTGCTCTAGGCCCTGAATATCCTGAATGATTTCTCATTTGTCCCCGACCACGTGGACACTGCTGAGCACGCAGTGCTGGACAATCAGAAGCCCAATGCCCAAATTTCTCACAGTACGCGCACTGGTCAACAGACAAATTCGAACGAGTATAAGAAGGGACAGACGAACCATAAGATCCACGTCCATCCCTTTAGGCGACTAGCTATTCCTGGCAACAGGTTAGCGACATAAATAAAATTGTGGAATGCTGCTTCAAAACGTGTAAAGAAATCAGAGACCGATTCATCTGCCTTTTGCTTACAAGACGCTAAAACAGTCCAGTCTATCTTTTTAGGGGGAATAATCGTTTTTAACTTAACTAATATAGCTGTGGGAAGATCTAAAATTAACTGACATGGCTTCTGTGCGGGTTCCCTTTCTACATCCATTTGTTCTAAGTCTTTCCATAACGCCCCAAAAGCTGCACGATCATCAATTTTACAAACAGTTCTCCACATATCGGGTGGTAATATCAATCCGAAAAATAAATCAATATCAGGCAAAGTCATAGTACAAGAGCTAATAGCACCCTCAACTTCCTCATAGAAAGCGGCTGGATTTTTCCGCGGATCAGGCAATGCAGTTTTAAGTGCCATAACATCCGTCCTATTCCAAGGAGTGTAAACCCAATTATAAATAAAATAACTCTTTGCATCGATAGAAGCCTTATCATCACTTGTACCCTGTCCTTTAGGAGGAACATACAAAGGCGCGGCCTCCCGCATAGGTTTCGCATGAATTATCATAGTCGTATCTGTTCCGGAGATAGAAGCTTGTGCCATGCCGGTCTGAGATGTCTGTGCAGCTACGTCTGCAGCCTTTTTCTCCTCTCGCAAACGGACTGCATCAACACGCAGTTTAACCAAACGCCTGATTGTATCATTCACCTGGGGGAAAATAAAAAGACCATCACGCATTTGCTTACAATTAACTGCTACATCGTCGGGCTCTAACTCCTCAGAATATTTCCTAAACAGCTCAAGGACCTCTGCGGCGAACACCTCAGTAAAATACAGCTACTCCCTTTCCTGCCACCCTTTCATACTATCTAGAAGTTCAGAGGCGGGGGTAATTGTTATATCCTGAGTTTTACTTAATTGTAATTAGCCTAGGTCTTCCTAGCTGCTCAGCCAGAGTGAGCGATGGTAACGGAATGTTGGTGTGACTGTGATGAATGGAATGCCTGGGTGCCTGTGTGGGTGAGTGATGACAGTTGGAGATGGGCTGAGCAGCTAGGCAGGCTGCTCCTTGTGGGGCTGTTACATGGGCTGACATAGAGGCTGTAACAAGGGCCTAAGATAGGCTAATGATGAAGCTGGTACGTGGCTGAACCTTGTCTGAAGTGATCTGGAACTGGAACTAATAAAGAAGGCTTTGAAACCTACAACATGGCTACAAGTGTCATCCTGTACAGATTACAACAGTAATGCCCCAAACTGCTTCACGAGCAGCAGATCTAAGCTGGGACGAACGCTCAGTGGTCAACATAGAATGAGTTTCTCGTGCTTTGTGTTCCTCTGAACCGGAGTCCTCATCCGACTCATGAGGGGCAGAAGGAACAGTATACGGAGGTGGAGGACGATCTAATAATAAGGAACCATCTTGTGGTTTATTAAGTATAGGATAAAGGGGCCGCCGAACAGCATATTGGCCAGTTACCTGTAAATTGCGCTCCCTATCTTCTCTCTCTTTTAACTCTTTTATTTCTTTGTTTTTCAACTCTAATGCTTTCGCATAAATGTTCTTTCGCTGTTCTTTTTCAATCAAGGCTTGCATACGCTTCATTCGTTCACGCACTTCTTTCTCCCACATTCGTACACAGTCAAACATATCTTGCCTAGTCTTTCGCTTAAACATACATTGTTCCACATACTCAATCTTTCGTAAATCAAATGACCCATACATAGGCCAACGCAACTCAGGATCCTTACGAGTGTATTTATTCCATAATGTGCTGTACATTATAGAAGAAAGACCGTGCTTAATATACATATCCCTATTAGGCGTCCTCTCCGGGGATGCCGGTTGTGCTTCATCGAGTCTCAAATTGGTACCACTACAAAAGCAACACATCCTACGAAGTGTGCTAAAAACAGGCATGCCAAAAATAGTGCAGAATATGCAGTATTATAATCAAAGTAGCACTTAAGGTACCTTTAGTACGATGTGCAGTTCAAATCAATTCAGATAGAGAAAATTCTCCTCATTACCTGCCTATATAAATTGCAATTTATATATGAATCACATAGAAATCTAAGTTGGCCAACACAAATCCAAAATACAAAAGCCGCAGTAAGTGTTACTAAACTACCTTACCAATCCCAGGCATAAAAACCAACAGCAAGCGCCACAGATTGACACTTACCAATCACTTGGTGTCCAGGTTCCAACTGCCAAGTTCTAAAATCGAAGAAATGGTCACTGCACGGTGCATCAACAGAAAAGATCTCAGTCGAGGACCGGCACCACCTGGATGGTCAGATCAGAAAGAAAGGAAAAACGCTGTGGTTGCCAAGACTCGGGTCTCATCGGGCAGCGATTTCGTCCAGAGCGAGATTCTAATCCTTCGTCGTGACCAATCCTTTGGGCATCCGAGTCGCCGATGAGCCCCACTGGTTGGGCGCCAATTTGTAGAACTGGACCTCAGCTAGGCCTACCAGTGCAAGGGGTTCGCCCTTCTCTGCACAGAGTCCTCAGACCAATAGGAAGACGTTGGCACAGAAACTGGAATAGAAAATACTAAGTTTAATAAACCTCATGAGGTGGAACTACATTCACACAGCACCCTTCGGTATTGAATGAAGTAGCACACCAAACAGAAGGAGCATGGTCCTTTTATACCCACACAGGGGCTTGAAAGAGGGCGGTACAAGTACAGGAGAAGGTTTTATGTACATATAAGGTCATATAGAAATGCACAGTCGACAAGTAGGAGGAGTTAACAGTTTGCCAAAGCTAGTAAACACATCCTGACAGTTACATACTACTAACAGCTGCAAGGACAGCTGAAAACTCAATTGGCAATGTGCGAAGGTGGAAGGTGCTAAATATAGTTCGTTTCTAGGTAGATTACAAGAGCAGTCAACACTGAGGGAGGACAGAGCACATGGTGAGCACGTGGCAGCACATGGCAAACAAAATGGCTGCCAGAAATACAAAATGGATTCCACAAAATGGACAAGATAGCCTCTAAATACAAGATGGATTCCGCTAATGCTAATCCAATCGCTGCCAATTTACAACATTGTGACTGCTCAAATTAATTGATGACGTCACCAAAGCAAGTTTTCACAAATATTTTAGGAGCAATACATCCTCTTAACATCACACCAGAGAGAAAAAACACCACTTCTGTATGCTGGAGACAACATCTCATTCATATCCTCTTTTTTGCCATAGAAGAATCTGAATCAGTAATAGGGACAAACAAAAAGGCAAGCCTAGCCTAGAAACTTCCTCCCCTCAAACAAGAGAAAGTGCAGCCCCGCCCCTCACTCCTCCCACCAACCATTGCCAGTGCTCAGGAAGAAGTCATCGTCGCCCCCTTGCTGGCCCTCATGGAATGTCTGAAGGTAGCCCTGTCTCCATCCTCATCACGTCCATGCCTGAATCTCCCCCTTCCAGCCGCAGGAGTTCAGCAGGACAGTTCCACTGCCCGGGGCAGCTGCCCCCACCCTCAGCCTGTGCGTGGTACCTTAGGTAGACTTAGAACAGACTCTTTCACCCGAGGGACTCGTGGCACTGCAGAGCACACTCTGTGAAGAGACACACACATTAACTACATAAAAGGGTTTTTAGTTTATTTTTCTAAACAAAAGGTGGGATGATAATTTAATGCCTAGTGGCAATGCATTGCACACCTTTGGGGCTAAAACGGAGCTAGAACGGCCAGGTAAAGACTAGATGAAGGGAGTGTGAGGAGAAGTGTTGATCGGGGGGGCGGGGGTGATCGCGGCATCAATGTGAATGAGCGGAGCAGGTCCATACGTGCAGTGATGGTCGACACAAAGGACCTACAACGGATCTGGCCGGAATAGGAACCCGTGAAGTCATTCAAGAGCAGCTGTAGGTGTCGCTGTGGTGTTCAATGCACAAGGGTTTTGCACTTGGATCATGACACAAGCATTGCACCAGTGATAGGGACAGAGGGCCTGGGATCGTCAGCATAGATATGAAATGGGGAAGTGATGTCTCATTGAGACTTAACATAAGGCATTACAATAATGTCACCTCGCTGCAGGGAAGCAGAAGGGCCCGCCCTTTTGTCGCCTGGTGTTAGGAAGGGGAGAACGAGTTCGGTGTTACACATTTGAAAGGTGATGAGCGAATGACGCTGAACCCTGGTCAGGTCAGTCCTGCTTAACGAAGCATCTATTTGGCCTCCTAAGCTCTTTTACGAACTTGATGGAACTGGAAAGAGACCACACGCCCTAGGCCAAGACTGCAGCAACCATAGACAAGGATTTCCTCCTACTAATAAGAGTTCCTGTTTGTTTCAAGATGGAGTTTAAGAATTCAAATCCTTTGAGTCTGTGATTGACAGTCAGACAGTTGCGTGTCATCTGTGTATGAACAAGAACTGATGTTGTAGGAGCAGATCAACGGCTCTGAGGCTGATACAGATATTGAATGAGATGGGCGCGGCAGTAGATTCTTGCAGCCTTGCAGTAGTCACCAGATGATCGGAGGAAGAGAATTGATCAATGACTATTCTTTCCGAACCCTAATTTAAAAAAAGTGAGCCGTTCTAAGACCTTTCCCGACAGACCACATAGTTAAAGTCTCAGAATTAGGGCAGCATGATCAACCATATCGAAAGCCGCAGACAGATCAAGTAATATCAGAAAAATAGAGTTCTTTGTATCTGCAGCTGTACAAAAGTCATCGACTTGAGCTGAAATGGCCAATTCAGTTTCTCGGTTTGGAATCTCGGCAGCCCGATAGGGCAGGGCATGCAGCTTCCACCCACCATGCACCCCCAGATGTGCCCTGGGCAGATGTGAGGATGGCTGGTGGCATGGCGGTGGCTACCTGCAGAACTGGGAATGCCAGCAGTTGGATGCTGGTCATGAGTCCCGCCGGAATAGGGGATGGACAAGACTGGGCCCACACAACGAGTAAGCAGCAGGGCTCAGGGCTTGGTGATCACCGCATTCACTAGTAGGGATATATGTATTGGATTCCCTGAAGCGTCTTGTCGGTGCAGTGAGGTAGCGCGCAAGCGGGGGTTTAATAGGCAGACTCTGCATGGAGGCCGCAGCAGCCCATCGTAAACAATGGCGATAACAGAACGCGTAGGAACCGAGGCTGGTGTAGGCTATACTGTAGGGCACAGGATGGAATGGTACCAGCTAGAGCAGAAGCGCGCACACCTCCCAATTATGAGAACGTTTAGTAGGGTTGCCCTCACCCAAGGAATAACCTGTAGCAGATGTGAGACAGAGTGAGACAAGCCTGGGACAACAGATCATTGGAAGAGACCTTGGCCCTCGTTTATGGGGGATTTGCGTAGGGCTGCGCCGCAAGGCGTCTCGCTGCGCTGCCCTACGCCAAAGTGAAAGGGCAGGAATGGACCATTTGTTTGCAATACAGCGCATGCCTGTCCCTTCGCCCTGCGCTGGCGCCGTTTTGACAGCCTAGTGCCAATGCTGGCACCCTTGCACCATGGGTTGTAGGGTGCCTCCGTCATGTGCAGTATTGCTTTTGTGCAGGGAGGGACACCTTAAAAGCAAAAAAAGAGGAGAAATAAACATATTTCCCCTGAGTACACGTCACCTTGGAAGACATACGGGTTCCCCAGGTTTACATGATTTTGAAAATCTGGGGCAGCGTCAAAATCCATGGGTATTGTGTGGAAAAACCCACCACAACGCCTATGGAACGCTTCCCGGCCGCAGAGTAAGGCAATGCAGTGATTTGTGCTGCGTTTCCTTAATCAAGATTTATGAGGCTTTTCAAAGCCATGCAGAGGGGCTGCGCCTGGCTTCATAAACCGTATTGAGAGCCCTGCATCACGCGTGTACCACTATACATGTGCGTGTTTTCATAAACCGGATTGAGAGCCCTGCGTCACGCATGTACCACTATACATGGTGCAAACGTGACCAGGGCTCTCATAATTGAGCCCCTTGTGTGGCGGGATTGCTGTAGACATCCCATTTTCAGAGTTAGGGTGAGATATTATACCCCTGAAGATGGCTGTGTGAGACCACAATCCTGGGCTGACCTCAACGGCCCGATGCTCAAAGAGACACATTGACAGAAACTGTGGATTCCTCAGCAGACAACTCAATATTTCATGCAGCGACTGCTAGAGGTTCCTTTGTAGAAGACGCAGTTTCCCTTCCGAGGAGATCCATTCTGCTGCGATAGGCTACGGAGGTTTATCATGGTTTCAGGGGCGTGGCCAAGCTCGGTTATGACATTTATGGCAGCATACACCCCCTTCCATGGATGAAAGACTTCCTGCACCCACTGGACACAGATATGCATGAGGGTAACATCACTAGGGGGGAGTTCACAAGGGTTATGCACTTGGATCATGACAAAAGCATTGCACCAATGGTGGGAATAGAGGGCCGTGCCCATTTTACGGCTTTTGCAAGCTCACATCAACTAAGCAATATTTCTCAGGACCACATGGATCCTTCTCTCAATTGGACTACCTCCTAGTGCTGGAAATACATCTATAGAAGACATGGTGATCCAGAGTCACACAAGGGAGCTGCCAGTTGAGCTCACAATAGGAGAGAGAGTGTCCGACCACATGGTCGTTGGCGGCTTCACTCATAGTGGCCCACGAAACCGAGCACAGGAATACCCTGAGCCAGTAGGCAAAGCAATGTTCCCAGCTAAACGAGGCAACAGTAGACTTCCCGAAGACCCTACAGAAAGATTGTCTCAGTCAAGCCCAACATTTCCAGCATCAAGCGTAGATCTTGAATGAGTTACATTGTTCATCGTTGATTAGAAACGGCAGAGCCCGGAGCTGCCAGAATACACAAAACTGCCAGAGATCATTGGGCTCCAGATACATATTTTGTTGATTGTCCCCAGTGCTAACATCCGTCTATTAAAGCCACCGAGGCAAGGTTTATCCCAACCGAGATATTATTGTTCATGTGATTATAATGGAACACCAGTCAGCGGCCCCATGATGTCTCCTAGCCTACAATCTATCGCCCGTCTAGCTGAGAGTGCCCCAAATTTATGGATATCATTTGCTGTTTCTGACATAAGCCATTCCCCACCTGTAAATGGTCGCTGAAGTCACTGGTTTATATGGTTTCTGTGCAGCAATGAATAATTGACCCTCACTGTCTGTTCCAAATTCTCTGGAGCAATCCTCACAGGCTTGCAAACATTGCACCGCACACTACTTAGGGTTGTCCAGAAGAGCCGGATACAAATACACTTAAGATAAGTGTTCGTACATTTAGATATATGGGAGGACACCCCTTCTGGACAGAATACTGTACATGCGAGATCCATGGTCGCACATCAGGCACTCATCTGCACGATAACTGCTCCCCGTATGGGTCCGGGTTGTCTGGCGATATCACTGCAAACTACAGCACTATTGTTAGACCTGACACCATTGGGTGGGAGTGCCCCACACCTTTAGGTTTCACCCCTCCTGTTTTGCTGACTTTGTTTTTTTTAATTCTATAACTCTGTGCACTTTACCGCTGCTACCCAGTGCTAAAGTGCTTGTGCTCTCTCCCTAAAACATGGTAAAATACACCTGATTGGCACATTTAGTTTACTTTTAAGTCCCCAGTATATGGTACTACATGTGCCCAGGGCCTGTAAATGAAATGCTACTCCTGGGGTTGTAACACCAATAATGCCCCCACTAGAGTAGCACTTTAAAACAAGTCTCAGACCAGCCATTCTGACTTGAGTTTTAAATTGCCAATTTCACCTGGCAAAATAAACCGTTCACCAGACTTAAACCTTCATTTTTTTATCTATTATTTACTGGCGGTCGCGTTATAGTTAGGACCTATTTTCCATAGGAAATCCGCAACATTCTAGTCCCAATAAGTCTGGCGCTGGTTGACGAATCCTCGCAAAATTTTCCAAACTTTTGGGCAGCTCCGCTCCGACCTTGAAAGTTTTGTGGTTATTCGTCAAGCGGGGGCCGAGAAAAAAGGGGGGTCCCAAAACGCGTTTTCCCCATGCAATTTCCCATAGGATCTGTTGTCGCAGCTACAGCCCGAACCGCTGAACGGAATGACACCAAATTTGGCAAAGAGATAGTCCTTAGTTCAGACTCGTGCCGTTTACATAAATGGTGTGAATCCGTTCAGTAGTTCCTGAGAAAATTAGAGTTAAAAGTACATAAATATCTATGGCCGGGGAGGATCTGCGGACCCTACCCGCACCCTGAGCGCACCCTCCCCGAACCGAGCGCGCACCCTCCCGCTAGCACGCTGAATGCTAATTGGCTGTCTAGTGTCTGTCTACATTCGAAACCAGGAACTGTTGGCGGCCATTTTCTGCCTCGGTAGAAGTGAGGCTGAAGAAGCAAGGGGAATAAGTGTGTAAAACATATAAAGGGGGCAGAATGGAAATACTATGACCCTCTAGAGGTGCTTAGGAGGTCCCAGAAGGACCCCCTGGGGCCCCCTTTTTAAAAAAAAAAACGGCGAAATGCGCGCACGGTGCGCGCATCCTATCGCGTTGGGTGCAAGGATTCTCTTGCGTTGGGTGCGCGGATCCACAGAATTTATTTTTTTTGAAAAAAGACAAGAAATCATTGGTTGGATGACTACTTTCTACACTGAAATGTAGGGTGTATATTTCTGTTTTTTAATGGTATGATTCTTATTGGTTAACAAAAACAGATTGTAAGGAACATTATATATGATAAGCTGATATGTTGAAAAGTCAAGCACACTTCCTGTCTTGTTTAGCAACATTGTGTGCTGAACTTGTGACCTGTGTGCTCAGTGCAGTGTTTCATGACCTGTTTCTATGGTAAGAGGCAGAAGGCAGATTGGGGGAAGGGTTGAAATATATTTCAGTTGGAAAGGGTTGAAATGTTTAACCAATAGAAATGTGTGTTTGCTTTTGAGTGTATGTGTGAAGGATCAAAAATTAGCTAGCATTCGCGCCAAGAATTTTCAATTCTATTAAGGACACGGAGGCGAGGATTATGCTATCTCCTTCTTTACTGTATCAACTCACAGCAGCCAATAAACATCCAATTAGTAAACAACTACATTGTCCATGTGACTTTGCGTCAGCCACGCCTCCTTAGCCCTCCATAAGAGCCCTGGTCACTGTCCCAGCCTCCTCTTTCTTTCCTCAAACTATGTAAAGTCCACTAATCCACAACTTTCACAACCTCTTCCAACCTGGAAGTTTAACAGGAACCCAAGTCCTCCGAGCAGTCTTCAACGTGAAGATATCCGCTTCCAGACCTTCCGTCTGTTCTGAACGATTAACCGGAACACAAATTCCTTCCAAAAAGCTTCAACGTGAAGGCCTCTTCATTCAGACTTCTTGTCTGCACCTAGGAAAATCAAACATGAACAACCCGTAAACTCCATTTACCACAACTTTTCATATAATCTTCAACGGGTGGGTAAACATGAACAATCATATTGTACATAGCCGGGTGGGATAATCCTCGCCTCCGTGTCCTTAATAGAATTGAAAATTCTTGGCGCGAATGCTAGCTAATTGTTTATTCTATTACAGGACCGGAGGCTTCGGATTATGCTAGTTTAACGCTTATTAAATACCACAGATGTTATATCTCCCACCGGCTTATAATAAAACTGTTTGAATGTTGACTCTGAAGACCAATCAGCACAACGCATAATGTCCTGAATACTAGAACCCAGCATAAATGACTTTGAAGCCATTGCACCTCGCACAGAATGTGCACCAAACATTTGACCATCAACACCTGCTTCTTTCATCACATAGCGCAGCCATCTGGCTATAGTTGCAGCCGACACTGGTTTAAAAGGTTTTTGTATTGCAAGCAAGAGTTGCGTAGAACCCTCAGACCTCAAAGGTCGGGTACATTCCTCATAGGTTTTCAAGCATTGGACCACACACAGTTTTTCGTTACTAGGAAAAGCATTATACTCAATGTGTCTAGAAAGTGTTTTAGTACGTCCCGTGATAGTAAAAGAAACTCCTTCTGGAGTGAATACTCTACCTGTAATATCCAATGCCCGTACATCCGAGGAACGTCTACAAGCCGATAAGCACAATAACATCGCTAATTTTGCGAAAAGCTGTTTCCTTGACAACTGACTATTCACCGGCCAACTGTTGAATAAAGAAATGACTAAGGACACATCCCATAAGCCCGAATATTTGGGTTTGGGAGGATTAGCTATCCGAATACCCTTAAGAAGTTTGCAGACCATAGGGGGCATGCCCACCGGTTTCCCATCCACCGGTGCGTGCCCCGCCGAAATGGCCGATCTGAAATTATTTACAGAGCGATAAGCTAAGCCACTTGCTGCTTTTTCCGAAAGAAAATTCACAATATTGGATAGTCCGGTCCCCACGGGATCCAGAATCCGTTCCACGCACCAACCCATCCAGCTTGTCCAGGCTGATGAGTATCGCTTCCTGGTGGAAGGAGCCCACGCTTGCCTGATGAAGCCTGAAGCTGCCTCCGAAATTCCCGGCATTTCCCACTGTTGCCGGAAATTCTCCATGCCATCAGCGACAACCTCTCCGATGTGATCAGAGGGTGTTGCTCCCCGTGAGGTCCCAGGAGGAGAGACTCCGACCAAGGGAGTCTCCTGGGAAGATCGCAGCTCATTTCCAGCAATATCGGGAACCATGGTTGCGATTTCCACCGTGGCGTCACTAAGATCACCTCCGCTTGCTGCCTGAGAACATGAGAGGTTACTCTCGGAATGAGGAGGAATGGCGGGAAAGCATAATTCACTGCTCCCGACCAATCCTGGAGGAACGCATCCGTGGCCTTCGCCACTGGATCCGGTCTCCAGCTGAAGAAGTGGGGAATCTGTCGATTCAACCTGGAGGCAAACAGGTCCGTTTGACACGGCCCCCAAAGCATCTGCAGCCAGCGAAACATGCTCGGCATCAACTTCCAGTCACTGTAATCCCTGAGATGTCTGGAATTCCAATCCGCTATGAGGTTGGACTGCCCTGGAATATACTCCGCTATTACCGTTATTTGGTGACGCAGGCAGTAGTGCCAAAAGTCCTTGGCAATCTCCACTAACAGGGGCGATCTCGTTCCCCCCAGCTTGTTTATGTACCTCACAGCTGACACGTTGTCCATTCTTAACAGAATGCAACAAGCTGTCTGTCTGGGCGACAGTGTCTGAATTGCAAAGGAGCCCGCTAGGAGCTCCAGACAATTTATATGCAACTCTAACTCCTGGGGAGACCATCTTCCGCCTGTGGAGATGTCGCCACAACGCGCTCCCCAGCCCCAACGACTGGCGTCGGACTCGATGACTACTTCCGGCAAGGAGCCGAAGATGGCCCTGCCGTTCCATGCTTCTACGTGCCCCAGCCACCATTGCATCTCGTCTCGAACCTCCTGAGAGATCGGTACCAGGTCCGAATAAGCGAGACCCTTTTGAAGGTGCTGAATTTTCAGTCTCTGCAATGCCCTGTAATGCAGTGGTCCCGGAAATATTGCTTGTATGGACGATGCCAACAAGCCCACTATTCTGGCTATGGTCCTGAGGGACACCATCTGCCTGTCTAACATGGCTACTATCTCCTTCTTGAGATCCTTGAGTTTTGCTTTGGGAAGGTGCAATTGCGCCTTCTTGGAGTCTATCACAAACCCCAGGAATTCGGTGTTGGTCGACGGAATGAGAGCAGATTTGGTCTGATTGATTACAAATCCTAGACTCTGCAAGAGAGACATTGTTATTTGCAGGTGCTGCAAAACTAGAGTCGGGCTGTGAGCCATGATCAAGATATCCTCCAGGTAAATGATCATGCGAATCCCCTGTTCTCGCAAATGCGCGACCACCGGCTTCATCACCTTGGTGAAGCACCAGGGAGCCGAGGAAAGCCCGAAAGGAAGGGCCAAATACTCGAACCACTGACCTTTCCACTGAAATTGTAGGAAACGGCGGTGCGGAGGAAAAATCGGGATGGACAGGTAAGCATCTTTTAGATCCAGCCTGACCAGCCAATCTCCCGGTTTCAAGAGGTCTGCCAAAATGTGTATCCCTTCCATCTTGAAGTGTTTGTATACTAGAAAATGGTTGAAATCCCTCAAGTTCAAGACTAGTCTGTATCCACCTCCCTTTTTCTGGACCAGAAACACATTGCTGCAAAAGCCGTGAGGCTTGTGATCGCACAAAGCTATTGCGCGCTTTTGCAGCAAGGCCTCTATTTCCTCGTCTATAAAATTGCATTCGTGTTGGGAAAAATGGAGAGGCCTGGGCCATGTGTCCTGACAGGGAGGTTCGTAAAATTCCAGATGGAATCCCTGAACCGTCTGAAGCACCCACGCATCCTGGGTCAGAGTGCACCAATTGTGTAGATAATACTGAGTGCGACCCCCCAATGGCAGAAGAGACAAATCCGTTACACTCACCTGTGGAACTTTGTGCGTGGAAGCCTGCTCTGTTCCCGCCACTTTGGAATCTGCGCTTGTTGAAGCGGCGGCGGGTGGGGTAGAAGGTACCCCCTCTGGTAGAGTCCCATTCACCTCTTCCGCGTCCGAAATCACCTCTTGGGGGACCTTGATTGGAGAAGCGGCCTGACGAGCGTCCCCTACCTCGTCCGGCCCTATTGAAAAGGCCCTGGGTAAATACCCTCTTTATCCCCGATTGGGCCTTGTCCAGCGATGTGAAGGTCCCTACGTACTTTGACACGTCCTTCACGAAGCGGTCTCCGAATAAATTGCCCTCCGCAAGCGGGCCTGGCTCCGCCGCGGCCAAATCAGTGAGATTAGTGTCCATGCGCATGAGCAGGGACTTGCGCCTTTCTGTCGATATGGCACAGTTGGCATTACCCAGCAGGCAGATTGCCCTCTGTGTCCACCCGGCTAAGATATCCGGGTCCAATGGAGTTGCCGACTCTTTGACCACCAAAGCCATTTCCAGAATCTTCGCGAGGGGACCCACGACGTCAAGCAGCTTATCTTGACACCCTCTGCAGGCTCTGTCTATCCCCTTCTTGGGGTCTCTTGCGAACTTTTTCAAAAACGTAAGCAAACTTACGTCTATCTCCGGTGTCTCCGCTACCTTATCCGGTAGATCCGGCCGAGGGCATTCCGACCGAATTCGATTCCTGACCTCCTTGTCAAACCCCTTGCGAATATTCTCATGCAGATATTCGATCACCTCCGGCGCCCAGTCAGTAGACCTCGGGTGCACTATCTCACTAGGGTTGAAAGTGAAAGGAGTAGTGGACGCCGTCTCTGAAGGAGTCGGAACCACCTTCTTAGACCTCTTTTTAGGGGGAGACTCCTCGTCCGTGGTATTGGTATCGGTATCAGTGGTGGTGGTATCAGTGTCCTCATAGACTCTCTGCTTGCTTTTGGCCTTTCCGCCAGCCGAATACGCGTGGTCGCCACCCGCGGGTGGAGGAAGAGTGTCCAGGGTCATGGCATGTGGCCAGCGGCGCACCTTGGCCAGCTCTGTGCTCGAGCGTCCCCCGTGTTTCTCTTTGGTGAAACCATGGCGTTTAGCAAAACTCTCCAGCTGCTTGGTAATCGGTTTCAAGGCAGCTGCCAATGCTTGATGTACAGTCGAAGGGACTGTAGTCTCCAGGGCCCTGTTGACAGAGGATTGGACCGAAGCGTCTAGAGCCTCTACTATATCCTCCTCAAGGACAGTCTCCTGCTGTCCCTCATAATAGACATCCTCCTCATCCTCTTCGTACCGTACCCACTCATTCATGCTTGCAAGGTGGAGGAACTGGACCAATCCACCAGCGGTAGAAGAGCCAATAATTATATATTCCGGAGGAGTAATGGGGGGGGCCAGCCCAGGTGCACACAATTCAGTCTTGTACCTAGCCCCCTCAGCAGAAGCTGTAGTCAGTATTCTTACAGCCTTTTTAGGCGTCAGAGCCAATTTAAACGATTTTCAGGAGTGTGTGCTCACTCCGAGGGCGACTGTTCTTGCAGCAAGTCAGGCGTCACAAACACGGAGCGAAATGTGCTCCTGAAACCCCCCGGAAGCCGAGATCGGCGTGTGCAGCCCAACGCGAGCCCAAATCCTACTAAAAACCAGCCCAAATGGGCTTCGCGTGAGCTGCACACGTCGGCCGGTAACCATCCGGCTCTGCGTGTCCTCGGGCGATGAGGGGAGCCCTCGACACCGCGCTGAACGTGCTGGACCTCACACGGCCCGAAATGATGCCGCCCAGCGGCGCGGTACAAGTGTGTGGAGCCCGCGCTCCTTAACTACTCAAACTAGATCGGGAGAGGAACCACCGATCCCCCGCTACCGGCGCAAAGCGCCAATCCACAATGCTGTAATTGCGTGCCAAACCTCGCTACCAACAACTCCCAGTAAGTAAGAAGCCTCGCAAAGCGCAGCGCGCTGAAGCAATATCGCGACTAAATCGACCCAGATAAATAATGAAAGCGAGGGGTACTTATCTCATGCTGTGAGCAGCAAAGAAAGAGGAGGCTGGGACAGTGACCAGGGCTCTTATGGAGGGCTAAGGAGGCGTGGCTGACGCAAAGTCACATGGACAATGTAGTTGTTTACTAATTGTATGTTTATTGGCTGCTGTGAGTTGATACAGTAAAGAAGGAGATAGCATAATCCGAAGCCTCCGGTCCTGTAATAGAATTGTGATTTGATGTTTACATGTATATGTGTGGAAAATGAAAGGGAAACTTTTCCATTCTTTGTTTTTGCTGAGAGGTGCACAGTGCAGAGATTCTGTAAAAGAAAATATGGTGAGTGACTGATATACTTCTTAATCTACAAAAGAACTTGAAAGATGAGTTATTTAATTGTGAGGGGATGTATGTAGAGTATTCTGATTTTAATCAGACTAATGTATTTCTCCTGCTAAAGTGTAGGGAGTACTTTTTTTCTCTACAATCTTATTGACAGTGTGTGTGCATGTAGAAACCATTCTGTGATAAGCATTTGTGTTTTTCATGTGTTTGCAGACAGATAACTGTGCTGTTTTTATATTTTGGTAGAATTAGAAACCAGTCATTGTTTATGAATTTGTGAAATGAGTTATGTTATGCTTCTATACTAAAATGTAGCACTTCTTCTAGATGAAGAAATGTGTTTTGGTATAGTGCTAGGGATAGTGTTGTTTGTCTAGAATCATACAGTGAGCATGTGTGCATTTGGGAACCACTGTGAGAGAAGCATTTGGTAACATTGTGTATTTTCTGACAGATAACTGTTTTAAAACCTGTCATGTTGTCAAGTTTTAGTAGCATTAGAAGCCAGTCTTTGCTTATGCATTGATTAAATGAGTCTCCTTACCCCTTGCACAGTAGTGAATGAGTTTTGGTAAGCTGCTAGGGATAGTGTTGCTTGTCTAGAATCACACTGTGAGTCTGTGTGCATTTGGGAACCACTGTGAGTGAAGTATGTGGTAATATCCTGTATTTGCTGACAGATAACTGTTTTAAAACCTGTCTTGTTGTGAAGTTTTAGTAGCATTAGAAGCCAGTCTTTGCTTATGTGTTGATTAAATGAGTTAGGCTTTGACACAAAAGTGCAGTCCTGAAATATGTAGATTGTGTGCAGTTCCCTTATCAGTTCCACAGTAGTGAATTATTTTTGGTAAACTCCTAGGTATAGTGGTCGATGTCTAGAATCACACAGTGAGTCTGTGTGCATTTGGGAACCGCTGTGAGCGAAGCATTTGGTAACATTGTGTATTTGCTGACAGATAATTGTTTTAAAACCTGTCATGTTGTCAAGTTTTAGTAGCATTAGAAGCCAGTCTTTGCTTATGCGTTGATTAAATGAGTCATGCTTTGACACTAATGTGCTGTACTTAAATATGTAGATTGTGTGCAGTACCATTACCTCTTCTAGACTAGTGAATGAGTTTTGGTAAACTGCTAGGGATAGTGTTTTTTGTCTAAAATCACACTGTGAGTCTGTGTACATTTGGGTAAGGATTGTGAGAGAAGCATTTGGTAACATAGTGTATTTGCTGACAGATAACTGTTTTAAAATCGGTCATGTTGTCAAGTTTTAGTAGCTTTAGAAGCTATTCTTTGCTTATGCATTGATAAAATGAGTCAGGGTTTGACACTAAAGTGCAGTACCATGTACTATTCTCTTCACTGTGCCAGAACTGAAAATTTAAAAGTTTTACCCAGGCACTAACCTAGCCGTAGTCTGATGCTTTAGTCAGTTTCCAAGTACTCATGTTGTGAACCATACATTACCACATAGATTGCTTCAAATGTCTATGCAGTATGCATGCAGTCTTCTAACATACTATACTTGTCTTTCACATTTTCAATTCCCTAGTCAGCATCCATACACTTCCAGGAAACACCCTGTAACTCCCTTTGTAGTCCTCTAGTGACCCATTCAGCATCATGTACTAATTCATTCACTGTGCCAAAACTCAAACACTGATAAATTCACCAAGATACTATCTTTACAGTACTCTAATCATTCAGTCAGTGCCTAAGTAATCATGCACTGAGCCAGGCCTTAGCACATGGACTGCTTCAAACCCCTATCCACTATGTATGCAGTCTTCTAACCACCCAGACCCTTGTCTTTCACACTTTCAATTCCCTAGTCAGTATCCATACAGTCCAGCAAACATCCTGTCACTCCCTTTGCACTTCTCTAGTGACCCATTCAGTACCAAGTACTAATCCATTCCCCGTGCGAAAAGCCTACCACTTATAAATTCACCTAGGCACTCTCCTTGCTGTACTCTAATCATTCAGTCAGTACCCAAGTACTCATGCAGTGAGCCAGGCCTTAGCACATGGACTGCTTTAAATGCCTATGCAGTATGCATGCAGTCCTCTAATCACCTACACAGTTGTGTTTCACACCTTCAATTCCCTAGTTAGTATTCATACACTTCTAGCAAACACCCTGTCACTCACCCAGTGTGTCTCCTTATAGTACTGTAATCATTTAGTCAGTTAGCATGTAGTCTTTTAGTGAGGTAGGCTTTAGGGCATGAACTGCTTCAAAGTAGTATGCACTATGCATGTAGTGTTTTAACGATCGTCACACTTGTGGTTCAGGGCTATAGTTTAGTTTTTATATAAAATGTGTTTGTACAGTAATGGAATAGTATAAATTTGAAAGTTATTAATATACATTTATTTGTGATTCTTTTTTACAGATACAGAACAGGAGTGTTTCTCATCTGTTTGCACTCCTCTCGTGCAAGATTGTTTGGATGAAGGGTCCTTAAGTGTTTCATCATATTTGCCGTGCCACACGAGTATTTTTTGTTAGGATCCCCTCGTAACAGAACTCTTTTGCAAATCTTGGCATTGGTCTTTGTTTGCCACTCGAAAAAAGTAGAAAATTTTCACAACACTAAAGGAAAACGTTGTGGGCGTGGTGCATCCTCCAAAAATTCATCCTTAGATTCGGTGAATATTTTAAAGCGACAACATTTACAGTTTTTGTAAGTTAAACTTATAAAATTTTGTTAGCTGTATGCATTTTATATATCTGTGATTTGTATCTTGTTTTTTTTTTTGAGAATAGCATGTTGGGTTTTTTTAACAATCTTTGAGACTGTTTTTTTTTGCCCGCTGTTAAGTGATGAGTACGATTGAAAACACTATTTTTAGTGACATTTAATATATTCTGAGAACCCCAAAAAAGGCAAAAAAATACTTTGTGGAAATTATGCTGTGTTGTAAAAAATGTATTATTACATATTATAATTTTTTTTCCTTTTCTTTCACAGATCCAAATGTTAAAATAAGCAATTTTTATGAATTTAGATTGGAATGAAAATGTGAAAAAAATGTGTACCATTTTTTATTCCTATTACTTTGAAGGTAAGTTTAACTAAGTCTCAATATGCAGAATGAGGAGGTCTGCAAGAAGCTACAAAGTTGAAACATGTTTCTAAAAACACTCTGTTTATACCTATGTAATTTTGAAATCTGACCATAATCAGTTATCATGTGACCTGCAAAAAAAGAGATTTGAGGGGTTCATAATATTTCCCATTTTAGCTATTGAAGGACCGTAATTATTCCAATCATTCTTCTTTGAACATCTTTGCAGACAAAACTCTGTGGTTACCTTCTATCATTCGCAAGGAATTTTAAAAACGGAAATATGTCACTTTTTGTAACATAGTTATTGCGCAAGACACTCTTTTATATTTACAAAGAGAGGAAAAGGCACTCTGTGCACTTTTTATACTCCATGTAAATACAACCTCATTATGCACACCAGTTTGCATTGAAAGGGTGTTCTATAAGTGTTGTTGTGCAGGATTGCACTGAATACTCATAGAAGAAGACACATGTCTAGATTTATCAGAAATATTAAATCTCGATATGTGTGTGAATGGTGCACCATTCTAAAATTGGTGTAGGAAAGCACAACAAGGAGAAATGTTTTAATTTCTCCACATTTTTATATCTTCAATGCATGCTGAAATGTTCAGCATATATTGAAGGAGAAAAATGCATTTTCTCATTGTTTTTGTGCAGGAAGGTGTGTCTTCCTGTAGAAAAACAAACAGCACATGACACAGATATCCTTGCACTATAGTGCAAGGGTGCCTGTGTCACCACATGGCTGCAGTTTAAGCAGCCGTGCAGAGAGAAGCATAGATTTGCAACATATTTATGTACATATGTTTCATCCCTGTGCTTCGGAAGTACTACAGCACACTACAGTTAAAGAGGTTACTGTGTGATGCTGCAGCACTTCCTCATACTTCTGCACTTATACATTCACCATACGCTACTAATGCATTCATTCAGTCAATTGCGTACTACGCATACATAGATCTAAACTTTCACACACTAACAAAGACATTTAGCTCTTTTTTTAAACCAAGAAAGTTAGTTCTTAGAAGAACTTTTTTATTTCTTCTTTCTTCTTTTATATTTTTTTTGGGGTTTTCTGAACAATTTTTATTTATTTTTGGTTTTTCTGCAAAAAAAACCCAAAAAACAAAACAGGAGAAACCAAACAATGAACTTCAGGGAATAATAAAAAAAAACACAAAAAAACCTAGCAAATGCGACTTTCTTGCCGGCGGCAGATCAGATCGATCGACTGCTCACCATGGCACAAAGTCACATTGCACTTAGTGCAGAGCACTTTTAAATATTGGATTTGAGGGTGAATGTCCAAGGTTTGGGCTGATGGATGCACTCTTGATGTGCTCGGCTGCGATGAGGTGGAAGGCGCAGGAGCAGGAGTGTTTCTCATCCGTTTGCACTCTTGTCGTGCAAGATTGTTTGGATGAAGGGACCTCAGGTGCTTCATCATACTTGCCGTGCCGCACGAGTATTTCTTGTTAGGATCCCCTCGAGACAGCACTCTTTTGCAAATCTTGCATGTGACCAAGGTGGCATTGGTCTTATTCTGACCCTAAGGAAAAGTAAAAAATTTCCACACCACTGAAGAAAAACGTTCTTTGGGTGGTGCCTCCACCAAAAACTCATCCTCAGATGAGTGAGGAGATGCAGGTGATGCCTGCTGCCCTGAAGCCAATTTTAGTTGAAAAAAGTTAGAGCTAAGTGTAAACTTAGTCTAAAAAATCTTCTCTCCAAAGAGATGCTCCTCCAAAGAAGGTGAAAGAAGAATGATTGAATTGGGTGGTGTCTTTCAATACTTAGAACAGGAAGTGTAGTGAACCAATCAAATCTCTTTTTTTGCAGGTCACATGGGATCCGCGCACCCTGCGCTTACGCAGCACGCACCCAGCGCGCATCCGCGAAATTGAATTAAAAAAAATTATAGGATTAGATGTAAAAATATATTCGTTTTAAGACTAGTTTAGAGTTTGTCTTCAATAAATATTCACATGAAATACATATGTATGTTTTTTTAAATGTTAAATATTTCGCGGGATCCGCGCACCTACCGCGTCATAGACGCAGATGACGCATCGCGGAAGCGCGTAAATGTTGCGTTACTTACATCGAACGTGTCGCGTATAGGCTGGGAGTCGCGTACCGGTCGCATTGCGATCGCGCACTAAACACGTACCCAATGCATACCATGCGCGGATGCTAACATGTAGGGATCGAGAACAGTGCGCTTAGGGTGCGTGGATCCAAAAACATGGGAAAAAATTTATAAAATAAAGTTTTGAACATATAGTTTAAAAAATATTTTGAAAAATATAAAAAAATATGTTTGAAAAACCCATTAAATTCAAATAATATTTTTTAATTTTTAAAAGAATTAATTGAAAAAATAATTTTAAAACATGGTGATATAAACATGATATCTTCTGAGATAAGTTAAAGATAGGAATTAGCATTTAAAAAACCTTTGAAATTCACTGAAAAAACCATAGGTTTTATGCACGTTATCGTTAGGAATTGGCATTTAAAAAACCTTTGAAATTCACTGAAAAAACCATAGATTTCAGGGGTGTTATAGTTAGCTGGACATTTCCCACGTACAAAACCCTAGAAATTCCCCTGTTATAGTTAGTTCAGCTAACTATAACTCGCGCCCGCGCAATGCACTGCTGATGACGTCACATATTACACCACTCATGACATGGTCAGTGACATCACTGATGACATCACTGATGACATCTCAAATGACATCACTGATGACGTCATCCAGTGACTGTGTGTTTCTGTAAAGTTTAAATATGTTTTATATATTTATAGTGAAAGGCCTGTGGAAGAATGTGTGGCTGTACAAGTGTGTGAATGGATGATTTTCTGGGTGCGTAACTGACTCTATAAGTGAGTCATTAAATGTATCTTACTGCAGACTAGTGACTAAACTGTGTGAATGTCTGTATGTGTCTGTCTGTTGGTGTATAAGTGTCTGCATGGTTATGTGAATAGCTATATGAGTGTCTATATGGGTTATTGATTGGTAGTCTGAGTATCTTTATGGGTGCCTGAGTGTTTGTGTGGGTAGGGTGTGTGTGACTCTGTGCATAGATGTGTGAGTGGGTGATTCTATGGGTGCATGGTTTTAAGAGTGCATCTGTGATGAACTGTATGGTTGGGTGAGTGTATGTATGGGTGTGTTAGGGATTGAATGTATATCTTAGTGGCACATGTGTGACTAACTACATATGTGAAAGGCAGTATATGCATCTAAGAGTATATAAGTGGGTATATGTGAGAGTGTGTGATTGTGAGAGTGGCTGTATGGATGAGTGTGTGCTTGTATCAATGATTGTATAAGAGCGTAAGAATGTGGTACTATTTTTATGAGTAAGTGAACTTGAGTGTGTATAACTGCATAGGTGAGTAAATGGGAGTGTCATTAATTATTTGCATGACTGACTAGGTGTGAGAGTACCTCTATGGATCGTTGGTGGTATGTGAGTGTCTATGTAGGTGTATAAATGCATATGATAGTCTTTTACGGAGTGACTGTAAGTATGAGTGACTGTACAGGTGAGTGAGTGGATGTGTGTGTAGACCTAAGAGTTAATGAGTGGGTATGTAGTTATTGGTATTGGAGTATCTATGGTTTTGAGAATGTACGTCTGAAATTCTGGGTTGGTGTATCAATGGTTAAATTAGGGTGTGAGAAGATGCAGTAATTTATCACATGGATGATGTCATCAGTGATGTCATCAGTGATGTCATCAGTGATGTCGCTGGCCATGTCATGAGTGATGTAATATGTGACTTTATCAGCAGTACATTGCGGGGCCGCGAGTTATAGTTAGCTGAACTAACTATAACAGGGGAATTTCTAGGGTTTTGTACGAGGGAAATGTCCAGCTAACTATAACACCCCTGAAACCTTTGTTTTTTTTCAGTGAATTTCAAAGGTTTTTTAAATGCCAATTCCTAACTATAACGTGCATGAAAACTATGGTTTTTTCAGTGAATATAAGTCATACCTAAGGTAGGCTTTAAACAGCCCACAAGGTAGGGTGCATTGTATTCAAAAAGTGGGACATGTGTTTTTAGGTTTTACATATCCTGGTCGCGAAAAACTCCTAAATTTGTTTTTCACTGCCGGCCTATCTTTCCCATAGGTTAACATTGGGTTACATTTAAAGTGACAACTATGTATTGGGCAATCATTACAGACTGATGGGGTAACCCAAATAACGTCAGAGGACCTGGATACAATGTGGAAAAGATACAAGATGGTCCAGGCGCCCCTTATTTGGCGAAGCCAAACATGGTATTGTGACTGCTCAAATTAATTGATGACGTCACCAAAGCAAGTTTTCACAAATATTTTAAGAGCAATACATCCTCTTAACATCACACCAGAGAGAAAAAACACCACTTCTGTATGCTGGAGACAACATCTCATTCATATTCTCTTTTTTGCCATAGAAGAATAAAAAACATACGGATGTCAATGGAATTGTTATCACGGTTGCTCAGAGCAAGTGAGGAAGGGAAAAAGTGCTCATGTGCAGGGTGAGTGAAAAGAGAAAAGCATCAAAAGAAATAGATTAAAGAACTCTGTACCCTGTTTCACCCCTCAACCCTAGGCCTTGACTTTGTTGTACTACCACTCACCCAATCTGGAGGATGGATTCTGAACAGCATCTTACCTAGGAATGAACATGGGAGAATACCTTTGAATCATTCTGTAGACAGGTCAATTGTGCACTAACCTGCTGTCTTCATCATTCCTGCATCCAGTGTTCACCATATAGATCGGCCTATGCACTGCTAACACACTGCATAACTAAGGCGCCCCAACAGGGCTACGTGCATTGGCGGACACAGAAAAGCTGCCAGGAAGAAGACCAGCAGTCCAAAGGGTCTTAAATATGGGGAAAACAGTCAAGAGTTAGCCAAGCCTCACAATTGAAGCGAAAAGAACCATCAAAAAAGACCCAGATGAGCAAAGGAACTCAGATCCGGAGCCAGAAGCTCCGGGGCCACGGCATTAGTACTGACCCTACAGGCCATGCAACAGAGCCTCCTATCTATTGATAGCAAAACAGACTCCTTAAACCTGTGCATAGACAATATCACCACCAAACTTGATAAGCAGACTTCTAGGATCACAGCCGTGGAGCAAAGAATTTCATAGGCAGAAGACACAATTCAGGCAACCACAACTAAATGTACGAACATCGAGAAACTCCTGACCATAATTCACGTGAAAAACGAAGACATGGAGACGAGCTCAAGGCGCAACAATGTGCGCATTATAGGAGTACCAGAATCAACAAATACCGGAAAGATGGAAGTCTTTGTGGAACAGATGCTCAAGCAGCTATTCGACATGGAAGAATTGTACCCCATAATGGTGGTCGGACAGCCCACAGGTCATTGATGGCTAAACCTCTGCCTGGAGCAATGCCGAAACCCATAATAGCTAAAATGCTCTGCTATCGGGACCGGGATACGATATTGTGCCAAGCAAGAGAGAAACAAGAACTATACTACCAAGGATATCGGGTAGCTGTGTACCCAAATTTCACCGCAACAGTACAGGCTGCAAGGCGGGAATTCCAGGCTATCAAAAGGCAGCTGCAGAAAGAAGGGTTCCATGCGCCATGCTTTACCCTGCCCGGCTACGCTTTGAACACGCTAGGAAGCAGACAATATGCACAACTCCGGAAGCTGTGCAGGAGTTCATAAGGTCCATCACAAGAAGGAAACGCACCCTTCACACGTAAGACGAAGACAACACAGATCAATAAACCATGGAGCAAACAGAATAATTATGAAACAACTCCAGCTGGAGGCACGTACTGGAGGAGGTCAATATACAAAACTGGATCTTTTTACCACGCAACAGACAGCTGAGAGCGGGTCATCTGAAGGCCTGGAGGGAGTACGAGCTCCTGGCCCCCCTCCAAGACTGGAGGGAGTACAGGCTCCTGGCAGCCCTCCAAGCAGGAGAACCCAAAGAGACTGATAAGTACTTTGCTGTTGTTCAACAAATAGTTCTAAGGGGGACATAAGGGGACGTGTCTTTAGCATGTTTGGGATGCGGAAGTGGGAGGGGGTGGGGGGATCGGGTGAACGGGTTCTATGTTTACATCACCGCGGAACAGCAAAGGTACACACAAGGCACGAACAAGAGGCAACATGTACAAAACTGAAACAAATCCACCGGTGAGATGACATTAGCTAGTAACGCAGGCAACATCAAACTAGCATGCATGACATGGATCGTCAGAGGGCTGAACCCTAAGAAAATACAGTAAGTTCTAGCCTATCTCACCAGGCATGATATTCAAGTAGCGCTTCTGCAGAAAACGCACTTAACGAAACACAAAGAGACCAGGGAGGGCGCAACCTGGGCGGGAACTAGATTAGCATCCTCTTATTCCTCATATGCGCAGGGGTGTTAACATTGGTGAGAAGAAGAACGCCATTTAAGGTTACACACTCCATCATGGATGAGGCAGGACTGTATGCTATGCCGCAGGGCAGTCTGCGTGGGAATTAATAACGCTGGTTAAAGCATATGTGCCAAACGTGAATGACCCAGCTTTTTATGTAGGTATATTTAACGCTCTGAGCCCAATGCCACACTCAGAGATAATATGGGGGGGGGGAGAGATTTGAATACACACCTAGACAAAAAGCCACAATACTGTAAAACGGAAATACTCTTAGACTGCTGCAAAAATAGTTCAAAATGTGCAAAAAGGAGTTCAGTTCAATGCAGTGGTCTCTGCGACCCTTTTACTCACAAAGTACCTAGATTGGCAGTGCAAATTAGCAAAATGTCGCAATGAAGCTGTAGCGTTGATTCTTTCCACGCGAGGCCGGTGATGCGTCACTTCCTTGCCGCGAGGTAGGAGGTGAGGCGCCGATCTGCTGATGTGAGGTAAGGCGATGCTTTGAACTTCTGCACGCGAGGCCATTGATGCGATGAATCCTTGCCGCGAGGGAGGAGAAAAGGCGATGGCCTGTTGATGCATGCTGCCAGCAGGTTGCGATGCGAAGAAAGAGCGCTACGCATGGGAGCGGCGGTCTTGGTACGATGCGATGGAAATGGCGGCCGTGGTGCGTCCGCGCTGTGATGTTGTGATGCGCCGATCGCTGGGATGCGACGCTCTTGATGCGATGATCTTGATGCTGCGAGCACTCAGCGGCAGAAGCATGATGATTCTTGATGGCGCTCTCAGCTGCAGCGGCCCGCAAACATGCGGTGCGATGATTTCAGGTTGCGAGCACTTGGCGGCAGCAGTGTGATTCCCAAAGGGGCGCTTTCGGCTGCAGCGGCTTCCAAACATGCGTTAGCGGTGATTTCAGCCCGCATTCTCTGCAATGGAACAGGAGGCCCTGGAATCCTCAACAGGCGCCTCACCTGCAAATAGAAGTCCTCGTTGGGAGGATTCAGAAGGCTGGTGGTGAAGTCTAACGTGCCTGAGACTTCGACAGGAGGAAAGCTCAATTCAAGCCCTTGGGTGATTGCTTCAGCAAGATTCGTGAAAGTTCTCTCAAAGTCCTTTCCCCTCTTCTTCCAAATCCACTGGTAACTACTGCAGGCCAACCCCAGAAACAGCACACTGGCACAGGGGGCAGTCCAACTCCTGCAGATTCCTTGGTTACACGGACAGAGGTTCGTCTTGACATCCAGAAGTAATACCAATTGTAGGGGTTTCAGCACAGATATTTATACCCCAAAAGTCTTTGTTCAAGTCACTGAACCCAGCCACAACCGGTTCTGCTCAGTCCTGGAGCACTTTGTTTACAAGGCTGCATCCTTCCTTTCAGAAAGAGGGGGTCTGCTATCAGGCGCACTGTGGGAGGTGGAGCCAGCATTCACCTTGCCAGGCACAGCCCTGCTAAGGTCAAAGGGTCACCCCTCCCCTACTCCAAATGCAGATCTCTCTATTCAATCCAGGTCTGACTCAGCCTGCCCTGTCCCTCCAAAACCAGACAGCCAATACACATAACAGCGGAGCACAGTGGAAGGCTTAGGCAAGAAAGTACCTACTATCTAAAAGTATTATTTTCAAACACAGAATGTTAAAACCAACTTCACTAAAAGATGTATTTTATCATTCTGAGTTCAGGCATACGAAATTCGAATTTCCACCATGTTCCCTGAGTCAGTTAGGCTTATAGGATGTTATAATCAAACTGCCCATTCTGGCCTATGGGGAACAGGTAGCCTTGCAATAGTGAAAAACGAAAATGGCTGTAATTCACTATTAGGACATGCTACACATACCAAGACATGTTCTACCTTTCACATACTATGCACCCTGCCATAGGGGTGACTCACATGATGCCAAGGGAAGGTTTAGGGACTGGGAAGTAGGTTCACTTCACAGTCAACATGGCAGTTCCGGACTGCACACAGGCTCTGCAATGGCAGGCCTGGGATACACTTTACAAGCTGCTTCTGTGGGTGGTGCAATCAGCGCTGCAGGCCCACCAGCAGTATTCGGTCTACCAGCCCTGGGCACGCACGGTGCTCTATACTAGGGACTAAAAGGTAAACCAAATGAGCCAATTATGGGAATGTGAGAAGGTGTTGAATGAACAGGGTAGCGCACTCCTAGGTAAAATGGGATAGTTGATGAATGTGAGAAGGTGGCCTGATATATGCTGTCCACTAGTCCTAGTGGGCACCTTGTATCAGTCCAAACAACCCCTTATGGTGAATAGGTTTAAGACAACCTTATGTGAAAGCTATCCTAGTGGTAGCTATGGAGAGCAGCCTTCAGGCTAAGTCTTGAAGGAATGTAAAGCAGCTTGTTTTACCAGTCTATAATCTCTTGAATGATCAAATGAAAAGACAACCACACCAGGTATATATTCAAAATATATGTATTTAAGATAAATCACACCCCTCTAGTCTCTTTATGAGACTGGAGTTCGAAGTACTTCAGTTACAAGTGTTTAAGCCTCAGTTCCTATTACTTTCAATGGGGAATGTCGCGGTTGGAATTTTAAAGATTAGGGACACTTCAAATCGAACTAGGACCAAAGCCTTTTGGACTTAGACAGTTCTAGGGCTAGCACCCTCGAGAGTACCGGAGTACTTGAGTTACCTCACCCAGGTAAGCCGGGTGCATAGGTATCTTTTGGTGTCGGGTCGCGTCGTCGATTCCAATGGAAGCCTGCAAAGAACTGCTGCTGCCGAGAAGAGGAGAAGTGACCGGAGAGATCCAAGCCTGGATCTAGGATGTAAGGAACCTGAAAGCAGAGGAGACAGAGTCTGGGTCCCTTGCCAGTGACCTAGGGCAGGATGGACCAATGCCCACAGATGTCGGGTGCTTCAGGTGAGTTGTCGAGTGTCTTGACTCTTCAGCCACGATGTCCAGGAGGCGTCGAAGAAGTCCACGAGCAGGATTCGAGCTGTCCCATGAAGTCTGTTGAGTGCTGCGGTGTCGGCGACCAGAAAGGACCCAACAAGCCTTGGTAACGGCAAGTCTCAGGAAATCAGAGAAAGGACTGCGGTGCAGACCAGCAAGGTCTGATGGACTCACCCAGCAAGGGTAAGTAAGCACAAGTCTGGAACAACCAGAAAAGCACAAGTAGAAGTGGAGATGCCTTTGTGGGGACCTGCTAGCCAACGGGCTAGTGATCGTGAAGGAGCCTCGAGCGGTTGCACTTGGAGCTGGCTCATGGGTCACTCGTGGAGTGGAGGCCAAGAATCTTCGGTGCAGTAGGTGCTCAAGGCTAGGGCTACTAGGAGCCCAAAGCACAACTTCGAGGATGAATGGGAAGGTGTTGTTGCTGCAAAAGTTCACGGTGTGCAGGGGACATGGTTTCACATTACCCACGGTAGCCACGGGCCTCAGCTTTGCTGTGGACTCAGGGTAGCCTCAGGGAAGCCTGTAAATCTACCTCTGGGGATGCAGAGACTTCAGCAACCGGCGGGAGCTTCAGTAATGCAGACTGGTCAGCTGCTTTTGCACCCATGTGAAGCAGATCCTACTCTCCTACAGGGAATAGCAATTCATACAGTCAATTCACAATAGGGACCATTCGCGCTGTGGCACTGAATGGCAGTGGCACAACACCCAGAACGTCTAATACCAGCAAAAACAGAGGAGACAAAAGCGAAAAATGGAAGGGAGTCCCACGTCAATGGTGCCAGGTCTAACAATAACCCTGTCAGAATGAACCTGCGGATCCCAGAAAGCATTCCACTACAATATACACGTCGTTTCAGAGGGGAGGCTTTGCTGGACCCGATCTTTAACATGTAGCGAAAGCATACGGCGAGGGAGGAAGGCCGGGCCATAATTTAGTATCCGAAACAGCAATTAGTAAAAGTCAGCACCCCATAACACAGATTACTGATGAGAAAGGGAAGAGATACTATGACCCAAAGGGAATATTGTCGCAATATAAGGGTTTTTTGTGAAAGCCGATATGCATCATGCAGGCAGGTCCAACCAGACGAGCTGGAAGACGACTTATCTGATATAGCACTCCCATGGCTGTCTGACCGTCAGAGGGAATATCTTAACCAACCCATAGAGGAAGCGGAGCTGAAAGAGGCGATACATGCATTACCGAATGGTAAAGCGGCAGGTCCAGAGGGACTAAGTGGCGATTTTTACAAGACATATGCGGACCTGCTGGCTCCGCACATGTGGGAGATGTACATGGAAGCATATGAAACAGGCACTCAACCTGCAACACTACTTGAAGCCTTAATAATAACTCCGCTCAAACAAAACAAACCTGTGATTAGATGCGACTCATACAGGCCGCTTTCTCTTATTAATATAAATGCTAAAATCCTGGCCCATGTTTTAGCCACTAGATTGCAACCCCTCATGACACTGATGCTGCTTCCAGACCTATCGGGTTTATTCCAACTAGGTCCACCACTCATAACCTCCGCACACTGTTTGCGGTATTTCACCAGCTCAACCCGGAGCTTAATGCGGTGGCAGTTATGCGGACGCGGCTAAAGCATTTGACTCGATAGAATGGAGTTATGTGCTCCAGATACTTCAATCAATCAATCAATCAATCAAAGCCATTTATAAAGCGCACTACTCACCCGGAGGTTCTCAAGGTGCTTGGGGGGGGAGGGGGTGCCGCTACTGCTCGAATAGCCAGGTCTTGAGCTTCTTCCTGAAGGAGAGGTGGTCTTGGGTCAGGCGCAGGTCGGTCGGGAGGGAGTTCCAGGACTTGGCGGCCAGGTAGGAGAAGGACCTTCCTCCTGTTGTCGCTCTTCGGATGCGGGGGACGGCGGCGAGGGCGTGGCTGGTTGATCGGAGATGGCGTTTGGGGGCGTAGAAGTTGAGGCGGTTGTTGAGGTAGCTCGGGCCTTGGTCGTGTAGGGCTTTGTGTGCGTGGGTGAGGAGACGGAAGCTGATTCTCTTGTTGACGGGGAGCCAGTGTAGGTCTCTCAGATTTCCGGAGATGTGGCTGCTTCGGGGGATGTCGAGGATGAGTCTGGCTGAGGCGTTCTGTATCCTCTGGAGTCTCTTCTGGAGCTTGGCTGTGGTTCCGGCGTAGAGGGCGTTGCCGTAGTCCAGTCGGCTGGTGACAAGGGCCTGGGTGACCGTCTTCCTGGTCTCGGTGGGGATCCACCGGAAGATCTTCCGTAGCATGCGCAGGATGTTGAAGCAGGACGAGGAGACGGCGTTGACTTGTCTGGTCATGGAGAGGGAGGAGTCCAGGATGAAGCCCAGGTTTCGTGCGTGGTCTGTCGGTTTGGGTGCGGTGCCCAGGGCGGGGGGCCACCAGGAGTCGTCCCAGGCGGAGGGCGAGGAGCCCAGGATGAGGGCTGGTCATCATCCACTCGGCTACGTCTTTCATCCCTTCGTGGAGGTTGGCTCTGGCGGCGGCGGGGTCGTTGGTCAGGGAGAGGATCAGCTGGGTGTCGTCTGCGTAGGAGATGATGTTGAGGTTGTGTTGGCGTGCGATGGCCGCAAGGGGGCTCATGTAGACGTTGAAGAGGGTGGGGCTCAGTGATGATCCTTGGGGGACGCCGCAGATGACTTTGGTGGCCTCTGACTTGTACGGTGGTAGGCGGACTCTCTGTGTTCTTCCGTCGAGGAAGGAGATGATCCATTCCAGTGCCTTCTCCTGGATTCCGACGTTGCTGAGGCGCTGCACTAGGGTGCGGTGGCAGACAGTGTCGAATGCCGCGGAGAGGTCTAGGAGGATGAGGGCCGCGGTTTCTCCATTGTCCAGCAGGGCTCGGATGTCATCGGAGGCAGCGATGAGGGCGGTTTCGGTGCTGTGGTTGGCTCGGAAGCCAGACTGTGAGGGGTCGAGGGATCCATTTGTCTCGAGGAAGGCGGCCAGCTGCTTGTTGACGGTCTTCTCGATGACTTTTGCAGGAAACGGGAGCAGCGAGATGGGGCGGTAATTCTTGAGTTCGGTGGGGTCCGCTGTTGGTTTCTTTAGTAAAGCGCTGAGTTCGGCGTGCTTCCAGCTCTCGGGGAAGGTGGCGGCGTCGAGGGAGGTGTTGATGATGTCCCGCAGATGGGGCGCGATGACAGCGTCGGCCTTGTTGAATACGTGGTGAGGGCAGGGGTCGGTCGGAGATCCGGAGTGGATAGAGTTCATCGTGCGGATGGTGTCTTCTGTGTTGATCGGGGTCCAGGCGCTGAGGGTGGTGGTGGGGGGCGTTGTTGCGGTCGTGGGGGGCGTTGTTTGTGGGATGAAGCTGTTGTGTATGTCCGCGATCTTGTTGTGGAAGTAGGAGGCGAGGGAGTTGCAGAGGTCTTGCGACGGGGTGATGTTGTTGTTTCCGGCGTTGGGGTTGGAGAGCTCTTTCACGATGTTGAAGAGTTCCTTGCAGTTGTGTGCGTTGTTATCCAGCCGGTCCTTGAATGCAGTTTTCTTGGTGGCGTGGATCAGTTGATGGTGCTTCCGGGTGGCGAGCTTGAGGTTGGTCATGTTGTCCGGTGTTGGCTCCCTTCTCCAGGCTTTCTCGAGGGCTCGGCAGTTCTTCTTGGAGCTCTTGAGTTCGTCGGTGAACCATGGGGCCTTCTTGCTGCCGGGTCTGCTGGGCGGGGTCCTCAGTGGGGCGAGTTCGTCCGCGCAGGTGCTGATCCACTTCGTGAGGTTGTCGGCGGCCTGGCTAGGGTTCGCTGAGCTGGCTGGAGGGTGCTGGCTCAGGGAAGCGGCGAGCTGGTCGGCTGTGATCTTGTTCCAGCTTCTTCGAGCATCCTGTTGCTGGTGGTGGTGGATCGTGGTTCTTCTGAAGGTGAAGTGGACGCAGCTGTGGTCCGTCCAGTGGAGTCCAGTGGCGTGGCTGAAGGCGATGTCTTTGCTGGATGAGAAGACGGCGTCGAGTGTGTGTCCGGCGAGGTGGGTGGGGGTGGACACCAGCTGCTTGAGTCCGAGGTTGGCGAGGTTGTCAAGCAGGGTGGTGGTGTTGCGGTCGTTGTTGTTCTCCAGGTGGAAGTTGATGTCCCCCAGGAGGATGTAGTCAGCGGAGGGGAGGGCGTGTGGGCTGATGAAGTCGGCGATGTCTTCGCTGAATGGTGTGCGTGGTCCCGGGGGTCGGTAGATCAGGGTGCCTCTGAGGGTGGTCTTGGGGTCGGTGTGGAATGGGACTCCCCAGGGAATTTCAAATTCAAAGAATGGGACTCCCCAGGGAATTTCTGGAGTGGATCGGCCTCTTATACAGGTCGCCTGGGTAATGGATGTGGCTTCTCACCAATAAGCCACACCCAACCCCTGCACTCCCACCTGGGAGGCAAATATACCACTGCACCATTGAATAATATACACTTTTGAGCATATAATGAATGTCTTTCCACCCCTGGCGCAGCAAATACTTCAACACAGATCAAACAGCACCTTTTGGAAAGGGGTTTAATTTAACAAAATGCAAAGACTCTCTCTCTTCTAGAATAAGACATGGGTTTTATTACACAATGTTCTCTAAACAAAGGCTGTCTCAGATACCAAATGCACAAGGTTCAAATATATGTAGCAAACTTATAATCTAAAGGCATGAATCAATAACTGAGCAATAATAATCTAAATGCATTAATGATACTGATTAATACACAAGCAGTAATTGATATAAGATAGGATACACTGGATGTGCACCTCCCACACCACAATGAAAACACCTCAAATGATCAAAGCCACTTGCTAAACATCACAATGGTAATTATCACAAAACGTAATGCATCACCTGGCATCTTAGCCCACTTCCAGCTGGGGAAGCCTTTACACAGCCGGGGATCAGAGCTTCAGAAACCAAGGTCACTCAGAGATAGGCACGTCTGCCCTCGCTCGGATTCCAAACTCCCAGTTTCTCAGCCTGCAACCCTCAGCTTTAAACACACTAGAAGATTTGCGAAAGACCTCCTCCCACCGCCAGAGGAATTTTACCAGAACTGGACAAGTTCAAAGCAAGCATCCCCTGGCAGTAAGGAGCTCTCACGTCCCTTCCTCCATTCTCACATCTTCCAACCTCTATCTTTACGAAGCTCTTACACAAGGCCTTCCAGAGTACGTTAAACAAAAACAATCGCTCAGGAGCAAGACCTTGAATGTAAATAACCCAAACAACTCGCAAGCACTGCTGTGCACGCAGAGAAACAAGGCAAAGTCAGACATGAGGCCCTGTCAAAGCTAATAGTAAGCACCTATAATTCTCAACCACACAACTTACAAGCACCACTGTGCACACAGAAAAGATTGAAGCAAGGTAAAGTCAGAAAGCAGTATGACATTAAGCCATGTCAAAGTCAATAGTAAAGACAGCAAGATTACAGAACAGAAGGGAAGCAAGTATATGCAGGACCATCCTACATTAAGGTTAGGGTAAAATAACACTCTAAAATCAGTTACAATGGTGGTAGTTGGAGGTCATCATAGGGTGCCAAACCACAAGAGTGGCTCTTTCGTTACACCCTGTTGTGAGAAGATGGATAGAGGGGTACCCATCAGAAACGATAGAGATAAACAGAGGCACATGGCAGGGATGTCCCCTATCTCCGTTACTGTTGTCTCTAATGATAGAACCATTGGCATGCATTATAAGACAATGGCATAGAGACTTGGCGCTACGCTTCAGTCAAAGACCGCTCAACATATCCCTGTACCCGGATGGTGTGGTGCTCTGCATGCGAGTACCAGAAACACATCTGGCAGGAGGGCTGTGCGATATGTTTGGTTCAAGCAGTTCTCCAGGCTCAGTATCAACTGGGAAAAATCAACTATAATACCTCTCACGGTACACACGACACCGTAGGAACTGGAACACCCACTAGAATGGTCCACACAACCTGTGAACTATCTAGGAATATGGGTAGATAGGAACCCAGATTTAGTTATATGGGAAAACTATGCCCGAGCACTAACCAGATTGGAAAACAAGGTAGAACGATGGATAAAAGTGCCATTATCGCTGTCAGACAATACAGCGCTGATAACAATGATAATACTCCTGGAGTTCCTGTACCTGTTTTGTTTACAAACATTCCCATATCCCTTCCAAGTGTACTCTTCACAAATGTACGCTCCCAACTACTGAGATTAATATTGGCGGGGAAGCAGCCAGGAGTTAAGCTGGAAATCCTGACTATGCCATACAAAAGTGGAGGAATTGGGGTTCCGGATCTCAATCTGCATTATTTGTGCACCCAGCTGGCATTTTGCGCATTACTGGCACAACCCACATATGTATACGCCGCACTTTGCGTTGGAGGAGGCGATGCACACCCTATACCGCCATGGAATTTGTTGCTACATCACAAAAGGATGATACCACACTCAGACATAAATACAAAACAGTGTACTACTGCAGCGTGGCAAAAGCTGGGGAGCAGAGCAAGGAAACTACCACTATACGCCCCATTACTACTGGTCGAGTACCACCCAGCAGGCTCGGTACTGCAGGAGCGGGGAGCTCTCAATGTACTGAAACAGGCGGGCATTGCGAGGATGTCCAGTTGGTTCCCAGAAGGGCGGTTTATCACCCTAAAGGACTTACAATACATACAAAACAAGACGCCACTATTTCCCTTTTTATAGCACTCGCTTGGACTGGCGTTGAGGGACCTATTCTCGACATTCCCAGAAGCCCCCCGACACCTACTACACTACAGACTCTGTAGGCGACACCCACACGCTGCAGGCTAGTGATCAAGCTATACAAAGCTGCACAAGGAGAGGAAAAACCCTCCCAACCAGGCGTTAGAGCACTGGAATACACAAAAACACCCCCAGCTTAGAGAAGAAGAATGGGCAGGATGCTGCAGGCAGAGATGTGAACTTCCAATTGCAATCTCCGCATTATACATTTTAAATATATACAGCAAGTGTATTACACCCCTGCAAGGTTGTACAGGTATGGTAAAAGAGACAGTGACGTGTGTCAAAGATGTGGGAAAGATAAGGCGGATTTTATACACCTAGCATGGGACTGTGACAAGATAAAATGCTTCTGGACGGAGGCGGTCAGAAATGTAACAAAATGATTGGAATTAGGATGCAATGCAGTCCACACACCTGCTTGCTAGGATTAACTCCCAAACATGAACGAAGGGATCTACAAATTTACAGCGATAACGTTATTAGTAGCCAAGAGACGTGTGGCAAGGAACTGGGGAAGAAGATCTGTCCCCACACTGGCACAATGGGTAAAAGACTCCGTCCAGGGGCGTATCACAGGCCCCCGCAGCCCCACGCTCCAGGGGCCCCTTCACTCTCAGCGGAGGGAGACGGCTGCGCCTGCAAGCAAGCCTCTTCAGTCTCCCCAAGTCCCCATAAATTAAGCTGTGCGCGCACACCACGGTGACGGCCTCTAAGCCTCCGAGTCTTCCCTCTCTTTCTGTCTCGCTCCTTAATGAAAACTGAGACTTCAAGAAACGGATATTACCCTCTCTTTCCTTCTTTCGTTTATTTGCTCCCCTGTGAAATGGATCCAAAAAAGAATAACATTTTTGCTGGAAACGTTGTCTTTTTCTGACACAAGTGCAGCCTTGGGGTGGAGAGAAATAAAACATTCCAAATGTGAAAAATAAATAACTAATTAAAGCAAGACCGAGTGGTTGCAAGGTGGTGATTGATTTATTTACACCTAAACACATTAGTGCCACTTTACAGTCTTTGCCAGTGAAGTGATACTTTTGTTTACTCCTCTCTCTTTGAATAACATAGTTTTCCCTGTGTGGGAAAGTGCACCTTGCCTGGAGGGACTGAAATACCTGCTTGATGGGTGAATTGGAAAACAAAATGTGTACAGCGACTGTGTGTTTACGAATGTGGTCTTTTTATACCATACTGCCTATGTTTTCAAAGGATATAAGCAATGGGCACTGAAACGGGTCCCTTCCGGGCCCTGTAGTCATGGCCTTACCTTTTCATGCAAAAGCACTCACTAATTTCAGAATAATGAGTGTAAAAGGAAAAAGGTAACCATGTAGTTCCTGCTTACATTTCACATGCTTTACTTAATCTTGCATTCCCTATGAGTGTTTGTTTTTTCTAGGATGTTGTTAATTTTTTTTAGGCAACATATTGCTCTTGTCTAGTGCGTAATTAGAATTGAGTCACATCCAGGTGTTTATAGTGGGTCAGTGCAGTTCAAGTTTCTCTCAGTGGGGCAGTATGGTGTTCAGTGGGGGAGAGGATGTGGCGCTATGGTCAGAGCTGCTGAAGTGTAACTGGTGAACCATGTTCAGCCTTCATGACCAGGCTCCCAGACCACTCTCCTGAGGGAGCACATTCCTGTGCTACACCTTAGAAGGACTGCAAGACCTTAGAAGCCCTGGTGTCTTAGCACCAGCAGGTGGACCCTAGCAATGGCAAGTGTGGATTAACCTTGAAGGCCTGTCCACCACTATCCATGAAGTTCACCTCCGGACTTGGGGACAGACCTATGAAGCAGCACACCATAGAGTGGCAGTGACGCTGTCACTGAGGTCACAGGACCCTTGAGCAGGGTGGCTCTAGGGCAGTACGACCGCACCGGGCGCTAACTTCAGGTGGGGGCGGCGTGTTTGTAAGTATAATATGGTTTTAAAAGCACTTGCTGCCTCCTTCCTGGCCTCCCACATTTTTGGGCAACAATAAAAATGTCTTAACTCCAGTGATTAATGTTCTTAGTAGAGAGAGATGGTGTTTTGTCTAGTGGAAGGTTTGACTTATGAAAAGGAATGGCAGAGGTGTAATGTGCATGCTGCTAAGAACATGTGCCATGCATATCACAAAGTGCACAGAATGTGAATAGGTCAGTGGGTTCCTGCTTTTATCAGAGACACCCTATTGTTACTTGCAGTTAATAAGTTAAAACCCTAACATAGAACAGTGAGCTATTAACTGTCCTCTAAGAGCTGCATGCAAACTCCAAGGTATAAATTAGAGCGTTATGTTTTTTTCTCCAGTCTTCGATTATCCTAATGTTGCAAAAAAGGGTTCATTTGGGTAGAAATCAATTCTGATTATTAAAGAGAACCCCTAACCATGGTATTATGTTTTTAATTCTGAGTTTGTGTTTCTGCAGGCCAATCACTATTAAACTATGCTGCCTACTAATATGGTTGTGATGTGACTCCTACACCTTGTAGTCCTTTGTCTTATGTAACATTTCCTACACAGTGATTTACACAAATATGAATGATTGTCTCTGTGTAATATGTGTGATGTAAAGTGCTCTGATACCCTCACTGGTATTAGCGGTGCTGTACATTTTCTGATACTTTATTATTTTGAAATTTTACACATGCTAACAGTCTCCGCAAAGATTGTTCCTTAGTAGTACTGGTGGAACATACAACTGCAGCAATGAGAAAGGTGACCAGGCAACCTTTGCAAAGGGCCCTCCACTTCACAGCAGCACAAGTCACATTTTTTAGTAACTTTTGATGTGTTTGAGCTATAAACAATTTATTAGTTAAAATCGTCAGATTATGCAGCAAATGATGTATTATGTAGCAAATATGGCAAAGCCATAGTTATGTGGAAAACATTTGCAAACTAGGATATTTTGCCATTCATGTTTGAACTCTCTCTCTAGGCATCTTGAAGCTGAAAAACTCCTGCATCCATCCCAAACCGGGTTTCGCCCCTCTCATGGGACTGAAACAGCCTTATTGGCAGTCGCGGAAGACTCTAGAAGGATTCTTGATGCAGGTGGTTCTCTAGCCGTGATATTGTTAGATCTCAGCGCGGCATTTGATATGGTTAATCACCGTATCCTAATGCATCGACTCAAAGATCTGGGTTTGACAGGAACAGCCCTGAATTGGCTGTGCTCTTTCCTCTAGGGTAGATCCTTCCAGGTCTTCGAGGGCGAGGCCATTTCAAGCCCTAGACCCCTTTATTGTGGAGTGCCTCAGGGGTCGTCCCTGAGTCCCACTCTATGGTTTACATGGCTTCTCTCGCGGACATTGTTCTACCCTTTGGGGTGCATATAATTACATATGCCGACGAAACTCAATTAGTGGTGGCATTTAACTACAAAAGCAGCTCCCCTACTTGTCTTGGCCGTTGCCTCGAGGAGGTGATGAGGTGGATGTGCCATTCCCATCTAAAACTGAACGGTGATAAGACCGAGCTTATGTTGCTCGGAAATCCCTCCCCCCTCGAGGTTTCCTCTATCTGGCCAGCATGTATGGGCCTTGTGCCTATCCCCAAATCTTAAATAAAGAGTTTGGGTTTCTGGCTTGATTCTGAGCTTAGCTTTAAAACCCAAGCAAGGAAACTTGTTGCCTCCTACTTCGGTATTCTAAGACTGCTGCGTAAAGTGTTGCCTTTGCTAACCCCTCAAGCAAGAACGCTTGTGGTCCAGGCACTTGTCTTATCCCTCCTGGACTATGGCAACGCTCTTATCTCGGTGCTCCCTGTGCGGTCTTTAAGAAACTTCAAATCATGCAAAATTGTGCAGCAAGGATTCTTGAGGGTACTCCAAGCCACCAGTCAGCCAAAGCTGGACTTAGGTCTTTTCATTGGCTTCATATTCAGGAAAGAGTCCACTTTAAAGCCCTCTGCACCACCCATAAGATGCTAGGGGGTGTGGGACCGGCTATCATTTCTTCCTTTGTCCAGCCCTACCAAGCCAACAGGCGGTTACATTCAAATGACCTCCACCTGGCGTCTGTTCCCAGAATCAAGAGGTCCAGAAGTGGTGGCCGGCGCTTCTCTTACAACGCCGCTAAACTCTGGAACTCCTTACCGCTTCAGCAACGTAAAGAGCCAGACCACACCGTCTTCCGCAGGAGGCTCAAAACCTGGCTTTTCCTTAATTGATTGCCACAGCGTAGTGAGGTTTCTGCCCTAGCACTGGGATGCCTTCGGGTAACCATGCACTTTATAAATGCTATTTCATTTCATTTCCACTGCTCTTGTGGAAAAAGGGCGGAGAAGTGCTGATGACAGAAAATCCATGGCTGGGAGACAAATGGCTTGCGATCCACCTTTAAGGATATTTGGGACATTCTGTGATTGGAAATGTATCCCACTTTGTGTATGTATTTTAATGTCAATAACACATATCTAACCTTAAATAAACATGTGTATCTATTGGCTAAATTAAATAATGTAATAAGCTGTAACCGGTCAGTGAAATGGGAAACAAATACTAAAAATTGGGATATTTTGCTCTTTCTGCCACACCTCTCACTCCGCCCACTGACCCAATACATTGGTTATTCCCGCCCTCTGATTCTCCTCCCACAGTTCCCCTACTTTTTTTCCCCCACTTCGACCACTGCCTGGCACTAACATGCATTAGAGACAACTGTGGGCTTTTACCACTGGGTCTCGCAGAGAATGACACCTCAGGTCCATACACCGGGGCTACACAGCACGTTTCTGGGTTCTCCGCACAACGTGTTTGCTATTTGACACCAGACTTTTGCAGCTTGTGTTGAGGAAATTAAACATCCCCTTGTGCTTGTATAAAACATAGCTGCCAAGTGGCATTGGCACCATGTCGTGTCCATTCGTAGCTTTTATCCAACAACACTTTGCATGCTGGAATGTTTAACCCCTTACTTAGATGGTCACAGCACAACTCCCAGAATGCAAGACGCTATTGGCTTAAAATCCCGGCCTGGCTGGCGGGGTGTCACACGTGACGATAGAGCCATTTGGAGGCAATGGTGAATCTGTACTTTAGCAGGCGTGCCTATACTCTTAGTGAATTGTAAATACCGCCAGTGTTGACACACTGAGGTCTCAGACCTTTGTTTGTTATGAACTAAGGCCCAGTCTGGTGGTTCAGGTCAATCCTTGTGAGGGAAGCTGCTGGACTTGTTTTTACCATGCACTTTGAAAGTATTTTCACCTTGATGCATGAAGAAAGTCGATTGTTTTACAAAACATGCTTGATTTTTGTATATTGCTGGACTGGTGATTGCTTTTTTATGCATTTTGAAAGTATTTTCACCTTGATGCAAGAAGAAAGTCGATTGTTTTACAAAACATGCTTGATTTTTGTATATTGCTGGACTGGTGATTGCTTTTTTATTCACTTTGAAAGTATTTTCACCTTGATGCAAGAAGAAAGTCGATTGTTTTACAAAACATGCTTGATTTTTGTATATTGCTGGACTGGTGATTGCTTTTTTATGCACTTTGAAAGTATTTTCACCTTGATGCAAGAAGAAAGTCGATTGTTTTACAAAACATGCTTGATTTTTGTATATTGCTGGACTGGTGATTGCTTTTTTATGCACTTTGAAAGTATTTTCACCTTGATGCAAGAAGAAAGTCGATTGTTTTACAAAACATGCTTGATTTTTGTATATTGCTGGACTGGTGAGAGCTTTATTGTGCACTTTGGCAGTATTTGCGCTTTTCTTTTGCTTTACCAACTACAGTTAGTGTAGATTCTGTCATTAGGGAATTGCTGATATGGTTTGTTTTATTCTACATGTGGTGTTATTTATGGTGTTGCTTGCACTTGTCTGTAATATGTGTGCCTTAAATCTCGTATTTAGCATTGTTTACACTACAGAAATGATAATTTAAAACAGACAAACATCTGCATCAATGTTCTGAAGCACCCAGTTTTCTTCCTCAGCCTTGTTTGCCTGCCTCTTTTGCGATGCTTACTAATAAAGACAGGATGGTAGAAATTGCTTCCTCAGTTCACGTTATTATCATGCACAACCCTTGACAGTCGCTAGTGTGTGGCATGCAGATAATTCACCAGTCTATTTCTCTTGACTTTCGCAGGATACTGAGTTATAGATTGTGTACGTCTCATGTATATTGTCAGTTGAGTTTTTATGGAATTGCAGGTTTGGGTTGGTCTTTCAAAGTTTCAAGGTATTGTCCATTAATGTCAATTCTATTTCGACCCTTCATAGTTGTTCTTTGTTCTTCAGCCGAAGGCAGTTCCTGAGACAATAGGATCGCTCCTTGGCATTATTCTGATTTCTGCCTCAGTTAAATAATCTGCTTTTGACAGTATTGTTACAAATGGCGTAGCTTGTATGTTAAGAGTGTTTCCCACTTTCTCAATAGAACTTACAGAAAGACAATATAGAGGCATTTCATTTAAATGTTGGAGGTTTCAAATCAAAATATGCTAGATTTCTGGGTGGTAGGGCGAAGTGGTAGATGGAGGGCCGCGCCGCCGGTGGAGGTGGGCCCCCTCCATGTGCTTTGCAGGGGGGCCCCTCAAGTTTCGTTACGCCACTGACTCCGTCTACTGTAAGGAGACACTGGCCTTATATGCAGAAGAACATCCAAGAATGTCCAGACCGAAAAACATATGGGGGCTGCGAACCGAATACTGAAGGGAAAGAGACGTTGAGAAAGAAGACACTGGTGGTTAAATGTCCAGACTCGGTGCTATGGAACAGAATGTTATCTATGGCTGTACATGTCAACACTTTACAAAGCAATGAAAAATGTGGTACGGTGGGCTAAGGTGAGGATTTACATTGTAATGTAGATTATTTTTTGTTTGTTGGTGAATAAAATAATTTTTAAAAAACAGATAACCACAGTTGGCGCTTTACGCTTTTAGGTGCTATTTTCACTAAGCACTTTATACTTGCTTGTCTCCTGTTCTACTGATTGGATTTTTTGTCGTTTTGGTGTAATTTTATTAATTAAAATGTACTCTATATTTCTAAACTGGTGTGGGATTTTATGTTGTGTTTTCACTTTATTACTGTTTGAGAGCTGCATAAATACTTTGGGCCTCATTTATGAGAAGTGACGCATCTCTGCGTGAAAGCAGCGATGCGTCACTTCTCAGTGCGCCCTCCTTGTGACACCAATGATGCGTCATATTTATAATATGACGCATCATGTCGCAAGGAAGGACAGATACGTCAGTCTAACTGACGTATCTGTCGGCGGAAAAAGCGGTGCATTGCTGGAGTTGTGTTGGAAGCCTGACGCAACTCCAGCAACGTTCTTTTCAATTGGGGCAAGCCCCATGTGAAAGGGCATGCGTCACCCTTACGCCTGCCTCATGGTATTGGCGTCCTAGAAGTGACGCAGCGAAATCTCATAGATTTCGCTGCGCCACTCCTACGACTCTTTCTTGCGGGGGTATGCCCACCCTACATACATTATACATGGCACAGGTATAATGTAGCGCAGGGGTTTACGATGTGACGCATCTAGGTAGATGCGTCACTTGGTAAATATGGCGCATCATGGCGCATGTTTTACGCCACTGGTGTGTCACAAAAAGTGACGCACCGGTGGCGCAAAAGTGAGCCCCTTTATATATTACCTTTAATTTAAGCTTGGCAACTTTCCAGGATAAGAACAGGTTAATTGAATGAATTTTCGTGGTTCACCCGGACAAGGATTGTGGTTGTTCCATGAGTCGGGCTTCCACCCGCCTCAAACAATAATCCAGTTTCTTACAACTGTACGCGCAAACCACAAAGTAGAATATTTTGGCCTGGGAGGATCAGGCCGCCTGATCCCTGTCAGTCTAACATGACTGGGTGTTTGTCCAAGTGTTTTCCTTGTAAAAGAGCATGTCTTGCAGATGTAAAATTATTTACTGATCTGTAGCCCAAGCCTATGCAGCTTAGTATGAGAAAGAATGTATTACCAGTTGCAAATCTGCACACTTCGTTTGTTGCAACAACATGCCAGTCTGCTCTAGGGAGCAGAATACCATCTATGGGTCCTGTTTGACCAAGCTTGATTCATGCAGCTTGTCTTGAAAACATGGCACTTGCTAACTTCCTGAAACCTTCCATGCCACAAGCTTCAGCTGGCCCGTCAATGTCCAGGGATGCAACCGTCCTCCTGTGTCTTCCATGACCTCTGGAAACACCAGGAGCCGGAGTCCACAGTTGGGCCGTCCAGTTCAGAGTCAACAGAGCCACATTGGATTTCTGCCTCCTCTCCTGGGTGGCCACTCGAAGGATCCTCATGACAGAAGGAAGGGACAATGAATGGTTCACTCCACTCTTGCTTTTGTCAACGGATCTGATTTCCAACTGAAGAATTCCTTGAGTTGTCTGTTCAACCGAGATACAAAGAGGTCGATCGTGCATGGACCCCATTTCTGCTGCACCTCTTAGTGCACCTGAGCATGCAGCTTCCAATCGCTGGCATCCGTCAGCTATCTAGATTTCCAGTCTGCTATCACATTACTTGTTCCGGAATGCATTCTGCAGTAACTGAAATCTTAGAGACAGATATGCCAAAAGTCTTTATCTATCTCTGTCAACATCCTCGACTTTGTTCCCCCAAACGTGTTGATGTAAGAAACTGCTGAGATGTTGTCCATCCAAAGGACTATGTAACGGTTTGCCTTTCTGGGTAAGAAGGTTTTTATGGCCAGGAGTTCAGTTGGGGTGAAGTACGATTTCTGCTTTTACACGGGGACCGCCAGTGGAGACCGTGCTGCATCGGGCTCCACCTGTTGTCGTCTGACTGAGTGGTGACCTCTCACTGTGATCTCAATATGGCTCTGCCATGCCAGGCTTCCATATGTTCCAAGGTAGCTATGCTTTGGCGTATAGCATGGTTTGATTCACACACACTAAACTTCTATGAATTTGTCACATGTGCAGAGTCTTCAGTGAACTGTTCTGTAGAGGAGCAGGAGGATCTCATGTAAAGATGATGCCGGGCGCCCCGCGATACGGGGTACTAGTCACGAGGACACAGGCTGCTTGGATACAGCTGATCTCAGGTCTCCCTTGATATCCTTCATCTCTGTGTGGATAGCTGTAACTGAGGTTTGAGGGAACTGACGTGAAACCCTTGGAATTCCATTCTTGTTGATTACAAAGCTCGGCTCTTGGCAGAGATCGATCGCCTACAACGAATGGAGCATCGCTCATGTTGGTTCCTGTTCTATGATAATGAGGTCATCCAGAAACGCTGGAGCTAGGGCGGTCTGCCATGGCGGTCCTGTTTGACCTTTCATCTGCCTTGAATACGGCCTCGCAATTTTGGACAGAATCAGATTGACAGGAATTCTGGGCCGGGCATTTGTGTGCTTAAAATCTTTCTTTGAGGCAGGTCACATATGGTTCACCTCCCCCATTTACATGCACCCTTAAGGCACCTGAGTATGGAGTCCCACTGGGCTCAGCCTTGAGCCCCACCCTTTTTAGGTCTCGCTGAGTCAGCGCATTGCTGCTCTGTGAGACATTTTGTGAGCAGGTTTTAAAAGTGCTACCAAAGGCTTGGCCACCAGCTTGCAACTACGCGCACAAGCGCGTGTGCCTCTCCAATGCAGCGCGCCTCGCTCCACCCCTCCCCAACCACAGAGCGCGTCCCCGCAATCGTGATCACTTTCAGGGTCTTTCGCGCTCTTGTTATATCTTGATACCGCACTCCATTAGAGATTGCCTTGCAGTCCAATGCTAAATGCAATGTGCTTCGTAAATCATTATTATGTTCTAAAAATAATGTCACGGTGCGTGACAACGTAGCATATATTGTATTCGAAGTTAGCATTTCTGTTGTTTAAGTTTCCTTAAAAGTCCTGCGCATTTATTTTTTCGCCTGTGATTGCTTGCTTTCAGTGCACGCTCATTACATTACTCAGCCGAATCAGACCCCGCCCTTTCTCTTTTTCTTCGAGTAAGAAAGAAACATCACAATTGTAAGCCTTGAAAGAGACTATTGTGCCTCCATACTTTTCAGGTTTGATGAAACAGGAGTCACGGCCACCGGGCGCCACCAGAGAAAGCTCTTCTCATGAGCAATGTGCCTGCATTGGTCTACGATTTTACTAAGTTGAATTTATAATTTGAAAACGTCACAGCATCAAAGGCTTGCGCAATCTTGTCACCCTGCCCTTTAAATACGTTGAGGCTGGGACAACATGTCTAAAACCAACACAGGGGCATATCAAAAACGAGGCGATAGAAAATTATCGCCGTTTTTGCGGCCGTTTTTGGCCGAAAAGCGGCGATAATTTTATCGCCTAATTAGCAAGGCCACGCTAACGATTGAAACCTTGCTTTAGCGTGGGGATTCCTAACGCCCAGCTTTGCATCTCTAATGAGATGCAAAGTGGGCGTTCCTGACCTAACATGACAGGAGAAATGTCGCTAAGCGACATTTATCCTATCATCAAGCCCCACGCTAAGAAGCATAGCGGCAGGAAAAGTAGCGATAACCCCTGTTATCGCCACTTCCCTTATGCCTGCTTCAGGACTGACTTAGTCATGATATCCTATGGAGGGTGGATATCATGGCTAAATTTGTGAGTCCCTATCAACAAGCTAACGCCACACTTCGTGAGATTATCGCTGGGTTTCCAGTGAAAATCTCACGTTAGGTAGTTAGCGTGAGGATTTTTATCGCTTTTGAGATAAGCATTGCTAATAGCACGCTATTTCAGCTATAAAAATCCACGCTAGCCGGCGATCATTATCCTAGCGCTAAGTGCGCTTAGCGATAATAATCACCGGTTGTTGTTGATATGCCCCACAGTAAGTACCTTGATTGGCCATAAATCAAGCATTAATTCTAATTAACACTGCCATCCGGAGTGTATTCTGACGTCAGGCAATATTCATTCATGTCATAATTAGAAATGATTATCCCATATAATACTCGTACCCACACATGGCATATGGCAGATAAAATAGCATAAGAAAGATTACTGATAAGGCATAAAAACTCATCAAACCAATGCCATTCATCAATGTCAAACCATTGTCAAGCATTAACATTTGCATTACACGTCACAAACAACAACATAGGAAGCACAACGGGACAAATAAAACCGCAATCTGTAGTGAACTTAATAATCAATGAGGATTAATATTTTCTGAGTCTCTAGTCAATTCTTTCCGTGTAATGTTTTTTACAAGTGAAGGGGCCACTCATGTACAGTCATTTACTCCGGGTTCAAATCAAGGTCTTTCGACTCCCAGACATGGCAGTGCACCTTCTACAGAGCCTCATAGGCCTGACCCACAAAGATGAACTCACACTTTTATGGAAGTTTACAATTGCTGTAGTACCTTTACTACTGTTGTGGTATTCACAAACTACGAGTGTAATTTTACTACTAGTAATTTTACCAGTAGTAAAATTACACTCGCAGTTTGCGAATACGAAAAAGTGGTAAAGTTACCAGAACAAGTGTAAACTTACAGAAAAGTGTAAGATTACCTTTGTTAATCAGGCCCTGAGTGTTATGGATTTACTGGAAGGAATGTAGTGGGGGGTCTGAGCATCAATTACTGCTCAGAGAGATCTTTTATTAGAAGCCCGGCACGTAGAGCGGCACAGAAACCAACAATATATCACACGTCATTTTAAGGGATTCACCTCTTTGGGGTAGAATCGACAACTTATTTAGGAAAAGGCCATCTTATGACAACAACAGTTAATGGAATGTGGCTGGTGAAGGTTTCGCCTTCCCCAGTGTTAGACTTGGGAGTCTCTGGTTGGCGCAAGGTTGTCCTTGTGTCAAGCAGGAACCCTCTCCTCTATGTCAGGGCGCAGGATAACCCCTCGTGAATGACCCTTGCTCACCCTCTAGGTGCGTGGCGTGAGCAGCCAAGGCGATTCCTCAGGCATTGTTGGTTAAGCACTTACAATCGCACACACAGTAAATACATCAATCCCCCCAGAAACGGACACCAGACTTGGATATGTAGAAAAATACGCTTCTTTATGTAAGAATAATTATATATATCTCAGCAGACTTATCACAAGACCAATAACGTTTTCGCTATGCCACCAGGTTGTAAAGCAGGCAAATGTTCTTTGTTCGTAGCTTCAAATAGATACTTTGCAGTCTCTTGCAAATGTTACTTGTGGTTCCAGTACTTACAGAGATCGACTCCTGTGAACGGGGAAATAAGGCGTTGCGGGCCCCGAGCCCGATACTGGAACCTCTTCCGTGATGTGGAGAGTCGGCACAGGTCGGTGCGACTCTCAGCTTGAGAAGTGGTGTTGGGTCCTCGATCAGCGGGTGCGGGCAGGTAGGCAGGCGCAGCCAGCGACCCTCAGCACGGCGGTGCAGGGGGGTCTCCACAGCGGGGGCGGCGCGGCCTGAGATGTCCGGGGATAGCGAAGCGGGGTCACAGGGCACGGTCAGTGCAGCTGGATGACCCGGCGTAGATCACAGTCGTCGGACGGTTTCCGGCAGGAGGGGTGATAGCACGTTCAGCGCGCTCCAGTGGCAGGCGGTGACAGGGGCGCAGGCGGCCTAGCCCGGGGACAGAGAGCGGCTCCGGACGGAGCGGGGCTCTCACGGGGTTGCGGCAGGCGAGCTCCTGAGTGTCACGGCCCTAGGAGGGGCGTTGAGGGGCGCAGTCTCTTTCCAGCGGGATGCACACACGGCTCGAATCGGAGGACGAGCAAAAGCACAGAGAACCCACTGGTCCTGGGGTTCAGTTCAGGGGGCAAGCTCAGATCAAGCCCTTGGAGAATGTTTAAAGCACAAAGCAGCAAAGTCTTTTCAGTAGTCTCTTCCTCTCCTTTCTCAGCAAGGCAGGCAGCAGGCCAGCTCCTCCAGCGTCTCCTTCTCCTTCTAGTCGGGCAGAGGTTCTTTGTGGTAAAACAGGATTCTGATTTCTTAGGAGCCAAGCTCCTACTTTTATACCATGATTCTTTTGTTCTTTAGCGCCAGGGGGCCTGGGCCTGGCTCAGTCCAGTTCTGGAGCACTTTGTTATGGTGACTCTGCTCTTTCCTTTCAGCAGCAGGGCAGAGACATCAGCCGCCCCACAGGGGGCGGCGCCGGCTTTGTGGTGGCAGAGCACAGGTCTATTCAAGAGTCAAGGTGTACTCCTCCCACCCATCCTGGGGTCATCTCCCTACCCACCACCTGGCAGCCAACCTGTCTCTGGGGATTCCCCAACCCTGCTCCTTACTGTTGCTAGGCAGAACACACACACACAGCAGAGGCGGACTGAAATGGTCAGGTAAGTAAATACTAACTTTCTAAAAGTAGTATTTACAAACCCAGGATATTAAAATAAACTTGACTACAAGAAGTATTTTATTATTCTGAGTTCAGGCATACTAAACTTGGCATTCTACCATGCTTCTCTGAGTCCACTGGGGTCACAGCGTTGGCGTGATCCCAGCAGCCCATTCTGGCCTATGGAGAGCAGGTAGCCTTCAATAGTAAAAAACGAAAATGGCTGTAATTCACTACTAAGACATGCCACACACATCAGGGCATGTCCTACCTTATGCCTACAATGCACCCTGCCCTTGGGCCTACCAGAGGGGTGGCTAATATGTAGGTACGGGAAGGTTTGGGGACTGGCAAGTGGGGGCACTTGCGCAGTCAGCGCGATGGTCCCAGACCGCGCACAGGGTCTGCGGTGGCAGACCCTAGACACATTTTTCACGGCCGCTTTCTGTGGGTGGCGCAACCAGCGCTGCAAGCCCACCAGCAGCATTGGCATTCACACGCCCCGGCACCCCGGGTGCACTTTACTGGGGACTGACAGTGAATCCAATAAACCAATCATGAACATCAATTACAGGTACACTTTACCTAGGGAGCACTTGCACTGCGGCACGGATTAGCCGTGGCGCAGTGCCCTGAGCGGACAACACCAGCAAAACAGTCGAGGCACACCATCAAAAAGTGGAAGGGAAACTCACGCCAAGGTGCCAGGTCTAACACGTGTCCCCTCCAGCTGAAATGTGGGGAGAACTACCCTTGCCCAGGGGGTTCCTCGTCACTAAGGCGGAAATACCTGGACAGACCGTCAGCGTTGGCGTGATCTGTACCAGGACGGTGTTCCACCGTAAAGTCCATACCCTGTAGGGAGATAGACCACCCCAACAGCTTCGGGTTCTCACCCCTCATTTGCATCAACCATCTGAGGGGCCTGTGGTCCGTCTGAACCCGGAAGTGAGACCCAAACAAGTAGGGTCTTAGCTTCTTCAGCGCCCAGACCACAGCAAATGCTTCTCGCTCAATTGCACTCCACCTACTTTCCCGTGGAATTAACCTCCTACTGATGAAGGCTACGGGTTGGTCCCAGCCCTCCTCAGTCATCTGTGAGAGAACAGCCCCTACACCATGCTCTGAAGCGTCTGTCTGTACTAGGAATTCCTTGGAGAAGTCAGGGGCCAAGAGCACGGGCGCCGTGCACATGGCAGTCTTCAGGGTGTCGAAAGCTTTCTGACAGGTGTCAGTCCAGATCACGTTCCTGGGCTGCTTCTTGGAAGTCAGCTCTGTCAAGGGGGCAACAATCGTTCCATAGCCCTTGACAAACCTCCTGTAGTACCCAGTGAGCCCCAGGAAGGCCCTCACTGCGGTCTGCGTCTTGGGGGGTTCCCAAGCCAGGATGGTCTCAATTTTGGGTTGCAAGGGTGCCACCTTGCCACTCCCCACTTGGTGTCCCAAGTACACCACGGAACCCTGCCCGATCTGGCACTTGCTTGCCTTGATCGTGAGGCCTGCTCGGCGCAGAGCCATCAACACTTCCCAGAGGTGGCGCAGGTGTTCAGGCCAGGTGGCACTGAACACTGCGATGTCATCCAGGTAGGCGGCACTGAACGCATCCATCCCAACCAGTACCTGGTTGACCAACCTCTGGAAGGTGGCAGGGGCATTCTTCATTCCAAATGGCATGAATCGGAACTGGAAGTGCCCATCTGGTGTAGAGAATGCGGACCTCTCTTTGGCCCCATCGGTCAAGGCGATCTGCCAGTACCCAGACGTTAAATCAAACGTGCTGAGGAACCGGGCAGCCCCCAGCCGATCAATGAGCTCATCAGCTCTGGGGATGGGGTGCGCGTCAGTCTTCGTTACTGAATTGAGTCCTCTGTGTTCCACACAGAACCGGAGTTCAGGTGTGGCTCCCGGCGCAGCAGCTTTGGGGACCAAGACCACGGGGCTGGACCAAGGACTGCTGGAGGACTCAACCACCCCTAGCGCAAGCATCTTGGAGACCTCCTCCTTGATGCAAGCTCTGACCCTGTCAGTTACCCTGTAAGCCTTGTGCTTCACAGGTAAGCTGTCTCCTGTGTCCACATCATGGACGCACCAATCTGTGACACCAGGAACCAGGGAGAACCTATCTGGAAACTGCCCCAGCAAGTGGTGGCAATCTTCCTGTTGTTCGGGCGTCAGGGTGGGTGAGAGGTTAACTCCATCCACTGACCCATCTTTCTCGGCGGCCACTAAGAGGTCAGGAAGAGGCTCGGTCTCCTCTTCCATTCCATCATCAGTGGCCAGCAGCATGCCCACTTCGGTCCTCTCTAAGTGGGGCTTAAGGCGGTTAACATGTAGGACCCTCAAAGAGTTCCTGGGAGACTGCATGTCCACCAAGTAGGTGATAGGACTTTTGCGCTCCACAACCTCAAATGGACCTGTCCACTTATCCTGAAGTGCACAAGGCTCCACTGGGGCCAAGACCCACACCTTTTGTCCAGGTTGAAGCTCTACCAGAGTGGTATTCCGGTCGTACCACCGCTTCATCTCCTCCTGGCTGGCTTCCAGATTTGCCTCAGCAAGTTGCCTGAAACGCCTAGTCTGGTTTCGGAAGGCCAGCATGTAACTGTATACATTCTGGGGAGGTTTCCTGGGAGATTGCTCCCAGCCTTCCTTTACCAAATTCAGAGGTCCTCTTACCGGGTGACCATACAGAATCTCAAAGGGGCTGAACCCTAGAGACTTCTGTGGCACCTCTCGGTAAGCGAAGAGCAGGCATGGCAAGAGGACGTCCCACTTACGCCTCATTGGACCGTCCAGGCCCATGATCATGCCTTTGAGGGTTCGGTTGAATCTCTCAACCAACCCATTTCCTTGGGGGTGGTAAGGAGTGGTGAACTTGTAAGTTACCCCACACTCCTTCCACAGGGATTTCATATATGTGGATATGAAATTGGTCCCCCTGTCGCTCACCACCTCTAGAGGGAATCCCACTCGGGAGAAAATTCCCATCAGTGCTCGTCCCACCACGGGGGCCATCACTGTCCTCAGAGGGATGGCTTCAGGGTACCGGGTGGCATGGTCCACCAAGACCAGGATGAACCTGTTGCCCAGGGCTGTCTTGGGGTCCAGAGGCCCCACAATATCAATACCCACTCGTTGGAATGGCGTACCGACCACAGGGAAAGGTTGCAGAGGAGCCTTGTGCTTCCCTCCGCTCTTACCACTTGCCTGGCAAGTCTGACAGGTTCTGCAGTAGGAATCTGAATTCTTGTGCATTTGGGGCCAGTAAAAGTGGGTGACAAGCCTGTCATAGGTCTTGTCCATCCCCAAATGTTCTGCTAACGGCACATCATGAGCCAGCCCCAGTAGGAAGGTTCTGAACTTCTGGGGTACCACCAGCACACGGGCTGACCCAGGTTCAGCAGCCTTAGGCTCGGAATACAGGAGGTCACTCTCCCAGTACACGTAGTGTGTTTTGGCCTGAACACCATTGGCCTGGTCTGCAGCCTGCTGCCGCATACCCACGAGAGAAGGGCATTCTTTCTGCTCCCTGCAGAATTCCTCCCTGGAGGGACCTCCTTCTTGCTGCCAATGGGTCAGCTCAGGCAGGTCTCCCAGCTCGGCAATCTGTTCCCCGGTAGGCTCCAGAGCATCCCCCTCAGGGTCTACTTCCTCCTGGGCTGTGGGAACTTTGGGGGCCGGTTTCCCGCGCCTCCTGCGCCTTCTCCCTAAGGCCGGTTCCTGGACCTCTCCCTCAGGCTCCAGGACCCTCTCAACACCCCTACTGGCTGCCATGGACCGGGTGGTCACGCACGCCCAGTCGGGCAGACCCACCATCCTCAGATGCGTGGTCTTCTCCACCTTTTCCCAAGGGGAGCTCTCCAGGTCGTTCCCTAGCAGACAGTCTACAGGCATGTCAGTTCTCACAGCGACTTGTAGAGTACCAGAGACCTCCCCCCACTCAAAGGGAACTTGAGCCATTGGACAACGACTCTCTATGTTGTCAGCATTGACAACCCTACAGTAGGCATTGGGTACAATCTGCTCTTGAGACACCAGGTGTTGCCTCACCGAGGTCACGCTGGCTCCTGTATCTCTAAGAGCCTCAACCTTCTTTCCATTGATGGTCACTACTTGCCCATATTTCTTAGTGTTAGAGGGTAAGTAGGTTTCAGGGACCATCTCACTGTCTCCTAGCGAGACTAGGGTCATCTGCCCGGGACCCCCACCCTCCTGGACTGCCACCTCCTCCCCAAAGTTAATACTAGCTACTTGCCGGGGGGAGCACCAGTGGGTGCGGTCTTACCAAACAGGCGACACTTAGGATCAGAAGCAATGTGACCCGGGTCACCACACCTATAACAATTGAAGGGCCCCTTTGGAACAGGTCTACCTGTCGGGGCCCCGTTCTGCTGCGGGGGTGGGGGAGGCTGAGAACCCTTCGGCTGGTTCCCTTGGAGATTACTTTGGGGGCCTTTTTGGAACCCTTTCTGTTTAACCCTGTCCCCCCCACTCTTCTGCTGGGGACCCTGCCCACCTTTGGCGGAGTCTCCCACTTGACCCTTGTGGACCCTGGTGCTGAGCCAGCGGTCCGCCTCCTCAGCAAGCTTCCTCGGGTTGGACAGCTTGCTATCAATCAGGTGCTGGCGTAGCTCAGGAAAACATTGACTGGACAAGTGCTCCCATGCAATTAAATCAAGCAGCCCTTGATAATCATTCACTTTGCTACCCTTCACCCAACCATCCAGTGCTCTGCAGAAAAAAGTTACATACTCCACATACGTACTCTCAGGGATCTTCTTAGTCTCCCTGAACCTCTGTCTATATAGCTCAGGAGTTAACCCACACCTGGTCATTAAAGCTTCCTTCATATGGGGGTATGAGGCTTGGAGATCTAAGGGTAAATCTAACAGTGTGTCCCGCCCTTCAGCAAGGAACCTTCCCCACAACCCCGCTCCCCAGTCTTTCTCAGGGACCCGGTGTGAAGACATGGCCACCTCGTAGGCTCTAAACCACTGCCCTATGTCATCCTTTCTAAAATACTCCTTTACTACATCTTTGGGGATGTACACCTTGGACTCTACCTGCACCGGTGGAGTGCTGCCACCAGAAGGAGCGGTGTCCAAACTTTTCGCCTTCAGCTCCAACTCCTTCAATCTTATATCATGATCCATTTGGCGTTGTTGTGCCTCCAGGGCCAACTTCTGCTTTTCCATTTCCATTTGTCCTGCCAACTTTGCCATCTCCATTGCATGCGCCCTGTCTGCTGCCCTGACTGCCAGGTCCTCTGGCGACCGGACTCTGCTGGGCTCCTCAAGGTTGTCGGGTGGAACGATGTCCCCCGCATTCAGTGGGTCTCGCGACTCCTTCCAGGCTTTCAACGCCTTGGTGTACTGGTTCTTCCTCTTGAATCCAGCATGGGGAACTCGGAATTTTACACTCTAGCCTTTCAATTGCTCCGCTGTGTAACCTTCCAGTCTCTCCCAATCCACCTCATCCATTCCAGAAATCACAGAGAGTGCTCTTCCAGCAGAGAGTGAGCCAGGCATGGTTGCAGTAATGGCAGATGTCTCAACAAAGTTCAAAAATGAAAACCTGTGGCTGCGTTACTTGGTCTGCTCTCACTATCTGGTGATTAATAATTCACTGTATGCAAATTACAAATGCAAAACCGAAATCCCAGCCGCTGCCAACAATGTTAGACTTGGGAGTCTCTGGTTGGCGCAAGGTTGTCCTTGTGTCAAGCAGGAACCCTCTCCTCTATGTCAGGGCGCAGGATAACCCCTCGTGAATGACCCTTGCTCACCCTCTAGGTGCGTGGCGTGAGCAGCCAAGGCGATTCCTCAGGCGTTGTTGGTTAAGCACTTACAATCGCACACACAGTAAATACATCAATCCCCCCAGAAACGGACACCAGACTTGGATATGTAGAAAAATACGCTTCTTTATGTAAGAATAATTATATATATCTCAGCAGACTTATCACAAGACCAATAACGTTTTCGCTATGCCACCAGGTTGTAAAGCAGGCAAATGTTCTTTGTTCGTAGCTTCAAATAGATACTTTGCAGTCTCTTGCAAATGTTACTTGTGGTTCCAGTACTTACAGAGATCGACTCCTGTGAACGGGGAAATAAGGCGTTGCGGGCCCCGAGCCCGATACTGGAACCTCTTCCGTGATGTGGAGAGTCGGCACAGGTCGGTGCGACTCTCAGCTTGAGAAGTGGTCTTGGGTCCTCGATCAGCGGGTGCGGGCAGGTAGGCAGGCGCGGCCAGCGACCCTCAGCACGGCGGTGCAGGGGGGTCTCCACAGCAGGGGCGGCGCGGCCTGAGATGTCCGGGGATAGCGAAGCGGGGTCACAGGGCACGGTCAGTGCAGCTGGATGACCCGGCGTAGATCACAGTCGTCGGACGGTTTCCGGCAGGAGGGGTGATAGCGCGTTCAGCGCGCTCTAGTGGCAGGCGGTGACAGGGGCGCAGGCGGCCTAGCCCGGGGACAGAGAGCAGCTCCGGACGGAGCGGGGCTCTCACGGGGTTGCGGCAGGCGAGCTCCCGAGTGTCACGGCCCTAGGAGGGGCGTTGAGGGGCGCAGTCTCTTTCCAGCGGGATGCACACACGGCTCGAATCGGAGGACGAGCAAAAGCACAGAGAACCCACTGGTCCTGGGGTTCAGTTCAGGGGGCAAGCTCAGATCAAGCCCTTGGAGAATGTTTAAAGCACAAAGCAGCAAAGTCTTTTCAGTAGTCTCTTCCTCTCCTTTCTCAGCAAGGCAGGCAGCAGGCCAGCTCCTCCAGCGTCTCCTTCTCCTTCTAGTCGGGCAGAGGTTCTTTGTGGTAAAACAGGATTCTGATTTCTTAGGAGCCAGGCTCCTACTTTTATACCATGATTCTTTTGTTCTTTAGCGCCAGGGGGCCTGGGCCTGGCTCAGTCCAGTTCTGGAGCACTTTGTTATGGTGACTCTGCTCTTTCCTTTCAGCAGCAGGGCAGAGACATCAGCCGCCCCACAGGGGGCGGCGCCGGCTTTGTGGTGGCAGAGCACAGGTCTATTCAAGAGTCAAGGTGTACTCCTCCCACCCATCCTGGGGTCATCTCCCTACCCACCACCTGGCAGCCAACCTGTCTCTGGGGATTCCCCAACCCTGCTCCTTACTGTTGCTAGGCAGAACACACACACACAGCAGAGGCGGACTGAAATGGCCAGGTCAGTAAATACTAACTTTCTAAAAGTAGTATTTACAAACCCAGGATATTAAAATAAACTTGACTACAAGAAGTATTTTATTATTCTGAGTTCAGGCATACTAAACTTGGCATTCTACCATGCTTCTCTGAGTCCACTGGGGTCACAGCGTTGGCGTGATCCCAGCAGCCCATTCTGGCCTATGGAGAGCAGGTAGCCTTCAATAGTAAAAAACGAAAATGGCTGTAATTCACTACTAAAACATGCCACACACATCAGGGCATGTCCTACCTTATGCCTACAATGCACCCTGCCCTTGGGCCTACCAGAGGGGTGGCTAATATGTAGGTAAGGGAAGGTTTGGGGACTGGCAAGTGGGGGCACTTGCGCAGTCAGCGCGACGGTCCCAGACCGCGCACAGGGTCTGCGGTGGCAGACCCTAGACACATTTTTCACGGCCGCTTTCTGTGGGTGGCGCAACCAGCGCTGCAAGCCCACCAGCAGCATTGGCATTCACACGCCCCGGCACCCCGGGTGCACTTTACTGGGGACTGACAGTGAATCCAATAAACCAATCAGGAACATCAATTACAGGTACACTTTACCTAGGGAGCACTTGCACTGCGGCATGGATTAGCCGTGGCGCAGTGCCCTGAGCGGACAACACCAGCAAAACAATCGAGGCACACCATCAAAAAGTGGAAGGGAAACTCACGCCAAGGTGCCAGGTCTAACACCCAGATTGAAGAAGAGTTTTTATCAGCCATCCAGATGATAGCAGGCATCATCCCACTCTAAACAAGCATTGGCATAGCCAATAGGTCTCGCCTTTGGGACATTATAAGTGTTTAGCCATGCAACAGTTGATGTTGCACAAAGGATGTTGTGCTGCATAATTAAACACTTATAAGGTCCCAAAGGCGAGACCTATTGGCTATGCCAATGCTTGTTTAACTTGTATCTGATGGGGCGTGCAGGTAGTGTCGCATACTCCTGCTGTCCTTTTAACAGCATCATGACAGTCTCTTGCCACCTTCAAACATTGCCTGATCAAAGCTGCAGAATGAATGAATGCGAACCTTCTTAAATGACATTCTGGAAATGCTTTTCTTTGGATCGCCTGCTCCAAGGAGGTGGGGGCCAGAGGAACCATTCCCCCTCCTGCCCCCACCTCTACCGCCGGAGACTGTGGAACAAAACTCGATTCCAGTCTATCATTCTCATGGCAGATGCAACATGTCTGCTGTTCGCTGCGAAAAGCTTAAATCTCTGAAGAACATGTAACATCTCGTCCCGGAGAACCCTCGGAGTCCACACGATGGCAACCCCTGGCCTGGACTCTGTGAAGTCTCTGCCAGGCCTCCCGCTTCCCAAACCCAACGACTCCAGGTTGTTGCAAATGCCGCCGCAAGACTGATTCTGACAAGTCCTCATCGGCAATCAATCAAGGCCCGATTAGAGTCTCGCAAGGTAGGGAAGGGGGTAGCGGGACAGTCTATTTACCAATCAGGTAGTTCGGATAGGAAGATGATGAGCTCACAATCCTCGAGCTTGGTGGTTAGTTGGTACGGGCCGCGGCAGCGCCAGCAGGTCCCGGTGTGGATGGTCGTTACAACGGGCCGCGGCAGCGCCAGCAGGTCCCAGGAAGATGAACGGTCCGCGGCAGCGCCAGCAGGTCCCGGTGAGGATGGTCGTTACAACGGGCCGCGGCAGCGCCAGCAGGTCCCAGGAAGATGAAGGTTGCAGAGGGCCGCGGCAGCGCCAGCAGGTCCCGGTGATGATGGTCGTTACAACGGGCCGCGGCAGCGCCAGCAGGTCCCAGGCAGATGAACGGTCCGCGGCAGCGCCAGCAGGTCCCGGTGAGGATGGTCGTTACAACGGGCCGCGGCAGCGCCAGCAGGTCCCAGGAAGATGAATGTTGCAGAAGGCCGCGGCAGCGCCAGCAGGCAGGACGATGGTTCACAAGAGCGGGCTACGGCAGCGCCAGTAGACCGTCAAGGTTGAGTTCACTCGGTGTCTCTCGACTCCAGGATACAACTGCCTTCCTGCTCCGGAGCTGCCCCAGTTATAGGGCTGGTGCCCTTTGATGTCCGGACCCTCGCACTTGGAGGTCGGAGGGTCCGGGATGAAGGTGTCCAGACACCCAGCAGGGGGTGGAGCCAGTGCCTGGGGGAGCTGGGGGCGATCGGCACCTGGCGGGCCGCGTGGTGCAGGGCCCAAGATGGCGGCTGGACCCGGCCGGGGGAGCCGGTGGGGCTGGACCCCGTGATGCGTAGAGGTCCGAGGGCAGAGGGTCCGTCGGGAGACGGAGTACAGGTGCTGGTCGCGGGGGTATGCCTGGTGGGCCGGGGCTCGGGCCCTGTCGTGCGGGGAGGGAGCAAGCCCTCTGTGTGGCCTGTCCAACATGCGTCCCCCCCAGCTGAAGGCGGGGAGAGTCACCCATCTCCTTGGGGACTCTCTTCGTCGAGGCGGAAAAAGCGGGACAGGCCATCCGCGTTGGCGTGGTCTTGGCCTGGGCGGTGCTCCACAGTGAAGTCCATTCCCTGCAGGGAAATGGACCAGCGCAAGAGTTTTGGGTTCTCCCCCCGCATCTGCATCAGCCATTGCAGGGGTCGATGGTCGGTTTGTACCCGGAAGTGGGTACCGAAGAGGTAGGGTCGGAGCTTTTTGAGGGCCCATACTACTGCAAAGGCCTCCCTCTCGATGGTGCTCCAACGCTGTTCTCGGGCCAGGAGACGTCGACTGATGAAGGCCACCGGCTGGTCATGACCTTCGGGGTTCAACTGAGAGAGGACGGCCCCGATGCCGTGGTCGGAGGCGTCGGTCTGCACCACAAATTCTCGACTGTAATCGGGGGCCTGGAGTACCGGGGCGGTGCACAGGGCGGCCTTCAGCTCCTCGAAGGCCGCTTGACAATCAGGAGTCCAATTGACCCGTTTCGGTTGATTCTTGGATGTGAGACCCGTGAGGGGCCCCACGATGCTGCCGTAGTCCTTCACGAACCGCCGGTAGTAGCCGGTGAGCCCCAAGAAGGCTCGGACCTCAGTCTGGGTGACGGGGGGCTGCCAGGACTGGATGGCAGCAATCTTAAGTTGTAGTGGAGCCACCAGCCCGCTCCCCACTTGGTGCCCAAGGTAGGTCACGGACCCTTGGCCAATCTGGCACTTGCCGGCCTTAATGGTGAGGCCGGCCCGCTGGAGGGCTTGTAGGACCTCTTGGAGGTGTCGGAGGTGGTCGGACCAGTGGCGGCTGTATACAGCGATATCGTCCAGGTAAGCAGCGCTGAATTCCTCAAGCCCCGCCAAGACCTGGTTCACAAGGCGTTGGAACGTGGCGGGGGCATTCTTCATGCCAAAGGGCATGACCTTAAACTGATAGTGGCCATCGGGGGTGGAGAAGGCTGACCGTTCCTGAGCCCTGGGTGTGAGGCCGATCTGCCAGTAGCCCGCCGTTAGGTCGAAGATACTAAGGTAGCGTGCGGCCCCCAGCCGGTCGATCAGCTCGTCTGCTCGGGGAATGGGATGAGCGTCGGTCCGGGTGACAGCGTTCAAGCCCCGGTAGTCGACGCAGAATCTCAGTTCAGGGGCGGCGCCGGGGGCAGCGGCCTTGGGAACTAGTACGACCGGGCTGGCCCAGGGACTGTCTGAGGGCTCGATGACCCCGATCGTGAGCATTTTGGCCACTTCCTCCTGTATGCAGGCCCGTACCCGATCTGGTACGCGGTAGGCCCGGTGCCGGACAGGGGGACTGTCCCCGGTGTCTACGTCGTGCAAACACCAGGGGGTGACCCCGGGGGTGAGGGAGAACAGGGCAGCGAACTGCAGCAGGAGGTCCCGGCAGTCCTGGCGTTGCTCCGGAGTGAGGGCGTCAGAGAGCCGGACCCCGTCCACGGAACCGTCCTTCTCCTGAGTCTTTAGGAGATCCGGGAGGGGCTCGGAGTCTTCTTCTGTGCCACTGTCTGTAGCCATCAAGAGGCTTAGTTCGGAACGCACAAAGTGTGGTTTGAGCCGGTTGGTGTGGAGGACCCGCAGGGGGTTCCGGGAAGACCCCATGTCGATGAGGTAAGTGACGGGGCTTTTGCGCTCGACCACCTTGAAGGGCCCTGTCCACTTATCTTGCAGGGCACATGGTTCGGTGGGGGACATCACCCATACTTGCTGCCCAGGCTCGAATTCAACGGAGGAGGCATTGTGGTCATACCACCTCTTCATGTCCTCCTGGCTGGCCTCGAGGTTCGCCTTGGCCATCTCTCTGAAACGCCGGGTCTGGTTTCGCAAGGCCAGGATGTATTTGAAGACGTCTGGAGGGGTCGTTAGGGGGGCCATCTCCCAACCTTCCTTGACTAGGCTGAGGGGCCCTCGCACAGGGTGCCCATATAGGAGTTCGAAGGGGCTAAAACCGAGGGACTTCTGGGGAACTTCCCGGTAGGCGAAGAGGAGGCACGGGAGCAGTACATCCCACTGGCGACGGAGAGGCTCTTCCAATCCCCCAATCATCCCCTTGAGGGTGCGGTTAAAACGTTCCACTAGTCCGTTCCCTTGGGGGTGATAGGGGGTCGTGAATCTGTAGGTGACCCCGCATTGCTGCCAGAGGGACTTCATGTATTTAGATATGAAATTCGTGCCTCGGTCGCTGACGACTTCTCGGGGGAAGCCTACCCGGGAGAAGATCCCCATCAGGGCCCGGCCAACCACCGGAGCGGTCACTGTCCGTAGGGGCACCGCCTCGGGGTAGCGGGTGGCATGGTCCACTAGTACCAAAATAAACCTGTGTCCTTGTGCCGTGCGGGGGTCCAGAGGTCCCACAATGTCTATCCCCACCCTCTCGAACGGGGTGGTGACCACAGGGAAGGGCTGTAGAGGGGCCTTCAGCTTCCGGCCACTCTTCCCGCTGGCTTGGCATGTGGGGCAAGATCGGCAGTGGTTCAGGACGTCATTCCTCATTTTCGGCCAGAAAAAGTGGGTCACCAGGCGACTGTACGTTTTGTCCTGGCCCAGGTGTCCAGCCAGGGGGACATCATGGGCCAGGTTGAGCAGAAAGTCTCGGAAGCGGAGTGGTACCACCAGAACTCGACCGGCCCCCAGCTCGGCGATTCTTTGCTCGCTGTAGAGTAGGTCGTTATCCCAGTAGACCCAGTGGGTTCCGGTGGTGTCCCCGGCGTTTTGGGTGCTGGCTTGTTGGCGGAGTCCCTCGAGGGAGGGACAGGTCTTTTGTTCCTGGCGGAACTGTTCTTGGGTGGGCCCCCCTTCTTGCCGCCACTGAGCCAGCTCCGGAAGGTCCTGGGGTTGCGGGTCTCCTTCGGTAGTCGGGTCCGGGAGGTCGGACTCGCCGTTGTCCTCTACGGGGGCAACCGGGGGCGGAGGCGCTGGCCATTCGGTTTCTTCTGATCGGGGGGCGGCACGGGCGGCCATGGATCGGGTGGTTATGCAGGCCCAGTCTGGGAGGCCCAGCATCCCCAAGTGCTCTCTTCTCTCGACGGTGGCCCACGGGGAACTCTCGAGGTCATTCCCCAGGAGGCAGTCCACGGGGGCATCGTCCCGGACCGTCACCTTCAGTAGGCCGGAGACCCCTCCCCATTCAAACGGGACGCAGGCCATCTTACACATGCTCTCTGAGTTGTCTGCCGAGCGGACGGGGCAGAGAATGTTCGGTAGGATCTGCTCGGGCTTCACCAGGTGACAGCGGACGGCCGTCACGCTGGCGCCGGTGTCGCGCAAGGCCTCGGCTCTCTGTCCATTAATGGTCACCCACTGACCGTATTTTCTGGTGTTGGCGGGTAGGGGAGCCCGCGGAACCATGTCTCTTCCCCCTAAGCATGCCAGGACCATGGCGGCCGGCTCCCACCCTTGCTGGGCCGGCTCATACTCCTCGGGTCCCTCTGATGATGGCTCTTCCCCTAGGGCAGCGGCAGCTACCTGGCGGGGCTTGGTCGTTTGGTTTAGCGGGCAGTTCGGATCATTGGCGTAGTGGCCTAGTCGCTGGCACCGGTGGCACGTGACGTTGGCTCGGTACCCAGGCCGCAACGGGGGGTTGCCCCGGCCGGCCGGGGGCGGGGTGCTGGCCACGGGTGTTGCTGGTAAGGCGTCTCTCCCTCGCCCCTGGCCCCCTCCTCCTCCCCGAGGACGGTGCTGGCCTTGGTTGCTTCTGTTCTGGTCGGGTGGCCCTTTCCGGCCCACTCGGGTGCTTTCCCACCTGTCAGCTTCGGCGGCGAGCTGCCGGGGGTCAGTCAGCTTACTGTCGAGTAGGTGTTGCCTGAGCTCGATGAAACAGTTGTTTGACAGGTGCTCCCATACCATCAGGTTGAAGAGTTGTTCGTAGGTGGTGACCTGACTTCCCTTGATCCAACCCTCGAAGGCCCGACTGAAATAGTTCACGTATTCCACCCAAGTTGTACCTGGGATCCGGGTGCAATCTCGGAACCTCTGGCGGTACATCTCGGGCGTGAGGCCGTAGCGGGTGAGGAGGGCAGCCTTCATGTGGTCGTAGGACGACATTTGGTGATCGGGGAGCTGCAGCAGGGCATCGCGACCCTCGTTGATGAATCTCCCCCAAAGCCCGGCTCCCCAATCACTCCGGTCGATCCGGTGGGAGGTCATTGCGATCTCATAGGCCTTAAACCACTGTTGTATGTCGTCTTCTCGGACATACTCGCGGACCACATCTTTGGGGATGTGAACTTTTTTCTCAATCGGCCCCGGGGTGTGTGGTTGTTCAGGCACCCCCAGTTCCTTATTCTGTTTGCGCAGTTCTATTTCCGCCAGTCGGCGTTCGTGCTCGAGCGTTATTTTTTTCTCTTCCAGCTCTCTCTGTCTCTGCTTTTCTTCTCGTTCCTCTCGAAGTCGCATATGCTCGAGGTTGAGTTTCTGTTCGGCTAACTTGAGTTCTCCATCCATCTTGAGTCGTGCCAACTCTAATTCGTGTAATCTGACTCTGTCTCTTTCTCGTATCTCCTCCTGCGAGAGGCCCGTTCCCCGCTCCTCGGGAGCCGTGGTGTTCCCCTCTGGTGTGATGCCGTTTTGGTCTGGTGTGACGCTGCTTTGGTCGGAGGGTCCTGCGACCCCAGTTTCTGTCCATGACTCAAGAGCGCGTTTTAGATCATCCTTGGTACTCAGGCCGGTGGTAGCAATGCCAAGTTCTATGCAAAATTGTCTCAGTTCGCGGTGGTTGTATTCTTCTAATTTCTCCATTTGGAACTTCTCGGTGGAGCTGCTATCTTTGGTCGACATCGTGCTTTGTCGTGGGGTGAGCTACTCTCTGTACGATTACGCGTTGATTCGGATCGCGCCGCTGGCCACCAATGTTAGAAAAGGCAGACGGACCGGGAGGGTCGGCCGGGGTCAAGAGGAGAGGTCTCCGGGGAGAGCCGTCTCCAGCGATCGTACAGACAAGTAACTTCCCCCCCCCCACAGACAGATATCACACACGGATAAGGTTCAGTGTTCTTTATAAGCACTTATTTAAGGTACGGTTGAATGGTACAAGGAGGTCTGGACTCAGGGGTCCCCTCGATTAGAGTCTCGCAAGGTAGGGAAGGGGGTAGCGGGACAGTCTATTTACCAATCAGGTAGTTCGGATAGGAAGATGATGAGCTCACAATCCTCGAGCTTGGTGGTTAGGTGGTACGGGCCGCGGCAGCGCCAGCAGGTCCCGGTGTGGATGGTCGTTACAACGGGCCGCGGCAGCGCCAGCAGGTCCCAGGAAGATGAACGGTCCGCGGCAGCGCCAGCAGGTCCCGGTGAGGATGGTCGTTACAACGGGCCGCGGCAGCGCCAGCAGGTCCCAGGAAGATGAAGGTTGCAGAGGGCCGCGGCAGCGCCAGCAGGTCCCGGTGATGATGGTCGTTACAACGGGCCGCGGCAGCGCCAGCAGGTCCCAGGCAGATGAACGGTCCGCGGCAGCGCCAGCAGGTCCCGGTGAGGATGGACGTTACAACGGGCCGCGGCAGCGCCAGCAGGTCCCAGGAAGATGAATGTTGCAGAAGGCCGCGGCAGCGCCAGCAGGCAGGACGATGGTTCACAAGAGCGGGCTACGGCAGCGCCAGTAGACCGTCAAGGTTGAGTTCACTCGGTGTCTCTCGACTCCAGGATACAACTGCCTTCCTGCTCCGGAGCTGCCCCAGTTATAGGGCTGGTGCCCTTTGATGTCCGGACCCTCGCACTTGGAGGTCGGAGGGTCCGGGATGAAGGTGTCCAGACACCCAGCAGGGGGTGGAGCCAGTGCCTGGGGGAGCTGGGGGCGATCGGCACCTGGCGGGGGAGAGGCCTTGACACTTCGTTCTCCCATTGATCTGCCAAGTGGTCCGCTCACCTCCTGGGTGGATGGTGGTGCCGGGATGTCGGGGCCGGCCAGGCCCGGGGTTAGGGTCGAGGGAAGGCCATGCGGCCGCGTGGTGCAGGGCCCAAGATGGCGGCTGGACCCGGCCGGGGGAGCCGGTGGGGCTGGACCCCGTGATGCGTAGAGGTCCGAGGGCAGAGGGTCCGTCGGGAGACGGAGTACAGGTGCTGGTCGCGGGGGTATGCCTGGTGGGCCGGGGCTCGGGCCCTGTCGTGCGGGGAGGGAGCAAGCCCTCTGTGTGGCCTGTCCAACACTTTGCTTTCAGAGCCTTATCAGGGCCGGGACCCCTCCCTTCTTCAGATGAGGACTCCCGGCGGACCTGCAATGGAGAGCTCTGAGACAGAACAACCTTGGACGTCTGCAGGTTCCAAACACTTTCAAGGCCAGACAATGAGAGACCTTCTGCATTTCTGAGGGCAAACCTTGGAAGGCTTTGCCCATCAGCCTTCACATGGCCCCTCTGAGCTCATCTTTAAAAGGAGGCTGCAGCGCCCCTCTTAATGTGGCTTGGGTCATCTTGTTCTTTTACCTATAGGTCAGTTTCTCTTGCTGATTTGTGCCGGGACGCCCCTAATGAAGCAGCCAAGTGCTATATAAATGCTATCTGATCGATTAATTGATCCAGGTAAACTGTTTGATGAACCCCTTTGGATCCTAACATCTCCATCACAGACCTCATCACCTCGGTAAAAAAACAGGGCGCTGAAGAGAGGGTCAGGGGAAGCACCAAGAATTGTCCCGCTGATTCCTCCACTGAAACTGAATAAACGTCCTGCGTGGATTGTCACCTTCCTGCACAAAAACAATCCTCAGAGGCATTTTCCTCTTTCTATGTGTGCTGCGGCACACGTGTAAAGAGAGAATAATGAGGAGAAATAAAGATATTTCTCCTCGTCACGCCTCTGTTGTGATGAAATACCATTTTGACACATTCCCAGGTTTGCTATTCGTAGTAAAACTGGGAATTCACCAAAACTCCCTTGCTGCCCCCATGTAACACCTTTCCAGTCCTGAGCAGCGCAAGACAATAACTTACGCCGCCTTTCTTTACTCTAGATTTACTAACCTCACAGAGACAAGCAAGGGGGCTTATTAGATCTGTCTTAAGAACTTTTGTCGTCCTGCATCGCCCTGCGTCGTCCTGCGTCGTCCTGCGTCGTCCTGCGTCGTCCTGCGTCGTCCTGCATCGTCCTGCACCGCCCTGCGTCGTCCTGCGTCGTCCTGCATCGCCCTGCATCGCCCTGCGTCGTCCTGCCTCGCCCTGCATCGCCCTGCGTCGTCCTGCATCGCCCTGTGTCGTCCTGCATCGCCCTGCGTCGCCCTGCGTCGCCCTGCGTCGTCCTGCATCGTCCTGCGTCGTCCTGCATCGTCCTGCGTCGTCCTGCGTCGTCCTGCATCGTCCTGCGTAAACAAAGGGTAACCAAGCCCTTAGTAAATCTGGGTTTTCGAATCAGACTCTCACCTCCTCCTCTCTTCTGCACCAATCATATGTTGCTGCACAATCCTTTGGGACGAGGAGAGGAGAAACACTTTGCTTCTTTGTGCAGCTGCTCTAGAACCTCTGAATCTATGAAATTCTCCTATGGACAGAAAAAAAATCAACTGTCTGGGAATCGATTGCTAAACAAGGTTCGCAAAAACTTTTAGTTTGAATCCCTTAATTCAATCTAATACCCGGTGTTATGTTATGTTAACAGGGTATTTGTAGAGCGCACAGCGACTCAAAAGAGTGTCCCGGTTTGGCTACTTGCACCTGGAAAGATTGGCCTCCAATTCGGGAGCGGAGGAACACGGGAGTGCATGCTAGCAACAGCGACGAGGAGCGCAGGGTGACCCGAGGGTGGTAGAACTGGACTCTTTTCCTAAGATAAGGGGCCAGATGTCGTGGATGGCCTTAAAGGCCCGGACAAGAGCCTTGAAGTGGATCCTCTTGCGGATCGGGAGCCAGTGAAGAGATTTCAAAAGGGGGAACATCCGCGTCCTCGGGCCGAGTAAAAGTATCACCCTGGCTGCAGTGTTTTGGACCACCTGTAAGCGGGTAAGTAAATATTCCGGAAGACTGAAGTACAGGATGTTAACGTGGTCCAGCCTGGAGCCGATCAGGGTCTGGACCACTGTTTTCCCGTGGGGGACCGTAAGGAGGGGTAAGAACTGTTAAAACATTTTCAGGAGGCTGAAACATTGTCCGGCTACCCCTTGAATCTGTGATTTCATGTTTAAAGTGTCCTCCAGTTTCACACCCAGATTTTTAACTAGGCCGACCAAAGTTGAAGGCAGATGCATGTGCTGAGGCCAAAACGCATTATATTGTTGGGGGGCAAACACCGAAAAATATAATTTCAGATTTTTCGGAATTGCATTTCAGTTGATTTAGCTGGAGCCAGGCAAACACCTCCGATAGGCAGGAGTTGATCGCTTCGCCTCTAAAACCCGCGTCCTTATCGCAGATGAAGAGCAACTGCGTGTCGTCAGCATATGACACTCTGTTTGCTCCATGGATCTCAGCCAGGTCCGCTAGGGGAGACATGTAAATATTAAACAATGTAGGGCTGAGAATAGACCCTTGCGGGACTCCCACCTTTTAGGGGGGAATGGAAGCAGAGAAAGGCTGAGCCCAGATTGATTGTTGGTGGTCTGTCACGAAAGAGGTAAACCACTTGAGTACCGTCCCCCCGAACCCAGACTCCTGGAGCCTCAGTAGGAGTCGGTCATGGGGGACGGTATCAAAGGCTGCCGATAAATCTAGTAAAATCAGCACGGCTTTGCCGCCCCTATCTAGGACGTCCTTGATGGCCTCTGAAATTTCAAGGAGCGCCGTTTCAGTGCTGAAGTATGGCCTGAACCCGGATTAACTCTGATGAAGTAAGGTGGCGGTGACCGAGTGGACATATTTTTCCAACATTTTGGAAAAAAATGGTAAAAGGGACATGGGTCTATAGTTTGAGGCTATCTCCGGATCCAATGTCGGCTTCTTCAGAAGGGAGAGTATTGAGGCCTTCTTCCACCTTGCGGGGACCTGCCCAGACTGCAGCGGGACATTCAAAATCTGATTTACCAATGAATTGATAGTCACAGCTATTGATGCAAGGGTGGTAGCAGGGCAAGGGTCAGAAGGAGCCCCCGAATTCAGTGTTTTCATAATTTCAGAAGAAGTCGGCAAGGAGAGAGGGGGGAACTCTGTAAAAGATGGGCTCCACGGCCGGGGGGGAAGGATGATGGGCTTGGAAACTGGTACTAGAGGAGGGAGGTGAGGGGAAAAGGTGTCCTGAATCTTTTAGATTTTAACAAAAAAGAACAAGGCCATATGACCCACCCATGTCTCAGAGGGTGAGAAAGTCCTAGCGGCCACTTTAGGGGAGGAGAATTCTCTCCTGTGTTACTCTTTCCCCAAATGCCTTTAAAAAAATATAACTCTGTCCTATCATAATAAGCTTTATTTCAGAAATTGCCATAAAACCAAACACAATAATTCAAACTGCAAAATAAATGGAATAAAAACATTTAAAAACATAATACATAAAATGTAGAATAATTAAAATGTTTGTAAAACCCACAGTTAAAAATATTTATGCTACCCACAATTAAGACTAGCGGCATGTCGGGGGAACATCACAACATATTTAGGAAGCAAAAGTGGATTTCATCCAACAACTCCTGTAGCGGTAATCTTCTGCTACACAGTCTATACAAAGAAAAACCATAAATGACAGCAAAATGCAGCGAGGACACACAAGGCTATTAAGTGTGATGTACTGGGCGGCAATTCTTTTTCTGTCTGTGTCTCGACATGTAAATCAGAAACCGGGAGGCAGCAAACTCTGTCCCCTACAGCCACTTTGGAGATAGGAAACATCTTTACCTGTCAATCTCCATTCAGTGGTGGCCGAGAATCTTCCATGGGGACAGCTTCTGCCATATCTACTACAATCAATCAATCAGGACATTTGTAGAGCGCGCTACTCACCCACGAGGGTCTCAAGGCGCTGGGAGGGGGTGCCGCTACTGCTCGAAAAGCCAGGTTTTGAGGTGCTTCCTGAAGGAGAGATGTTCCTGGGTCAGTCAAAGGGGGGTGGGGAGGGAGTTCCACGTCTTGGCCGCCAGGTAGGAGAAAGATCTTCCTCCGGTGGTGGTTCTGCGAATCCGTGGGACGGTGGCGAGGGCGAGGCAGGCGGAGGTGAGCTGGTGGGTAGGTGTGTAGAACGTGAGGTGGGTATTGAGGTATTCGGGGCACGCGTCATGGAGAGCCTTGTGTGCGTGGGTGAGGAGTCTGAAGGTGATCCTCTTGCTGACGGGGAGCCAGTGCAGGTCTCTCAGGTGAGCAGAGATGTGGCTGTGTCGGGGAATGTCCAGGATGAGTCATACAGCTGCGTTCTGAATGCGCTGGAGTCTTTGCTGTAGTTTGGCGGTGGTCCCAGCTTAGGGGGCGTTCCCGTAGTCCAGTCGGCTGGTGACGAGGGCCTGGGTGACTGTCTTCCTGGTTCCAGTGGGGATCCACCGGAAGATCTATCGGAGCATGCGGAGGGTGTTGAAGCAGGAAGATGTAACGGCGTTGACTTGCTAGGTCATCGTGAGGGAGGAGTCAAGGATGAAGCCCAGGTTGCGTGCGTGGTCCGTGGGCTTGGGGGCGGTGCCCAGAGCAGGGGGCCACCAGGAGTCGTCCCAGGCGGAGGGGGATGGTCCGAGGATCAGGACTTCCGTTTTGTCTGAGTTCAGCTTCAGACGGCTGAGCTTCATCCATTCCGTGACGTCTTTCATTCCTTCCTGGAAGCTGGCTCTGGCGGTGGCGGGGTCGTTGGTGAGGGAGAGGATCAGTTCGTCGGCGTAGGAGATAATGTTGAGGTTGTGTTTGCGTGCGATGGCTGCGAGGGGGCTCATGTAGACATTGAAGAGGGTGGGGCTGAGCGAGGATCCTTGGGGTACGCCGCAGATGATCTTGGTGACCACTGCGCGGAAGGCCGGGAGACGGACTCTCTGAGTTCTGTCGGCGAGGAAGGAGGTGATCCATTCCAGGGCCTTCCCTTGGATCCCGGCGTGGTGGAGGCGGGTGGTCAGGGTGCGATGGCAGACAGTGTCGAATGCGGCCGACAAATCGAGGAGGATGAGGGCGGCAGTTTCACCGTTGTCATCGGTAGCTGCGATGAAGACGTTCTCGGTGCTGTGGTTCGCTCGGAATCCAGACTACATTGGGTCGAGGGAGCCGTTCGTCTCGAGGAAGGTGGTCAGCTGTTTGTTGACGGTTTTCTCGATGACTTTAGCGGGGAAGGGGAGGAGCGAGATGGGACGGAAGTTCTTGAGGTCTGTGGGGTCCATGGTGGGTTTCTTCAGGAGGGCGCTGATCTCTGCATGCTTCCAGCTCTCCGGGAATGTGGCGGATGTGAAGGAGTTGTTAATGATGTCCCGGAGATGGGCTGCGATGATGGAGTCGGCTTTGTTAAAGATGTGGTGTGGGCAGGGGTCAGCTGGGGAGTTGGAGTGGATGGTGTTCATCATGAGGGTGGTGTCTTCCGTGCTGACGGGGTTCCAGGTGCACAGGGTGGTGGTGGGGGGCGTTGGTTCGGTGGCTGGGTATGTAGTCTGAGCGCCGAAGCTGTCGTGTATATCGGCGATCTTGCGGTGGAAGAACGTGGCGAGTGAGTCGCAGAGTTCTTGCGATGGCGTGATGTCATTGTTGCTGACGGGGTTGTTGCTGACGCTGGGGTTGGAGAGCTCTTTGACGATGCTGAAGAGTTCTTTGCTGTTGTGGGTGTTGTTGTCCAGTCGGTCTCTGAATGATGTCATTTTGGTGGTGCGGATCAGCTGGTGGTGTTTGCGGATGGCGTTCTTGAGGGCTGTCATGTTTCCTGTTGACTGGTCGTGGCGCCAGGCTTTTTCGAGGGTACGGCAGGATTTCTTGGAGTCTCTGAGATCGTCGGTGAACCATGAGGCTTTCTTGCTGTCGGGATTGCTTGGAGGGTTCTTCAGTGGTGCAAGGGCGTTGGCGCAGTTGTTGATCCACTGTGTGAGGTTGAGGGCTGCTTTGTTGGGGTCCGTAGTGTTGGTGGGTTGGTTTTGGCTCAGGGAGGTGGTGAGCTGGTCGGTGGTGATCTTGCTCCAGCATCTACGGGGGGCTTGCTGCGGGCGGAGGTGAGTCGTGGTTTTCCTGAAGTTGAAGTGGATGCAGCTGTGATCGGTCCAGTGCAGTCTGGTGGAGTGGCTGAAGGAGATGTGGTTGCTCGAGGAGAAGATGGGGTCAAGCGTGTGGCCGGCGTAGTGGGTGGGGGTGTTGACCAGTTGCTTGAGTCCGAGGTTGGCGAGGTTGTCTAGCAGGGTGGTGGTGTTGTTGTCCTTGTTGTTCTCCAGGTGGAAGTTGATTTCCCCTAGGAGGATGTAGTCGGAGGAGGCGAGGGCGAGCGGGCTGATGAAGTCTGCAATGGCTTCGCTGAATTGTGTGCGTGGTCCCGGAGGTCTGTAGATGAGAGTCCCTCTGAAGGTGGTCTTGGGGTCGGTGTGTATCTGGAAGTGGAGGAGCTCGGCGGTGGTGAGGGTGTCGTCGGTGTTGGTCGTGATGCGGATGGTGTTTCTGTAGACAATGGCGATGCCACCTCCGGCTTGGTTGACGCGGTCCCTCCGGGTGATCTTATAGCCATCCGGGATGGCTATGGCTATGTTGGGGGAAGCTTCAGGCTGCTTCAGGCTTTGGATGGGAAGAAGGTTCTTCCCCTGGAATTGTCAAACCGGTGACCAAGCTTGTAGGAAAGTGTTCCTTTTATCATGGTTACGCCCGCTTTTTTCCTGACTCTGAATGCAACTTTTACTGAATGTGCCCTGGGTCCCTGCTAATTAGGTTCCCAGTGCATGTGTTCTTTTCCAAGACTGTACCTTTGTTACCACAATTGGCACACCTCTGGCACACATTTAAGTCCCTTGTAAAAGGTATCAGTGGCACCAAGGGCCTTGTGACCCGAGTGGGGGTCTATGGGCTGCTGCATGTATTATGCCATCCTGAGACCCCTCACCAAACACATGCACACTACCACTGCAGCCTGCATGCTTTAGTGCAACTAAAAAGTGAAGAGTCAACCTGGCACACATCCCTGTGCACCAGCACTGCAAGAGGCATAGGTAAGCCACCCCTACAACAGGCCTTACAGCCCTGAGGCAGGGTGCACTATACCTCTGGTGAGGGCATAACTGCATGAGCAGATATTCCCCTATAGGTTCTAAGTCCATTCTTAGACATTATAAGTGCAGGGTGAAGCCACACTGAGTATATAGGCAGTGAACTTGTTAAAACGAGTTACACAGCTCCAAGATGGCTTCACCGTATCCCAAGATATTTGGTGCCAAACATCTTAGATTAACGAGCGCACACGGATGCCAGTGTTGGATTAATTCATAAATGCACTCAGAGGGCACCTCAGAAGTGCCTCACTAAAACCTATCAAACCCCTAGTGTGTGATAGACTGGTCTGCACCAGCCTGCCACCTGTAGACATGTTTGTTAACCCATGAGGTGGGAGACTTGTGCTCTCGTGGGTCAAAAACAAGGCCTGCTTTGGGTGGAGGCGCTCCACACCTACCCTCAAGCAGGAACAGCATTCAAGGACGGTGAGCCTCAAAGGCTTCCTGCCCTTTGTTATTCTGACCAGGTCCTCTCCAGCTAGTGGAGATGGCCGCCCCCTTGACCAAGTCCCACTTTTGGCAGCAAGGTTGACAGGAAAATTTGTACACAAGAGAGGTGTGTGCCCTCTCAACCAGAAACATCCCTAAGGTGTCCTGAGCTGAAGTGACCCCCTCTTTTCAAAATCCTCCATATTGCTTAGGCGGATGTTAGTCAATAGGGATGTGGGTATGCCCCCTACCAGAGGGAGTGGACAGACAAATGGTGTAGTCAACCTACCAGCCCATGTAACACCCCTAAATTGAGTATTCAGGGCACTCCTGAACCATAATCCTAAAATTCCTGGTGACCCATCTGTCTTTAGAAAGATTGCTTTAGGTGCAAAATCTTCTCCAACCTGTCTAATAAAGGATGTGGCGTTAGAAACAGACCTCGGATCATAGTGATTACAACAAGCATAAAAAAGCGGAGACCAATTCAACTCTCAAACAACAAAGTTACCCTTTCCGGTGAGCTGCACTCGCTGGTTGGAATTACGCTTTCTTCACAAACAACCCAGGCTCAGACACCACCAAGCTGTAGTAGCGCCCCAAATCTCACAAAGAACGGCAAGCTGTGACCACAAGAATGTTCCCTTAGTTATTCACAAACTCCACACAGGTGCGTAAAATTTGCAATTCAACTCTATATATAGTGGAGATTTCTAAAAATGAGTATGTCTAAATGTCACATTGTAGGAGAGTAGGATCTGCACTTATGTTGCCCCCACTTTTTTATCTGATGTTAACACTGGTTTCTGGCTATAGTCTGGCTGGGTCCCTGCTAATCAGGGTCCCAGTCTCTCTGTTCTCTCTAAACAACTTGGAGTGCATATTATATGCACTAGTGATTGGATACTGTGGTACCTTATGAGCCCCCAGTAAATGGTACCTTAGGTACCAAGGGCATAGGTACTTCACAGGCCTACCAGGGGCTGGAGCATGTATTATGCCACCCCTGGGAAGCAGGCTAAATCTGACACCACAGGCCTGCTACTGCAGCCTGTGTGAGGTAGTGTTAGCACACCTCACTGAGATATAGGTTCCCTATATCTCACCTTACACACACTTATAAGCCTATCAGTCACCCCTAAGGCAGGCCCTATCAATCCTGAGGGCAGGGTGCTTGGTTTACATGTGAGGGGTGCCTCTACCTGAGCAGGGCCCCTCTGCAGCCCTCAGAGACTATTCTCTGTGGCTATTTGTGGATGCGGTTAAACCATATACTCTTAAGTGCATTATAACCTCGCGGTAAATGCTAACTCTGGGATGACTGCATCAAAACATGTCGTGTTTGGTGTACCAACATTTAAAGGTTCTGCCTACGGGTCTTTTATAGACCACATATTCTTATCTGCAGACCTTATCCCCCAGGCTTCTAGTTTCACTATTCACTCGAATATTTATAGTGATCATAATCCTTTAACTATCAAACTGGGTGGAGGAGTCTTTGAACTTCGCAGGTATTGTGAGGATCGGGGAACCTTAAAATGTATTAATGGAAAACGTCGTTTGAAATGGAATCTAGTAAATCATGAAAATTTATAAAATGAAATTAATAAGTTATGTGGCCAGGCACTTGCGGCTCGTGTATCAACATCTACTTCTCCTGAACAAACCATAGCCACGTTCGAGGTTGTGGTGTCTACCGTAGGTTCTATGCTGCTAGTTCCAGCGAAGGGACAAACTAGAAATAACCCTAAATGGTTTGACCACACCTGCTCCAAGGCAAGCAAAGACTTAAGAAAAGCATTGAAAATTAAACCTAGAGATTCAGGCCTAATTAAAAATCTTCGTGCGACTTATAAAAAAGCACTTGCTAGACGAAAAAAGGAAATTAAGGCCCTTACCTGGGAATCTCTGCTTGACCCCTCAACTCTGGGTAACAGCAGTAAATTCTGGGAAATTATTAACAAACCTCTTTTTGACAATCCCAGTGATACTGCCCTAGGAACTAATATCCCAGAGGAGGACTGGATTAATCATTTTAGTGCAATTTTTAAAAGTAATAAGCAACAAGCGGAACATGATTTTTTAACTATAAGGGTGAACCCTCTGTGTTTTCTGGTCAACGAGGTAGAAAAGGCCATTCACGGGCTAACTGGAAATAAGGCACCAGGCCCGGATGGCCTACCCCTGGATCTTTTTAAATCCTGTACTTCACTTTGGGCCCACGTACTTACTAATGTAATAAATGCTGCTACGATTTCGGGCTGTCCGAAGACATGGGGGCACTCGACTGTAGTTCCCGTCTTTAAAAAGGGTGACCGTAGCAATCCATCATGCTACAGACCAATTTCACTGATAAATTCGGTAGCAACGGTAGTGGGGGGTGGAATTTTGACTAGACTAACAACATGGGCCCATGAGAACAAAATTCTATCTCCAATACAATATGGATTCAGACCGGGTCACTCAACAGTAACCCAATGCCTGAATCTATATTTGATTACAGGTAAATATACTTTGGCCCGGAAGGGAACTATTCATATGGCATTCATGGACTTATCGTCCGCTTTTGATTGTGTGGACAGGGGTAAATTATGGGACATCATGTTAAAGATGGGTGTTGAGCAAAATCTAATCCATTTATTGGCTGATTTGCATTCTGACACAAGAGCAAACGTTCGCTACACCCAAGATTTGAAAGTGACTGAGGACATAAGAATTAATCGGGGTGTTAGACAAGGATGCATTTTGGCCCCATTCCTCTTCAACCTGTATATTAATGAGTTAGAGGACTACTTGCTGAGAACAGGTACGGATTATCCCTATGTAGGTCGAAGAGGAGTCCCGGTTCTGCTTTATGCAGATGATGCTGTCCTGATTTCAAGGACAGCAAATGACCTCCAGACACTTCTAAATTCATTCTATCTTTTTATGGAGTCTCGAGGCCTTAGTATTAACAACTCTAAGTCCTTTGTCATGAAAATTGGCCATGGTTCACGAAAACCAAATTCTTTTACTATAAATGGGGAAAACATTCCAACATCTAAAACTTTCTCATACCTCGGTGTCCTTTTAGATGACCAATTTTCCTGGGGCCCAGCAGTCCTAAAAAAAAAGGACGAAATGACTCGTGTTAACGCAGCCATACTTGGATTTGCGAGAAAAATGGGCAATAGCCCGGTGGCGGCCTTGCTTAAATTATACCAAGCAAAGAGCATCGCCGTTGCTTGCTATGGTAGCGAGCTCTGGGGCTACAGTCAGACGCGAGACCTAGAGGTTACAGAAAATAATTTTTTAAAGAAGATTCTAAGGTTGCCAAGGGGCACTGGAAACTTCTCGGTTCACGAGGAGTTAGGTATGCCCTTTCTTAGCGACAGACTAGCTGCAAATCCCATACTTTGTTGGTTGAACTCTTGGTTGAATAATGACATACCCCTCACCCACGATATATTAAGAGAAGCCTTAACTTGGGATGGTAGACTCAAGGTCCCATGGTTGAAATACATAAAAGATTGCCTCACTGAACTTGGACGGCCAGCCCTGTTTTTAACCCCATTCACTATAACCAAAGCTGATGTCATATTTGTGAAAAAAGCATTCTCTACAACCAGGTACTTTGCCCGGGAGGAGGGCGAGCTTATGAAAGGCAGTGTCAGGAAACACGCCTTACTTAAAACATGTTCACATTTGGAACCATATCTTTCATGGCCTATATCTGGCTATGATCGTTTTTTGTTGACTAGGTTCCGCTTTGACCTGTTCCACCTCCTACTGGCAGTACCACGAGGGTCCCATCGTGGACAAGGGCTGCCTGCTTGCGGCTGCGACGGAAAGTGTCCGCAAGACCTGGCGCACTTTTTATTTTTCTGTTCTTATTACTCGGTACCTCGAAGGATATATCTAAAGCCTTGTTTAAAGAAATTAAAATTCACACAGATTAAACCAGCACTTTACTTCCTTCAACTTTTGAATTGCGATTGCACTTTATATGTAAGCAGCTTTCTAAAACTAGCTATCACTTTTAGGAAAAGTATGGAGGGATAACTATGCTGTTATTATTGTTCTATTCCTTAATGTTTTTTTTAACTTTGCACAAATTATTTATATTCTTAACCTGTTTATTCTGCTTGTTTGCCTTTACTTATACTGTTCACACAGTTGGCATATAATACAAAAGTATTGGACAGTTCTTTTTAAACTTTTTATGCAATCTATGTGTGAAATGTCTGTTCATGTATTGTGCTTTTATGATTGTTAAACTTTACAATCGAATAAAGTTATTTGAACTGAACTGGTGTCAAACACTTTGGAATCATACCCCCACACCAGTAACTGGTGTGGGAGTATGATCCCACCCTTCTAGAAGGATAGACATGTACCTACTGTGGAAACACGGTAGAATCCTAAAAGAGCCCAGACACTGGGCTGCCCTCCTGCTGCTGACCGAAACTCACAGTGGAGGAGGCCCAACAATAGGCATCCTGTCACAGGGAGGCGTAACCACCTTCCAGACAGGATTTAGTGTATTGGGGCTGGGTGGGTGCACTCCTAGAGTGCTTTGAAGTCCTGCACTGGGGGAGCAATAGGCTTCTCTGTGCATATGCCAGCTCAAACCGGTTCAGGGGCTACCTGCCCCTGCTCTGGCATGAAACTGGACAAAGGGAAGTGGGTGTAACCACCCACTCCCCTGACCCTCCCATAGCAGTGGTCGTAGAGCTAGTCCCTCCCTTTCCTTTAGTATAAGATAGGGAACCCTTGCCATTGTAAGATAGATATCCCTGGACGATGCTCTACAAGAAGAATCCTGGACCTTCGATGTTCCACTACCTTTGGAAGACTGGAGAATCTCCCTTGGAGTCAAGGAGTGACTCCCCTGCTTGGCAGGCACCAAAAGTTTGAATCAACGGACGCAAACTTTCCCGCTCCCGCTAGAGTCCGAAGTCCCTGCAGCCCCAGAAGTGGATTTCCTGACTTCTCGATGGTGATCATGAGACCCCAGCAAAGCTGAGGCAAGTGGACCCCACGAGTGACGAGGAACAGCAATACCCGGGTACCTTGCACTATTGTCAAGTGCAACCCCTTCACGATGTTCTACAAACTTATGCATTGGACCACGTATGGTCCAAGCCTCCAGCAGGATTTCCACCGAAAATCAGAGGCCTACCTCATCCCGAGTGACCGTGGGCTCCTGTGAAGTGAATCCTCCCAAGGCGTCTTTGTGATCCCTTGCCGGTTGGCTTGTGGGTCCCCTGAAGACTTTTTCATCAAACCAATGGGCTCCTCTGGTTGCTCCAGGCCTGCCCTGACTTACCCTTGCAGGGTGAGTCCCTCAGATCTTGCTGGTCTGCACCGCTGACTTTCTTCACTTTCCACAAGTCTTGCTGGTGCCAAGGCTTGTTGGCTCCAATCCGGTTGCCAACACCTCAGTAAGCTGCAGACTTTGTGGAACACGCCGAATCCAGCTATTGGTTGTCGTCGACGCCTCCTGGACCTCGTGGCTGAAGAGTCAAGACACCCGTGATCACCTGAAATCACCCAACGACTGTGGGCATCCATCTTCCTGGGCCCGGGTCACTGCCAAGTGACTTTGAACACTGTCTCCTCTGCTCTCAGGTCTTCTTTCTTCAGAATCCACACTTGGATTCCACTGGACACTTCTCCTGTCTTCACAAGCAGCAAGTCTTCATTGGCTCTCATTGAAAACAACGCCGCAACCAGACACCAAAAGACACCTATGCACCCGGCTTCCCTGGGTGAGGTAACTCCAGCACTCCGGTGCTCCTGTGGGTGTTGGTTCTAAAACTACTTACCCTGTAAGTGACTTGCTTGTAGACTCTCTCGAAGTACCCTAGAACTTTAAAATTCCAACCGCGACTTGCTCCATTGAAGTCTACTGGGATCCGCGGCTGTGTTCTCACACTGCATGCGTCTCACGTGGGTCCTTTACTTACCTGCTTTGGGTGGATTAGTGAGGCCCCAATGCTTCTGTAGGCCCTAGGCTTTCTCCCTTCTCAAGTCGTTCTTCTTATACCTCTTTTTTAGTATATGGTCTGGTACGCCCCTAGGGCCCCAGCCATATAAGTGCTTAATTTGTTGTGAAACATTGATTTGTGCATATGTTCCTGACTTCTAATCTCATAAAGAGATTAGTAGAGTGTTTCTAGTAATAAATACATATATATTTTATATATATACCTGTGTGGAGTCCTTTCATTTGGTAATTCAAGAGATTATAAAGTAAAACAAGCTGCTTTACATTCCTCAGAGACTTAGCCTGAAGGCTGCTCTCCACAGCTACCACTAGGATAGCTTTATTTAAAAGGTTGTCTTAAACCTATCTACCATAAGAGTCAAATTGGACTGGTGCAAGGTGGCCACTATAACTAGTGACCAGCATATGTCATGCCAACTTCTCACACACATACAATAAAGTTATATTGAAAGACAGTGAGGTACACAGAAATTATGTAAAAATTATTCCAGCGTGTGAGATAGCCATATTGGTAATGGGGATTGGGTCCAATGGAATGACATGCCATCAATCAAGGTTTGTACAATTGGCAACCAACCATCCAAAATTCTCAGTGAACTCTATCGTGGGGACATGTCTAGTCAACATGGATGCATGTAACATATCTCTTCCATTACCATAAACAAAGTGGTAGACATATGATGAAAAGTCCTGGTAAATATCGTGGAACGGGGGCGACTCAAAAGATGAAGAAACCCTGGGCATGACGCTCAATTTGGGACCACTAAACCCGGGCCCTGTGATATCATGTCCCTTTTTGTCAGCGCAAGCAATGTGGGAGGCATGCTAACAAAAACACGGTAAAAATCGGGAACATATCAATTCAGAGAACAAGAGATACCCTGCGCATTGCCCTCATTCTTCCATCTGAAAGAGAATGTCATACGATTACAGAGACCATCTAACATCCAGTTACTTGGAGGCTTTCAGAGTCGGAGAAAAGAAAGCCATGCGCCGCTCACCGCTGCGGCGTCAGACAGTCCGTAGTGCACGTGCATCAGCCCAGAGACAAGAAAGGAGTCGGAGGCAAGAAAAGAAAGCCACACGCCGCTCACCGCTGCTGCGTCAGACAGTCCGTAGTGCAAGTGCGTCAGCCCCGAGACAGGAAAGGCGTCGGAGGCGAGAAAAGAAAGCCACACCCCGCTCACTGCTGCGGCGTCAGACAGTCCGTAGTGCACGTGCATCAGCCCAGAGGCAGGAAAGGCATCGGAGGCAGGAAAAGAAAGCCATGCGCCACTCACCACTGCGGCGTCATTCAATCCATCAATCATATCATTTGTAAAGCTCACTACTTACCCGTGAGGGTTTCAAGGCGCTGGAGGTGGGGAATGCTGCTACTGCTCGAAAAGCAAGGTCTTGAGGAGTCTTCTGAAGTTCAGCAGGTCTTGGGTCTGCCGTAGGTGGGAGGGGAGGGTTTTCCAGGTCTTGGCAGCGAGGTGGGAGAAAGATCTGCCACTGGTGGTCGCTCTTTGGATGCCGGGGACTGTAGCGAGGGCGAGGCCGGAGGAGCGAGCTGGCGGGTGGGGGTGTAGAAGCTGAGTCGTCTGTTGAGGTACGCTGGTCCGGAGTTGTGGAGTGACTTGTGTGCGTGAGTGAGGAGCTTAAAGGTTATCCTCTTGTTAACGGTTAGCCAGTGCAGGTCTCTCAGGTGGGGTGTGATGTGGCTGCGGCGAGGGATGTCGAGGATCAGGCGTGCAGAGGCGTTCTGAATGCGTTGCAGCAGTCTCAGGAGTTTTGCCGACGCTCCTGCATAGAGGGCGTTTCCGTTCTCCAACTTGCTGCTGACGAAGGCCTGGGTGACCATTCGTCTCATTTCGGTGAGGATCCACTTGTAGATCCTGCGGAGCATGCGGAGGGTGTTGAAGCAGGAGGAAGAGACGGCATTGACCTGCTTAGGCATGGAGAGGGTGGAGTCGAGGACAGTCCGTAGTGCACGTGCGTCAGCCCAGAGACAGGAAAGGCGTCAGAGGCAGAAAAAGAAAGCCACGCGCTCTCACCACTGCAGCGTCAGACAGTCCGTAGTGCGCGTGCGTTAGCCCAGAGACAGGAAAGGTGTCGGAGGCGGGAGAAGAAAGCCACGCGCCGCTCACTGCTGCGGCGTCAGACAGTCCATAGTGCACGTGCGTCAGCCACGAGACAGGAAAGTCGTCGGAGGCGGGAACCCACTGCTTGTTTGTAGTGCATGATGACCCACCTCCTGACTACTTCCTGGAGCTACGGCAATGGATGACGGGACCTGTAGTCTTCCAGGCACTACCGGACACATCATTTGGAACAAGTCTGTCTCCCGAGAAATGTCTCGTAGATCGCGACTGCTGCCAGGGTAAACTAACTATCAGGTGTCAATAAAAGAACGCACTTAAAGGAGACATAAGAAGTGCCATCATAAAGTAAAACAAGAGCTATTCACAAGTGGTGAATTTTGTGTGTTCGCATTAATAATGTTTGTTGAGGCCAAGTGAGACCAGTTTAGGGAGTCACTAGCAGAGATCTTCGAGCATTCTTCACAGGAACCACACAGGTAATGCCCTAGTACCAGTGGGGGACCCTAGAGTGTGTTTTCAGCTTTGTCAGCTCAGATGGATGCGGTCTAGTGTGTACCAGGCTATCTTTAACCCCTTGAATGCTCATGACGAGCTGGACTCGTCATGGCACACAGTGTTCGTGTGCTCATGACGAGTCCAGCTCTTCATGAAACATGCAATGGCAATCCCTCTGGTGCGGGCACCAGAGGGATTGCCTTTCTTGCTGAAAGAGCCTCGGGAGCTGGGGAAGAGCTTCCCCAGCTCCCGAGGCCCCCCCCTGCTTTCCCTGTAATGACGATCAGGGCGCACATCGCGACGTCATTACAGTGAAACCGAAACTGACATGAGCCAAGAGGCTCATTTCAGTTTCACTTTCTACGTGCTCAGGGGGCTATCTCAGCCCCCTGAGCACGTAGAAAGATGGGAGAGGTACGCCTCCCCAGTGGATCCCTGCTTGGGGATCGCAACAGGATCCACCCACTAGACACCAGGGAGGGGGGAGCGGCCCCTTGGGCAAAAACCTTTGCTCCCCCCAAATAATGTTGGCATCATTTAGTCTTTTTGCCCCCCCTGGGGGGCAGATAGGGACAGTAGCCCCCAATCTGCCCCCCCCGGGGGGACAAAAAGCCCACTAGACACCAGGGAATTTTTTGGAAATAAAAATAAGGCTGGGGGCTGCCCAAAACGGGCATGCCCATGCCCTCACCCCTCCCGCTATAACACTAGTCTTTCTGCCCCCCCCTGGGGGACAGATGGGGCATTGGCCCCTAATCTGCCCCTTCGGGGGGGCAGAAAGCACACTAGACACCAGGGACATTTTTAGAAAAAAAAAGGTGGGGGCTGCCCAAAACAGGCATGCCCATGCCCCCACCCCCCCCACACAATTATTACAGTCTTTCTGCCCCCCCTTTGGGGCATTGGCTCCTAATCTGCCCCTTCGGGGGGCGGTAAACCCACTTGACGACAGGGATTTGTTCATGCAATTTTATTTAGGGTGGTGGCTGCCAAAAATGAATGGGTACGCCAATGGCCCCACCCCTGCCACCATTACAGCCTTTCTTCCCCCCCTGTGGGACAGTAGCCCCCAATCTGCCCCCTAGGGGGGGGGCAGAAAACCCACTAAATGCCAGGGATTTTATTTTGCACAATTTTCTTTTAGGGTGGGGGCTGCCCAAAATGGGCACGCCAATGCCCCCACCCCCCTGCCACCTTTACAGCCTTTCTGCCCCCCCGGGGGGCAGATGGGTGCAGTAGCCCCCAATCTGCCCCCCCAGAGGGGCAGAAAGCCCACTATCCACCAGGGATTTTTAGGTCTCGCCTGACCCAGCGCATGCGCTGGTCTGGCGAGACTTATTGAGAGGGCTCCAAAAAGTGCTACCAGGCCAGCCTAGAGCTACAGTGCATGTGCGCGGGCGCGCGCACCGCGCTTGACGTGATTACTTTCACTTTCGCGGACGCTTTGATGTTTACCGCGATCACTTTCGCATGTAGTTCTTTCCCTCGTGTGCCTCTCCCCTCGTACCATGCTGCTCTTTCCTCATGTCTATCTCCCTCAGCACTCTGTGTTGCTCTCTCGTGTGCTGCTTTTCCCTGCCTCCCCCAAATCCAGCTTTGTTTGTTTGATTCCCCCCACTTGCTCCTCTTTTGAACATCCGATCCCCAATACCTTAGCCCGGGCTTCTCTGCTCCACCTCAGCATTAACCAGACATTTTGCCGTGGTCCCAAGACGTCGTATCCTAAAGTAATTGTTTCCCGGATAAACACCTATTTAAATAATCCCGGAACTAATTCTAGCCTATGTAGAAGTAAGCTACACCATAGTTCTGCTCGCATCTCCAACTGTAACACCACGTTAGACTTCTCTTACTCAGTAGCAGCCCTCCCTCCACAAGGTCTTAGATGGAGGGAACTGTCACTCAGGTTCACCTAGATCTCAGTAGCCATTCACATAATTGCTCACAATTGTCTTCACATCTATCTGACAAAAGGTACATTGTTCGAACAGCAGTAAACATACTCTGGCTCGGAACTTTAAGTGGGCCGGGTCCTGCCAGCTGTTGAGACGCTCGAGCTCTCTATATTTTCCCTTCCCATTCAGGGTGAAAAAAAAATCTTTACTCGGCAGCGGTTCAACCCTTCCCTGCCTTTGATGTAACTTCAAACAGACTCGCTATAGTTCTTTAACAGCCTCATCATTTCAGAACTGAAGCATTTTCAATATTCTATGCAGGGGAGCCATAGGTGTTGCTTATTTATCTTATGCAGTTAACATACATTGGCAAAGCCAATAGTCCTGGCTTGTTGTTGGTGTAATGTTACCTCTTGTCAGGGCTTTAAGTGGGACGGGTCTCACCGGTGCTGAGCACCTGCAGTTTTTTAAAAGGGGCATCGAAACGGGGCTCTATTGGGCTCTGTTTCGTGCCCTGGCACAGGCGGTCCGTTTTTTCCCGGACTGCAGTGACAGCAGGCACATTGATGTGCGCGTCTGCTCACTTCTCACTAGCGGACAAGTTACGGCATTGGGTCATGCCAGGTGAGCCTGGTAGGGGAAGGGAAATCCTTTAAAGAGTAAAACATTTTCTATGGTTTTCCCTTCTCTTTTTGAAACTCAGGAGCAGCAACATTGTCGTGGTGTCACCAGGGCTTTAAGTGGAAGCTTTTTCAATATTATATAGAAGCCATAGTTGCTGCTTATTTATCTTACGCAGCCAACAACCGTTGACAAAGCCAATAGTCCTGACATGTTGTAGGTATGATGTTACTTGTTGTATCATACATCTGGATGCAATAACAGAAACAGCCAAATACAAGTGGGGCAGCACACTATGCTATGCACAGATTTTTAGCTTACATGTTTTAAGCCATGGCCTTGATTACATTGGCCACGCCCCTTTGAGAGACTCCCCAGTTTTTTCATCCTACTTAATGAGCCGCTTGTCGTGTTAAATATTCAGGATGCAATGACAGAAGCAGCAAAATACCCGTCCGGCGGCAGGCACACTATGCTAAGCATGTTTTTAGCTTACATGTTTTTAAGACACGCCCCTTTGAGAGACTATAAGGTTCTACAGGGCAGGTCCCTTAAGTACTTGTGGAAGCTGTTTCTTCCAGGTCATCTAGCTAGAATCTTTCGATCTAGGAACCACAGCTTGCTCTCAATTCAGTCATACCACCTCACGAAGTTTGGTGGCAGGACCTTACACATAAACACCAGGATCATCCCATGGGAGCTCACTCCCAGTGCATCTTTGACTGGAAAATTACTTACTAAAACTCATAAAAACCCAGTTTTTTTGTGAAACCCATTGTTCACTTCCATGCAGGTGGCCACTTGTGTTTACTAAGGCTTGGATTGTTTGGATGCCTAAAAACCAGCAACTACACTCGTGGCGCTTCCGATTCTCAAGAATTTTACAACTTCACTATCGTCTATTCATTATAATTGCTGATTTATACTGATGTCATCTGTTAGTAGTGCTCTGAGGCTACATTAGGTAGGGTGTAGCGCTGTATTCCCCCCCCCAAAATTTTTTTATTAAGATGATAGATAAACTTACTTTGCTGTGAAAGGGGGACACAAAGACCTGTTTGACATTTCCATACTCCCCTAAGAATTCCCCAACGGATGAATCACCCTAAAAATTGCACCAGTTCCAATGCCTAGAAATGTTTATGTGAAAACGAGCATACAGTAATCATAAACGTTTTGCTTTTTCCTTGTAACTTTATGGATGAACTTGATGTCAACTTGCAGTCATTGAGACATTTGATGAATGCTATTCTTATATATTGCTGCCCCCACCAATGGCCCAACTTTTCTGGGGTTTCCATCTTTTGATTTCTCACGATTTCCTGTTTTGGCTCCAATCCCCAGAATGGCACTATTACTTGTGAGTACATCTCGTTCAAGTTCGGTGAAGCCCTGTGCATCTTTTTTTATGTTGGCTGTCTGTGAAGTGTGTCTTGTCCGTGAAGTGTGTCTTGTCCTGTCTGATTTAGGGCCTTCCCTAGTACTCAGAACGGTCAGTTGTCATTGTCTCCCGTAAGTTTCTAGAGTATATAATTGCATCCTGTTATGTAACTCGCTCCTCCTTCCATTCTGTGCTTTCTGCTTCTGCCCACTCAAGTAGTTTGCCCTTCTAACAGGCAATCCTAGTTGCACCGGCTGTTCTCCAAGACATGGCTAATCTTTTTTGTCAAGTATCAAAAAGGGTGGGACCATGGTAGTATGCACAGGAGTCTTTTAAAAAAATACATTTTGGTTCCCTGAACAGCTACTTTCAGGCAATACCTTGTTCACCACTGACATACTAGTAACTGGTAGCATCATCATTGGGTCTTCCCTCTACCTGTAGGGCATTCCTCAAAGCAAAACGACAGTAGGGTATTCGTAACAAGTAGGTAGTGATCTAAAATTACCTCCTGTCGCAATGCAACAGGAATTTCTTAAAACATAGGCAGGGATAAGGTTTAAAAAGAGAGGACATGTCTAGGGAAATATAAGGTGTCTCACATCAACATACTTATAAGGTCAACATGTTTCAGCCTACCTGCGCCCATACAGGTCGATGGCTTTCATCAGGACCATTAGATTGGATGGGCCCCTTTTCTGAACCAGTCGGGACACTATCCCCTGGCTTGGAATGTATCAGGTATGTTCACTCTGTGAGTGTTGGAGAAAACACTGTTCTCCTCTAGAAAGAGAACAAGCATTGGCATAGCCAATAGGTCTCGCCTTTGGGACCTTATAAGTGCTTAGCCATGCAACAGTTGATGTTGTTGCACAAAGGATATTGTGCTGCATAACTAAATACTTATAAGGTCCCAAAAGCGAGACCTATTGGCTATGCCAATGCTTGTTTTTTGCGCAATTGTTTTTAGGATGTGGGATGCCCGAAATGGGCACGCCAATGCCCCAACCACCCCCCAAAAAATGACAGTCTTTCTGCCCCCCGGGAGACAGATGGGAGCTGTAGCCCCCAATCTTGCCCCCCCCCCGGGAGGTGCAGAAAGCGTAGGGGCAGGGGCTGCCCAAAATGGGCATGACAATACCCCCACCCCAGCCCCAGAGAAATTCCAGTGTTTCTGCTCTCTGGGAGGGCAGAAGATGGCAGTGGCCCCTGGGGGGGCAAAAAGCCCACTAGGCACCGGCGAGTACGCAGGCTTTTTTTATGCGTGTGGGCTGCCCAAAATGGTCATACCAATGCCCCCACAAAAAATAGCCACAGTCTTTCTGCTCCCTTTGCAGGCATATCGGGACGAACCGCCCTCCCCCAATTCCCCCCCCCAGGGTGGCAGAAAGCCCACTGGGCTCAGACACTTTTTAGCAACGTGCCTACCTGTAGATTTTGAACCCTAGCTCTGCCGGCACCTAGGGAAACCTAGCAAACCTATACATGTGTGCTCAGAGTGCCAGGTTTGTATGTTACATGACCAGTGTGTCTCCGGCTGCATGGGAGAGCACTGATGCTTGTATTGATCGAAGGTGCCTGGCATGTGTGCGCAGAGTGCCAGGTTTGTATGTTACATGACAAGTTTGTCTCCGGCTGCATGGGGGGCAGTGATGCTTGTATTGATCAAAGGTGACTGGTATGTGTGCACAGAGTGCCAGGTGTGCATGTTACATGACCAGTGTGTCTCCAGCTGCATGGAGGGGCACTGATGCTTGTATTGATTGGAGGTGCCTGGCATGTGTGCGCAGAGTGCCAGGTTAATATGTTACATGACCAGTGTGTCTCTGGCTGCAGGGGGGGGCAGTGATGCTTGTATTGATTGAAGGTGCCTGGCATGTGTGCGCAGAGTGCCAGGTTTGTATGTTACATGACTAGTGTGTCTTCGGCTGCATAGGGGGCAGTGATGCTTGTATTAATCGGAGGTGCCTGGCATGTGTGTGCAGAGTGCCAGGTTTGTATGTTACATGAACAGTGTGTCTCCGGCTGCATGGGGGAGCAGCGATGCTTGTATTGATTGGAGGTGCCTGGCATGTGTGTGCAGAGTGCCAGGTTTGTATGTTAAAGGACCAGTGTGTCTCCAGCTGCATGAGGGGGCACTGATGCTTGTATTGATCGGAGGTGCCTGGTATGTGTGTGCAGAGTACCAGGTTTGTATGTAATGTAGGACCTGGGGTCTCCAGGCCCTATGGGGCGGTAACGTGACACGAGCGGTCGGGCCACCAAAGGTCTGTGTGTAAAGCAACCATACAACACGCACCTCACATGGGACGCGGAACACACACAATAAGTGACGCCACACTGGAGGAGTTATGTAAATACTCAAGTTTATCCAAGTAGATCACGTTAGATGCAGTTCATGAGGTAGCAGTACATTACATAAGCTGATAACACCATTCCTAGCGATATACATGTCAGTCAGGAGCTATAAAAGTTGGTCATACCCTAAATGTAATTCATGAAATATCAGTACTGCCTGAGATACAATTACCATTCACGTATATATGTACTCGCGCGCTTCACTTTCCAGTAGCGCCTTAGGGGGGTGATTATAGCACTAGGCGCGCTAATCGGTGACGACCTCAGAACGGGGCATCTAGCACAGAGAGCTACTCGTGATCAAGGACATTTAGCACTTCAATATGGAACATGAATAACAGAGCGCTACTCGTAATCAATAGCACGGAGCACTTCAACCTGGCACATGAATAACAGAGCGCTACTCGTAATCACTAGCACGTAGCACTTCAACCTGGCACATGAATAACAGAGCGCTACTCGTGAGCAATGACATTCAGCATTTCACTACGGAGCATCGATTACATAGCGCTACTCGTCAGCAATGACATTCAGCATTTCACTACGGAGCATCGATAACATAGCGCTACTCGTCAGCAATGACATTCAGCATTTCACTACGGAGCATCGATTACATAGCGCTACTCGTCAGCAATGACATTCAGCATTTCACTACGGAGCATCGATAACATAGCGCTACTCGTCAGCAATGACATTCAGCATTTCACTACGGAGCATCGATTACATAGCGCTACTCGGCAGCAATGACATTCAGCATTTCACTACGGAGCATCGATAACATAGCGCTACTCATACTCCGGGGCAGTCAATGCTTCACACGGGGCTGTCCGCAGGGAGTGCACGGGACTTGCGGAGCGAGTCTCCCAGCTCCGGTGCAGTTCGTAGGGCACCACGCTTCAGTACTGTTCAAGGGGGCACAAGGAAAGGATCCCTCGGCGGGGTCTCTCCGTCGCGATGACAGGGGGGAACTCCCACGGAGAGGGGACCCGGGCTGAGGGTGCGGTGTGGCTCCCAACCAGTAGGGGGCGCACCAGGGACAATCCCAGCCTCCGGGCTTACCTCGTTCTCGGCGTCGGAAGGCGTCCGCTCCAGCGACGATGGGGAAACTTGGCCCAGGCCTCGCGCACCTTCTCACACAGCTGCGACGGCAGCGGCGGGGCCCCGGGCTTCTCACGGGCCTCGCGACTCTGCAGGGCACTTCTTCCGGCCTCCGGGCCGCGGCGGTGAGCGCGCTGGCTTCCACGTCACAGGGGGGTGCTCAAGTTAAGTATGGGGGTTCCGCGCTCAGCGGAGCACGCTGCCGGGGGTCCCAGGCCAGGTCAGGGAGCGCAGGGGTCACAGCGCTAATACCTGGTCGATCCCCGGTGGCTCTTCAATCTGCTTTGCATACGGCTTCAGGGGTCAGTCTGGACACGCAGTCTCAGCGCTTGGCATATAAGTATTTGAGTTCAATCTGGACACGCAGTCTCAGTGCTTGGCATATAAGTTTAGAGTTCAATCTGGACACGCAGTCTCAGTGCTTGGCATATAAGTCTCTGTTCTCAGATGTTAGATGAAGTCTTGTTGGCGCAGATGTATCTGGCGCCCTTAAAGGGGTTCTGTTACAGGGGGGTAGGGATGGCAAAGGCGACTAGGTCCTTCCTAGTCAGGCTGGGCAGAGGTTCTCTGGGTCCTCCTACTGCTGGGCAAGATCAGTGGGTTTCACAGGGTCCCTCACTCACTTAAGAGGCAGCACCTAAATCCTGTCACTCTCAGAGGCATAAGTCCCTGGCTAGGCCCTACCGCCTACACTCCTGGTGGATTCTTCCAGCTCTGCTTCACCCCAATGGCCAACTCACCACAAAAGTTTCCCTCCCTCACTTAAGTAGCCCTAGGTCAGGTGACCTCTGGCCAAGGCGGCAAAAGTAAAACCCCACCTCCCTTCTAAAAGGTTCCAGCACATTCCAGGAGCTTCCCCACTCTACCTATGGGACAAAAAGGCGGGCTGGAGTCGCAACATTGTTGTGGGGTTCCAGCCAGCTCCTGGCAGCTAGGGTGCTACTAGAAAGACCACTCTGCAGTAGCAGGGGCCTGTGGCAGCCATCTTGGGAGAAGGGAGCACCTGCACCTTATCACTACAAAAACGAAAAAATTCAGGGAAAAAGGGCCAAGTCCAACACATGGCCAGCGTGTCTTCGGCAGCATGGGAGAGCACTGATGCTTGTATTGATCGGAGGTGCCTGGCATGTGTCTGCAGAGTACCAGGTTTGTATGTTACATGAACAGTGTGTCTCCGGCTGCATGGGGGGGCACTGATGCTTGTATTGATCGGAGGTGCCTGGCATTGTTCCTGTGTCATTTTGTAGCCCAGTTCTGCGCCTTCCCCTTGCCCTAATTGTGATCCCTTCTCTTCTGTTCCCGTGGTCGCCGAGTCTCCCCCTCGCTGCCCGCTTCCTGGCACCGCGTCCCGTAGCTCCGCCCCCTCTCACCCCATTGGCCGCCCCGCTCCCACCTCCCAGCTGCTCCTCCCTCCCTCTCCCACTCTTATGGAGGCCGCGCAGCGGTAGAGAGCGACCTCTGACCCTGTTTACCAGGCAGGTCGCTCCCCTCACCGCCACGCAGCCCCCTGTGTGACGCTTGCTGCTGCTGCGATCTGACTGCCTGTGCGATCTGACTGCCTGTGACCGAGTGCCAGTGCCCTCTTTCTCCTTTGTACCCGAGTGAATGCCGTTGTCTGCCTTCATTTGTACCTTCTCCTGTGCCTTCATTTGTTCCTGTGTCATTTTGTAGCCCAGTTCTGCGCCTTCCCCTTGCCCTAATTGTGATCCCTTCTCTTCTGTTCCCGTGGTCTCCGAGTCTCCCCCTCTCCGCCCGCTTCCCGCCACCGCGTCTTGTAGCTCTGCCCCCTCTCACCCCTTTAGCCGCCCCGCTCCCACCTCCCAGCCGCTCCACCCTCCCTCTCCCACTCTTATGGAGGCCGCGCAGTGGCCGCGCAGCGTGCGCGCGCAGCGGGTGCGCCTAAGGCAAGCCCGTCTGCGCCCGTCCGCGCCTGGCCCGCGCCCAGCGCCATACCTCCTGGCCCCCGCAAATGCCAGCCCACCCGCCAGACCTACAACGCCGCCACTCTCATCGCACTCAACATCGGCCGAATCACTGGCTGCTGCCGTGCCGCCCCAAGACGCACCCACGGACCCTTCACCTGCCAATCCTGCAAGTTCTCATGCATCCAGACCCGTACCGCACCCGCCAAGCCAAGCATCAGCAGCAACCACCTGAAGTGCATCCTGCTCAACACCCGCTCCGTCCACAGACACGCCGTGGAACTCTGGAACCTGCTCGACACCACAACCCCAGACGTCGCCTTCCTCACGGAAACATGGATGAACGCCTCCTCAGCACCCGACATCGCCATCGCCATCCCGGACGGATACAAGATCACCCGGAGGTACCGCATCAACCAGACGGGAGGAGGCATCGCCATCGTCCACAAGAACACCATCTGCATCACGACCAACTCCGAGGACACCCTCACAGCCGCCGAACATCTTCACTTCCAGATTCACACCGACCCCAAGACCACACTCAGAGGCACCTCATCTACAGACCCCCTGGACCCCTCACACAATTCAGCGAAGACATCACAGACTTCATCAGCCCACACGCCCTCCCCTCTGCTGACTACATCCTCTTAGGGGACCTCAACTTCCTCCTGGAGAACAACAGCAACAACAACACCACCACCGTGCTGGACAACCTCGCCAACCTCGGACTCAAGCAACTAGTGAACACCCCCACACATTACGCCAGACACATGCTTGACCCAGTCTTCTCCTCCAGCAAGCACATCTCCTTCAGCCACTCCACCAGACTCCACTGGACAGACCACAGCTGCGTCCACTTCAGCTTCAGAAGAACCACAAATCACCACCACCAGCAACAGGTTCCCTGCAGGAGCTGGAACAAGTTCACCACCGACGAGCTCTCCACAGCACTGAGCCAGAACCCTCCCGCCAGCTCAACGGACCCCAACCAAGCAGCCAACAACCCCTCACAGTGGATCACCAACTGCGCCAACGACCTCGCACCCCTGAAAAACCATCCCAACAGGACCAAAAGCAATACAGCCCCCTGTTTCAACGACGACCTCAATAACTCCAAGAAGAACTGCCACACCCTCGAGAAAGCCTGGCGAAAAAACCCGACTACTGACAACATGAACGCCCTCAAGCACGCCTTCTGCAAAAACCACCAGCTGATCCACATCACCAAGAGGACAGCATTCAAGGAACGACTAGACAACAACGCACACAACAGCAAGGAACTCTTCAACATCGTCAAAGAGCTCTCCAACCCCAGCGCCGGAAACAACGACATCACTCCCTCACAAGACCTCTGCGACTCACTCGCCTCGTTCTTTCACCGCAAGTTCGCCAACATACACAACAGCTTTGGCGCACAGACCACGTACCCAACCACCGAACCGACGCCCCCCACCACCACCCTCCGCGCCTGGACCCCGGTCAGCACCGAAGACACCATCCACACGATGAACACCATCCACTCCGGATCACCAACCGACCCATGCCCCCACCACGTCTTCAACAAGGCTGACTTCGTCATCGCACCCCAACTCCGGGACATCATCAACTGCTCCTTCAACACCGCCACCTTCCCGGAGAGCTGGAAGCACGCCGAACTCAGCGCCCTCCTGAAGAAACCATCAGCACACCTCACCGACCTCAAGAACAACCACCCCATCTCGCTCCTCCCGTTTCCCGCCAAAGTCATCGAGAAGACCGTCAACAGACAGCTTGCCACCTTCCTCAAGACGAACAGATCCCTCGACCACTCGCAGTCCGGCTTCAGAGCCAACCACAGCACCGAGACCGCCCTCATCGCAGCTGCAGAGGACATCCGAACCCTGCTCGACAACAGGGAAACAGCGGCCCTCATTGTTGGACCTGTCAGCCCTAGGGTGGTCTCCCCATCTATTTTTGATCGTGCCTCATTTTTTCCACTCTCATTTTTATGTTGGACTTAGGTCTCCGGGCGCCTTTTCATTGCCAATCAGTGTTAAGGTGCAGGTGCTCCCTTCTCCCAAGATGGCTGCCAAAAGCCCCAGCTACTGCAGAGTGGTCTTCATTAGTAGCACCCTAGCTGCCAGGAGCTGGCTGGGACCCCACAACAATGTTGCGACACCAGCCCGCCTTTTTGTCCCATAGGTAGAATGGGGAAGCTCCTGGAATGTGCTGGAACCTTCTAGAAGGGAGGTGTGGTTTTTACTTTTGCCGCCTTGGATAGAGGTCACCTGACCTGGGGATACTTAACAGAGGGAGGGAACTTTTTCCAGTCAGTTGGCCAGTGGGGTAAAGTAGAGCTGGAGAATCCACGCAGGAGTTTTAGGCGGTAGGGCCTAGCCAGGGACTTATGCCTCTGAGAGTGACAGGATTTAGGTGCTGCCTCTTAAGTGAGTGAGGGATCCTGTAAAGCCCACTGATCTTGCCCAGCAGTAGGAGGACCCAGGGAACCTCTGCCCAACCTGACTAGGAAGGACCTAGTCGCCAACTCAATCCCTACCCCCCAGGAACAGAACCCCCCAAGGGCGCCAGAGACATCTGCACCATCAGGACTTCACAACTGAATACAGAAACTGAATGCTGAAACCTCAGGTTCTGACTGCATGCTGAAACTGAATGCTGAGACTTCATGTCAAACCTGAACATTGAAACTTTATACCAAAGCTGATTGCGGAACTGCTGGGGATCAACCAGGTACTGGCGCTGAGACCCCTGCGCCCCCTGACCGGGCCTGAGATCCCCTGCATCAATCCCCGTTGAGCGCGGAACACTCCCGCTTAATTTGACCCCTCCGCCTTTGGCGCGGGGACCAGAGCACGCTCACCGCCGCGGACCGGAGGCCTGAAGTGTGCCCCCTCATCGCGTCGAGGCCCGCGGAGAAGCCAGGGGCCCCGTCGCTGCCGTCGCAGCTGCTGGCAGAGGTGTGTGAGGCCGTGGCCTGCCCCCGCCGCAGAAGGACCGACTGCGGAGTCCGGAGCTGGGTCGGACGCCTCCAGACGTCGAGATCAAGGTAAGCCCGGGAGGCTTGGGACGGATCTGGTGCGCCCCCTACCGACCGGGAGCAGCACCGCACCCTGAGACCCTGGTTCCCCTCCGTGGGAGTCCCCCCCGTTCAGCCAAGACTTTGACACCCCTCCGAGGGATTGCCCCCTTCCTCCAAGACTGTCGGATAGCAGTGGACCGCCTACTTGAGGCTTGCTTATTACGAGTAGCGTTGTGCCCCACGAACTGCACAGAAGTAGTTGAGGCTTGCTTATTACGAGTAGCATTGTGCCCCACGAACTGCACAGAAGTACTTGAGGCTTGCTTATTACAAGTAGCGTTGTGCCCCATGAACTGCACAGAAGTACTTGAGGCTTGCTGATCGCAAGTAGCGTTGTGCCCCACGAACCGCACAGAAGTGCCGGATGCTTGCCTATTACGAGTGGCGCTGTGTTTGTAGGCTCTGCTCAGCAGTGCTTCATGCTGGCTTATTACAAGTAGCGCTATGTTCGCAGGCTCTGCTCCGAAGTGTTCAATGCTAGTTATTACGAGGAGCGCTATGTTCGCAGGCTCTGCTCCAAAGTGTTCAATGCTCCATTATTAAGAGTAACGCTGTGTTGGTAAGCTTTGCTCTAAGGTGTTCAATGCTCCATGATTACGAGTAATGCTGTGTTGGTAAGCTGTGCTCTAAGGTGTTCAATGCTCCATTATTACGAGAACGCGGTGTTGGTAATCTGGGCCCTAAAGTGTTCAAGACTCCATTATTACGCGAACGCTGTGTTGGTAAGCTGTGCCCTAAAGTGTTCAGTGTTCCATTATTACGAGTAACGCTGTGTCCGCAGGCTCTGCTCACCAGGGTTCACGGCGCAATTATCACGAGTAGCGCTGGGTTCTAGAGCGCTGTTCCAGATGGTATCAGGTATTCCCTACAGCACTGTTATAGTTGAGGGGTGCACCAAAAGCTAATCGCTAATGAACTGCTTTGACATCTAATGAATTGCACTTACCGCTAATGAACTGCATTGACATCTAATGAATTGCATTTACCGCTAGTGAACTGCATTGACATCTAATGAATTGCATTTACGTGTACTGAACGGTATTTACGTATCACTGCGTAGATAAACTTGAGTTGTTTACATAAACCCTACAGTGTGGCGTCCCTTATTGTGTGCTTTGCCTGCTGAAGAGGAGGTGTGTGTCGTATGGTTGCTTTACACAAAAGCCTTTGGGTGCCCAGCCGCTCGAGTCACGTTACCCCCTTAGGGCTTGGTGACCCCAGGTCTTACATTGGTGGCAGCGGTGGGATTAGGACCTGTGACCATACAGCACCCTTCCGGGAAGCGGAGGGCGCCACAATTAAACACCTATTGTATTTAAGCTCTGCAACTGTTAATACTGCACTGATTACATTCCACTGTCCAGACTGAGGGTGTAGAAATCCTGGTTAGCTGGTAACTGTCACCTATTTCCTAGAATTGTTTTCTTCCTTAGTATCTAGGTCCCCACCTGTCACGATGGAGTTCCGGTTAGCTGACCTCGAGGGGTACACTGTAAGGTAACTGAGAGAATTTGGGCAGGGGATGGGGGTGCCTGGGGTGCGGAGGGCCAAAGGACCGGAACTCCGTACCGCCTTAAGGGCATGGGTAGAAGCCCACCCAGGAGGGAGAGAGGATGAGGGACAGAAGGCGCCAGATGCACCTCAGGAGGAGAGCGCCCAGGAAGTCCTAGACATACTCAATGTAGATGTGTCTGAAAATGTGCCCCCAGGGAGACGTTCTGGGGCCAGTAGTAGGACCGGGTCTAGGAGGAGCGCGTCTCCAGAGGAATATGAGGACAGGAGGGAGGAGAGGCAGTTAAAGTGGGAGCTAGCGAAATTGGAACATGAAAGAGAAAACAAGAAATGGGCAATGGAGGAAAAGAAGCTGGCGCACGACCTTCAGCTGAAGGAGTTGGAGCTGCGCGCCCTCCAGTTAAACGCGTCCAATAAGGACAATGGTGGCAGCGTACCAAGAGAGTCCCATGAGTCAAAATTTTACCTACCCAAAGAAGTCATTGCCAGCTACACAGTGGGGGATGATATTGCCAAGTGGTTGGAAGCATACGAGGTGGCCTTGACTGCCCATGGGGTTGCCGAGAGCAATTGGGGAGGGGGCTTGTATCGCTATATACCTCCCAATGTCAGGGACACCCTATTATACTTAACCAAGGCGGATCAGGTCAGGTATGCCCCGATGAAAGAGGCCTTACTCAAAAAATTTGGTCTCTACCCCGAGAGGTACAGGCAGAAATTCCGTGGCAGCCATAAGCTGTCCACACAGACGTGGGTGGATTTTTTTGACTATGCCCGCAAGGCACTAGATGGTTGGGTGCGTGGCAGCAAGGTGCAGGACTATCAAGGGGTGTACAATCTTTTTTTACGGGAGCACTTCTTGGATAAGTGCTTTCCGGAGCTGCGCCAACATCTGGTGGACCGCAAGTTAACGGATCCCCGTGAGCTAGTGGAGGAGGCAGATATTTGGGTGAGCACCCGGGTGTCTCACAAGGGCCCCGGGGGAGATGGCTCGAAATGCGGACAGGGTTTCCCCCAGAAGAGAGAGGGGGGAGAGAAAAAGGTGGAGTTCTCAAAAGGCCCCCAAAATCAGTTTGGGAGAGGAGTAGGAACCCCGCCCCCGTCCAATTCCCCAAAACCCACTTACCCTGACAGGAGTCAGCAGCCCAGGATTGTGAGGTGCTACGAATGTGGGGAGATTGGACACTACAAAGGAGATCCCAAGTGTCGCAAGCGACCCCCAGCCCCACCGGGCGGGAAGAGCCCCGGGGTAAGTAGTGTAGCGCTTGGGGTGGAGTTGCCCTTAGATAGGGAAGGGGAGTGGACAGGCCTGACCCTGGTTTCACTCGGGGATAGAGAGGTGGTCCCCGTAGTGTCCCTGCCCCGAACACTGCTAAATATCAGCAGAGGGTGAAAGTTAACGGGGAGGAGGTGGAGGCTCTGAGGGACACAGGAGCCAGCATGACCACTGTAGTGAGGCGGCTGGTGTCCCCAGACCAAGTAGTCCCCGAGGAGTTCCATCCGGCCGTATTGGCTGACGGCAGTCTGAGTCACTATCCAGTGGCTCGTGTTCCATTTGAGTGGGGAGGAGTCAAAGGCCTATTGAGAGTTGCGATGAGCCCTGCCTTGCCTGTGGGGTGCTTGCTAGGGAACAACCTGGAGCACACCAAGTGGAAAGATGTTGAGTTTCGAGCGCATACCGAAATGCTGGGATTAACAGGGTGGACTTGCGTAGTCACGCGGTCCATGGCTGCCCGGCATGGAACTCACCCCGGGTTGGAGCCTGGAATCATGGCCCAACCCAACGCCAAGTGTGGAAAGAAGAAGGTGGTAGAGGACACGCCCCGTGAGGTGGATGGGGAGGCCGCAGAGGTGCCCCCGGAGTCCACGGAGGTGGATGTCGTTCCCGTGAGGGACTTGCCGACCCTTGCCGACTGGCATGTGGAAGGAGGGCCTACCCGGGAGGAATTTTGTCAGGCACAAAGGGCGTGCCCCACGCTTGAAGGCATGCGGCAACAGGCTGAAGCCCAAGTGGCCAGTCTGGAGGCGGGCGGATATCATGTGTATTGGGAGGATGGTCTCCTGTACAGTGAGCCTAAGGTGCCGGTACATGGATCTTCGAGGGCCATAGTGGTCCCCCAATGTTACCGGGCCTTCCTGCTGGAGTTAGCGCACGAGATACCCTTAGCCGGACATCTGGGCCAGGACAAAACCTTTGCACGGTTGGTCCCACATTTTTATTGGCCCAGGATGAGGATCACCTCAGACACCTTTTGTAAGACCTGTAAGTCTTGTCAGGCAAGTGGCAAGACTGGGACTAAATTGAAGGTCCCGTTGGAACCGCTCCCGGTGGTCGGGACCCCTTTTGAGAGGGTTGGCATAGACATTGTTGGGCCGTTGGACCCTCCGACCGCAGCGGGACACCGGTTCATTCTGGTCTTGGTGGACCACGCCACTAGGTACCCAGAGGCTATTCCTCTGAGGACCATCACTGCACCGGTGGTGGCGCGGGCACTGTTGGGGATTTTTACCTGAGTGGGATTCCCCAAGGTCGTGGTGTCGGACAGAGGCACGAATTTCATGTCGGCCTATATGCAGGCCATGGGGAAGGAGTGTGGAGTGACCTACCGGTTCTCCACTCCTTACCACCCCCAGACTAACGGGCTCGTAGAGCGTTTCAACAAAACCTTGAAGGGAATGATCCGGAGCCTGCCAGAGGGCTTGAGGCGTAAATGAGACGTCCTCCTCCCCTGCTTGTTGTTCTCCTACCGGGAGGTACCGCAGAAGGGAGTCGGGTTTAGCCCGTTTGAGTTGCTCTATGGCCATCCCGTTAGGGGACCTGTGAGACCGGCCTCGTGGCGTGGGCCCTCCCGACCAGCAAAGTACACTACAACCACGCCGAACCTCGTGGGCACGGCCTCCCGACTTCCATGGACCAACATCCCGAGGGCCGACCAGATCCCCAACGCGCATGCCCGGCCGAGGGAGAACGAAACCCCCCACCCAAACCAAACCGAGAGGCGCCGACCCTGTCACACCTCTGGTCTCTTCCCCGAGGGAGGTTTCGATCGACCACTAGGCCCCCGGTGAGCGGGCGCCTCACCTGCTGGGTGTCTGGAGTCCCTCCCAGACCCACCTGAACAGATCAAGGGGCCGAGCGACAGGAAACCCCAACACACCGCCCCCAAGCATCAGACCCCTCTCCGCGAGGACTCCGGACTTCAAAGAGGAAGGGGAGTATAACAAGGGGTGCTGAAGGGACGAGAGAAAAAAAAGAAGACCTGGACTGACGAGAGCCTGCGGACTTGGTCGCGGCTCGATCGCTCCCTGAACCGAAGAACGCTACCCGAACTCTGAACCACTTGAGCCCTGCTGACGCTGTCGCGGCTCCCCGAACTCTGAACCATCTGAGCCCTGCTGACGCTGTCGCGGCTCCCCAAATTCTGAACCATCTGAGCCCTGCTGAAGCTGTCGCGGCTCCCCGAACTCTGAACCATCTGAGCCCTGCTGACGCTGTCGCGGCTCCCCGAACTCTGAACCATCTGAGCCCTGCTGACGCCGTTGCGGCTCCCCGAACTACGAACCTCCGGTGCCTGCTGAGTGACTCGCGGCCCGCTCCTCCAAGAGAAACGGCAGAGATTGCCGAGAGAAGCAACATCCCCTCAGCTCGAGGATTGAGAGCTGTGCGCCGGATACCTCGCAGAGACACTGATTCAAAGACTGTCCCGCTACCCCTTTTCCCTCATCACGAGATCGCTGCCGCTTGTGGCACCAATTCTGCACCTGAATTCCGGATCATAAAGGTCCCTGACAACTACCGATAAAAGTCTATTGTCTTACAACGAATTACTGTGTTGTGTCCCTCTATCCGCAGAAGAGAGAAGCGTAGCGTGTGCGATCCTAGGTGCGAGACCCTTCCAGGAAGGGCCTCCCTGCTCTTGCTCGGCCTAACTCTGGCAAAGGTGGGCCTCAGGGTGGTCAGGAACACATTCCGCAGCCTCCCCGGGGAACGCCTTCCAACATTTGGTGGCAGCGGTGGGATCCGAGCCAACACCTAGAGATCGTGCAGTAGACGACATACGCATTACCAAGAAGGATGGAAGGAGAAACTTCCCTAGGTGCCGCAGGCACCAACCCGAGCACGGCATTCCAAAAAGACCTGTTAGAATCTTATACACACCGAGAACTGAAACAATTTTGCAAAGACTTTGGAATGGCTACCACCGGACTAAGCACGAAAGAGGACTTCCAGGGGGCATTAAAAAACTGGGTCGAGGCAGAAACTCCCCGGACACAAACAGAAGGAGAACCTCCCAACGAACCACGAAGCAACCAGGGGAGGAACGGCGCCCCCGAGAGGAGCCTATCCCCAGAGGAACTAGCGGACCGAGAAAGAGATCGCAACCACGAACTAGAACTAGCAAAATTAAAAATCGAAGGAGAGCTAAAGCTGGCTGAGAAAAAACTGGCGGTGGAACAGTTACGCCTACAAGGAGAACTAGAGGAAAATAAACAACAGAGGGAACACGACGAGAAAAAACTCCAACTAGAGCACGAACGTAGCCTGAAAGAAATCGAGCTCAAGGCTAAGAAGGCGGAGGCCCGACCCTCGGAAACCCAACCCATCTCCTCCACCGTGGAACCAAAGGCCCACATCCCCAAAGATGTGGTAAAAGAATACTATAAGAACGACGATATTCAGCAATGGTTCAAGGCCTACGAAGTCGCCATGACCTCCCACCGAGTCCCGCAGAAGGACTGGGGGGCTGGGCTGTGGGGCCGGTTCCTGAGCGAGGGGAGAGATACCCTGCTGGACCTGCCCTCCACCGTGATGAACTCCTACAGTCACATGAAAGAGGCTCTAGTAGCCAGATATGGGCTCACCCCTGAAATGTACCAGCAACGGTTTAGAGACTGCAAAAAGATACCCGGTACCACCTGGGTGGAGTACGTGAACTTCTACAGCCGGGCCTTGGACGGATGGATCAAGGGCAGCAAGGTCTCCACCTTCGAGGAGCTGTTCGACCTGATCGCTTGGGAACACTTGTCCGCGAATTGCTTCGTAGAGCTGCGCCAGCACCTCCTGGACAGCAAACTCACAGACCCTCGAAAACTGGCCGTCGAGGCTGACCGATGGGTGAACACCCGGGCCTTCCGGGGCCCCGTGGGGGACTACGGTCGCCAAAGCCAGGGACCCCCCGCCAGAGGGGCGGAGGGAATCAAGGCCGGCAAAGGGAGCTTCCGGGGGGATCCCCGCTCAGCCCTCCCAGAGGGCAATCTCTGCCCTTTCCAGCCCCACCTCCGGCCAGCACCGGGCCACCAGGGAGGCCGGGGCCCCGAGTGAGGATCACCTGCTTCCGCTGCCAACAGACCGGACACTATGCCAGCGACCCCCAGTGTCCCCTGTACCAGCGGTCCACCACAACAACCCCGCCGACTCGACAGATGGCCTCCGTAGCCCTGGGGGAAGAGATGGAAGACTCCGAAGAATGGGAACCAGCCGCCATGGCCTTGGTCTCCCTAGGGGATCGAGAGATGGTCCCCGGAACGTCCCTGCCCGCCAACACGAAGAAGTACCGACAGCAGGTGACGGTCAACGGTCACCGCATCGAGGGCCTCCGGGACACGGGGGCGAGTGTCACGGTGGTTCATTGTCACCTGATCTCCGAGAATCAGATCCTGCCTGGCGCCTTTTGCCCCGTCATCTCCTCAGACAATTCCGAGAGCCTCTGTCGGATGGCCCTAGTCCCCTTCGAATGGGGGGGAGTCACCGGCAAGTTAAAGGTGGCGGTCCGAACCTCCCAGCCCGTGGACTGCCTCCTGGGCAATGACCTTGAGAACTCCCCGTGGGGACAAGTGGAACGAAGAGCCCACCTCGAGATGATGGGCCTCCCCGAGTGGGTATGCGCCACCACTCGCTCAATGACTCTCCGGGCACCTCCCTCCGAGGGGGAAGAGCCCATGCCGCTAGACACCGCCACCACACCCGAGATCCAGAATACACCACCAGAGGCCAACGACCCCCTTCTGGACGAACCGACCGCGCGCGACGAGGGGTTAGTGCCTTCCGACCCCGAAGCCCTGACTCACCTCGAGGACCTGCCAGAACTGGCCCAGTGGCCCTGCGAAGGGGGCCCCTCCCGTGAAGAATTCTGCCAAGAACAATCCACCTGCCCGTCCCTCATCGGACCCCGACAACAGGCCGAGGCCCAAGCAGCAGGCGACCAGACTGGCACCCACTGGGTATACTGGGAGGACGGCCTCCTGTACAGCGAACAGAAGTCGGCCGAGTTGGGATCGGCCCGGGTACTAGTGGTACCCCTACGCTTCCGAAGTCTCCTCCTGGGCCTGGCCCATGATGTACCCCGGACCGGACACTTAGGCCAAGATAAGACCTTCCAATGGCTCATCACCCACTTCTATTGGCCCAAGATGCGAGCAAATGTGGAGGCCCACTGCAAATCCTGCCCCACGTGCCAGGCCAGCGGAAAGAGTGGGGGCAAGCGCAAGGCTCCGCTACAGCCCTTCCCCGTCGTCAGTACCCCTTTTGAGCGGGTAGGAATCGACATTGTGGGACCGCTGGACCCCAAGACCGCCCAGGGCCACCGGTTCATCCTCGTCCTAGTGGATCATGCCACCCGTTACCCCGAGGCCATCCCTCTCCGCACCGTGACGGCCCCCGTGGTGGGCCGGGCCTTGATGGGGATCTTCTCCCGCATGGAGTTCCCCCGCGAAGTCGTGAGTGACCGGGGCACGAACTTTATCTCCCGTTATATGAAATCCCTCTGGCAGCAGTGCGGGGTATCGTACAAATTCACCACCCCGTACCACCCCCAAGGAAACGGACTAGTCGAGCGCTTTAACAAAACGCTGAAAGGAATGATCATGGGCCTCGATGAACCCCTACGCCGGAGGTGGGACGTCCTCCTCCCATGTCTCCTGTTCGCCTACCGGGAGGTTCCCCAAAAATCCCTGGGGTTCAGCCCATTCGAACTATTATATGGACACCCCGTCCGAGGACCCCTGAGCCTGGTCAAGGAGGGGTGGGAAACAACCCCCCGGGGGACCCCTCCGGACGTGTTCCGGTACATCTTGGCGCTCCGCAACCAGACCCGAAAATTCAGGGAACTCGCAGAAGCAAACCTCGAGGCCAGTCAAGAAGAAATGAAGCGCTGGTATGACCAGAATGCTACGCTGGTCGAGTTTCAGCCGGGTCAACAAGTCTGGGTCATGGCCCCGGTGAGACCCTGCGCTCTCCAAGATAAATGGACTGGGCCCTTCAAGGTGGTCGAGCGGAAGAGCCAAGTCACATATCTCATCGATGTGCAGTCCCCGCGGAACCCCCTCTGGGTTCTCCACGTGAACCGCCTCAATCCCCACTTTGTACGGACCGAATTAAGTCTACTCCTGGCCACCGACGATGGGGCCGAAGAAGACACCGAGCCCCTTCCAGACCCCCTGGGGGCGAAGGAAACCGATGGATCCGTGGAGGGAGTGAGACTGTCGACCGCCCTCACAGCCCAACAGACCGATGACTGCCACCAGCTACTAGGGCAGTTCGCGGATCTCTTCTCCCTGACCCCCGGGGTCACCAGCTGGTTTGTCCACGACGAGGACACTGGAGACAGCCCGCCAGTGAGACATCGGGCCTACCGGGTCCCTGATCGGGTCCGGACCTGCATCCAGACCGAGGTGGCAAAGATGTTAGACCTCGGGGTGATTGAACCCTCCGACAGCCCCAGGGCCAGCCCGGTAGTCCTGGTGCCGAAAGCGACTACCCCGGGCGTTGCCCCCGAGCTGAGGTTTTGCGTGGACTACCGAGGCCTCAATGCGGTCACCCGAGCAGACGCTCACCCTATCCCCCGTGCCGACGAACTCATTGACCGCCTTGGGGCCGCCCGCTACCTCAGCACCTTCGACCTGACCAGTGGGTACTGGCAGATTGCCCTCACCGAGGGAGCCAAGGAGCGCTCCGCCTTCTCCACCCCGGATGGGCACTACCGCTTTAGGGTGATGCCGTTCGGAATGAAAAATGCCCCGGCCACCTTCCAGCGGCTGGTGAACAGGGTCCTGTCCGGACTAGAGGGGTTCTGCGCAGCATACCTCGACGACATAGCGGTCTTCAGCTCCCAATGGACCGAGCACCTCCAGCACCTCCGTCAAGTCCTGCTGGCTCTGCGCCGAGCCGGCCTCACCATCAAAGCTAGCAAATGTCAAATTGGGCACGGCTCCATAACCTATCTGGGGCACCAGGTGGGGAGTGGGCAGGTCGCCCCCCTCCAGCCGAAGATCGACGCCATCTTGTCCTGGGACCCCCCTGCAACTCAAACGGAAGTCCGGGCCTTCCTGGGCCTCACCGGCTACTACCAAAGGTTTATTAAAGACTATGGCAGCATCGCAGGCCCTCTCACAGAACTAACCTCCAAAAAACACCCCAAGAAAATACACTGGACTCCCTCCTGCCAGAAGGCATTCGACACCCTAAAGGCCGCCATGTGCGCGGCTCCAGTGCTCAAAGCACCCGACTACGCCCAGAAGTTTGTGGTCCAGACGGACGCCTCGGAACACGGCATCGGGGCAGTCCTCTCACAGTACAACGACAACGGCATAGATCAGCCCATAGCCTTCATCAGCCGAAGGTTACTGCCCCGGGAACAGCGGTGGAGCACAATTGAACGAGAGACGTTCGCAGTAGTCTGGGCCCTCAAAAAGCTATGGCCCTACCTGTTCGGAACGCACTTCCGAGTACAAACAGATCATCGACCCCTGCGGTGGTTGATGCAGATGCGAGGGGAAATCCCCAAGCTGCTACGCTGGTCCATCTCTCTCCAAGGGATGGATTTCACTGTGGAACATCGCCCCGGGACTGACCACGCCAACGCGGACGGCCTGTCCCGATTCTTCCGCTTCAGCGAGGAGAACTCCCAAGTGGATGGGTAGTTCTCCCCGCCTTTCAGCTGGGGGGGGCACGTGTGAGACAGGCCTCGTGGCGTGGGCCCTCCCGACCAGCAAAGTACACTACAACCACGCCGAACCTCGTGGGCACGGCCTCCCGGCTTCCGTGGACCAACATCCCGAGGGCCGACCAGATCCCCAACGCGCATGCCCGGCCGAGGGAGAACGAAACCCCCCACCCAAACCAGACCGAGAGGCGCCGACCCTGTCACACCTCTGGTCTCTTCCCCGAGGGAGGTTTCGATCGACCACTAGGCCCCCGGTGAGCGGGCGCCTCGCCTGCTGGGTGTCTGGAGTCCCTCCCAGACCCACCTGAACAGATCAAGGGGCCGAGCGACAGGAAACCCCAACACACCGCCCCCAGGCATCAGACCGCTCTCCGCGAGGAATCCGGACTTCAAAGAGGAGGGGGAGTATAACAAGGGGTGCTGAAGGGACGAGAGAAAAAAAAGAAGACCTGGACTGACGAGAGCCTGCGGACTTGGTCGCGGCTCGATCGCTCCCTGAACCGAAGAACGCTACCCGAACTCTGAACCATTTGAGCCCTGCTGACGCTGTCGCGGCTCCCCGAACTCTGAACCATCTGAGCCCTGCTGACGCTGTCGCGGCTCCCTGAATTCTGAACCATCTGAGCCCTGCTGACGCTGTCGCGGCTCCCCGAACTCTGAACCATCTGAGCCCTGCTGACGCTGTCGCGGCTCCCCGAACTACGAACCTCCGGAGCCTGCTGAGTGACTCGCGGCCCGCTCCTCCAAGAGAAACGGGAGAGATTGCCGAGAGAAGCAACATCCCCTCAGCTCGAGGATTGAGAGCTGTGCGCCGGATACCTCGCAGAGACACTGATTCAAAGACTGTCCCGCTACCCCTTTTCCCTCATCACGAGATCGCTGCCGCTTGTGGCACCAATTCTGCACCTGCCTTCCGGATCATAAAGGTCCCTGACAACTACCGATAAAAGTCTATTGTCTTACAACGAAATACTGTGTGGTGTCCCTCTATCCGCAGAAGAGAGAAGCGTAGCGTGTGCGATCCTAGGTGCGAGACCCTTCCAGGAAGGGCCTCCCTGCTCTTGCTCGGCCTAACTCTGGGAAAGGTGGGCCTCAGGGTGGTCAGGAATACATTCCGCAGCCTCCCCGGGGAACGCCATCCAACAGGACCCCTCAGTTTAGTAAAGGAGGGGTGGGAGAAGACTTCGCAGAAGCTTCCCCGTGAGATTGTCAGCTACATGCTGGCGTTCCGCAGCCAGATTGCCAAGCTGTGGAAGGCGGCCTCAGAGAACCTAGAGGCTAGCCAGACCATTATGAAGGAGTGGTACGACCGCAACGCTCGGACGGTCGAGTTGGACGTTGGACAGAAGGTGTGGGTCATGGAACCTGGGGAGCTTTGTGCCCTCCAGGACCGGTGGACTGGTCCGTATGACATTGTGGAGCGACGAGGCCAGACGACATACGTAGTGGATCTAAAGACCCCCCGACAGCCCCTGAGGGTATTCCATGTCAACCGCCTGAAGCCGCACCATGAGCGATCAGAGCTTGCTCTCCTTATGGTGACGGATGGGAGCGAAGAGGAAGAGAGTGAAGCTCTTCCTGACCTTCTAGCCTGGAATCACTCATCTGTGTACCCATGATGTGGACACAGGGGACAGCCCCCCAGTGAAGAACAAGTCTTACCGGCTCTCTGACCGAGTGAAGGATAGCATCCAGCGTGAGGTAGCCAAGATGTTGGAGCTGGGGGTGATAGAACCTTCCAGCAGCCCGTGGGCTAGTCCGGTGGTGTTGGTGCCGAAAGCGGCCCCACCGGGTACCACACCGGAACTTCGGTTCTGTGTGGACTACAGGGGGTTGAACTCTGTCACGAAGACAGATGCTTACCCCATCCCACGAGCGGACGAGCTGGTGGACCGGCTGGGAGCAGCCCGGTACCTCGCCACCATTGACCTGACATCCGGATATTGGCAGATTGCCATGGCCGATGGAGCAAGGGAGAAGACAGCATTTTCCACCCCGAGGGCCACTTTCTGTTCCGAGTGATGCCCTTGGGCTCAAAAATGCTCCGGCCACATTCCAGCGGTTAGTGAATCAGGTACTATCTGGTCTGGAGTCCTTCTCAGCGGCATACCTGGATGACATAGCTGTCTTCAGCAGCACCTGGGAGGACCATCTGCAGCACCTCCAGGAGGTATTGCAGGCGCTGCAACGCGCTGGCCTAACCATTAAAGCCAGCAAGTGCCAGATTGGACAGGGATCTGTTGTGTACCTGGGACACCTGGTGGGCGGAGGTAAGGTGCAACCCCTCCAGGCCAAAATAGAGACCATCTTGGCTTGCGAGCTCCCAAGACCCAAACAGAGGTCCGAGCTTTCCTCGGCCTCACTGGGTATTACCGCCGGTTCATCAAGGGATATGGTACCATCGTGACCCCCTTGACAGAATTAACCTCGAAGAAGCAGCCTCGCAAGGTTATATGGACAGCTGCTTGCCAGGAGGCATTTGACACGCTGAAACATGCGATGTGTACCGCTCCAGTACTCGCAACTCCAGATTTCAGTAAGGAGTTCATTGTAAAGACAGACGCCTCAGAGCACGGCATAGGTGCGGTGCTCTCGCAACTCAACACCGAGGGCCAAGATCAACCAGTGGCCTTCATATCCAGAAGACTCCTCCCTCGGGAACGGCGATGGAGCACCATTGAGAGAGAAGCCTTCGCGGTGGTCTGGGCTCTGAAGAAGTTGAGGCCATACCTCTTTGGAACTCACTTCCTAATCCAGACTGACCACCGCCCCCTTCGCTGGCTCATGCAGACGAGAGGCGAAAACCCCAAGTTGTTGAGGTGGTCCATTTCCCTACAGGGGATGGACTTTCGGGTGGAACACCGGCCCGGAGTTGACCACGCCAATGCTGATGATCTCTCCAGGTTTTTTTCCGCCTTAGCGATGAGAACTATCTAGAGGTTGGGTAGCTCTCCCCTCTTTCGGCTGAGGGGGACGCGTGTTGGACCTGTCAGTCCTAGGGTGGTCTCCCCATCTATTTTTGATCGTACCTCATTTTTTCCACCCTCATTTTTATGTTGGACTTAGGTCTCCGGGCGCCTTTTCATTGCCAATCAGTGTTAAGGTGCAGGTGCTCCCTTCTCCCAAGATGGCTGCCACAGGCCCCTGCTACTGCAGAGTGGTCTTCATTAGTAGCACCCTAGCTGCCAGGAGCTGGCTGGGACCCCACAACAATGTTGCGACACCAGCCCGCCTTTTTGTCCCATAGGTAGAATGGGGAAGCTCCTGGAATGTGCTGGAACCTTCTGGAAGGGAGGTGTTGTTTTTACTTTTGCCGCCTTGGATAGAGGTCACCTGACCTAGGGATACTTAACAGAGGGAGGGAACTTTTTCCAGTCAGTTGGCCAGTGGGGTAAAGCAGAGCTGGAGAATCCACGCAGGAGTTTTAGGCGGTAGGGCCTAGCCAGGGACTTATGCCTCCGAGAGTGACCCAGGGAACCTCTGCCCAGCCTGACTAGGAAGGACCTAGTCGCCAACTCAATCCCTACCCCCCAGGAACAGAACCCCCCGAGGGCGCCAGAGACATCTGCGCCATCAGGACTTCAGGTCACAACTGAATGCAGAAACTGAATGCTGAAACCTCAGGTCCTGACTGCATGCTGAAACTGAATGCTGAGACTTCATGTCAGACCTGAACACTGAAACTTTATACCAAAGCTGATTGCGGAACTGCTGGGGATCAACCAGGTACTGGCGCTGAGACCCCTGTGCCCCCTGACCGGGCCTGAGATTCCCTGCATCAATCCCCATTGAGCGCGGAACACTCCCCTTTGGCGAGGGGACCAGAGCGCGCTCACCGCCGCGGCCCGGAGGCCTGAAGTGTGCCCCCTCATCGCGTCGAGGCGCGTGGAGAAGCCCAGGGCCCCGTCGCAGCTGCTGGCGGAGGTGCGTGAGGCCGTGGCCTGCCCCCGCCGCGGAAGGAATGACTGCCGAGTCCGGAGCTGGGTCGGACGCCTCCAGATGTCGAGATCAAGGTAAGCCCGGGAGGCTTGGGACAGATCTGGTGCGCCCCCTACCGACCGGGAGCAGCACCGCACCCTGAGACCCTGGTTCCCCTCCGTGGGAGTTCCCCCCGTTCACCCAAGACTGTGACACCCCTCCGAGGGATTGACCCCTTCCTCCCAGACCGTCACATAGCAGTGGACCGCCTACTTGAGGCTTGCTTATTACGAGTAGCGTTGTGCCCCACGAACTGCACAGAAGTACTTGAGGCTTGCTTATTACGAGTAGCGTTGTGCCCCACGAACTGCACAGAAGTACTTGAGGCTTGCTGATCGCAAGTAGCGTTGTGCCCCACGAACCGCACAGAAGTGCCAGATGCTTGCCTATTACGAGTGGCGCTGTGTTTGTAGGCTCTGCTCAGCAGTGCTTCATGCTGGCTTATTACGAGTAGCGCTATGTTCGCAGGCTCTGCTCTGAAGTGTTCAATGCTAGTTATTACGAGGAGCGTATGTTCGCAGGCTCTGCTCCAAAGTGTTCAATGCTCCATTATTACGAGTAACGCTGTGTTGGTAAGCTTTGCTCTAAGGTGTTCAATGCTCCATGATTACGAGTAATGCTGTGTTGGTAAGCTGTGCTCTAAGGTGTTCAATGCTCCATTATTACGAGAACGCGGTGTTGGTAAGCTGGGCCCTAAAGTGTTCAGTGTTCCATTATTACGAGTAACACTGTGTCTGCAGGATCTGCTCACCAGGGTCCACGGCGCAATTATCACGAGTAGCGCTGGGTTCTAGAGCGCTGTTCCAGATGGTATTAGGTATTCCCTACAGCACTGTTAAAGTTGAGGGGTGCACCAAAAGCTAATCGCTAATGAACTGCATTGACATCTAATGAATTGCACTTACCGCTAATGAACTGCATTGACATCTAATGAATTGCATTTATCGCTAGTGAACTGCATTGACATCTAATGAATTGCATTTACGTGTACTGAACGGTATTTACATATCACTGCGTAGATAAACTTGAGTTGTGTACATAAACCCTACAGTGTGGCGTCCCTTATTGTGTGCGTTCCCTGCTTCAGAGGAGGTGTGTGTCGTATGGTTGCTTTACACAAAAGCCTTTGGGTGCCCAGCCGCTCGAGTCACGTTACCCCCTTAGGGCTTGGTGACCCCAGGTCTTACACTCATCCTTCTAGACCTCTCCGCAGCATTCGATACTGTCTGCCACCGCACCCTGGTGCAGCGCCTTCGCAACATCGGAATCCAAAAGAAGGCCCTGGAGTGGATCATCTCATTCCTCGCCGGAAGAACCCAGAGAGTCTGCCTCCCCCCGTTCAGATCCGAGGCCACCGAAGTCATCTGCGGTGTCCCACAAGGATCATCACTCAGCCCCACCCTCTTCAACGTCTACATGAGCCCCCTCGCAGCCATCGCACGCCAACACAACCTCAACATCATCTCCTACGCCGACGACACCCAGCTGATCCTCTCCCTCACCAACGACCCAGCCACCGCCAGAACCAACCTACAGGAAGGGATGAAAGACGTAGCCGAGTGGATGACGAACAGCCGCCTGAAACTGAACTCAGAGAAGACGGAAGTCCTCATCCTTGGACCATCACCCTCTGCCTCGGACGATTCCTGGTGGCCCCCTGCCCTGGGCAGCGCACCCAAACCAACGGACCAAGCACGCAACCTGGGCTTCATCCTGGACTCCTCCCTCTCGATGACCAGACAAGTCAACGCCGTCTCATCATCATGCTTCAACATCCTACGCATGCTCCGTAAGATCTTCCGATGGATCCCCACCGAAACCAGGAAGACGGTCACCCAGGCACTCGTCACCAACCGTTTGGACTACGGTAACACCCTCTACACCGGAACCATAGCCAAACTACAGAAAAGACTCCAACGCATCCAGAACGCCTCCGCACGACTCATCCTGGACATCCCCCGACACAGCCACATCTCCGGACACCTGAAAGATCTTCACTGGCTCCCCGTCAGCAAGAGAATCACGTTCCGACTCCTCACCCACGCACACAAAGCCCTCCACGACCTGGGCCCCAGGTACCTCAACAACCGCCTGACCTTCTACACTCCCACCCGCCAGCTACGATCGTCCAGCCACGCACTCGCCGCCGTTCCACGCATTCGAAGAGCCACCATGGGAGGAAGATCCTTCTCCTACCTGGCAGCCAAGACATGGAACTCCCTCCCCATCCACCTCCGTCTTACCCAAGACCACCTCTCCTTCAGGAAGCATCTCAAGACCTGGCTGTTCGAGCAGTAGCGGACACCCCTTCCCCTAGTGCCTTGAGACCCTCCGGGTGAGTAGCGCGCTTTACAAATATCTTGATTGATTGATTGATTGATTGCATGTGTGTGCAGAATGCTAGGTTTGTATGTTACATGAACAGTGTGTCTCCGGCTGCATGGAGGGGCACTGATGCTTGTATTGATCGGAGGTGCCTGGCACGTGTGTGCAGAGTACCAGGTTTGTATATTACATTATCAGTGTGTCTCCGGCTGCATGGAGGGGCAATGATGCTTGTATTGATCGAAGGTGCCTGGCATGTGTGCACAGAATACCATGTTTGTATGTTACATGAACAGTGTGTCTCCACCAGCTACATGGGGGGGCAGTGATGCTTGTATTGATCAGAGGTGGCTGGTATGTGTGCGCAGAGTGCCAGGTTTGTATGTTACATGCCCAGTTTGTCTCCAGCTACATGGGGGGGCAGTGATGCTTGTATTGATCAGAGGTGGCTGGTATGTGTGCGCAGTGTGCCAGGTTTGTATGTTACATGACCAGTGTGTCTCCAGCTGCATGGAGGGGCACTGATGCTTGTATTGATTGGAGGTGCCTGGCATGTGTGCGCAGCATGCCAGGTTTGTATGTTACATGCCCAGTTTGTCTCCGTCTGCATGGGGGGACACTGATGCTTGTATTGATCAGAGGTGCCTGGCATGTGTGTGCAGAGTGCCAGGTTTGTATGTTACATGTCCAGTTTGTCTCCGGCTGCATGGGTGGTCACTGAAACTTGTATTGATCGGAAGTTCCTGACATATGTGTGCAGAGTACCAGGTTTGTATGTTACATGACCAGTGTGTCTCTGGTTGCATGGGGGGGCACTGATGCTTGTATTGATCGGAGGTGCCTGGCATGTGTGCGCAGAATGCTAGGTTTGTATGTTACATGACCAGTGTGTCTCTGGCTGCAGGGGGGGCACTGATGCTTGTATTGATCGGAGGTGCCTGGCATGTGTGCGCAGAGTGCCAGGTTTGTATGTTACATGCGCAGTTTGTCTCCGGCTGCATGGGGGACCGTGATGCTTGTATTGATTGGAGGTGCCTGGCATGTGTGCTCTGTGCCAGGTTTGTATCTTACATGCCCAGTGTGTCTCTGGCTGCATGGGGGACCGTGATGCTTGTATTGTTCAGAGGTGCCTGGCATGTGTGCTCTGTGCCAGGTTTGTATGTTACATGACAAGTGTGCCTCCGGCTGCATGGGGGGGCAGTGATGCTTGTATTGATCGGAGGTGCCTGGCATGTGTGCGCAGAGTGCCAGGTTAATATGTTACATGACCAGTGTGTCTCTGGCTGCAGGGGGGGGCAGTGATGCTTGTATTGATTGAAGGTGTCTGGCATGTGTGCTCTGTGCCAGGTTTGTATGTTACATGACAAGTGTGCCTCCGGCTGCATGGGGGGGCAGTGATGCTTGTATTGATCAGAGGTGCCTGGCATGTGTGTGCAGAGTACCAGGTTTGTATGTTACATGACCAGTGTGTCTCTGGCTGCATGGGGGGCAGTGATGCTTGTCTTGATTGGAGGTGCCTGGCATGTGTGCTCTGTGCCAGGTTTGTATGTTACATGACAAGTGTGTCTCTGGCTGCATGGGGGAGCAGCGATGCTTGTATTGATTGGAGGTGTCTGGCATGTGTGCTCTGTGCCAGGTTTGTATGTTACATGACAAGTGTGCCTCCGGCTGCATGGGGGGGCAGTGATGCTTGTATTGATCGGAGGTGCCTGGCATGTGTGCGCAGAGTGCCAGGTTTGTATGTTACATGAGCAGTGTGTCTCTGGCTGCATGAGGGGGCAGTGCTGCTTGTTTTGATTGGGGTGCCTGGCATGTGTGCTCTGTGCCAGGTTTGTATGTTACATGACCAGTGTGTCTCCGGCTGCATGGGGGGCAGTGATACTTGTCTTGATCGGAGTTGCCTGGCATGTGTGCGCAGAATGCCAGGTTTGTATGTTACATGACCAGTGTGTCTCCGGCTGCATGGGGGGGCACTGATGCTTGTCTTGATCGGAGGTGCCTGGCATGTGTGCTCTGTACCAGGTTTGTATGTTACATGACAAGTGTGCCTCCGGCTGCATGGGGGGGCAGTGATGCTTGTATTGATCAGAGGTGCCTGGCATGTGTGCGCAGAGTGCCAGGTTTGTATGTTACATGACCAGTGTGTCTCCGGCTGTATGGGGGGCAGTGATGCTTGTTTTGATTGGAGGTGCCTGGCATGTGTGCACAGAATACCATGGGCCCGATTCACAGAACTAACTTAAGACAAAATCCTAAACTTACTACTTTTGGTATTCACAGAAGTTAGGATTTTGTCCTAAGTTTGACTTAAGACAAACTTAAGACAGACTTAAGACAAACTTAAGACAAACTTAAGACAAACTTAAGACAAACTTAAGACAGACTTAAGACAGACTTAAGACAGACTTAAGACAAACTTAAGACGAACTTAAGACAAAATCCTAACTTAAGTCTGTCTTAAGTCTGTCTTAAGTTTGTCTTAAGTCTGTCTTAAGTCTGTCTTAAGTCTGTCGTAAGTCTGTCTTAAGTCTGTCTTAAGTTTGTCTTAAGTTTGTCTTAAGACAAACTTAAGACAAAATCTTAACTTCTGTGAATACCAAAAGTAGTAACTTTAGAATTTTGTCTTAAGTTAGTTCTGTGAATCGGGCCCCATGTTTGTATGTTACCTGCCCAGTTTGTCTCCGGCTGCATGGGGGACCGTGATGCTTGTATTGATCGGAGGTGTCTGGCATGTGTGCGCAGAGTGCCAGGTTTGTATGTTACATGAGCCTATCCTTAACGCATTTAGGATGAACCGGCTCCAGGGACCGGGGGTGGTGGTCGAGGAGGCAGCAATGGCCACTAACTTTGTGTCTTTCTTCACCTACATTTTTAATACCTATATCAACAAGCCTCTCCTAGGGAAACCAGACATGAGCCATAGGGTGCTTGATGAAGGCAGCATGATCTTGGCCAAAGGAGATGTTCCATGAGTGACTGACAGTTATCGTTGGAGAGGGGGCCTCCCATTGTAATCCAGGGTAGATGTTCCAGCAAGGAAGATCACTTCTAATGAGGCTGTAGAGACTGGTTTGGCTCTCCCTCTTTGTCTTGCTCTGTGTTAGAAATGAGGGGGCTCTGGTTGACGCAGGTGTGAACCCACAACAAGCAGGGACCCTTTACTTCTTGTCAGGGCGAAGGATGACTCCCCAGAATAACCCCTGCTCACCCTCTAGGTGCGTGGCGCGAGCAGTCTAGGCTAAGTCTCAGGCGTACACGGTTAAGCAAATGCAATTACACATACAGCAGTGGCGGTCCGTCCATTGGGGGCGTTGGGGCGTTGCCCCCCCCCGCCCGCTCCCCGTGCCCGCAGCTTCCTCGGCGTCTGCCGCGTCTCTGAATTTAAGTAAACTCTCAGTTTACTTACGTTCAGAGACGCTGAGGGAGGGAGAACTGTCAGTCAGAATGACGTTGGACCGCCCACCCCCTTCAGAGTCTGAAGGGGTGGGCGGTCTAGCGTCATGTTGACTGACAGGCAGCCAGCAGCACACAAGTGCGCATGAGTGGGGACGGAGGGCGATTTTTGCACCGTGCCCAGTCATGCGCACTCGTGTTTACAAAGGCTGGCGCATGCCCATTAGGAGAGCGAGGGTTGAGCCAAGGCTCAAACCTCGGTCTCCAATGGGTAGGCGGGCGGAGCGTAAGCCTGCTCTAAGCCAATCCTGGTGCTGCTCCAGCACCAGGATTGGCTGAGAGGGGTCTTGCAATGCCAGCACTGATGGGCTGTTCCAGTGAGTAGGCGCCAGAAGTAACGGAAACGGACCCGAGGCGGCGCGGACGGTGGACCCGGACCTGCTCAGGACAGGTAGGATTTAATTTTAAAAAACGTCCCCCCCCCCCCCCCACACGACACGAGGCGCGGCTGCAAAGGAATTGAATAGTTCTCGTTTTTGTTATAGTATTTCTTAAGGTCATAATCTATTTAGCAGGTTATTTCGTAGTACAGCACAAGTTCTTAGTCCCAAAGTTCTTATTTGCAAATAGATGATGACATTCAATTATTTATTCGGAGGGGGCAAGATTAAAACCTTTTACGCTACATGCCCACTCTACATCTGGGGGGCTTTCAACTTCCTTCTATGTGTAATTTCGACCTGGCCCTTCATCTTTCACAATTAGTGTACCTCCTAGCACGACCTGGTCTATCTCCGCTGTGGGTATCTCTGTAAAACGAAGCATATGAGCGCTCCAGGTTATTGGGCAGTGCGATATGCACACAAAGGGTTAATGAAGACGTCCACTGATGAAGTATCTAAAGCAATATTTGTCCATTGGAATTCTGAAAAAGATTTGCTGCTCTCGGTGCAAACTTTGCAATTTCATTTTATGTTTAATCACATGAAATTAAAGCCAGACGATGTACTTCTCCAAAGTTTCAGGGATTGAAAGGAGTTCACAAACTGAAGAACAGCTAAAGAAAAATGCTTAGGGGTCAATCTGCATTTACTCACTGGCGACCCAATCTGGCACTGGACTACATTACACCAGCCACGATATAGAGATTCCTTAGAGACGCGATGCTGAAATGTTGATAGTTTAAAATTTGACACAATTGGTATTGGTCCCCTTTGTATCTACAAAGATCAAGGATGTTTCCCTACTCTCAGTGCTGCTGGTGTAAAAGCAAACATCTCTGTATTTTCAGTTTTTCACTTTGTCCTTTCCCCACGTTTTAGTTGTTTTGACACAGGGTAAAATAGCCTACTGGTTCCATGTAATCTTTTGTTTCACACAACTGTGTCCCTCTGTAAATAAGAGTATTAGGAAACTTTGCATTACATTTTCTTAGTAATGACGTCGACTCCAGGAGAAAAGTTACTTTTCTATACCAACGTCTGTTTTCCTTTAGCACTGCCGCTTTAAAATAGTGTGAGGCCGGAGAAATAAGTAACTGCTCGCTCCACTTAAACGTTATATGAATGTTGGAAATACAGCAAGAATTGACAGAAAGAGGTGACCCATATTGGAACAATGACTCTGTGTCTTTTCCTGGCAAACTGTTTTCTGCTATTGAATGTGTTTTTGTTTGCCTTGATTGTGTGAACCAGCACATTGATCCTCCACAAGGTTGATATCTGGAAGCAAGAAGGGTTCATGTGTGTTGCTGAGTACTAAGAAGAATTTTGCATTTTGAATGATGAACCTCGATCTGAAACTCTATGGTATAGCATGTAATTCGATGTGCGTCTGTCCTGGTTTATTGCACAGCTTGACCTGATTGGTGGTAATTTTCAGGTCACACTGTGAAAGTGGCCGCTCTGGCATTTCATAACTATGTGCCCCCGAAAAAAAAAAGTGCTTTGTGAGTTTGTCACCAATGTGATGATATATGTCAGACTTGCGTGTCGCGGCATCTTTTTCATTCCTTTTACCGTTCCGGTTAGCAGGGAAAGTGCGTAGTTTGATGCCAATGTATATGGCACATTTCTTACTTACATAGTGTTAACATGTGCAGAAAGTGACATAATAATGAAATACTACCCTGCATTACACTGTAAAATGTAGTTAACCCTGCTGCATTATTTGGTACTTCCTGTTGCATAATTCCAGAGGACCTGATTAAAGTGCTGCTGCTCTTCCGGTCCTTGAGAGAGGTGGAGAGAAGCAAAGGAGAGAGATGGGAGGGTAATAGGGGTCATAAGGAGGAGGCTGGGGCATTGCTGGGTGTATTGCATTAATAACCTTCCTGCTTCCTCATATTTGCTTGAAAATGCTCCATTTATCCTCTATTTTTTCAAAATTTTCTCGGGGGAGAACCCCCGATCCCCCCGAAGGTTGTTTAGGCTTGCTCGCTAGGCTCGCTCACCTCAGTGCAGAACTGTCATAATTTAACGCCCCCACCACTTTCAAATGTCACCAGCCGCCACTGACATACAGTAAACCCCTTGCATGCACCACAAACGGACACCAATCAGGAAGTATATAAAAATAAGCTTTTATGTCGATTCAGCAGATTCAATACAAGGCCCAGTAACGTTAAACTGATGGGGCCACAATTCTTAGGAATACGGTAAAGTTCTCTTTGTTACGGAAAGTTCTTTAGGCAGGCACAAGGTAACTGTAGGCCTCAGCGCACTTCGTGCTGAGGCGGCGCCCGGGATGCACACGGCAGATGACAGGGAAATCAGAACGTTGCAGACCCTGGATCCGATGCGAGCTCGCGGTCGAGTTCGTAAGTACAGTACCTTGTTTCTTGACGCAAAGGCGGGTGCGGGATTGCAGCGGCTCTTCGACAGAAGGGCGAGGCGGCGTCCGAGGCTCCCACACTTCACGATGGTGGTCTGATCTTCAGGCTCACGACAAGAGCGGGGTGTTGCAGGTGGCGGGTGAACAAAGCGGGGCAGCCGGGCACGCAGATTACGTCCGGGCCTTCCGAGGCTTGGAGATGCTCACAACGCCGATTCCGGCGGGAGGGTGAAGGTGCACAGCGAGCCTCCAGCGAGCGAGGTGACAGGGGCAGCCCAGCACAGCGTAGGGGGAGCGGCTCCGATCGAGCGAGGCTCTTCCCAAGGCGGGGGCGGCTAAGCAGTCCTGGTCACGGCTCAGGGAGGGACTGGGGCACGAGGGTCACAGCTCCGGCGAGGGAAAGGACACCACAGTCTAGCGGCAGGCGAGTGAAGATCAGGTAGAGCCCAATGGTCCTGGGGCTCCGTTCAGGGGGCAAGCTCAGTTCCAAGCCCTTGGAGATCGTTTTGGAAAAGCACAAGTCTTGAAAGTAAAAATAAAGCAAAGTTTTCAGCAACAGTTTCTCTTCTCCCCTTTGGCAGCAAGGTCACCACTGCAGGCCAATCCCCCAGGACAGGGACAGTCTTCCTCCTACAGCTTTCCCGGTGCCTCCTCCTCAGGCAGAGATTCTTCTTGGTCAAAAGCGGATCTAGTTTCTTAGGAGCAGGGCTCCTCCATTTATACAGCAAATCTTTTGTTCTCCCAGGCCAGGGGGGCCCTTGCCTAGTTCAGTCCGGTTTCTGAGCACTTTGTTTACGCGATGCAGGCTTCTTCTTTCAGAGTGCAGGGCAGAGTCATCAGACGCTCCACAGGGGGCGGAGCCGGTATTGAGGTGGCAGAGCACTGTCCTATTCAGAGCCTAGGAGCACTCCTCCCACCCATCTACCTGTCGATCGTCCTATTCCCCACCAGGCTACCTAGCCCCGCCCATCTGGGTTCCCCCAGCCCTGTCACTCATACCAGCCAGACATCAGATACACATCACGCTGAGGCGGGCTGAAATGTTTAGGCAAGCAAAGGCCAGCTTTCTAAAAGCGGCATTTGCAAACCCGGAATATTAAAATAAACCTTGCGAAAAGATGTACCTTATTATTCCGAGTTCAGGCATACTAAACTCGATCTCCTACCATGTTCCCTGGGTCGGTTAGGATCATAGGGTGTAACAATCCAGGCCGCCCATACTGGCCTATGAGAACAGGGTAGCCTTGCAGTGGTGAACAACAAGATGGCGGTAATTCACTACTAGGACATGCCACGCATCTAGGCTTGTCCTACCTTAGGCTCACAACGCACCCTGCCCGTGGGCCTACCAGAGGGGTGACTAACATGCAGGTAAGGGAAGGTTTTAGGGACCGGCAAGTGTGGGCACTTGCCAGTCAGCATGTCAGTACCAGACTGCACGCAGGTTCTGCGGTGGCAGACCTTAGACATATTTTACCGGCCGCTTCTGTGGGTGGCACAACCAGTGCTGCAAGCCCACCAGCGGTGTTTGCATTTACATGCCCTGGCGCTCCTGGTGCACTCTACTGGGGTCTGAAAGTAAACCAAACAATCCAATCATGGAATCTAACCAACATATACAATTTACATAGGGAGCACTCGCACCGCGACACTGGTTGGCAGTGGCACAGCGTGCTGAGCGGCCAACACCATAAAATCACATGAGGCACAGCGACAAAAAGAGGAAGGGACACTCACGCCAAGGTGCCAGGTCTAACACTCTGCCCCCATTTTCTAACCCACAGGAGCACCAGGAGGCTTAAAACTCACTTTCAGACTCTGGCAGCCTCTCAGATGTCGAAGATGAAGAGCCCTACCTGGTGATAGAGCGACAAGGCTGAGGGGGTCTCAGGGACTATTTGGTTTCCAGCTCTAAGACGTTTACAGAAAGTGAGTCAGTCTGCAGCAATATAATGGAGGCTGGGACCAGATCCTTAATGTCAACACAGCAGGAAGATCTGGTCGCCAATGCTTTTGCATAGGAAGAGCTTGAGGAAAAACTGCTCTGAGATGCTGAGATTCAGGAACTTGCAGCTAAAAGCCCTCTTCCTTTTGTGTAAGAACTATCCAGATAATGTTCAACTGCCTGGGAAGAGCTGCCCTCCAGCCCCAAGCTATCTTGTCTTGTGTTGGTTATTTCATCCTGCGGCGGGTGGTATTCCAGGTGGCTTGTTCTCGAGCTCCGGTCAGAGCCTGTGGTGTGGAGTTCTTTGCACGGTCTGAGATTCGCCATGAGACTGTAGTGCAGCATTGGCAGCTCTGTAAACATATCCCGGCTCTGCAGAAGATTGGTACAAGGTCTATTTGATGGAGAGCGCCACCCTGTGGATCAACTCCAAAGGCCACAAGTATTTCTGCTAAGACACAGTTCAGCTGGCCGAACGGTTACATAAATGGCAATCGATAACAAGCATTGGCATAGCCAATAGGTCTCGCCTTTGGGACCTTATAAGTGTTTAGCAATGCAGTACATTAACCCCCACTGGCATGCCCACACACTGCGAGCCTTACATAACATAGCACCACATACCTCATATGTTTTTTGCCTCCCTCGGCTCCAATCATACTACAGCCAACATTGGAGGACTCGTGATGCAAAATAAGTAACTATGAAATGTAGGTAGAAAGAAAAGCACGTGTTCCGCAGAGAAGCGCCTAGAAGCGAGTCGAGAGGCATCCAACTATCGTATGCATTGCCTATGGACTGCTGTGGTAGTACTGGGCCCTTCAGAGGAGTACCGTGACTATGATACCACGTGCCATAGTAGGCGCAAGGCAAAGGCAATATTGAAATAAGTCCGGGAAAAAGAAGAGCATTAAGAACCTGAGAGGCATATTTACAAGCTGGCGATAAAAAATTATGGCCGCTTTTGCGGCTGTTTTCAGCCGAAAAGCGGCGATAATTTTATCGCCTAATTAGCAAGGCCACGCTAACGCATGAAACCTTGCTTTAGCGTGGGGATTCCTAACGCCCAGCTTTGCATCTCTAATGAGATGCAAAGTGGGCGTTCCTGACCTAACATGACAGGAGAAATCTCGCTAAGCGACATTTCTCCTATCATCAAGCCCCACTCTATGAAGCATAGCGGCAGGAAAAGTAGCGATAACCCCTATTATCGCTACTTTCCTTAAGCCTGCTTCAGGACTGACTTAGCCATGATATCCTATGGAAGGTGGATATCATGGCTAAGTTTGTGAGTCCCTATCAGCAAGCTAACGCCACACTACGTGAGATTATCGCTGGGTTTCCAGCGATAATCTCACGTTAGGCAGTTAGCGTGAGGATTTTTATTGCTGAGGAGATAAGCGTTGCTAATAGCACGCTATCTCAGCGATAAAAATCCACGTTACCCGGCGATAATTACCCTTACGCTAAGAAAGCTGAGCAATAATTATCGCCGGTTGTTGCTGATATGCTCCAGAGTTGGTAAAACAATTTGCTGGTGACCTGCTCCCTCCCCCAACAAAGTCCTCATAAACAATCCAAGAGCCCCCCGCTATCTACCGGGGAGGCTGCGGTTCTATTGTGAACCCCGGACAGCCCCTCAGTTTTCTTTGTGAAGCCGCTCATGCGTGCACGGAAATAGGATGGGCTGAAGGCGAGTTTAGAGCTCCCTGCTGAGAAGTGGTGTGATCTGCAGTTCGTAGATCCGTTTGATCAACAAACATAGGGGCATATCAACAACAACCGGCGATAATTATCGCTAGGCGCACTTAGCGTTAGGATAATTATCGCCGGCTAACGTTGATTTTTATCGCTGAGATAGCGTGCTATTAGCAACGCTTATCTCAATAGCGATAAAAATCCTCACGCTAAGTGGCTAACGTGAGATTATCGCTGGAAACCCAGCGATAATCTCACGTTAGCTTGTTGATAGGGACAGACAAACTTAGCCATGATACCCTCCTTCCATAGGATATTATGGCTAAGTCAGAAAAATACCAGACGTAAAAAAGCAGCGTTAACTGCGGTTAGCACTGCTTTTTTTGTCTCTAACAGGGTTAGCGATATTCTTGATAATAGGAGAAATGTCGCTTAGCGACATTTCTCCTATTATTTTACTCTGGAACGCCCCCTATGCATCTCATTAGAGATGCAAGGGGAAGCGTAGAGTAAAAGGATGCTAACATGCAAATTTGCATGTTAGCTCCCTGTTGCTGATAGGGCGCTTGTTTTATCTCTGCTTTTTTGGCTTTTAAAGCCAAAAAAGCAGAGATAAAGCCCTTGTTGATATGCCCCATATTTTTACTGCTAAAAGACCCGTCCCCCAACTCTTCTTCAGGCCCTCTGCCCCAAATGTGGCTGCATTACTTTGTTATGAGGGGAACTAGGAACTGAATGGAGTGGCAGGATTACTAGGGCCATGTCAAACCTGACTTCTGCAAGCTGGCTCCCCAAGGGGGACTTTAATCACAGAGATTACTTTTTAATTGCATTTTTTTGTTTCATCCCGTGTGATCTACGCACTCTTTATTGCAGCATCAACGCTCGCAGTTCCTGCATCCCCGTAGACCCTCCCTGGTGCACGCGCAGCCTGCAATGCACAGGGGTTAGTGTAACATGACTTCATTTCCTGTCCTTCTTGACTGAACAGAGCCCCTGCCCTGAGGTTATCACTATCAGCGTACGGGTATGAAGATTAATTAGAGCATCATTAAAACAATCTTTAACTGGCAGCTCGGGCCACACTAAGACAAGATAAAAATCCGAGCTAGCGCATCCAAAGCATTTACCACAAACAGAAATGCTCTTTTGGCCAGGGCATGAATCATTCGTGTACCGCTCCTGGTGAAAAGTTAATTTTGGCTTTTTAAAGTGATCGCTGCGCCAATATGTTCAGAGGCTTTTTACCCAAAAGACATCAGTGGACAGCACGAGGCATGTATTCACCAGAGCACGAGGCATGCATTCACCAGAGCACGAGGCGTGCATTCACCAGAGCACGAGGCGTGCATTCACCAGAGCACGAGGCATGTATTCACCAGAGCACGAGGCATGCATTCACCAGAGCACGAGGCATGCATTCACCAGAGCACGAGGCATGTATTCACCAGAGCACGAGGCATGCATTCACCAGAGCACGAGGCATGCATTCACCAGAGCACGAGGCATGCATTCACCAGAGCACGAGGCATGTATTCACCAGAGCACGAGGCATGCATTCACCAGAGCACGAGGCATGCATTCACCAGAGCACGAGGCATGCATTCACCAGAGCACGAGGCATGCATTCACCAGAGCACGAGGCATGCATTCACCAGAGCACGAGGCATGCATTCACCAGAGCACGAGGCATGTATTCACCAGAGCACCAGGCATGCATTCACCAGAGCACGAGGCATGTATTTACCAGAGCACGAGGCATGCATTCACCAGAGCACGAGGCATGTATTCACCAGAGCACGAGGCATGCATTCACCAGAGCACGAGGCATGCATTCACCAGAGCACGAGGCATGCATTCACCAGAGCACGAGGCATGCATTCACCAGAGCACGAGGCATATATTCACCAGAGCACAAGGCACGAGGCATGTATTCACCAGAGCACGAGGCATGCATTCACCAGAGCACGAGGCATGTATTCACCAGAGCACGAGGCATGCATTCACCAGAGCACGAGGCATGCATTCACCAGAGCACGAGGCGTGCATTCACCAGAGCATGAGGCATGTATTCACCAGAGCACGAGGCATGCATTCACCAGAGCACGAGGCATGCATTCACCAGAGCACGAGGCATGTATTCACCAGAGCACGAGGCATGCATTCACCAGAGCACGAGGCATGCATTCACCAGAGCACGAGGCATGCATTCACCAGAGCACGAGGCATGTATTCACCAGAGCACGAGGCATGCATTCACCAGAGCACGAGGCATGCATTCACCAGAGCACGAGGCATGCATTCACCAGAGCACGAGGCATGCATTCACCAGAGCACGAGGCATGCATTCACCAGAGCACGAGGCATGCATTCACCAGAGCACGAGGCATGTATTCACCAGAGCACCAGGCATGCATTCACCAGAGCACGAGGCATGTATTTACCAGAGCACGAGGCATGCATTCACCAGAGCACGAGGCATGTATTCACCAGAGCACGAGGCATGCATTCACCAGAGCACGAGGCATGCATTCACCAGAGCACGAGGCATGCATTCACCAGAGCACGAGGCATGCATTCACCAGAGCACGAGGCATGTATTCACCAGAGCACGAGGCATGCATTCACCAGAGCATGAGGCATGCATTCACCAGAGTACGAGGCATGCATTCACAAGAGCACGAGGCATGCATTCACCAGAGCACGAGGCATGTATTCACCAGAGCACGAGGCATGCATTCACCAGAGCACGAGGCATGTATTCACCAGAGCACCAGGCATGCATTCACCAGAGCACGAGGCATGTATTTACCAGAGCACGAGGCATGCATTCACCAGAGCACGAGGCATGTATTCACCAGAGCACGAGGCATGCATTCACCAGAGCACGAGGCATGCATTCACCAGAGTACGAGGCATGTATTCACCAGAGCACGAGGCATGCATTCACCAGAGCACGAGGCATGCATTCACCAGAGCACGAGGCATGTATTTACCAGAGCACGAGGCATGCATTCACCAGAGCACGAGGCATGCATTCACCAGAGCACGAGGCATGTATTCACCAGAGCACGAGGCATGCATTCACCAGAGCACGAGGCATGTATTCACCAGAGCACGAGGCATGCATTCACCAAAGCACGAGGCATGCATTCACCAGAGCACGAGGCATGTATTCACCAGAGCATGAGGCATGCATTCACCAGAGCACGAGGCATGTATTCACCAGAGCACGAGGCATGTATTCACCAGAGCACGAGGCATGCATTCACCAGAGCACGAGGCATGCATTCACCAGAGCACGAGGCATGTATTCACCAGAGCACGAGGCATTTCATTCACCAGAGCACGAGGCATGCATTCACCAGAGCACGAGGCATGCATTCACCAGAGCACGAGGCATGCATTCACCAGAGCACGAGGCATGTATTCCCCAGAGCACGAGGCATGTAGTCCCCAGAGCATGAGGCATGCATTCCCCAGAGCACGAGGCATGTCTTCACCAGAGCACGAGGCATGCCTTCACCAGAGCACGAGGCATGCATTCACCAGAGCACGAGGCATGCATTCACCAGAGCACGAGGCATGCATTCACCAGAGCACGAGGCATGTATTCACCAGAGCACGAGGCATGTATTCACCAGAGCACGAGGCATGCATTCACCAGAGCACGAGGCATGCATTCACCAGAGCACGAGGCATGTATTCACCAGAGCACGAGGCATGCATTCACCAGAGCACGAGGCATGTATTCACCAGAGCACGAGGCATGCATTCACCAGAGCACGAGGCATGCACTCACCAGAGCACGAGGCATGCATTCACCAGAGCACGAGGCATGCATTCACCAGAGCACGAGGCATGCATTCACCAGAGCACGAGGCATGTATTCACCAGAGCACGAGGCATGCATTCACCAGAGCACGAGGCATGCATTCACCAGAGCACGAGGCATGCATTCACCAGAGCACGAGGCATGCATTCACCAGAGCACGAGGCATATATTCACCAGAGCACGAGGCACGAGGCATGTATTCACCAGAGCACGAGGCATGCATTCACCAGAGCACGAGGCATGTATTCACCAGAGCACGAGGCATTTGATTCACCAGAGCACGAGGCATGCATTCACCAGAGCACGAGGCATGCATTCACCAGAGCACGAGGCATGTATTCCCCAGAGCATGAGGCATGTATTCACCAGAGCACGAGGCATGCATTCACCAGAGCACGAGGCATGTATTCACCAGAGCACGAGGCATGTATTCACCAGAGCACGAGGCATGCATTCACCAAAGCACGAGGCATGTATTCACCAGAGCACGAGGCATGTATTCACCAGAGCACGAGGCATGCATTCACCAGAGCACGAGGCATGTATTCACCAGAGCACGAGGCATGCATTCACCAGAGCACGAGGCATGCATTCACCAGAGCACGAGGCATTTCTGATCAGGAATGCCATGGTTAGGGCCATCTCGGTAGAATATGCATTTAGATTAACATTTAGATCTATTTGGCATCTATTTTAATATAACTATTGTGTTTCAGATTAGAGAGATTGCTTTTCAAGGGGTGAAGCATTCGCCTTCTGTTCCTGCTGTGCCATATTTGGTCTCTATTACGCCTTCATGTTTTTGCATTGGTGTTTCATGTGTAAAGTTGCTTGTGGCTTCCGAAGAGCATAATAATGCTACAAGAGCACTGATTGGATTTAAAGCAAGTAAGGTGAACAAGCAGGTCTAAGTTGATGCTGATGACAGAAAAAAACAAGCACTTCATATGAAAGTGAAAGTCCTTTTCTTGTGCGGCTTCCCAGATACATTTACACACGCCGGGCTCAGTAACAGTCATCCAGGACAGGCTTCAGCGACACGAAAGGGAAAGCAACGTCATACAGCGCGAGGAGGGAGAGGACAGGCGGTGGGAGAGGGGGAGGTGTGAGGAAGATGAACAAGAGAACGAGGAGAGAAAGACAGAAGGAAAGGTGGGAGGAAATACCAGTGTCGTCTTATAGATTCTGGGAACTCCAGGCAAGTCTGTATACCAGTGTGAGGGGTATGTTGTGGCAGTGAGCGCAAAGTGTCTTCTACATGCAGCATCTGCCATCTAGCGGCCGGCGAACACGCTAATCAGTCACAGGAACAACAAGCGCGGCAGTGGTGCGTGCGTGCGCAGTCGGCTCTTTTTGGAAGCACATACTCGTGCTCGTGGCACGCCCTGCGCGCTCCCGCAAGGTGGATGCCGCCACAAGCACGAGTGTGTGCTTCCAAAAAGAGCTGAGCGACGGCTAAAGGTCCTGCTATCAGCGCATGCGCGCTGCGTATGCGAGACCTAAAAATGACCAGTTGCTATTGGCAATTCTGAGTAATGTAGTTGTATCTGTATGTTTCTCTTCATTTGAATCTCTGACCTGTTGTTAGCCTCCTCTAATCTATGTTGTGAATCTGCTAATGGTTAAGAATTTCTTTTTTTAATCTTTCTTTCTACTACTTTTTCTCCATATAACATGTGTGTCACTCTTCTGAGCACCAAGCACGGACACTTTTGCTCCTCACTAAACGTGAGTTATTGGTTGATGAAAAATTGAAAATGTATAATAGTATTTATTCATAAAAAAATAATGCCTATTTGATTTCAACCACATTTTGTTAGTACCTACCCGCGGCCCCAAGTGATCATAGGGAGTCCCTTGTTTATCAATACAACCTCAATGCATGAGTGCGTAGACTGGAGGTTTCGATGCAGAAACCTACGCTGTTTCTGGGAAGCGTGTTCTATGAAGGGTTGGCCAGAGCGAAGAGGTAGATGCTCAGACTCAAAACGTCAGAATACCAGATTCTCAAAGCCCGCTCCAGGGATAGCAGAACAAGAGGAGTGTGGTCCCTGCTGGCCGTATTCAGGATGCACGGAAGGAGCGGAGAAGGTGGCAATGCATACAGTAGAATGGAGTCTAACTGAAGGTGGAACAAGTTTCCCAAATAGCTCTGAGGCAGGAACTTACCACCAGGCAAAGATGCCTTGATCTATCTAAACATGAAGAAATCATTCATAGTCAGTCAGAGGATGCCTGCTGAGTTTGTCAGCTCCGGTCCTGACCAGGTGTCGATCAGATGTGCACAGCAACTTCAAACCACAACCAAACCAGACAGACCTCACCAAACACCTCCTGATCTCATCCAAAAACCAAAAGCTAAATATATGTTCTGCCATTGTGGAAATCTGAAATAGTTTCCGTTAGCACAAGCTGAAGACATCTTGGTTGTGGCATCCATTTTGTTAGCTATGTAATTCTTCCGTCTTCACTGTTGCTTGTTTTTCTATTCTGCTTGTGTCATCAACTTTAGTTAACTCCTTCTGTACTGAGCCAAAGCAATATACTTGCTGAGAAAATTACTGCAGCTGCTAAAATGGTTAAAAATGTAACTGTCAACTATTTTCTGCTGTTGTTTACATTTCTGTTCCTGTTGGACCCGGCCTCGTAGCGTGGTCTTAACCCTCTTGGATTGTGCTCGTCCCCCGCACCGGCCTACACGGGCCGCCCTTTCAGGCCGCCAGGGACCCCTCCGCACTTCGGGGCCCCCTTTGGATGGTACCCGTTTTCCTACACCTGCCTCAGCGGCCCCCTTTTCCAGGCCGCACAGGGACCCCTCATCCCTTCGGGGTCCCCCCCATGCTTGCTCCACGCACCAGCCCACGCAGCCCGGCCCCCTCTGGCCTCGGCCCCAGCGAAGCCCCGACATCGAGGCACCAAGATCTGGCCAGGGGGCACCACATGGCCACTTCACCACTCCCGGAGGAGGAGAGTTTCGATGGGACCCCCACCGTCCCTCAACACCGAGGTACGATCGTCCTCCGGCCTCCCCGGGCCTGGCGCCTCTCCCTCTGGGCGTCTGGCCTCTCCCAGCCCGGCCTCTCCGCCCCCCCAGGCGCAAGGGTCCGGACATCAAAGGGCTCCAGACCTATATCTGGGGCAACCCCGCAATGGGACGGTAGTTGTATCCCGGAGTCAAGAGCCCTGCTGATGGAATCGCGGCTGACCCTACGGAGAAGAAATCTTGCCTGATACCATACCACGAGCCCTGCTGACTGCGTCGCAGCTCCACCTTATTGAGACCAGGAACCTCACGGAACATCGGGGCCCTGCAGACGCTGTCGCGGCCCAACCTCGCTGAAACCTCCACCAGAGCCCTGCTGAAGTCGTCGCGGCTCGAGCTGAACTGAAACATCTTACGAGCCCTGCTGACCTAGTCGCGGCTCAAGCTCCACGAACTGATCGCCAGAGCCCTGCTGACGCCGTCGCGGCTCGACCACACCGAGACCCGGAGTCCCTCCAGCCTGAGGAACAAGAACTGGGCCAAGGTACCCTCATACCCCACTGCTACTAAAGACTGTCCCGCTACCCCGTCCCTACCAAAGACTTTGAGACTCTTGCGGATCCCTCGATCCCCCCTTGTATATATCGATAACCGTGACTTCCTAAATGCTGATAAAGAATTGCTCGTCTTGATAAACATCCTCGAGTCCTGTGTGGTGGTGTTACTGTGCTAGTACGGTATAGGAGAATGTCGTACTTTAGAATTTGGGACCGCGTAGGAGGCAGGGCCCTACCCCTGTCTATCCCGGTATTAGTGAACCGCGAATGGTTAATGCGGTATGTACAAGTGCTTTGTGTAACGTTTTAGCTATGAATGCACTGTGTATACGCTATTATACATCACTACGTGGGTTCCATTTTAGAGCGGTGGCCATCTTATGGTTGCCCTCACATAGGCTACATAGTATGAAGCGAATACGGGCCTTTTAGAGCACATGTGCCTTTCTTTGACTTTTCTGTGACCTGGGCAGCTTGGCTCCGCTGCCCCAGGTCAAACTGGTCCCACGAGTTCCCCGTCCTCTGGCCACCTGTGATTAGCATCAGGGCTTGACACACCATAAAGTCTTTTCATCCTACACGAGCCTCCAGCTAATCTCTTTCTCACCTGACTGCTCCTACTTTATGGCTTGTTTTCCAAACAGGAGATGCTCATCTTTATTGGGGCCTATCGATATCTGATGTGGGATCTGAGCCTTGTTGTGTAAATAATTGCGGGCTGGCTCAACTGGAATGTGGGATGGTCATCATGACTCTGCCTTTTCGTTTGTAATGTATACATGTAATGGCCATATCGTAAACTAAGGAATGTATGCCTGAAGCAGGATATTCTGTATTTAAGAAGAAGTCCGTTTCTGTGATTTTCAGCAGTCTCCTGAGAACATACACGCTGTTGTACTTCTAGGACGCCTGTAATTGGTCTGCAGCCAATAAACTGATCTTTGACTTCACCCAGAAGACTCTGTGTTTCTGTAGGTCTGAAACAGGAAGAACCCGAAGTCATAGGGTGTGTTCCCCTGCACCGCTGGGCTTAAAATCCCCAGTACTTCAAGAAGGACCTCTCCTAGGAGGCTTCTCAGCAGCGCTCGGCTACTTCGTACAGTGTGGGGGCCCCTCTGGGTGGTCTCTCCGACTCCCCCGAGGTCCGCCTTCCAACAGTTCCCCCTTCCACTTTGCTGACTAAGTGATCACCCATCTGCCCATGTTTGTCGGTAACTATTTCTGTGTAGGCCTGTACCTTCTATTTGTATCTACATGCTTGCTCTGCAACAAAGTGTGCATAAAAGCACCATGGTCTCTGTATTCAATGTACTACCTCCTGCAACACTTGAGGGTGTTGTATGGACGTGGTCCCACTCATGAGTGATTAATAAACTTGTTATTTGAATTCCAGATTCAGTGCCAATCTCTATTTCAGACCCGTGGACAAGATAAAGATAAAGGTGACCCCTGCACAGGTGTGCTCATTAAAAGGCACATTTCCACACCATCACTCCAGAACAAACTATCGCCACTCTGAAGTCCACCCACTCTGGGGCCTCATTGGACCCCTATCCTCACCACACCTACTCCAGATAACTGCAATCCACCAATTCTGATTGCCTCCACCTCTTCTAAGGCCTTCCCAGATGCTTGGACGCATGCAAATTTCCTCCCATTGCTTTAGAAACCCTCCGTAAGGAGAAAAGGGTATTCAAAAGGGAGTGTAAAGATAAAATGTGAGTGTAAGGGATTAAGTGTAAGGGGTTATGGGTAAAGGGTTAAGATTAAACGTACACTGGCATGGTGAAAAGAGATGAAAGGTGCAAAGATAAGGGGGATTTGTGTAAGGGATTACAGGAAAAAGATTATGGGTGACAATAACAGGTTATAGGTAAAGCGCTGTGGGCAAGGAGCTATTTGGAGAAAGGTGAATGTAGGAGAGTAGGATCTGCTTCACATGGGTACTTCCACTTTTTGCTGGTGTTTCACTGTTTTTAGACCTTAGTCTGGCTGTGGACCTGCTAATCAGGACCAAAGTCTAGCTGCTTCCTCTCTAAAATGGTTTCCATGTACATTAGGTACATATCTAATTGGATTCTGGAGTGCCTTGTAAGCCCCTAGTATATGGTATACTATGTACCTAGGGCATAGGTACCTCAGAGGCATACCAAGGGCTGCAGCTTATATTATGCCACCCCTGGGAAGCACTCCAAAATGGTACCACAGGTCGGCTATTGCAGCCTGGGTAAGGGTGTTCTTGCACCCCTTACAGTGGTATAGGCTACCTATATCCACACCTACATACAGACACATATATACATATAAGCCACTCCTATGGAAGGCCTTGACAATCCTGAAGGCAGACTGCTTGTTTTTATGTGAGAGGGTGCCCAAGCATGAGCTGAGCCCCTCTGCAGCTTTCGGAAATACTTCCTTATGGCTGTTCTGTGATACAGCCATACCATATACTCTTAAGTGCATTATAACCTCGCGGTAAATGCTAACTTTGGGATGGCTGCATCAAAACATGTCATGTTTGGTGTCAAACTCTTTGGAATACTACCCCCCCCCCCCCCGCCAGTTCTGGCGGAGGGGGTAGCATTCCACCCTTCTAGAGGGAGAGACATGTTCACACTGTCTAAACCCGGTAGTACTTTCCTGAGCCCTGGCACCACAAAATGGATGCCTCTGCCACAGACACGGGCCTAGCCTCCTGCTGCTGACCGAAACTCTGGCAGGGGAGGCCTGGACAATAGGTTTCCTGTCGAAGGGAGGTGTGACCACCTCCCCAGACAGGCAGATGTGTATTGGGGCTGGGCGGGAGCACTCTCTGGTGCTTTGAAGCCCTGCACTGGGGGCATGTTTGCTGTCCCTGTGCATAGCCCAATTCAAACGGCGCGAAACTGGACAAAGGATATGGGCGTAACCACCCCTCTTTCCAGGCCCACCCATAGGTGGGGCCTTAGAGTTAGTCCATCCCCTAAACTTACTTTAAGTATAGGAATCCAGTCCCTAGGACTTTCGATTACCCTGCTACATATATCCTGGACATATATGCTACATATTTCCTGGACCTTCGACATTCTATCCTGACTACAAGACTGAAGAAATCTCCCTTGGGGTCAAGGAGTGACTCCCCTGCTTGGCAGGCACCAAAGAAGCAACTGACCGGTCTGCATCGCTGAAGCTCCCGCCGGACGCCGAAGTCTTTACATCAGACTTCCTCGAGGCTACCCTGAGTCCGCAGCAAAGCTGAGGCCCGTGGCTATCGTGGGAGACATGGAACCGTGACCCCTGGACACCGTGAACTTTTGCAGCAACACTATCTTCCTGGTCCTCCTCAAAGTTGTGCTTTGGGCTCCGAGTAGCCCCAGCTTTGAGCACCTCCTGCACCGAAGATTGTTGGCCTCCACGAGTGACCTGTGGACCAGCTTCAATTGCGACCGCTCGAGGCTCCTTCGCGATCACTAGCCTGTTGGCTAGCAGGTCCCCATGAAGGCAACTGCTTTTCTGTGTGGTCTTCTCTGGTTGCTCCAGACGTGCCCTGACTTACCCTCACTGGGTGAGTCCCTCAGACCTTGCTGATCTGCACCGCATTGCTTTCTTTGATTTCCTGTGACTTGCCGTTGCCAAGGCTTGTTGAGTCCATTCTGGTCGCCGACACCGCAGCACTCGACAGACGTCGTGGGACTGCTCAAATCCGGCTCGTGGACTTTGTCGACACCTCCTGGACCTCGTGGCTGAAGAGTCAAGACACCTATCAATTCACCTGAAGTACCCGACATCTGTGGACATTGGCAAGTGACCCAGACTCTGTCCCCTCTGCTTTCAGGTTCCTTCCATCCCAGATCCAGGCTTGGATCTCTCCGGACACTTCTCCTCTTCACGGCAGCAGCAGTTCTTTGCAGGCTCCCATTGAAATTGACGACGCGACCCGACACCAAAAGACACCTATGCACCCGGCTTCCCTGGGTGATGTATCTCGAGTACTCCGGTGATCTCGTGGGTGCTAGCCCTAGAACTTCTTTAGTCCAAAAGGGTTTGGTCCTGACTCAATTAGAAGTGTCCCTAATCTTTAAATTTCCAACCGCGACATTGCCCATAGAAGATAACGGGAACCTGTGGTTGTGTTTTCACACTGCATACAGTCCCCATGGGTCCCGTGTGTCACTACCTTGGGTGGTTCCTTGGGGTCCCAGCGACTCTACTGGCTCTAGGCCTTGTGTCTATTCCAGTCATGGTTCTTATACCACTTTTTTAGTATATGGTTTGGTACGCCCCTAGGGCCCAAACGTGTATTTGTGCTATTACTGATAATTGCTAACTTGTAAACTAAGTACTTCGAACTCCAGTCTCATAAAGAGACTAGAGGGGTGTGTTTTATCTTAAATACATATATTTTGAATATATACCTGGTGTGCTTGTCCTTTCATTTGATCATTCAAGAGATTATAGACTGGTAAAACAAGCTGCTTTACACTCCTTCAAGACTTAGCCTGAAGGCTGCTCTCCAGAGCTTCCACTAGGATAGCTTTCAATAAAGGTTGTCTTTAACCTATCACCATAAGGGGTTGTTTGGACTGGTACAAGGTGCCCACTAGAACTAGTGGACAGCATATATCAGGCCACCTTCTCACAGTCAAAAGAAGTAAGATGTAAAGGAAAGGGGTTCAAAGTAAGGGAATAACAATAAAGTGTTAAGTGTCAAGTATAGAGGGGCAAGGGGTAATAGGTTGAAGATGTAAAAATGTTTGATATAAAGAGGTAAAGGTAAGCAGATAGGTGGGAACAAGTTAAATGTAAAAATTCAAAGGATAAGTGAAGTGTAAGGATAAAGAGTAACTGGAAAAGTTAAGGGCACGGGTACAGCATTAAGGTTAATGGGACTTGGAGGGTGAAGGCAAATAAACAGCAGGATAGGAAATTGTATGAATTTGTTACGGAGGGCATGTGCACCTCACTTCTCTACATATTAAAGAGGATAAAATCTCAGGCAGGTGTATTTCATGGCCCTGTCCCGGGCTACTTTTTCTAGAGATTGGCCAACATATAGCACTGGCAGGTACATGACTGTGGCTTCTGTTACTTCTCAGGATTCTCCTGCAAAGGTCTTCGATTGGTTAGATTTTTTGCTTTGGAGAGTCACCTGCCGCCGGCTTTGTTGGCCAGAATGATGTCATCCATTAGAATGGCACGGTGTGGCCAGGAGGTAGCTCTGGTGTGTGCAAGCCTCAGAAACGTCATTGGTCTGTTCCTTTAGCAACCTCCACTGGTAGAATGGGTATCCTATTGCAGCAGGGTGACAGCAGGCAGAGCTCTCGCCCCATTGTGGAAATATGGATTTCTCTGATCAATTATGTCCCCTATCTTGGACCCCAACGGTTTCATGTACATGCTACAAGTACATGTATGTTCCCTCCAGTTCCAGTTATGAAGACGCAAATACATGTGCGTCCACCGTCAACATGTCCTCTTTCAGATCCGCCATGAATGGGCCGGATATTCGAGTCCTAAGTACGAAAGGCCACCGACTTTATATGGCTCAGTTACTCCATTTTGCAGTTCAGGCGAGTAGGCCCTGATTCTGCCATCAAGCCTTTTCCTGCTTTCTACCTCTGACAGCTCCAGTCTGAGCTCGCATCTGTATTCATGAACTTTGTCCTACTCCCTGTGCGGCTAACGGTGCCTGACTCGGCCGGTCTGCTTGCCTGCCAAAAACTGTATTTCACCTTCAAGTTATCTGTTCTGTTCCTCATCCGATGCATTCCTGTCTAGTAGTTTAAGTAAACATTTCTTTCAGCTACTGAGCAAAGGGCCCGGCTTCTCTGTCTTCATGCAAGTAATTCATGGCCCTGTTACCATGGAAGATTTCTGCCCCTTGCATCTCATGTAGACACTTAGACGCTTGTGCACGCACACACAGTCAGTATAGAATAGATTTTGTCCAAGAGTCCTTCCTTTGTGGATAACATAGTTCTTTAAACATAGGATGTTAGATATGATTTGGGATTAGGTTGACTTGACCCCCCAGACTTTTTGTCTCCACATGTAGAGCTAAATGTCAAGTCCCCTTCACCCCCTAGTTGCACGTCAATCACACGTCATGCTGCTGCGCGCGCATCTCTGCCAAGTATTTCTGCTGACATTGTGAAATTCTTTTATGGAACCACCCATTGTGACATCACAACCAATGACGTTTCTTTGTTACGCCCAAATTACGCCCCTTTTAGTTACGCATGTATGGTTTTATCTCTATTATCAATTGTTACGCCTCCTGCATCTGTTTCATTGTAATGTCTATTCTATAAAAGTGATTACTTGTCAATAATGTATTGCTCTTCACTTCCTGAACCCCCGTGGTGATGGAATATGAAGTCCAACAATTCGAATTGTTCATTGGAATAAAGCCCATTCCGAACCTCTAATACCACGGATTCTGCCTCTTATTTTACTGAGCTATTTTTAATAACTTTCAGCATCAAATTAAGTCCCGGTAATTAAATTATTTACCACATGATTGGCGCCCGAATAGGGACACTTTCTCATCTCACGCGCCGGAGGTGCGTTGCAGGCCCGGTCTCCTGCCACAGCTGGACGGACAACAACGCGTACCAGCAGGATTTCCTGTATCTCCCTCCGGTCAAGCGGGGGCGACTGAGGCTGCGATCAACACCCAGACGAGGCGGTGAGAAGTGCGAAGTATCCCGACCAGAGCCTAGCTGAGAGAGCAAGATCCGAGGTATACAGAGTCCCACCAGGTTCCGAAGTTCAGAAGTTCCGAGTCGAGTCCAGTCCAGTCCGGTCCAGTTCAGTTCCGTTCCGAGGCCTTCCGTTCCGAGCTACCCGGTGAGTACCATTGCTGGGGAGGCGTTCTGACGACACATAGGTTGTGCCGGTCAAGACGGGTTTGGGTACACAAATCCGGTCTGCACTGTTTCAGCAGTGTATCTGTACTGTTTAGCAGTATATCTAGTATGTCAAGTATGCTAAGTAATTAGTTCCTTAATGGCCATCGTTATTGTTCGTTAACTGTTAAACGCTAAATGTTAAATGTTTAAATGTTTTAGATACGTTCTGCATATTGTGGTGTGAATGATTGTTCATTATTGTGTCTTATTGTATTAAGTGTGTTCAAAAATCAGGTATCAGACCAGTTCTCAATATGCCGCTCTTTTCGAAATTAAGACAGATCACAACTAGAAAAGGGGTACTCGAAGAAGCTGTTCCTATTCCTCCTAGGGACACTCCAGGGTACTTCATGTATCACAAACATGGCTTAGACGCCATATTATTTCTTGATTTATGGGTAGACTACACCAAGGAATTACCAGAAAATCAGAGGTGGCCCGCAGCTGGGACCTGGGATGCAGAGTGCATCGTGAAAGTAGAGGAAGAGTTATGGAAAAGAAAAGCTAGACAGTCGCAGAAAGATGCCGTTGAGTTATGGCGTAAAGAATCCCATAGACGTACAGAAAAAGCACTCAGACAGGAAGAGAAAAGTAAGGAGAATTCAAATAAAGTCCGAGAAAATCTATTAATTGAAGAAGGTACACGAGTAAAATCAGAACAAATAGACAGACAAAGAAATGCCCTTATGAATGGTATGTATCCCCTTCTGGCCGAAGGGTTACCTAAGGCTACTCCGGAAATACCAAAAGACTTGCCACCCCCATTGTTTCCAATAAAAGTACATCCTAAAGGGCATCCCAGAACCGCAGAAGATGTTTTTCTTTCCTCATATTTAGATGATGCAGCTCCCGAGTATGCTAACCCCGCACCCCATAGACCGTCTGCCGGGGGGGTTCAACGCCAAGACCCTGTGTCTGTACCTCTGCAACAACAAATTCCGACACAAGTTCCGGCAAGCACATCTGTTTCTACATCTGTTTCCACAGCCGTTTCTACAGCTGTACCCCCACCTATGGTTGCTGTATCACGTTCAACGAATCCTTTCGCGCCCAGTACCCCAGATGGGGCTACCGGAGGTGCTACCAACATTTTTTCTACGCCACCCAGAATAAATAAACTTACCTTTCAAGAATCAGCACATCCACGTACACCCAAATTCGTAACTCCCCACATGCTCAAGGAACTTCTTGTAGATTGTAGATATGATCCTGTGCCCGGAAAAGAAGACGAAATGCTCTTGGCATCATTACGTCTCCGACGAGCTGCAATATATTTAGGGAAGCTACCAGGAATGACTACACATTTAGATAATATATATCATTTTGTACAGTCAGGGCGAGATTCTGAAAGTATTAACAGAGCTATGGAATACCAGAAAGTGGAGATACAGGGGGAACTGTTACGTTTCCTCATAAATTGTGTGATCAGAAATCAAGACCGGCCTGGGGTAAACCCGGAAGCAATGCAAATTCTTACCAAATGGGGCCAGAATATATCAGAGGGGAGACATGATAAACAATTATGTATAGTAGCCATGTGCCGAAAGATCCGCAAAGAAATAGAACGGATACACGAAGAAAGATTAGCGGTAGACCAGTTTGAACAAAACGAGGAGGGAGAATTAGAATTACCCACAAGACAGTCAGAAACCATAGCCTATGTAGGTAGAGGAAGATCTTGTAATAATACTAGATGTTTTACTGATCCGATACGTCCGATATGTCCAGATAATAACAGGAATTTCCAAACACCTATAATAAATATAAGGTCTCCCGAACATTCGTTCCAAGCCGCTGACAAATTACTCCGAGAACGAAGGGGTTATCACATACTCGATTCTATGGATGAACAAGAATTAGCCAGGTCAGCCGTTCACTGGGTTGACAGTCCCGGAAAATATGGTGATGATACACTAGCACACACGTTTTTGAACCTCACCCCAGATGAACAGCGTTTAGCTGGGATCTACATGATTCAACAACTCCTTATATTATATAAAAGCCAACACTCCGATCCTGGTCCCTTACCTGATATATTGACTGAATTACTCACGAATAGATGGAGAGGTTCAGGTACTAAGTTAATTAGAGAAATACTAGAATCCAGAAAGCAGTACATACTTTTTGTATGCCCAGAAAATGTCTCACTGCCCATCAAGGAAAGAACGACGTATCACATAGATAGACAGAATCCCTTACGAGAAGTACACCCAGTAAAGGGTGATGACAACGAGTTTAAACGTGTATTTGTATATACGCCCATATCCAAAATAGAATTGTTAGAAATGAAGAAAGTGGTACCCAGTCATGACAAAGATCCAGCGGGTTTCCACCGAGAAATTAAAGACATGTTGCTAATGGGAGAATATACCTATCCCGACATTATGACAATACTAAAGGTATTAATGCCTGCTGGCATTTATGAAAAACTCGAGGAAAAAGATTGGGAGGTGGGAGACCAAAAGATAGACTGGACAGCATTAGAAGCAGAAGAAAGAGCCCGAGGTCCAGGTTTAGGGCTTGGGGCAAAGACTAAAATGTTACCAGGTTTATTAGTACAGGTACTGCCACGTTTATTAACTACGAAAAAGGAAGACTGGGGTGCAATCTCAGCCTGTAAACAAAAGCAAGATGAAGACACTAGTGATTTCTATGCCCGATTCGAAAAATGTTTTGGTATAAATAGTGGCATAAAAGCAAGTAGCGAATCATATCCACATCTGTTTGTGACAAAATTAGTTGAAAATTCCTTACCCCAAGTGAAGAATAGAGTATTGAAATTTGAAAGTACCTGGCAAGGTAACACCCCGTCACAAATGTTACAAATGTTACAGTATCATCACAATAGAATTAGAGAGGAACAAGAACATGAACAAAGACGCATGAAAGACACGAAAATGAAGATGCTTGTTTCCCAGACAGTTCCAGCAGATGGTCATAAAAAGGGTATGACACAGTCCAGTGATTCAGCAGGTCCTGTGAAAGGGACATGCAACTATTGTAAACAGCCAGGTCATTACATACACGATTGTCCAGTCTTGAAACGTAATATCGCCACAGGTATTACAAAAGAAAGACCACGGCCACCTAGGCAGGATCAGGACCAACAAGGAACCCCACAGCATGTACAGTCCATGCCAGCTCCGCAACAGTCTATGCAGTCTATGCCAGCTCCACCACCGCAGCCTATTGCTGCCACACAAACAACGACACGACAAATGTACCAGACCGCACAGTATGACTATCCTGAGTATCAACGATACGCATGAACCAGCCTAGAGAGGGAAGTTGACTTACCCCTTATCGAGGTCCCTGTAGATCAAGAAGGACCTTATGTGCACAGTGAATTATTAGGCCAAGATAGAAAATTTTTACTTGATACAGGGGCAAGTCGAACAACTATAAAACGTAGTGAAGTTCCAGGGGCACCCCTCTCAGGCTCACAGAATATTTCCCTTGGTTTTTCAGGAAAACCTATTGTTAATGAAGTATCACAGCCTCTTCCACTTACGATTGGACCCTTGACACGAACTACAGATTTATTGCTTACTAAATCATGTCCAGAAAACCTGTTAGGTATAAAAACATTGAAAGCTCTAGGAGCTATAATATGCTGTTCTCCGGAAGGAGTAAGATTGTTTTTACGTGATTTCAAAGGGCACTATGTGTCCAGAGACATGGATCACCGACTCCAGAATTTACCTATACATTTATGGGCACAAGGCCCTACAGATGTTGGTTGCATGAACATTACACCATATCGAGTCACACTAAAGGCAGGAGTGGTACTACCACGAATGCGACAATACAAGTTACCACCAGATGCTGTAGTGGCTTTACTGCAAATCATTGATGAGCTTATTGCCCAAGGAGTGGTTGTGGAAACTGACTCCAATGTATGCAATTCCCCGATAATTCCGATTCTTAAACAAACTGATCCAAAGGCCCCGCCAGTATATCGATTAGTTATTGATCTGCGCGAATTAAACAAATGCATTGTGCCACAATTCCCTGTGGTCCCAGACATCTCGTCATTACTGACAGCCATTGATTCAAAAGCAACGTTCTTTACTGTAATTGATCTCAAGAATGCCTTTTTCAGCGTCCCAATAGATCCGGAAAGCCAATACTTGTTCGGATTTAGTTTAAATGGACGAAGTTTTAAATTCACACGCGCACCTCAAGGATTTACAGAAAGCCCCAGCATCTATAGCCAAGCACTGAAACGAGAACTTGACAGTATAAACATGCCAGTCAACACTGCACTGCTTCAATATGTCGATGATCTGCTGATCACCGCCCGAAGCGAACCTGAATGTGAGAAAGCATCACTGACGGTTTTACAATTTCTAGCCGAAAAGGGGCACAAGGTGTCCCCTTCTAAGCTGCAGTTCTGTGTCCAGCGAGTTGTTTATCTTGGACACTCGCTGTCCAAGGAGGGAAGGCAGCTTACACCCGACCGCATTCAGTTAATTGCTAACATGCCAATACCCAAGACACAAAAGGAGGTGCGGGCTTTCATAGGCCTCACTTCATATTGTAGGCAGTGGATCCCTCAATATGCATTTTTAGCAAAACCACTCATTCAGTTGACAACACAGGAGGCGGCCACATCGACTGTCCTCCCTTGGACTCAGGAACACACACAAGCTTTTGGAAGCTTAAAGAAAGCTCTATGTCAAGCACCTGTTTTAGCGTCACCATGTTACCATAAACATTTTACACTCTTTGTTACAGAACGCGAAGGTACTGCCTTGTCAGTACTCACTCAGGAACAAGCAGGATCACGCAAACCATGTGCCTATTTCTCTAGTACATTAGATCCCGTAGCCCAGGCTTTGCCTGCGTGCCTGAAATCAGTGGCAGCAACAGCTTTAGCAATCAGACAAAGCGATGCCATAGTGTTAGGACATCCATTGACAGTACAAGTACCACATGCAGTAGAGGTTCTTGTGAATCGAACGCAAACACAACACTTGACCATAGCAAGACTCACAGGTTATGAATTAACATTGTTTCAGCCACATATAGAAATCAGACGCTGTAATACATTGAATCCTGCCACACTTTTACCCGTAATCGGAACAGACCCACTAGCCCATGATTGTATTGAAGTTATTACTATCACGACGAAACCCAGACAAGACTTGACAGATGTCCCATTGTCAGATCCAGACCTGACGTTGTATGTAGATGGTTCATGTATGAGAACAAGTACAGGAGAGTTAGTGGCCGCGTATGCAGTCACAACAGACACTGAAGTCATCGAAACAAACTGTATAAACACCTTGTCAGCTCAAGCAGCGGAGCTCACTGCTCTGACACAAGCCTGTATCCAAGCCACAAATAAGAAAGTCAACATATACACTGACTCACGTTATGCATTCAGAGTTGTACATGACTTCGGCGTGCTGTGGCGAGAGAGAGGTTATTTAACTTCCCACGGTGCCCACATTCAGCACGGATCCCTCATTCATGCTCTGTTAGACGCAATTCATCTGCCCACTGCTATATCGATTATGAAATGCAAAGCGCATACGAAAGTTACTGATATCATTTCTCAAGGCAATGATCTAGCTGACAGAACAGCTAAACAGACTGCTCAAACTCACACATCTGACATGACAAAGACAATAGCTCCGACACCGACACATTGCATGACAGTTAAGGATCCCGCTTTTGACGTAGTTGACATACAGACACATGCTACACCAGATGAAATCAAGAAATGGACTGAATTAGGAGGGATTCAAACAGATCAAGGATGGATGACGAAGGAAAAATCTGTATGGTTTCTTCCTGACTCTATGGTCCAAGTTATCATTAATACGATACATAGTCCAGCGCATCTAGGAGAGAAAGCTATGCTAGACAGCATTCAACACATTTGGTTCAACAAACATTTACGAGCAGCTGCTAAACAAAAAGTTCGTACCTGTATGATATGTTGTCAGTTTAACCCAGGTAAAAGCATTCCCGTAGAACAGGGTGGATTTCAGCCTCCTGATCACCCTTTTGAAGTCCTCCAGATGGATTATATCCAGATGGAACGATGTCGAGGATTCAAATATGTTCTTGTAGTTGTCTGCGCTCTTTCCCGTTGGACTGAAGCCTACCCAGTTTCAGATTACACTGCCCCGACTACTGCCAAACAGTTGGTTCGAGAATTCTTCCCACGGTACGGTTTACCACGTGTTGTCTACTCAGATAACGGCCAGCCGTTCTCATCCGAACTGATGAAACACGTTTCACTTTTGCTAGGATATCAATGGAAGTTTCACTGTGTCCGACACCCCGAGGCAGCAGGTCTCGTGGAACGACATAATCAAACTCTGAAAATTAGATTGTCAAAAATATGTAGAGAGAAAGGTGTTGATTGGGTAGTAGCTTTACCGGTTGCACTCTTTTACATGAGAATGGTAGCACACTCTCGAACAGGGCTATCCCCTTATGAGGTGATCTTTGGAAGACCACCGAATATGTGGGGGACGCCTATACCCCATAAAATCACTGATGTTGACTGTAATATGCTGACAGATTACCTGGCTTCCTTGATGTCTGCACTACAATCTTGTCGTTCACAGGTAGCTGCAGCCTTCCCTGACAACACCGAGGTGAAACCCCATGACGTAGTTCCGGGGGATCTGGTATTAGTGAGAAACTTTGACCGGAAGACTCAGCTGGATCCTAGGTGGAAATCGCCTCAACTAGTGCTGCTTACCACGAGGACAGCCGTGAAGATCGAGGGTCGAAAAGGCTGGGTGCATTCAAGTCATATCAAGAAATTTCATGGACTACCGTCAGATGTAAACGTCACACCTTGTGTGTCTTCACCCATTGACTCAAAGCTCCCTTTGGTTGAACCAAGTAGCAAGGAACTATATAAATTAAAATTACGGTCTCATAAGTCAGACAATTTGATTGTTTAAGTTCTCCTCAAGGTGAATCGGTTGAATTTGTCTCTGACATGTATCCCCTAGACCTGAATAGAGAAAGAAACAGAACATTGCAGTTGAAAAAGCATGCGTACTGTAAATCACTGCGAAGTCATTGCACAGTGACGTTATTAATTTTGTTTTTCTTAAGTCTTATAATAATCGCTGCAAGTATATTGTTGCATATATATCATCCTATTTCTAAACATGTTTACAATGTCACTGCTGAACATTCTTTTAGTGAACTACCCCCGCATGAGTTGTCCTATAGATTCGCGCTGCGCAATAACACTTTTATTAGTATGTTACATCATTCCCATCAGACTAGTAATGCTACAAATTGTTGGATATGTGGCCGACTCCCTCCCTATCAGAACTATAAGGGAATTCTGCCCCTCTTTCCATATCCGTTTACACACAATGGCTCCTGTGCAGCATGGTTTAGTTTAATCAATTCCTTAGATTCAAACTCAGCAGTTTATCAGGACAATTGGGTATGGGGAAACCTGAACCTAGTTTTACTCAAAGTCTGCTACCCTGACAAGGAGGGTCATCCCAAAAGAACAGGAACTGATCTAGAAAATGAAGTATATGGATTAGGTAATTTTACGCTAAATCTCATGATCCTGAATGTTGAATCCGAAGCTGCACCAAGCTTGCCCGCTATGTCAGTATTTCCAGCTAAAGGTGAATTATGTGTACGAAAGAATGGTTCAATACATATGGGCCATAGTAAATGCACTACTGTGATAGAATTTAGTGATCAAGGCAAATCTACATTTAGAGCTTCTCGCCATTCCTACTTCGTATGTGGTCAGACTGCATATATACGTCTGCCTCTAGATTGGGATGGTACCTGTTACATTGCATTCCTTTTGCCACCTGTCTTCCTAGCCCCTCCTGATTATCACAGAAATACTCATTTAGTACATAATAGAGAACGGAGAGATCTCCCAATTGTTGATTACACTGAGACGGCATGGGAAAAGTATGTAGATTTTAATAAAGGCCTCTTTCCCTATATAGGTACAGTTACCAATAGTAAGCTGATACGTAGATTAACTAGGACTCTTGAAGCCGTAGTGAATGAAACTATTTCCGCCTTAGGCAACTTGACAGAGGAGCAGTCTGCGATGAGGATTGTTGTTCTTCAAAATCGTCTTGTCCTTGACGTCATCCTGGCCGATAGGGGCGGAGCTTGTAGGGTCATCGGATCAAGCTGCTGCGTATTCATACCAGAAAATTCGCCATCTGTATATAAAGCTATAACTCGCCTTCATAAAATCGTGAGCCAGATACACCAGAATCCAGGCACTTGGACTTGGTCCGGGTGGTTTTGGAGCGTGTTGTCAGCCTGGGGATGGAGAGTTCTATCCTTCCTAGGTATTGGCCTTCTCATACTATTCAGTTGCTGCTTATGCCTGCAATGTGGACCAGCGATTTGTGGTCTGTGTGCCACATCGTGTATTCCACATCAAGATTTTCACTCAAGATCCCGAAAGAAGAAAGAGGAACAAATGATGCTATATGAACAGATCAATGGATTAATGAAGATTGATATCTCTTAAGGGCAAGTAGGGGACAAGGAGGGAATGTGGAAATATGGATTTCTCTGATCAATTATGTCCCCTATCTTGGACCCCAACGGTTTCATGTACATGCTACAAGTACATGTATGTTCCCTCCAGTTCCAGTTATGAAGACGCAAATACATGTGCGTCCATCGTCAACATGTCCTCTTTCAGATCCGCCATGAATGGGCCGGATATTCGAGTCCTAAGTACGAAAGGCCACCGACTTTATATGGCTCAGTTACTCCATTTTGCAGTTCAGACGAGTAGGCCCTGATTCTGCCATCAAGCCTTTTCCTGCTTTCTACCTCTGACAGCTCCAGTCTGAGCTCGCATCTGTATCCATGAACTTTGTCCTACTCCCTGTGCGGCTAACGGTGCCTGACTCGGCCGGTCTGCTTGCCTGCCAAAAACTGTATTTCACCTTCAAGTTATCTGTTCCGTTCCTCATCCGATGCATTCCTGTCTAGTAGTTTAAGTAAACATTTCTTTCAGCTACTGAGCAAAGGGCCCGGCTTCTCTGTCTTCATGCAAGTAATTCATGGCCCTGTTACCATGGAAGATTTCTGCCCCTTGCATCTCATGTAGACACTTAGACGCTTGTGCACGCACACACAGTCAGTATAGAATAGATTTTGTCCAAGAGTCCTTCCTTTGTGGATAACATAGTTCTTTAAACATAGGATGTTAGATATGATTTGGGATTAGGTTGACTTGACCCCCCAGACTTTTTGTCTCCACATGTAGAGCTAAATGTCAAGTCCCCTTCACCCCCTAGTTGCACGTCAATCACACGTCATGCTGCTGCGCGCGCATCTCTGCCAAGTATTTCTGCTGACATTGTGAAATTCTTTTATGGAACCACCCATTGTGACATCACAACCAATGACGTTTCTTTGTTACGCCCAAATTACGCCCCTTTTAGTTACGCATGTATGGTTTTATCTCTATTATCAATTGTTACGCCTCCTGCATCTGTTTCATTGTAATGTCTATTCTATAAAAGTGATTACTTGTCAATAATGTATTGCTCTTCACTTCCTGAACCCCCGTGGTGATGGAATATGAAGTCCAACAATTCGAATTGTTCATTGGAATAAAGCCCATTCCGAACCTCTAATACCACGGATTCTGCCTCTTATTTTACTGAGCTATTTTTAATAACTTTCAGCATCAAATTAAGTCCCGGTAATTAAATTATTTACCACACCATCCTCACTCCAACCTTCACCTAGGATGAGGTGAACTATCAACATAGAGATGTTCGACCTGTACTATCCCCCCACCTTAGCCAATCATTTCACATTTCAAGTCCACTCCCCCCACATATCAGGGGACAATACAGGAGAGAATTTAACCTCAGTAAATAATGACAAGGGCAGTCAAGTGAGGCTAAATATTCAAGCTTATGATTGTGTCAGAATCCCTTTCATAGGGCCACAGGGCAAGCAGGAGCGACCGGGCCCAATTGTTGGGGTTGAAGCCGTTTATTCTTAATGTTCCGGGGCTCTGCTTACTATGGGCCCTGAGCAACTTGGCTAAGGACCCCTTCAGCACAGCACAGCAGCAGCATGGTTGGAGCTGTCCAAGGCTTCACAGTGGGTGGAGGTAGATGCAGAGAAGTAAACACAGGCTCACAACTCAAAATACCTTCAATAGCAGCAGTAAAAGATTGTCCAGTCAAATGATTGCGTTTATGATAAAAAAGGAGCATTTATATATCAAAAGGAGCATATATATACGAACAAGTAAAATACAGCATACACAAACAATACACAGTCCCCAGAGGACAGGGTCCCAGTGTTTAATAGGCAGGTCACCGAGTCCCACTCCCCTGATTGGAATGGCAATAATCTTTAAAGAGGCCCCCGTGGCATACGTGGTCACGGACTTTACCTCGCAGATGAGCTACGGCCTGATTAGTGTAACCACAGCTAACTTCGCGGCAGCTCCCGGCATATGTGGTCGCCGACTTCTATCTGCACATGGGCAACAGCCCAATAGGTGCAGCCGCCATCTCCTCACATCCTGCTATGGGTCTCCATCACAAGGATCCCTGCTGGACCTTGATCTTTCCAAGCAGTCTCCGGTTCATTACAGGGCACACTTGTCTTGGCAAGCAGGCAGGCACTGGTGCTCCAGGGTCAGGTGGTCTTGGATTTCTCTAGGTGATGCCCCCCTCAGCCAGCTGGGAGACTGGTTGTCCTTAGTCCCCAGTGCTGCTCAAAGGCCGGAGTCTTCCAGGGCTTCTCCTCACAGTCCAATTGGCTGCTTGACACTTAACAATTTTGAGGGGTTTAAGTTGACCCTCTTATAGCCCATTTCCAGAAAACACATGTGACTTAGGGTTTGTGTTGGAGATCAGCTTTCTGTTGAGGTGCTTGCTCTTTGGTCTTGTCCATCCTCCAGAAAGCAGTCTGTCACAGCAGAAGCAACTCCACATTTGATAGCCCAAAATATAGGCCATTGGAGTGACTAGAGGTTCACACCTGGATGTCAGCCACATTCCTATGTGCATCAAAAGTCTAACCGAGGCCTCAACCCTACGGTTTATGATTCTCTTATCAACTCCATCTCCTTCCTGGGATGTGCCCAGGGCCACTCCCTGTGGTCTTTTCCTGAATGAAAGAGCACCCTTTGAAGTATACTGAACAGCCCGGCTCTCCTTCCTCCTGGCACAGGCAGTAGCTTTTCAACATTATGAGGGTAGCACTTTGGCCACCTCTAATGGTCTAACAAGATCGCAATCTGTGAGACAGGCCTATGTTATGGTTATGTTATCACCATGCGAGGGACATTTCCACCCTAATAGATTGTGGTTTATCCAAGTCAGAGTTTTGATGAAAGGAATTCAAGGCAGAGCAGGCATTTGGGCAAACAGCTGTAGACATCGACGCCCACTTCTTCATTGTGCACTAGGAGACAACAATAAAGGATAGAGCTGATGATAGAGTCCACTTGCAGCTGTAGGTATTTAAGTCTATACAATTCTAGAATCTAACTGTATATGTGCACCAGAATTTAGATATCAGAATACTCTCTGATGCACATGAACCTAACCAGAGACAGCTAGTGCAATGTTCAACAACAATCAAGTTTGTTCTTGATCACAAAGACAATCCATTTAAGATTTGTACCTCGTACAGGGTGGTAATCTTCAAGTTCTGTAAGATAGAAGTAGAGTACATTATATCTGGTGGAAGCAGGCTTGTGGAAAAAAAGTTGGCATTGATCTATGAGGGACAACCCACAGCATTCCCTGGTTGCAACTTTCCTGAAACAGAGCTTTTTGAGCTATCTCAAAATGCACCGTGTCTAGAGCCCAGATCTGTCCCTAAGGTAGAAACTTCAGGTATTGACTGCAGAACCATGAGATTGCTTTAGGGTTTCTTTTTCTTCAATTTCAGGATTTTGAGGAGCAGCCAAACTTACAGCACATGCTCTCTTGCCCCACTCTAAGGATGTTTTTTTATTACACTTATCTTGCGGCATTGCAGAGGATGGCTTTTGATGTTACGCAGTTGTTAGAGTGTCTTTCAATGTTATGCAGATATTTTAAAGATAGAGTGGCTTTGATTGAAAGCCAGGACAGAGAGAAGAGGATGGGCGATCATTATGGGGTTTCTGATATTAGGCAACAAGCTGTGTAGTTAGTGTGGTTCAGTGGCGTAAGTCAGCCTTGGGTTGCATGTAAATAAAGAGTTCCCGTAGTTCAGTTTGTTTAGGACTATTGCTTGTACCACAGTCTTCAGGTCAATCACTGGGATGAGTTTATGTTATGAAGTAGGCATAGTTGCATCTGAGCTTTTTTTACTGTGGTTTTTGTAAGCCCATGTGTAGTTTAGAGTCATATCAATCAATCAAGGAATTTATAACGCGCACTACTCACCCGGAAGGGTCTCAAGGCGCTGGGGGAGGGGGTCTGCTACTGCTCGAACAGCCAGGTCTTAAGCTGTTTCCTGAAGGCGAGGTGGTCCTGGGTCAGCCGCAGGTGGACGGGCAGGGAGTTCCATGTCTTAGCCGCCAGGTAGGAGAAGGATCTTCCTCCGGCGGTGGCTCTCTGGATGCGAGGGACGACGGCGAGGGCGAGGTACGCGGATCGTAGCTGTCGGGTGGGCGTGTAGAAGGTCAGGCGGTCGTTGAGGTACCTTGGGCCCAGGTCGTGGAGGGATTTGTGTGCGTGGGTGAGGAGTCTGAACGTGATCCTCTTGTTGACAGGTCTCTTAGGTGGTTCGAGATGTGGCTGCGTCGGGGGGCGTCCAGGATGAGACGGGCGGAGGCGTTCTGGATACGCTGAAGTCTTTTCTGAAGCTTGGCTGTTGTACCGGCGTAGAGGGTGTTTCCGTAGTCTAGTCTGCTGGTGACGAGGGCCTGGGTGACAGTCTTCCTGGTCTCAGTCGGGATCCATCTGAAGATCTTGCGGAGCATGCGGAGGTTGTGGAAGCAAGATGAGGAGACGGCGTTGACTTGTCTGGTCATCGATAGGGAGGAGTCCAGGATGACGCCCAAGTTGCGTGCGTGGTCCGTTGGCTTGGGTGCGGTGCCCAGGGCCGGGGGCCACCAGGAGTCGTCCCATGCAGAGGGCGATGGTCCCAGGATGAGGACTTCTGTCTTGTCCGTGTTCAACTTCAGGCGGCTGATGTTCATCCATTCGGCGACATCTTACATCCCTTCGTGTAGGTCGGCTTTGGCGGTGTCGGGGTCTCTGGTCAGGGAGAGAATCAGCTGGGTGTCATCGGCGTAGGAGATGATGTTGAGGTTGTGTTGGCGTGCGATGGCAGCGAGGGGTTTCATGTAGATGTTGAAGAGAGTGGGGCTGAGCGATGATCCTTGCGGGACGCCGCAGATGACTTCGGTGGCCTCCGAGCGGAACGGAGGGAGGCGTACTCTCTGTGTTCTGCCGGAGAGGTATGAGATGATCCATTCCAGAGCAATCCCCTGGATGCCGGTGTCGTTGAGGCGTTGGACTAGGGTGCATCCAGTTCATGACAATGCCACCTGTACCCAGGTCGGTATATAGTTCAGGATTCAACCACCTGCCCCCTGGTGTGTCTCCGAGAACCACTAAATTCAGGTGTGTCTCTAGTCCAGGAACTCTGCCACTTGTACTGAGGCATGACTGCATGGATCACCTCAGGTCCCTGCCACTGCCACCTGGTGTGTCTGCAGTCCTGGACTCTGACTCCTACTCCCACGAGTGTCTCTAGTCCAGGACTCAGCCATCTGTACCCAGGCATGTCTTCAGTCCAGGACTCTACCACTTGTACCTAGGCTTGTCTGCATGGATAAGTTCAGGACTCTGCCACTGACACCAAGGTGTGGTTTCAGTCCAAGACTCTGCCACCTAGGTGGGTCTCTAGTCGAGGACGACGATTCTTACTTCCAGTCTGGCCTCCATGATGCCATGATCTCCTGCACGGAAGTCATTAGAGAAGTCTAGAATGGGAAGGGGGCATTGTTCACCATATTACACGGTGCAGACAAAGTTGTGTTGTTTGTCGTTTGCGTTGCTGCGTCCTAGCCTGAATCCAGTGTGGCACTTCTCTATTAGGTTGTTTTTGGCCTATTAGTTCATTGACTGACTGGTGATAGTGTCACCAGGTTCATATCTGCTGTCCCTATGTAGTGAACGCAATGCCACATGATTTCTCATTTCTCCTGAAAGTGAATTCTCTGATGTAGACATAACTGCTTCTTTTGCGTAATGGTTTCCTCACTCAGAGAATGTGTATGCTGTGGAGTTTAGTAACACCAGGATGGCTTCTGCAAACTTGCAGTGATAAGAATAAACATCAATGCTAACTCCTTGGGGAGCTGCACTGTCTTATGGTGCTGTAGCATCAGCCACTTCTTTCTAATGAAAGAGATTTTACACTGAGAATGTTTACACGCTTTCTACCCAGTGTGATGCTTCAGATGTAGCGATCCCTGACCCCTCTGCCTGAAAGCCTTGGCGCATTCCGAGCATTTGAAAGGCTTCTCTCCAGCATGGATCTGCACGTGGCGCATTAGAGCTTTCTTTGATGTGAAGACACTGCCACACACTGCACAATTATATGGTTTTTCACCAGTGTGAATTCTCTGATGTTCTAATAAAGTCCCATTATGGTTGAGAGCCTTGCCACACTCTGAACATTTATACGGTTTCTCACCAGTGTGAATTCGCTGCTGGTGTGTCAGGTATCCCTTTGTAGTGAAAGCCTTGGTACATTGTGAACATTTATATGGCTTTTCCCTGTATGGTTCTGTAAATGAAGCATCAGCCCACTCTTTGTAGTGAACGCCTTGCCACACTCTGAGCATGTATACGGTTTCTCACCAGTGTGAGTTCGCTGATGTTGTAGCCGGTATCCCTGTAAAGTGAAAGCCCTGTCACAGTGCGAACATCTATATGGTTTCTCACCGATATGATTTTGCTGATGCCGTATAAGGTTTCCTTTTACAGTGAAAGCCTCGTCACACTCTGAACATTTGTATGGCCTTTCACCAGTGTGAGTTCGCTGATGTTTTATAAGAGCTCCCTTTGTAGTGATGGCCGTATCGCATTCTGAACATTTATAAGGTTTCGCTCCAGTATGGTTCCGTAGATGCAGTGTCAGGTGTCCCTTTGTAGGGAAAGCTTTGTTGCACACTGGACATTTATAAGGTTTCTCACCAGTATGAAGTCGCTGATGTTGATTCAGGGCTTCCTTTGAGGTTAAAGCTGTGTCGCACTCTCAACATTTGTATGGCCTTTCACCAGTATGAGTTCGCTGATGTTGTATCAGGTTTCCCTTCGTAGTGAAAGCTGTGTCACATTCTGAACATTTATAAGGTTTTTCCCCAGTATGTCTTCGTAGATGCAGTGTCAGGTGTCCCTTTGTGGTGAAAGCTTTGTCGCACTCTGAACACTTATACGGTTTCTCACCAGTAAGGATTCCCAGATGTTGTATCAGCAGCTCCTTTCGGGTGAAACCTTTCTCACATTCACAACATTCGTATAATTTCTCGTCAATATGAGTTTGCTGATGTCGCATCAAAGAGTTCTTTGATATGAAACCTTTCTCACATTCTAATCATTTAAATGCTTTGTCCCATGGGTGGTGTTTCTGATGTAGTGACAACTGACCCTTCTGTTCAAAACCCTGGGCACATTGTGAACCTCTGTAAGGTTTCTCATCTATATTTGAACACATGACATAAGCTGGCTCTCTGCACTGTAAGCTGTGTCACACTCTGAATATTTACATGGTTTTTCACCAGTATGAATTCTATGATGCTGCGATGGACTGCCCCTTCGCCTTGACACATTGTGAGCATCCGCATGGTTTCTCGACAGTCTGAATCCTCAGACGCATCCTCAGTGTTTCCTCCGTATTGTCAAATGACTTTTCACATTCTGACAAGTTATATGGTTTCTCACTAGCAGAGATCTGCGGAGGTTGCAAAAGTTGTTCCTTTAAGATTAAAGCCTTCTCACATTCTGAGCATCTGTGAGGCTTCTTGCCGGTGTGAATTATCAGATGCATCGTCAGGATTTCTTTGACAACAAAAGCCTTCTCACATTCAGAGCATTTAAAAGTTCCCTCCAGTTCGTGGTTCAGTGTTCACATCGGTGTCTCCATGTACAGAAACCCTGCTCTTTAATTCAAGGTCTCTTGGACTATGTGCAGATTTTCAGAGCCTGCACTACTTTTGCCTATGAGATAAAAATGTTATCACGTTTAGTTTGCTTAAGTGTATGATTTACGCACAGTTCATTTAACAGCACAGAGTGCTCTTAAGTTTTGAAGAGCGGTCATATTTAGTACAGGCAACTCTGGTGGTCTGCTGTGGAGAGGAAGTGACGCACTGAAACTCTTCTTACATTAATACACATTGCAGGTCCTCTTCACTAGAGACTGAATTCTCTGGAGCCACAGAAGACTTTCCTGCGATCACAGCTGTTATTGTCACATTCCCTTGGTCAGCAATAGATCGATGATATTTACAAAGGACTCTTCTCATGAACATTTTCATTCTCTTTTTCTCTTTCTTTCTGCATTTTATGCACCTACTGAACTGAAAAGAAAATCTAGAATTAGCTGTGGATCTGCAAAAAAAGAGACATTTTAAATAACAATTTATGCAGCACTTATAAAGGACTGTGTTTAATACCTGAAATACATGCAAGCATCCACAATACAATTGAAATGGAGGACGTGAAAATATTAAAGAGCTACAATCCATCTAAGCTCCTCCTTTTTCCCACAGTATTTATTTTTACCAGTACTAGAAATTAAGATGTTTTGCAGGTACATTCATGGACTTTTGCACCAATAGTTTTGAAAGCTGCCCAATGGAACCCCTCGGAATGCTAATGCCGGAACCGGTGCAATGACGGTAGACAGCGGGAGGTGTCCACAATGACTTGATGATCTGACCCTCATCGGGTCCTTGTGGACACCTCTGGCTATGCACGGTCATTGGCTGGGATCCGTCTTGGACTTGCCACTGCGGAACATTGAATAATGTTGTTAATTTGTGCGCTTCGACGCATGGTTATATTCAACATATCGTTACACACGGGTCAGCCCCTATGGCGAACCTGCTTCTCATTTGAATTCCTGACTCGCAAGTGCGGTCACACCTAGGACTGCTTGCCCAGGTACCCATTGCATTGTACTACTAACAACTAACCTCCCCCTATTGAGTTCTTGATTGGTGATGCATCCAAAAATGATTAAAAGCCTCATTAAGTCACAGAAAAAGTATTTTCTTTTGGATTTATTTTTATAAAGACAATGATATAGAGAAAACAATTAAATTTAGACAATTTCAGTAGTTTATGCTTACAAATATCAAAAAGAGCCCACCTTCAAGGAACAGAAATATCAACGAAACACAAAATCATACCTCACAAGACACAACTAAACAAAACATGCAAGCAAACAATGCATGAATTGAAAAAAGAGACAAAATATTTCACATAAGTAATAGTCATAAAGATTATTACAAAATTAAACAATAAATATAACTCTGCATATAACAAAGCAAATCCTTCATATCAATCAGTTAACAACCAAAGTGTCGACGCGCGTTTCGGAGTGGACCTGCAGTCCACCAATTCCTTTGTCAGGGCGCAGCAGAAAATAATCATACGTTGGTCTTAAGTCCCATCCGGGAAGTCTTTTGATTGAATCAAAACTGCGAGGTGAAGGGGCTCCTTAGTAGCACCCATAAACCCATAAACAATCAACTTATTGTATGTCAGGCTTCTAGCTGCCAACAGATAGTAGACAGTCTAAATGGAGGTGGGGGTACTGTGAGAAGTTGGCCTGGTATATGATGTTCACTAGTTAAAGTGACCACCTTGTACCATGCCAAGCAACCCTTATGGTGTGGTTGGAAGTCAACCTTTTCGGACTAGCTGCCCTAGTGGTAGCGTAGGCTAAGCAGTCTTTGAGGCTAAACTCGTTAAAGTGTGTTAAGCAAGCTGTTTTACCATATGTAACCCCCCTTTATACCAATGAAAGGACACCACACAGATATATATTCAAAATATATATGTATTTATTACTCAAAGTATCCCCTAGACTCTTTATGAGCACAGGAGCACAAATCGTTAAACAGGAAAGTATTACAATATACAGAAGTTGCACTTTATATGGATGGGCCCTGGTGGCCACTCAAACCATATACTAAAATAGTGGTATAAGTACCACGATCAGGAAAGGGAAAAGGCCTAGGGCCTCTAGAATCGCTGGGCCTACAAGGAGCTAACGATAGTTAGTGACCAGGAGGTCCACGGGTCGCGTGTGCAGTGAGGAAAGTTACACCCGTGCTCCTATAGGTTTTCAATGGGTGCGTAAAAGTTCAACAGTTACTGCTAGAAGGGTCTTCTGGATGAACTACGAACTTAAGACTTAAAACACAGACACTAGAGATGTGTCTCTACACTTGGGCACCGGAGTGCCAGCTTTACCTCACCCACAGGAAGCGGGTGCATAGGTCTCGAAGTGCGTCGGGTTTCGTCTATCTGTTCAATGGAGCCTGATGACAAAGATGCTGCAGGCAACCGGTCCAGAAGAGATGCGGTGGATCCAAGAGTGGATCGGAGTTGTAGAAGACCTGAAAGCAGAGGGGACAGTGTTCACAGTCACTAGCCAGTGACCGGCGTGGCACCAGGTAGGTACCAGGTGATGTCGGGTGCAAACAGGTGATGAGGTGCAGCTTGTCTCCGCAGCCACGTGGTCCCTGAAGGTTGACGACATCCAGGAGTCGGTTCACGAGCTGTCCCACGCAGGCTCTCGCTGTCGGCGGTGTCGGCGACTCGGAAGAAGCAACCAAGCCTTGGCAAAGGCAGGAGTCGTGGAAAATTAATTAAGCTGATTGTTCTGACCAGCAAGGTTAGAGGGGCTGCTCCTTTGGAGAGCAGCAGGGGCCAGTCTGGAGCAACCAGACCAGCGTCGTAGTTTTCAAGGTTCGTCGCCAAAATGCCCACTAGCCAACGGGCCAGGGACCGGGCAGGCGCGTCGAGATGCAAAGTTCAGAGGGGCCCCACGCAGATGGTGGAGATGCTGGAGGGCTCACCTTTGGTGCAGATGCTGCTCGGATGTTGGGCTTCTCAGGACCCAAAGCACAACTTGGAGGGAGCCTCTGTTGTCGCGCTTGCAGCTTGTCGTCGGTCTTTCAAGATGGCTGGCTCCACGTGTTTCGGTGCCTCCACGGGTTCCTTCTTTGCAGGGACTGTGGATCGGGCTGTGAGAGGTCTGGAGGTCCAGGTCTTGTCTGGCTCTGGGCTCGGGCTCCGGCAGGAGGCGGCGGCACAGCAGACGTCGAGTAGCTGGTTGGTGCTTGCGTTAGCAAGATGGTCACTCCCTGACCATAGGGGAGATTTCCTTCTGTCCTCTGTGCAGCAGAGCGTCGAAGTTCCCGTCTTCTTCTCTGTAAGTTGATTCCAGGATGTCTGAAGTCTTAGGACACAGCTCCTACCTTTAAGCAGATTCTAGGGGCTGGACTACCTGCTAGGTCCCTCCCTAAGGGTGGGACCAGGAAGGGGGGTGGTTGCACCCCCAATCCTTTGTCCAGCTCGCCCCAGGTCCGGGGCTGGTGTGCCCCAGGACCGGTTTGAACTGGCATATGCACCGAGGCACCTTGTGAGCCTCAGGCATGTCTGATTCCATTCAAGCCCTACCTGACCAATACACAAAATCCTGTCTGGGGTGGTGCACGCACCTCCCCTGGCAGGAAACCCTTTGTCCACGTCTCCCAAGCTGGAAGGACTCCCAGCAGCAGGAGGGCAGACTTGTGTCTGTGGTGGCAGCATCCATTTTGTGGAGCTGAGGCTATGTCTGATTTTACCCGGGTTTCAGGTACTGTACCTGTCGTGTCCCTCTAGAAGGGTGGAATGCTAACCCCGTCGCCAGAATTGGCGAGGGGTTAGTATTCCAATTCGTATGACACCTTACTCGACATGTTTTGATAAAGCCAAACCAAAGATAGCATTTAACCGTGAGGTTCATAATGCACTTAAGAGTATATGGTATGGCGATATCTGGAAACGGTAGAAGGAAGTTGTTCCGACCACTGCAGACAGGCTCAGCTCATGCCAGAGCACCATCTCACATGGAACCAAGCACTCTGCCTTCAGGATTGTTAAGGCCTACCATAGGAGTGACTTATAGGTTAACATGTGTCCTATTTAAGGTTAGGTATAGGTATACTACACCTAAGTAAGAGGTGGTTACACCAACTTACCCCAGCTGAGTGATCAGCCAGTTGTGTCAAATTGCTAGGCCAGGCCAGGGGTGGCACAATACATGCTTCAGCCCCTGGTAGGCCTTAGATACACCAATGCCCTGGGTACCTAGTGTACACTGGTACAGGGGCTCACAGGGTGATCCAATTCCAATTGGTTATGCACCTAGGGTGCATAGTGTCAATTTAGTAGAGAGAACAGCAGGCTGGGGGTCTGATTAGCAGGCCCACAGCCTCAATATGTCAAAAACCAGTGAAGCAAAAAGCAAAAATTTGGGGTGACCATAGGATAGCAGACCCTACTCTCCTAGAGGTAACGAGAAAAGAGGACCCCTACGAGGTGATACAGCTATTTATGTCAATCAAGAGTATACAGGAGTTTCCAAAAGGTGTGCCAAAGAATGCATAATCCTCAATTAAACAATATCGACGTGCCTTGATGAAGATACATTGATGCTGCTTGCTTTAATAATTTCTCGACCGCCTCATGTTTTAAAATCGGAAAGGTGCCATGAATCAAAATACGTATTGGAGGCTGATAAGGAGACAAAGTCCGGTGTGGCAAAGTCTGCGGCCCGTCAGAAAATCCAACCTGCTGGTGCCGCATCTAAGGCCTCTATATCATTGTCTTTATAAAAATAAATCCAAAAGAAAATACTTTTTTCTGTGACTTAATGAGGCTTTTAATCATTTTTGGATGCATCGCCAATTAAGAACTCAATAGGGGGAGGTTTGTTGTTAGTAGTAGTTATTTTCCCCTGCCCTCCTCTCCCTGGTATTTTATTATTCAGGGGCCCTCCTAAGTTTAGTAACCCATTGCATTGTATACACCACCATCTCTACACAAGCCATCAGCGTTTTGACGGTGATTCAAAGGCACCCAGAGGTGCTGATTCCGTGGTGCTGCCACCATGTTTGAACTGTTGGCCTAAACATGGCCTCGGTTGGACTCTTATTCCATCGGCCTTTCCTTCTCAGACATGTAATACAATATACTGATGACGATCCCAGTATCGTTCGCAAGGGATCGCAACGTCGTCGACTCTTTGTACACCACAAACACAGTTTAAATTGGTATTTATGTGTAACTGTGCCGTTGTTCATTTTTGCTTGTTTTATCTAACGTATGCCAGACAAGCTTCTCTTCTGCCCGAGCCTTTGTTTTTGTGTTATATGTAATGTGTTGGACGCAGGGCTGTGTCTCACTTTATTAGTGTCTCAAATTTAAATATTATTAAACTAACCCTGTCCGGTTGGACAGCTTTAATATAGTACTGATTCAGAGTCTATATTAATTCCCCTTTTCTTGTACTCTCCTTGTCGAGGACTACTGTGTTTGTAAATATCGATACCCAAGGTCCCTGACAATAGCAATTGGGTTCCCTTGTTTCTAAGATCATAGTGGTAAAGCAGGTGCCACAGGTGGTGTTAACCTGGTCTTTCATGGAAAGTGATTGATATAATTTCACTCTGAGATTTTTCACTGCCTGGTTATGGGGAGGGGCAGGGCCAAGTTCAGAAGGCCTCCAGTTGGCAGACTAGAGCTCAGTCCCTTTTCCAAAAAGCATAATCTCTGTCTTGTCGCTGTTTAATTGGAAATAGTTGCTAGTCATCCAAGCAGTGACTTGACTTGTGCTATCAGAAAATTAGCTTTTCACTTTATCCTGAGCCGGGCCATATGAAATAAGGAGTTTGGTGTCGTCAGCGTGAGACACAATCCCCACACCACAGGCTCTCACGATCTGGTCAAATGGCACTACGTAGATATTAAAGAGGGTTGGGCTCAGGCACGAGCCCTGTGGCACTCCCTTGGTCATATTCATCAGTAGTGACTTGAAGGAGTCCAAGCAGACTTGTTGTGTTCAATTTGTAAGGAAGTCGCAGAGCCAGTGTAGCGCCTCACCATGCAGCCCAGCCTTGTGAAGCCTACGGACTTGGATGGAATGGGAGACCGTATCAAATGCTGCCGACAGATCCAGCAGCACCAGCATAATTAGGGTACCCGTATCTAGAGAGAGCACTCTCTGTGCTGCGGAGCTCTCTAAAGCCAGATTGCGAAGAGTCCAGGATGTAATTTTCCTCAAAGGGAATGAGTTGTTTATTAATAAACCTTTCCAGAGATTTCGCAAGTAGTGGTAACAACGGGATCGGTCGATAGTTGGAGAAAACATTCGGATTTGCTGTAGATTTTTAAGTAGCGGCGATACCAATCTGTGCTTTCATTACTTGGGCACTTTGGACGCAGTCAGAGAAAGATTGATCAAACCGTTGGAACAAGCCGGAAGTGCTGGCTGGACGCCAGAGTTTACATCGAGCCCCCGTTTCACGCGTAATCACGGTACAGATGCTCTGCTAATTGATGCGAGAGAAGGATATAATACCAATATATTCCTGGATCAGAACCCCTAGAGGATGATCCCCGCCCACTCCATATGAAATTCATATGACTATCGTTGGTCGTGATGAAGGTGACATATTGGATGTTCCACTGAAACATGAGTTGTCCAGCCGTATACAAATGGGGATTCCTCTCAGAGGCATTTTCTACAGAAGAAACTGATAGGATACAATCGTACCATATGGAATATGTGGGCTAGTCTCTGAAGCAAAATCTCAGAGGATCTCCTATAAGATGGAAATTGTTTTGTGTATGAATGTCAGTATGAGTGTGACGGCTCGATAGGAGAGAGAGTAGGCGTGTATGAATGTCAGTATGAGTGTGACGGCTCGATAGGAGAGAGAGTAGGCGTGTATGAATGTCAGTATGAGTGTGGCGGCTCGATAGGAGAGAGAGTAGGCGTGTATGAATGTCAGTATGAGTGTGGCGGCTCGATAGGTGAGAGAGTAGGCGTGTATGAATGTCAGTATGAGTGTGCCGGCTCGATAGGTGAGAGAGTAGGCGTGTATGAATGTCAGTATGAGTGTGACGGCTCGATAGGTGAGAGAGTAGGCGTGTATGAATGTCAGTATGAGTGTGACGGCTCGATAGGTGAGAGAGTAGGCGTGTATGAATGTCAGTATGAGTGTGGCGGCTCGATAGGTGAGAGAGTAGGCGTGTATGAATGTCAGTATGAGTGTGACGGCTCGATAGGTGAGAGAGTAGGCGTGTATGAATGTCAGTATGAGTGTGGCGGCTCGATAGGTGAGAGAGTAGGCGTGTATGAATGTCAGTATGAGTGTGGCGGCTCGATAGGTGAGAGAGTAGGCGTGTATGAATGTCAGTATGAGTGTGACGGCTCGATAGGTGAGAGAGTAGGCGTGTATGAATGTCAGTATGAGTGTGGCGGCTCGATAGGTGAGAGAGTAGGTGTGTATGAATGTCAGTATGAGTGTGACGGCTCGATAGGTGAGAGAGTAGGTGTGTATGAATGTCAGTATGAGTGTGGCGGCTCGATAGGAGAGAGAGTAGGTGTGTATGAATGTCAGTATGAGTGTGACGGCTCGATAGGTGAGAGAGTAGGTGTGTATGAATGTCAGTATGAGTGTGGCGGCTCGATAGGTGAGAGAGTAGGTGTGTATGAATGTCAGTATGAGTGTGGCGGCTCAATAGGAGAGAGAGTAGGCGTGTATGAATGTCAGTATGAGTGTGACGGCTCGATAGGTGAGAGAGTAGGCGTGTATGAATGTCAGTATGAGTGTGGCGGCTCGATAGGTGAGAGAGTAGGTGTGTATGAATGTCAGTATGAGTGTGGCGGCTCGATAGGTGAGAGAGTAGGTGTGTATGAATGTCAGTATGAGTGTGGCGGCTCGATAGGTGAGAGAGTAGGCGTGTATGAATGTCAGTATGAGTGTGGCGGCTCGATAGGTGAGAGAGTAGGCGTGTATGAATGTCAGTATGAGTGTGGCGGCTCGATAGGTGAGAGAGTAGGCGTGTATGAATGTCAGTATGAGTGTGGCGGCTCGATAGGAGAGAGAGTAGGCGTGTATGAATGTCAGTATGAGTGTGACGGCTCGATAGGTGAGAGAGTAGGCGTGTATGAATGTCAGTATGAGTGTGACGGCTCGATAGGTGAGAGAGTTTTGTGTATGAATGTCAGTATGAGTGTGACGGCTCGATAGGTGAGAGAGTTTTGTGTATGAATGTCAGTATGAGTGTGACGGCTCGATAGGTGAGAGAGTTTTGTGTATGAATGTCATTATGAGTGTGGCGGCTCGATAGGTGAGAGAGTAGGCGTGTAGGCTGAGTGTGGGGTTACTTGTGAATTATTTGCATGTTACCTGATTTTAAATTGCTTTGTTGATCTATCATGACATTTTTATCATTCACAGCAATGCAAATTCACTTTATTGTTTACGTTTTGATGTTGAATAATAATTTTGCACAAAGAGATTAACAATATTGTTCATACATTGGTCATCTATGTATTTGTATAACAGTGACATGCATGTGTAAATATTGTACTTTTACAATCAACTGCAGTAAAATTTAATATAGAAATTATATTTAAAAACAAGCATTTGCAATGCAATAGGTCTTTCAATAACACGAGTTAAAGCTATTGGCATTGTAAATGACAATGCCTTTTATTTATGTTTTTAAAACGAAAACAAATATAAAAGGCATTGTTATTTGCACTGTCAATAGCTCAAACTCGCGTAAATGTGAGATGCGAAGTGGGTCGCACACCGCTCGTCATACTAGCAAATAGCCCCATAGGATTCTGGAGAATGTAGTGACAGCGTCGAGTACACCTATGCCACGAGTAAAAAGTTTAAAATGCCATCCCTGGACACGTGTTTCGAGGTAATTGCCTCTCGTCAGCAGGGAGCAGGTACGTATGCGGGGTGCTGTAGACTGCCAAAAATTATCAGGTATAGTGCCTCTCACGGCGCGCGGGTGCGGGATCCGGGCTCGTCAACCCATAGCTCAGGGAGCTTTAAATACAAAATGCGAAGTGGGTCGCACACCGCTCGTCATACTAGCAAATAGCCCCATAGGATTCTGGAGAATGTAGTGACAGCGGCGAGTACACCTATGCCACGAGTAAAAAGTTTAAAATGCCATCCGCGTAAATGTGAGACCTATTCCATTGAAAATGCTTGTTAGTACTTGCCTCGGTGGACATCCACAAATGTAGCGCCTTGGATACGGCTTTTAGCACTGCAGCATCTCTTTGCAGGCAATGGGGTATAAACACTGAGGCCTGCACCAGTGAACGCCCACTAATGTAGCGCCTAAGATACAGCAGGATCTCTATCATGTGAGACTCTGAATATGCATCACCCGCCACCAGTGGACGCCCACAAATGATACTGTTTCACGACCGCATCCTCTCCCTGCAGGCAAAGGGCTATAAATCTCTATCAGTTCCTGCACCGGTGAACTGCCACAAAGGTAGCGCCTCCGAAAATGTTTTTCACACAGCAGCAGTTCCCTGTCCTGAGGGGGCTGGTGAGGCGTGAGGGTCCAAAAACCTAACTGCCCCTGCACCAGTGGACACCCACAAATATAGCGCCTAGGATACTGTTTTCAGCAAATAAGTATTTCCCTGCAGGAGCTTCTCTGTCTGGACTCGGCTAGGACACAGAATCAAGGCCACTTGCAGACAGGATATCTGAAACTTCTGACAAAAGCCTCCAGCAAATAGCGGAGGTGACCAATCTCTGAAGGAAGGTGCCTATGTTTTTGTCTTAGACACTTCCTCTATAACCCCTCTGGCCTCGAGGTAGTGCTATGGTCTTTTTGGTCATCAGGAGGGACGGACCGGCAGTGTGCATCATTTTGACAACTCAAGGAATTCGGCAGCTGGAAAGGCAACCAGATGGCTAAGCGAGCAAGACACTTGCTGTGGACATAGGAGATGATCTACGAGTCACAAACTGAAAGCTTATGCTATGATTATGGGGTCAACAAACTCGGTACCCTCACAGTAGTGCTTCTTATTTACAGCGCTTAGAATGGCAGAATTGGGGTATGCAACAAAAAAAAAGATGGCGGAAGGAGTGCTTCATTTAATCTCAGTGCCTGGTGATTGCTTGGGGCGTTAGGTGCCGTTGCAGCTGACACCCTACATGAGACGGGTATGCCCACATGTGTGTCCCTGCTCACTGCGCCATGAGTGACAGGAGAACAGATATTGTGCATGTGTATGAGAGGTGTTTAAATCCATCCGACTATGGTACGGTTCAGTAGATGAATGAGAGGTATGAGAAGGCGGAATACCTAAGCAGTACAGAGGGGTGCAGATGACGAAGAGCGCTTATTCATACCTCGGGAATCAAATAAGAGTGGGGTAAACACATAAATCTATATTGTTAGGCGGTGACAAAGTGGGCACTAACCGAAGGTTGCAGGGAGGGGGAAGGTAGTGGTGACAGAGATTGGGCATTAACATAGATCTGCCGGGACGAGGCAAGCCGTGACAGAAACTGGGCATTAATGGAGCGCTAACGGGGACTCACAGCAAGCGCTAAAGAGACGGTGCTGTAACGGAACTCAGCAGGGGTAGGAAGGTAGAGGTAACGGGCAATGTGCGTTGCTGGAGATCTGCTGGGGCACAGGGCAAATGGTGGCAGAGGCCGGGCACCGTTGCAGCTCGACTGCAGATGCACACCAAATGGTGATAGACTGCAATAACAGAGCTCCACAGGGGACGCAGACCGGGGGTGACAACTTAGGCATCAACTGATGTCTGCAGGCGATGAAGACCATCAGGCAACAGAGTCTGTGCATTAACAGAAATCTTCAGCGGCACAGAACAGCAGCTACAAAGTTTGTGCGTTACGAAGATATGCAGTGGGCACAGACCATCTCGACAGTCTGTGCATTAACGGAGATGTGCAGAGATCGCCTACTTAGAAAATCATGGCTGCAGTAACAGTGTCAGGGGGTACGCGCAGTGCACATTATTCGTAATTAAAACCGTTGCCACTGCACTGTACAAAAAAGTGATTGGGTTTCTCCTGTTGTATGCCCGGTTACTCACAGTAACTTTTACTTAGGAGCAGGTGCCGAACGGAGGACTGAATCGGTAGTAGTGGCACTTACTGTAGGAGCAGTGCCGGTCACGTATTGGTCAGTCCTCCACCGCTATGACTCCCCGAAGCACACATCCGCGCCCGGCATGCTCGCGGGAGGGAGGGGGAGAGGACGAAAACTGTAGTTGGTGGCCGCTGATTCCGGACTACACGGAAGTCAGTTGGACATCAACAGCCACTGAAAACAAGGGTAACAAAAGAGATAACAACATTTAGCGAATGGCAAGCGGCAGGAGAAACTGCCGGCTGCTTGTCAATATATAGAGATTACTTTATGTCTCGCTGAGACAGCGCATGCAGCGCATGTGCTGCCAAGGAGGGACCTAAAAAGACAAAAATGTTCTCTTTAAAAAGAATTAAAATAATAAAATGTATATTTTTTTAACCAATTTTGATATGTGACACTGATGTTGGGGATCTGTTTTGTAAGGAGGCCAAATTTAAAGCAATATCGGTTGGATAAGAGGCTCTTTATCAGTAGATCTTTGTTAGAAATGGGATTTCTGGTTGGCTAAGGCTTGCGCCAAAGTCAGGCAGAAACCACCACTCTAGTCAGGGCAAGGAAGTTACACGCCAAAGATAACCCCTGCTCACCCCCTTGGTAGCTTGGCAGGAGCAGTCAGGCTTATCTCTGAGGCGATGTGTAAAGCGTTTGCGCGCGCACCCAGCAACAACACCCAAGGCCAGCACAAAGGAAACTCCACACAAGGTATTCTATAAAAATAACCTTTGTATTACCAAAACACATTAGATAAAAACACACACTTTACAATGTGCCAACAGGCACGGGCAGAATTTACAAGGGATTATATGTACAGGGGACAGGGCCACATGGACCGCTGTCAGGAATTAGCACTTTTTAGAACATAGGAATAATACTGTAGTACAAAATAGCAAATGTAGCACACAACCAGTAACTACTGGTATCAGGTAAGTACCACCTACGCAACCCTAACCACCTTAGGAAAATATTGCGCAGGGAATCAGGACCTCACTAGCACCACCTGTACTAGGAGAAAACCAACAACCTTAGTATCACAATACCTGTAGGGGCCTAAGCACATAAACACATGATGCATAACATTCAGAGGTGTAAGACAAAGCACATGACGCATAAACACATTCAGAGGTGCAGAAAGGGAGACAATAACGCCAAACTCACATTTAGCCACCACTGTGGCAGTCCCTAGGCCAACTGGCCTTGTCGGGGCAAGGACGCCCTGTGTCCAGAAAAGTCAAGGCAAGACTGCGCACGCAGTCAGGGCAAAGCGTAAACCAAAACGCAGAGGCCACAACCTAAACGTTGCAGCTGCCCACTAAGTGCGGGGCAGCTGGAGGAATGAGCGTGGGCACCACTGTGCCCTCCTACACAAATCACAGTCACATGGGGCCCCTCGGGGCTCTAAGAAAACCCTTGTGGCCCCCTGAGCCTCGCAGGCTATGATCAAGAAATGCGCCTCGTGGGAGCCTCACATGGCTCGTGGACACTGCCACCACGTTGGAGCCACGGGGCTCTAGACACACTGTGGCTCGTGGGAGTCCCTCTGGACTCTACAAAATACTGCCCCCGTTGTTGGAGCGGCCCGCTGCCTTCTGGGGCCGCTCTAATTAGCACAGAATGCCCCCGTACGATGGAGCCCTCTAGGACTCTTTAAACACTGTGGCCCGCGTGGTGGAGCCTCACAGGCTCTTTAACCAAATTGCCCCCAAGTCGCTGCCCCCTCCACCACGGAGAGGCGAGCCTCGTTGGAGCGGCCCGCTGCCAAGTGGGGCCGCTCGAGAATAACTGCGGACCGGTGGAGCACACCAGCGCTCTACACAAATGATGCTGGCCCCGTCGGAGCGTACTCGCGCTCTGCAGCCAACCCGGCTGCTCCCTGCACCCTCCAGGCCAGAGCCCCACTCACCGGAGTTACACTGGCTTCCTCCGCGGCACACAGGGGCTCTCCCTCGCTCTGGGGAGCCCCGGGGGAAAGACACCGGCCTCTCAGTCACGGCGTCTCTCGGGGCATACGCAGGAGCGCGGGGTAGGCTCACGCTTGCTTCCTGCTTCCGGGCACGGCTTCCGTCTCGCGGCCCGCCCCCAGAGGGTGCCTGACTTCCTGGTCGCCGGGTCGCGGCGTTGAAACGGAGAGAAGAGCGCAATGTACGGCGGGGTGGGCACCCGCCGTAGGAATAATTCAATAGGCGGGGTAGGCACCCGCCAACGAACGCCACCACAATGTCCCTGGCAGTGTGGGCACCTGCCAGGGGACTTCAGGATCGCCAAAGCAAGGGGCAAATGCCGGGTGGGCACCGGTTTGTAGAATTAAAGCACTCCTAGCGCTAAGGATAAAAAGTAGAAGCGCTCTCAGCGCTAAAGGCCAATAAAAGCTCCCAGACGCTCTAGGGAGAATAAGCCCAAAGTCCAGCAATAAAGTCCTTCAAAAGGCAGGGGTGGGGGGCAAGGCTGGGCCAGGGGCCAGCTCACAGGGCCCTCCAGGGCAGGAAGGCAGTCCCAAGTGGCGGTTCCTCCTGGCCTGCAGCAGCAGCAGCCCCCCTCAGGATCCTGGAAGTGAACAGTTTCTGTGGGGACACAGCCCCATTTTTATACAGTAAAACCCTTTGTTCTGGGTTCAGGGTGAGGGGGCAAACCAGTCGCAGCTGGTTGGGGAGCACCCTTGATGTGCTCAGCCCCTCACTCTATTCACTGGCAGGGCTAGGGTCGTCAGTCGCACCACAGGGGGCGGAGCCAGCATTGTGTGGGGAAAACCCTGCCCTATTCAGGACCCAGGTGTACTCCTCCCACCCATCTGGCTGCTGATCTCCCCATTCACCACTGGGTGACTCATCCTGACTCTGGGGAATCCCTAGCCCATCACATGACCTCAACCAGCCAATCACGCGACAAGGCACACATTTTACACTGCACACCGAAGTGCCCACTTCTAGAAGTGGCACTTCCACACTAGGAACATGCACGCCGCACACATCACCGCGCAGCATTCAATCACACGAGTCCGCACATACCAAACTCGGGCCTGCACACCCCACGCATCAGGAACTACTAGGGACACATACATTCCCCATGCATTCCTATGGGAGGGCAGGCCTATCTCACCACATGCACTCAGAGCGCGCACGCACTTTACCCTGGGACACAGGGAAAGTGCGCAGAAACCAAAAAATCACCACACCAAGTCACCAGTAAAAAGCAAAAAAGTTCAGAGGTGAACCTGCCAGAAGGGCCAAGTCCAACACAACCCCCTTCCAGCCAAAACGCAGGGCAGACCAATCACCACCGTGATGGACTTCCCTGCTTGGGGCGATAGAACACGGACGCGGGCCCGCAACTGCAGGGACACCCTCCGGTTCTACGCCACGGTGAACCCATTGAATTCTTTCTAACACCACTGTCTGGACCAACAGGGCTACCCCACTGGTACTCCCAAGCTGTCCGCGGCCAAGACCAGGCCCTAGGCCACCCAGGTGCCACCGGTCCTTGCCTAATCACAGAGTGGGGGGTAGTAACCCCTGGCACATAGCGGCCATTCTCCACTCTTCCTCTCTGCAAGACAGGACTAGACTGCCACTGGTTCTCCAGCCTAGGGTCTACACCCTCAGGCGGACCAGGAGTCTCAGGGAAGGCTCTCCTCCCCCCACCTCTTCTCCTAGGGTTCCTCCTCCTCCGGCGAGGGGTACACCTAGAATGCCATTCCAACCCAGGGTTTAACCCCTCAGGTTGTACCGGGGCCAGAGGTGGGCTCTCCCACCCTCTGCACCCCCTTCCAGAGCCCTGCTCCCTACCAACTGGGGCGGTTCCTCTGGAAGAAGAACCGGTCGGGACGCTGGTTACAGATGTCCCACCCTTCAGGTCAGTCTGATCCTGAACCTGGCCTCCCAACCTCCGGCCTAGAACCTTTGGTGGAATATTTGCCTGGCACTCCAGGACTTCTGGGGATTTCCACTCCATCCCCCTGAGGCTATCAAATGACACATATGTCGAGCAACTGTCTGTCTGGCGCTGATCTCCCGTCCCCTGTCCACCTGACAGTGCGTGGAGATCCCCCAGAACAGAAGTGGTGCCACCCTGGTCACTACACGGGATCCTAGCCCAACTGGGTAGTCCCTGACCCACAGGCTCTTCCACTGGGGAACTCATCCCCCAATCACTCCTCACGCTGGACTCCTGTACCCTCCCTACCGGAGCGGTACTGCCAGACACTAGAACCACAGGAGCCCTGTTTACAGGCGCTCCAGGTCCTCCACTCACTAAGAGATCTTCCTCAAGTGGACTAACAGGACAGCCTAGGTCCCCAACTTGGTGTTCCCTCATGAAACCATCCAAGTCCTGAGGCAGGGTTTCGGGCGTCTGGGGACCCTCGGTCACCCCCTCACTCCTGCTCCACTGAGCCAGGCAGTGAGCCCCTACACCCTCCTCGCTATCCTGGGACCTAGCTGGGCTACACTGAGCCTCCTCCACCACGCTGGGCTGGAGGATCTCTGACCCACTATTGTTGGAATCACTCACTAATGACACTAGAGGACCTCTAGCACTTTCCCAGCGCTCTGCTTCATCTCCAAGCTCAAATGGCTCAGACAATCCACACCCCAACAGGTGTTGGCGCAACCCCGGCGCACAACAACTGAGCAGGTGTTCTTTGAGAACCAGATTACACAGTTCATCAAAATCGGAAACTCCTATCCAAGCAAACAGTGCATTCTCACATCCATCCACAAACTCCTCCCAAGACTGGTGAGACAGTTTCCTACTGCCCCTGAACTTCAACCTTAACTCCTCCTCCTGGGGAACAGGTACCAGACTGGGGGAACTGGGACTGGGATTTCCTACACTGGAATCTATCTGGCTGCTACCACTGGACTCAACCCTCCCTGGGGAGTCCAGAAAACCACAACTGCGCTCAGGGGATAACCTAACCTCCAGAGCTAGTTACTCTCTGGCAAAGGCCCTCTCAGCCTCCGCCATCTGTCTTTTGACCTCCAGCTGCGCCATAGCCTGGGCATGCTGCAACGTGAGCTTTTCTAATGCCAGCTGGTGCTCCCTTTCTTTCCTCCTATCTTCCCACTCCTCTGGGGACAGGGAAAGGGATGAGGCGCTGCCTCCTACTCTGGACCCAGCAAGGGACTCCCTACCTATGGGGTCTTCACTCTCTACTGGCGTCCAGGTATTGTCATCCTCTACCTCCTCTTCTGAATCTTCAGGGCTCCCCACAGACCCACCACCCTCCAGGTGTGAGGCCTGGGCCCTTTCCGTACTGCGCTCAAGATCCCTTTGCCTCTTAACCCACTGGATCATGTGGCCCCTAAGTTCACACATAGTGTCTGACTCTCTCACCCCTATGCCTCTCTCTCTACAGAACCTTTCCAACTCCTGCATACTGTAATAAATTAGATCACTGAGATCAAAAGCAGGCTCCATTCTGGCAGACGTTCTAGAGAAAAGATCACACAGGGAACCTAGGGGTCTGCGTTTAACACAGGAGCACACAATTCACAAAAAGATTCAGCAAGCTCTCTAACCCAGAGAACTCACACTCACTTGCCTAGTGCCACACACCATTCATCCACACACAACCCTCCCCTCGGACTGGTAAGGCAGTTTCTACCACCCCTGATTCCTCAACCTGACCACCACGTGACACAGGTACCAACTCTGGGCGCAGGGCGGGGGACAAATGTACAGGACACTATTACGCTGCCACCACTGGATCCCACCCTCTGGTAAATCCAGAAACACAATGCACTAAGGGGGATGATCTACCCTCCCGAGCTAGGGACACCTAACTCACAGTGCACAAAAACACATTTCCAAAGAAATGACAATTAAAAACAAACTTAGAACAATAATCCCTATACCATGTGATTTATCTAAATGCAGAGTTTTGTAGTGCAGCCAGTTGCTGCTGCGGTACAGCGCAAACGTTAGTCCAAATCCCACCGCTGATCACCAATGTTAGAAATGGGATTTCTGGTTGGCTAAGGCTTGCGCCAAAGTCAGGCAGAAACCACCACTCTAGTCAGGGCAAGGAAGTTACACGCCAAAGATAACCCCTGCTCACCCCCTTGGTAGCTTGGCACGAGCAGTCAGGCTTATCTCTGAGGCGATGTGTAAAGCGTTTGCGCACGCACCCAGCAACAACACCCAAGGCCCACCACAAAGGAAACTCCACACAAGGTATTCTATAAAAATAACCTTTGTATTACCAAAACACATTAGATAAAAACACACACTTTACAATGTGCCAACAGGCATGGGCATAATTTACAAGGGATTATATGTACAGGGGACAGGGCACATGGACCGCTGTCAGGAATTAGCACTTTTTAGAACATAGGAATAATACTGTAGTACAAAATAGCAAATGTAGCACACAACCAGTAACTACTGGTATCAGGTAAGTACCACCTACGCAACCCTAACCACCTTAGGAAAATATTGCGCAGGGAATCAGGACCTCACTAGCACCACCTGTACTAGGAGAAAACCAACAACCTTAGTATCACAATACCTGTAGGGGCCTAAGCACATAAACACATGATGCATAACATTCAGAGGTGTAAGACAAAGCACATGACGCATAAACACATTCAGAGGTGCAGAAAGGGAGACAATAACGCCAAACTCACATTTAGCCACCACTGTGGCAGTCCCTAGGCCAACTGGCCTTGTCGGAGCAAGGACGCCCTGTGTCCAGAAAAGTCAGGGCAAGACTGCGCACGCAGTCAGGGCAAAGCGTAAACCAAAACGCAGAGGCCACAACCTAAACGTTGCAGCTGCCCACTAAGTGCTGGGCAGCTGGAGGAATGAGCGTGGGCACCACTGTGCCCTCCTACACAAATCACAGTCACGTGGGGCCCCTCGGGGCTCTAAGAAAACCCTTGTGGCCCCCTGAGCCTCGCAGGCTATGATCAAGAAATGCGCCTCGTGGGAGCCTCACAGGGCTCGTGGACACTGTCACCACGTTGGAGCCACGGGGCTCTAGACACACTGTGGCTCGTGGGAGTCCCTCTGGACTCTACAAAATACTGCCCCCGTTGTTGGAGCGGCCCGCTGCCTTCCGGGGCCGCTCTAATTAGCACAGAATGCCCCCGTACGATGGAGCCCTCTAGGACTCTTTAAACACTGTGGCCCGCGTGGTGGAGCCTCACAGGCTCTTTAACCAAATTGCCCCCAAGTCGCTGCCCCCTCCACCACGGAGAGGCGAGCCTCGTTGGAGCGGCCCGCTGCCAAGTGGGGCCGCTCGAGAATAACTGCGGACCGGTGGAGCACACCAGCGCTCTACACAAATGATGCTGGCCCCATCGGAGCGTACTCGCGCTCTGCAGCCAACCCGGCTGCTCCCTGCACCCTCCAGGCCAGAGCCCCACTCACCGGAGTTACACTGGCTTCCTCCGCGGCACACAGGGGCTCTCCCTCGCTCTGGGGAGCCCCGGGGGAAAGACACAGGCCTCTCAGTCACGGCGTCTCTCGGGGCATACACAGGAGCGCGGGGTAGGCTCCCGCTTGCTTCCTGCTTCCGGGCACGGCTTACGTCTCGCGGCCCGCCCCCAGAGGGTGCCTGACTTCCTGGTCACCGGGTCGCGGCGGTGAAACGGTGAGAAGAGCGCAATGTACGGCGGGGTGGGCAGCGCCGTAGGAATAATTCAATAAGCGGGGTAGGCACCCGCCAACGAACGCCACCACAATGTCCCTGGCAGGGTGGGCACCTGCCAGGGGACTTCAGGATCGCCAAAGCACGGGGCAAATGCCGGGTGGGCACCAGTTTGTAGAATTAAAGCGCTCCTAGCGCTAAGGATAAAAAGTAGAAGCGCTCTCAGCGCTAAAGGCCAATAAAAGCTCCCAGACGCTCTAGGGAGAATAAGCCCAAAGTCCAGCAATAAAGTCCTTCAAAAGGCAGGGGTGGGGGGCAAGGCTGGGCCAGGGGCCAGCTCACAGGGCCCTCCAGGGCAGGAAGGCAGTCCCAAGTGGCGGTTCCTCCTGGCCTCCAGCAGCAGCAGCCCCCCTCAGCATCCTGGAAGTGAACAGTTTCTGTGGGAAAATAACTGCAAAAATAACACTTGATGGACAGAATGCAGAACAATGTCATACATTCACCCCAGTACAGAGATCTGGGCCTAAATCCATCGTTTTTTTGCTCACCATGCCATTCCAGTTTGAACCCAGCCATATGCAAATCAGTCTTGACCCTGTGCCCCATGGGAACAGTCCAGCCCGAACTGCCAAGCCAGGTCCTTCCTGGACTGGAAACAAGCATCCTAGGACCGGTTTCGGGCTTTCAGCCCTCATCAGCCAGGATAGCCTGATTCCAGTGGCATGGAGAGCAAGGGACTCACGTCTGAGCATACCTGTTAGACCTGGCACCTTGGTGTGAGTCTCCCTCCCTCTTTTTGTCGCTGTGCCTCATGTGATTTTATGGTGTTGGCCGCTCAGCGCGCTGTGCCACTGCCAACCAGTGTCGCGGTGCGAGTGCTCCCTTTGTAAATTGTATGTGTTGGTTGGATTCCATGATTGGATTGTTTGATTTACTATCAGACCCCAGTAAAGTGCGCCAGGAGCGCCAGGGCATGTAAAGGCAAACGCCGCTGGTGGGCCTGCAGCACGGGTTGTGCCACCCACAGAAGCGGCCGGTAAAATACGTCTAAGGTCTGCCATCGCAGAACCTGCGTGCAGTCTGGTACTGACACGCCGACCGACAAGTGCCCACACTTGCCGGTCCCCGAAACCTTCCCTTAGCTGCATGTTAGTCACCCCTCTGGTAGGCCCACGGGCAGGGTGCATTGTGAGCCTGAGGTAGGACAAGCCTAGATGCGTGGCCTGTCCTGGTAGTGAACGACCGCCATTTTGTTGTTCACTACTGTAAGGCTACCCTGTTCCCATAGGCCAGTATGGGCGGCCTGGATTATTACACCCTATGATCCTAACCGACCCAGGGAACATGGTAGGAGATCGAGTTTAGTATGCCTGAACTCGGAATGATAAGGTACATCTTTTCGCAAGGTTTATTTTAATATTCCGGGTTTGCAAATGTCACTTTTAGAAAGTTGGCCTTTGCTTGCCTAACCATTTCAGCCGCCTCTGCGTGATGTGTATCTGATGTCTGGCTGGTGTGAGTGACAGGGCTGGGGGAACCCAGATGGGCAGGGCTAGGTAGCCTGGTATGAATGGGACGATCGACAGGTAGATGGGTGGGAGGAGTGCTCCTAGGTTCTGAATAGGACAGTGCTCCGCTACCTCGAGGCTGGCTCCACCCCCTGTGGAGCGTCTGATGACTCTGCCCTGCACTCTGAAAGAAGAAGCCTACATCACGTAAACAAAGTGCTCAGAAACCGGACTGAACTAGGCAAGGGCCCCCCTGGCCTGGGAGAACAAAAGATTTGTGGTATAAATGGAGGAGCCCTGCTCCTAAGAAACTAGATCCGCTTTTGACCAAGAAGAATCTCTGCCTGAGGAGGAGGCACCGGGAAAGCTGTAGGAGGAAGACTGTCCCTGTCCTGGGGGATTGGCCTGCAGTGGTGACCTCGCTGCCAAAGGGGAGAAGAGAAACTGTTGCTGAAGACTTTGCTTTATTCTTACTTTCAAGACTTGTGCTTTTCCAAAACGATCTCCAAGGGCTTGGAACTGAGCTTGCCCCCTGAACGGAGCCCCAGGACCATTGGTCTCTACCTGATCTTCACTCGCCTGCTGCTGGACTGTGGTGTCCTTTCCCTCGCCGGAGCTGTGACCCTCGTGCCGCAGTCCCTCCCTGAGCCGTGACCAGGACTGCTTAGCCGCCCCCGCCTTGGGAAGAGCCTCGCTCGATCGGAGCCGCTCCCCCTACGCTGTGCTGGGCTGCCCCTGTCACCTCGCTCGCTGGAGGCTCGCTGTGCACCTTCACCCTCCCGCCGGAATCGGCGTTTGTGAGCATCTCCAAGCCTCGGACGGTCCGGACGTATCTGCGTGCCCGGCTGCCCCGCTTTGTTCACCCGCCACCTGCAACACCCGCTCTTGTCGTGAGCCTGAAGATCAGACACCCATCGTGAAGTGTGGGAGCCTCGGACGCCGCCTCGCTCTTCTGAGGAAGAGTCGCTGACATCCCGCCCCCACCTTCGCGTCAAGAAACAAGGTACTGTACTTACAACCTCGACCACGAGCTCGCATCGGATCCAGGGTCCGCAACGTTCTGATTTCCCTGTCATCTGCCGTGGGCTTCCAAGTCGCCACCTCAGCCTAGAGTGTGCTGAGGCCTGCAGTCACCTTGTGCCCGCCTAAAGAACTTTCCGTACCAAGAGAACTTTACCGTATTCCTAAGAATTGTGGCCCCATCAGTTCAACGTTACTGGGCCTTGTATTTAACTCTGCTGAAACTACATAAAAGCTTATTTTTACATACTACCGGATTGGTGTCCATTTGTGGTGCATGCAAGGGGTTTACTGTATGTGTAATTGCATTTGCTTAACCGTGTACGCCTGAGACTTAGCCTAGACTGCTCGCGCCACGCACCTAGAGGGTGAGCAGGGGTTATTCTGGGGAGTCATCCTGGGAGGGCAGGCCTATCTCACCACATGCATCAGAGCGCGCACGCACTTTACCCTGGGACACAGGGAAAGTGCGCAGAAACCAAAAAATCACCACACCAAGTCACCAGTAAAAAGCAAAAAAGTTCAGAGGTGAACCTGCCAGAAGGGCCAAGTCCAACACAACCCCCTTCCAGCCAAAACGCAGGGCAGACCAATCACCACCGTGATGGACTTCCCTGCTTGGGGCGATAGAACACGGACGCGGGCCCGCAACTGCAGGGACACCCTCCGGTTCTACGCCACGGTGAACCCATGGAATTCTTTCTAACACCACTGTCTGGACCAACAGGGCTACCCCACTGGTACTCCCAAGCTGTCCGCGGCCAAGACCAGGCCCTAGGCCACCCAGGTGCCACCGGTCCTTGCCTAATCACAGAGTGGGGGGTAGTAACCCCTGGCACATAGCGGCCATTCTCCACTCTTCCTCTCTGCAAGACAGGACTAGACTGCCACTGGTTCTCCAGCCTAGGGTCTACACCCTCAGGCGGCTCAGGAGTCTCAGGGAAGGCTCTCCTCCCCCCACCTCTTCTCCTAGGGTTCCTCCTCCTCCGGCGAGGGGTACACCTAGAATGCCATTCCAACCCAGGGTTTAACCCCTCAGGTTGTACCGGGGCCAGAGGTGGGCTCTCCCACCCTCTGCACCCCCTTCCAGAGCCCTGCTCCCTACCAACTGGGGCGGTTCCTCTGGAAGAAGAACCGGTCGGGACGCTGGTTACAGATGTCCCACCCTTCAGGTCAGGCTGATCCTGAACCTGGCCTCCCAACCTCCGGCCTAGAACCTTTGGTGGAATATTTGCCTGGCACTCCAGGACTTCTGGGGATTTCCACTCCATCCCCCTGAGGCTATCAAATGACACATATGTCGAGCAACTGTCTGTCTGGCGCTGATCTCCCGTCCCCTGTCCACCTGACAGTGCGTGGAGATCCCCCAGAACAGAAGTGGTGCCACCCTGGTCACTACACGGGATCCTAGCCCAACTGGGTAGTCCCTGACCCACAGGCTCTTCCACTGGGGAACTCATCCCCCAATCACTCCTCACGCTGGACTCCTGTACCCTCCCTACCGGAGCGGTACTGCCAGACACTAGAACCACAGGAGCCCTGTTTACAGGCGCTCCAGGTCCTCCACTCACTAAGAGATCTTCCTCAAGTGGACTAACAGGACAGCCTAGGTCCCCAACTTGGTGTTCCCTCATGAAACCATCCAAGTCCTGAGGCAGGGTTTCGGGCGTCTGGGGACCCTCGGTCACCCCCTCACTCCTGCTCCACTGAGCCAGGCAGTGAGCCCCTACACCCTCCTCGCTATCCTGGGACCTAGCTGGGCTACACTGAGCCTCCTCCACCACGCTGGGCTGGAGGATCTCTGACCCACTATTGTTGGAATCACTCACTAATGACACTAGAGGACCTCTAGCACTTTCCCAGCGCTCTGCTTCATCTCCAAGCTCAAATGGCTCAGACAATCCACACCCCAACAGGTGTTGGCGCAACCCCGGCGCACAACAACTGAGCAGGTGTTCTTTGAGAACCAGATTACACAGTTCATCAAAATCGGAAACTCCTATCCAAGCAAACAGTGCATTCTCACATCCATCCACAAACTCCTCCCAAGACTGGTGAGACAGTTTCCTACTGCCCCTGAACTTCAACCTTAACTCCTCCTCCTGGGGAACAGGTACCAGACTGGGGGAACTGGGACTGGGATTTCCTACACTGGAATCTATCTGGCTGCTACCACTGGACTCAACCCTCCCTGGGGAGTCCAGAAAACCACAACTGCGCTCAGGGGATAACCTAACCTCCAGAGCTAGTTACTCTCTGGCAAAGGCCCTCTCAGCCTCCGCCATCTGTCTTTTGACCTCCAGCTGCGCCATAGCCTGGGCATGCTGCAACGTGAGCTTTTCTAATGCCAGCTGGTGCTCCCTTTCTTTCCTCCTATCTTCCCACTCCTCTGGGGACAGGGAAAGGGATGAGGCGCTGCCTCCTACTCTGGACCCAGCAAGGGACTCCCTACCTATGGGGTCTTCACTCTCTACTGGCGTCCAGGTATTGTCATCTTCTACCTCCTCTTCTGAATCTTCAGGGCTCCCCACAGACCCACCACCCTCCAGGTGTGAGGCCCGGGCCCCTTCCGTACTGCGCTCAAGATCCCTTTGCCTCTTAACCCACTGGATCATGTGGCCCCTAAGTTCACACATAGTGTCTGACTTTCTCGCCCCTATGTCTCTCTCTCTACAGAACCTTTCCAACTCCTGCATACTGTAATAAATTAGATCACTGAGATCAAAAGCAGGCTCCATTCTGGCAGACGTTCTAGAGAAAAGATCACACAGGGAACCTAGGGGTCTGCGTTTAACACAGGAGTACACAATTCACAAAGGATTCAGCAAGCTCTCTATCCCAGAGAACTCACACTCACTTGCCTAGTGCCACACACCATTCATCCACACACAACCCTCCCCTCGGACTGGTAAGGCAGTTTCTACCACCCCTGATTCCTCAACCTGACCACCACGTGACACAGGTACCAACTCTGGGCGCAGGGCGGGGGACAAATGTACAGGACACTATTACGCTGCCACCACTGGATCCCACCCTCTGGTAAATCCAGAAACACAATGCACTAAGGGGGATGATCTACCCTCCCGAGCTAGGGACACCTAACTCACAGTGCACAAAAACACATTTCCAAAGAAATGACAATTAAAAACAAACTTAGAACAATAATCCCTATACCATGTGATTTATCTAAATGCAGAGTTTTGTAGTGCAGCCAGTTGCTGCTGCGGTACAGCGCAAACGTTAGTCCAAATCCCACCGCTGATCACCAATGTTAGAAATGGGATTTCTGGTTGGCTAAGGCTTGCGCCAAAGTCAGGCAGAAACCACCACTCTAGTCAGGGCAAGGAAGTTACACGCCAAAGATAACCCCTGCTCACCCCCTTGGTAGCTTGGCACGAGCAGTCAGGCTTATCTCTGAGGCGATGTGTAAAGCGTTTGCGCACGCACCCAGCAACAACACCCAAGGCCCACCACAAAGGAAACTCCACACAAGGTATTCTATAAAAATAACCTTTGTATTACCAAAACACATTAGATAAAAACACACACTTTACAATGTGCCAACAGGCATGGGCATAATTTACAAGGGATTATATGTACAGGGGACAGGGCACATGGACCGCTGTCAGGAATTAGCACTTTTTAGAACATAGGAATAATACTGTAGTACAAAATAGCAAATGTAGCACACAACCAGTAACTACTGGTATCAGGTAAGTACCACCTACGCAACCCTAACCACCTTAGGAAAATATTGCGCAGGGAATCAGGACCTCACTAGCACCACCTGTACTAGGAGAAAACCAACAACCTTAGTATCACAATACCTGTAGGGGCCTAAGCACATAAACACATGATGCATAACATTCAGAGGTGTAAGACAAAGCACATGACGCATAAACACATTCAGAGGTGCAGAAAGGGAGACAATAACGCCAAACTCACATTTAGCCACCACTGTGGCAGTCCCTAGGCCAACTGGCCTTGTCGGGGCAAGGACGCCCTGTGTCCAGAAAAGTCAGGGCAAGACTGCGCACGCAGTCAGGGCAAAGCGTAAACCAAAACGCAGAGGCCACAACCTAAACGTTGCAGCTGCCCACTAAGTGCTGGGCAGCTGGAGGAATGAGCGTGGGCACCACTGTGCCCTCCTACACAAATCACAGTCACGTGGGGCCCCTCGGGGCTCTAAGAAAACCCTTGTGGCCCCCTGAGCCTCGCAGGCTATGATCAAGAAATGCGCCTCGTGGGAGCCTCACAGGGCTCGTGGACACTGTCACCACGTTGGAGCCACGGGGCTCTAGACACACTGTGGCTCGTGGGAGTCCCTCTGGACTCTACAAAATACTGCCCCCGTTGTTGGAGCGGCCCGCTGCCTTCCGGGGCCGCTCTAATTAGCACAGAATGCCCCCGTACGATGGAGCCCTCTAGGACTCTTTAAACACTGTGGCCCGCGTGGTGGAGCCTCACAGGCTCTTTAACCAAATTGCCCCCAAGTCGCTGCCCCCTCCACCACGGAGAGGCGAGCCTCGTTGGAGCGGCCCGCTGCCAAGTGGGGCCGCTCGAGAATAACTGCGGACCGGTGGAGCACACCAGCGCTCTACACAAATGATGCTGGCCCCATCGGAGCGTACTCGCGCTCTGCAGCCAACCCGGCTGCTCCCTGCACCCTCCAGGCCAGAGCCCCACTCACCGGAGTTACACTGGCTTCCTCCGCGGCACACAGGGGCTCTCCCTCGCTCTGGGGAGCCCCGGGGGAAAGACACAGGCCTCTCAGTCACCGCGTCTCTCGCGGCATACACAGGAGCGCGGGGTAGGCTCCCGCTTGCTTCCTGCTTCCGGGCACGGCTTACGTCTCGCGGCCCGCCCCCAGAGGGTGCCTGACTTCCTGGTCACCGGGTCGCGGCGGTGAAACGGTGAGAAGAGCGCAATGTACGGCGGGGTGGGCACCCGCCGTAGGAATAATTCAATAAGCGGGGTAGGCACCCGCCAACGAACGCCACCACAATGTCCCTGGCAGGGTGGGCACCTGCCAGGGGACTTCAGGATCGCCAAAGCACGGGGCAAATGCCGGGTGGGCACCAGTTTGTAGAATTAAAGCGCTCCTAGCGCTAAGGATAAAAAGTAGAAGCGCTCTCAGCGCTAAAGGCCAATAAAAGCTCCCAGACGCTCTAGGGAGAATAAGCCCAAAGTCCAGCAATAAAGTCCTTCAAAAGGCAGGGGTGGGGGGCAAGGCTGGGCCAGGGGCCAGCTCACAGGGCCCTCCAGGGCAGGAAGGCAGTCCCAAGTGGCGGTTCCTCCTGGCCTCCAGCAGCAGCAGCCCCCCTCAGCATCCTGGAAGTGAACAGTTTCTGTGGGAAAATAACTGCAAAAATAACACTTGATGGACAGAATGCAGAACAATGTCATACATTCACCCCAGTACAGAGATCTGGGCCTAAATCCATCGTTTTTTTGCTCACCATGCCATTCCAGTTTGAACCCAGCCATATGCAAATCAGTCTTGACCCTGTGCCCCATGGGAACAGTCCAGCCCGAACTGCCAAGCCAGGTCCTTCCTGGACTGGAAACAAGCATCCTAGGACCGGTTTCGGGCTTTCAGCCCTCATCAGCCAGGATAGCCTGATTCCAGTGGCATGGAGAGCAAGGGACTCACGTCTGAGCATACCTGTTAGACCTGGCACCTTGGCGTGAGTCTCCCTCCCTCTTTTTGTCACTGTGCCTCATGTGATTTTATGGTGTTGGCCGCTCAGCGCGCTGTGCCACTGCCAACCAGTGTTGCGGTGCGAGTGCTCCCTTTGTAAATTGTATGTGTTGGTTGGATTCCATGATTGGATTGTTTGATTTACTATCAGACCCCAGTAAAGTGCGCCAGGAGCGCCAGGGCATGTAAAGGCAAACGCCGCTGGTGGGCCTGCAGCACGGGTTGTGCCACCCACAGAAGCGGCCGGTAAAATACGTCTAAGGTCTGCCATCGCAGAACCTGCGTGCAGTCTGGTACTGACACGCCGACCGACAAGTGCCCACACTTGCCGGTCCCCGAAACCTTCCCTTAGCTGCATGTTAGTCACCCCTCTGGTAGGCCCACGGGCAGGGTGCATTGTGAGCCTGAGGTAGGACAAGCCTAGATGCGTGGCCTGTCCTGGTAGTGAACTGTGGTAAATAAATTCTTTACCTGACTGAATTTCATACTGGATCTCTAATCAAAATAGCTCAGAATAATAAGAGGCAGAATCCGTGGTATAAGAGGTTTCTGAATGGGCTTTATTCTAAAAATGGCCGACTCGAGTCGCGGCCTTCAGGTTCCGTCACCAAGAAGGTTCAGGAAGTGAAGTACGATACTTTATTGATAGACATGCATTTTTATAGTAAGTACATTACAATGAAACAAATGCAGGAGGCGTAACAATTGATAAGAACAGTGACATAGTAAATACGTAATCGAAACTAGGCGTAATAAGAAATAAAAGAAACATAATTGGCTAGGGTTATCATACATAGGTGGATCTATAAGATAATACTTGGCATAGATGCGCGCGCAGCAGCATGACGTGTAATTGACGTGCAACTAGGGGGTGAAGGGGACTTGACATTTAGCTCTACATGTGGAGACGAAAAGTCTGGGGGGTCAAGTCAACCTAATCCCAAATCATATCTAACATCCTATGTTTAAAGAACTATGGTATCCACAAGGAAGGGCTCTCGGACAGAATCTATACTATACTGACTGTGTGCGTGCATAAACGCCTAAGTGTCTATATGAGATGCGAGAGGCAGAAAACTTTCCATGGCAACTGAGCCATGAATTACTTGCATGGGGACAGGGGGCAAGGCCCTTTTGCTCGAGAGCTAAAGGAAATGTTTACCTAAACTAAACTAGACAGGAATGCATCGGCTGAAGAGCAAAGTAGATAATTCGAAGGTGAAATACAGCTTCTTGGCAGGCAGGCAAAAACTGGCCGAGGCAGGCACCGTTAGCTGCACAGGAAATAGGACAAAGTTCATGGATACAGATGCGAGCTCAAGCTGACGCTTGTCAGAGACAGAGAGCAGGGAAAGGCTTTGAGGACAGAACCGGGCCTACTTCGCCTGAACTGTAAAAATGGAGTAACTGAGCCATATAAAGTCAGTGGCCTTTCATACTTAGGAATCGAATATCCAGCCCATTAATGGCGGATCTGACAGAGAACATGTTAATGGTGGACGCACATGTGTTTGCGTCTTTGAAACTGGAACTGGAGGAAACATACATGTGTTTGTAACATGCATAGAGAACCGTTGGGGTCCAAGATAGGGGACATAACTGGTCAGGAAAATCCACATTTCCACATTCCCTCCTTGTCCCCTACTTGCCCGTCAAAAAACATCAATCTTCATTAATCCATCGATTTGCTCATGGAGCATCATTTCTTCTTCCTTCTTCTTCCGGGATTTTGAACGAAAACCTTGATGTGGAATACACGATGTGGCACACAAACCACAAATCGCTGGTCCACATTGCAGGCATAAGCAGCAACTGAATAGTATAAGAAGGCCAATACCTAGGAAGGATAGAACTCTCCATCCCCAGGCTGATATCACACTCCAAAACCACCCGGACCAATTCCAAGTGCCTGGATCCTCGTGTATCTGGCTCACAATCTTATGAAGGCGGGTTATAGCTTTATATACAGATGGCGAATTTTCTGGTATGAATACGCAGCAGCTGGATCCGATGACCCTACAAGCTCCGCCCCTATCGGCCAGGATGACGTCAAGGACAAGCCGATTTTGAAGGACAACAATCCTCATCACTGATTGTTCCTCTGTCAGATTGCCTAGGGCGGCTATAGTCTCATTCACTACGGCTTCAAGAGTCTTCGTTAATCTACGTATCAGTTTACTATTTGAAATTGTACCTATGTATGGAAAAATACCTTTATTGAAATCTACATACTTGTCCCATGCCGTCTCAGTATAATCGACAACTGGGAGATCTCTTCGTTCTCTATTGTGCACTAAATGAGTATTTCGATAATAATCAGGAGGAGCTAGGAAAACAGGTGGCAAAAGGAATGCTATGTAACAGGTACCATCCCAATCTAGAGGTAGACGCATGTATGCCGTCTGACCACATATAAAGTAGGAATGGCGAGAAGCTCTAAATGAAGATTTGCCTTCATCACTATATTCTACAATAGTAACGCATTTGCTATGGCCCATATGTATGGAACCAACTTTCCTTACACATAATTCACCCTTAACTGGAAATACTGACATGGTGGGCAAAATTAGCTCAACTTCAGATTCGACATTCAGAATCATGAGATTAGGTGTAAAGTTACCTAATCTGTATACTTCGTTTTCTAGATCCGTTCCTGTTCTACTGGGATGACCCTCCTTGTCAGGGTGACAGACTTTGTATAACACTATGTTCAGATTTCCCCATATCCAATGGTGTTGATAAACTGCTGTGTCTGAATCTATGGAATTTATTAAACTAAACCATGCTCCACAGGTGCCATTATATGTGAACGGATGTGGAAAGAAAGGCAGAACTCCTCTGTTATTCTGATAGGGAGGGAGTCGACCACACACCCAACAATTTGTGGCATTACTAGTCTGATGAGAATGATGTAACATACTAATGAAAGTGTTATTACGCAGCGCAAGTCTATAGGACAACTCATGTGGGGGTAGGTCACTAAAAGAATGTTCATCAGTTATATTGAAAGCATGTTTAGAAACAGGATAATACATATGCAACAATATACTTGCAGTAATTATTATAAAACTCAAGAGAAACAAAATTAATAAAGTCACAATACAGTGGCTACGCAGTAATTTACAGTATGCATGTCGTTTCATTATGTTTCTAGACTGTACATGATTCAGACCTAAGGGGTACATGTCGGGACACATTCAACCGCTTCACCTTGGAGAGGACTTAAACAATCAAATCGTCCGACGGTTTAGGTCTGGGCCTGAGTTTTAGTTTATATAGTTCGGTGCTACTGGCCTCAGCCAAAGGTAGCTTTGAGTCAATGGGGAAAGACACACGGGGAGGACTGTTTGTGTCAGGAGGAAGTCCATGAAATTTCTTGATATGGCTGGAGTGAACCCAGCCTTTTCTCCCTTCGATCTTCACGGCTGTTCTGGTTGTCAGCAGGACCAGCTTAGGAAGTTTCCACCTGGGCTCCAGTTGGGTCTTCCGATCAAAATTCCTGACGAGAACAAAATCGCCGGGAATTACATCATGGGGTTTCACCTCAGTGTTGTCGGGAAAAGCTGCGATTACCTGTGAACGACAAGATTGTAGTGCAGACATCAAGGAAGCCAGGTAATCTGTCAGCATATTACAGTCAACATCAGTTATTTTACGGGGTATAGGCGTCCCCCACATATTCGGTGGTCTACCAAAGATCACCTCATAAGGGGATAGCCCTGTTCGAGAGTGTGCTACCATCCTCATGTAAAATAGTGCAACTGGTAAGGCTACTATCCAGTCCACACCTTTTTCCTGACATATCTTAGACAATCTGATTTTCAGAAGTTGATTATGTCGTTCCACGAGACCTGCTGCCTCGGGGTGTCGGACACAATGGAATTTCCACCGATATCCTAGCAAAAGTGAAACATGTTTCATTAATTCGGATGAGAAAGGCTGACCGTTATCTGAATATACAACACGTGGTAAACCGTACCGTGGGAAGAATTCTCGAACTAGCTGCTTGGCAGTAGTCGGGGCAGTGTAATCTGATACGGGGTACGCCTCTGTCCAACGGGAGAGAGCACAGACAACTACGAGAACATATTTGAATCCTCGACATCGTTCCATCTGAATATAATCCATCTGGAGGACTTCAAAAGGATGGTCAGGAGGCTGGAATCCACCCTGCTCTACGGGAACACTCTTCCCTGGATTAAACTGACAACATATCATACAGGTACGAACTTTTTGTTTAGCTGCTGCTCGTAAATGTTTGTTGAACCAAATATGCTGAATGCTGTCTAACATAGCTTTTTCTCCTAAATGTGCTGGACTGTGAATTGTAGCTATAACTGCTTGGACCATGGAGTCAGGAAGAAACCACACAGATTTCTCCTTCGTCATCCATCCTTGATCTGTCTGGATCCCTCCTAGTTCAGTCCACTTCTTTATTTCTTCTGCTGTGGCATGTGTCTGTATGTCAATTACGTCAAGTGTGGGATCCTTAATTGTCATACACTGTGTTAGTGTCTGAACTATTGGCTTTGTCATGTCGGATGTACGAGTCTGAGCAGTCTGTTTAGCTGGTCTATCAGCTAAATCATTACCTTGAGAAATGATATCAGTAACCTTCGTGTGTGCTTTACATTTCATAATCGATATTGCAGTCGGTAAATGAATTGCGTCTAACAAAGCATGAATGAGGGACCCGTGCTGAATATGGGTTCCATGAGAAGTTAAATAACCCCTCTCTCGCCAAAGCACCCCGAAGTCATGTACGACTCCAAATGCATAACGTGAATCAGTATATATGTTGACTTTCTTGTCTGTGGCTTGAATACAGGCTTGTGTTAGAGCAATAAGCTCTGCTGCTTGGGCTGACAAAGTATCTATGCAGTTTGTTTCAATGATTTCAGTGTCTGTTGTGACTGCATACGCGGCCACTAAATTTCCTGTACTTGTTCTCATACACGAACCATCTACATACAACGTCAGGTCTGGATCTAACAATGGAACGTCTGTTAAGTCTTGTCTGGGTTTAGTCTTTATCTCAATAACTTCAACACAATCATGAGCTAGTGGGTCTGTTCCAATTACGGGTAAAAGTGTAGCAGGATTCAATGTATTACAACGTCTGATTTCTATATGTGGCTGAAACAATGTCAGTTCATAACCAGTAAGTCTTGCTATGGTCAAGTGTTGTGTTTGCGTTCGGTTCACCAGAACCTCTACTGCATGCGGTACTTGTACTGTCAATGGATGTCCTAACACTATGGCATCGCTTTGTCTGATTGCTAAAGCTGTTGCTGCCACTGATTTCAGACACGCAGGCAAAGCCTGAGCTACGGGATCTAATGTACTGGAGAAATAAGCACATGGCTTACATGATCCTGCTTGTTCCTGAGTGAGTACTGACAAGGCAGTACCTGCACGTTCTGTGACAAAGAGTGTAAAGTGTTTGTTGTAACATGGTGTCGCTAGAACAGGTGCTTGACACAGAGCTTTCTTTAAGCTCTCAAAAGCTAGTGTGTGTTCCTGAGTCCAAGGGAGGACAGTCGACGTGGCTGCCTCCTGTGTTGTCAACTGAATGATTGGTTTCGCTAGAAATGCATATTGGGGAATCCACTGCCTACAGTATGAAGTGAGGCCTATGAAAGCCCGTACTTCCTTTTGTGTCTGGGGTATTGGCATGTTTGCAATTAACTGAATGCGGTCAGGTGTAAGCTGCCTTCCCTCCTTGGACAGCGAGTGACCAAGGTAAATAACTCGCTGAACACAGAATTGCAGCTTAGAAGGAGACACCTTGTGCCCCTTGTCGGCTAGAAAATGTAAAACTGTCAGCGATGCTTTTTCACATTCGGGTTCGCTTCGTGCGGTGATCAGCAGATCATCGACGTATTGAAGCAGTGCGGTGTCAACTGGCATGTGTATACTGTCAAGTTCTCGTTTCAGTGCTTGGCTGTAGATGCTGGGACTTTCTGTAAATCCTTGAGGAGCGCGTGTGAATTTAAAACTTCGTCCATTCAAACTAAATCCGAACAAATATTGACTTTCCGGATCTATTGGGACGCTGAAAAAGGCATTCTTGAGATCAATTACAGTAAAGAATGTGGCTTGAGAATCAATAGCTGTCAACAATGATGATATATCGGGAACCACAGGAAATTGTGGCACAATGCACTTGTTTAATTCGCGCAAATCAATAACTAATCGATATACTGGCGGGGCCATAGGATCAGTTCGCTTAAGAATCGGAATTATCGGTGAATTACATACATTGGAGTTAGTTTCCACAACCACTCCTTGGGCAACAAGTTCGTCAATGATTTTCAGTAAAGCCGCTACAGCATCTTGTGGTAACTTGTATTGTCGCATTCGTGGTAGTACCACTCCTGCCTTTAGTGTGACTCGATATGGTGTAATGTTCATGCAACCAACATCAGTAGGGCCTTGTGCCCATAGATGCGCTGGTAAAGTCTGTAGTCGGGGATCCATGTCTCTGGATACATAATGACCTTTAAAATCACGTAAAAACAATCTTACTCCTTCCGGAGAACAACAGATAATAGCCCCTAGGGCTTTCAATGTCTTTATTCCTAACAAGTTTTCTGGACATGATTTGGTAAGCAATAAATCAGTAGTTCGTGTCAAGGGACCAATCGTAAGCGGAAGTGGCTGTGATACTTCATTAACAATAGGTTTTCCTGAAAAACCAAGGGAAACATTTTGAGAGCCTGAGAGGGGTGCCCCTGGAACTTCACTACGTTTTATGGTTGTTCGACTTGCCCCTGTATCGAGTAAGAATTTTCTGTCTTGACCTAATAATTCACTATGTACATAAGGTCCTTCTTGATCTACAGGAATCTCGATAAGGGGTAAGTCAACTTCCCTCTCTAGGCTGGTTCATGCATAACGTTGGTACTCAGGGTATTCATACTGTGCAGTCTGGTACAATTGTCGTGAAGTTATTTGTGTGGCAGCAGTAGGCAACGGTGGTGCAGCTGGCACAAACTGTATGGGCTGCTGTGAGGCTGGCATAGACTGTTGCTGAGCTGGCATGGCCTGTCCATGCTGCATAGCTCCTTGTTCATTCTGATCCTGTCTAACTAATCGTGGTCTCTCTTTTGCAATACCTGTGGCTATATTACGTTTCAGGACTTGACAATCGTGTACATAATGGCCTGGTTGTTTACAGTAATTGCAGGTTCCTTTTACAGGAACTGCAGAATCTCCAGAATGTGTCACACCCTTTTTGTGACCATCCGCTGGTACTGTCTGAGAAACTAGCATTTTCATTTTAGTATCCTTCATGCGTCTATGCTCGTGTTCTTGTTCATCCCTAATTCTATTATGATGATACTGTAACATTTGTAACATTTGTGACGGAGTGTTACTTTGCCAGGTACTCTCGAATTTCAATATTCTATTCTTCACTGGAGGCAATGCATTTTCCACCAATTTTGTCACAAATAAATGTGGATATGAGTCACTGCTTGCTTTTATACCACTGTTTATACCAAAACATTTTTCAAATCGTGCATAATAATCACTTGTGTCTTCATCTTGCTTTTGTTTGCAGGCTGTGATTGCTTACAAAAAGAACGTATTGTTTGCGTGACATTAGTATTTCTTTAATTAACTTGTTACTAGAACCTCTCCATCTATCCGCAAGTAGTTCAGTTAATATGTCAGGTAAGGGACCAGGATCAGCATGTTCGTTCTTATATAATATAAGAAGTTGCTGAATCATATAGATCCCAGCCAAACGTTGTTCATCTGGACTGAGGTTCAAAAACGTGTGTGCGACTGTCACATCACCATATTTACCGGGACTGTCCATCCAATGAACAGCTGACCTAGCTAATTCTTGTTCGTCCATAGAATCGAGGAGGTGGTAACCCCTTCGTTCCCGGAGTATTTTATCTGCAGCTTGAAACACACGTTCGGGAGACTTCATATTTATTATAGGTGTCGAATAGGTTCTGCTATTGTTTGGACATACAGAATGTATCGGATCAGAAAAACCTCTGGTATTATTACAGGACCTTCCTCTGCCTACATAGGCTATGGTGTCTGGCTGTCTCCCTGAGCCTCCTGATTCGGACTCTTCATCCTGCTCGAACTCGTCTGTTTCCAATCTCTCTGCATGTATGTGTTCTACTTCTTTCCTAATTTTTCGACACATGGCTACTATACTTCCTTGTCTATCATGTTTTCCATCGGATATATTCTGACTCCATTTAGTAAGAGTTTGCATTATTTCCGGATCTACCCCCGGTCGGTCTTGATTTCTGATCACACAGTTTACAAAAAAACGTAACAATTCTCCCTGTATTTCTACTTTCTGATACTCCATAGCTCTGTTAATGCATTCAGGGTCTTTTCCTGTTTGGACAAAATGATATATGCTATCTAAATGCATAGCCATTCCTGGTAGCCTCCCTAAAAACGATGCAGCTCGTCTAACACGTAACGATGCCAGGACCATTTCGTCATCTTTACCGGGCACCGGATCATATCTACAATCTATCATAAGGTCCCTAAGCGTGCGGGTATTTATAAGTTTGGGCGTACGTGCATGTACTGGTTCTTGGAAAGAAAATTTACTCCCTCTGGGTGGCGTGAAATGAAGGCTAGTAGCACCTCCAGTAGCCCCCTCTGAGGTGTCGGACGTGAAAGGATTCGTTGAACGGGCTACAGCCACTACAGGTGTAGACACGGCTGTAGAATCAGTTGCGGGGACAGACGCGGAAGCAGATGTGCTTGCCGAAGCTTGTGTCGTTACTTGTGTCGGAGCTTGCTGTGGCACAGTGACAGATACTTGATCTTGACGTTGAACCCCCCCAGCAGACGGTCTATGTGGTGCGAGGTTAGCATATTCGGGAACTGCGTCATCTAAATATGAGGAAAGGAAAATATCTTCTGCGGTTCTAGGACGTCCTTTAGGATGTACCTTTATCGGAAACAATGGGGGTGGCAAGTCTTTTGGTATGGTCGTAGTGGCTTGAGGCAATCCTTCGGCCAGAAGGGGATACATCCCTTTCATAAGGGAATTTCTTTGTCTCTCTGTTTGTTCTGCTTGTACTCGTGTACCTTCTTCAATCAACTGCTTTTCTCGAACCTTATTTGCACTTTCTTTACTTCTCTCTTCCTGTCTTAGCGCTTTTTCGGTGCGCCTATGTGATTCTTTACGCCATAATTCAATAGCATCTTTCTGTGACTGTCTAGCTTTCCTCTTCCACAACTCTTCTTCTACTTTCATGATACAGTCTGCGTCCCAGGTCCCAGCTAAGGGCCATCTCTGATCTTCTGGTAACTCTCTGGTGTAGTCCACCCATAAGTCAAGGAATAATATGGCGTCTAAGCCATGCTTGTGATACATGAAGTGCCCTGGAGTGTCCCTAGGAGGAATAGGAATTGCCTCTTCAAGTACCCCTTTCCTAGTAGTGATCTGTCTTAACTTCGAAAAGAGCGGCATATTGACAACTAACCTGGTACTTACTCTTGAACACAACGGATTTGATACTTAATCTTGAACACACTTAGTACGAAAAACACAATAATGAACAAAGCACAATAAAACAATCATTCATACCACAATATGCAGGACATTTTAACACGTTAGAAATTTAACACTAAACATTTAAAAATGGACAACAATGATGATAGTCTGCATAACTAATCACCAAGCAGAATTCTTGACAATAACTGGACACTTCGGAATACTTGATATACGGCTAAACCGTACATATACACTGCTAAACAGTGCAGACCGGATTTGTGTACCCAAATCCGTCTTGACCGGCACAACCTATGTGCACGTCAGAACGCCTCCCCGGCGATGGTACTCACCGAGTAGCTCAAAACGAAAGGCCTCGGAGAATGGACTGGACTCGACTGTGGACATCGGACCCTCAGGACATCGGGACTTCGGAAACCTGGTGGGCCTCTGTATACCTCGGATCTTGCTCTCTCAGCTAGGCTCTGGTCGGGATACTTCGCGCTTCTCACCGCCTCGTCTGGGTTGATCGCAGCCTCAGTCGCCCCCGCTTGACCGGAGGGAGCTACAGGAAATCCTGCTGGTACGCATTATGGTCCGTCCAGCTGTGGCAGGAGACCGGGCCTGCAACGCACCGCCGGCGCGTGAGATGAGAAAGTGTCCCTATTCGGGCGCCATTATGTGGTAAATAAATTCTTTACCTGACTGAATTTCATACTGGATCTCTAATCAAAATAGCTCAGAATAATAAGAGGCAGAATCCGTGGTATAAGAGGTTTCTGAATGGGCTTTATTCTAAAAATGGCCGACTCGAGTCGCGGCCTTCAGGTTCCGTCACCAAGAAGGTTCAGGAAGTGAAGTACGATACTTTATTGATAGACATGCATTTTTATAGAAAGTACATTACAATGAAACAAATGCAGGAGGCGTAACAATTGATAAGAACAGTGACATAGTAAATACGTAATCGAAACTAGGCGTAATAAGAAATAAAAGAAACATAATTGGCTAGGGTTATCATACATAGGTGGATCTATAAGATAATACTTGGCATAGATGCGCGCGCAGCAGCATGACGTGTAATTGACGTGCAACTAGGGGGTGAAGGGGACTTGACATTTAGCTCTACATGTGGAGACGAAAAGTCTGGGGGGTCAAGTCAACCTAATCCCAAATCATATCTAACATCCTATGTTTAAAGAACTATGGTATCCACAAGGAAGGGCTCTCGGACAGAATCTATACTATACTGACTGTGTGCGTGCATAAACGCCTAAGTGTCTATATGAGATGCGAGAGGCAGAAAACTTTCCATGGCAACTGAGCCATGAATTACTTGCATGGGGACAGGGGGCAAGGCCCTTTTGCTCGAGAGCTAAAGGAAATGTTTACCTAAACTAAACTAGACAGGAATGCATCGGCTGAAGAGCAAAGTAGATAATTCGAAGGTGAAATACAGCTTCTTGGCAGGCAGGCAAAAACTGGCCGAGGCAGGCACCGTTAGCTGCACAGGAAATAGGACAAAGTTCATGGATACAGATGCGAGCTCAAGCTGACGCTTGTCAGAGACAGAGAGCAGGGAAAGGCTTTGAGGACAGAACCGGGCCTACTTCGCCTGAACTGTAAAAATGGAGTAACTGAGCCATATAAAGTCAGTGGCCTTTCATACTTAGGAATCGAATATCCAGCCCATTAATGGCGGATCTGACAGAGAACATGTTAATGGTGGACGCACATGTGTTTGCGTCTTTGAAACTGGAACTGGAGGAAACATACATGTGTTTGTAACATGCATAGAGAACCGTTGGGGTCCAAGATAGGGGACATAACTGGTCAGGAAAATCCACATTTCCACATTACGACCGCCATTTTGTTGTTCACTACTGTAAGGCTACCCTGTTCCCATAGGCCAGTATGGGCGGCCTGGATTATTACACCCTATGATCCTAACCGACCCAGGGAACATGGTAGGAGATCGAGTTTAGTATGCCTGAACTCGGAATGATAAGGTACATCTTTTCGCAAGGTTTATTTTAATATTCCGGGTTTGCAAATGTCACTTTTAGAAAGTTGGCCTTTGCTTGCCTAACCATTTCAGCCGCCTCTGCGTGATGTGTATCTGATGTCTGGCTGGTGTGAGTGACAGGGCTGGGGGAACCCAGATGGGCAGGGCTAGGTAGCCTGGTATGAATGGGACGATCGACAGGTAGATGGGTGGGAGGAGTGCTCCTAGGTTCTGAATAGGACAGTGCTCCGCTACCTCGAGGCTGGCTCCACCCCCTGTGGAGCGTCTGATGACTCTGCCCTGCACTCTGAAAGAAGAAGCCTACATCACGTAAACAAAGTGCTCAGAAACCGGACTGAACTAGGCAAGGGCCCCCCTGGCCTGGGAGAACAAAAGATTTGTGGTATAAATGGAGGAGCCCTGCTCCTAAGAAACTAGATCCGCTTTTGACCAAGAAGAATCTCTGCCTGAGGAGGAGGCACCGGGAAAGCTGTAGGAGGAAGACTGTCCCTGTCCTGGGGGATTGGCCTGCAGTGGTGACCTCGCTGCCAAAGGGGAGAAGAGAAACTGTTGCTGAAGACTTTGCTTTATTCTTACTTTCAAGACTTGTGCTTTTCCAAAACGATCTCCAAGGGCTTGGAACTGAGCTTGCCCCCTGAACGGAGCCCCAGGACCATTGGGCTCTACCTGATCTTCACTCGCCTGCTGCTGGACTGTGGTGTCCTTTCCCTCGCCGGAGCTGTGACCCTCGTGCCGCAGTCCCTCCCTGAGCCGTGACCAGGACTGCTTAGCCGCCCCCGCCTTGGGAAGAGCCTCGCTCGATCGGAGCCGCTCCCCCTACGCTGTGCTGGGCTGCCCCTGTCACCTCGCTCGCTGGAGGCTCGCTGTGCACCTTCACCCTCCCGCCGGAATCGGCGTTTGTGAGCATCTCCAAGCCTCGGACGGTCCGGACGTATCTGCGTGCCCGGCTGCCCCGCTTTGTTCACCCGCCACCTGCAACACCCGCTCTTGTCGTGAGCCTGAAGATCAGACACCCATCGTGAAGTGTGGGAGCCTCGGACGCCGCCTCGCTCTTCTGAGGAAGAGTCGCTGACATCCCGCCCCCACCTTCGCGTCAAGAAACAAGGTACTGTACTTACAACCTCGACCACGAGCTCGCATCGGATCCAGGGTCCGCAACGTTCTGATTTCCCTGTCATCTGCCGTGGGCTTCCAAGTCGCCACCTCAGCCTAGAGTGTGCTGAGGCCTGCAGTCACCTTGTGCCCGCCTAAAGAACTTTCCGTACCAAGAGAACTTTACCGTATTCCTAAGAATTGTGGCCCCATCAGTTCAACGTTACTGGGCCTTGTATTTAACTCTGCTGAAACTACATAAAAGCTTATTTTTACATACTACCGGATTGGTGTCCATTTGTGGTGCATGCAAGGGGTTTACTGTATGTGTAATTGCATTTGCTTAACCGTGTACGCCTGAGACTTAGCCTAGACTGCTCGCGCCACGCACCTAGAGGGTGAGCAGGGGTTATTCTGGGGAGTCATCCTTCGCCCTGACAAGAAGTAAAGGGTCCCTGCTTGTTGTGGGTTCACACCTGCGTCAACCAGAGCCCCCTCATTTCTAACATTGGTGGCAGCGGTGAGGATTTACGGATTTGCATTTGTGGTTTGCGTATAGTGAATCACTGATCGCCACGTAGTGAGAGCAGACCAGTAACACAGCCACAAGGCTAGCATTTGTTTTTGTTTTGCCAAGAATCTCCGTTGTTGGAGCCATGCCTGGTTCACACTCTGCCGGAAGGGCGGCTTCCATAATCTCTGGATTTGAAGACATAGATTGGGAAGAAGGCGCGCTTACGGATCGTACCAATGAAGACTTGAAAGGTCTTTGCTCCAAGTTCAGGATTGCCCAAACTGGATTGAAAAAGAAGGAGCAACTCGTGAAGGCACTGAGGGCCTGGTATGAGTCAAAGGCACCAGAGAATCAGGTGGAAGTGATTCCCCCAGAAAGTGTCCATGAGTTCGGCAGATGCCTGTCGCCAGAGGAGTTGGCGGACAGGGCAGCAGCCCGGGCACACGAGGTGGAAATGGCGAAACTTCATGGGCAGATGGATATGGAAAAACAAAGATTAGCCATGGAAGAAAAGAAACTACAATTAGAGCATGACATGAAGCTGAGGGAGCTGGAGCTGAAAGCAAAAAGTTTGGAGCTTAATCCCTCTGGTGGCAGCACACCGCCAGGATCGGCGGAACCAAGAGTTTATATTCCCAAGGATGTAGTGAAGGAGTTCTTCAGGAATGACGACATCGGGCAGTGGTTCAGAGCCTACGAGGTAGCCATGTCTTCCCACCGGGTCCCTGAGAAAGATTGGGGAGCGGGGTTGTGGGGAAGGTTCCTGAGTGAGGGGCGGGACACACTGCTAGACTTACCTGTTGATGTTCGTAATTCTTATCCCCATATGAAGGAAGCATTGATGACTAGGTATGGGTTGACCCCTGAGTTATATAGACAGAGGTTCAGGGGTTGCACTAAGATTCCCAATAGTACGTATGTGGAGTATGTGACTTTCTTTTGCAGAGCGCTGGATGGTTGGGTGAAGGGTAGTAAGGTGAATGATTATCAAGGGCTTCTTGATCTAATGGCATGGGAGCACTTGTCCAGTAATTGTTTTCCTGAGCTACGCCAGCACCTGATCGATAGTAAGCTGACTAACCCGAGGAAGCTTGCTGAGGAGGCGGACCGCTGGGTCAGTACCAGGGTCCACAAGGGTACCGTGGGAGATTCCGCCAAAGGTGGGCAGGGTCCCCAGCAGAAGAGTGGGGGGGACAGGGGTAAACAGAAGCAGTTCCAAAAAGGGCCCCAAAATAATCCCCAAGGGAACCAAGGGAAGGGTTCTCAGCCTCCCCCACCCCAGAAACCGACCGGGGCCCCGACAGGTCCTCCTGTTCAGAAGGGGCCCGTAAGATGTTACAGGTGTAACAATTTGGGGCATTTTGCCTCTGATGTGAAGTGTCCGATGTTTGGTAAACCAGCACCCACTGGTGCTCCACCCCGGCAGGTGACTAGTGTAGCCTTGGGGGAGGAGAGGGATGTCCAAGGTGGGTGGGGTCCCGCAGAGATGTCCCTGGTCTCGCTAGGAGACCGTGAAGTGGTCCCTCCAACCCAGCTGCCTGAGAACACTAAGAAGTACAGGCAGTGGGTGACCATAAATGGCCATAGGGTGGAAGCTCTTAGAGATACAGGAGCCAGTGTGACAGCTGTCAGGTGTCACCTGGTGTCTCAGGAGCAGGTGGTCCCCAATGCATTCTATCCCGTTGTTGCCGCTGACAACACAGAGAGACACTGCAAGGTGGCTCAGGTTCCCTTCGAGTGGGGGGGGGTCTCTGGTACTCTTCAGGTAGCTGTGAGGCCCGCCATGCCTGTAGACTGTTTGTTAGGGAACGATTTGGAGAGCTCACCTTGGGCTCAGGTGGAGCGGAGCGCTCACCTGGAGATGTTGGGTATGCCGGATTGGGCGTGTGTCACCACACGGTCCATGGCAGCCAGTAAAGGTACTCGAGAGGTCCTGGAGCCTGAGAGGGAGGCCCAGGAGCCGGCCTCAGAGAGAAGGGGCGCGGGAAGCCGGCCCCTGAAGTTCCCACGGTCCAGGAGGAAGCAGACCTTGAGGGGGATGCCCTGGAGCCTACAGGGGAACAGATAGCTGAACTGGGAGACCTACCGGAGCTGACCCATTGGCAGCAGGAAGGGGGTCCCACCAGGGAGGACTTTTGTAAGGCACAGAAGGAGTGCCCTTCTCTCGTGGGTATGCGGCAGCAGGCTGCAGCCCAGGCCGCAGGTGATCAGTCAGGATCGCATTTCATTTACTGGGAGAACGACCTCCTATATACAGAGCCTAAGGTTGCTGAGCCTGGGTCAGCCCGTGCGCTGGTGGTACCCCAGGACTTCAGAGCCTTCCTACTGGGGCTGGCTCACGATGTGCCATTGGCAGGGCATTTGGGGCAGGACAAGACCTTTGAAAGGCTTGTCACCCACTTTTATTGGCCTCAAATGCGCAGGAGTTCGGACACTCACTGCAGGACATGCCAGACTTGCCAGGCAAGTGGAAAGAGTGGAAGGAAGCAGAAGGCTCCACTCCAGCCATTCCCTGTGGTCGGTACTCCATTCCAGCGAGTGGGGATTGACATTGTAGGGCCACTGGACCCCAAGACAGCGATGGGCAATAGGTTCATCCTGGTCCTGGTGGACCATGCCACCCGGTACCCGGAAGCCATCCCTCTGAGGACAGTGACGGCCCCCGTGGTGGGACGTGCACTGATGGGAATTTTCTCCCGAGTGGGATTCCCTCTAGAGGTGGTGTCTGACCGAGGTACCAATTTCATGTCCAAGTACATGAAATCTCTTTGGCAAGAGTGTGGTGTAACCTACAAGTTCACCACACCTTACCACCCCCAAGGAAACGGGTTGGTTGAGAGATTCAACCGAACCCTCAAAGGCATGATAATGGGCCTAGAAGGACCCATGAGGCGCAAGTGGGACGTCCTCTTACCATGCCTTCTCTTCGCTTACCGTGAGGTGCCACAGAAGTCTCTGGGGTTCAGTCCCTTTGAGCTTCTGTATGGTCACCCCGTCAGAGGACCTCTAAGTCTGGTCAAGGAAGGCTGGGAGCAATCTCCCAGGAAACCACCCCAGAATGTATATAGCTACATGCTGGCCTTCCGGAATCAGACTAGGCGTTTCAGGCAACTTGCTGAGGCAAATCTGGAAGCCAGCCAGGAGGAGATGAAGCGGTGGTACGACCAGAATGCCACTCTGGTAGAGCTTCAGCCTGGGCAGAAAGTATGGGTCTTGGCCCCCGTGGAGCCATGTGCGCTCCAGGATAAGTGGACCGGTCCCTTTGAGGTGGTGGAGCGCAAGAGTCCTGTTACCTACGTGGTGGACCTGAAGACTCCCAGGAACCCCTTACGGGTCCTACATGTCAACCGCCTCAAGCCCCACTTGGAGAGGTCCCAAGTGGGCATGCTCTTGGCAACAGATGCGGGGATGGAAGAGGAGACAGAACCTCTTCCGGACCTCCTGTCAGCCAAGGAGCAAGATGGGTCAGTGGATGGTGTCATCCTCTCTTCCACCCTGACCCCTGAGCAACAGAATGATTGTCGCCAGTTGCTGGGACAATTTTCTGATCTGTTTTCCCTGGTCCCTGGTGTCACTGATTGGTGCGTCCATGATGTGGACACTGGGGATAGCCCACCTGTGCGGCACAAGGCCTACAGGGTGACTGACAGGGTGAGGACATGCATCAAGGAGGAGGTCTCCAAGATGTTTGCACTTGGGGTCATTGAGTCTTCTAGCAGTCCTTGGGCCAGCCCCGTGGTCTTGGTCCCAAAGGCTGCAGCGCCGGGAGCCACACCCGAACTCCGGTTCTGTGTGGACTACAGAGGACTCAATTCAGTCACTAGGACTGACGCACACCCCATCCCCAGAGCTGATGAGCTCATCGATCGGCTAGGGGCTGCCAACTACCTCAGCACGTTTGATCTAACGTCTGGGTATTGGCAGATCGCCTTGACCGAGGGGGCCAAAGAGAGGTCAGCATTTTCCACCCCAGATGGGCACTACCAGTTCCGGGTTATGCCATTTGGGATGAAGAATGCCCCTGCCACCTTCCAGAGATTGGTCAACCAGGTGTTGGCTGGGCTGGATTCGTTCAGTGCAGCCTACCTGGATGACATCGCCGTGTTCAGCTCCACGTGGGAGGAACACTTGCGTCACCTCTGGGAAGTGTTGATGGCCCTGCGGAAGGCAGGCCTCACGATCAAGGCGAGTAAGTGCCAGATCGGGCAGGGTTCCGTGGTGTACTTGGGGCACCAAGTTGGGAGTGGCCAGGTGGCACCCCTTCAGCCCAAGATAGAAACCATCCTGAATTGGGAGGCGCCCAAAACCCAGACAGAGGTGAGAGCCTTCCTAGGTCTCACTGGGTACTACAGGAGGTTTGTCAAGGGGTATGGCAACCTGGTTGCCCCCTTGACAGCGCTGACTTCGAAGAAGCAGCCCAGGAAGGTGATCTGGACTGACACCTGTCAGAGAGCTTTTGAGGCCTTGAAGACTGCTATGTGCACGGTGCCCGTGCTCTTGGCTCCCAACTTCTCCAAAGAGTTTATCGTTCAGACAGACGCTTCAGAGCATGGTGTGGGGGCTGTCCTTTCACAGATTAATGAGGAGGGCCTAGATCAACCCGTAGCCTTTCTTAGCAGGAGGTTACTTCCACGGGAACAGAGGTGGAGTGCTATTGAGCGTGAGGCATTTGCTGTGGTCTGGGCACTGAAGAAGCTAAGACCCTACTTGTTTGGGTCTCACTTCCGGGTTCAGACGGACCACAGGCCCCTCAGATGGTTGATGCATATGAGGGGTGAGAATCCAAAGCTGTTGAGGTGGTCCATTTCCCTACAGGGGATGGATTTCACGGTGGAACATCGCCCTGGTACAGATCACGCCAATGCTGACGGTCTGTCCAGATTTTTCCGCCTTAGTGATGAGGAACTCCCTGGGGTAGGGTAGTTCCCCCCACTTTTCAGCTGGAGGGGACACGTGTTAGACCTGGCACCTTGGCGTGAGTCTCCCTCCCTCTTTTTGTCGCTGTGCCTCATGTGATTTTATGGTGTTGGCCGCTCAGCGCGCTGTGCCACTGCCAACCAGTGTCGCGGTGCGAGTGCTCCCTTTGTAAATTGTATGTGTTGGTTGGATTCCATGATTGGATTGTTTGATTTACTATCAGACCCCAGTAAAGTGCGCCAGGAGCGCCAGGGCATGTAAAGGCAAACGCCGCTGGTGGGCCTGCAGCACGGGTTGTGCCACCCACAGAAGCGGCCGGTAAAATACGTCTAAGGTCTGCCATCGCAGAACCTGCGTGCAGTCTGGTACTGACACGCCGACCGACAAGTGCCCACACTTGCCGGTCCCCGAAACCTTCCCTTAGCTGCATGTTAGTCACCCCTCTGGTAGGCCCACGGGCAGGGTGCATTGTGAGCCTGAGGTAGGACAAGCCTAGATGCGTGGCCTGTCCTGGTAGTGAACGACCGCCATTTTGTTGTTCACTACTGTAAGGCTACCCTGTTCCCATAGGCCAGTATGGGCGGCCTGGATTATTACACCCTATGATCCTAACCGACCCAGGGAACATGGTAGGAGATCGAGTTTAGTATGCCTGAACTCGGAATGATAAGGTACATCTTTTCGCAAGGTTTATTTTAATATTCCGGGTTTGCAAATGTCACTTTTAGAAAGTTGGCCTTTGCTTGCCTAACCATTTCAGCCGCCTCTGCGTGATGTGTATCTGATGTCTGGCTGGTGTGAGTGACAGGGCTGGGGGAACCCAGATGGGCAGGGCTAGGTAGCCTGGTATGAATGGGACGATCGACAGGTAGATGGGTGGGAGGAGTGCTCCTAGGTTCTGAATAGGACAGTGCTCCGCTACCTCGAGGCTGGCTCCACCCCCTGTGGAGCGTCTGATAACTCTGCCCTGCACTCTGAAAGAAGAAGCCTACATCACGTAAACAAAGTGCTCAGAAACCGGACTGAACTAGGCAAGGGCCCCCCTGGCCTGGGAGAACAAAAGATTTGTGGTATAAATGGAGGAGCCCTGCTCCTAAGAAACTAGATCCGCTTTTGACCAAGAAGAATCTCTGCCTGAGGAGGAGGCACCGGGAAAGCTGTAGGAGGAAGACTGTCCCTGTCCTGGGGGATTGGCCTGCAGTGGTGACCTCGCTGCCAAAGGGGAGAAGAGAAACTGTTGCTGAAGACTTTGCTTTATTCTTACTTTCAAGACTTGTGCTTTTCCAAAACGATCTCCAAGGGCTTGGAACTGAGCTTGCCCCCTGAACGGAGCCCCAGGACCATTGGTCTCTACCTGATCTTCACTCGCCTGCTGCTGGACTGTGGTGTCCTTTCCCTCGCCGGAGCTGTGACCCTCGTGCCGCAGTCCCTCCCTGAGCCGTGACCAGGACTGCTTAGCCGCCCCCGCCTTGGGAAGAGCCTCGCTCGATCGGAGCCGCTCCCCCTACGCTGTGCTGGGCTGCCCCTGTCACCTCGCTCGCTGGAGGCTCGCTGTGCACCTTCACCCTCCCGCCGGAATCGGCGTTTGTGAGCATCTCCAAGCCTCGGACGGTCCGGACGTATCTGCGTGCCCGGCTGCCCCGCTTTGTTCACCCGCCACCTGCAACACCCGCTCTTGTCGTGAGCCTGAAGATCAGACACCCATCGTGAAGTGTGGGAGCCTCGGACGCCGCCTCGCTCTTCTGAGGAAGAGTCGCTGACATCCCGCCCCCACCTTCGCGTCAAGAAACAAGGTACTGTACTTACAACCTCGACCACGAGCTCGCATCGGATCCAGGGTCCGCAACGTTCTGATTTCCCTGTCATCTGCCGTGGGCTTCCAAGTCGCCACCTCAGCCTAGAGTGTGCTGAGGCCTGCAGTCACCTTGTGCCCGCCTAAAGAACTTTCCGTACCAAGAGAACTTTACCGTATTCCTAAGAATTGTGGCCCCATCAGTTCAACGTTACTGGGCCTTGTATTTAACTCTGCTGAAACTACATAAAAGCTTATTTTTACATACTACCGGATTGGTGTCCATTTGTGGTGCATGCAAGGGGTTTACTGTATGTGTAATTGCATTTGCTTAACCGTGTACGCCTGAGACTTAGCCTAGACTGCTCGCGCCACGCACCTAGAGGGTGAGCAGGGGTTATTCTGGGGAGTCATCCTTCACCCTGACAAGAAGTAAAGGGTCCCTGCTTGTTGTGGGTTCACACCTGCGTCAACCAGAGCCCCCTCATTTCTAACAATACCCTTCCCACTCGGGGTGACAAATGCAAAAATAACACTTGATGGACAGAATGCAGAACAATGTCATACATTCACCCCAGTACAGAGATCTGGGCCTAAATCCATCGTTTTTTTGCTCACCATGCCATTCCAGTTTGAACCCAGCCATTTGCAAATCAGTCTTGACCCTGTGCCCCATGGGAACAGTCCAGCCCGAACTGCCAAGCCAGGTCCTCCCTGGACTGGAAACAAGCATCCTAGGACCGGTTTCGGGCTTTCAGCCCTCATCAGCCAGGATAGCCTGATTCCAGTGGCATGGAGAGCAAGGGACTCACGTCTGAGCATACCCTTCCCACTTGGGGTGACAAATGCAAAAAAAGTTTCTGTGGGGACACAGCCCCATTTTTATACAGTAAAACCCTTTGTTCTGGGTTCAGGGTGAGGGGGCAAACCAGTCGCAGCTGGTTGGGGAGCACCCTTGATGTGCTCAGCCCCTCACTCTATTCACTGGCAGGGCTAGGGTCGTCAATCGCACCACAGGGGGCGGAGCCAGCATTGTGTGGGGAAAACCCTGCCCTATTCAGGACCCAGGTGTACTCCTCCCACCCATCTGGCTGCTGATCTCCCCATTCACCACTGGGTGACTCATCCTGACTCTGGGGAATCCCTAGCCCGTCACATGACCTCAACCAGCCAATCACGCGACAAGGCACACATTTTACACTGCACACCGAAGTGCCCACTTCTAGAAGTGGCACTTCCAGACTAGGTACATGCACGCCGCACACATCACAGCGCAGCATTCAATCACACGAGTCCGCACATACCAAACTCGGGCCTGCACACCCCACGCATCAGGAACTACTAGGGACACATACATTCCCCATGCATTCCTATGGGAGGGCAGGCCTATCTCACCACATGCACTCAGAGCGTGCACGCACTTTACCCTGGGACACAGGGAAAGTGCGCAGAAACCAAAAAATCACCACACCAAGTCACCAGTAAAAAGCAAAAAAGTTCAGGGGTGAACCTGCCAGAAGGGCGAAGTCCAACAATCTTTAACTGCAGGTGCTAGACAGGTTGCTAAACTAGCTGCTATTCTTGGAGTGCAGGGGTGCAGAGGTGAGTGAGACGTGGCATGCGATAGCAAATCCAACACCTGAACCTCAGTGCCGAGCGTGAATCGGCTCAGGCTACCAGTGGCAGTAGGATGAGCATGTATTAAGTTGAAATCCTTCTGGAGGCAATCAGGGATAGCTGACAGATTTTTGTAAATTGACTTGATTTTGTCTTTAATGAGATCAGCTAAATTATCACATACATCCTGGGAGGCCGCAATGGTAAAGACACAGGCACAAGGTTTCACAAAGTTATTTAATGCTTTATAAGGCCTTTAGTGGAGTTCCCTTCTTTCTCAATTGAGATCGCCAGGAGTGCTTTCCAGGCTGACCTGATCAAACGATGATAGACTCTAAGCCGGCTCCTGGTCCACTTGACCCACCAGCAGCCTCTGGGCACAGGTTCATACTGGTGGTAGTGCTTGAAATTCAAACAGCAGAAGCAGAGATGGCAGCCAATCAAAGACTATAAACAGTAAACAGGCAATGCACCATAGAAGGGGCAAACATAAGACTGACAAGCTGGGGGACGAATAAGAAACAAGCATAGGAGTGTGACAAAGAAAGCCAATGGTAAGCAATGGGCGGGCTCTAAGCCCCTCTATTCTATTCCATTCTGTTGAATTTCTAGAGTGCATGGGTACCCAGAGGCTTCCCAGTGCTAGAAAACCAAGACAACACCCACTGAATCTGCATCTGGGGTCGAGAGAAAGCTAGTTCACCAACAGCCAGGTCTTCAGAGCCTTTCTGGGGAAGAGTTCTTGGTCCATTTGAGGCAACCTGTTCGGCCACGAGTTCCATAGTCTGGCAGCCAGATGAGCAAACAAACGGCCTTCCCATCTTGCCCTGAGAAGTTTAGGTACTGTCATGTGGTGGGCACTGGTCGATCTCAGCGCCCTACCAGGAATGTAGAGTGTGGCCAAAGGTTGCAGAAGCAGGGGGCCTTTGTTGTGAAAGGCTCTATCTGCAAAATCTAGCGCCTTGTACTGCACCCCCTGCTCCATCGGCACCAGTGAAGATCTACAATGTCGTTTTTGCAAATTGATGCCTGGGGATGTTCATAAGAAGGCGGGCTGAAGCATTTTGGAAGACCTGCAGCCTTTTTATTGCATAACGGGAAGAACAAACATACAGAAAGTTCCTGTAATCCAGACAGGAGATTATCAAAGCCTGCATGATAAGCCTTCTGGGAGGGAAAGGGAGGAGATCTAACACTATTATTCTTAAGATTACTATTATCATTATTATTATTTAAAGGCTTATAAAGTGTTCAGATAGCAAAAAAGAGGGTGTTCTGAAAAAATGACAAGGAGGGCAGGGAAAGAGCGTCAGATTAGGGCTGTCGGAAAATCCAGATCTTCAGTTTATGTTAACATTGTGGAAACTGGGCTCTGATTGGATGGAAAAAATGGCACTGGTTCTGTCTGAAGCTGCAATGTATCCGAGGGGTGTCAAGAAGTGCCGCACTAGCAGAACAGAGGCTGAGACATGGGAATTGGAGACCCATTCTTCGTGCAAGGTATTCAGGGCCAAGAACGTTCTGAGACTGGTGCATCAGACACAGACTTTCAAGAGAGCTCTCTTGCAGACTGGGAGCCAGTCTAAGTCCTGTAGCAACTTGAAGGTGCGGGCATTTCTGGAGAGATTACCAGTCTGGAAACTGGATTTGCAATCATTTGCACCGAGCCTGAAGAGTGACCAAGATGCCCAGGTAAAGTTAGTTACTAAAATCTAGTCTTTACATAACGCGAGCTTGGATAACTGCTCTCCATACTTCCATCTCTTAAATCCTGAATCTCATTCTCAGCATTGTTAAGATCCCGAGACACTTAGCGGTTACTTTACGAACTTGCTGAGCCATGGAGAGCTCTTGGTTAAGAATGATTCTCATATTACTGACCAAAGACACTGGTCAAGGGAGCTGCCGTGAGGTCCAGCAGTCAGCAGTCATTCGACCACAAAGGGGTTGGTTGGCCAAGCATCAGGCTTCCCTCTTGCCGGAGCGCGACTTGAAGAGTTTGACCGCAGCCGTGATGCAGCCGCTCTTACGTAGGCTTAGATGTTGGCTTGGGATTCCACCTGTTGTTGGAAATGGTGACAATAATGTTGGTGTCATCCGCATAAACATCATTATCCAATCCAAAAAAGCACAAACTCTCAAGAAGGCTATGTACACATATTAAGCAAACGTGGGCTTTAGACGATCCTTAAGACACGCCACACATCATGGGCATCGCTGCAGCAATGAAGGGACAAGAGACGCTGCTCGATACTATCCAGAAATTAAAGAAGCCATCTCAATGCTCATTCGCAGACACAGATCTTGAAGAATCATTCACGCAGAATAAGAAATAGTGTTGAACGCTCCAGAGAGGTCCAAGAGGCCTGGAGCGGCAGAGTCTTCCTGGAGGAAGATCACTGTCCGCTCTTTCTCTTCTGTTGATCGCTGTTTTTTTATGTTCTTCATAGCTTCTTTATTTTTATCCTTTTTCCCATTAATTTTGATTCCTTTTGGTTGATTATTACTCAGTTTATCTTTATTTTTGTTCACCATGTATTATGACCTGTGTCATTCTTGTAAGCTGTTCTTATTATTTTGAATAGTCCAAGTGCATAAACTCTATTTGTCATCATAGGGCGTCGGCAGTCGCGGTATGTGAATACATGGGACCTGCAGGGGGGTGTGGTAAATATTTTAATTACCTGTACTATTTTTTGATGCGGTAAATCTAGTAAGAATAACTCAGTAAAATAAGAGGCAGAATCCGTGGTATTAGAGGTTCTGAAAGGGCTTTATTCCTCTACAAAGGAATTACAGTTCGAACTGCAGGCATCATATTCCATCACCACGGGGGTTCAGGAAGGGAAGGCAATACATTATTGACAGGTAATCATTTTTATAGAAAAGGCATTACAGTGAAACAGATGCAGGAGGCGTAACAGCTGATAAGACAGATAAAAATATGCATGCGTAACTAAAATAGGCGGACATATAGGCGTAACTAGAAAACGTCATTTATACATGATGTGACAATGTGGGTGGATCCGTAAGAGAATCCTGCAATGTCAGCAGAAATACTTGGCAGAGATGCGCGCGCAGCCGCATGACGTGTGATTGACGTGCAACTAGGGGGTGAAGGGGACTTGACATTTAGCTCTACATGTGGAGACAGAAGTCTGGGGGGTCAAGTCAACCTAATCCCAAATCATATCTAACATCCTATGTTTAAAGAACTGTGTTATCCAAAAGGAAAGGTCTCTCGGACGAGATCTATTCTATACTGACTGTTAGTGCGTGTACAAGCGTCTAAATGTCTACATGAGATGCGAGGGGGGCAGGAATCTTCCATAGTAACAGGGGCTATGAATTACTCGCATGGGGACAGAGAAGCCGAGCCCTTTGCTCGGTAGCTGGAGGGATGTTTACCTAAACTACTAGACAGGAATGCATTGGATGAGGAGCGGAGCAGATAATCTTGAAGGTGAAATACAGTTTTTGGCAGGCAGACAGGCCGAGTCAGGCACCGTTAGCCGCACAGGGAGTAGGACAAAGTTCATGGATACAGATGCGAGCTCAGACTGAAGCCGTCAGAGGTAGAAAGCAGGAAAAGGCTTGATGGCAGAATTCAGGGCCTACTCGCCTGAACTGCAAAATGGAGTAAATGAACCATATAAAGTCGGTGGCCTTTCATACTTAGGAATAGAATATCCGGCCCATTCATGGCGGATCTGAAAGAGGACATGTTGACGGTGGACACACATGTGTTTGCGTCTTCATAACTGGAACTGGAGGGAACATACATGTACTTATAGCATATACATGGAGCCGTTGGGGTCTAAGATAGGGGACATAACTGATCACACAATTCATATTTCCTCATTCCCTCCTTGTCCCCTACGGACCCTCAGGAGATATCAATCTTCATCAATCCATCAATCTGTTCATATAGCATCATTTGTTCTTCTTTCTTCATCCGGGATCTTGAGCGAAAACTTGGATGTGGAATACACGATGTGGCACACAGACCACAAATCGCTGGCCCACATTGTAGACATAAGCAGCAACTGAATAGTATGAGAAAGCCAATACCTAGGAAGGATAGGATCCTCCATCCCCAGGCCGACAACACGCTCCAGAACCAACCGGACCAAGTCCAGGTGCCTGGATTCTGGTGTATCTGGCTTACAATCTTGTGGAGACGAGTTATGGCCTTATATACAGATGGCGAGTTTTCTGGGATGAATACGCAGCAACTTGATCCGATGACCCTACAGGCTCCGCCCCTATCGGCCAGGATGACGTCAAGGACAAGACGATTTTGAAGAACAACAATCCGCATCGCAGACTGCTCCTCTGTTAAGTTGCCTAAGGCGGAAGTAGTTTCATTTACTACTGCTTCAAGGGTTCTAGTTAATCTACGTATCAACTTACTATTGGTGACTGTACCTATATAGGGAAAGAAACCTTTATTGAAATCTGTATATTTTTCCCATGCCGTTTCAGTGTAATCGACAATTGGGAGATCTCTCCGTTCTCTATTGTATGGGTATTTCTGTGATAATCAGGAGGGGCTAGGAAAACGGGTGGCAAAAGGAATGCGATGTAACAGGTACCATCCCAATCGAGAGGCAAACGTATATATGCAGTCTGACCACATACGAAGTAGGAATGACGGGAAGCTCTAAATGTAGACTTGCCTTGATCACTGAATTCTATTACAGTGGTGCATTTACTATGGCCCATATGTACTGAACCATTCTTTCTTACACATAATTCTCCTTTAACTGGAAATACTGACATAGCGGGCAAGACTGGTGCAGCTTCGGATTCAACATTCAGGATCATGAGGTTAAGCGTAAAATTACCTAATCCATATACTTCATTCTCTAGATCAGTTCCTGTTCTTTTGGGAAGTTCCTCCTTGTTAGGGTAGCAGACTTTAAGCAAAACTAGGTTCAGGTTTCCCCATACCCAATTGTCTTGATAAATTACTGAATTTGAATCTAAGGAATTAATCAGACTAAACCATGCTCCACAGGAGCCATTGTGTGTGAACTGATACGGAAAGAGAGGCAGAACTCCCTTATAGTTCTGATAGGGAGGGAGTCGGCCACATATCCAACAATTGGTAGCATTGCTGGTCTGATGGGAATGATGTAACATACTAATGAAAGTGTTATTGCGCAGCGCAAATCTATAGGACAACTCATGCGGGGGTAATTCGCTAAAAGAATGTTCAGCAGTAATATTGTAAGCACGTTTAGAAATAGGGTAATATATATGAAGCAATATACTAGTCATGATAATCAGAAGACTTAGGAAAAACAAAATTAATAATGTTACTGTGCAATGACTACGCAGTGATTTACAATACGCATGCTTTTTAAGCTGTATCTGCCGATTTCTTTCTCTATTCAGATCTAGAGGATACATGTCAGAGACAAATTCAACCGATTCACCTTGGAGAGGACTTAAACAATCAAATTGTCTGACTTGCTAGACCTTAATTTCAGTTTGTATAGTTCAGTATCTGTAGGTTCAACCAAGGGGAGCTTTGAATCAGTCTGTGAAGGAATGCAAGGCTGAATGTTTACATCGGGCGATAGTCCATAAAATTTCTTGATATGACTCGAGTGCAACCACCCTTTTCGTCCCTCGATCTTCACGGCTGTCCTTGTAGTTAGCAGAACGAGTTTAGGCGCTTGCCACCTAGGCTCCAGCTGGGTCTTCCGGTCAAAATTCCTCACTAGCACAAGATCCCCTGGAACCACGTCATGGGGCTTCACCTCAGTGTTATCGGGAAAAGCTGCAGCTACCTGTGAACGACAAGATTGTAGTGCAGACATCAAGGAAGCCAGGTAATCTGTCAGCATATTACAGTCAACATCAGTTATTTTACGGGGTATAGGCGTCCCCCACATATTTGGTGGTCTACCGAAGATCACCTCATACGGGGATAGCCCTGTTCGAGAATGTGCTACCATTCTCATGTAAAAGAGTGCAACTGGTAAGGCTACTACCCAATCGACACCTTTCTCTCTACATATTTTAGACAATCTAATTTTCAGAGTTTGATTATGGCGTTCCACGAGACCTGCTGCCTCGGGGTGTCGGACACAGTGGAATTTCCATTGGTAACCTAACAAAAGTGAAACGTGTTTCATCAGTTCGGATGAGAACGGCTGGACGTTATCTGAGTAGACAACACGTGGTAAACCATACCGTGGGAAGAATTCTCGAACTAACTGTTTGGCAGTAGTAGGGGCAGTGTAATCTGAAACCGGGTAAGCTTCTGTCCAACGGGAAAGAGCACAGACAACTATGAGAACATATTTGAATCCTCAACATCATTCCATCTGGATATAATCCATCTGGAGGACTTCAAAAGGGAGATCAGGAGGCTGAAATCCACCCTGTTCTACGGGGATGCTTTTACCTGGGTTAAACTGACAACATATCATACAGGTACGAACTTTTTGTTTAGCTGCTGCTCGCAAATGTTTGTTGAACCAAATGTGTTGAATGCTGTCTAGCATAGCTTTTTCTCCTAGGTGCGCTGGAGTATGTATTGTGTTAATGATGACTTGAACCATAGAGTCAGGAAGAAACCATATAGATTTTTCCTTCGTCATCCATCCTTGATCCGTTTGGATCCCTCCTAATTCAGTCCATTTCTTTATTTCATCTGGTGTAGCATGTGTCTGTATGTCAATTACATCAAGAGTGGGATCCTTAACTGTCATGCACAGTGTTGGTGTCGAAGCTATTGTCTTTGTCGCGTCAGCTGTGTGAGTTTGAGCAGTTTGTTTAGCTGTTCTGTCAGCTAGGTCATTACCCTGAGAAATGATATCGGTAACTTTCGTATGGGCTTTGCATTTCATGATCGATATTGCAGTGGGTAGATGAATTGCGTCTAATAGAGCATGAATGAGGGGTCCGTGTTGAATGTGGGCACCGTGAGAAGTTAAATAACCTCTCTCTCGCCACAGTACGCCGAAGTCATGTACAACTCCGGATGCATAACGTGAATCTGTGTATATGTTGACTTTCTTATTTGTGGCTTGAATACAGGCTTGTGTCAGAGCGGTGAGCTCTGCTGCTTGAGCTGACAAAGTGTTAATACAATTTGTTTCAATAACTTCAGTGTCTGTTGTGACTGCATACGCGGCCACTAACTCTCCTGTACTTGTTCTCATGCATGAACCGTCCACATACAACGTCAGGTCTGGTTCTAACAATGGGACGTCTGTCAAGTCTTGTCTGGGTTTCGTCGTTATAGTAATGACTTCAATACAATCATGTGCTAGTGGGTCTGTTCCGTTTACTGGCAAAAGTGTGGCGGGATTCAATGTATTACAACATCTGATTTCTATGTGTGGCTGGAACAATGTCAATTCATAACCGGTAAGTCTTGCTATAGTCAAGTGTTGCGTTTGCGTTCGGTTCAAAAGAACCTCTACTGCATGTGGTACTTGTACTGTCAATGGATGTCCTAACACTATGGCATCGCTTTGTCTGATTGCTAAGGCTGTCGCTGCCACTGATTTTAGGCACGCAGGCAGAGCCTGAGCTACGGGATCTAATGTACTGGAAAAATAAGCACATGGTTTGTGTGATCCTGCTTGTTCCTGAGTGAGTACTGACAAAGCAGTACCTTCGCGTTCTGTAACAAAAAGTGTAAAACGTTTGCTATAACATGGTGTTGCTAAAACAGGTGCTTGACATAAAGCTTTCTTTAAGCTTTCAAAGGCTTGTGTATGTTCTTGATTCCAAGGGAGGACAGTCGGTGTGGCTGCCTCCTGTGTTGTCAACTGAATAAGCGGCTTTGCTAGAAATGCGTATTGAGGGATCCACTGTCTACAGTATGAAGTGAGGCCTGTAAAAGCCCGCACCTCCTTTTGTGTCTTGGGTGGTGGCATGTTAGCTATTAACTGGATGCGATCGGGTGTAAGCTGTCTTCCCTCCTTGGACAGCGAGTGTCCAAGATAAACAACTTGCTGGACACAAAATTGCAGCTTAGAAGGGGACACCTTGTGCCCCTTTTCGGCCAGAAACTGTAAAACCGTCAGTGATGCTTTTTCACATTCAGGCTCGCTTCGAGCGGTGATCAGCAGATCATCGACATATTGAAGCAGGGCAGTGTTGACTGGCATGTGGATACTGTCAAGTTCTCGTTTGAGTGCTTGGCTATAGATGCTGGGGCTTTCTGTGAATCCTTGAGGTGCGCGGGTGAATTTAAAGCTTCGTCCATTTAAACTGAATCCGAATAAATATTGGCTTTCTGGATCAATTGGGACGCTAAAGAAAGCATTCTTGAGGTCAATTACAGTAAAGAACGTTGCTCCTGAATCAATAGCTGTTAGTAATGAAGAGATATCTGGGACCACAGGGTATTGCGGTACAATGCATTTATTTAATTCGCGCAGATCAATAACTAATCGATATACTGGCGGAGCTTTTGGATCCGTTCTTTTGAGAATCGGAATTATCGGGGAATTACATACATTTGAGTCGGTTTCCACAACCACTCCTTGTGCAATGAGCTCGTCAATGATTTGCAGTAAAGCCACTACAGCATCTGGTGGTAATTTGTATTGTCGCATTCGTGGTAGTACCACTCCTGCCTTTAATGTGACTCGATAGGGTGTAATGTTCATGCAACCAACATCAGTGGGGCCTTGTGCCCATAAATGTGTAGGTAAATTCTGCAGTCGGTGATCCATGTCTCTGGACACGTAGTGACCCTTGAAGTCACGTAAAAATAATCTTACTCCTTCCGGAGAACAACATATTACAGCTCCTAGAGCCTTCAAAGTTTTTATACCTAACAGGTTTTCTGGACATGATTTAGTAAGCAATAGATCTGTAGTTCGTGTCAATGGACCAACCGTGAGTGGCAGGGGTTGTGATACTTCATTAATGATAGGTTTTCCTGAGAATCCAAGGGAAATATTCTGTGAGCCTGAGAGGGGTGCCCCTGGAACTTCACTGCATCGTATAGTTGTTCTGCTTGCCCCTGTATCAAGTAAGAACTTTCTGTCTTGGCCTAATAGTTCACTATGTACATAAGGTCCCTCTTGATCTACAGGAACCTCGATAAGGGGTAAGCCAACTTCCCTCTCTAGGCTGTTTCATGTGTATCGTTGATAATCGGGATAATCTGTTTGTGCATACTGATACATCTGTTGCGTTGTTGCTTGTGTGGCAGCAATAGGCTGCTGCTGTGTTGTAACTACGATCTGTGGTGGAGCTGGCATAGATTGTGCATGCTGAGGGATTTGTTGTTTGTTCTGATCCTGTCTAGGTGGACGTGGTCTTTCCTGTGTTCTACCTGTGGCGATATTATGTTTCAAGACTGCACAATCGTGTATGTAATGACCTGGTTGTTTACAATAGTTGCATGTCCCTTTTGCAGGACCTGTGGTATCACCCTTTTTATGACCGTCAGCTGGAACTGACTGTGCCACAAGCATTTTCATTTTCGTGTCTTTCATACGTCTTTGTTCATGTTCTTGTTCCTCTCTAATTCTATTGTGGTGATACTGCAGCATTTGTAACATTTGTGACGGGGTGTTACCTTGCCAGGTACTCTCGAATTTTAATACTCTATTCTTAACTTGGGGCAGGGAATTTTCAACTAATTTTGTCACAAACAGATGTGGATATGACTCGCTACTTGCTTTTATGCCACTATTTATACCAAAACACTTTTCGAATCGGGAATAGAAGTCACTAGTGTCTTCATCTTGCTTTTGTTTACAGGCTGAGATTGCACCCCAGTCTTCCTTTTTCGTACTTAATAAACGTGGCAGTACCTGCACTAGTAATCCTGGCAGTGCTGTGGTCTTGTCCCCAAGCCCTGAACCTGCACCTCGGGCTTTTTCTTCGTTTTCTAATGCTGTCCAATCTATCTTTTGGTCTCCCACCTCCCAATCCTTTTCTTTGAGTTTTTCGTAGACACCAGCAGGCAATAGTACTTTTAATATTTTCATAATGTCGGGGTAGGTATACTCTCCCATGAGTAACATGTCTTTGATCTCACGGTGGAAACCCGCTGGGTCTTTGTCATGGCTAGGTACTACTTTCTTCATTTCTAATAATTCAATTTTAGTTATAGGTGTGTACACAAATACTCGATGGAAATTATTGTCGTCACCTCTAATTGGGTGTACTTCGCGTAATGGATTCTGTCTGTCCATGTAATACGTCGTTCTTTCCTTGATGGGAAGTGAGACATGTTCTGGGCATACGAAAACAATGTACTGGTTTCTGAATTCTAGAATTTCTTTAATTAAATCAGTACCTGAACCTCTCCATCTATTCGTGAGTAATTCAGTCAATATGTCAGGTAAGGGACCAGGATCGGAGTGTTGGCTTTTATATAATATAAGGAGTTGTTGAATCATGTATATACCAGCTAAACGTTGTTCGTCTGGGGTAAGATTCAAAAACGTGTGTGCTAGTGCATCATCACTGTATTTTCCGGGACTGTCAGCCCATAGGACTGCTGACCTGGCTAATTCTTGTTCGTCCATAGAATCGAGCATATGATACCCCCTTCGTTCTCGGAGTAAATTATCGGCAGCTTGAAATAGGTGTTCAGGAGACCTTATATTTATTATAGGGGTTTGGAAATTTCTATTACATTCTGGGCGTGTCGGACGTATGGGGTCATTAAAGCATCTGTTATTTTTATGAGGTCTTCCTCTACCTACATAAGCCATCGTTTCTAATTGTCCTGCGGCTATTTCTGATTCTTGCTCCTCCTCTCCCTCTGATTCAATTCTGACTGCTTCTCGTCTTTCTTTATGTATTCGCTCTACTTCCTTGCGGATCTTTCGGCACATAGCTACTATACACGCCTGTCTATCATGTTTCTCTCCTGATATGTTCTGACCCCATTTGGCCAGTTGTTCCATGGTATCGTGATCTGCCCCGGGCCTGTCTTGATTCCTGATTACACAGTTTATAAAAAATCGTAGTAGTTGTCTTTGCACATCTACTTTCTGGTATTCCATAGCTTCGTTAATACATTCAGGGCCTGGCCCTGTTTGGACAAAGTGATATATATTGTCTAGGTGTTCAACCATTCCTGGTATCGTCATTAAATACAATGTAGCTCGTCGTATACGTAGTGATGATAGTAGCAGTCTATCCTGCTTACCTGGCACTGGATCATATCTACAATCCACAAGGTGCTCTTTAAACAGGTAGGGTGTTGCTAGTTGGGGCGTACGTTGGAGTGCTAAATCTCTAAGGGTCTGTTTATTTCGTGGCGGTGTGGCAAACATGTCTGTCGTACCTCCCGTAGCACCATCTGAGGTGCTGGCCAGGAAAGGATTTGTTGGATGTAAAATAAAAATTGTAGATGCAGGAAAAGCGGTAGAAACGGACGGTCCTGCGGAAATGGGCGGCGTAGGAGTTTGTTGTTGCGTGACTACAGTTGGATGATCTTGGCGTTGGCTTTGAACATCGTCGGCAAGCGGTCTGTGTGGTGCGGTATTAACATACTCGGGAGCTACGTCATCTAAATAGGAGGAAAGGAAAACATCTTTTGCGGTTTTCGGATGCCCTTTAGGATGTGCTTTTATCGGAAGTAGTGGAGGAGGCAAGTCTTTAGGTATTTCCGAGGTAGCCTTAGGTAACCCTTCGGCCAAAAGAGGATACATACCGTTCATAAGGGTATTTCTTTGTCTATCTACCTGTTCTGATTTTACTCGGGTACCTTCCTCCATTAATATATTTTCTCGGGTTTTATTTGAATTCTCCTTACTTCTCTCTTCCTGTCTGAGTGCTTTTTCTGTACGTCTATATGATTCTTTACGCCATAATTCGATGGCATCTTTCTGTGACTGTCTGGCTTTCTTTTTCCATAATTCTTCTTCTACTCTCATGATGCAATCGGCATCCCAGGTCCCAGCTGCGGGCCACCTCTGACTTTCTGGTAATTCCTTGGTGTAGTCCACCCATAAATCAAGAAATAATACGGCATCTAGGCCATGTTTATGATACATGAAGTACCCTGGAGTGTCCCTAGGAGGAATGGGAACAGCTTCTTCGAGTACCCCTTTTCTAGTTTTGATCTGTCTTAATTTCGAAAAGAGCGGCATTTTGAGATCTGGTTACTTAGTCTTGAACACACTTAATACAATAAACACAATAATGAACAGTCATTCACACCACAATATGTAAAACGTATCAGAACATTTAACATTTAACATTTAACGGACAGTGATAACTATAGGGAACTAGTTACTGGTATAATACTAACACTAGATGATACAGAATTATATACTAGACATACTAGATATACTGCTAAACAGTACAGATACACTGCTGAAACAATGCAGACCGGATTTGTGTACCCAAACCCGTCTTGACCGGCACAGACTATGTGCACGTCTAAATGCCTCCCCGGCAATGGTACTCACCGGGTAGCTCGGAACGGAAGGCCTCGGAACTGGACTGAACTGGACTGGACCGGACTGGACTCGACTCGACGCGGAACTTCGGAACCTGGTGGGCCTCTGTATACCTCGGATCTTGCTCTCTCAGCTAGGCTCTGGTCGGGATACTTCGCACTTCTCACCGCCTCGTCTGGGTGTTGATCGCAGCCTCAGTCACCCCCGCTTGGCCGGAGGGAGATACAGGAAATCCTGCGGGTACGCGTTGTTGTCCGTCCAGCTGTGGCAGGAGACCGGGCCTGCAACGCACCTCCGGCGCGTGAGATGAGAAAGTGTCCCTATTCGGGCGCCAATTTATGTGGTAAATATTTTAATTACCTGTACTATTTTTTGATGCGGTAAATCTAGTAAGAATAACTCAGTAAAATAAGAGGCAGAATCCGTGGTATTAGAGGTTCTGAAAGGGCTTTATTCCTCTACAAAGGAATTACAGTTCGAACTGCAGGCATCATATTCCATCACCACGGGGGTTCAGGAAGGGAAGGCAATACATTATTGACAGGTAATCATTTTTATAGAAAAGGCATTACAGTGAAACAGATGCAGGAGGCATAACAGCTGATAAGACAGATAAAAATATGCATGCGTAACTAAAATAGGCGGACATATAGGCGTAACTAGAAAACGTCATTTATACATGATGTCACAAGTGGGTGGATCCGTAAGAGAATCCTGCAATGTCAGCAGAAATACTTGGCAGAGATGCGCGCGCAGCCGCATGACGTGTGATTGACGTGCAACTAGGGGGTGAAGGGGACTTGACATTTAGCTCTACATGTGGAGACAGAAGTCTGGGGGGTCAAGTCAACCTAATCCCAAATCATATCTAACATCCTATGTTTAAAGAACTGTGTTATCCAAAAGGAAAGGTCTCTCGGACGAGATCTATTCTATACTGACTGTTAGTGCGTGTACAAGCGTCTAAATGTCTACATGAGATGCGAGGGGGGCAGGAATCTTCCATAGTAACAGGGGCTATGAATTACTCGCATGGGGACAGAGAAGCCGAGCCCTTTGCTCGGTAGCTGGAGGGATGTTTACCTAAACTACTAGACAGGAATGCATTGGATGAGGAGCGGAGCAGATAATCTTGAAGGTGAAATACAGTTTTTGGCAGGCAGACAGGCCGAGTCAGGCACCGTTAGCCGCACAGGGAGTAGGACAAAGTTCATGGATACAGATGCGAGCTCAGACTGAAGCCGTCAGAGGTAGAAAGCAGGAAAAGGCTTGATGGCAGAATTCAGGGCCTACTCGCCTGAACTGCAAAATGGAGTAAATGAACCATATAAAGTCGGTGGCCTTTCATACTTAGGAATAGAATATCCGGCCCATTCATGGCGGATCTGAAAGAGGACATGTTGACGGTGGACACACATGTGTTTGCGTCTTCATAACTGGAACTGGAGGGAACATACATGTACTTATAGCATATACATGGAGCCGTTGGGGTCTAAGATAGGGGACATAACTGATCACAAAATTCATATTTCCTCAGGGGGACATGGACAGTCCGCCAGTGGCCGGCAGTGTGAGGCACATCTCTCCAGTCTTTAAGACCTAGATCGATTCGTACCGAGTGGCCAGCTAGGTGGGCTACTATTGCTTGTATCTGCATCCTTTAGTTGCGACAAAACATTGTATTCATTATATACCAGTCCCATTGAAGATGAGGTCATGGATTGGTATGACATCATACTGTTGCTTTGGAGGGCACATCAGGAAGGCAGGTACTAAATGGTCTTAACCCATGAGAGTGTGAGCAAGTAAGGGTTGTGTGGTGCGCCTGGAGGATGGAAAGTTCTGGAATGCGAGGAAGGTGACAAAGTGCCACGCCTCAGAGCCAGAAATGTGAGACACATTCGAAATGTCTTATTCAAAATTTAGATCTGATTTTGGTGTAAATCTTCACCCACACAGGAGGCCTAAGAAATGAGATGATTATAAGTGTGATTGAGAAAGTTCACATTGCACTCGCTAACATGTTCATTAATCTGTATTTATTTTCTTCCTTTTGTGCCGCGTCGGGAATCGAACCCTGGTCCCGGGTCTGACCTCTGCTTCCGGCTCGGCCTCCTCTAACCAGTGAGCTACACTTCTGCACTTTGTGCAGGGTCGTTCATTGTTTTCTGTTGTTTTGTTGTTTGATTAGATGGGGGTGTGTTCTATATTACACACTCTATGGTTGATGGGACTGTCTGGTAATGGAAAGATCTCGCTGGGTGAGGGTTCTGATCTGGAGGTTCTGGCACGTGGGGCATACCTGCCTGGGTTGCGCAGTGGCACTTGTGCTACCTTTTGCTCGTAAGGTTTATGTTACTTACCCTGTAATCCTCTGTTCGTGGCATGTCATGCTGTAGATTCACCTGCTGTGCTTAAGTCAGCCATCTAGTGTCGGCTCGGATGATTCCAAGTTGTTTTTGTTCCAATAAGTTTTCTTCGCGTCACGAGGCTGTGTAACTCTTCGTAATACTGTGCAAGGTCATCAACTCCGTTGCCAGATTGTTTTTCCGCAGATAGGTGAGAATGGAGTTGTAGTATGAATCAGTAATGTGGTGTCCATGCAAAGTATGTAAACTGCAACCTACACAGGGTTGTTTGGGGAGGAGGGAGGGTGCATGTGAATCTACAGCACTACATGCCGAGAACAGATGCTTACAGTGTAAGTAACAATCCGTTTGAGCATAGACTGTGGTTAAACTGTGGGGAGTTGCAGTTGTTTGAAAAAAATACGTTTTTAACACAGTTTGGCTTGTTGACGTGCCCATACATCCATACAATAATGTTTTGTGAAGGTGTGTGGAGTGGACCATGTTGCTGCTTTGCAGATATCAGCAATTGGAATTCGAGTGTGAGTCTCCCATATGGACGGGAGACCAGATTATTGATCACACATCGTCATTTTCCCTGGTACAATTGGAAAGTTGATGCATATGCGCTTGTATGGGAGTAGTGTGCGCCTATATATCTGCTCTCTTAGGCAAGCACGCCATGGATCATACAACCTTGAAGTCTCTAACTACCACGTGTAGGGGCACTTTGTATCCGAATTCACATTTATCAGTTCCAGCTCTTGGATTTCCTGGCCCGTCATCTGCTGTCGGCCTCTCTCCCAGTCTCACTTTCATTCTACCTCTCGCTCAACCCCTTCTGATATTTCTTGTCAAAAGCTAATGTTTCTGCTGCCTTCCGCAGCCCCTTCTTCCTAATAACATTACACACTTTTAGGCCGATCCCATGGATGCCTTCCTGCGGCTCGGATCCTCCTTAAATTGGCCACTAACATCTCTCTTCCCTCTTACGGTTCCTCGCTTGCTGTCTTCGCCTGCAGGGCTAGCCAGGATCGCCAGGGCTCAGTGTCTGGCCCCTGCTGGATTCTCTTTGACCAATGGCTTACATGCTGCCTCCCTGTATGCGTTAGGCTGACAGCTCACAAGGCACTGATCGCAAACTGACAGGACGGGAATGTCACCTACATAGTGTACACTGGTATTAAAAGTATGAGGTTTTATGTTTTTTTGATTTTGACTCCCGCCTGTGCGTCCAGAGGCCTAGGTGTAACCCTTGCTGTTACTCAGAGTGCGGACCTTTCCTAGAATAAGGCGCTCCCCAGACGGACAAACACTGCAGCCTGTGGGCAGATGCAACCTGAGCAGCGGGTGGGGGCCGCACACTGTGCTTTTAGTGATCTTAGGGGGGCCAGGCCTTTTTACTGTGTCACAGGAGCTGTGGCCCACTGGCCCACTCTCGTAAAGCAGGGGAGCCTGGATTCCTGCGCTGATATCCTGAGCAGCAATGCATTAATGTGTTATTCGTGGTAAGCGTTACACACATTGTGCATGTCCGAGTAAAGGTGGCCTGTGGGTGCCATTTTGGAACTCCTTGGACTCTTTATGTACAGAAGGTGAAGTGACTTTCCTAGTTTCTTGCTGACATTCCTGAGCCAGGAGAGACGGAACTTGGACACTGAAGTGGGGAAAGAGGAGACAAGCTCACCCCTAGAAACTGGCCGAGGTCTATTTAATGACTTCCGTTCACTGTTGGAAGCTGTTGATTCGTCTCTCTAAATATTGACATTTGGTGGATGGTGGATGGTGGACCTGAAGGACGGGATCACAGCTCCTGTTGTCAGGCTTGGGCTTGGGCTCATCCTGTTTCCCGTTCGAACGGGTCGGAATCGATATCGTGGGGCCCCTGGACCCCCAGACCGCCCTGGGCCACCGCTTCATCCTGGTCCTCGTGGACCACGCCACCAGGTACCCGGAGGCGGTCCCGCTAAGAACTATAACGGCCCCCGTGGTAGGCCGGGCCTTAATGGGGATCTTCTCCCGAGTGGGATTTCCCCGCGAAGTGGTGAGCGACAGAGGCACGAACTTTATTTCCAGGTACATGCGGTCCCTGTGGCAGCAGTGCGGGGTCACATACAAGTTCACGACCCCCTATCACCCTCAGGGGAACGGACTGGTTGAGCGGTTCAACAGAACACTAAAGGGAATGATCCAGGGCCTGGAAGAGCCCCTCAGGCGGAGATGGGATGTCCTTCTGCCGTGTCTCCTGTTTGCCTATCGGGAGGTCCCGCAGAAGTCCCTGGGGTTCAGCCCGTTTGAACTATTGTACGGACACCCGGTCCGCGGACCGCTCAGCCTGGTCAAGGAGGGCTGGGAGACGAAGCCCCAAGGCGCCCCTCCTGACGTCTACCGATACCTCCTGACCCTCCGAAACCAGACCCGCAAGTTCCGAGCCATGGCCGAAGCCAACCTCGAGGCCAGCCAGGAGGACATGAAGCGGTGGTACGATCGGAACTCCTCTACCATAGAATTCGAGCCAGGTCAGAAAGTATGGGTCATGGCCCCGGTTGAACCCGGCGCCCTCCAGGACAAGGGGACCGGGCCCATCAAGGTGGTGGATAGGAAAAGTCCCGTCACCTACCTGGTCGACCTGGAGTCCCCCCGGAACCCCCTCCGGGTCCTACATGCTAACAGGCTAAAACCCCACTTTGCCCGGACCGAACTGAGCCTGCTACTGGCGACCGACGAGGGGGGCGAGGACGACTCCGAGCCCCTGCCCGACCTCTTGCAGTCCAACGTCCATGATGGATCAATCAAAGGTGTCCAACTCGCCTCTTCCCTGACTCCGGAACAGCGCAACGACTGCCACCACTCTAGTCAGGGCAAGGAAGTTACACGCCAAAGATAACCCCTGCTCACCCCCTTGGTAGCTTGGCAGGAGCAGTCAGGCTTATCTCTGAGGCGATGTGTAAAGCGTTTGCGCGCGCACCCAGCAACAACACCCAAGGCCCACCACAAAGGAAACTCCACACAAGGTATTCTATAAAAATAACCTTTGTATTACCAAAACACATTAGATAAAAACACTCACTTTACAATGTGCCAACAGGCACGGGCAGAATTTACAAGGGATTATATGTACAGGGGACAGGGCCACATGGACCGCTGTCAGGAATTAGCACTTTTTAGAACATAGGAATAATACTGTAGTACAAAATAGCAAATGTAGCACACAACCAGTAACTACTGGTATCAGGTAAGTACCACCTACGCAACCCTAACCACCTTATGAAAATATTGCGCAGGGAATCAGGACCTCACTAGCACCACCTGTACTAGGAGAAAACCAACAAACTTAGTATCACAATACCTGTAGGGGCCTAAGCACATAAACACATGATGCATAACATTCAGAGGTGTAAGACAAAGCACATGACGCATAAACACATTCAGAGGTGCAGAAAGGGAGACAATAACGCCAAACTCACATTTAGCCACCACTGTGGCAGTCCCTAGGCCAACTGGCCTTGTCGGGGCAAGGACGCCCTGTGTCCAGAAAAGTCAGGGCAAGACTGCGCACGCAGTCAGGGCACAGCGTAAACCAAAACGCAGAGGCCACAACCTAAACGTTGCAGCTGCCCACTAAGTGCGGGGCAGCTGGAGGAATGAGCGTGGGCACCACTGTGCCCTCCTACACAAATCACAGTCACGTGGGGCCCCTCGGGGCTCTAAGAAAACCCTTGTGGCCCCCTGAGCCTCGCAGGCTATGATCAAGAAATGCGCCTCGTGGGAGCCTCACATGGCTCGTGGACACTGCCACCACGTTGGAGCCACGGGGCTCTAGACACACTGTGGCTCGTGGGAGTCCCTCTGGACTCTACAAAATACTGCCCCCGTTGTTGGAGCGGCCCGCTGCCTTCCGGGGCCGCTCTAATTAGCACAGAATGCCCCCGTACGATGGAGCCCTCTAGGACTCTTTAAACACTGTGGCCCGCGTGGTGGAGCCTCACAGGCTCTTTAACCAAATTGCCCCCAAGTCGCTGCCCCCTCCACCACGGAGAGGCGAGCCTCGTTGGAGCGGCCCGCTGCCAAGTGGGGCCGCTCGAGAATAACTGCGGACCGGTGGAGCACACCAGCGCTCTACACAAATGATGCTGGCCCCGTCGGAGCGTACTCGCGCTCTGCAGCCAACCCAGCTGCTCCCTGCACCCTCCAGGCCAGAGCCCCACTCACCGGAGTTACACTGGCTTCCTCCGCGGCACACAGGGGCTCTCCCTCGCTCTGGGGAGCCCCGGGGGAAAGACACCGGCCTCTCAGTCACGGCGTCTCTCGGGGCATACGCAGGAGCGCGGGGTAGGCTCACGCTTGCTTCCTGCTTCCGGGCACGGCTTCCGTCTCGCGGCCCGCCCCCAGAGGGTGCCTGACTTCCTGGTCGCCGGGTCGCGGCGTTGAAACGGAGAGAAGAGCGCAATGTACGGCGGGGTGGGCACCCGCCGTAGGAATAATTCAATAGGCGGGGTAGGCACCCGCCAACGAACGCCACCACAATGTCCCTGGCAGGGTGGGCACCTGCCAGGGGACTTCAGGATCGCCAAAGCAAGGGGCAAATGCCGGGTGGGCACCGGTTTGTAGAATTAAAGCACTCCTAGCGCTAAGGATAAAAAGTAGAAGCGCTCTCAGCGCTAAAGGCCAATAAAAGCTCCCAGACGCTCTAGGGAGAATAAGCCCAAAGTCCAGCAATAAAGTCCTTCAAAAGGCAGGGGTGGGGGGCAAGGCTGGGCCAGGGGCCAGCTCACAGGGCCCTCCAGGGCAGGAAGGCAGTCCAAAGTGGCGGTTCCTCCTGGCCTCCAGCAGCAGCAGCCCCCCTCAGCATCCTGGAAGTGAACAGTTTCTGTGGGAAAATAACTGCAAAAATAACACTTGATGGACAGAATGCAGAACAATGTCATACATTCACCCCAGTACAGAGATCTGGGCCTAAATCCATCGTTTTTTTGCTCACCATGCCATTCCAGTTTGAACCCAGCCATATGCAAATCAGTCTTGACCCTGTGCCCCATGGGAACAGTCCAGCCCGAACTGCCAAGCCAGGTCCTTCCTGGACTGGAAACAAGCATCCTAGGACCGGTTTCGGGCTTTCAGCCCTCATCAGCCAGGATAGCCTGATTCCAGTGGCATGGAGAGCAAGGGACTCACGTCTGAGCATACCCTTCCCACTCGGGGTGACAAATGCAAAAATAACACTTGATGGACAGAATGCAGAACAATGTCATACATTCACCCCAGTACAGAGATCTGGGCCTAAATCCATCGTTTTTTTGCTCACCATGCCATTCCAGTTTGAACCCAGCCATTTGCAAATCAGTCTTGACCCTGTGCCCCATGAGAACAGTCCAGCCCGAACTGCCAAGCCAGGTCCTCCCTGGACTGGAAACAAGCATCCTAGGACCGGTTTCGGGCTTTCAGCCCTCATCAGCCAGGATAGCCTGATTCCAGTGGCATGGAGAGCAAGGGACTCACGTCTGAGCATACCCTTCCCACTCGGGGTGACAAATGCAAAAAAAGTTTCTGTGGGGACACAGCCCCATTTTTCTACAGTAAAACCCTTTGTTCTGGGTTCAGGGTGAGGGGGCAAACCAGTCGCAGCTGGTTGGGGAGCACCCTTGATGTGCTCAGCCCCTCACTCTATTCACTGGCAGGGCTAGGGTCGTCAGTCGCACCACAGGGGGCGGAGCCAGCATTGTGTGGGGAAAACCCTGCCCTATTCAGGACCCAGGTGTACTCCTCCCACCCATCTGGCTGCTGATCTCCCCATTCACCACTGGGTGACTCATCCTGACTCTGGGGAATCCCTAGCCCGTCACATGACCTCAACCAGCCAATCACGCGACAAGGCACACATTTTACACTGCACACCGAAGTGCCCACTTCTAGAAGTGGCACTTCCAGACTAGGTACATGCACGCCGCACACATCACAGCGCAGCATTCAATCACACGAGTCCGCACATACCAAACTCGGGCCTGCACACCCCACGCATCAGGAACTACTAGGGACACATACATTCCCCATGCATTCCTATGGGAGGGCAGGCCTATCTCACCACATGCACTCAGAGCGCGCACGCACTTTACCCTGGGACACAGGGAAAGTGCGCAGAAACCAAAAAATCACCACACCAAGTCACCAGTAAAAAGCAAAAAAGTTCAGGGGTGAACCTGCCAGAAGGGCGAAGTCCAACAATCTTTAACTGCAGGTGCTAGACAGGTTGCTAAACTAGCTGCTATTCTTGGAGTGCAGGGGTCCAGAGGTGAGTGAGACGTGGCATGCGATAGCAAATCCAACACCTGAACCTCAGTGCCGAGCGTGAATCTGCTCGGGCTACCAGTGGCAGTAGGATGAGCATGTATTAAGTTGAAATCCTTCTGGAGGCAATCAGGGATAGCTGACAGATTTTTGTAAATTGACTTGATTTTGTCTTTAATGAGATCAGCTAAATTATCACATACATCCTGGGAGGCCGCAATGGTAAAGACACAGGCACAAGGTTTCACAAAGTTATTTAATGCTTTATAAGGCCTTTAGTGGAGTTCCCTTCTTTCTCAATTGAGATCGCCAGGAGTGCTTTCCAGGCTGACCTGATCAAACGATGATAGACTCTAAGCCTGCTCCTGGTCCCCTTGACCCACCAACAGCCTCTGGGCACAGGTTCATACTGGTGGTAGTGCTTGAAATTCAAACAGCAGAAGCAGAGATGGCAGCCAATCAAAGACAATAAACAGTAAACAGGCAATGCACCATAGAAGGGGCAAACATAAGACTGACAAGCTGGGGGACGAATAAGAAACAAGCATAGGAGTGTGACAAAGAAAGCCAATGGTAAGCAATGGGCGGGCTCTAAGCCCCTCTATTCTATTCCATTCTGTTGAATTTCTAGAGTGCATGGGTACCCAGAGGCTTCCCAGTGCTAGAAAACCAAGACAACACCCACTGAATCTGCATCTGGGGTCGAGAGAAAGCTAGTTCACCAACAGCCAGGTCTTCAGAGCCTTTCTGGGGAAGAGTTCTTGGTCCATTTGAGGCAACCTGTTCGGCCACGAGTTCCATAGTCTGGCAGCCAGATGAGCAAACAAACGGCCTTCCCATCTTGGCCTGAGAAGTTTAGGTACTGTCATGTGGTGGGCACTGGTCGATCTCAGCGCCCTACCAGGAATGTAGAGTGTGGCCAAAGGTTGCAGAAGCAGGGGGCCTTTGTTGTGAAAGGCTCTATCTGCAAAATCTAGCGCCTTGTACTGCACCCCCTGCTCCATCGGCACCAGTGAAGATCTACAATGTCGTTTTTGCAAACTGATGCCTGGTGATGTTCATAAGAAGGCGGGCTGAAGCATTTTGGAAGACCTGCAGCCTTTTTATTGCATAACGGGAAGAACAAACATACAGAAAGTTCCTGTAATCCAGACAGGAGATTATCAAAGCCTGTATGATAAGCCTTCTGGGAGGGAAAGGGAGGAGATCTAACACTATTATTCTTAAGATTACTATTATCATTATTATTATTTAAAGGCTTATAAAGTGTTCAGATAGCAAAAAAGAGGGTGTTCTGAAAAAATGACAAGGAGGGCAGGGAAAGAGCGTCAGATTAGGGCTGTCGGAAAATCCAGATCTTCAGTTTATGTTAACATTGTGGAAACTGGGCTCTGATTGGATGGAAAAAATGGCACTGGTTCTGTCTGAAGCTGCAATGTATCCGAGGGGTGTCAAGAAGTGCCGCACTAGCAGAACAGAGGCTGAGACATGGGAATTGGAGACACATTCTTCGTGCAAGGTATTCAGGGCCAAGAACGTTCTGAGACTGGTGCATCAGACACAGACTTTCAAGAGAGCTCTCTTGCAGACTGGGAGCCAGTCTAAGTCCTGTAGCAACTTGAAGGTGCGGGCATTTCTGGAGAGATTACCAGTCTGGAATCTGGATTTGCAATCATTTGCACCGAGCCTGAAGAGTGACCAAGATGCCCAGGTAAAGTTAGTTACTAAAATCTAGTCTTTACATAACGCGAGCTTGGATAACTGCTCTCCATACTTCCATCTCTTAAATCCTGAATCCCATTCTCAGCATTGTTAAGATCCCGAGACACTTAGCGGTTACTTTACAAACTTGCTGAGCCATGGAGAGCTCTTGGTTAAGAATGATTCTCATATTACTGACCAAAGACACTGGTCAAGGGAGCTGCCGTGAGGTCCAGCAGTCAGCAGTCATTCGACCACAAAGGGGTTGGTTGGCCAAGCATCAGGCTTCCCTCTTGCCGGAGCGCGACTTGAAGAGTTTGACCGCAGCCGTGATGCAGCCGCTCTTACGTAGGCTTAGATGTTGGCTTGGGATTCCACCTGTTGTTGGAAATGGTGACAATAATGTTGGTGTCATCCGCATAAACATCATTATCCAATCCAAAAAAGCACAAACTCTCAAGAAGGCTATGTACACATATTAAGCAAACGTGGGCTTTAGACGATCCTTAAGACACGCCACACATCATGGGCATCGCTGCAGCAATGAAGGGACAAGAGACGCTGCTCGATACTATCCAGAAATTAAAGAAGCCATCTCAATGCTCATTCGCAGACACAGATCTTGAAGAATCATTCACGCAGAATAAGAAATAGTGTTGAACGCTCCAGAGAGGTCCAAGAGGCCTGGAGCGGCAGAGTCTTCCTGGAGGAAGATCACTGTCCGCTCTTTCTCTTCTGTTGATCGCTGTTTTTTTATGTTCTTCATAGCTTCTTTATTTTTATCCTTTTTCCCATTAATTTTGATTCCTTTTGGTTGATTATTACTCAGTTTATCTTTATTTTTGTTCACCATGTATTATGACCTGTGTCATTCTTGTAAGCTGTTCTTATTATTTTGAATAGTCCAAGTGCATAAACTCTATTTGTCATCATAGGGCGTCGGCAGTCGCGGTATGTGAATACATGGGACCTGCAGGGGGGTGTGGTAAATATTTTAATTACCTGTACTATTTTTTGATGCGGTAAATCTAGTAAGAATAACTCAGTAAAATAAGAGGCAGAATCCGTGGTATTAGAGGTTCTGAAAGGGCTTTATTCCTCTACAAAGGAATTACAGTTCGAACTGCAGGCATCATATTCCATCACCACGGGGGTTCAGGAAGGGAAGGCAATACATTATTGACAGGTAATCATTTTTATAGAAAAGGCATTACAGTGAAACAGATGCAGGAGGCGTAACAGCTGATAAGACAGATAAAAATATGCATGCGTAACTAAAATAGGCGGACATATAGGCGTAACTAGAAAACGTCATTTATACATGATGTGACAATGTGGGTGGATCCGTAAGAGAATCCTGCAATGTCAGCAGAAATACTTGGCAGAGATGCGCGCGCAGCCGCATGACGTGTGATTGACGTGCAACTAGGGGGTGAAGGGGACTTGACATTTAGCTCTACATGTGGAGACAGAAGTCTGGGGGGTCAAGTCAACCTAATCCCAAATCATATCTAACATCCTATGTTTAAAGAACTGTGTTATCCAAAAGGAAAGGTCTCTCGGACGAGATCTATTCTATACTGACTGTTAGTGCGTGTACAAGCGTCTAAATGTCTACATGAGATGCGAGGGGGGCAGGAATCTTCCATAGTAACAGGGGCTATGAATTACTCGCATGGGGACAGAGAAGCCGAGCCCTTTGCTCGGTAGCTGGAGGGATGTTTACCTAAACTACTAGACAGGAATGCATTGGATGAGGAGCGGAGCAGATAATCTTGAAGGTGAAATACAGTTTTTGGCAGGCAGACAGGCCGAGTCAGGCACCGTTAGCCGCACAGGGAGTAGGACAAAGTTCATGGATACAGATGCGAGCTCAGACTGAAGCCGTCAGAGGTAGAAAGCAGGAAAAGGCTTGATGGCAGAATTCAGGGCCTACTCGCCTGAACTGCAAAATGGAGTAAATGAACCATATAAAGTCGGTGGCCTTTCATACTTAGGAATAGAATATCCGGCCCATTCATGGCGGATCTGAAAGAGGACATGTTGACGGTGGACACACATGTGTTTGCGTCTTCATAACTGGAACTGGAGGGAACATACATGTACTTATAGCATATACATGGAGCCGTTGGGGTCTAAGATAGGGGACATAACTGATCACACAATTCATATTTCCTCATTCCCTCCTTGTCCCCTACGGACCCTCAGGAGATATCAATCTTCATCAATCCATCAATCTGTTCATATAGCATCATTTGTTCTTCTTTCTTCATCCGGGATCTTGAGCGAAAACTTGGATGTGGAATACACGATGTGGCACACAGACCACAAATCGCTGGCCCACATTGTAGACATAAGCAGCAACTGAATAGTATGAGAAAGCCAATACCTAGGAAGGATAGGATCCTCCATCCCCAGGCCGACAACACGCTCCAGAACCAACCGGACCAAGTCCAGGTGCCTGGATTCTGGTGTATCTGGCTTACAATCTTGTGGAGACGAGTTATGGCCTTATATACAGATGGCGAGTTTTCTGGGATGAATACGCAGCAACTTGATCCGATGACCCTACAGGCTCCGCCCCTATCGGCCAGGATGACGTCAAGGACAAGACGATTTTGAAGAACAACAATCCGCATCGCAGACTGCTCCTCTGTTAAGTTGCCTAAGGCGGAAGTAGTTTCATTTACTACTGCTTCAAGGGTTCTAGTTAATCTACGTATCAACTTACTATTGGTGACTGTACCTATATAGGGAAAGAAACCTTTATTGAAATCTGTATATTTTTCCCATGCCGTTTCAGTGTAATCGACAATTGGGAGATCTCTCCGTTCTCTATTGTGCACTAAATGGGTATTTCTGTGATAATCAGGAGGGGCTAGGAAAACGGGTGGCAAAAGGAATGCGATGTAACAGGTACCATCCCAATCGAGAGGCAAACGTATATATGCAGTCTGACCACATACGAAGTAGGAATGACGGGAAGCTCTAAATGTAGACTTGCCTTGATCACTGAATTCTATTACAGTGGTGCATTTACTATGGCCCATATGTACTGAACCATTCTTTCTTACACATAATTCTCCTTTAACTGGAAATACTGACATAGCGGGCAAGATTGGTGCAGCTTCGGATTCAACATTCAGGACCATGAGATTAAGCGTAAAATTACCTAATCCATATACTTCATTCTCTAGATCAGTTCCTGTTCTTTTGGGAAGTTCCTCCTTGTTAGGGTAGCAGACTTTAAGCAAAACTAGGTTCAGGTTTCCCCATACCCAATTGTCTTGATAAATTACTGAATTTGAATCTAAGGAATTAATCAGACTAAACCATGCTCCACAGGAGCCATTGTGTGTGAACGGATACGGAAAGAGAGGCAGAACTCCCTTATAGTTCTGATAGGGAGGGAGTCGGCCACATATCCAACAATTGGTAGCATTGCTGGTCTGATGGGAATGATGTAACATACTAATGAAAGTGTTATTGCGCAGCGCAAATCTATAGGACAACTCATGCGGGGGTAATTCGCTAAAAGAATGTTCAGCAGTAATATTGTAAGCACGTTTAGAAATAGGGTAATATATATGAAGCAATATACTAGTCATGATAATCAGAAGACTTAGGAAAAACAAAATTAATAATGTTACTGTGCAATGACTACGCAGTGATTTACAATACGCATGCTTTTTAAGCTGTATCTGCCGATTTCTTTCTCTATTCAGATCTAGAGGATACATGTCAGAGACAAATTCAACCGATTCACCTTGGAGAGGACTTAAACAATCAAATTGTCTGACTTGCTAGACCTTAATTTCAGTTTGTATAGTTCAGTGTCTGTAGGTTCAACCAAGGGGAGCTTTGAATCAGTCTGTGAAGGAATGCAAGGCTGAATGTTTACATCGGGCGATAGTCCATAAAATTTCTTGATATGACTCGAGTGCAACCACCCTTTTCGTCCCTCGATCTTCACGGCTGTCCTTGTAGTTAGCAGAACGAGTTTAGGCGCTTGCCACCTAGGCTCCAGCTGGGTCTTCCGGTCAAAATTCCTCACTAGCACAAGATCCCCTGGAACCACGTCATGGGGCTTCACCTCAGTGTTATCGGGAAAAGCTGCAGCTACCTGTGAACGACAAGATTGTAGTGCAGACATCAAGGAAGCCAGGTAATCTGTCAGCATATTACAGTCAACATCAGTTATTTTACGGGGTATAGGCGTCCCCCACATATTTGGTGGTGTACCGAAGATCACCTCATACGGGGATAGCCCTGTTGTGCTACCATTCTCATGTAAAAGAGTGCAACTGGTAAGGCTACTACCCAATCGACACCTTTCTCTCTACATATTTTAGACAATCTAATTTTCAGAGTTTGATTATGGCGTTCCACGAGACCTGCTGCCTCGGGGTGTCGGACACAGTGGAATTTCCATTGGTAACCTAACAAAAGTGAAACGTGTTTCATCAGTTCGGATGGGAACGGCTGGCCGTTATCTGAGTAGACAACACGTGGTAAACCATACCGTGGGAAGAATTCTCGAACTAACTGTTTGGCAGTAGTAGGGGCAGTGTAATCTGAAACCGGGTAAGCTTCTGTCCAACGGGAAAGAGCACAGACAACTACGAGAACATATTTGAATCCTCGACATCATTCCATCTGGATATAATCCATCTGGAGGACTTCAAAAGGGTGATCAGGAGGCTGAAATCCACCCTGTTCTACGGGGATGCTTTTACCTGGGTTAAACTGACAATATATCATACAGGTACGAACTTTTTGTTTAGCTGCTGCTCGCAAATGTTTGTTGAACCAAATGTGTTGAATGCTGTCTAGCATAGCTTTTTCTCCTAGGTGCGCTGGACTATGTATTGTGTTAATGATGACTTGAACCATAGAGTCAGGAAGAAACCATATAGATTTTTCCTTCGTCATCCATCCTTGATCCGTTTGGATCCCTCCTAATTCAGTCCATTTCTTTATTTCATCTGGTGTAGCATGTGTCTGTATGTCAATTACATCAAGAGCGGGATCCTTAACTGTCATGCACTGTGTTGGTGTCGAAGCTATTGTCTTTGTCGCGTCAGCTGTGTCAGCTGTGTGAGTTTGAGCAGTTTGTTTAGCTGTTCTGTCAGCTAGGTCATTACCCTGAGAAATGATATCGGTAACTTTCGTATGGGCTTTGCATTTCATGATCGATATTGCAGTGGGTAGATGAATTGCGTCTAATAGAGCATGAATGAGGGGTCCGTGTTGAATGTGGGCACCGTGAGAAGTTAAATAACCTCTCTCTCGCCACAGTACGCCGAAGTCATATACAACTCCGGATGCATAACGTGAATCTGTGTATATGTTGACTTTCTTATTTGTGGCTTGAATACAGGCTTGTGTCAGAGCGGTGAGCTCTGCTGCTTGAGCTGACAAAGTGTTAATACAATTTGTTTCAATAACTTCAGTGTCTGTTGTGACTGCATACGCGGCCACTAACTCTCCTGTACTTGTTCTCATGCATGAACCGTCCACATACAACGTCAGGTCTGGTTCTAACAATGGGACGTCTGTCAAGTCTTGTCTGGGTTTCGTCGTTATAGTAATGACTTCAATACAATCATGTGCTAGTGGGTCTGTTCCGTTTACTGGCAAAAGTGTGGCGGGATTCAATGTATTACAACGTCTGATTTCTATGTGTGGCTGGAACAATGTCAATTCATAACCGGTAAGTCTTGCTATAGTCAAGTGTTGCGTTTGCGTTCGGTTCAAAAGAACCTCTACTGCATGTGGTACTTGTACTGTCAATGGATGTCCTAACACTATGGCATCGCTTTGTCTGATTGCTAAGGCTGTCGCTGCCACTGATTTTAGGCACGCAGGCAGAGCCTGAGCTACGGGATCTAATGTACTGGAAAAATAAGCACATGGTTTGTGTGATCCTGCTTGTTCCTGAGTGAGTACTGACAAAGCAGTACCTTCGCGTTCTGTAACAAAAAGTGTAAAACGTTTGCTATAACATGGTGTTGCTAAAACAGGTGCTTGACATAAAGCTTTCTTTAAGCTTTCAAAGGCTTGTGTATGTTCTTGATTCCAAGGGAGGACAGTCGGTGTGGCTGCCTCCTGTGTTGTCAACTGAATAAGCGGCTTTGCTAGAAATGCGTATTGAGGGATCCACTGTCTACAGTATGAAGTGAGGCCTATAAAAGCCCGCACCTCCTTTTGTGTCTTGGGTGGTGGCATGTTAGCTATTAACTGGATGCGATCGGGTGTAAGCTGTCTTCCCTCCTTGGACAGCGAGTGTCCAAGATAAACAACTTGCTGGACACAAAATTGCAGCTTAGAAGGGGACACCTTGTGCCCCTTTTCGGCCAGAAACTGTAAAACCGTCAGTGATGCTTTTTCACATTCAGGCTCGCTTCGAGCGGTGATCAGCAGATCATCGACATATTGAAGCAGGGCAGTGTTGACTGGCATGTGGATACTGTCAAGTTCTCGTTTGAGTGCTTGGCTATAGATGCTGGGGCTTTCTGTGAATCCTTGAGGTGCGCGGGTGAATTTAAAGCTTCGTCCATTTAAACTGAATCCGAATAAATATTGGCTTTCTGGATCAATTGGGACGCTAAAGAAAGCATTCTTGAGGTCAATTACAGTAAAGAACGTTGCTCCTGAATCAATAGCTGTTAGTAATGAAGAGATATCTGGGACCACAGGGTATTGCGGTACAATGCATTTATTTAATTCGCGCAGATCAATAACTAATCGATATACTGGCGGAGCTTTTGGATCCGTTCTTTTGAGAATCGGAATTATCGGGGAATTACATACATTTGAGTCGGTTTCCACAACCACTCCTTGTGCAATGAGCTCGTCAATGATTTGCAGTAAAGCCACTACAGCATCTGGTGGTAATTTGTATTGTCGCATTCGTGGTAGTACCACTCCTGCCTTTAATGTGACTCGATAGGGTGTAATGTTCATGCAACCAACATCAGTGGGGCCTTGTGCCCATAAATGTGTAGGTAAATTCTGCAGTCGGTGATCCATGTCTCTGGACACGTAGTGACCCTTGAAGTCACGTAAAAATAATCTTACTCCTTCCGGAGAACAACATATTACAGCTCCTAGAGCCTTCAAAGTTTTTATACCTAACAGGTTTTCTGGACATGATTTAGTAAGCAATAGATCTGTAGTTCGTGTCAATGGACCAACCGTGAGTGGCAGGGGTTGTGATACTTCATTAATGATAGGTTTTCCTGAGAATCCAAGGGAAATATTCTGTGAGCCTGAGAGGGGTGCCCCTGGAACTTCACTGCGTCGTATAGTTGTTCTGCTTGCCCCTGTATCAAGTAAGAACTTTCTGTCTTGGCCTAATAGTTCACTATGTACATAAGGTCCCTCTTGATCTACAGGAACCTCGATAAGGGGTAAGCCAACTTCCCTCTCTAGGCTGTTTCATGTGTATCGTTGATAATCGGGATAATCTGTTTGTGCATACTGATACATCTGTTGCGTTGTTGCTTGTGTGGCAGCAATAGGCTGCTGCTGTGTTGTAACTACGATCTGTGGTGGAGCTGGCATAGATTGTGCATGCTGAGGGATTTGTTGTTTGTTCTGATCCTGTCTAGGTGGACGTGGTCTTTCCTGTGTTCTACCTGTGGCGATATTATGTTTCAAGACTGCACAATCGTGTATGTAATGACCTGGTTGTTTACAATAGTTGCATGTCCCTTTTGCAGGACCTGTGGTATCACCCTTTTTATGACCGTCAGCTGGAACTGACTGTGCCACAAGCATTTTCATTTTCGTGTCTTTCATACGTCTTTGTTCATGTTCTTGTTCCTCTCTAATTCTATTGTGGTGATACTGCAGCATTTGTAACATTTGTGACGGGGTGTTACCTTGCCAGGTACTCTCGAATTTTAATACTCTATTCTTAACTTGGGGCAGGGAATTTTCAACTAATTTTGTCACAAACAGATGTGGATATGACTCGCTACTTGCTTTTATGCCACTATTTATACCAAAACACTTTTCGAATCGGGAATAGAAGTCACTAGTGTCTTCATCTTGCTTTTGTTTACAGGCTGAGATTGCACCCCAGTCTTCCTTTTTCGTACTTAATAAACGTGGCAGTACCTGCACTAGTAATCCTGGCAGTGCTGTGGTCTTGTCCCCAAGCCCTGAACCTGCACCTCGGGCTTTTTCTTCGTTTTCTAATGCTGTCCAATCTATCTTTTGGTCTCCCACCTCCCAATCCTTTTCTTTGAGTTTTTCGTAGACACCAGCAGGCAATAGTACTTTTAATATTTTCATAATGTCGGGGTAGGTATACTCTCCCATGAGTAACATGTCTTTGATCTCACGGTGGAAACCCGCTGGGTCTTTGTCATGGCTAGGTGCTACTTTCTTCATTTCTAATAATTCAATTTTAGTTATAGGTGTGTACACAAATACTCGATGGAAATTATTGTCGTCACCTCTAATTGGGTGTACTTCGCGTAATGGATTCTGTCTGTCCATGTAATACGTCGTTCTTTCCTTGATGGGAAGTGAGACATGTTCTGGGCATACGAAAACAATGTACTGGTTTCTGAATTCTAGAATTTCTTTAATTAAATCAGTACCTGAACCTCTCCATCTATTCGTGAGTAATTCAGTCAATATGTCAGGTAAGGGACCAGGATCGGAGTGTTGGCTTTTATATAATATAAGGAGTTGTTGAATCATGTATATACCAGCTAAACGTTGTTCGTCTGGGGTAAGATTCAAAAACGTGTGTGCTAGTGCATCATCACTGTATTTTCCGGGACTGTCAGCCCATAGGACTGCTGACCTGGCTAATTCTTGTTCGTCCATAGAATCGAACATATGATACCCCCTTCGTTCTCGGAGTAAATTATCGGCAGCTTGAAATAGGTGTTCAGGAGACCTTATATTTATTATAGGGGTTTGGAAATTTCTATTACATTCTGGGCGTGTCGGACGTATGGGGTCATTAAAGCATCTGTTATTTTTATGAGGTCTTCCTCTACCTACATAAGCCATCGTTTCTAATTGTCCTGCGGCTATTTCTGGTTCTTGCTCCTCCTCTCCCTCTGATTCAATTCTGACTGCTTCTCGTCTTTCTTTATGTATTCGCTCTACTTCCTTGCGGATCTTTCGGCACATAGCTACTATACACGCCTGTCTATCATGTTTCTCTCCTGATATGTTCTGACCCCATTTGGCCAGTTGTTCCATGGTATCGTGATCTGCCCCGGGCCTGTCTTGATTCCTGATTACACAGTTTATAAAAAATCGTAGTAGTTGTCTTTGCACATCTACTTTCTGGTATTCCATAGCTTTGTTAATACATTCAGGGCCTGGCCCTGTTTGGACAAAGTGATATATATTGTCTAGGTGTTCAACCATTCCTGGTATCGTCATTAAATACAATGTAGCTCGTCGTATACGTAGTGATGATAGTAGCAGTCTATCCTGCTTACCTGGCACTGGATCATATCTACAATCCACAAGGTGCTCTTTAAACAGGTCGGGTGTTGCTAGTTGGGGCGTACGTTGGAGTGCTAAATCTCTAAGGGTCTGTTTATTTCGTGGCGGTGTGGCAAACATGTCTGTCGTACCTCCCGTAGCACCATCTGAGGTGCTGGCCAGGAAAGGATTTGTTGGATGTAAAATAGAAATTGTAGATGCAGGAAAAGCGGTAGAAACGGACGGTCCTGTGGAAATGGGCGGCGTAGGAGTTTGTTGTTGCGGGACTACAGTTGGATGATCTTGGCGTTGGCTTTGAACATCGTCGGCAAGCGGTCTGTGTGGTGCGGTATTAACATACTCGGGAGCTACGTCATCTAAATAGGAGGAAAGGAAAACATCTTTTGCGGTTTTGGGATGCCCTTTAGGATGTGCTTTTATCGGAAGTAGTGGAGGAGGCAAGTCTTTAGGTATTTCCGAGGTAGCCTTAGGTAACCCTTCGGCCAAAAGAGGATACATACCGTTCATAAGGGTATTTCTTTGTCTATCTACCTGTTCTGATTTTACTCGGGTACCTTCCTCCATTAATATATTTTCTCGGGTTTTATTTGAATTCTCCTTACTTCTCTCTTCCTGTCTGAGTGCTTTTTCTGTACGTCTATATGATTCTTTACGCCATAATTCGATGGCATCTTTCTGTGACTGTCTGGCTTTCTTTTTCCCTAATTCTTCTTCTACTCTCATGATGCAATCGGCATCCCAGGTCCCAGCTGCGGGCCACCTCTGACTTTCTGGTAATTCCTTGGTGTAGTCCACCCATAAATCAAGAAATAATACGGCATCTAGGCCATGTTTATGATACATGAAGTACCCTGGAGTGTCCCTAGGAGGAATGGGAACAGCTTCTTCGAGTACCCCTTTTCTAGTTTTGATCTGTCTTAATTTCGAAAAGAGCGGCATTTTGAGATCTGGTTACTTAGTCTTGAACACACTTAATACAATAAACACAATAATGAACAGTCATTCACACCACAATATGTAGAACGTATCAGAACATTTAACATTTAACATTTAACGGACAGTGATAACTATAGGGAACTAGTTACTGGTATAATACTAACACTAGATGATACAGAATTATATACTAGACATACTAGATATACTGCTAAACAGTACAGATACACTGCTGAAACAATGCAGACCGGATTTGTGTACCCAAACCCGTCTTGACCGGCACAGACTATGTGCACGTCTAAATGCCTCCCCGGCAATGGTACTCACCGGGTAGCTCGGAACGGAAGGCCTCGGAACTGGACTGAACTGGACTGGACCGGACTGGACTCGACTCGACGCGGAACTTCGGAACCTGGTGGGCCTCTGTATACCTCGGATCTTGCTCTCTCAGCTAGGCTCTGGTCGGGATACTTCGCACTTCTCACCGCCTCGTCTGGGTGTTGATCGCAGCCTCAGTCACCCCCGCTTGGCCGGAGGGAGATACAGGAAATCCTGCGGGTACGCGTTGTTGTCCGTCCAGCTGTGGCAGGAGACCGGGCCTGCAACGCACCTCCGGCGCGTGAGATGAGAAAGTGTCCCTATTCGGGCGCCAATTTATGTGGTAAATATTTTAATTACCTGTACTATTTTTTGATGCGGTAAATCTAGTAAGAATAACTCAGTAAAATAAGAGGCAGAATCCGTGGTATTAGAGGTTCTGAAAGGGCTTTATTCCTCTACAAAGGAATTACAGTTCGAACTGCAGGCATCATATTCCATCACCACGGGGGTTCAGGAAGGGAAGGCAATACATTATTGACAGGTAATCATTTTTATAGAAAAGGCATTACAGTGAAACAGATGCAGGAGGCGTAACAGCTGATAAGACAGATAAAAATATGCATGCGTAACTAAAATAGGCGGACATATAGGCGTAACTAGAAAACGTCATTTATACATGATGTCACAAGTGGGTGGATCCGTAAGAGAATCCTGCAATGTCAGCAGAAATACTTGGCAGAGATGCGCGCGCAGCCGCATGACGTGTGATTGACGTGCAACTAGGGGGTGAAGGGGACTTGACATTTAGCTCTACATGTGGAGACAGAAGTCTGGGGGGTCAAGTCAACCTAATCCCAAATCATATCTAACATCCTATGTTTAAAGAACTGTGTTATCCAAAAGGAAAGGTCTCTCGGACGAGATCTATTCTATACTGACTGTTAGTGCGTGTACAAGCGTCTAAATGTCTACATGAGATGCGAGGGGGGCAGGAATCTTCCATAGTAACAGGGGCTATGAATTACTTGCATGGGGACAGAGAAGCCGAGCCCTTTGCTCGGTAGCTGGAGGGATGTTTACCTAAACTACTAGACAGGAATGCATTGGATGAGGAGCGGAGCAGATAATCTTGAAGGTGAAATACAGTTTTTGGCAGGCAGACAGGCCGAGTCAGGCACCGTTAGCCGCAAAGGGAGTAGGACAAAGTTCATGGATACAGATGCGAGCTCAGACTGAAGCCGTCAGAGGTAGAAAGCAGGAAAAGGCTTGATGGCAGAATTCAGGGCCTACTCGCCTGAACTGCAAAATGGAGTAAATGAACCATATAAAGTCTGTGGCCTTTCATACTTAGGAATAGAATATCCGGCCCATTCATGGCGGATCTGAAAGAGGACATGTTGACGGTGGACACACATGTGTTTGCGTCTTCATAACTGGAACTGGAGGGAACATACATGTACTTATAGCATATACATGGAGCCGTTGGGGTCTAAGATAGGGGACATAACTGATCACAAAATTCATATTTCCTCAGGGGGACATGGACAGTCCGCCAGTGGCCGGCAGTGTGAGGCACATCTCTCCAGTCTTTAAGACCTAGATCGATTCGTACCGAGTGGCCAGCTAGGTGGGCTACTATTGCTTGTATCTGCATCCTTTAGTTGCGACAAAACATTGTATTCATTATATACCAGTCCCATTGAAGATGAGGTCATGGATTGGTATGACATCATACTGTTGCTTTGGAGGGCACATCAGGAAGGCAGGTACTAAATGGTCTTAACCCATGAGAGTGTGAGCAAGTAAGGGTTGTGTGGTGCGCCTGGAGGATGGAAAGTTCTGGAATGCGAGGAAGGTGACAAAGTGCCACGCCTCAGAGCCAGAAATGTGAGGCACATTCGAAATGTCTTATTCAAAATTTAGATCTGATTTTGGTGTAAATCTTCACCCACACAGGAGGCCTAAGAAATGAGATGATTATAAGTGTGATTGAGAAAGTTCACATTGCACTCGCTAACATGTTCATTAATCTGTATTTATTTTCTTCCTTTTGTGCCGCGTCGGGAATCGAACCCTGGTCCCGGGTCTGACCTCTGCTTCCGGCTCGGCCTCCTCTAACCAGTGAGCTACACTTCTGCACTTTGTGCAGGGTCGTTCATTGTTTTCTGTTGTTTTGTTGTTTGATTAGATGGGGGTGTGTTCTATATTAAACACTCTATGGTTGATGGGACTGTCTGGTAATGGAAAGATCTCGCTGGGTGAGGGTTCTGATCTGGAGGTTCTGGCACGTGGGGCATACCTGCCTGGGTTGCGCAGTGGCACTTGTGCTACCTTTTGCTCGTAAGGTTTATGTTACTTACCCTGTAATCCTCTGTTCGTGGCATGTCATGCTGTAGATTCACCTGCTGTGCTTAAGTCAGCCATCTAGTGTCGGCTCGGATGATTCCAAGTTGTTTTTGTTCCAATAAGTTTTCTTCGCGTCACGAGGCTGTGTAACTCTTCGTAATACTGTGCAAGGTCATCAACTCCGTTGCCAGATTGTTTTTCCGCAGATAGGTGAGAATGGAGTTGTAGTATGAATCAGTAATGTGGTGTCCATGCAAAGTATGTAAACTGCAACCTACACAGGGTTGTTTGGGGAGGAGGGAGGGTGCATGTGAATCTACAGCACTACATGCCGAGAACAGATGCTTACAGTGTAAGTAACAATCCGTTTGAGCATAGACTGTGGTTAAACTGTGGGGAGTTGCAGTTGTTTGAAAAAAATACGTTTTTAACACAGTTTGGCTTGTTGACGTGCCCATACATCCATACAATAATGTTTTGTGAAGGTGTGTGGAGTGGACCATGTTGCTGCTTTGCAGATATCAGCAATTGGAATTCGAGTGTGAGTCTCCCATATGGACGGGAGACCAGATTATTGATCACACATCGTCATTTTCCCTGGTACAATTGGAAAGTTGATGCATATGCGCTTGTATGGGAGTAGTGTGTGCCTATATATCTGCTCTCTTAGGCAAGCACGCCATGGATCATACAACCTTGAAGTCTCTAACTACCACGTGTAGGGGCACTTTGTATCCGAATTCACATTTATCAGTTCCAGCTCTTGGATTTCCTGGCCCGTCATCTGCTGTCGGCCTCTCTCCCAGTCTCACTTTCATTCTTCCTCTCGCTCAACCCCTTCTGATATTTCTTGTCAAAAGCTAATGTTTCTGCTGCCTTCCGCAGCCCCTTCTTCCTAATAACATTACACACTTTTAGGCCGATCCCATGGATGCCTTCCTGCGGCTCGGATCCTCCTTAAATTGGCCACTAACATCTCTCTTCCCTCTTACGGTTCCTCGCTTGCTGTCTTCGCCTGCAGGGCTAGCCAGGATCGCCAGGGCTCAGTGTCTGGCCCCTGCTGGATTCTCTTTGACCAATGGCTTACATGCTGCCTCCCTGTATGCGTTAGGCTGACAGCTCACAAGGCACTGATCGCAAACTGACAGGACGGGAATGTCACCTACATAGTGTACACTGGTATTAAAAGTATGAGGTTTTAAGTTTTTTTGATTTTGACTCCCGCCTGTGCATCCAGAGGCCTAGGTGTAACCCTTGCTGTTACTCAGAGTGCGGACCTTTCCTAGAATAAGGCGCTCCCCAGACGGACAAACACTGCAGCCTGTGGACAGATGCAACCTGAGCAGCGGGTGGGGGCCGCACACTGTGCTTTTAGTGATCTTAGGGGGGCCAGGCCTTTTTACTGTGTCACAGGAGCTGTGGCCCACTGGCCCACTCTCGTAAAGCAGGGGAGCCTGGATTCCTGCGCTGATATCCTGAGCAGCAATGCATTAATGTGTATCCGTGGTAAGCGTTACACACATTGTGCATGTCCGAGTAAAGGTGGCCTGTGGGTGCCATTTTGGAACTCCTTGGACTCTTTATGTACAGAAGGTGAAGTGACTTTCCTAGTTTCTTGCTGACATTCCTGAGCCAGGAGAGACGGAACATGGACACTGAAGTGGGGAAAGAGGAGACAAGCTCACCCCTAGAAACTGGCCGAGGTCTAATTAATGACTTCCGTTCACTGTTGGAAGCTGTTGATTCGTCTCTCTAAATATTGACATTTGGTGGATGGTGGATGGTGGACCTGAAGGACGGGATCACAGCTCCTGTTGTCAGGCTTGGGCTCATCCTGTTTCCTCTCTTCCTCATCATGTCGTGGTGAGGCTATGGGAGCCAGGGGTGAAAGCTCACATCTGTTTCTGCCTCCGTAGAGGGTACTCGAACCTGGAGACAACCCTATTGTGAGGACAATCACTCGAGACCGAATCTGAGGCCGGAGGGATGGGGACACACAAAGAGGGATCAGCCCCCACAGGCACCAAAAGAGCAGACAGAGTACACACCGCGTTTGCGGTGCTTGCATAAGAGTGTATGCTCCACAGAGTACACACCGCGTCTGCGGCGCTTGCGTAAGAGTGTACGCTCCACAGAGTACACACCGCGTCTGCGGCGCTTGCGTAAGAGTGTATGCTCCACAGAGTACACACCGCGTCTGCAGCGCTTGCGTAAGAGTGTATGCTCCAGAGTACACACCGCGTCTGCGGCGCTTGCGTAAGAGTGTATGCTCCGCAGAGTACACACCGCGTCTGCGGCGCTTGCATAGAAGTGCATGCTCCACAGGGTACACACCGCGTCTGCGGCGCTTGCGTAAGAGTGTATGCTCCACAGAGTACACACCGCGTCTGCGGCTTGCATAAGAGTGTATGCTCCACAGAGTACACACCGCGTCTGCGGCGCTTGCATAAGAGTGTATGCTCCACAGAGTACACACCGCATCTGCGGCGCTTGCGTAAGAGTGTATGCTCCAGAGTACACACCGCGTCTGCGGCGCTTGCGTAAGAGTGTATGCTCCGCAGAGTACACACCGCGTCTGCGGCGCTTGCATAGAAGTGCATGCTCCACAGAGTACACACCGCGTCTGCGGCGCTTGCGTAAGAGTGTATGCTCCACAGAGTACACACCGCGTCTGCGGCTTGCATAAGAGTGTATGCTCCACAGAGTACACACCGCATCTGCGGCGCTTGCATAAGAGTGTATGCTCCGCAGAGTACACACCGCGTCTGCGGCGCTTGCGTAAGAGTGTATGCTCCACAGAGTACACACCGCGTCTGCGGCGCTTGCGTAAGAGTGTATGCTCTGCAGAGTACACACCGCGTCTGCGGCGCTTGCGTAAGAGTGTATGCTCCACAGAGTACACACTGCGTCTGCGGCGCTTGCATAGAAGTGTATGCTCCACAGAGTACACACCGCGTCTGCGGCGCTTGCGTAAGAGTGTATGCTCCACAGAGTACACACCGCGTCTGCGGCGCTTGCGTAAGAGTGTATGCTCCACAGAGTACACACCGCGTCTGCGGCGCTTGCGTAAGAGTGTATGCTCCGCAGAGTACACACCGCGTCTGCGGCGCTTGCGTAAGAGTGTACGCTCCACAGAGTACACACCGCGTCTGCGGCGCTTGCGTAAGAGTGTATGCTCCACAGAGTACACACCGCGTCTGCGGCGCTTGCATAGAAGTGTATGCTCCACAGAGTACACACCGCGTCTGCGGCGCTTGCATAAGAGTGTATGCTCCACAGAGTACACACCGCGTCTGCGGTGCTTGCATAGAAGTGTATGCTCCACAGAGTACACACCGCGTCTGCGGCGCTTGCGTAAGAGTGTATGCTCCACAGAGTACACACCGCGTCTGCGGCGCTTGCATAGAAGTGTATGCTCCACAGAGTACACACCGCGTCTGCGGCGCTTGCATAAGAGTGTATGCTCCACAGAGTACACACCGCGTCTGCGGCGCTTGCGTAAGAGTGTATGCTCCAGAGTACACACCGCGTCTGCGGCGCTTGCGTAAGAGTGTATGCTCCACAGAGTACACACCGCGTCTGCGGCGCTTGCATAGAAGTGTATGCTCCACAGAGTACACACCGCGTCTGCGGCGCTTGCGTAAGAGTGTATGCTCCGCAGAGTACACACCGCGTCTGCGGCGCTTGCGTAAGAGTGTACGCTCCACAGAGTACACACCGCGTCTGCGGCGCTTGCGTAAGAGTGTATGCTCCAGAGTACACACCACGTCTGCGGCGCTTGCGTAAGAGTGTATGCTCCACAGAGTGCACACCGCGTCTGCGGCGCTTGCGTAAGAGTGTATGCTCCACAGAGTGCACACCGCGTCTGCGGCGCTTGCGTAAAAGTGTATGCTCCACAGAGTACACACCGCGTCTGCGGCGCTTACGTAAGAGTGTATGCTCCACAGAGTACACACCGCGTCTGCGGCGCTTGCGTAAGAGTGTATGCTCCACAGAGTACACACCGCGTCTGCGGCGCTTGCATAGAAGTGTATGCTCCACAGAGTACACACCGCGTCTGCGGCGCTTGCGTAAGAGTGTATGCTCCACAGAGTGCACACCGCGTCTACGGCGCTTGCGTAAGAGTGTATGCTCCACAGAGTACACACCGCGTCTGCGGCGCTTGCGTAAGAGTGTATGCTCCACAGAGTACACGCCGCATCTGCGGCGCTTGCGTAAGAGTGTATGCTCCACAGAGTACACGCCGCGTCTGCGGCGCTTGCGTAAGAGTGTATGCTCCACAGAGTACACGCCGCATCTGCGGCGCTTGGGTAAGAGTGTACGCTCCACAGAGTACACGCCGCGTCTGCGGCGCTTGCGTAAGAGTGTACGCTCCACAGAGTACACGCCATGTCTGCAGCGCTTGGGTAAGAGTGTACGCTCCACAGAGTACACGCCGCGTCTGCGGCGCTTGCGTAAGGGTGTACGCTCCACAGAGTACACACCGCGTCTGCGGCGCTTGCGTAAGAGTGTACGCTCCACAGAGTACACACCGCGTCTGCGGCGCTTGCGTAAGAGTGTATGCTCCACAGAGTACACACTGCGTCTGCGGCGCTTGCGTAAGAGTGTATGCTCCACAGAGTACACACCGCGTCTGCGGCGCTTGCGTAAGAGTGTATGCTCCACAGAGTACACACCGCGTCTGCGGCGCTTGCATAAGAGTGTATGCTCCACAGAGTACACACCGCGTCTGCGGCGCTTGCATAGAAGTGTATGCTCCACAGAGTACACACCGCGTCTGCGGCGCTTGCGTAAGAGTGTATGCTCCAGAGTACACACCGCGTCTGCGGCGCTTGCGTAAGAGTGTATGCTCCACAGAGTACACACCGCGTCTGCGGCGCTTGCATAAGAGTGTACGCTCCACAGAGTACACACCGCGTCTGCGGCGCTTGCGTGAGAGTGTACGCTCCACAGAGTACACACCGCGTCTGCGGCGCTTGCGTAAGAGTGTATGCTCCACAGAGTACACACCGCGTCTGCGGCGCTTGCGTAAGAGTGTATGCTCCAGAGTACACACCGCGTCTGCGGCGCTTGCGTAAGAGTGTATGCTCCACAGAGTGCACATCGCGTCTGCGGCGCTTGCGTAAGAGTGTATGCTCCACAGAGTGCACACCGCGTCTGCGGCGCTTGCGTAAAAGTGTATGCTCCACAGAGTACACACCGCGTCTGCGGCGCTTGCATAAGAGTGTATGCTCCACAGAGTACACACCGCGTCTGCGGCGCTTGCATAGAAGTGTATGCTCCACAGAGTACACACCGCGTCTGCGGCGCTTGCGTAAGAGTGTATGCTCCAGAGTACACACCGCGTCTGCGGCGCTTGCGTAAGAGTGTATGCTCCACAGAGTACAGCCCGCGTCTGCGGCGCTTGCATAAGAGTGTACGCTCCACAGAGTACACACCGCGTCTGCGGCGCTTGCGTGAGAGTGTACGCTCCACAGAGTGCACACCGCGTCTGCGGCGCTTGCGTGAGAGTGTATGCTCCACAGAGTACACACCGCATCTGCGGCGCTTGCGTAAGAGTGTATGCTCCAAAGAGTACACACCGCGTCTGCGGCGCTTGCGTAAGAGTGTACGCTCCACAGAGTACACACCGCGTCTGCGGCGCTTGCGTAAGAGTGTATGCTCCAGAGTACACACCGCGTCTGCGGCGCTTGCGTAAGAGTGTATGCTCCACAGAGTGCACACCGCGTCTGCGGCGCTTGCGTAAGAGTGTATGCTCCACAGAGTGCACACTGCGTCTGCGGCGCTTGCGTAAAAGTGTATGCTCCACAGAGTACACACCGCGTCTGCGGCGCTTACGTAAGAGTGTATGCTCCACAGAGTACACACCGCGTCTGCGGCGCTTGAGTAAGAGTGTATGCTCCACAGAGTACACGCCGCATCTGCGGCGCTTGGGTAAGAGTGTACGCTCCACAGAGTACACGCCGCGTATGCGGCGCTTGCGTAAGAGTGTATGCTCCACAGAGTACACACCGTATCTGCGGCGTTTGCGTAAGAGTGTATGCTCCAGAGTACACACCGCGTCTGCGGCGCTTGCGTAAGAGTGTATGCTCCACAGAGTACAGCCCGCGTCTGCGGCGCTTGCATAAGCGTGTACGCTCCACAGAGTACACACCGCGTCTGCGGCGCTTGCGTGAGAGTGTACGCTCCACAGAGTGCACACCGCGTCTGCGGCGCTTGCGTAAGAGTGTATGCTCCACAGAGTACACACCGCATCTGCGGCGCTTGCGTAAGAGTGTATGCTCCAAAGAGTACACACCGCGTCTGCGGCGCTTGCGTAAGAGTGTACGCTCCACAGAGTACACACCGCGTCTGCGGCGCTTGCGTAAGAGTGTATGCTCCAGAGTACACACCGCGTCTGCGGCGCTTGCGTAAGAGTGTATGCTCCACAGAGTGCACACCGCGTCTGCGGCGCTTGCGTAAGAGTGTATGCTCCACAGAGTGCACACTGCGTCTGCGGCGCTTGCGTAAAAGTGTATGCTCCACAGAGTACACACCGCGTCTGCGGCGCTTACGTAAAAGTGTATGCTCCACAGAGTACACACCGCGTCTGCGGCGCTTGAGTAAGAGTGTATGCTCCACAGAGTACACGCCGCATCTGCGGCGCTTGGGTAAGAGTGTACGCTCCACAGAGTACACGCCGCGTATGCGGCGCTTGCGTAAGAGTGTATGCTCCACAGAGTACACGCCATGTCTGCAGCGCTTGGGTAAGAGTGTACGCTCCACAGAGTACACGCCGCGTCTGCGGCGCTTGCGTAAGAGTGTACGCTCCACAGAGTACACACCGCGTCTGCGGCGCTTGCGTAAGAGTGTACGCTCCACAGAGTACACACCGCGTCTGCGGCGCTTGCGTAAGAGTGTATGCTCCACAGAGTACACACTGCGTCTGCGGCGCTTGCGTAAGAGTGTATGCTCCACAGAGTACACACCGCGTCTGCGGCGCTTGCGTAAGAGTGTATGCTCCACAGAGTACACACCGCGTCTGCGGCGCTTGCATAAGAGTGTATGCTCCACAGAGTACACACCGCGTCTGCGGCGCTTGCATAGAAGTGTATGCTCCACAGAGTACACACCGCGTCTGCGGCGCTTGCGTAAGAGTGTATGCTCCAGAGTACACACCGCGTCTGCGGCACTTGCGTAAGAGTGTATGCTCCACAGAGTACACACCGCGTCTGCGGCGCTTGCATAAGAGTGTACGCTCCACAGAGTACACACCGCGTCTGCGGCGCTTGCGTGAGAGTGTACGCTCCACAGAGTGCACACCGCGTCTGCGGCGCTTGCATAAGAGTGTATGCTCCAAAGAGTACACACCTCGTCTGCGGCGCTTGCGTAAGAGTGTATGCACCACAGAGTACACACCGCGTCTGCGGCGCTTGCATAAGAGTGTATGCTCCACAGAGTACACACCGCGTCTGCAGCGCTTGCGTAAGAGTGTATGCTCCAGAGTACACACCGCGTCTGCGGCGCTTGCGTAAGAGTGTATGCTCCACAGAGTGCACACCGCGTCTGCGGCGCTTGCGTAAGAGTGTATGCTCCACAGAGTGCACACCGCGTCTGCGGCGCTTGCGTGAGAGTGTATGCTCCACAGAGTACACACCGCATCTGCGGCGCTTGCGTAAGAGTGTATGCTCCAAAGAGTACACACCGCGTCTGCGGCGCTTGCGTAAGAGTGTACGCTCCACAGAGTACACACCGCGTCTGCGGCGCTTGCGTAAGAGTGTATGCTCCAGAGTACACACCGCGTCTGCGGCGCTTGCGTAAGAGTGTATGCTCCACAGAGTGCACACCGCGTCTGCGGCGCTTGCGTAAGAGTGTATGCTCCACAGAGTGCACACCGCGTCTGCGGCGCTTGCGTAAGAGTGTATGCTCCACAGAGTGCACACCGCGTCTGCGGCGCTTGCGTGAGAGTGTATGCTCCACAGAGTACACACCGCATCTGCGGCGCTTGCGTAAGAGTGTATGCTCCAAAGAGTACACACCGCGTCTGCGGCGCTTGCGTAAGAGTGTACGCTCCACAGAGTACACACCGCGTCTGCGGCGCTTGCATAAGAGTGTATGCTCCAGAGTACACACCGCGTCTGCGGCGCTTGCGTAAGAGTGTATGCTCCACAGAGTGCACACCGCGTCTGCGGCGCTTGCGTATGAGTGTATGCTCCACAGAGTGCACACTGCGTCTGCGGCGCTTGCGTAAAAGTGTATGCTCCACAGAGTACACACCGCGTCTGCGGCGCTTACGTAAGAGTGTATGCTCCACAGAGTACACACCGCGTCTGCGGCGCTTGAGTAAGAGTGTATGCTCCACAGAGTACACGCCGCATCTGCGGCGCTTGGGTAAGAGTGTACGCTCCACAGAGTACACGCCGCGTATGCGGCGCTTGCGTAAGAGTGTATGCTCCACAGAGTACACGCCATGTCTGCAGCGCTTGGGTAAGAGTGTACGCTCCACAGAGTACACGCCGCGTCTGCGGCGCTTGCGTAAGAGTGTACGCTCCACAGAGTACACACCGCGTCTGCGGCGCTTGCGTAAGAGTGTACGCTCCACAGAGTACACACCGCGTCTGCGGCGCTTGCGTAAGAGTGTATGCTCCACAGAGTACACACTGCGTCTGCGGCGCTTGCGTAAGAGTGTATGCTCCACAGAGTACACACCGCGTCTGCGGCGCTTGCGTAAGAGTGTATGCTCCACAGAGTACACACCGCGTCTGCGGCGCTTGCATAAGAGTGTATGCTCCACAGAGTACACACCGCGTCTGCGGCGCTTGCATAGAAGTGTATGCTCCACAGAGTACACACCGCGTCTGCGGCGCTTGCGTAAGAGTGTATGCTCCAGAGTACACACCGCGTCTGCGGCACTTGCGTAAGAGTGTATGCTCCACAGAGTACACACCGCGTCTGCGGCGCTTGCATAAGAGTGTACGCTCCACAGAGTACACACCGCGTCTGCGGCGCTTGCGTGAGAGTGTACGCTCCACAGAGTGCACACCGCGTCTGCGGCGCTTGCATAAGAGTGTATGCTCCAAAGAGTACACACCGCGTCTGTGGCGCTTGCGTAAGAGTGTATGCACCACAGAGTACACACCGCGTCTGCGGCGCTTGCATAAGAGTGTATGCTCCACAGAGTACACACCGCATCTGCGGCGCTTGCGTAAGAGTGTATGCTCCAGAGTACACACCGCGTCTGCGGCGCTTGCGTAAGAGTGTATGCTCCACAGAGTGCACACCGCGTCTACGGCGCTTGCGTAAGAGTGTATGCTCCACAGAGTGCACACCGCGTCTGCGGCGCTTGCGTAAAAGTGTATGCTCCACAGAGTACACACCGCGTCTGCGGCGCTTGCATAAGAGTGTATGCTCCACAGAGTATACACCGCGTCTGCGGCGCTTGCATAGAAGTGTATGCTCCACAGAGTACACACCGCATCTGCGGCGCTTGCGTAAGAGTGTATGCTCCAGAGTACACACCGCGTCTGCGGCGCTTGCGTAAGAGTGTATGCTCCACAGAGTACAGCCCGCGTCTGCGGCGCTTGCATAAGAGTGTACGCTCCACAGAGTACACACCGCGTCTGCGGCGCTTGCGTGAGAGTGTACGCTCCACAGAGTGCACACCGCGTCTGCGGCGCTTGCGTGAGAGTGTACGCTCCACAGAGTACACACCGCGTCTGCGGCGCTTGCGTAAGAGTGTATGCTCCAAAGAGTACACACCGCGTCTGCGGCGCTTGCGTAAGAGTGTATGCTCCACAGAGTACACACCGCGTCTGCGGCGCTTGCATAAGAGTGTATGCTCCACAGAGTACACACCGCGTCTGCGGCGCTTGCGTAAGAGTGTATGCTCCACAGAGTACACACCGCATCTGCGGCGCTTGCGTAAGAGTGTATGCTCCAAAGAGTACACACCGCGTCTGCGGCGCTTGCGTAAGAGTGTACGCTCCACAGAGTACACACCGCGTCTGCGGCGCTTGAGTAAGAGTGTATGCTCCACAGAGTACACGCCGCATCTGCGGCGCTTGGGTAAGAGTGTACGCTCCACAGAGTACACACCGCGTCTGCGGCGCTTGCGTAAGAGTGTATGCTCCACAGAGTACACGCCATGTCTGCAGCGCTTGCGTAAGAGTGTATGCTCCACAGAGTACACACCGCGTCTGCGGCGCTTGCGTAAGAGTGTACGCTCCACAGAGTACACACCGCGTCTGCGGCGCTTGCGTAAGAGTGTACGCTCCACAGAGTACACACCGCGTCTGCGGCGCTTGCATAAGAGTGTATGCTCCAAAGAGTACACACCGCGTCTGCGGCGCTTGCGTAAGAGTGTATGCACCACAGAGTACACACCGCGTCTGCGGCGCTTGCGTAAGAGTGTATGCACCACAGAGTACACACCGCGTCTGCGGCGCTTGCATAAGAGTGTATGCTCCACAGAGTACACACCGCATCTGCGGCGCTTGCGTAAGAGTGTATGCTCCAGAGTACACACCGCGTCTGCGGCGCTTGCGTAAGAGTGTATGCTCCACAGAGTGCACACCGCGTCTGCGGCGCTTGCGTAAGAGTGTATGCTCCACAGAGTGCACACCGCGTCTGCGGCGCTTGCATAAGAGTGTATGCTCCACAGAGTACACACCGCGTCTGCGGCGCTTGCATAGAAGTGTATGCTCCACAGAGTACACACCGCATCTGCGGCGCTTGCGTAAGAGTGTATGCTCCAGAGTACACACCGCGTCTGCGGCGCTTGCGTAAGAGTGTATGCTCCACAGAGTACAGCCCGCGTCTGCGGCGCTTGCATAAGAGTGTACGCTCCACAGAGTACACACCGCGTCTGCGGCGCTTGCGTGAGAGTGTACGCTCCACAGAGTGCACACCGCGTCTGCGGCGCTTGCGTGAGAGTGTACGCTCCACAGAGTACACACCGCGTCTGCGGCGCTTGCGTAAGAGTGTATGCTCCAAAGAGTACACACCGCGTCTGCGGCGCTTGCGTAAGAGTGTATGCTCCACAGAGTACACACCGCGTCTGCGGCGCTTGCATAAGAGTGTATGCTCCACAGAGTACACACCGCGTCTGCGGCGCTTGCGTAAGAGTGTATGCTCCAGAGTACACACCGCGTCTGCGGCGCTTGCGTAAGAGTGTATGCTCCACAGAGTGCACACCGCGTCTGCGGCGCTTGCGTAAGAGTGTATGCTCCACAGAGTGCACACCGCGTCTGCGGCGCTTGCGTAAAAGTGTATGCTCCACAGAGTACACACCGCGTCTGCGGCGCTTGAGTAAGAGTGTATGCTCCACACTGTACACACCGCGTCTGCGGCGCTTGCATAGAAGTGTATGCTCCACAGAGTACACACCGCGTCTGCGGCGCTTGCGTAAGAGTGTATGCTCCACAGAGTACACACCGTATCTGCGGCGTTTGCGTAAGAGTGTATGCTCCACAGAGTACACACCGCGTCTGCGGCGCTTGTGTAAGAGTGTTTGCTCCACAGAGTACACACCGCGTCTGCGGCGCTTGCATAAGAGTGTATGCTCCACAGAGTACACACCGCGTCTGCGGCGCTTGCATAGAAGTGTATGCTCCACAGAGTACACACCGCGTCTGCGGCGCTTGCGTAAGAGTGTATGCTCCACAGAGTACACACCGCGTCTGCGGCGCTTGCGTAAAAGTGTATGCTCCACAGAGTACACACCGCGTCTGCGGCGCTTGCGTAAGAGTGTACGCTCCACAGAGTACACACCGCGTCTGCGGCGCTTGAGTAAGAGTGTACGCTCCACAGATTACACACCGCGTCTGCGGCGCTTGCATAAGAGTGTATGCTCAACAGAGTACACACCGTGTCTGCGGCGCTTGTGTAAGAGTGTATGCTCCACAGAGTACACACCGCGTCTGCGGCGCTTGCGTAAGAGTGTATGCTCCACAGAGTACACACCGCGTCTGCGGTGCTTGCATAGAAGTGTGTTGGAGGGAGGCCCACCGGGTAGTCAGGGAGACTATTCCCGGCACCTTCCTACCGCAAAGTTATAGCCGAGCGCCGCTGAGAAGCCCCCTCGGGGAGGTCTTTCTCCTATGATCGTACTAGGCCCAGTAACACCACCACACAGGACTCAATAGCTGTTGCGAGATTGGATTCTTTATCAACAGTAATACGTTCAATATTTACAGGGGGATCGAGGGATCCTTCAGAGTCTCAATGTCTGGTAGAAGGGTAGGGTAGCGGGACAGTCTTAGTACCAGCCAGGTACGGGAGGGCTCTGTGCCAGACCTTGGATGCTGGTCTCAGAGCGGCTCGGATGTGGAGAGCCGCGACGGCGTCTGCAGGGCTCGGGTGGTAGTTCCGCTTAGGTCGAGCCGCGACACAGTCAGCAGGGCTCTGGTGGTAGGTCCGCTTCGGTCGAGCCGCGACACAGTCAGCAGGGCTCTGGTGGTAGGTCCGCTTCGGTCGATCCGCGACGAGGTCAGCTGGGCTCTGGTGGTGAGGTTCAACAAGGTCGGGCCGCGATAGCCTCAACAGGGCCCCAAAGTTCGTGAAGGTCTTTTAAGCACGAGGGAGCCGCGACGACATCAGCAGGGCTCAAGTGGTGGGTTCAGGGTGAGTTTTCTTCCGTAGGGTCAGCCGCGATCCGATCAGCAGGGCTCTTGACTCCAGGATACAACTACTGCCCTGTTGTCGGGTTGCCCCAGATATAGGACGGGAGCCCTTTGATGTCCGGACCCTTGCGCCCGGAGGGGGCGGAGAGGCCGGGTAGGGAGCGGCCAGACGCCCAGCAGGCGAGGCGCCAGGCCCCAGAGAGCTGTGGGGTGATCACACCTAGGTGTGGGGAGACGGTTGGGGGTCCCATCGATACTGCCCTCCGCCGGGAGTGGGAAGGGCTCACGTGGTATCCCCCGGGCCAGGGGTTGGCGTCTTGATGTCGGGCCTCGCTGGGACCGAGGCCGGGTAGAGCAGGGTCATACAGGTGGTCACGTGGAGTGACGTGCAATTCAAAATGGAGGAGTCCCGATGTGCATGGGACCTCGTACGGCTTAGCGCGGGGAAACAGGACCACGCCACGAGGCCGTCTCCCACACGCGTCCCCCCCAGCTGAAGGCAGGGAGAGTCACCCATCTTCTTGGGGGTTCTCCTCGCCGTGGCGGAAGACTCGGGACAGGCCGTCAGCATTGGCGTGGTCGTTGCCGGGCCGGTGTTCTACAGTGAAGTCCATCCCTTGCAGCGAGATGGACCAGCGTAACAGCTTGGGGTTCTCGCCCCGCATTTGCATGAGCCACCGCAGGGGCCGGTGGTCAGTCTGGACCCTGAAGTGGGTTCCGAAAAGGTAGGGCCGGAGCTTCTTGAGAGCCCATACCACAGCGAAGGCCTCCCGCTCGATGGTGCTCCACCTCTGTTCTCGCGGCAGCAGTCGGCGGCTGATAAAGGCCACCGGTCGGTCGAGGCCCTTGGCGTCCAGCTGGGAGAGGACTGCCCCGACCCCGTACTCCGATGCATCGGTCTGGACTACAAATTCCTTGCTGTAGTCGGGGGCCTGTAGCACAGGGGCAGCGCACATGGCCGCCTTGAGAGCATCAAACGCGGTCTGACAGCGGGGCGTCCAGTGCACCGTCTTGGGCTGTTTCTTTGAAGTGAGTTCCGTAAGGGGACCCACAATGCTGCCATAATCCTTTATGAAGCGTCGGTAGTAACCGGTGAGGCCTAAGAAGGCCCGGACAGCGGTTTGGGTGGCGGGAGGCTCCCACGCCTGGATGGCGTCGACTTTCAACTGGAGGGGTGCCACCTGGCCACTCCCCACCTGGTGGCCCAGATAGGTCACAGATCCTTGACCGATCTGGCATTTACTGGCTTTAATGGTGAGCCTGGCTCTTTGGAGAGCGGCCAGGACTTCCCCAAGGTGTCCTATGTGCGCGGCCCAATGGTCGCTGAAGATAGCAATGTCATCGAGGTAGGCCGCGCTGAAGGCTTCTAGACCGGCCAGGACCTTGTTTACTAGCCTCTGAAAAGTCACTGGGGCGTTCTTCATGCCGAAGGGCATCACCCGGAAGTGGTAGTGGCCATCGGGGGTAGAGAAAGCTGATCGTTCTTGGGCGCCGGGAGTGAGCTTGATCTGCCAGTACCCAGCGGTGAGATCAAAGGTGCTTAGGTAGCGGGCGGCCCCTAAGCGATCAATCAGCTCATCGGCTCGTGGCAAGGGGTGGGCATCGGTCTTGGTGACTGCGTTCAGGCCCCGGTAGTCGACACAAAATCTGAGTTCGGGGGCCGTGCCGGGGGCGGCGGCCTTCGGCACCAAGACTACCGGACTGGCCCACGGGCTGTCGGAAGGCTCGATGACTCCGAGGGCGAGCATCTTGGCGACCTCGGTCTTTATGCAGGTTCGGACTCGGTCAGGCACTCTATAAGCGCGGTGTCGTACAGGGGGGCTATCCCCTGTGTCCACGTCGTGGACGCACCAGGGGGTCACCCCGGGCGTGAGAGAGAAGAGGGCAGCGAAGGGTTGCAGTAGCTTCTGGCAATCATGGCGCTGTTCTGGTGTCAGGGTGGCGGAGAGGCGGACGCCCTCCAAGGAGCCGTCTTGGCTCGAGGACCCCAGGAGGTCCGGTAGGGGCTCGGAGTCACTTTCACCCCCATCGTCGGTAGCCAGCAGTAAGCTTAGTTCAGTTCGGGCAAAGTTGGGCTTGAGCCGGTTGGCGTGCAGGACCCGGAGGGGGTTCCTCGGAGACTCCATGTCGACCAGGTACGTGACGGGGCTCTTCCTTTCAACTATCTTGAAGGGCCCGGTCCACTTGTCCTGCAGGGTGCAGGGGTCCACGGGGGACATGACCCAGACTTGCTGGCCTGGCTCAAACTCGACGGCTGAGGCATTTTCGTCATACCAGCGTTTCATGTCTTCTTGGCTGGCTTCAAGGTTGGCTTCTGCCTGGGCCTGGAACTTTCGAGTCTGGTTCCGCAGGGTCAGGAGGTACCGGTAGACGTCGGGAGGGGCATTTTGGACGTTCACCTCCCAACCCTCCTTGACCAGGCTGAGGGGCCCTCGGACGGGGTGCCCATACAACAGTTCGAAGGGGCTGAAGCCCAGGGACTTCTGTGGTATCTCCCGGTAGGCGAACAGGAGGCAGGGCAACAGGACATCCCATCTCCTCCTGAGGGGCTCTTCCAGGCCCTTGATCATCCCCTTCAGGGTTCGGTTGAACCGCTCGACCAGTCCGTTCCCCTGGGGGTGGTAAGGGGTGGTGAATTTATAGGTGACCCCACATTGTTGCCAGAGGGATCTCATGTACTTCGAGATAAAGTTCGTCCCCCTGTCGCTCACCACTTCTCGGGGGAACCCCACCCTGGAGAAGATGCCCATCAGGGCCCGGCCTACCACTGGAGCTGTCACAGTTCGGAGGGGGACAGCTTCCGGGTACCGGGAGGCGTGGTTGACCAGTACCAGGATGAAACGGTGGCCCAGGGCGGTTCGGGGGTCGAGGGGCCCCACGATGTCGATCCCCACTCGTTCGAACGGGGTGTGGACGACTGAAATGGTTGTAGGGGGGCTTTCACTCGTCCCCCAGTCTTCCCGCTAGCTTGGCCGGTCGGGCAGGACCGGCAGTGCTGGTCCACGTCTCGTCTCATTCGGGGCCAATAGAAATGGGTCACGAGGCGGCTGTAAGTCTTGTCCCGCCCGAGATGTCCGGCGAGGGGCACGTCATGTGCCAGGTTCAGGAGGAACTCTCGAAATCGGAGGGGGACCACCAGCACCCGGCTGGCCCCTAGTTTGGCGACTTTCTGCTTGCTATACAATAAGTCATTGTCCCAATAGACCCAGTGGGTTCCTGTGGGGTCCCCCGCAGCCTGGGCGGCCGCCTGCTGTCGGGCCCCCTCGAGGGACGGGCAGCCCTTCTGTTCTTGCTGGAATTGTTCGCGGGTGGGGCCCCCATCGTGGCGCCACTGGGCCAGCTCGGGGATCTCGCTGAGGGGAGCGGCCTCGTTGGAAGAAAGTTCGGATGTCCCAGCCTCCTCGTCAGGTTCCTCCGGGCCGGAGGAGGTGGATGGTTCGGGGCCCGCCGGCTTGTCGGGGGCCGGGGCCGAGGCTGGCTGGGTGGTCATGGACCGAGTGGTGGCGCAGGCCCACTTGGGTAGTCCTAGCATCCCCAGATGCTCTCGGCGCTCCACCTGGGCCCAGGGGGAGCTCTCTAGGTCGTTCCCCAGGAGGCAGTCCACCGGGGCATCGTCGCGGACAGTTACTTTTAGGGTGCCGGACACTCCTCCCCACTCGAAGGGGATTCTGGCCATCTGGCACATGCTCTCGGTGTTGTCTGCGGTCCGGACAGGGCAAAGGACATGCGGCAGGATCTGTTCGGGGGTCACCAGATGGCAGCGGACAGCGGTCACACTGGCCCCAGTGTCCCGGAGGGCCTCGGCTCGTCGCCCATTGATGGTGACTCACTGTTGGTACTTCTGGGTGTTGCTTGGGATGGTGGCTCAGGGCACCATTTCTCGGGAGCCTAGGCATACAAGCGACATGGCGGCTGGTTCCCACTCGGGGGACCCGTCGACGTGGTTTTCCTTCTCGTCCTCTTCCCTCCCCCAGGGCTGCGGCGGCTATTTGTCGGGGAGGTGGCCCCGTGGTCCCGTTCCGTTGGTTCACGGGGCAAGCCGGGTCACTTGCATAATGGCCGGTCTGCTGACATCCGAAGCAGGTCACTGTCGGTCGTGGTCCAGACCGGGCGATAGGGGTCCCCCTTCGGCCCAGGGTGGGGATGCGGGGTTGGTTGCTTGCCCTCATGGCGGACTTCGGGGCGGCCCGGCTGGGAATTCTCGACTGCGGTGGGACCCCCCTCCGCCGCCTCGCTGGCGGGGAGGTCCCGTGGTACTCCTTGTGTAGTCTCCCACGGGGTTCCGGGGGACCCGGGTGTTGACCCATCGGTCCGCTTCAGCGGCGAGCTTCCGGGGCTCGGTCAGTTTACTGTCCAGGAGGTGTTGCCTTAGTTCCACAAAGCAGTTGTTGGCGAGGTGCTCCCAGACAATGAGGTCGAACAGTTCATTATATGAGGTGACCTTGCTCCCTTTTATCCATCCCTCCAACGCTCGGCTGAAGAAGTCCACGTATTCGACCCATGTGGTACCGGGGATCTTCTTGCAGTCCCAGAAGCGTTGCCGGTACATCTCGGCCGATAGTCCGTAGCGTGTGAGTAGGGCTTCTTTCATGTGGTCGTACGAGGTCATCACTGCGTCGGGGAGTTGCAGCAGGGTATCCCGTCCCTCGCTGAGGAACCTCCCCCATAGGCCGGCACCCCAATCCTTCCGGGGTACCCGATGGGAGGTCATGGCTACTTCGTACGCTCGGAACCATTGCTGGATGTCGTCATTTTTATAGTACTCCTTGACGACATCCTTGGGGATGTGAACCTTTGGCTCGGTCAGGGGCAGAGCGTCCCGGGCTCCGGGGTTGCTGGTCTCCCCTGTTTTAGCTTTTAGTTCAAGTTCTTTAAGGCTCCTCTCGTGCTCGAGGGTTAGCCGTCTCTCTTCTAGCTCTCGATGCCTTATCTTCTCCTCGATTTCCTCTTGCAGCCGTAGTTGCTCCAGGGCTATCTTCTTCTCCGCCAGTAGGAGCTCACCGTCCAGCCGGAGTCGGGCAAGGTCCATTTCGTGTGTCCGGGCCCTTTCAAGTTCTCGTATCTCTTCGTGGGAAAGGCTGGTGTCTGGGACAGTTCGCTCCCCGTTTGTCGGGGTCGTGGTCGGCAGGTTTCCGTCCCGGGCCGAGGTCCCTTCGGCTCGGGGTGGAGGGGTCTCGAGTTCTGCCCAGGCTTTCAGGGCTCTCTGCATTTCTTCCTTGGTGCCCAATCCTGTGGTTGGGATCCCTTTGTCCTTGCAGAATTGTTTGAGTTCTTTGTGAGTGTATTCCTCCAGTTTCTCCAACTGGAAGGTTGCGGCCACGGTTGCTTCTTGGCCATCCATGGTTCCCTTTTTCTTTTCCCGTCTGGTCAGGTAGTGGTTGCGTTACTTGCTTGTACGATTGTGTCGCTGGCCACCAAATGTTGGAGGGAGGCCCATCGGGTAGTCAGGGAGACTATTCCGGGCACCTTCCTACCGCAAAGTTATAGCCGAGCGCCGCTGAGAAGCCCCCTCGGGGAGGTCTTTCTCCTATGATCGTACTAGGCCCAGTAACACCACCACACAGGACTCAATAGCTGTTGCGAGATTGGATTCTTTATCAACAGTAATACGTTCAATATTTACAGGGGGATCGAGGGATCCTTCAGAGTCTCAATGTCTGGTAGAAGGGTAGGGTAGCGGGACAGTCTTAGTACCAGCCAGGTATGGGAGGGCTCTGTGCCAGACCTTGGATGCTGGTCTCAGAGCGGCTCGGATGTGGAGAGCCGCGACGGCGTCTGCAGGGCTCGGGTGGTAGTTCCGCTTAGGTCGAGCCGCGACACAGTCAGCAGGGCTCTGGTGGTAGGTCCGCTTCGGTCGAGCCGCGACACAGTCAGCAGGGCTCTGGTGGTAGGTCCGCTTCGGTCGAGCCGCGACGAGGTCAGCTGGGCTCTGGTGGTGAGGTTCAACAAGGTCGGGCCGCGACAGCGTCAGCAGGGCCCCAAAGTTCGTGAAGGTCTTTTAAGCACGAGGGAGCCGCGACGACGTCAGCAGGGCTCAAGTGGTGGGTTCAGGGTGAGTTTTCTTCCGTAGGGTCAGCCGCGATCCGATCAGCAGGGCTCTTGACTCCAGGATACAACTACTGCCCTGTTGTCGGGTTGCCCCAGATATAGGACGGGAGCCCTTTGATGTCCGGACCCTTGCGCCCGGAGGGGCGGAGAGGCCGGGTAGGGAGCGGCCAGACGCCCAGCAGGCGAGGCGCCAGGCCCCAGAGAGCTGTGGGGTGATCACACCTAGGTGTGGGGAGACGGTTGGGGGTCCCATCGATACTGCCCTCCGCCGGGAGTGGGAAGGGCTCACGTGGTATCCCCCGGGCCAGGGGTTGGCGTCTTGATGTCCGGCCTCGCTGGGACCGAGGCCGGGTAGAGCAGGGTCATACAGGTGGTCACGTGGAGTGACGTGCAATCCAAAATGGAGGAGTCCCGATGTGCATGGGACCTCGTGCGGCTTAGCGCGGGGAAACAGGACCACGCCACGAGGCCGGCTCCCACAAAGTGTATGCTCCAGAGTACACACGGCGGCTGCGGCGCTTGCGTAAGAGTGTACGCTCCACAGAGTACACACCGCCGCTGCGGCGATTGCGTAAGAGTGTATGCTCTACAGAGTACACACCGCGTCTGCGGCGCTTGCGTTAGAGTGTATGCTCCAGAGTACACACCGCGGCTGCGGCGCTTGCGTAAGAGTGTACGCTCCACAGAGTACACACCGCGGCTGCGGCGCTTGCGTAAGAGTGTACGCTCCACAGAGTACACACCACGTCTGCGGCGCTTGCATAAGAGTGTATGCTCCACAGAGTACACACCGCGTCTGCGGCGCTTGCGTAAGAGTGTACGCTCCACAGAGTGCACACCGCGTCTGCGGCGCTTGCATAAGAGTGTATGCTCCACAGAGTACACACCGCGTCTGCGGCACTTGCGTAAGAGTGTATGCTGTTGACCTATTCGGTGCTCCACAGAGTGCCAGACACGGCTGAACCAGAGCTGGTGTCTGCTCGACAGAGAGCGTCCCGGAGGTAAAAAGAGAACATCAGCTGGAGTCTGATCTGAAGGAAACGCGAGCTCTGAGGGACGATCTCTTGACTAGGGGTGGGCGGAATTTGCGTAATCGCGTTACGCAAATCTCCGCGAAACGGTAAAAAATCTCCGCGAACACGCGGAAATTCCGCGAACACGCGGAATTGCTTGTTCGCGATACTTTTTTCCTGTTCGCGATCGCTGTTTGCGTGCTCGGGGTGAAATATCTCGCGAACACGCATATTGAGAACGCGAACAAGCAAAAAATTTCGCGAAGTCGCGGAACGCAGATTTTTGGGCAATTTCGCGTTCTCCGCGGAACGCGAAATTACCCGACTTCCGCAAATTCCGCGAACGGAACGGAATTTACCGCCCAGGCCTACTCTTGACCCTGGCGCTGCGGATCCATCGGATAGTCTTGTGAAAGCTTGACCGCGTCCTCTGGAGCTCGGAGCTCGCCACCATTCCCAAAGTGGAGGATTGGCAGCACTCTGGATGTGTGCCAAGGCGATAGCGTGGTCGTCCCTGCCTTTGCCCGCCCAACGAGGAGAACGACCCCATGATGAAGCATGCCACCTCGGTGGGCGAGGGCCTTTCAATCCTACAAATGATGCACCTTATTCCCAGCCCTAAATGTGTGGCAGGTGATTTATGGACCTGCACACCTTCTTTTGACTTTCTGTAACTGTAGAGAGGGCGTGTGCTGGACCAGTATTAACCTCCGTCCCCTCGTTCTTCTCTTTTAGGTGTAGCAGGCAGTCAGTCTCTCAGTGTTGGTCTCACCACGCTGATCTGGTGCAGATCGGGGTGTACAAAATCTCCCTACTTCCATGGATAGAGTAATTTCACAGTTACACGCACATACATTCATCATACACTAGGGCCCATTTCACTAACATACGCTCAAATACTCTACCAACACTGAACCTGTGGAAAGAAAACTCCTAAACACCCTGCATCTACACTGAGGTCGATAAGACCTAGTTATTGTAACTGTCCTGAATCATGATCTAAACAATCTATATAATAATAATCAAAAATAGAGTACTCAATAATTGACAAGAAATAACCACCAACACTGTATTTAAAATTATGATGCTTTATCTAAAAATTAGTCAAGAAAATCAATCAGAGTAAATCATTTTTCTCATAATTACCTATTCTAGCTAAATGTCAGAATGGGTCAGGACAGGTCTCCCGAGTCGCCGTCCTCACAGCATAGATCCTCACCAACGCAGGTTTGGGAAGAAGTGGCCTTAGACCCTCTCTAGGCTAACAATATTTATAATGTTTTAAACAAAAGAAAGCAACATAAAATGTTTTAGATATCCGCTGAACCGCTGAGCAGAGCGAGCAGGAAAGGATGTAGCATCGCTACATTTGGAAAATCTCCGCTCAGAAAAAATCACAAAAATAAAAAGACAGAACAGGAACTAAAAATTAAAAAGTATCCCTTCACGTTCGTATTTCCTCGGAACCAACATCATGATCTCAGAGTTCATTCATTATGGTTCCTTTGTCCTCCAAGGTTACTCAAATGTATCTGGAGGCTTGCCCAGAACTGCTGCTGTCCTCACGGAAAATTTTAACCAGGCGAAGACTGTGGTCAGATGACTCCCAACCATGTTCAGCAAGGCCTTCTCATCACAATCCCTCACTCGAGGCCAGGCTGCAAACGGCAGCCATTTTATTCTAGGCCAAAACGTACCATCTTAATTAAAAGAGACAAAAACAACGTTACCACAGCATAGTGATTAAACAGTGTTAACCCCACTAATACCCTTATGTGTATGTAATTATCTAGCCTTTGCAACACAGAAAAGCATTAATTCAAAAGCATTTCGTGCTTTAAAATAAACAGCACTCAGCAACGTTTATTTAATAAAACATGCACATTATTAATAAGCAAACAAAAGCATTCCCACGTCTCGTTTTTCTCTCATTAGTACGTATTGGTTAGTTAAAACATTTACACAAAACAAATAATTAATAATTAAAATTAATAATTTTAATTTCACCACGTATAGACAACTGAAGCTTCAAAACCCGATAAATTTTCAACAGAAAACTCTGCTCCAGCAATCCCCCCTTTAGTGATATTATCACCAAATAAACAATCCCAAAAAAAAAAAAAAAATAGTGAAATTTGATCCCAATTTTTAGGAGAAACTGGAAATGTCTTTTTCTCCTTACACAACACTACACACCAGACACCCTTTCATCATCCCTCTTTGTTTCCAGATAAACACTCGCCCTCAATTCTTCTAATTCTATTTCTTGTGGTTCTCTTTTCAACCTTTTATTTCTCTTTATGAAATTCTTTTTCCCTCCCCTGTTTTTACAACACACACACCAATCTTATTATCAATAAAGCAACAATTATACAAGTTAAAGGAAACAATATCTTACCTATAATAGTACTACCTATTTTTGCAATAAAATTCTTAACAGCAACTATTTTATTAGCTATTTTAGTCCAAATACTTTCAGCTTCCAGTGGTACTAATTCTTCATGTAAATCAGTAATATTTTTGATATAGACCTTCAGGTCTTTGCTTTCGTCAGGAATGTAAGTGCAACAATGTTGAACTTTCAGCATTCCACAAACTCCACCCTCCTTAGCTAATAGAATATCAAGGGCAAGTCGATTTTGCATAGACATGGCACGTACGGCAATCAACTCCGTATTCACCAAAAGAAACCCTCCAGCGGTATTTGTCGATAAACGATCCACCACTGTTGACAGTTTCCGAATTCCATAAGCATTCAAAGAAATTCCCACTGCTGGAATTAAAGCTCCAAAAATGTCACCCACTATTTCAGACCAAGTTTCTCTCTTGAAACGCGTTAGTAAATTAATATGTTCTACATCTTCTATTCTATCTATATGAAAGATCTTTGGAAAGACCAGGCCCACATAACACGTGCCATACCAATGGTCAGGCAACCTGTAATAAGCCTTGTTCCCACAAACATAATACACTCCTGGGAAAATTGTATCTTCTCCACCTCTGAAAACCCATCCTGTTGCAATGAAGTATGTATCATGACACTCACTAGTCCCAACAAAATATGTATCATATTGGGATTTCCTTCTTGTAATGCACAGCTTACCCTTCTGTGGTGCATCTAGAGCTAAAGTTGGACTAGCTCCATTTCTCAATTCCTTTCCCATCTCAATGTCCCAAATTGTCTCACTCACTTTATATTTCCCTGCTTTCTCATGCATGCTCAATCTCCTTTCCTCCACCATATTTAGGAAAGCTTTCGCCTCTTCTTTCAGACTGCAAGTTAAATTGTTCTTAAAAATGTAATCTAAAGTTAATTCTTCTTTCTCAATAAAAATCTCACCAAAAATGTTAGCTTCTTTAGCTGGATTCAGCTTTTTGTTCATTGACAATTGCCCAAAAATACTATCTTTGTTAGACATCTCATAATCTATTTTCCCTAACAAATAAAAAACACTACTCAGCACACTACAAGAAATTCCATACGTAGCTGGTAAATGGTGATAAGTAACACCCTCTGAAACGGATGCAGGTAATTGCATACAAACGTAGCAATCCCTAACTTCCATTGTTTTCACATATTCATATAACAATTTTGAAAAAACATTTCTAGAAAAATCATTAATTGACCTATCTTTATGTATGTAAGTATTACTAATTCTAGTTGGAACTACTTTTTGTGAACTCTTCTCTGGATTGGTCACATTCTCTGTATGCATCTCAAATGTACCTATTGTAACTCTAAAAGTAACTAACAAAGCTAAAACACCCCATAGTAACATCAATAATGCAGTACAGCAACAGCACATTCTACACCATCTTTTCAAAAAGGCACATCTACTTTGGTTATTCTCTATGTTAGCCATTTTACTACTTTGACCTTGTCTTTTGACTTAGCCTCTACTACTCCACTACTGAAATTTCTTGAACTCTGTATTTTTCAAACAATTAATTTTCAGACTTTCTTCTTTTCACTTTTCTCCAAAAGATTTCTTCTGTTCACTCAATCCAAGTGAATTCTTCTATTCACTCAATTTGGATACTTGTCATTCTTCACTTCAAATTCTTCGACATCAAATTGTATTAGATCTCCATCAAAATCCTCAGTATCCGACTTTTCATCAATGTCAGTCAAGATTACTTTCCGGATTTCACCAGTATCTTCCTCAACCACTTCACGTATGGCCTCCTCTGGATTTCCCTGACTTTCTGTCTCTTCACCTTCAGACAGTGCCACGTACGTCCATTCCGGCGACCTATACTTCTGGTTAGGTTTTCTTATCCTTTTGATCTCCTCTGGTTCTTTTGACTCTTTTCTCTTTTCACCTCTTGCTGGATTCTGACTCGATACCTCATTCACTTGTTCAGCTTTCGAGGTATTTGCTCTTATCAGTCTATATCTCAGCCTCTTTATTCTGTTGTTAGGCCAAAGATCTCCTCTTATAACCTTTTTCGGCCTTGTTTCTGTATTATTTCGTTCTCCAATCCAAGTTCTCTTTCTCAGAACTCGACCTTCTGATTTCTCATTCTCACTTTCATCTGATTCTGTTTCAAATGCCTCTTGTTCTTCAGCAGTTTTCTTTAGCTCCACAGTCTTTTTCACCACTGTTTGAGACTTCCCTACTTCTGTCCCTCCTCGGGTCTCCGACACGCAATCTTCTTGCTGTCTACTTGTCCTTTCACCTAGCTTGTCAAGAATGTTCCCTACACCTCCTCGGGGGTCTTCCGCAATCTGTCCCTCTCTATCTTCTTCTGACCCTACTTCTTCAGGTACAATCTCAAGTGGTTCTACAATCTCCTCCTCTTCTGATTCAGGAGTAGTCTCTGTGGAATTGCTCTTTTCTCTTCTTTTTCCTTCACTGCTTTTTGGAACTTCAGGCTCTCTTACAGAATCTGATCTCCTTTCTGAGACTCTCAATGGTTCTCTTGAAGCCTTTTCTGCTTCTTTTCTCACTGGTTCTGTGTCTTCATCATCACTAGAATCTGACTCTTCAAAGTACTCCTTACCAGTCCCATCCTTTGGGTTTGGAACTCTCAGAGTATGACTCGCATGTACCCAGTTTTTCACACCAGCACACTTTACTGCAGTTGTCGTAGTCAGAATGACTTGTCTCGGCCTTCCCCACCTTGGAACCAAGCAATTTCTTCTTCTGTGCACCTTAATCCTCACCCAGTCCCCTGGACTCAGATCATGAGCTTGCTTCTTCTCAAGTGTGGTAGCTTCTTCTCCAACCTGGTGAAACACAGAATGAACTGCGTCAGCCAGGCCTTTACAGTAATCCAAAATCATGTAATCAGTTATTGTCATCAACTTATTGACAGGTACATATGCATGTCGCATTGCACGTCCCATTAAGATTTCATGCGGACTTAAACCAGTAGTTCTATCTGGAGTAGATCTAATAGTCATTAGCACTAGAGGCAAGACATCGGGCCATTTCATTCCAGTGGCTAAACACATCTTACCAATCCTGTTCTTGATTGTGCCATTTATCTGCTCAACAACACCAGAAGCCTCTGGTCTGTATGCACAATGTAGCTTCTGCTGTATGCTCAATGCTTCACAAATTAAACTCATGAGTTCATTATAGAAGTGTCCACCTCTATCAGACTCAATCGTTACTGGAAACCCGTACCTAGGAATCAACTCTCTTAAAGTAACTTTGCCACTGTTACTCCATCATTTCTCCTAGTCGGATAGGCCTCCACCCATCTTGAAAACAAACAGACTACCACTAGAACATACCTCAGTCTGTTCACTTGGGGCATTTCAATGAAATCAATCTGCATTCTTGTAAAAGGACCACCTTCTCTACCTATCGTTCCCAGACTCACCACTGTCTTTTTCCCAGTGTTAAATTGCTGGCAAATCAAACATCTTTGACAGATGCTCTCTGCAATTGTCCTGAACTTTGCATTGTACCAGGTTTGCCTAAAAGACCTGATCATCGCATCCCTTCCCAAATGTCCCTGGCCATGATACATCCTTGCCATTGTCGACAGCATAGAGTTTGGCATGACTGGTCTGCCATCTCTATAGACCCAAACATGGTCTGTTTCTCTTGGGGCACAACCTGCCTTGATCCAGTCTTTCTTCTCTTCCTTTCCTGCCTCATCCTGCAACTGTTTCACTTCATCCCACGTCTCTAGGACATTAGTAAACATCACAGAACAAAAAGACATTTCACCTTCTCGTTCCCGATTAATTGACTGGTTATTTTTTGCGCAATACTGAGCAATGTCATTTGCATATCTATTGCCAACTGTCACAAAATCATCTCCTTGTCCATGAGCAGCACATTTCACAACTGCTAACTCTTTAGGCAGCTGTATTGCCTCAAGTAATTTTCCAATCACTTCAGCATTCTTTATTGGAGTCCCACTCGACGTCAAGAAACCTCTCTGCAGCCAAAGCTGGCCAAAATCATGCACAACTCCAAATCCATACTGACTATCAGTTATCACAGTCACTCTCAAATTCTCTCCAATTTTGCAAGTTTTTGTCAATGCCACCAATTCAGCAACTTGTGCAGATTTCACTCCTTTCAATGGTGATGCTTCCATAACCTCTGAAACTTTGCACACTGCATATGCTGCACATAGCACACCCTCATCATTCCTTAGACATGATCCATCCACAAACAGTACATGATCACTCTCAAGCAAGGGAAGATCCCTTATGTCTGGTCTCGGTTTTGTACAATAATCAAGCACATCCAAACAATTGTGATCATCTTCCGTCTTCACACCCACATTTTCAATATCTGGCAACAATGTCGCTGGATTCACATTCACACATCTCTCAAGAGTCACATTTGATGCTCCCAAAATGACTTTTTCATATTTAGTCAGCCGACTATGTGACATGTACTGGGTTCTGCTTCTTGTCAAAAGAATTGCCACATTATGAGGTACGAATACCCTTACAGGATATCCCATTATGATTCCCTCACTCTGTTCCAGGCTTCTGCATGTTGCAGCCACAGATTTCAAACAACCTGGTAAACCTACAGCTACAGGGTCAAGTGTCGATGAGAAGTACGCAATCGGCCTTCTCAGCTGTCCGTGCTTCTGAATTAACACTGAAAGTGCACATCCATTTCTCTCACTGCAGTACAACTCAAACTCTTTTTCATAATCTGGCATACCCAAAGCAGGGGCTTCACACATTCTGCTCTTCAGCTCCTCAAATGCTGCCATTTGTTCTCCATCTAGTTCCAATGTGTCTGTCATCTCACTTTTTGTCAGCTTAATCAGTGGCTTTGCTATCAGAGAAAAATTAATTATCCACTGACGACAATAACCCACCATCCCCAGAAACATTCTCACTTCCCTCTGGGTCTTTGGGGCCTTCATTTCCCTGAAGATTTTGATCCTGTCATCAGTCACTTTTCTCAGACCTTTTTCAATATTGTGTCCAAGATAATGCACCTCTTTCTTGCAGAATTGCAATTTGGCTGGAGATACCTTTAACCCTCCATCTGCCAGATGATTCAGTAAAGCTATGGTATCTACTTCACAAGCTTCACGTGTCTTTGATGCCACAAGCAAGTCATCAATATACTGCACTAGTACTGAGTTTTCAGGCATAATCAAACTCTCCAATGATTTTTTCAATAACTGATTGAATATCGAAGGACTCTCTGTATACCCCTGTGGGATACGACACCATGCTAAAATACGCTGGCCAAACCTAAATGCAAAAATCGGCTGGCTGTCATGATGCAATGGAATTGAAAAGAACGCATGACACAAATCAATCACTGTGTACCACTCAGCATCATGTGAAATGTGATACAAAATCACTGACGGATTTGGCACAATAGGACAACATGCCACTACAATTGGTTGTATGACATAATTTCGAAAGACAAAAATTCGACCTACAAAAATATCGCAACAAAAATATCGTGGTCAAGAATATCGACATCCTATCTACAACATGGTAAGTACAAAAATATCGATAATTTAATATCGATGTCAAAAATATCGTAATTCAAAAATATCGGTTTTTTTTTAGTTTAAAAATATATGTAAAATAAACCAAATAATACTTATAAATCAAAGAAACATAATTAAATATATTGTATAATATGTAAAATTTATAATAAATATATATAATTAAATGAAACTTTAATTAAACATATATATAATATATAATATATACACTTACTTAATAATTACTTTTAATAATAATTTCTATAACATATAAATTATTAAATATTTATTTAAATTACCAATACATCTATACACATAAAACAATAACATTAATAAATATTAAATAATTACATATAGCAAATAATAATCAATAATTTTAATTTGAATAATTTTTATTATTAATTATATATTACAATAGCTAAAATATTACAAAACATATTTAATATCAGACACAATAAAACTACTAGTCCAACTTCAACAAAAACAACAGTAAGGAAAATGTTGGATAGCGTAGGGGTAAAAATATCTATTCCAACTCCCGAGAGTGCAACAGTAGGGAAAACATTGGATAGCGTAGGAGTAAAAATTACTATTCCAACTCCAAAGAGTGCAACAGTAGGGAAAGTGTTGGATAGCGTAGGGGTAAAAATTACTATTCCAACTCCAGAGAGTGCAATAGTAGGGAAAATGTTGGATAGCGTAATAGTAAAAATTACTATTCCCACTCCAGAGAGTGCAATAGTAGGGAAAGTGTTGGATAGCGTAAGGGTAAAAATTACTATTCCCACTCCAGACAGTGCAACAGTAGGGAAAACGTTGGATAGCGTAGGGGTACAAATAACTATTCCAACTCCAAAGAGTGCAACAGTAGGGAAAACGTTGGATAGCATAGGGGTAAAAATTACTATTCCAACTCCAGAGAGTGCAATAGTAGGGAAAGTGTTGGATAGCGTAAGCGTAAAATTTACTATTCCCACTCCAGAGAGTGCAATAGTAGGGAAAGTGTTGGATAGCGTAAGGGTAACATTTACTATTCCCACTCCAGAGAGTGCAACAGTATAGAAAACGTTGGATAGCGTAGGGGTAAAAATAACTATTCCAACTCCAAAGAGTGCAACAGTAGGGAAAACATTGGATAGCGTAGGGGTAAAAATTACTATTCCAACTCCAGAGAGTGCAATAGTAGGGAAAGTGTTGGATAGCGTAAGGGTCAAATTTACTATTCCCACTCCAGAGAATGCAATAGTAGGGAAAGTGTTGGATAGCGGAAGGGTAAAAATTACTATTCCAACTCCAGAGAGTGCAACAGTAGGGAAAACGTTGGATAGCGTAGGGGTAAAAATTACTATTCCCACTCCAGAGAGTGCAATAGTAGGGAAAGTGTTGGATAGCGTAAGGGTAAAAATTACTATTCCCACTCCAGACAGTGCAACAGTAGAGAAAAGGTTGGATAGCGTAGGGGTAAAAATTACTATTCCAACTCCAAAGAGTGCAACAGTAGGGAAAGCGCTGGATAGCGTAGGGGTAAAAATTACTATTCCAACTCCAGAGAGTGCAACAGTAGGGAAAGCGCTGGATAGCGTAGGGGTAAAAATTACTATTCCCACTCCAGATAGTAAAACAGTTGGGAAAGCACTAGATAGCATAGTGATTCTATTAACATTATAACCAATTTAATAATTTCTTATAAAAAAATTGCATGTTAACAATGTTTTAAAAAAAAAAATATTATTAAATACCAATTATGTAAAATAAATATTTAAATAAATAAATTTTAATTACATCCCACACTATTCCCCCTTTAACACACAACACACTACACATAAAAATTCACATAATTAATTTAATTATGAATTAATCACTTAATAAAATTAAATCACCAATTAATTACTAATTAACAATTAATAATTAACTATAACAATAAAGAAATATTATTAATAAACTAATTATAATTTATATAATTAACAAAATAATAAAGTAATTTTACAATTAATAATTAATTAAAAATTAATTAATCTATTAATCACATTAATTACCAATTATTAATTGATTACAAATTAATTAATCATAAATACCAATGAAACAATACATATTAATTCATTAATTATAATTACATTACTTCCCACCCTATTCCCCTATAAACCCACAACCCACTACACATTAAAATTCACATAATTAATTTAATTATCAATTAATCACTTAATAAAATTAAATCACCAATTAATTACTAATTAACAATTAATTAATTAACAATAAATAAATATTAATAATAAACTAATTATAATGTATATAATTAACCAATTAATAAAATAATTGTACAATTAATAATTAATTAACAATTAATTAATCAATTAATTACCAATTATTAATTAATTACCAATTAATTAATCATAAATACCAATTAAACAATACATATTAATTCATTAATTATAATTAAATTACTTCCCACCCTATTCCCCTATAAACCCACAACCCGCTCTGATACTAAAACGCTAAATTAAATGTAAAATAATTATAAATCTCTAAACATTTATTTTTAAATGTATTAAAATACATTACAATAATCTTTCACATACAAATAAAATACATATTAAATGACATTACACTAAATAAATATCGATATTATTGACATCGAAATTTTTACTTACGATATTACTTACATCGATATTAATTACTTCGATATTATTTACTTCGATATTACTTACCTTGGGATCGATATTCTGTCCATCGATATTCTTGACTTCGATATTCTGTACCTACGATATTAAAAACACGATATTATTGTAGGTCGAAATTTAAAACTCGATATTTTGGCTAACCACCACTACAATTTGGTTAACTTTTCTCAAATCTTGTACAATCCTGAACTTCCCATTAGTTTTCTTTAGCCCCATTATCGGTGAATTACACGGGCTACTCAGTAGTTCTCTCAGAACTCCTTGCTGAATCATTTTCTCAATTATAGGAGTTATTCCTTCAATTATTTCTGGTGTCATTTTGTACTGAGGAATGTTAGGATAAGTAATTCCCTCTTTCACTGAAATTTTCACAGGATCTACATTATTCATCAATCCCACATCCTCTCCAGTAAAATCCCAAACTGTCCTTTTCACTGTGTCTCTCAGCTCTCGAGGCAAATCCTCCGGATCAAACACAGCAAATGCTCCAACCATTTCACTCTCTCTATTTCCTAGAGTCATTCGGTACAAAACATCCTCATCTGGTGTCTCAAAAGCTATTCCATCCGGTGTACAGAAAATTGTACAGTTCATCTTACACAATAGATCCCTACCTAACAGGTTCACTGGACTAGTGTCACAGACGATAAATCTGTGCATGTCTGAAAATTTCCCAATTTGTACTCTTACTGGTTCAGTAAGACGTGTCCTGATTTGTGTATTGGCTACACCAACTACTTGGATTGCTTCATCCGAGAGAGGAAGATTTCTAATATCTGTTGACCTGACAGTTGATCTTGTCGCACCTGTGTCTACTAAAAAAGTAACACTTTCTTCATTTATTTTCCCATCTACAAATGGTCCTGCCTGGTCTATTTCTAGAGTTGCACCAAGTATGCACTCTTCCTCCTCTCTTCGGCACCGTCAATAATCACCCTCAGACTCACTCCCTTCATTCTTTAACAAGTACTGTTGTAACTTATTAGAACGCCTTTGTTTGTTTACCTGTTCATCATTCTAGAATCCTGATTGTACTTTTGTGACCCTCTATTCTGCGGCAAGGGCGGTTTTGGCTCTTGACTCTGCTGTCTCACAACTTTCTGTTGTTGCTGCTGTTGATTATTTCCCTCGTTCTGCACCTGTTGATTTAAGGTTTTACCTTCATTATTCACTAATGGTGGATTGGTATATTCTGATCTCCAATGTCCCAGTTGGCCACAGTTGTGACATGGGAACTTCTTTTCGGCTTCCTCAAGATTCCCCTTTCCTTTCCCTGCATACCTGGGCCTATTCCCTGCATTATTTCCTGCACTATTCGCCTGTTCCACCAACGGTGCTTCCTGTCTTTCCGCAACTTTCACTTGTGCCCACATTGCTTTTTCTTTCAGCTTTCTCTGTTTTGCTTCAATTTCATCACTGAAGTATTTTGCATGTCTCAGAATCTCATCTATTTTCTTACTCTGCCAGTCCACTGTGTGCTCACGAATTCTCTCACTAATCTCAGGTCTCAGGCCATATACAAATCTGTATACAAAATGACTCAAATCTTTGTCACCCAGGTGTTCATCTCCACTGAATTGTTTAAACGCCAGTATCAGCCTTTCATAAAAAGCATGAACTGATTATTTTGCTTCCTGTTGTGTTCGGTCTATTTTAACCCAGTCTGTCTCTTTTGCAGGTACTTTACTTTTCAGGTATACCATCACCTGATCATACTTTCTCATTACCTCTGGATCTGGTGCTCCTGTTCTCTGATCTCTTGGATATTCCTCAGTAGGCCAACTCACAACTATTTTACACTCAGTCCACAAGTCTGCTGGAACAATTATATCAAACAGACTATTCAGGTCAATCCACAGCACTTTTGACAATTTCACAAACCTATCTACCTGCCTATACCACTCGACGGGCTTTTCTCTCAGTCGAGTGAAAAGTCCCTTTTCTTGTACCACCTATCCTTCCACTTCTCTACATCACCCCATCTTCGCAACAATGCGACCATTTCTTTAATCTGTCCTGTTCTACCAGTACCATTCAAATTTTCAATGTCTTTGTCTGTAAAATCCATCCTATAAGACTTCTGCAAAGCTTTTACCTTATCAATGTCAACTCCCTGTTCATTCGCTATTGCTCTTAACCTGTCATGTGTATTTCTCGCTCTCCAGGTGATATTTTTGCACATAAATAACAGTTCACCATCATGATGGTTTTTAAGAATTTCTGTAGGAATTGTCCCTGCAACAAGCTCTTCTAATTCCACTCGTAACCTAGCCACATCAATTGCTTGTGAATCTTTATCCCTCTTTTGAAGAACTTTCATCCAATCATTCAAATCTTCAGCTGTTATTTCAGTAGTTTTTCTCACTGGAACCACTTTCTTCTGCGGTTCTAAAATCGGCATTCCTGAACAACTAGCTTCACTAGCATCCAATCTCGAATTAGACTGTACCTCTAATCCTTCACTACATGTGTCATGTCTGGATTGTCTCAGATCACTGTTTTCTGTCCTTCTTCCTGAATCTCCTGAGGGACCAGCTAAACTTGTTATCTTATTCTCAACATATGGAATCACCAAACCATTTTCACCTGTCCTTTGCTTATCAAAAACAGGCATAACTGGACCTATGGTTACAGGCACCGTAACAGCTTCCAGATTCTTTGTCAGCTCTCTAATCTTTTCAGTCAGCTCTGTTGTAGTTCTGGTTAATTCTCTTGTATTCTCGTCACCACATCGATTCTCTCTCTCCCTGAAAGGATTACCACTTCTTAACTCAGGTGTCACATTTTCTGTCTCAATGATACGCAATGTATCTCTTATCGGAGAAACAACTGGTGTACTCTCGTCTGGTTCTGGTCTATATGGAGGTGGTCTCTTGTAAATCATGTCATTCAAGACCTCATCCTCATATTCATTAACTCCATATCTTTTCACTTCTGCCTCAGGAACCCTTTCTGCTCCCTCGTCAACTGTTCTCATAGGATATAATCCCTCTGACATGCTAGCATCTCGCCATCTTTTCATTCGATCATGATGAGTTTCACGATCATGTCTCCTCCCAAACATGTACCTGTAATTTCCTCCAGACCTCTGCTTTTCTCGCTCATGTACTTCCTCTTCCCATTCCACTAAAGCCTCAAACTGTGTCGGCCTTGGTCTTGGGTCAAGACATAACATCTTTTCCCGTAAATTTCTCAACACGGCCAGATTAAATGAACCATGTTCTGGAAATGCTAGAACACCATCTTCCTTGGTATATCTAACCCAATTCTCCAACCATATACAGGTATGATACCCATATCTCGCAGCCATGAAGGATGCAGGTGTTTTCGCTGGAGGTAACAATTCACCCTCTCTTGTTTTAACATCTTTATCCTTGTCGAACCAGTGTTTTATTTTTCCGAACAAAGATTTTTTCTTTTTCTCTTCTTGGTAATACATTTTAGCGTTTACCAAAACTTTCTAATCCCTTCCGTATTACAAATATACAATACGATTTTTCAACCAATAACAGCGCGACTCACACTAACGCACCAATCCTAGCGCGAACACTGTACTGATCTAATATCCAATCAGAGCGCGGTCTATGACGTCAACAGTCGCTGCAGTCTCTCCTGCTCCTGTCTCCTGTCAGTCGTCTACCCTCCTTTACAAAATCTTCTCAGTAGACTTCGTGTCAAATTTCTACAAAATCTATTAGTTACAACATATAAACATCTCCATTGTCTGCTTCGCTAACCACAGAATAGTAAAGTAAATCTATTTCACAAGAGTCCCGTTGACACAGTAGCACATCCCTCTACTCTGCCCTTCTATCATGCATTCATTAACTGTTTTCTCTAGGACTTGTCCAAAGAGTCTTACAATCAACTAAATGCCTATACATTCACGCACATTCATACAAGAAAATGATGTAGTACATACACACAGAATCCTTCCCGAGAACAGCGAACAATCTGTCCCGCTACAGAATTATAACACACGTTAACCAAGCAGCTTACCTCTGCTCAGTCCTTCTAACAAGCTCAGAGAATACCTATTACTTCTCCCGCAATAAGCTTTAACGGTGAACCTTACGGATCCCTGGGACTTAAGACCAGAGTTTCATAGATAACCTTCACTACCATACGCACTCCTTATATACCAGAAATATATCCCTAATAGTAACACACGACGATGTCACTGATTCCGAACCCAGACAATGTGACGCGCAACTTCAATTGGCACACGTTTTTCCTACAATCCCGTCTTTCCCGAGAGCAGTATATATTTCCCTCTGCCCTACTACGGAACTGCTACTAGCTCCCAAGTTCCAGAAGCACTACATTTAACTCAACATGACGACTCCAACATATAGTATTAGTACATATACCAACATCAATCAATAATCAATAAGCCAATATACAAGCAATCTAATCAGATCAAAACAATCATCAATAACCATCCAACTCTGCTACCAGGAAATTGGTGCAGATCGGGGTGTACAAAATCTCCCTACTTCCACGGATAGAGTAATTTCACAGTTACACGCACATACATTCATCATACACTAGGGCCCATTTCACTAACATACGCTCAAATAGTCTACCAACACTGAACCTGTGGAAAGAAAACGCCTAAACACCCTGCATCTACACTGAGGTCGATAAGACCTAGTTATTGTAACTGTCCTGAATCATGATCTAAACAATCTATATAATAATAATCAAAAATAGAGTACTCAATAATTGACAAGAAATAACCACCAACGCTGTATTTAAAATTATGATGCTTTATCTAAAAATTAGTCAAGAAAATCAATCAGAGTAAATCATTTTTCTCATAATTACCTATTCTAGCTAAATGTCAGAATGGGTCAGGACAGGTCTCTCAGTAGAAGTCTCCCGAGTCGCCGTCCTCACAGCATAGATCCTCACCAACGCAGGTTTGGGAAGAAGTGGCCTTAGACCCTCTCTAGGCTAACAATATTTATAATGTTTTAAACAAAAGAAAGCAACATAAAATGTTTTAGATATCCGCTGAACCGCTGAGCAGAGCGAGCAGGAAAGGATGTAGCATCGCTACATTTGGAAAATCTCCGCTCAGAAAAAATCACAAAAATAAAAAGACAGAACAGGAACTAAAAATTAAAAAGTATCCCTTCACGTTCGTATTTCCTCGGAACCAACATCATGATCTCAGAGTTCATTCATTATGGCTCCTTTGTCCTCCAAGGTTACTCAAATGTATCTGGAGGCTTGCCCAGAACTGCTGCTGTCCTCACGGAAAATTTTAACCAGGCGAAGACTGTGGTCAGATGACTCCCAACCATGTTCAGCAAGGCCTTCTCATCACAATCCCTCACTCGAGGCCAGGCTGCAAACGGCAGCCATTTTATTCTAGGCCAAAACGTACCATCTTAATTAAAAGAGACAAAAACAACGTTACCACAGCATAGTGATTAAACAGTGTTAACCCCACTAATACCCTTATGTGTATGTAATTATCTAGCCTTTGCAACACAGAAAAGCATTCATTCAAAAGCATTTCGTGCTTTAAAATAAACAGCACTCAGCAACGTTTATTTAATAAAACATGCACATTATTAATAAGCAAACAAAAGCATTCCCACGTCTCGTTTTTCTCTCATTAGTACGTATTGGTTAGTTAAAACATTTACACAAAACAAATAATTAATAATTAAAATTAATAATTTTAATTTCACCACGTATAGACAACTGAAGCTTCAAAACCCGATAAATTTTCAACAGAAAACTCTGCTCCAGCAATCCCCCCTTTGGTGATATTATCACCAAATAAACAATCCCAAAAAAAAAAAAAAATAGTGAAATTTGATCCCAATTTTTAGGAGAAACTGGAAATGTCTTTTTCTCCTTACACAACACTACACACCAGACACCCTTTCATCATCCCTCTTTGTTTCCAGATAAACACTCGCCCTCAATTCTTCTAATTCTATTTCTTGTGGTTCTCTTTTCAACCTTTTATTTCTCTTTATGAAATTATTTTTCCCTCCCCTGTTTTTACAACACACACACCAATCTTAGTATCAATAAAGCAACAATTATACAAGTTAAAGGAAACAATATCTTACCTATAATAGTACTACCTATTTTTGCAATAAAATTCTTAACAGCAACTATTTTATTAGCTATTTTAGTCCAAATACTTTCAGCTTCCAGTGGTACTAATTCTTCATGCAAATCAGTAATATTTTTGATATAGACCTTCAGGTCTTTGCTTTCGTCAGGAATGTAAGTGCAACAATGTTGAACTTTCAGCATTCCACAAACTCCACCCTCCTTAGCTAATAGAATATCAAGGGCAAGTCGATTTTGCATAGACATGGCACGTACGGCAATCAACTCCGTATTCACCAAAAGAAACCCTCCAGCGGTATTTGTCGATAAACGATCCACCACTGTTGACAGTTTCCGAATTCCATAAGCATTCAAAGAAATTCCCACTGCTGGAATTAAAGCTCCAAAAATGTCACCCACTATTTCAGACCAAGTTTCTCTCTTGAAACGCGTTAGTAAATTAATATGTTCTACATCTTCTATTCTATCTATATGAAAGATCTTTGGAAAGACCAGGCCCACATAACACGTGCCATACCAATGGTCAGGCAACCTGTAATAAGCCTTGTTCCCACAAACATAATACACTCCTGGGAAAATTGTATCTTCTCCACCTCTGAAACCCCATCCTGTTGCAATGAAGTATGTATCATGACACTCACTAGTCCCAACAAAATATGTATCATATTGGGATTTCCTTCTTGTAATGCACAGCTTACCCTTCTGTGGTGCATCTAGAGCTAAAGTTGGACTAGCTCCATTTCTCAATTCCTTTCCCATCTCAATGTCCCAAATTGTCTCACTCACTTTATATTTCCCTGCTTTCTCATGCATGCTCAATCTCCTTTCCTCCACCATATTTAGGAAAGCTTTCGCCTCTTCTTTCAGACTGCAAGTTAAATTGTTCTTAAAAATGTAATCTAAAGTTAATTCTTCTTTCTCAATAAAAATCTCACCAAAAATGTTAGCTTCTTTAGCTGGATTCAGCTTTTTGTTCATTGACAATTGCCCAAAAATACTATCTTTGTTAGACATCTCATAATCTATTTTCCCTAACAAATAAAAAACACTACTCAGCACACTACAAGAAATTCCATACGTAGCTGGTAAATGGTGATAAGTAACACCCTCTGAAACGGATGCAGGTAATTGCATACAAACGTAGCAATCCCTAACTTCCATTGTTTTCACATATTCATATAACAATTTTGAAAAAACATTTCTAGAAAAATCATTAATTGACCTATCTTTATGTATGTAAGTATTACTAATTCTAGTTGGAACTACTTTTTGTGAACTCTTCTCTGGATTGGTCACATTCTCTGTATGCATCTCAAATGTACCTATTGTAACTCTAAAAGTAACTAACAAAGCTAAAACACCCCATAGTAACATCAATAATGCAGTACAGCAACAGCACATTCTACACCATCTTTTCAAAAAGGCACATCTACTTTGGTTATTCTCTATGTTAGCCATTTTACTACTTTGACCTTGTCTTTTGACTTAGCCTCTACTACTCCACTACTGAAATTTCTTGAACTCTGTATTTTTCAAACAATTAATTTTCAGACTTTCTTCTTTTCACTTTTCTCCAAAAGATTTCTTCTGTTCACTCAATCCAAGTGAATTCTTCTATTCACTCAATTTGGATACTTGTCATTCTTCACTTCAAATTCTTCGACATCAAATTGTATTAGATCTCCATCAAAATCCTCAGTATCCGACTTTTCATCAATGTCAGTCAAGATTACTTTCCGGATTTCACCAGTATCTTCCTCAACCACTTCACGTATGGCCTCCTCTGGATTTCCCTGACTTTCTGTCTCTTCACCTTCAGACAGTGCCACGTACGTCCATTCCGGCGACCTATACTTCTGGTTAGGTTTTCTTATCCTTTTGATCTCCTCTGGTTCTTTTGACTCTTTTCTCTTTTCACCTCTTGCTGGATTCTGACTCGATACCTCATTCACTTGTTCAGCTTTCGAGGTATTTGCTCTTATCAGTCTATATCTCAGCCTCTTTATTCTGTTGTTAGGCCAAAGATCTCCTCTTATAACCTTTTTCGGCCTTGTTTCTGTATTATTTCTTTCTCCAATCCAAGTTCTCTTTCTCAGAACTCGACCTTCTGATTTCTCATTCTCACTTTCATCTGATTCTGTTTCAAATGCCTCTTGTTCTTCAGCAGTTTTCTTTAGCTCCACAGTCTTTTTCACCACTGTTTGAGACTTCCCTACTTCTGTCCCTCCTCGGGTCTCCGACACGCAATCTTCCTGCTGTCTACTTGTCCCTTCACCTAGCTTGTCAAGAATGTTCCCTACACCTCCTCGGGCGTCTTCCGCAATCTGTCCCTCTCTATCTTCTTCTGACCCTACTTCTTCAGGTACAATCTCAAGTGGTTCTACAATCTCCTCCTCTTCTGATTCAGGAGTAGTCTCTGTGGAATTGCTCTTTTCTCTTCTTTTTCCTTCACTGCTTTTTGGAACTTCAGGCTCTCTTACAGAATCTGATCTCCTTTCTGAGACTCTCAATGGTTCTCTTGAAGCCTTTTCTGCTTCTTTTCTCACTGGTTCTGTGTCTTCATCATCACTAGAATCTGACTCTTCAAAGTACTCCTTACCAGTCCCATCCTTTGGGTTTGGAACTCTCAGAGTATGACTCGCATGTACCCAGTTTTTCACACCAGCACACTTTACTGCAGTTGTCGTAGTCAGAATGACTTGTCTCGGCCTTCCCCACCTTGGAACCAAGCAATTTCTTCTTCTGTGCACCTTAATCCTCACCCAGTCCCCTGGACTCAGATCATGAGCTTGCTTCTTCTCAAGTGTGGTAGCTTCTTCTCCAACCTGGTGAAACACAGAATGAACTGCGTCAGCCAGGCCTTTACAGTAATCCAAAATCATGTCATCAGTTATTGTCATCAACTTATTGACAGGTACATATGCATGTCGCATTGCACGTCCCATTAAGATTTCATGCGGACTTAAACCAGTAGTTCTATCTGGAGTAGATCTAATAGTCATTAGCACTAGAGGCAAGACATCGGGCCATTTCATTCCAGTGGCTAAACACATCTTACCAATCCTGTTCTTGATTGTGCCATTTATCTGCTCAACAACACCAGAAGCCTCTGGTCTGTATGCACAATGTAGCTTCTGCTGTATGCTCAATGCTTCACAAATTAAACTCATGAGTTCATTATAGAAGTGTCCACCTCTATCAGACTCAATCGTTACTGGAAACCCGTACCTAGGAATCAACTCTCTTAACAGTAACTTTGCCACTGTTACTCCATCATTTCTCCTAGTCGGATAGGCCTCCACCCATCTTGAAAACAAACAGACTACCACTAGAACATACCTCAGTCTGTTCACTTGGGGCATTTCAATGAAATCAATCTGCATTCTTGTAAAAGGACCACCTTCTCTACCTATCGTTCCCAGACTCACCACTGTCTTTTTCCCAGTGTTAAATTGCTGGCAAATCAAACATCTTTGACAGATGCTCTCTGCAATTGTCCTGAACTTTGCATTGTACCAGGTTTGCCTAAAAGACCTGATCATCGCATCCCTTCCCAAATGTCCCTGGCCATGATACATCCTTGCCATTGTCGACAGCATAGAGTTTGGCATGACTGGTCTGCCATCTCTATAGACCCAAACATGGTCTGTTTCTCTTGGGGCACAACCTGCCTTGATCCAGTCTTTCTTCTCTTCCTTTCCTGCCTCATCCTGCAACTGTTTCACTTCATCCCACGTCTCTAGGACATTAGTAAACATCACAGAACAAAAAGACATTTCACCTTCTCGTTCCCGATTAATTGACTGGTTATTTTTTGCGCAATACTGAGCAATGTCATTTGCATATCTATTGCCAACTGTCACAAAATCATCTCCTTGTCCATGAGCAGCACATTTCACAACTGCTAACTCTTTAGGCAGCTGTATTGCCTCAAGTAATTTTCCAATCACTTCAGCATTCTTTATTGGAGTCCCACTCGACGTCAAGAAACCTCTCTGCAGCCAAAGCTGGCCAAAATCATGCACAACTCCAAATCCATACTGACTATCAGTTATCACAGTCACTCTCAAATTCTCTCCAATTTTGCAAGTTTTTGTCAATGCCACCAATTCAGCAACTTGTGCAGATTTCACTCCTTTCAATGGTGATGCTTCCATAACCTCTGAAACTTTGCACACTGCATATGCTGCACATAGCACACCCTCATCATTCCTTAGACATGATCCATCCACAAACAGTACATGATCACTCTCAAGCAAGGGAAGATCCCTTATGTCTGGTCTCGGTTTTGTACAATAATCAAGCACATCCAAACAATTGTGATCATCTTCCGTCTTCACACCCACATTTTCAATATCTGGCAACAATGTCGCTGGATTCACATTCACACATCTCTCAAGAGTCACATTTGATGCTCCCAAAATGACTTTTTCATATTTAGTCAGCCGACTATGTGACATGTACTGGGTTCTGCTTCTTGTCAAAAGAATTGCCACATTATGAGGTACGAATACCCTTACAGGATATCCCATTATGATTCCCTCACTCTGTTCCAGGCTTCTGCATGTTGCAGCCACAGATTTCAAACAACCTGGTAAACCTACAGCTACAGGGTCAAGTGTTGATGAGAAGTACGCAATCGGCCTTCTCAGCTGTCCGTGCTTCTGAATTAACACTGAAAGTGCACATCCATTTCTCTCACTGCAGTACAACTCAAACTCTTTTTCATAATCTGGCATACCCAAAGCAGGGGCTTCACACATTCTGCTCTTCAGCTCCTCAAATGCTGCCATTTGTTCTCCATCTAGTTCCAATGGGTCTGTCATCTCACTTTTTGTCAGCTTAATCAGTGGCTTTGCTATCAGAGAAAAATTAATTATCCACTGACGACAATAACCCACCATCCCCAGAAACATTCTCACTTCCCTCTGGGTCTTTGGGGCCTTCATTTCCCTGAAGATTTTGATCCTGTCATCAGTCACTTTTTCTCAGACCTTTTTCAATATTGTGTCCAAGATAATGCACCTCTTTCTTGCAGAATTGCAATTTGGCTGGAGATACCTTTAACCCTCCATCTGCCAGATGATTCAGTAAAGCTATGGTATCTACTTCACAAGCTTCACGTGTCTTTGATGCCACAAGCAAGTCATCAATATACTGCACTAGTACTGAGTTTTCAGGCATAATCAAACTCTCCAATGATTTTTTCAATAACTGATTGAATATCGAAGGACTCTCTGTATACCCCTGTGGGATACGACACCATGCTAAAATACGCTGGCCAAACCTAAATGCAAAAATCGGCTGGCTGTCATGATGCAATGGAATTGAAAAGAACGCATGACACAAATCAATCACTGTGTACCACTCAGCATCATGTGAAATCTGATACAAAATCACTGACGGATTTGGCACAATAGGACAACATGCCACTACAATTTGGTTAACTTTTCTCAAATCTTGTACAATCCTGAACTTCCCATTAGGTTTCTTTAGCCCCATTATCGGTGAATTACACGGGCTACTCAGTAGTTCTCTCAGAACTCCTTGCTGAATCATTTTCTGAATTATAGGAGTTATTCCTTCAATTATTTCTGGTGTCATTTTGTACTGAGGAATGTTAGGATAAGTAATTCCCTCTTTCACTGAAATTTTCACAGGATCTACATTATTCATCAATCCCACATCCTCTCCAGTAAAATCCCAAACTGTCCTTTTCACTGTGTCTCTCAGCTCTCGAGGCAAATCCTCCGGATCAAACACAGCAAATGCTCCAACCATTTCACTCTCTCTATTTCCTAGAGTCATTCGGTACAAAACATCCTCATCTGGTGTCTCAAAAGCTATTCCATCCGGTGTACAGAAAATTGTACAGTTGATCTTACACAATAGATCCCTACCTAACAGGTTCACTGGACTAGTGTCACAGACGATAAATCTGTGCATGTCTGAAAATTTCCCTATTTGTACTCTTACTGGTTCAGTAAGACGTGTCCTGATTTGTGTATTGGCTACACCAACTACTTGGATTGCTTCATCCGAGAGAGGAAGATTTCTAATATCTGTTGACCTGACAGTTGATCTTGTCGCACCTGTGTCTACTAAAAAAGTAACACTTTCTTCATTTATTTTCCCATCTACAAATGGTCCTGCCTGGTCTATTTCTAGAGTTGCACCAAGTATGCACTCTTCCTCCTCTCTTCGGCACCGTCAATAATCACCCTCAGACTCACTCCCTTCACTCTTTAACAAGTACTGTTGTACCTTATTAGAACGTCTTGGTTTGTTTACCTGCTCATCATTCTAGAATCCTGAATCCTGATTGTACTTTTGTGACCCTCTATTCTGCGGCAAGGGCGGTTTTGGCTCTTGACTCTGCTGTCTCACAACTTTCTGTTGTTGCTGCTGTTGATTATTTCCCTCGTTCTGCACCTGTTGATTTAAGGTTTTACCTTCATTATTCACTAATGGTGGATTGGTACATTCTGATCTCCAATGTCCCAGTTGGCCACAGTTGTGACATGGGAACTTCTTTTTGGCTTCCTCAAGATTCCCCTTTCCTTTCCCTGCATACCTGGGCCTATTCCCTGCATTATTTCCTGCACTATTCGCCTGTTCCACCAACTGTGCTTCCTGTCTTTCCGCAACTTTCACTTGTGCCCACATTGCTTTTTCTTTCAGCTTTCTCTGTTTTGCTTCAATTTCATCACTGAAGTATTTTGCATGTCTCAGAATTTCATCTACTTTCTTACTCTGCCAGTCCACTGTGTGCTCACGAATTCTCTCACTAATCTCAGGTCTCAGGCCATATACAAATCTGTATACAAAATGACTCAAATCTTTGTCACCCAGGTGTTCATCTCCACTGAATTGTTTAAACGCCAGTATCAGCCTTTCATAAAAAGCATGAACTGATTATTTTGCTTCCTGTTGTGTTCGGTCTATTTTAACCCAGTCTGTCTCTTTTGCAGGTACTTTACTTTTCAGGTATACCATCACCTGATCATACTTTCTCATTACCTCTGGATCTGGTGCTCCTGTTCTCTGATCTCTTGGATATTCCTCAGTAGGCCAACTCACAACTATTTTACACTCAGTCCACAAGTCTGCTGGAACAATTATATCAAACAGACTATTCAGGTCAATCCACAGCACTTTTGACAATTTCACAAACCTATCTACCTGCCTATACCACTCGACAGGCTTTTCTCTCAGTCGAGGGAAATCATTCGTAAATGATAAAATATCCTGTCTGGTCCATGGAACATGTACATATCCTCCTCCAGGTATTTCTCTCATAGGATAAGTATCCACTGGTTTCTCCTTTTCTCTCACAGGAAATGCTGAATAAGTTCTATCTCCTGATTCTTCCCTTTTCTTGTACCACCTATCCTTCCACTTCTCTACATCACCCCATCTTCGCAACAATGCGACCATTTCTTTAATCTGTCCTGTTCTACCAGCACCATTCAGATTTTCAATATCTTTGTCTGTAAAATCCATCCTATAAGACTTCTGCAAAGCTTTTACCTTATCAATGTCAACTCCCTGTTCATTCGCTATTGCTCTTAACCTGTCATGTGTATTTCTCGCTCTCCAGGTGATATTTTTGCACATAAATAACAGTTCACCATCATGATGGTTTTTAAGAATTTCTGTAGGAATTGTCCCTGCAACAAGCTCTTCTAATTCCACTCGTAACCTAGCCACATCAATTGCTTGTGAATCTTTATCCCTCTTTTGAAGAACTTTCATCCAATCATTCAAATCTTCAGCTGTTATTTCAGTAGTTTTTCTCACTGGAACCACTTTCTTCTGCGGTTCTAAAATCGGCATTCCTGAACAACTAGCTTCACTAGCATCCAATCTCGAATTAGACTGTACCTCTAATCCTTCACTACATGTGTCATGTCTGGATTGTCTCAGATCACTGTTTTCTGTCCTTCTTCCTGAATCTCCTGAGGGACCAGCTAAACTTGTTATCTTATTCTCAACATATGGAATCACCAAACCATTTTCACCTGTCCTTTGCTTATCAAAAACAGGCATAACTGGATCTATGGTTACAGGCACCGTAACAGCTTCCAGATTCTTTGTCAGCTCTCTAATCTTTTCAGTCAGCTCTGTTGTAGTTCTGGTTAATTCTCTTGTATTCTCGTCACCACATCGATTCTCTCTCTCCCTGAAAGGATTACCACTTCTTAACTCAGGTGTCACATTTTCTGTCTCAATGATACGCAATGTATCTCTTATCGGAGAAACAACTGGTGTACTCTCATCTGGTTCTGGTCTATATGGAGGTGGTCTCTTGTAAATCATGTCATTCAAGACCTCATCCTCATATTCATTAACTCCATATCTTTTCACTTCTGCCTCAGGAACCCTTTCTGCTCCCTCGTCAACTGTTCTCATAGGATATAATCCCTCTGACATGCTAGCATCTCGCCATCTTTTCATTCGATCATGATGAGTTTCACGATCATGTCTCCTCCCAAACATGTACCTGTAATTTCCTCCAGACCTCTGCTTTTCTCGCTCATGTACTTCCTCTTCCCATTCCACTAAAGCCTCAAACTGTGTCGGCCTTGGTCTTGGGTCAAGACATAACATCTTTTCCCGTAAATTTCTCAACACGGCCAGATTAAATGAACCATGTTCTGGAAATGCTAGAACACCATCTTCCTTGGTATATCTAACCCAATTCTCCAACCATATACAGGTATGATACCCATATCTCGCAGCCATGAAGGATGCAGGTGTTTTCGCTGGAGGTAACAATTCACCCTCTCTTGTTTTAACATCTTTATCCTTGTCGAACCAGTGTTTTATTTTTCCGAACAAAGATTTTTTCTTTTTCTCTTCTTGGTAATACATTTTAGCGTTTACCAAAACTTTCTAATCCCTTCCGTATTACAAATATACAATACGATTTTTCAACCAATAACAGCGCGACTCACACTAACGCACCAATCCTAGCGCGAACACTGTACTGATCTAATATCCAATCAGAGCGCGGTCTATGACGTCAACAGTCGCTGCAGTCTCTCCTGCTCCTGTCTCCTGTCAGTCGTCTACCCTCCTTTACAAAATCTTCTCAGTAGACTTCGTGTCAAATTTCTACAAAATCTATTAGTTACAACATATAAACATCTCCATTGTCTGCTTCGCTAACCACAGAATAGTAAAGTAAATCTATTTCACAAGAGTCCCGTTGACACAGTAGCACATCCCTCTACTCTGCCCTTCTATCATGCATTCATTAACTGTTTTCTCTAGGACTTGTCCAAAGAGTCTTACAATCAACTAAATGCCTATACATTCACGCACATTCATACAAGAAAATGATGTAGTACATACACACAGAATCCTTCCCGAGAACAGCGAACAATCTGTCCCGCTACAGAATTATAACACACGTTAACCAAGCAGCTTACCTCTGCTCAGTCCTTCTAACAAGCTCAGAGAATACCTATTACTTCTCCCGCAATAAGCTTTAACGGTGAACCTTACGGATCCCTGGGACTTAAGACCAGAGTTTCATAGATAACCTTCACTACCATACGCACTCCTTATATACCAGAAATATATCCCTAATAGTAACACACGACGATGTCACTGATTCCGAACCCAGACAATGTGACGCGCAACTTCAATTGGCACACGTTTTTCCTACAATCCCGTCTTTCCCGAGAGCAGTATATATTTCCCTCTGCCCTACTACGGAACTGCTACTAGCTCCCAAGTTCCAGAAGCACTACATTTAACTCAACATGACGACTCCAACATATAGTATTAGTACATATACCAACATCAATCAATAATCAATAAGCCAATATACAAGCAATCTAATCAGATCAAAACAATCATCAATAACCATCCAACTCTGCTACCAGGAAATTGGTGCAGATCGGGGTGTACAAAATCTCCCTACTTCCATGGATAGAGTAATTTCACAGTTACACGCACATACATTCATCATACACTAGGGCCCATTTCACTAACATACGCTCAAATAGTCTACCAACACTGAACCTGTGGAAAGAAAACGCCTAAACACCCTGCATCTACACTGAGGTCGATAAGACCTAGTTATTGTAACTGTCCTGAATCATGATCTAAACAATCTATATAATAATAATCAAAAATAGAGTACTCAATAATTGACAAGAAATAACCACCAACGCTGTATTTAAAATTATGATGCTTTATCTAAAAATTAGTCAAGAAAATCAATCAGAGTAAATCATTTTTCTCATAATTACCTATTCTAGCTAAATGTCAGAATGGGTCAGGACAGGTGTCTCAGTAGAAGTCTCCCGAGTCGCCGTCCTCACAGCATAGATCCTCACCAACGCAGGTTTGGCAAGAAGTGGCCTTAGACCCTCTCTAGGCTAACAATATTTATAATGTTTTAAACAAAAGAAAGCAACATAAAATGTTTTAGATATCCGCTGAACCGCTGAGCAGAGCGAGCAGGAAAGGATGTAGCATCGCTACATTTGGAAAATCTCCGCTCAGAAAAAATCACAAAAATAAAAAGACAGAACAGGAACTAAAAATTAAAAAGTATCCCTTCACGTTCGTATTTCCTCGGAACCAACATCATGATCTCAGAGTTCATTCATTATGGCTCCTTTGTCCTCCAAGGTTACTCAAATGTATCTGGAGGCTTGCCCAGAACTGCTGCTGTCCTCACGGAAAATTTTAACCAGGCGAAGACTGTGGTCAGATGACTCCCAACCATGTTCAGCAAGGCCTTCTCATCACAATCCCTCACTCGAGGCCAGGCTGCAAACGGCAGCCATTTTATTCTAGGCCAAAACGTACCATCTTAATTAAAAGAGACAAAAACAACGTTACCACAGCATAGTGATTAAACAGTGTTAACCCCACTAATACCCTTATGTGTATGTAATTATCTAGCCTTTGCAACACAGAAAAGCATTCATTCAAAAGCATTTCGTGCTTTAAAATAAACAGCACTCAGCAACGTTTATTTAATAAAACATGCACATTATTAATAAGCAAACAAAAGCATTCCCACGTCTCGTTTTTCTCTCATTAGTACGTATTGGTTAGTTAAAACATTTACACAAAACAAATAATTAATAATTAAAATTAATAATTTTAATTTCACCACGTATAGACAACTGAAGCTTCAAAACCCGATAAATTTTCAACAGAAAACTCTGCTCCAGCAATCCCCCCTTTGGTGATATTATCACCAAATAAACAATCCCAAAAAAAAAAAAAAATAGTGAAATTTGATCCCAATTTTTAGGAGAAACTGGAAATGTCTTTTTCTCCTTACACAACACTACACACCAGACACCCTTTCATCATCCCTCTTTGTTTCCAGATAAACACTCGCCCTCAATTCTTCTAATTCTATTTCTTGTGGTTCTCTTTTCAACCTTTTATTTCTCTTTATGAAATTATTTTTCCCTCCCCTGTTTTTACAACACACACACCAATCTTAGTATCAATAAAGCAACAATTATACAAGTTAAAGGAAACAATATCTTACCTATAATAGTACTACCTATTTTTGCAATAAAATTCTTAACAGCAACTATTTTATTAGCTATTTTAGTCCAAATACTTTCAGCTTCCAGTGGTACTAATTCTTCATGCAAATCAGTAATATTTTTGATATAGACCTTCAGGTCTTTGCTTTCGTCAGGAATGTAAGTGCAACAATGTTGAACTTTCAGCATTCCACAAACTCCACCCTCCTTAGCTAATAGAATATCAAGGGCAAGTCGATTTTGCATAGACATGGCACGTACGGCAATCAACTCCGTATTCACCAAAAGAAACCCTCCAGCGGTATTTGTCGATAAACGATCCACCACTGTTGACAGTTTCCGAATTCCATAAGCATTCAAAGAAATTCCCACTGCTGGAATTAAAGCTCCAAAAATGTCACCCACTATTTCAGACCAAGTTTCTCTCTTGAAATGCGTTAGTAAATTAATATGTTCTACATCTTCTATTCTATCTATATGAAAGATCTTTGGAAAGACCAGGCCCACATAACACGTGCCATACCAATGGTCAGGCAACCTGTAATAAGCCTTGTTCCCACAAACATAATACACTCCTGGGAAAATTGTATCTTCTCCACCTCTGAAACCCCATCCTGTTGCAATGAAGTATGTATCATGACACTCACTAGTCCCAACAAAATATGTATCATATTGGGATTTCCTTCTTGTAATGCACAGCTTACCCTTCTGTGGTGCATCTAGAGCTAAAGTTGGACTAGCTCCATTTCTCAATTCCTTTCCCATCTCAATGTCCCAAATTGTCTCACTCACTTTATATTTCCCTGCTTTCTCATGCATGCTCAATCTCCTTTCCTCCACCATATTTAGGAAAGCTTTCGCCTCTTCTTTCAGACTGCAAGTTAAATTGTTCTTAAAAATGTAATCTAAAGTTAATTCTTCTTTCTCAATAAAAATCTCACCAAAAATGTTAGCTTCTTTAGCTGGATTCAGCTTTTTGTTCATTGAGAATTGCCCAAAAATACTATCTTTGTTAGACATCTCATAATCTATTTTCCCTAACAAATAAAAAACACTACTCAGCACACTACAAGAAATTCCATACGTAGCTGGTAAATGGTGATAAGTAACACCCTCTGAAACGGATGCAGGTAATTGCATACAAACGTAGCAATCCCTAACTTCCATTGTTTTCACATATTCATATAACAATTTTGAAAAAACATTTCTAGAAAAATCATTAATTGACCTATCTTTATGTATGTAAGTATTACTAATTCTAGTTGGAACTACTTTTTGTGAACTCTTCTCTGGATTGGTCACATTCTCTGTATGCATCTCAAATGTACCTATTGTAACTCTAAAAGTAACTAACAAAGCTAAAACACCCCATAGTAACATCAATAATGCAGTACAGCAACAGCACATTCTACACCATCTTTTCAAAAAGGCACATCTACTTTGGTTATTCTCTATGTTAGCCATTTTACTACTTTGACCTTGTCTTTTGACTTAGCCTCTACTACTCCACTACTGAAATTTCTTGAACTCTGTATTTTTCAAACAATTAATTTTCAGACTTTCTTCTTTTCACTTTTCTCCAAAAGATTTCTTCTGTTCACTCAATCCAAGTGAATTCTTCTATTCACTCAATTTGGATACTTGTCATTCTTCACTTCAAATTCTTCGACATCAAATTGTATTAGATCTCCATCAAAATCCTCAGTATCCGACTTTTCATCAATGTCAGTCAAGATTACTTTCCGGATTTCACCAGTATCTTCCTCAACCACTTCACGTATGGCCTCCTCTGGATTTCCCTGACTTTCTGTCTCTTCACCTTCAGACAGTGCCACGTACGTCCATTCCGGCGACCTATACTTCTGGTTAGGTTTTCTTATCCTTTTGATCTCCTCTGGTTCTTTTGACTCTTTTCTCTTTTCACCTCTTGCTGGATTCTGACTCGATACCTCATTCACTTGTTCAGCTTTCGAGGTATTTGCTCTTATCAGTCTATATCTCAGCCTCTTTATTCTGTTGTTAGGCCAAAGATCTCCTCTTATAACCTTTTTCGGCCTTGTTTCTGTATTATTTCTTTCTCCAATCCAAGTTCTCTTTCTCAGAACTCGACCTTCTGATTTCTCATTCTCACTTTCATCTGATTCTGTTTCAAATGCCTCTTGTTCTTCAGCAGTTTTCTTTAGCTCCACAGTCTTTTTCACCACTGTTTGAGACTTCCCTACTTCTGTCCCTCCTCGGGTCTCCGACACGCAATCTTCTTGCTGTCTACTTGTCCCTTCACCTAGCTTGTCAAGAATGTTCCCTACACCTCCTCGGGCGTCTTCCGCAATCTGTCCCTCTCTATCTTCTTCTGACCCTACTTCTTCAGGTACAATCTCAAGTGGTTCTACAATCTCCTCCTCTTCTGATTCAGGAGTAGTCTCTGTGGAATTGCTCTTTTCTCTTCTTTTTCCTTCACTGCTTTTTGGAACTTCAGGCTCTCTTACAGAATCTGATCTCCTTTCTGAGACTCTCAATGGTTCTCTTGAAGCCTTTTCTGCTTCTTTTCTCACTGGTTCTGTGTCTTCATCATCACTAGAATCTGACTCTTCAAAGTACTCCTTACCAGTCCCATCCTTTGGGTTTGGAACTCTCAGAGTATGACTCGCATGTACCCAGTTTTTCACACCAGCACACTTTACTGCAGTTGTCGTAGTCAGAATGACTTGTCTCGGCCTTCCCCACCTTGGAACCAAGCAATTTCTTCTTCTGTGCACCTTAATCCTCACCCAGTCCCCTGGACTCAGATCATGAGCTTGCTTCTTCTCAAGTGTGGTAGCTTCTTCTCCAACCTGGTGAAACACAGAATGAACTGCGTCAGCCAGGCCTTTACAGTAATCCAAAATCATGTCATCAGTTATTGTCATCAACTTATTGACAGGTACATATGCATGTCGCATTGCACGTCCCATTAAGATTTCATGCGGACTTAAACCAGTAGTTCTATCTGGAGTAGATCTAATAGTCATTAGCACTAGAGGCAAGACATCGGGCCATTTCATTCCAGTGGCTAAACACATCTTACCAATCCTGTTCTTGATTGTGCCATTTATCTGCTCAACAACACCAGAAGCCTCTGGTCTGTATGCACAATGTAGCTTCTGCTGTATGCTCAATGCTTCACAAATTAAACTCATGAGTTCATTATAGAAGTGTCCACCTCTATCAGACTCAATCGTTACTGGAAACCCGTACCTAGGAATCAACTCTCTTAACAGTAACTTTGCCACTGTTACTCCATCATTTCTCCTAGTCGGATAGGCCTCCACCCATCTTGAAAACAAACAGACTAACACTAGAACATACCTCAGTCTGTTCACTTGGGGCATTTCAATGAAATCAATCTGCATTCTTGTAAAAGGACCACCTTCTCTACCTATCGTTCCCAGACTCACCACTGTCTTTTTCCCAGTGTTAAATTGCTGGCAAATCAAACATCTTTGACAGATGCTCTCTGCAATTGTCCTGAACTTTGCATTGTACCAGGTTTGCCTAAAAGACCTGATCATCGCATCCCTTCCCAAATGTCCCTGGCCATGATACATCCTTGCCATTGTCGACAGCATAGAGTTTGGCATGACTGGTCTGCCATCTCTATAGACCCAAACATGGTCTGTTTCTCTTGGGGCACAACCTGCCTTGATCCAGTCTTTCTTCTCTTCCTTTTCTGCCTCATCCTGCAACTGTTTCACTTCATCCCACGTCTCTAGGACATTAGTAAACATCACAGAACAAAAAGACATTTCACCTTCTCGTTCCCGATTAATTGACTGGTTATTTTTTGCGCAATACTGAGCAATGTCATTTGCATATCTATTGCCAACTGTCACAAAATCATCTCCTTGTCCATGAGCAGCACATTTCACAACTGCTAACTCTTTAGGCAGCTGTATTGCCTCAAGTAATTTTCCAATCACTTCAGCATTCTTTATTGGAGTCCCACTCGACGTCAAGAAACCTCTCTGCAGCCAAAGCTGGCCAAAATCATGCACAACTCCAAATCCATACTGACTATCAGTTATCACAGTCACTCTCAAATTCTCTCCAATTTTGCAAGTTTTTGTCAATGCCACCAATTCAGCAACTTGTGCAGATTTCACTCCTTTCAATGGTGATGCTTCCATAACCTCTGAAACTTTGCACACTGCATATGCTGCACATAGCACACCCTCATCATTCCTTAGACATGATCCATCCACAAACAGTACATGATCACTCTCAAGCAAGGGAAGATCCCTTATGTCTGGTCTCGGTTTTGTACAATAATCAAGCACATCCAAACAATTGTGATCATCTTCCGTCTTCACACCCACATTTTCAATATCTGGCAACAATGTCGCTGGATTCACATTCACACATCTCTCAAGAGTCACATTTGATGCTCCCAAAATGACTTTTTCATATTTAGTCAGCCGACTATGTGACATGTACTGGGTTCTGCTTCTTGTCAAAAGAATTGCCACATTATGAGGTACGAATACCCTTACAGGATATCCCATTATGATTCCCTCACTCTGTTCCAGGCTTCTGCATGTTGCAGCCACAGATTTCAAACAACCTGGTAAACCTACAGCTACAGGGTCAAGTGTTGATGAGAAGTACGCAATCGGCCTTCTCAGCTGTCCGTGCTTCTGAATTAACACTGAAAGTGCACATCCATTTCTCTCACTGCAGTACAACTCAAACTCTTTTTCATAATCTGGCATACCCAAAGCAGGGGCTTCACACATTCTGCTCTTCAGCTCCTCAAATGCTGCCATTTGTTCTCCATCTAGTTCCAATGTGTCTGTCATCTCACTTTTTGTCAGCTTAATCAGTGGCTTTGCTATCAGAGAAAAATTAATTATCCACTGACGACAATAACCCACCATCCCCAGAAACATTCTCACTTCCCTCTGGGTCTTTGGGGCCTTCATTTCCCTGAAGATTTTGATCCTGTCATCAGTCACTTTTTCTCAGACCTTTTTCAATATTGTGTCCAAGATAATGCACCTCTTTCTTGCAGAATTGCAATTTGGCTGGAGATACCTTTAACCCTCCATCTGCCAGATGATTCAGTAAAGCTATGGTATCTACTTCACAAGCTTCACGTGTCTTTGATGCCACAAGCAAGTCATCAATATACTGCACTAGTACTGAGTTTTCAGGCATAATCAAACTCTCCAATGATTTTTTCAATAACTGATTGAATATCGAAGGACTCTCTGTATACCCCTGTGGGATACGACACCATGCTAAAATACGCTGGCCAAACCTAAATGCAAAAATCGGCTGGCTGTCATGATGCAATGGAATTGAAAAGAACGCATGACACAAATCAATCACTGTGTACCACTCAGCATCATGTGAAATCTGATACAAAATCACTGACGGATTTGGCACAATAGGACAACATGCCACTACAATTTGGTTAACTTTTCTCAAATCTTGTACAATCCTGAACTTCCCATTAGGTTTCTTTAGCCCCATTATCGGTGAATTACACGGGCTACTCAGTAGTTCTCTCAGAACTCCTTGCTGAATCATTTTCTGAATTATAGGAGTTATTCCTTCAATTATTTCTGGTGTCATTTTGTACTGAGGAATGTTAGGATAAGTAATTCCCTCTTTCACTGAAATTTTCACAGGATCTACATTATTCATCAATCCCACATCCTCTCCAGTAAAATCCCAAACTGTCCTTTTCACTGTGTCTCTCAGCTCTCGAGGCAAATCCTCCGGATCAAACACAGCAAATGCTCCAACCATTTCACTCTCTCTATTTCCTAGAGTCATTCGGTACAAAACATCCTCATCTGGTGTCTCAAAAGCTATTCCATCCGGTGTACAGAAAATTGTACAGTTGATCTTACACAATAGATCCCTACCTAACAGGTTCACTGGACTAGTGTCACAGACGATAAATCTGTGCATGTCTGAAAATTTCCCTATTTGTACTCTTACTGGTTCAGTAAGACGTGTCCTGATTTGTGTATTGGCTACACCAACTACTTGGATTGCTTCATCCGAGAGAGGAAGATTTCTAATATCTGTTGACCTGACAGTTGATCTTGTCGCACCTGTGTCTACTAAAAAAGTAACACTTTCTTCATTTATTTTCCCATCTACAAATGGTCCTGCCTGGTCTATTTCTAGAGTTGCACCAAGTATGCACTCTTCCTCCTCTCTTCGGCACCGTCAATAATCACCCTCAGACTCACTCCCTTCACTCTTTAACAAGTACTGTTGTACCTTATTAGAACGTCTTGGTTTGTTTACCTGCTCATCATTCTAGAATCCTGAATCCTGATTGTACTTTTGTGACCCTCTATTCTGCGGCAAGGGCGGTTTTGGCTCTTGACTCTGCTGTCTCACAACTTTCTGTTGTTGCTGCTGTTGATTATTTCCCTCGTTCTGCACCTGTTGATTTAAGGTTTTACCTTCATTATTCACTAATGGTGGATTGGTACATTCTGATCTCCAATGTCCCAGTTGGCCACAGTTGTGACATGGGAACTTCTTTTTGGCTTCCTCAAGATTCCCCTTTCCTTTCCCTGCATACCTGGGCCTATTCCCTGCATTATTTCCTGCACTATTCGCCTGTTCCACCAACTGTGCTTCCTGTCTTTCCGCAACTTTCACTTGTGCCCACATTGCTTTTTCTTTCAGCTTTCTCTGTTTTGCTTCAATTTCATCACTGAAGTATTTTGCATGTCTCAGAATTTCATCTACTTTCTTACTCTGCCAGTCCACTGTGTGCTCACGAATTCTCTCACTAATCTCAGGTCTCAGGCCATATACAAATCTGTATACAAAATGACTCAAATCTTTGTCACCCAGGTGTTCATCTCCACTGAATTGTTTAAACGCCAGTATCAGCCTTTCATAAAAAGCATGAACTGATTATTTTGCTTCCTGTTGTGTTCGGTCTATTTTAACCCAGTCTGTCTCTTTTGCAGGTACTTTACTTTTCAGGTATACCATCACCTGATCATACTTTCTCATTACCTCTGGATCTGGTGCTCCTGTTCTCTGATCTCTTGGATATTCCTCAGTAGGCCAACTCACAACTATTTTACACTCAGTCCACAAGTCTGCTGGAACAATTATATCAAACAGACTATTCAGGTCAATCCACAGCACTTTTGACAATTTCACAAACCTATCTACCTGCCTATACCACTCGACAGGCTTTTCTCTCAGTCGAGGGAAATCATTCGTAAATGATAAAATATCCTGTCTGGTCCATGGAACATGTACATATCCTCCTCCAGGTATTTCTCTCATAGGATAAGTATCCACTGGTTTCTCCTTTTCTCTCACAGGAAATGCTGAATAAGTTCTATCTCCTGATTCTTCCCTTTTCTTGTACCACCTATCCTTCCACTTCTCTACATCACCCCATCTTCGCAACAATGCGACCATTTCTTTAATCTGTCCTGTTCTACCAGCACCATTCAGATTTTCAATATCTTTGTCTGTAAAATCCATCCTATAAGACTTCTGCAAAGCTTTTACCTTATCAATGTCAACTCCCTGTTCATTCGCTATTGCTCTTAACCTGTCATGTGTATTTCTCGCTCTCCAGGTGATATTTTTGCACATAAATAACAGTTCACCATCATGATGGTTTTTAAGAATTTCTGTAGGAATTGTCCCTGCAACAAGCTCTTCTAATTCCACTCGTAACCTAGCCACATCAATTGCTTGTGAATCTTTATCCCTCTTTTGAAGAACTTTCATCCAATCATTCAAATCTTCAGCTGTTATTTCAGTAGTTTTTCTCACTGGAACCACTTTCTTCTGCGGTTCTAAAATCGGCATTCCTGAACAACTAGCTTCACTAGCATCCAATCTCGAATTAGACTGTACCTCTAATCCTTCACTACATGTGTCATGTCTGGATTGTCTCAGATCACTGTTTTCTGTCCTTCTTCCTGAATCTCCTGAGGGACCAGCTAAACTTGTTATCTTATTCTCAACATATGGAATCACCAAACCATTTTCACCTGTCCTTTGCTTATCAAAAACAGGCATAACTGGATCTATGGTTACAGGCACCGTAACAGCTTCCAGATTCTTTGTCAGCTCTCTAATCTTTTCAGTCAGCTCTGTTGTAGTTCTGGTTAATTCTCTTGTATTCTCGTCACCACATCGATTCTCTCTCTCCCTGAAAGGATTACCACTTCTTAACTCAGGTGTCACATTTTCTGTCTCAATGATACGCAATGTATCTCTTATCGGAGAAACAACTGGTGTACTCTCATCTGGTTCTGGTCTATATGGAGGTGGTCTCTTGTAAATCATGTCATTCAAGACCTCATCCTCATATTCATTAACTCCATATCTTTTCACTTCTGCCTCAGGAACCCTTTCTGCTCCCTCGTCAACTGTTCTCATAGGATATAATCCCTCTGACATGCTAGCATCTCGCCATCTTTTCATTCGATCATGATGAGTTTCACGATCATGTCTCCTCCCAAACATGTACCTGTAATTTCCTCCAGACCTCTGCTTTTCTCGCTCATGTACTTCCTCTTCCCATTCCACTAAAGCCTCAAACTGTGTCGGCCTTGGTCTTGGGTCAAGACATAACATCTTTTCCCGTAAATTTCTCAACACGGCCAGATTAAATGAACCATGTTCTGGAAATGCTAGAACACCATCTTCCTTGGTATATCTAACCCAATTCTCCAACCATATACAGGTATGATACCCATATCTCGCAGCCATGAAGGATGCAGGTGTTTTCGCTGGAGGTAACAATTCACCCTCTCTTGTTTTAACATCTTTATCCTTGTCGAACCAGTGTTTTATTTTTCCGAACAAAGATTTTTTCTTTTTCTCTTCTTGGTAATACATTTTAGCGTTTACCAAAACTTTCTAATCCCTTCCGTATTACAAATATACAATACGATTTTTCAACCAATAACAGCGCGACTCACACTAACGCACCAATCCTAGCGCGAACACTGTACTGATCTAATATCCAATCAGAGCGCGGTCTATGACGTCAACAGTCGCTGCAGTCTCTCCTGCTCCTGTCTCCTGTCAGTCGTCTACCCTCCTTTACAAAATCTTCTCAGTAGACTTCGTGTCAAATTTCTACAAAATCTATTAGTTACAACATATAAACATCTCCATTGTCTGCTTCGCTAACCACAGAATAGTAAAGTAAATCTATTTCACAAGAGTCCCGTTGACACAGTAGCACATCCCTCTACTCTGCCCTTCTATCATGCATTCATTAACTGTTTTCTCTAGGACTTGTCCAAAGAGTCTTACAATCAACTAAATGCCTATACATTCACGCACATTCATACAAGAAAATGATGTAGTACATACACACAGAATCCTTCCCGAGAACAGCGAACAATCTGTCCCGCTACAGAATTATAACACACGTTAACCAAGCAGCTTACCTCTGCTCAGTCCTTCTAACAAGCTCAGAGAATACCTATTACTTCTCCCGCAATAAGCTTTAACGGTGAACCTTACGGATCCCTGGGACTTAAGACCAGAGTTTCATAGATAACCTTCACTACCATACGCACTCCTTATATACCAGAAATATATCCCTAATAGTAACACACGACGATGTCACTGATTCCGAACCCAGACAATGTGACGCGCAACTTCAATTGGCACACGTTTTTCCTACAATCCCGTCTTTCCCGAGAGCAGTATATATTTCCCTCTGCCCTACTACGGAACTGCTACTAGCTCCCAAGTTCCAGAAGCACTACATTTAACTCAACATGACGACTCCAACATATAGTATTAGTACATATACCAACATCAATCAATAATCAATAAGCCAATATACAAGCAATCTAATCAGATCAAAACAATCATCAATAACCATCCAACTCTGCTACCAGGAAATTGGTGCAGATCGGGGTGTACAAAATCTCCCTACTTCCATGGATAGAGTAATTTCACAGTTACACGCACATACATTCATCATACACTAGGGCCCATTTCACTAACATACGCTCAAATAGTCTACCAACACTGAACCTGTGGAAAGAAAACGCCTAAACACCCTGCATCTACACTGAGGTCGATAAGACCTAGTTATTGTAACTGTCCTGAATCATGATCTAAACAATCTATATAATAATAATCAAAAATAGAGTACTCAATAATTGACAAGAAATAACCACCAACGCTGTATTTAAAATTATGATGCTTTATCTAAAAATTAGTCAAGAAAATCAATCAGAGTAAATCATTTTTCTCATAATTACCTATTCTAGCTAAATGTCAGAATGGGTCAGGACAGGTGTCTCAGTAGAAGTCTCCCGAGTCGCCGTCCTCACAGCATAGATCCTCACCAACGCAGGTTTGGCAAGAAGTGGCCTTAGACCCTCTCTAGGCTAACAATATTTATAATGTTTTAAACAAAAGAAAGCAACATAAAATGTTTTAGATATCCGCTGAACCGCTGAGCAGAGCGAGCAGGAAAGGATGTAGCATCGCTACATTTGGAAAATCTCCGCTCAGAAAAAATCACAAAAATAAAAAGACAGAACAGGAACTAAAAATTAAAAAGTATCCCTTCACGTTCGTATTTCCTCGGAACCAACATCATGATCTCAGAGTTCATTCATTATGGCTCCTTTGTCCTCCAAGGTTACTCAAATGTATCTGGAGGCTTGCCCAGAACTGCTGCTGTCCTCACGGAAAATTTTAACCAGGCGAAGACTGTGGTCAGATGACTCCCAACCATGTTCAGCAAGGCCTTCTCATCACAATCCCTCACTCGAGGCCAGGCTGCAAACGGCAGCCATTTTATTCTAGGCCAAAACGTACCATCTTAATTAAAAGAGACAAAAACAACGTTACCACAGCATAGTGATTAAACAGTGTTAACCCCACTAATACCCTTATGTGTATGTAATTATCTAGCCTTTGCAACACAGAAAAGCATTCATTCAAAAGCATTTCGTGCTTTAAAATAAACAGCACTCAGCAACGTTTATTTAATAAAACATGCACATTATTAATAAGCAAACAAAAGCATTCCCACGTCTCGTTTTTCTCTCATTAGTACGTATTGGTTAGTTAAAACATTTACACAAAACAAATAATTAATAATTAAAATTGATAATTTTAATTTCACCACGTATAGACAACTGAAGCTTCAAAACCCGATAAATTTTCAACAGAAAACTCTGCTCCAGCAGATCCCCCATAAGCCTCACTCTGGCTTACGACCCTTCAATCCTGGTCTTTCATTACGACCCTTCAATCCTGGTCTTTCATTACGACCCTTCAATCCTGGTCTTTCATTACGACCCTTCAATCCTGGTCTTTCATTACGACCCTTCAATCCTGGTCTTTCTGCGGGGGGGGGGGGGGGGGGTAGTGGCGGCTGCAGGTGCATGGAGGGCTGCCCCTCCCCCCTCAGTGCCTAGAGGCAGGGCAGGCATGCAGCTGTCCTCAGGCACAGGCTTCTGAGGTGGATGGGCCCTGAGACCGCAGCCGTCAGCAGTTTAGGCGTGGACTAGGTGCGTCAACCGTCAGCAGCCTGGTCCTCCCTGCGCCGAGGAGGTACTGCGGGCCAGGAGTGGCAGCCAAGATACTTCAAGGCGCTTTAGCCCAGCTGAGGCGTTTGGTCCAACTGGAGGTAGTTCCAGTCAGTCCGTGCCTCAGACCAAAGGGAACTGTAGAGCTTCGAAGCAATCTCTGGCTGGTTGGGCCCGGCTGGTGCTTTCTTTGCGACTGACTCGCCTAAACAATTAAACAGGTTAAAGATACTGCAAAATGAGACCTAAAACGATAGACAAGTAGGGATGAAGGCAGTGACGCTGAGATTAGGATTATAGATGCATTTTCCATCTAAGCTGCAATGTGTGGCAATTGGCAGAGCTGACCAACGAATACAATTATTTGTTTAAAATCTTTGGTTTTAGGCAGTCCATTGAAAGCATTGAGTATCATCTCACTGGCAAAACCTTTCAGGTCACCCGACTCACCGCAGCCGCCCTCTGCTCTGGTGACAGCCGGCCCACATCTGGCAAGAGACCAGAGAACCGTTTATAAACATACATTGGGACCTTTATTAGCAACGGAGGCTGTAAGCAAGAGAATGTATTTTAAAAAAGCATTCTCCCCCCTCTGCACATTATAAAAGGGGCAATTTTAGGGCTTCTAACGTCAAGCGGACTTCGCAACCAGATGAAACATGGCTCAGGGTTTCTTGATTTGTTCGGCATTTTCTGCAGTTAAACATTTTCAAATGTTGGGATAACATCCCAGGTTCTCATCCCCCGGATATTTCTAACGTGTCCAAATCTAAGGCGGGTAAAACACACTCTAATTTCTGACTGAAGAATACATTTTATACAAGCACTTGGAAAGTTAGTAACTCAGGTTTTTATGTTCAAACCTATGTAAACAGCATTCTTTGGCATGCCTCTGCATGCGTTAGTGCGTTAGGACCAGACCGACTGGCTTTGTCAACTCTCGTTCCACAAAATATATGGGGCTGCTTTACAGCTCCGCCCCGCGTGCGCTGATTACCATCTACACATGAGAGTGTTATGAGTTTGTAATGCAGGTATTGATACATTCTATACAGTAAAGCCCCTCACTCATATAGACAATAACTTTATTGTAGTGGTTCAGATAAATTAATCCTGCAAAATATTCATAGAAAATTATATCCAAATGCGTTCCGACAACAGAAGAGTTTTTGCAATCAGTAGCAGGTCTGATGGCCAAATTTTAACCACTTTAATGATATACAATGAACGCGGATCCAGATAAAACAGGCCTCATCTGGACTTACCTGCAAATTGTGCCGCTTTTGCTGCGTCACCCGCTTTTCACTTCGATTCAACCGCAGAACAAACAAAGGCCTTTCATGGGCTCACACAGTTTTCTAACCTGTGTCACCCTCTTCCGGATCATATTACTGGCATCCCTCTCTCGAACGCCAGGCTTCACCCGCATCATTTGATCAAGAGCGGCTTTAAGTGGGCCGGGTCTCACCGGGTCTCAGCACCGCCAGTTTTTTGAAGGGGGCCTCGAAACGGGTCTCTATCGGGCTCTGTTTTGTGCCCTGGCACAGGCGGACTGCAGTGACCGCAGCACATCATGTGCACTGCTCACACCTCACTAGTGGAGCAGTTACAGCATGACGTCACGCCAGGTGAGCGTGGCAGGGGAAGGGAAATCCTTTACAGAGAGGCATTTTCTCTCTCGATTTCCCTTCTGTTTTTTTTTAAATTCAGGAGCAGCAACATTGTCCTGGTGTCACCAGGGCTTTAAGTGGAAGCTTTTTCAATATAATATACAAGCCATATTTTCTGCGTATTTATCTTATTCAAGTGACAACCTTTGACAAAGCCAATAGCCCTGAGTTGTTGTAGGTATGTTGTTACTTGTTGTATCTTATATCTGGATATAATGACCGAAACCGCAAAACACACATTAAGCCACGCCCTTGATTACATTGGCCACGCCCCTTCGAGAGACCCCCCAGTTTTTTCATCCCACTTAAAGCCCTGATCAAGACGATCGACAGGGACAATAAACTGGACCTTTACGATCAATGTTTCTTTTTTTGTGTTTGAAATGCTTTATTTGAAGAAAAAGCATAGCGAGCAACAAATACAAGTCATATAAAGAACATTGTCATAGAAATCAAAAAGAGAAAAAATAATAAAGGGTCATTATGCACTACACCTAAGGAACCTGGGGAAAAATTCAAAAAGCATTTTGTAGAATTTTAAAGGGAACCAGAAGGAGAAGGGGGGGAAGAGGAGAGAAAAGGGGAGGAGAGAGGAAAGAAGGGAGAAAAGAAAGAGAAAGGGAAATATGAGGCGTTAGGAGAAGAATAAATGATGTGGTCAGAGAGAAAATAGATAGGATAGAAAGAGCAAATAAGCCAAGAGAAGGGAATAGTTGAAAGGCAGGAAATGAAAATGTAAATGAGGAGGAGATAAAAGGAATAGAGAGGAAGAAAGGAAGAGGAAGGGCAGAGCAGAAGTCTCTCATGGGGGTTTGAAATTCTCAGAGGATAAAGGAGAGATAGATTTGGATTTCAGAGCCATGCGGTCAAGATAAGCTGTGAGAGGCAACCAGAATAGATCTCTATTGAGTGTAGGAGTGGAGGCAGCAGCGAAACAAACATCAAGTCTGTGATAGTGACAGAGGGAATTCCACCAGCATTGTATCGAGAGCTTAGAAAGATCTTTCCAGTTAGAAGAGATGTGTTGGAAAGCCAGAGCCAACATAAGATCCAATAGACCTAAGGAGCGAGAAGGAATATCAAGAGTGTCAGAGATACTACCTAAAAAAAGAAGAGGGATAGAGTACGGAATAGAGATAGAAATTAGGCGAGAGATATAAGACCACACCTGATCCCAAAGTGCTAGAACAGAAGGGCACAGAAAGAGTAAATGAAAAAGATCAGCATTAGGGGCAGAGCAGGTCCAACAGGCAGAGTCCTTATCAGGAGAAAAGCGAGATATAGAAAGGGGAGAGAGATAAAGTCTATGATATAGAAAAAACATAGATTGAGTTAGTGAGGCGGAACGGGAGATTTTTAAGGATCTGGCCCAGACTTTGTCCCAAACAACGATAGACCATTCACAGCCCAAATCAAGTTCCCAAGCAAGTTCCAATTTAGATTTCGGACGGGCCGGATTGGGGGAGGAGAAAAATGTATAAATAAGAGAGGCTTTGGGGAGAGTAAGGAGGATCTGAAGAAGCGAGGACTGGGAAACAGAAGAGGAAGACAAGGGGAGAGAATAGTAGACCTCAAGTATAATGGCCATTAGGACAGTGAATCTATGGAAAAAAGACTGGGGACAATGAAACAGAAGTCGGAATCGAGGAAAAGAACATGGGAGAAAACCATCGAAAAGCTGGTTAACCCATATCAGCCCCTTTGATCTCCACGCAGTCCAGCAAATAGGACGATTATGGAGGAGAATAAGTGAATTGTACCAAATAGGGGAAGCCAAAAAGGATTCACGGGAGATCGGGTCAGGACAGACCAGAGCATGTAGAAGAGAAGTAGTGCGCTTAAACAGGGGTAGAGGGGTGGTTAAATTCTTAGCAGTGAAATGTACAATTTCAGATAGGGAAAAAGGGGAGAGGAGTGAGCGTTCAATAGAGAGCCAAAGAGGGGCAAGAGGAGAAGGTGAAAGGACAAACCAATTAGAAGCCTGACGAAGAGAAAAAGATTTGGCACGGTTTTGGTCCTAATTTTATCTCTCTTGTTTCTTTACTTTATTCCTCCCCTAAAGCGTCTGTGTTAGTTAATGGCCGGGTATCCCCTTACTTTCCTTTGCAACGTGGCGTCCGTCAGGGCTGTCCTCTGTCCCCTTTACTTTTTGTCCTAGCTTTAGAGCCGTTTCTGACGTCCATTAGAAACAACATTTCTATTTCTGGCTTCCCCTATGACAAGACTCATTTGAAACTCTCTGCGTATGCAGATGACATTCTTTTGTTTATTTCTGATCCTGACCAATCCATTCCGGCCTTACTACTTGAGTTTAACTCCTTTTCCCAAGTTTCTGGTTACAAGATCAACTCTGATAAAACTGAGATCCTTCCTCTTACTAAATTTTGTCTCCCTCATCAGTTTTCGGCCACCGGCTTTGCATGGAATCCCTCTAAAATTAAGTACCTTGGAATCTGGTTCTCTAACTCCATTTCTTCATCTATTCGGTTGAACATGTCCGCTGTACTAGCTCGCATGGATAAGCTGTTCTCTTCTTGGAATCCTCTTTTTCTCTCATGGTGGGGTCGGCTGGACTCGATCAAAATGATGATATCTCCCATACTTATATACATCTTTTCCATACTCCCCATTCATATCCCTGATATCTATTTCAAGCGCATTGATTCCTGTCTCTCTAAGTTTCTCTGGAATAATAAAAAATCGAGAGTTGCGCTCGTTGCCCTTCGTAAACCGAAGTCCAATGGCGGAGTCAACTTTCCGGATTTCCGCCTTTACGATCAATGTTTCTAAACTGACAGAAAGTGAGCGAATCATAGCGGCGCTGCTGACCCTCACCGACCCCTGCCTCTCTTATAGAAGAACTCTTGCCCTGTCCACCGATCCGGCACTGTCTCCAACAGATGGAATTGGTGAAGAAAACAAGCATTTGCAATGCAATCGGTCTCGCTTTTGGGACCTTAGAAGTATTTTACGATGCAGCACATTAACACACATTTCTGCAACGCAGCTTCGTTGACATGCATTTTTAGCACAATGACATCCCCAGTTGACGGTAATCACTACAACACATTAAATACTTTGGAACTTGTCAATGACTCCTGTGAATACGGTTTCTGATTAACAAAAAGCCCCGCATTATTACAGCCAGAGAAGGAAGACACATGAGTGAGTTCGATTACGGTTACACACTATGATTTGAGTGGGAAAGGCAATATTTTATGTACAGAGAAAAATAACATGGCTACATTTCGTAGCAAAGCAAACACAAGGAGATGATGGCTGGAGCGCTAATGTGTGTTTGCGTTTTTTTTTTACGAAACTGTGCTGAAAAACCTGAAGGGAACCAATATGAGAAATGCTGGATCAGTGGTGTGTTTGCAATAGAATTATGTGGATAGTAATTACGTGGTATTAAGTATAGTGAACTTATGTGTAGTGGTATTGTTTGTGGAGTAGCATGTATTGAGTGGAATTAGGTTGCGTGGTATTGAATTTTGTGACATGATGTGGAATTATGCTGTGTGGATTGGAATTGTGTGGAGTTGAATTGTGTTGTGTGAGATTGAGTGGCAATGAGTAAATTATGTTGAGCCGAAATATGTGGTATGGTGTGGAATGAATTATGTGGAGTGTTGCTATTTGGCATGGAGTAGATTTATGTGGTATGGAGTGGAGTGTAATTTTGTTGTGTGACATGAAATTTATGTGGTGAACTGTGTGGTGTAGCATTGTGTGGAACTGTGTGGCATGGTGTGGAATTATGAGAGTGTAAATCTGAGGCACGTTACGGAGTTGAATTTTGTTGAGTGTAAATATGTCTTTTGGAGCTGAGTGGATATGTGTGAAGTGTAATTATGTAGGTTGGAGTGTAATGTTGTATAGTGTTATTATATGGATTTGAAATCTGTTGCATGGAGTGTAATGGCACTATCTTCCACGGAGTGGTATTATGTGAAGTGGAATTATGTGGCATGGAGCGGAGTGGACCCTTTTGGAGTTGAATTTGATGGATTGCCATTATGTGGCATATAGTGTAATGATGCAGAATATAATTGTGTGGTTTGGAATAATGAGATGGTGAAATGTGCTGTGTAGTGGAATGATGTGCATTTTTGTGTTGTGGAATTGTAAGGCACTTAATTGTGTGGCGTTGTGTTGAATTATGTGGAGTTGAATGCTTGTTGTCTTCATAAGCCATGTGAGTGCGTGCACAGTGTGAATCAGCTGGTTAAATTGTCCAGTGATATATGCAGGCCTTAGATTGTGTTGACTTGGAATGTGCTATGGCCAGAGTTACCAACTTTGAAACCAGGGAACCAAGTTTAAGTCTTAGTATCGCCTCCATAGCCTGTGAATCCCACATGACTGCACGTGGTCAGTGTGGGGGGGGTGTCCTTGTTCTTAGCAGTGTAGCTAGTGCCCTCTTTGCCAGCTGTTTTAAACCACTAAGATTCCCCTCAAAGTGGTAATGAGACTTTTCATAAACTCAAAGAAGACAGAACACATTTCAACTAAAAGTTAGGGAGTGGCTATGTCAGACCCTTTATGGCGGGGGCCATGTGGCAAACAGGTTGATGTCACCATGGCGGTTGATATCATCTGCAACTTATGTCATAGGACACATCCTACTGCGGCTCTGTAAACTGCGCCAAGTACAAGCCTTTCTGCACTTGACTCTCAAGCTTGCGAGGGCAGAAAGTCAGACTTCTCAGGGAGTAAGCTCAGAACACAGCACTCAACCAACAGACACCATAAAGTATTGCCCAGTGCTGGTCTTTAATGAAAAGAAAGTACTTTTAATCTCACGGCAGAATGCAATACTGTGCAGCTCAATCAATATGACATATAGGGTGACGGAATACTGCATTCTAGATTGAGGCACAGAAATCCCTTCCCTTCTCTGCAATTGTCCTCTTTTACCACCAGAGCTAAGATTCCTGGTACTAGCGTTCCCACCCTGCTGTAGGAGAAGGAAGAATTAGGCTTCGCTGCAGGCAGCTCAAAAGGTTCTCACTGGTTTCAATAACCAATTCTCTTCTACAGTATATCATTTATTGCCAGAGGAAAAATCTACTTGTGGTAACATTACTTCTCCAAAGATGATATCTTTCATAGATGTACATGAAATTCAGTATTTTCCCCAACAGTGGTGTGCAAATCCTGATACAGGCATAATAGAGCTAAAACATCTGGAGCTGGTTGACGGAACCACAGTTTAATCCACATATTCCATATATCACCCTCCACTCTATCCACAAGCATGTGCCCCCTCTTCACAAACATAGCCCCTTCACCCACACACAGCTCCCAGCTTTCCCAGGCCCATATGGGAATACGTAGTCCAGTCCCATTTCTTTCTTTGCTTTCTGGGATTTGTGTCCTGATTTTGTGATAGGATGTTTAAAGAAATGGGCGGGACCTAGGCTTTTGATGTATCCACTGGAGCATTTTGGAATTTTCAACAGCGGATTGTGGGCACTATTTTTCATAGCACCCAGTCAAACCACAGCCTCCCCCTCCCCCATAAAGTACACCATAAATCCTATAAAGTTCTGACCCATATAACTGATGTAACGTGGGTTCAAAAATGCTATTTCCCTCTAAACTTTGTCATAGACCTTTACAAGGCCAATAAATCCCTACACCCCAGTAAAAAAGTATTTTAAGCCAACAAATGAGTCCAAAGAGTTTGCCAATACCTGTCAAACCATTTAATCCTTTGCCAATACCTGTCAGACGTTACCAGTTCAGCTTACCCCAAACTAACAACCGCCATCTTACTTATAATAAACTTCCCTCTTCTATACACACGCCCAAAGTCCTCTTCAAACCTGTCTTCCCTGTCTGAGAAGGAAAACCTCAGTTCCCTCTACGCCATCTGCCCTTACAAAATCCTCCTCATTGGAAGAAATAAGGATTTTTTCTGAGACACGTGCACTAGAAATGAACGCAAGTATCAACCTACTTCCTAAAAAACAATGCAGAAAAGTCACCAGAGAAATCCCGATGTTAGGTGACACGCATCAGAGTTCTATAGTAATTCATGTTTATTGAGACACTGTGATAAATGTGGCAGCTACAGTAGTCATGATGTATGCGGTATAGTTGTCATCTCACTTGTACAATTTGTCACACTAGTAAGTCAAAATCAGTTATCAGTCTGGGCTTCAGGAAATCAGGGACCATCTATTCAAGTAAATGAGTTTTGTGCGTCAGGCTTAGTCAGGCACGCGCTGAACAGGCCTCATGTAAGTCAGACGTGCGGGGTGTAAAGTGTGCAATCCTGAGCCACAATTACACATTTGGCTGCAGGTTTCTGTTCAGATTAGAGAAGGTAATGCTCGTGCTTGTGGAAAGATACTTGCGGCCATTTACTTGTTCCTGTTTATCAGTTGGAGAGGATTTAATTCGGACAACAAAAGTGCATGGGAGAAAACCACAGCTAATGCAGGACCCAAAACAAGCCAGATCCTAAGAGACTGAATCCCTAACGCGTTGCATCCCACCCTGTGGGAGCCAGGGATCTGCAAAGTGCTTCTGCGCCTCATCGGGGTCAGTGAGAGCTATATACATGCGATACGTTATACATTTCGCGCAGATCTATTGTATATTCGAAATAAGCCCCTCCTCTACATCTGTTAGCTGCTCCTACGTACCTCGCATGTGCCCCTCTACAGACTACCCTCAGCTGGGGTGGCCACAATTTTAAAGCCAAACACCAGGACATTTCACAAAAACAGGAGGACTACAAGTTTACTTCAAGCGAGCGTACAGAATGATAGCGCTCCTCGGCAGAGAACTACATAACAGGCAGTAAGAACATACATACATTGCCATTTTTAAACCCAGTAGCTTCCCTGTGAATTAAATTGCTTTCATGAAACACCTGCTCGCCATCGCTGCTTTGTAAAACGTCTAAAAGCGCCTCCAGCCGGCTTCCGTCGACCCTCTTTAAAAAACCGGGACATGAGTCACATTTCTAGAAATCTGCCTGGACAGCTGGTGAAAAAACGGGATCGTCCCGGCAATTCCGAGACACCTGGTCGCCCTACCCTCTGCAGCTTCCGTAATTAGAGATGCATTTAAGCTTACCAGGTGATTCCAAATTATTGTTTTCAAGCGTGTTATCTAATGGGTTAGAAACATAACAGAACTACCGCTCCCAGAATACATGAGCCTAAACTAAGTTCCTAATGCCATGTAGTCATTTGGTAACCTTACTTGCCTCCATACACCTACAGCTACATATACAAGTGACCCACACGGCTCCTTCTACAGGACACCATGATGTCTCAATAACTTCCACAGTTCAATGAACACAACCCCCAGTCAGCCTTCACGGACCCCCTCAGCTCACTGTACTGAATCACTCAGGTTCCTTTAGCACCCACCGGTCAATATTACCAGCCCCCCTGGACTCCTTACCCAGTTACAAACAGTTACCTCGCGCTTGTTCACAACCGACTTCCAGCTCGCGGCCCACAGTTTGACAGAAAGAATTCTACGCCGCCTCGGACACGCCCTCCAGAAGTTGAAAGGGTAACAGGCAAGTTTCCGGCTTTGCCGTTGGAGCATTGAGCTTCTTTTCAAATTCATTGTGATAGGTCCCTTCGGCTGATGCAACTGCGGGAAAAGAACGACTACATGGGACAAAAGACACCCCTGCCTGAATTCACGCTTTCACCATTGGCTGATGATAAATGGAAGACGCTACCGTGGTCGTGTTCTCTGTCGTGTATATTGACGGTTTCAGTTTCTTTTTATTGTTGCTTAGCTCCACGCACACGCTTGGTCGTTGGTCCTGCTATAAAGACTCGTACTTTAAATCTTGAATGTGCTGCATTTTAGTGTTGGGGCTAAAAAGGGAGCCAGAGACGGGAACAGATATGAAATAAATGTAAAACGAAGGAGGACTAGTAGAAACGAAGACCAAGACAAGCATTTGCAATGCAAGAGGACTCGCGTTTACGCGAGACCTCTTGAATTGCAAACGGGAGCGCGGGTGGGCGGGCGTAATTAAGGCACGAACAACGGGAGTGGGAGGGGCGGGAGAGAAGGCACGGACAGCGGGAGGGGTGGCACGGACACAAAGTAGTGCTCAGGAAATATGCAGTAAAGGGGTTAATAGCCGTGGAAGGAGACATGGCTGTCATAAGGCGGGACTAGCAGCCTCCAAACCAATCAGAAGGCAGCATTTAGAAAGGCCAAAGCGACAAGCCAATGAAAAAGTGGGCGGGGAAGGGGGTGGGGCTTCCCTCACCTATAGTGTATACTGCATGCCTCGCAAAGCGAGCAGCGCATGCGCTGCACCGCTAGACTAGACCTAAACAGATATATGTTGGAGTGAAATACTGGATGGCATTGCTTCTTCAGACAGCCCTGCCAAATGGCACCAATCTCGAGTTAGTCTAACGCGTGTTGGTCATTGTCTTGCACACCTGCAAGAACCCGAGATTGGCACACAATTTGGCACTTGAGAAGGCTAAACAGGATTCAGGAATTCATTTAATGAAGATGCATGTTACGCCTTGTAGTGGCAGAGCGTCTGCTCCGGATTCCTCTGCTGTAATAAAGGTGATGCTGGGCCACTGTTGTGTTGCTCCTAGGGGTGTACGAAATTTGAGTAGTTAACTAAAATTTCGGCAAAAATATGCAAAAGTATACATAGTCACACAAAATGGAAATCCATCATATAGTTCGAAGTTTTAGCATAGAAGGAGTCCTCATATCAATTTTCGGTGCGAAGAATCATTAAAACGAGAGCACCGCACGCAGTCGCGCGCATTATGTTGATCCTGTGTGTTCACAGTAAATGTTTACAGCAAATGGCGCGTCATTATGCAACGTGATGTCATTGCAGGAATTTCATGCGCCAAATGTGATGCAAAACTACGCAAATTAAGTCAGAGTGGGCTAGAGGCGAGATAATAAATGACATTCTGCTTAAATAGGAAACTCACTCCCAGCCCTTAATTCCTGCAGTTGCTTTTGTTGGAGATTGGGCTGACCCCCTCACAGCTTCCTCCATGAATTAGAACTTAACATTACTGCCTTGTGTGCTGTACAGTGCCCCCCGTTCACTGCCCTTCAGTTTCGAAGCGGAGTTCTATGTACAGGTGAAGAACTGAGAAAGGGTCATTTCACATGAAACCCGCAGCGCAGTGTGCGGACGATCACTGGGATCGGAGCCCGGTCATCCCAGCATGAAAAGATGAATACAGTCAAGTAATGAAAGCAAATCAGATCAGCCATACTTTGTGGCGCACCACAAACTCATGTGCCTGGCTCGCAGCTGGCGACAATGACCTGAATGAGCATGCAAGACTGTCATTTAAAACACAACTTTCCTCTAACAGTCAATCTAGTGTCACTGAGTGAAACATTTCACATTGCCTTCGAGGTGAAACATTTCACATTGCCTTCACTGTGAAACATTTAACATTGCCTTCGCTGTGCAACATTTCACATTGCCTTTGCTGTGCAACATTTCACATTGCCTTCCTTGTGAAACATTTCACGTTGCCTTCGCTGTGAAACATTTCACATTGCCTTCGCTGTGAAACATTTCACGTTACCTTTGTTGTGAAACATTTCACGTTGCCTTCGCTGTGAAACATTTCACATTACCTTTGTTGTGAAACATTTCACGTTGCCTTCGCTGTGAAACATTTCACATTGCCTTCATTGTGAAACATTTCACATTGCCTTCATTGTGAAACATTTCACATTGCCTTCACTGTGAAACATTTCACATTGCCTTCGCTGTGAAACATTTCACATTGCCTTCGCTGTGAAACATTTCACATTACCTTTGTTGTGAAACATTTCACGTTGCCTTCGCTGTGAAACATTTCACATTACCTTTGTTGTGAAACATTTCACATTGCCTTAGCTGTGAAACATTTCACATTGCCTTCATTGTGAAACATTTCACATTGCCTTCATTGTGAAACATTTCACATTGCCTTCGCTGTGAAACATTTCACATTGCCTTCGCTGTGAAACATTTCACATTGCCTTCGCTGTGAAACATTTCACATTGCCTTAACATTGCCTTCGCTGTGAAACATTTCACATTGCCTTCGTTGTGAAACATTTCACGTTGCCTTTGCTGTGAAACATTTCACATTGCCTTCGCTGTGAAACATTTCGCATTGCCTTCGTTGTGCAACATTTCACATTGCCTTCGCTGTGAAACATTTAACATTGCCTTCGTTGTGAAACATTTCACGTTGCCTTCGCTGTGAAACATTTCACATTACCTTAGTTGTGAAACATTTCACGTTGCCTTCGCTGTGAAACATTTCACATTGCCTTCGTTGTGAAACATTTCACGTTGCCTTCGCTGTGAAACATTTCACATTACCTTTGTTGTGAAACATTTCACGTTGCCTTCGCTGTGAAACATTTCACATTGCCTTCGCTGTGAAACATTTCACGTTGCCTTCGCTGTGAAACATTTCACATTGCCTTCGCTGTGAAACATTTCACGTTGCCTTCGCTGTGAAACATTTCACATTTCCTTCGCTGTGAAACATTTCACGTTGCCTTCTCTGTGAAACATTTCACATTGCCTTCATTGTGAAACATTTCACATTGCCTTCACTGTGAAACATTTCGCGTTGCCTTCTCTGTGAAACATTTCACATTGCCTTCATTGTGAAACATTTCACATTGCCTTCGCTGTGAAACATTTCGCATTGCCTTCGTTGTGCAACATTTCACATTGCCTTTGCTGTGAAACATTTAACATTGCCTTCGTTGTGAAACATTTCACATTACCTTAGTTGTGAAATTTCACGTTGCCTTCGCTGTGAAACATTTCACATTGCCTTCGTTGTGAAACATTTCACGTTGCCTTCGCTGTGAAACATTTCACATTACCTTTGTTGTGAAACATTTCACGTTGCCTTCGCTGTGAAACATTTCACATTGCCTTCGCTGTGAAACATTTCACGTTGCCTTCGCTGTGAAACATTTCACATTGCCTTCGCTGTGAAACATTTCACGTTGCCTTCTCTGTGAAACATTTCACATTGCCCTCATTGTGAAACATTTCACATTGCCTTCGCTGTGCAACATTTCACATTGCCTTCGCTGTGAAACGTTTCACATTGCCTTCGTTGTGAAACATTTCACATTGCCTTAATTGTGAAACATTTCACATTACCTTTGTTGTGAAACATTTCACGTTGCCTTTGTTGCATTCATTTCTTCAACCTTGCTCCTTTAGTCCAGTGCCACATGCTTACTTGTTATTTAAACACCAAGAGTTTGGTCCTGAACCTACCTCACTTCTATCACCTGGTGACATAATAAAACTCATTTTGAGACAAGAGCATCTTTGTGACAGAGGGCCTTTCCCTTAGGCCAAGTCTCAACTTATAGATGTGTGAGACTTGGTCCAGCTGAGTAAACCTTGCCTAGAGCCCGGAGTGTCAAGGCTCTAAAAACTCACCAGCATCAGGGCAGAGGCAGGTAATGGACAAACAGTCCGGTGAGACACATGAGTAGTCTACGCGAGTCTCAGATGGGAAGAGTGCGATGCAGGTCTGAGTGAGGGGCTGGCAAACACTCTGTCGTGGAGGGAATGTGCCTAGTAGGAAAGAGCAGATTTAGCTGGGGAGGGAGGGTTGTGGTCAAAGTAAGGGGCGTGAAGTCAGCTCCTCTAGCTTCATTCAAGAAAAAGAACAAAGAGTGGACAGAGACGGAGTGGAGGAGTAATGTTAAAAGTTCAGCCCCAAGGAAGTATTATAGGTATGGAATCATTAGACACTTGGCCAATGTCCGGCACGCACACAGAAATTTGCAAAGTGAGACATTGTAGGACATTTCAAGAAGGTTTGCCAGAGGAAGCTAGGTGGTAAAGTGAAATTTGTAGATCAAGGGGAGGAAAACAACTTGGGGTCTTCTGATGATTCGGATAGCAATAAGTGTTCTGAATGTTGATGATGCACAAGTATTTAAAATAGGTACTGGGGCGAATGCTAAAAGGAAGAAACCCATGTGCGAGATGTCTATTGGTGGCATAGACATTTCTATAGTAGCTGATTCTGGTTCACTGTACACAACAGTGAATAAAGAAATGTGAGGTGAAAAATGTGCAACCTGATATCACACTCAAAACGTTTACGGGTGAAGCTATTGAGACCAAGGGCTACAGGAAACTTAAATTCATGTTTAAGAGCTGAGAAACTTTGGGCAAATCGTATGTTTCTGCCACTGGTACTCTTGTTTTGGGTTGGATGGATCAAGGCAAGTTAGGCATAACCTTAAATCCAAACTTTCCAGAACCAGTTTTAATTGTACAACCGGAGGTAGAAATTGGATACTTAATTTCAAGGAAATTCCCCACGGAGTTCACAGATAGTACTGGGAAGTTATAAAAGGTTCCAACACAAAATCCAACTGAAAGCTATTGCCAAACCTTGTATTTATAAAGTTAGAAACATATCAATTTCATTAAAAGAGAACGAAAGGATACAGCTGGAAGAGTTACTAAAATCTGGTGTTATAGCACAGGTAGAATCCTTGGAATGGGTGTCACATTTGGCAGTTGCTAAAAAGCCAATGGTAAATTAAGGTTATGTATGGACTTAAAACATTCAAGTGGAGCAGTATCCCCTACCTAAAATAAATGAGATGTTAGCCCATACCAAGAATAATTAGTGGTTGTCTACTATTAATCTCACTGCTGCCTACCACCAGATATCACTGCACCCTGATAGCAGAAATCTCACCACATTAATTTTACCGTTTGGTGGGAACTACATGACATGGCACCCCCACATTGGTTAGGCACTTATTCAATGATCAAATGTGAGTAGTTCAGTCGTGCTTTCTCAGAGACCCTTACTCATAATTTAACTACAGACTTCCGTAATGAGAAGGGAAACAAATCCGCCTCAACTGAGTAGGTATACCCTATGTATTGGCTGTAGTGTAAATCAAGCTTGGAGGATTAAAAGTTCCCACATTGTGCAAACAATCTCTAAATAAAATGTGGCTATTTACTACTGCTCTAACAATGACTGAACAACAAGATGATGACATTGCAGAGCAGTTAGTTGGACTATATATTTCAGAAAATTGCAGACAGGCAGTTACCATGAAACTATTACAACATGGCCTGCTGGCGACGGGTGGAGAAGCTACCTTCGTGGTTGAAGCACACAAAGAATTCAGAATAGAGGTATTGTATTCTTGGTTTAAATTCCCGCTTGCAGATTCACACACCCGGTTATTTCATGAATACATTGAAGATAAACTACCTGATGAGTACTTTCCATACGTGGACTTCAAAGTCCCGTTAACATACCTAGAGCACATTAATTGGTTTAAAGGTGCCCTATCTAATACCATAGAACACATGAGACTCGGTCAGCTCACCAGAGAAGGAGCAACCTGGCTGGTCTTCGCTTCATACACCCCGCATCCAGATGTTGCTGCTTTATAATCAGCTCAAATACGCAAACTTTACAGAGATGTGTAAAAATATACAGAAATCTGACACAATCCGTAATGAGAACATTAACAGTACAACCTGTGGGGGCTACTCAGGCTACACAACCACACATGGCTACCACAGCTATTAGCCCACAAACACTAAATGTCATTATGGAAAGGTTATCACCAGCCACAAGCAAATCCCGTTCTGGATAGCACAAAAACAGCACAGCTTGAACCAGTTTTTCCACATAAGGGCCCGAATATAGCACGTTCCAACGCTTGCTATTACCACGCAGTAGGTAACAAAGCGGTTGTTACAACGATCACGTTGTTACCACGCTTGGCATTACATCGCTAGTCGTTTCAACGACTTGCGTTAGGTGGCGTGCTGGATTTAGGAATAGTATAAATTATTATTCCTACTCCAGATAGCTTAACAGCAGGGAAGGTGTTGGACTTAAAATCCAACACATTCCCTGGTGTTGCACGCCACCTAGCGCAAGTCGTTGAAACGTCTTGCGATGTGATACCACGCATGGTAACAATGCAGTCGTTGTAACGACTGTGTTGTTACCTACCTGCGTGGTATTGACAGCATTGTAAACGCTGTTTCCCTAAGGGCCCACAGGAAAGACACAGAATACTGACAATTTGCTTGCTGAAGTGGATGGCTCCCCAGTTAGAAGATTGTGCCACTTGGCGATACAATTTTCTCTGCTGTATATACCAGAACACATGGTACCGCTTCAATAGCAGTCACACCAGATGTACTGAAACAGATTCAAAATGAGTACGGGGAAGAGCCTGCCTTCGATCTAGGGATCAAACTGATTGGAAATTTTGTCCAAGTATCGGCAACTATGTTGAGGTACATAACAGGGGAGGCAGCAGAGGTGGCTATACGCCAACGCCTGAGGGAATTCACTATCGCACAACAGGAACGTGAATTGCCTAAGATTATCGAAGATGCATATGCCTCTTTAGGTAGAGATAATCCCAGGAGCCAAACCTGGGAAACCAATAGTTAAGAACAATACTGAAAAGGATAACTCTAAGCAAGCAACCGATTCTTCAAAGAAGAAATGGGACAAGAGGCGCGTCTCCTCAACAGGAACACACCGAACGAAGATATAATTTGCGAAACCGTGATAATTATAGAAAGCCTGACAGGTATCAGGATACTGATACACGTTCATCTCGTTCCTTTAAGGAGACATCCAAAAAGCGCTCGGAGAGAGAAGGACGGTCAGAATACAGATCGGAAGAGCGAGTCAACTGAAAAGGGAGACACATCACACTTTGGGCTACATTATTAAACAGGAAGACAAGCAAAAGACTTAAAAACCTCAATTTAAAAAGAAGAAGGTAGCTGGGATTAAAATTAGAAATGCCCAGACTACTAAGGACTCTGCTTCTGAACGGGAACAGGCAGTAACAATGCTGGACAGCGTGACAGAAGTCACCATAGCTCACGAGAAACTGATGGACTTTCTGGGGGTAATAACGTAGAGTAAACATATCAAGGTGGAAACACCTGATACAAGGGTAAGTTTCCCACATTGTATAAACAAAATAACGCTCCAGATGGAGGGGGACATACCCAGGAGAGTAAAGTATCAGGGAGAACATGACCTATGGTTACGATATTCTTTTGGCCGAAAAGGATTAGCCACCTGGGTTCGTAGTGGATTGCCCAATGGGAGAAGAAGTTATTTTACCTGCTTTTTCCAACCTCGTACCAGAATCGGTTAAAAATTCATGCACGCAGGAGTGGGTGTTAGCTCATGCACTTTACCGCAACCATGTTGGGTGGGATGATGAGTCAAATCATCGCAAAATCCCATTAAAATCAACTCCTCAACCACAAAGACAATACCTGATTAAACATGAGACCAAGAAACAAGTCAGGAAGATCTTAGATCAACTTGAGTATCATTGTGTGATTGCACCTCACCTATGAATAATCCCTTGTTTCCTGCAATGAACCCCGATAAATCATATCATCTAGTCCTAGATTATAGACATTTAAACGCACCCACACAGACATTTTCAGTACAGAATGCACAGTGCCGCACTAATGAATAAAATTGCGTGGATTTTTCTTTTTACATCACTAGACATCTCTAATGGATTTTTCTGCCAAAATATAGCACCTTGAAGCAGATATTTGACAGCATTTTCAGCGCTAGGTGCACCGTTAATTTAGTCGATTACCCCAGGAATGAAGAAGAGCCCCGGGTTGGTTTCAACCAGGGTAACAGAGTTACTTCAAAATTTTGATTAGGAGGCATTATCCTATGTAGATGATATCTATCTGATGGATCTGATGGATGATGAATTAATGGAATACTTGTCTGGGGTAAACAACACAATTTTCGGGTTCGTCTACCTGGGATACAAATTTAATTTCAAGAAATAAAAAATTGCCCACCTCAGTGTCCCATTTTTAGGATACAAATTGTCAAGTGAAGGAAAAAGCCCGGCGGCACAATTTTTAGAAATGTTATTCACACATTGAGTTATTAATGTGTTGGCGTTCACGTTGAAGGGAATTCGATGGCGGATGAAACTACAAAGTCAACAGTGTGCACTGCTGCTGTTGCTGCAAAAACTGGCTCTAGCACGAGAATAGACTGAGCAACTATGATAGCTGTAAATGCTTGTGCGACAGCTCAGCACTGCCGAAAGGCTTTCCACTCAAGTACTCCTGCAAGTTAGGTGCACAAAATATTCTGTTTGCTAAAATTCCAGGAGTGGGGGATGGAGTAATACCAAACACTGATCACAGATTAAGATTGTTACTAGTTCTTACATAGGGCATATTTTACACCGCATAGATTAGATAAGATATACCCCACTACAGAACATCATTGCCCTAGATGTCGATTAGAGGGAGCGGACCTTATACATATGATATGGTCCTGCCACAGACTTGGAGGGTACTGGGACTCGATCAGACGCCATACGGCAGAGATTACACACAGGGACGTGCCTGCTACAATCGAGAGCTGTATCCTGGGATTAAGGGCGGGGACTTCAAAATATAAAGTGCAGACACGGTTTGTGAACCTAGCACTTTTATTGGCAGTGCGAGCGATCACCAAGAGATGGCAATCAAAAATGCCGCCTACAATCTATGCATGGCATACTGAGATGGTGAGATGGGGGGAGCAGAGAGTGCAGCACTGAGACGGGAGGAAGCGAGAGGGTTAAGGAGGATTCCTATTGCGATGGAATGGGATGTTATGCTGGAGACGGGGCGAGCCTTAGATGTAGACTTTCCTGCCACGAATGACAGCACGCAGGGTAGTGGATGAGGCCGGGATGCGGGCTGACAAATGCAAAGCAGTAAGAAATGTGCCAGGTGTATGATGTGTGAAGCAGTTAGATACAAGCCGAACACGACGATGGGAGATGTGTATGGACCCAGGGAGAAGGGGAGGGGGGGAGGGAATGTTATTGTTGTGGTTATATAATATTTGCTGAATCAAGCACTATGGGAAGTAATTGCAGGAGATGAGAACAGATGCGGAAAGCGGACAAGATGCTATTTCACATTGCAAGGTATATATAAGAGTTATTAAGCAATGTCACACTAATGTATGAAACGTGCAACCTTGGTAAACTAATAAAATTATGTTTAATAAAAAAAAAAAAAGATTGTTACTAGTTGCACACTAAGGTCTCGGTTCAGCACATGCAGGGATCACTGCTACAGTTTCATTACTAAAGCAGCACTATTGGTGGCCAGGTCTCACTAAGCAGATCAAGGACTTTGTCCTCAAATGCGACATCTGCCAGCAGATGAAAGGCTCCACTGTAGCAAGTCCACCACAAACACCTTTATTTATCTCAGACAAACCTCTTGCGTGTGTCTGTTTAGATCACTGCTGTCCCTTACACTCAGGCGGGGCTTACAAGTTCACCTTGGTGGAAGTAGATTCATTCTCTAGATTCCTGTTGCTTTGGCCCCAGAGTTCGGCTGATGCTCTAACTGTTATAAGGGCTAACAAAGAAGCCATGAGAAGTTTGGGTGTGGCCTTGTGGTACTCCTCCCCATATCATACTGGGTGAAATTCGGTAATCGAGAGGAAAAACAGCGACTTAAAGCAATCCTTAATAGCAAGGGTATTAGGCTGGTTCAGCAGTTGGATCAATCACCTATACAAGGTCCAGAAAATCCCTGGGGCATCAGACACCTTATGAGCTCCTGTTTGGGGTAAGAATGTGGGTACCTGTCCTCGATAGTGTCAGCAGAGTGGCAGCTGAAACCCCATTTGACCTCAATTGTCTTTGGAGGTTTTACAAGACCTAAATGAATACTTAGCTTTACAAAGCAGCGTCCAAGTAAAACACACTGCCACTGGTAATGGAAAGACCTAACTAGGTCCCGGAGATTGGGGATCCGGTCAGAGAGAAAATTGTGGACAAGAAATAATTTGGGCCATCTCAGAGTGCACCTGTACCTGTTGTAGCTGACGAGAGAACGAGAACTGTCCTTCCGCCCCTTGCCGGCCGCTGAGACAAAAGGTTTGTCTCGATTGATCTGATCAAACCATGCTATTTGACCGATTCTCAACAGTAGGCAATGTTGGCTGCTGGGTAGCCGCCGCACTGCTCTCGCTACCATACAGAAAGTTCACACTTAAGATTTAATATTGACTGAAGACTCCACTTTCCAAAGAGAAGCTGTGAACGACAATGAATTGATACTTCTCCCAGTCAAAACAACTACAAATGTACAGTCAACAAGTACACACACGTCTGTTAACAAATATGTTGTCAGCTCTTCCAGTATAGGGAACGCAGTGCCACATAATTTATATTGTTTCTCATGCCGGTATATTCTGTGCTGTAGAAATAACTGCTCCCTTTACTTAAAGTTTTCCTAACTCTCAGAGACAGTGTATGATCTCACAAAGACGAAGGTTAGTAACTCTATTGCTTTAGCAAACCAACAGTGATGAAATGAACCTCAATCCTAAGCTATAGTGTGACATGTTCCTACTGTGACAATTTATAATGTTTTTTTTTGATGCAGCAATTTCTGACCAATCTGCTTAACAGCCTTATCACACTGAACATTTGTATAGTTTCTCACCAATATGCTTTCTCAAATATGGCATTAGTGCTTTCTTTGCTGTGAAGGCCTTGTCACACTGAACATTTATATGGTTTTTCGGTAGTGTGAATTTTGTGATGTTGTAATACAGCATTCCTTATGTCTGAAAGCCTTGTCGCATTCTGAACATTTAAACGGTTTCTCACTAGTATGAACTTGCTGATGTCGCATCCATAGATGTCACTTAAAAGCCTTCTCACATTCAGAACATTTATGTGTTTTCTCTCGAGTGTGATGTTTCTGATGTAGCAACAATTGACCTGTCTGTACATAAGCCTTAGCACATTCTGAACAGTTGTAAGGTTTTCTCACCAGTATGGCATCACAGGTGTGGCACCAGCCCGCTCTTTGTGGCAAAAGGCCTGGTCACACTCTGAAAGTGTATATGGTTTTTGACCAGTGTGATTCCACTGATGTAACAGTTCCCTCTTTGCAGTGTAAACATTGCTACATTTGGGAACATTTGTAATGTTCTTCACCAGTGTGGCTTCTCTGATGTTATGATAAAGGCCCCTTTTGCCTAAAAGCCTTGTTACATGCTGAACATTTATGCAGCTTCTCTTCAGTGTGGCTTTGCGGATGGTGTTTTAGCTCTCCATTTGAAGTGAAAGCCTGGTCACATTCATATGGTTTTTCTCCAGTGTGGCATCGCTGAAGTCTTGCCAAAGCTCCCTTTGTACAGAAAGCCACACTATATTCAGAACATTTATACGGTTCTTCACCAGTGAGAATTCTCTGATGTTGTGATAAATGCCCCTTTGCCTGAAAGCTTTGCCAGACTCTGATCAATTGTATGGCTTATCAATCGTGTGAATTCTCAGATGTATCCTCAGCTTTTTTTTATTACAACAAATGCATTTGGAGCATTTATACTGTTTTCACCAGGACAGATTTTCTGATGCTGTATACGTTGCTCCTTTGTAGTGAAAGCCTGCTCACATTCTGAACATTTATACAGTTTTAAACAGTGTGAATTCAGAGATGCAGCATCAGCATTTCCTTTACAACAAAAGACTCGTCACATTCAGCGCATTTTACATTTCATGGTCCTGTGTTCAAATAGGTATCCCCATGTACTGAAATCCTTATCCTATTTACTGTGATCAAGTCAATGTGTAAATTTTCAGAAGTTGCAATAGAGTTGATTCTATAAATAATACTTTTATCATGTTTATTTTAGGAGCACAATCCTGCATATTTAACTTAAAAGCAAATGTTCTAAGTTTTAAAGAGTGGTTATAGTTAGAACTGACATATCCCCTCTTGTGGTGCCGCTGTGGAAAGGAAGTGATGGACTGGAAGGTGTTCTCACATTAACACGGAACGCAGACCATCTCAACTTGAGACTGGGTTCTCCTGAGCCAGAGAAACCTTTTCTGTGACTGTAGCGGTTAATATGACAAATCCCCAGTGTCAGTAATATAGCAATGATACTTACACAAGTCTTTGCTCACTTTCAAACATTTTAATGTTCTTTTCTTTTTTCCCCCTTTCTTTCTGTATTACATTCACCTGCTGGACTGAAAAAGAAATCCGGAATTAGTGCCACATGTGGCAGAAAGAGAAATTATAAAAACAATATGGAACACTTAGCAAGGACTTTAAAACTTAAATGTATGCAATGAAAACCCTTGATACAGATCAAATTGAGGATGGAGGACATGAAAATATTAAAAACATGTGGTCCATCCAAGTAAGTACAAAGTAAGGAACAATCCCAGAGTGGGCCAAGCATGGTAGTACATCAGGTGCAATATTAGGTAAGAGTACATAGTTAATGTCGATTCGATTAACTGCGACACATTGTGCCGATAGTTCCACTGGAGAGGAAAAGCAAGTGTAATACATATTAAAGGATAAAGCACCGTCAGAATTTGTAACAGTGGGCTGCATGATGTGACAAGAGACAGCATTATGGCAACGTTGAATAATCATGAAGCAAAGCTGGAGGTTACCCGGAACTCAGCAGGAAAGCTTGTAGGAGTGCCCAGATATCTTCAGGCCCGCAGGCATGTGGAAGTGTGGAATGGTTTATTGCAAGCTACCCTCACAGTATATCACACTGTTCAGTCACATCTTAATAGTGGGAGAAAGATCTCTTTCCAACATGCATGCAACTTGGCGGTTTCCAGTAATAGGGAGATTGTGAGTAGTTTCCTAGAGTCTGGTGGAATATCTTTGACGTAACCCAGGGGTGCGGAAAAGGGGAGGGAGCTAGGATGAATGGTATTATGGTGTCAGGCACTGACCAACGGCGCCTGCATTGCACGAGTCTTCAGAGCATCGTCCCGTGAACTACAATTCCCAGAGGGCCGTCCTTCTGGGAGGGGCAGAAGACGTTTATCTGCCGAGACGCGCACCGAGCAGGGCACGTAATTCGTCCTTCCTTGCTGATTCGAGAGGCAGCACGGCTGCGCTGCTCATTGGGGATCTTTTCGGTGTGTTTCCTAAGGGGGCATCCTCTCCGGAAGTCTCGGTGATTGTGGAGGGTCGGAGCCACGGACGTCGTTCATTGCCCCGCAGACGGAGGTCTGCATACTTCTTTGGTGAGCCTGTTTTGGTCTCTCGCTACCCTCCGGAGCAGCCTTAGGAAAAAAAGGCTACCGGAGTCCTTTCACAGCCGACAGAGAAGTTTCTGCTCTGACGGAAGAGCGCCTGGTCGGAATCCTTGAGTTGCCCGGACAGAAGAGGAGGACAAGTTCCCATACACTTTCCTTTCGGGCTGTTTAAAGGAGCTTCACAAGTTTCTCTGGGAGCTTGTTCCACAGGATTCTCCACCTCCTCTGGTTGTCAGCTTTCAGGTACCATGTGAAGTGTCGTTTGTCTCTTCTTGGACCGCTACTACTGCTATATTGTTCGACGCTCCTACACATTACTGTGGATGGATTAATACTTATATATCAAACAGGTTATTTGGTATAAGGGAAAGGAAAGACAAAAAAAGAGTCAAGAGGTAACATTGACTTTGTGAGGCTTCCATCTTTGTTTAGTGCTGAAGACAATACCAATATGCAGCCCGTACTTCTGACGAAAGACCCATGGCTTTCACCTAAAAGACTCAAGCTGGGGGACCCTTTTTTCACTTCTTTTCTGTTGATCCTTTTCTTCAGTATGGGGGAATGATGGAAGGGTATCATGTTTTATTTCCTATAGTGGGAAAGTAGGAAGTGGGAATGGATGGTGCTTATTATTGTTTTGTTGTTGTAGATATCCGCTCTTCCACGTTGTGAGAGGTATCTTACCTGGGAAGAAGATAGAAACACAACGACCGCTGTTGGTGTTTCCGTGTACTAGTGGTTGTAGTGAGAATTAATGAGAATAGTATTGTTGTTGAACTGTAGTAAGCCTGTGTTTTATGTTTGCAGGCATCCCATTCCCCGCTGTTCCTACCCTAATCCCTTTCCTTCGCTTGATCACCTCAATACTCTGTGTATGATGTCAGAGTTGGGGATATCAGGAGGTGGACCCCTTTGTGCATTGCCCGGACCCTGAGGAGTTCCTGTGGTCATTATATATGGCTGATATGTGGGAAAAAACATTCTTTCATTAACTGCATATCAGGGGAAATATCGACACTAGATGAAGGAAATCTGTCACTGGGGCATGGCAACACTTTCCGCAGAGCTCGCTGCAAGGCCATGTTTTAAAAGGGACAGCGTGGTGCTATCTGTACGTTAGAGAAAGTGAAGGGGATCGGGCGCAGTCTGTTGCTGGGGGAGATAGCTCTAGTTTGGTCACAGCAGAAATTCCATTCCTTAATCAGAAGTAGATCAACTGACCATTGTCCTGGCTGCGGGAATACGGATTGTACATTTCCATACAAGAAGAAAGCCCAAACGATATACAGGATGTTTTTAAATATTTGTATTAAGTAGCAGTGACAGTGTTTTGCAATGTGGTGGGGCTTGCAGGAAAGGTGAGGAAGCTGTCTTGCATAAGTACGGTAGTCTATAATAAAGAGATGTCCAGGGGAGTGTGGTAATCTGTACTGGTAATGTGGGACAAATCAAGAGGGGCTCAAGAGAGCTAGCAAAAAGTATCGGAGACAAGAGGCAACCTTGCCTGGCGTCTCTAGTAAATGGAGTGGGAGAGGACAGCAGCCCACTGAGCTAACTTCTCGCAGTGGGAATGAGATGTGCACTGGGGGACAGAAACAACTGATCGGCATCGGGTGTACGCTCACTAAACATGGGTGAGCAGCCAAAATATCGAAACTAAAATATCTACCTACACTAATATCGAGTTTTAAATATCGAAGGGACAGAATATCGATGTCAATAATATCTATGGACAGAATATCGATCCTAAGGTAAGTATTTTAATATCAATGTTAGTAATATCGAAGTTAGTAATATCGACATCAAATATATCGATTTTACTAATATTGATGTTACTAATATCGATATTTATATTATTGTTATGTATTTTATTATGTATTTAATATGTATGTGTTATATGTTTTTAGTTAAGTGTTCTACTGGTTTTAACATATATGTATACAATTTTTATATGTTAACAATGGTTTTTTAAGTCAATTTTGTGTTTTAGTACCGTAGCGGGTTGTGGGTTTATAGGGGAATAGGGTGGGAAGTAATTTAATTATATGGAATTATTTATACATTTTTAGGAATTATAAATTAATTTTAATTAATTTTTGCGTTTAAGGGACAGGAGTGGGGGGAGTTTGTGCAATCAGCCATGGTCTGACCAAGGAATACAGAATGTCCCCTGATCTCATATCTTACTCAGCAGTACTGGCGGTGAGGAAGCAGAGGACGGAAGGCGCAGCCAGGCAGAGGACGGAAGGCGCAGCCGGGACGGAAGGCGCAGCCGGGAAGAGGATGGAAGGCGCAGCCGGGCATAAGACGGAAGGCGCAGCCGGGCAAAGGACGGAAGGCGCAGCCGGGACGGAAGGCGCAGCCGGGAAGAGGATGGAAGGCGCAGCCGGGCAGAGGACGGAAGGCGCAGCCGGGCAGAGGACGGAAGGCGCAGCCGGGCAGAGGACGGAATGCGCAGCCGGGCAGAGGACGGAAGGCGCAGCCGGGCAGAGGACGGAAGGCGCAGCCGGGACGGAAGGCACAGCCGGGAAGAGGATGGAAGGCGCAGCCGGGACGGAAGGCGCAGCCGGGCAGAGGACGGAAGGCGCAGCCGGGACGGAAGGCGCAGCCGGGAAGAGGATGGAAGGCACAGCCGGGCAAAGGACGGAAGGCGCAGCCAGGCAGAGGATGGAAGGCGCAGCCGGGCAAAGGACGGAAGGCGCAGCCGGGACGGAAGGCGCAGCCGGGAAGAGGATGGAAGGCGCAGCCAGGCAGAGGACGGAAGGCGCAGCCGGGCAGAGGATGGAAGGCGCAGCCGGGCAGAGGATGGAAGGCGCAGCCAGGCAGGGGACGGAAGGCGCAGCCAGGCAGAGGACGGAAGGCGCAGCCAGGCAGAGGACGGAAGGCGCAGCCAGGCAGAGGATGGAAGGCGCAGCCAGGCAGAGGACGGAAGGCCCAGCCAGGCAGAGGACGGAAGGCCCAGCCAAGCAGAGGACGGAAGGCGCAGCCGGGCAGAGGACGAAAGGCGCAGCCAGGCAGAGGACGAAAGGCGCAGCCAGGCAGAGGACGGAAGGCGCAGCCAGGCAGAGGACGGAAGGCGCAGCCGGGATGGAAGGCGCAGCCGGGAAGAGGATGGAAGGCGCAGCCGGGCAAAGGACGGAAGGCGCAGCCGGGACGGAAGGCGCAGCCGGGCAGAGGACGGAAGGCGGAGCCGGGCAGAGGACGGAAGGCGCAGCCGGGCAGAGGACGGAAGGCGCAGCTGGGCAGAGGATGGAAGGTGCAGCCGGGCAGAGGACGGAAGGCGCAGCCAGGCAGAGGACGGAAGGCGCAGCCAGGCAGAGGACGGAAGGCGCAGCCAGACAGAGAGGACGGAAGGAGCAGCCAGACAGAGAGGACGGAAGGAGCAGCCAGACAGAGAGGACGGAAGGAGCAGCCAGACAGAGAGGACGGAAGGAGCAGCCGGGCAAAGGACGGAAGGCGCAGCCGGGAAGAGGACGGAAGGCGCAGCCGGGAAGAGGACGGAAGGCGCAGCCGGGCAGAGGACGGAAGGCGCAGCCGGGCAGAGGACGGAAGGCGCAGCCGGGCAGAGGACGGAAGGCGCAGCCGGGCAGAGGACGGAAGGCGCAGCCGGGCAGAGGACGGAAGGCGCAGAGAGGGAGAGGATGGAAGGTGCAGCCAGGCAGAGGATGGAAGGTGCAGCCAGGCAGAGGACGGAAGGCGCAGCCAGGCAGAGGACGGAAGGCGCAGCCAGGCAGAGGACACGGAAGGAGCAGCCAGACAGAGAGGGCGGAAGGAGCAGCCAGACAGAGAGGACGGAAGGAGCAGCCAGACAGAGAGGACGGAAGGAGCAGCTGGGCAAAGGACGGAAGGTGCAGTCGGGAAGAGGACGGAAGGCGCAGCCGGGAAGAGGACGGAAGGCGCAGCTGGGAAGAGGACGGAAGGCGCAGCCGGGCAGAGGACGGAAGGCGCAGCCGGGCAGAGGACAGAAGGCGCAGCCGGGCAGAGGACGGAAGGCGCAGAGAGGGAGAGGATGGAAGGTGCAGCCAGGCAGAGGATGGAAGGTGCAGCCGGGAAGAGGACGGAAGGCGCAGCCGGGAAGAGGACAGAAGGCGCAGCTGGGAAGAGGATGGAAGGCGCAGCCGGGCAGAGGACGGAAGGCGCAGCCGGGCAGAGGACGGAAGGCGCAGCCGGGCAGAGGACGGAAGGCGCAGCCGGGCAGAGGACAGAAGGCGCAGCCGGGCAGAGGACAGAAGGCGCAGCCGGGCAGAGGACGGAAGGCGCAGAGAGGGAGAGGATGGAAGGTGCAGCCAGGCAGAGGATGGAAGGTGCAGCCAGGCAGAGGATGGAAGGCGCAGCCGGGAAGAGGATGGAAGGCGCAGCCGGGCAGAGGACGGAAGGCGCAGCCGGGCAGAGGACGGAAGGCGCAGCCGGGCAGAGGACGGAAGGCGCAGAGAGGGAGAGATGGAAGGTGCAGCCAGGCAGAGGATGGAAGGTGCAGCCAGGCAGAGGATGGAAGGCGCAGCCAGGCAGAGGATGAAAGTCGCAGCCAGGCAGAGCATGGAAGGCGCAGACAGGCAGAGGACGGAAGACACAGCCAGGCAGAGGAGGTCTGTGGGGAACAGCCAGGTAGAGGACGGAAGACGCAGACAGGCAGAGGTGGTCTGTCTGGAGCAGCCAGGCAGGGGATGGAAGGCACAGCCAAGCAGAGGATGGAAGGCACAGACAGGCAGAGGATGGAAGGCGCAGACAGGCAGAGGATGGAAGGCGCAGACAGCGGATGGAAGGCGCAGACAGGCAGAGGATGGAAGGAGCAGCCAGGCAGGGGATGGAAGGCGCAGAGAGGCAGAGGATGGAAGGTGCAGCCAGGCAGAGGATGGAAGACGCAGCCAGGCAGAGGATGGAAGGCGCAGCCAGGCAGAGGATGGAAGGCGCAGCCAGGCAGAGGATGAAAGGCGCAGCAAGGCAGAGGATGAAAGGCGCAGCCAGACAGAGGATGAAAGGCGCAGTCAGGCAGAGGACAGAAGGCGCAGTCAAGCAGAGGACGGAAGGCGCAGACTGGCACAGGACGGAAGGCGCAGACTGGCACAGGACGGAAGGTGCAGCCAGGCAAAGGATGAAAGGCGCAGTCAGGCAGAGGACGAAAGGCGCAGTCAGGCAGAGGACGGAAGGAGCAGCCAGGCAGAGGACGGAAGGCACAGCCAGACAGAGGACGGAAGGCGCAGCCGGGCAAAGGAAGGAAGGCGCAGCCGGGCAAAGGACGGAAGGCGCAGCCGGGCAAAGGACGGAAGGCGCAGCCGGGCAAAGGACGGAAGGCGCAGCCGGGCAAAGGACGGAAGGCGCAGCCAGGCAGAGGTCTGTGGGGAGCAGCCAGGTAGAGGACAGAAGGCGCAGCCAGGCAGGGGATGGAAGGCGCAGCCAGGCAGAGGATGGAAGGCGCAGACAGGCAGAGGATGGAAGGCGCAGCTAGGAGGAGGATGGAAGGCGCAGACAGGCAGAGGATGGAAGGCGCAGCCAGGCAGGGGATGGAAGGAGCAGCCAGGCAGAGGATGGAAGGAGCAGCCAGGTAGAGGACGGAAGGAGCAGCCAGACAGAGGATGGAAGGAGCAGCCAGGTAGAGGACGGAAGGAGCAGCCAGACAGAGGATGGAAGGAGCAGACAGGCAGAGGATGGAAGGCGCAGCCAGGCAGAGGTGGTCTGCTGGGAGCAGCCAGGCAGAGGAGGTCTGCCGGGAGCAGCCAGGCAGAGGAGGTCTGTCGGGAGCAGCCCAGCCAGGCAGAGGAGGTCTGCCGGGAGCAGCCAGGCAGAGGAGGTCTGTCGGGAGCAGCCCAGCCAGGCAGAGGAGGTCTGTCGGGAGCAGCCCAGCCAGGCAGAGGAGGTCTGTCGGGAGCAGCCAGGCAGAGGAGGTCTGTCAGGAGCAGCCCAGCCAGGCAGAGGATGGAAGGCGCAGCCAGGCAGAGGACGGAAGGAGCAGCCAGGCAGAGGACGGAAGGCGCAGCCAGGCAGAGGACGGAAGGAGCAGCCAGGCAGAGGATGGAAGGAGCAGCCAGGCAGAGGACGGAAGGAGCAGCCAGACAGAGGATGGAAGGAGCAGCCAGACAGAGGACGGAAGGCGCAGCCAGGCAGAGGATGGAAGGCGCAGCCAGGCAGAGGACAAAAGGCGCAGCCAGGCAGAGGACGGAAGGCGCAGCCAGGCAGAGGACGGAAAGCCCAGCCAGGCAGAGGACGGAAGGCCCAGCCAGGCAGAGGACGGAAGGCGCAGCCGGGCAGAGGACGAAAGGCGCAGCCAGGCAGAGGACGAAAGGTGCAGCCAGGCAGAGGATGAAAGGCACAGCCAGGCAGAGGACGGAAGGCGCAGCCAGGCAGAGGATGGAAGGCGCAGCCAGGCAGAGGACGGAAGGAGCAGCCGGGCAGAGGACGGAAGGTGCAGCCGGGCAGAGGACGAAAGGCGCAGCCGGGCAGAGGACGGAAGGCGCAGCCGGGCAGAGGACGGAAGGCGCAGCCGGGATGGAAGGCGCAGCCGGGAAGAGGATGGAAGGCGCAGCCGGGCAAAGGACGGAAGGCGCAGCCGGGACGGAAGGCGCAGCCGGGCAGAGGACGGAAGGCGCAGCCAGGCAGAGGACGGAAGGCGCAGCTGGGCAGAGGACGGAAGGCGCAGCTGGGCAGAGGATGGAAGGTGCAGCCGGGCAGAGGACGGAAGGCGCAGCCAGGCAGAGGACGGAAGGTGCAGCCAGATAGAGAGGACGGAAGGAGCAGCCAGACAGAGAGCACGGAAGGAGCAGCCAGACAGAGAGGACGGAAGGAGCAGCCGGGCAAAGGACGGAAGGCGCAGCCAGGAAGAGGACGGAAGGCGCAGCCGGGAAGAGGACGGAAGGCGCAGCCGGGCAGAGGACGGAAGGAGCAGCCAGGCAGAGGACGAAAGGCGCAGCCGGGCAGAGGACGGAAGGCGCAGCCGGTCAGAGGACGGAAGGCGCAGCCGGGCAGAGGACAGAAGGCGCAGCCGGGCAGAGGACGGAAGGCGCAGAGAGGGAGAGGATGGAAGGTGCAGCCAGGCAGAGGATGGAAGGTGCAGCCGGGCAGAGGACGGAAGGCGCAGCCAGGCAGAGGAAGGAAGGCATAGCCAGGCAGAGGACACGGAAGGAGCAGCCAGACAGAGAGGACGGAAGGAGCAGCCAGACAGAGAGGACGGAAGGAGCAGCCAGACAGAGAGGACGGAAGGAGCAGCCGGGCAAAGGACGGAAGGCGCAGCCGGGAAGAGGACGGAAGGCGCAGCCGGGAAGAGGACGGAAGGCGCAGCTGGGAAGAGGACGGAAGGCGCAGCCGGGCAGAGGACGGAAGGCGCAGCCGGGCAGAGGACGGAAGGCGCAGCCGGGCAGAGGACAGAAGGCGCAGCCGGGCAGAGGACAGAAGGCGCAGCCGGGCAAAGGACGGAAGGCGCAGAGAGGGAGAGGATGGAAGGTGCAGCCATGCAGAGGATGGAAGGTGCAGCCGGGCAGAGGACGGAAGGCGCAGCCAGGCAGAGGACGGAAGGTGCAGCCAGGCAGAGGACATGGAAGGAGCAGCCAGACAGAGAGGACGGAAGGAGCAGCCAGACAGAGGAGGTCTGTGGGGAACAGCCAGGTAGAGGACGGAAGGCGCAGACGGGCAGAGGTGGTCTGTCTGGAGCAGCCAGGCAGGGGATGGAAGGCGCAGCCAAGCAGAGGATGGAAGGCACAGACAGGCAGAGGATGGAAGGCGCAGACAGGCAGAGGATGGAAGGCGCAGACAGCGGATGGAAGGCGCAGACAGGCAGAGGATGGAAGGAGCAGCCAGGCAGGGGATGGAAGGCGCAGAGAGGCAGAGGATGGAAGGTGCAGCCAGGCAGAGGATGGAAGACGCAGCCAGGCAGAGGATGGAAGGCGCAGCCAGGCAGAGGACGGAAGGAGCAGCCAGACAGAGGATGGAAGGAGCAGCCAGACAGAGGATGGAAGGCGCAGCCAGGCAGAGGATGGAAGGCGCAGCCAGGCAGAGGTGGTCTGCTGGGAGCAGCCAGGCAGAGGAGGTCTGCCGGGAGCAGCCAGGCAGAGGAGGTCTGTCGGGAGCAGCCCAGCCAGGCAGAGGAGGTCTGCCGGGAGCAGCCAGGCAGAGGAGGCCTGTCGGGAGCAGCCCAGCCAGGCAGAGGAGGTCTGTCGGGAGCAGCCCAGCCAGGCAGAGGAGGTCTGTCGGGAGCAGCCAGGCAGAGGAGGTCTGTCAGGAGCAGCCCAGCCAGGCAGAGGATGGAAGGCGCAGCCAGGCAGAGGACGGAAGGAGCAGCCAGGCAGAGGATGGAAGGAGCAGCCAGGCAGAGGACGGAAGGAGCAGCCAGACAGAGGACGGAAGGAGCAGCCAGACAGAGGATGGAAGGAGCAGCCAGACAGAGGATGGAAGGCGCAGCCAGGCAGAGGATGGAAGGCGCAGCCAGGCAGAGGTGGTCTGCCGGGAGCAGCGAGGCAGAGGAGGTCTGCCGGGAGCAGCAAGGCAGAGGAGGTCTGCCGGGAGCAGCCAGGCAGAGGAGGTCTGTCGGGAGCAGCCCAGCCAGGCAGAGGAGGTCTGCCGGGAGCAGCCAGGCAGAGGAGGTCTGTCGGGAGCAGCCCAGCCAGGCAGAGGAGGTCTGCCGGGAGCAGCCAGGCAGAGGAAGTCTGTCAGGAGCAGCCCAGCCAGGCAGAGGAGGTCTGTCAGGAGCAGCCAGGCAGAGGAGGTCTGTCGGGAGCAGCCCAACCAGGCAGAGGATGGAAGGCGCAGCCAGGCAGAGGACGGAAGGAGCAGCCAGGCAGAGGACGGAAGGAGCAGCCAGGCAGAGGACGGAAGGAGCAGCCAGGCAGAGGATGGAAGGAGCAGCCAGGCAGAGGACGGAAGGAGCAGCCAGACAGAGGATGGAAGGAGCAGCCAGACAGAGGATGGAAGGCGCAGCCAGGCAGAGGATTGAAGACGCAGTCAGGCAGAGGTGGTCTGCCAGTAGCAGCGAGGCAGAGGAGGTCTGCCGGGAGCAGCCAGGCAGAGGAGGTCTGCCGGGAGCAGCCAGGCAGAGGAGGTCTGCCGGGAGCAGCCAGGCAGAGGAGGTCTGTCGGGAGCAGCCCAGCCAGGCAGAGGAGGTCTGCCGGGAGCAGCCAGGCAGAGGAGGTCTGTCGGGAGCAGCCCAGCCAGGCAGAGGAGGTCTGTCTGGAGCAGCCCAGCCAGGCAGAGGAGGTCTGTCGGGAGCAGCCAGGCAGAGGAGGTCTGTCGGTAGCAGCCCAGCCAGGCAGAGGAGGTCTGCCGGGAGCAGCCAGGCAGAGGAGGTCTGCCGGAAGTAGCCAGGCAGAGGAGGTCTGCCGGGAGCAGCCCAGCCAGGCAGAGAAGGTCTGTCGGGAGCAGCCAAGCCAGGCAGAGGAGGTCTGTCGGGAGCAGCCAGGCAGAGGAGTCTGTCTGGAGCAGCCAGGCAAAGGAGGTCTGTCGGGAGCAGCCAGGTAGAGGAGGTCTGTCGGGAGCAGCCCAGCCAGGCAGAGAAGGTCTGTCTGGAGCAGCCAGGCAGAGGAGGTCTGCCGGGAGCAGCCAGGCAGAGGAGGTCTGCCGGGAGCAGCCCAGCCAGGCAGAGAAGGTCTGTTGGGAGCAGCCAGGCAGGGGAGAACTGCCGGGAGCAGCCCAGCCAGGCAGAGGAGGTCTGTCGGAAGCAGCCAAGCCAGGCAGAGGAGGTCTGTCGGGAGTAGCCAGGCAGAGGAGGTCTGCCGGGAGCAGCCCAGCCAGGCAGAGGAGGTCTGCCGGGAGCAGCCCAGCCAGGCAGAGGTGGTCTGCCGGGAGCAGCCAGGCAGAGGAGGTCTGTCGGGAGCAGCCAGGCAGAGGAGGTCTGTCGGGAGCAGCCAGGCAGAGGAGGTCTGTCAGGAGCAGCCAGGCAGAGGAGGTCTGCCGGGAGCAGCCAGGCAGAGGAGGTCTGCCAGGAGCAGCCCAGCCAGGCAGAGAAGGTCTTGAGGTAATTTAATTTCCGATTCCTTTCGTATTTAGCCGCCATTTTGTGGCCCGTCGCCATTTTGTGTTGTCCTCACTCAGGCAGCACGGTGTTTTTGCATTTCCCACTGCGACGTGTCAAATAACCTCTTGCCTCTGTTTATGTAACTGATGTGAGGGTCTGGCCGAGTCCACTAATCCTCGTCTGGTTGATTGATCCCTGATTCAACTATCTGTAGGTTCACACCATTCTTTCTTGACTTTATCTTATCCTCTGACCTTCGCTATTCTTTACCTGTATTCTCTTATTTCACAACTGTCCTTCGGGGCATACAAACGTGTCCTGCCACCTGCAAGCCGACCTATAAACACTACCACTGATTAACTTGTGGGGAAGGATGACCAACACAGTTGGAAGAGAGGTTTATTGGAGTTACTTAATATCTTGTTTTCACATTCTTCTCATTGGTTAATCCTGTATGCAATGGGAGTGTTCTTCGTGCATATGTGTATTATAAAAGATTGTACGCCACGAAGTAAAGTGGCAGTCTCCTAAGAACATACCGAGTGTACTTCTGGGACAACTGTACTTAGCTGCAGCTAATAAACGTTATCTTCTGCGCCTAACGGAGTGTCCCGTGTCTCTGTTCGACAAAGCAGGTGAACCCAGGAGATTAAGGCGTACCCTGCGCCGCCAGGCTCATAAAGCCCAGGTTCTTCAATTGGCGCCCAACGAGGGGCGGCTTCAGAGGTAGCAGTTCTGCCCGAGGATCGTGAGGAGCCCCGCAAGAAAATTCTGGAGGAATCGCGAACCACGTCATGCGACCCCTGTATGTCGAAGTGGTCCGAAGGTCTTTTGCAGCGTGGTCTCTCCTTTCTGACGGCTGCTGACGACTGCTGCCCTGACTGCCGCCCTGCTTTGGTCCCTTCGATGATGTTTGGTATCGCGAGACATTAGACGGGCCTCTGTTGGCGTATGAAGACACTTAGTTAAGTATTGGTGGGTAGCTCCCACAATTTTTGTTTTTATTTGGGTTTTTGATTCGGATATTGCAAAAGCCGAAGCCGAGGGGTGAGTACGTTTGTGCTGTATTATTTAATTTAACCCCTTGATGTTTGTGTACAGTCCAGTGAAATAACGATGCCTGGTCTGAGTAAGCTGAGTAAATTCTGCTGCCTTGGTTGTAATAGGGATTCCCGGCTGGAGGACTCTTGTCCGATTCCTCCGGTTGGAACTCCCACCTATGAGCTTTATTCAAAACATGGTGTCGGCCCCATTGCCTTTAATAAGGCATGGATCCGGTACACGAAGAACGATGGCGTTCTACAGTGGCCACAGAATGGTAGTTTTGAGCCTGACATACTAGACAATTTGGAAGTGATATTGTTTAAAAAACAAGCCCGGCCGGCAATGTTTGACTCTTTCCACCTCTGGCGTAAGGAAGGCAAACAGAACGAAATTAAGTAGGCAAAACGAGGTAAGAAAGCACAAAATATGACGATAATACATGCTGCTTAGCAGTTTAAAGATAATGAGATTAATAATGCAATGGAAATGTCAGAAAGACAGCATCGTATGGCAATAGATAGATGCTATCCGGTGTTGCCTAATTCCTCATCTGATAAAAGTAAGGATCTGGAGGAAGACCCTTTGATGTCTCACCTATTGAGATTGCCTCCACCCTATGTACAAGGTGCTAATGCACCCCAGTTGTTACAACCTGTTCAGTTGCCTGTTGTTCCCCCACCTGTTCCGGTACTTACACGTTTGCCCCTTCCGAAATTGCCACTCCCACCTCCTGTGCCACCGATTCCTTTGTCTCCATCTCCTGAACATCGATCTCCTTTGCCTTCGGCTCCTCTTATAGCTGCCACTTCCTCTCTTGTATTGCCTAATACCTTCTCCCCTGTCCTTATGGCTAATTCTCCTACTGTGCGCAAACGAATAACAGATACTGTCTCTGGTTTCTTGTCCCCCTTCTTTGGGACTCTGAACATGTCTCCGGCTTTTTCTCGAAGACAGTCTCGTAGTCAACTTCCAGGTTCCACCGAACGGGTGGTGTTGGACTCTCTCGCTCGCAAATGGATCGAGAAGGGTCCCCAGTATAGTGTGAAAGATATCATGATAACCTTTCACCAGTGGGATGCGCCCACGCAGAGATATGTATTTAATGTTATGTGTGACACTCTTGCTAAAGGATGGGAAGATATGGATTTGGGTTTACTTCCCCAGGGTCTGTTGGATGTACAGGCTAATTTTGATAAAGGACTCATTGTGGGTTCTAAGGTTGAGGACGCCGTAAGGACACTTGTTACTTTTAGGTCCCTATTTTCTTCGCAAACTTTTCTAGATTTTGATCCTGCTGTTCGGCAGGCAGTGAAACATTACCCAATGAGAGAGGTTCCTCCTATATGGAGGGAAGGAGTTGCACAAGCAGGTAATAATCCAGCCGTTCCCGCTCACTTCCAGCGTATATGGGTACATGTTCCCTGGAAGAGATCTGATGTTTTGGCCCTTAAACAATCTTTACCGGATCCTCGTAAAAACCCTGCTGGGTACTATAAAGAATTGTCACAGACTGTTGATGCCTGTATTATGACTTTAGCAGATATTGACATGTTGATGGGAAATGTAGTCCCACAAGCGTTATGGGCTCGAATTCGTAGAGAGGATCACTTACAAGAACTGGGTGGTACATGGGCTGCTATAATTGCCTCATATAGAGCACAAGTGGGTGGTGCTAAGCCTGATGTTTTGATCACAGAACTTCCTGGTAGGATTATTACTTTAATGAAAACAATGATGCCCGCCTTACGAGTTAATTGGGATAAATTGGCTGCGTGTAAGAAGAAGAAAGATGAGAGTGTCTCCGATTTCTTCACTCGGTTTAAGGAGACGTTTATTGATCACAGTGGTCAGGATATGACTACGGAGGGTGGACAGCGATTAGTTGTAGATAAATTCGTATTTAATTTGCTCCCCGAGTTGGCGCATAAATGAAAAGATTCTGAAAGTTCATGGGCTGTCTCTTCTCCTGCTCAGATATTGGCTACTGCTCAGCATTACAAAAACAGGGACAAAGAGGAAAAAGATTAGCAAGAGAAAAAGACTAAAGAATTAAAAACGAAGGTTCTTCTGCAACAAGCTTATCCTCCTCGCTTTGCCCAGCACCAGTTTCAACAGCCTCCCCAGTTTCAGAGGTTGTTTCAAAAACATGAGCCCTATATTCCGCGGCCTTTGTTAGGTCCTAACCAATGCGCCTATTGTAGGGAGGAAGGTCATTTTAAGAATAGCTGCCCGGTTTTATTACAGCGTAATGAAGGACTATCCACTCCACGAGGTCGTGGTGGTTCTCAGTTAGCGCCCAGGGGTAGATGTCGAGGTATGTCGCCCCAGACACGGCGTTCCCTTCCACCTCCACAGTCCACGAACTACTTTGATCAACAAAATACTCAGTCTACACAGTATTACAATGATGATTATTATGTTGAAAGTGAGAATGACGGCCTTCACGATAACTAGGACAGCAATAGACAAAGTAAGGGAGTTGTATCGATTCCAGTAGATCAGAATGGGCCTTATGTTAATGTCACTACAATGGGTGTTTCAGAGCCATTTCTTTTAGATACTGGTGCGATCAGAAGTTCTATTATTCACTCCAAACTCCCTGGGGCACCTTTGTCTGGCTTAGCAAACGTATCCGTAGGATTTTCGAGCGCCCCAGTTCATAGACCGGTATCTTGTCCTCTGCCTATTTCAATTGGTTCCTATGATTTGGAAGCTCCGCTTCTTTTAACGACTGGTTGCAGCGAAAATCTGTTGGGTTTGGATTTATTGAAAAGATTGCATGCAACGATCTATTGTTCTCCTTCTGGTGTACATCTGACTTTGGGGCAGAAACGGACTTCTCCAATGTATTTGTCTAAAGATAAATTTCCGCCTGAATTTCTCTCTCTCCCCGCAACACTTTGGGCTACGGGTCCAAATGATGTTGGTTGTCTCGAGATCCCACCCTATGTCATTACCCTCAAGCCCAATGCTAAATTGCCACGCATCCCTCAATACAAAATTCCCAGTGATGGTGAAAGAGCGCTTTTCGCTATTATTCATGACTTGGTTCAGATGGGTGTGGTTGAGGAGACGAGGGGAAATGTCTGCAATAGTCCTGTTCTCCCTGTTCTTAAACGCACTGATCCTTCTCAGCCTACTGTTTATCGCTTTATTATTTATCTCCGGGAGGTTAATAAAATTGTTGTACCGCAGTTCCCGGTTGTTCCAGATATCATTGCCCTGTTAACTATGATACCTGCCTCAGCAGCTTGGTTTTCTGTTATTGATCTGAAAAATGCTTTCTTCAGCATCCCCATTGCTGAAGAGAGTAGGGATATTTTTGGCTTCTCTTTAGGAGGCCGAAGTTTTCGATTCAAGCGCGCACCCCAAGGCTATTGTGAAAGTCCCTCCATCTATAACCAAGCTCTGAAATGCCAGCTTGATGCTTTTTCTTTGCCGCCAGGGGCTACCCTTATTCAGTATGTGGATGATTTATTGATTGCTGCTGATTCAGAGGGTATTTGCAAGAATGTGACTGTTGCACTATTGCGTCACTTGTCTGACCTTCACCATAAGGTTTCACCTTCTAAATTACAATATGCCCGCCAAGAGGTTACCTATCTAGGTCATCTCTTGTCGAAGGAGGGAAGGCGACTGACTCCAGAACGTATTCAAGCAATTGCACAAATGTCTGTGCCACACAAAGAGAAGTGCGTGCCTTTCTGGGTATTACCTCTTATTGTAGACAGTGGATTCCAAATTTTTCTTTGTTGGCCAAACCTTTGTTGGCACTCACTTTGAAGGACACACCCCAACCCCTTCCTTGGACTGACAAATGTCAGAAGAGTTTTTCTAATTTACGTACTGCTCTGTGCTCTGCTCCTGTGTTGGGTACTCCGGATTACAGTAAGCCTTTCACGCTCTATGTCCATGAAAGAGAGGGTTGTGCGTTGTCAGTCTTAACACAACGTTTTGGAGACAAGCAGCGGCCGTGTGCCTACTTTTCGGCTACATTAGATCCAATAGCCAAAGCATTGCCTAGTTGTCTTAAAGCTACAGCAGCAGCAGCAACCTCTATTCGTCAGTCTGCTGGAGTGGTGCTAGATAACACTCTTATTGTTATGGTACCACATGCAGTGGATACCTTGCTAAATAGGACAAAAACGCAACATCTTACAAGCGCACGCTTGTCTGGGTATGAGCTGACGCTCTTGGCTAGTCATGTGCACATCAAACGATGTAACACTTTAAATCCAGCCACATTGTTACCCCTTCCAGAGGAGAAAGGTATTCAGGAACAACATGATTTTTTTCTCCGTACTGAGGAGGAGACAAAAGGTAGGATTGATTTGAAAGATACACCACTAGTGGACCCGGATGGGATACTATGGGTAGATGGTTCTTGTTTTAAACTCCATAATGGTGAAACAACTTCAGCTTATGCTGTTACCACCTTGCATACAATCGTGGAGACAGCACGCATTAGACATAGCTCAGCCCAGGCGGCTGAACTAATAGCTTTGACGAGAGCGTGTGTGTTATCTAAGGGGAAGAGAGTGAATGTATACACCGACAGCCAGTATGCGTTCGGTGTTGCACATAGCTTTGGCCGTTTGTGGAAGGAAAGAGGATTCTTTACCTCCCACGGTGCTAAAATACAGCATGGTCAGTTGGTAACTGATCTTCTTGAGTCACTTGCTTTGCCTACTCAGATAGCAAAGTGTAGTGCGCATAAGAGGATTACTGATGATGTTGGTCGTGGAAATGCTTTTGCGGATGAGGTAGCGAAAGAAACAGCCAAAGATGCTACAAGTCACATGTATGTTGCGGGCCCTGCAAATTGGGTCAAGGAAAAAGGAATGTGTGAGGATACAATAGAAAGTGTGAGATCAATTCAAGGAGAGGCTACAGAGAAAGAGTTGAGTAAGTGGAAGGAGAGTACAGGAATGTTAGACGTCATGGGATGTTGGATAGAATTGTCAGAACATCAGCGTTGGCTGTTACCAGATGCCTATGTACTGCCTGTAGTTGCTATGGCACATGGTCCAGCCCACATCAGTGCGAAAGGAATATGCAAGCTTCTGGCTCCAGTGTGGTTGAACGAGGGGATTCCAAAATGTGCAGATAATTTAGTGAAGCATTGTATCGTTTGCTTGATGCATAATCCAGGAAAGGGAACCCCAACTCCAGCAGGTCATTTTGCTCCCCCAACATATCCTTTTTGAGGTGTTGCAAATTGATTATATTCACATGGAACGATGCAACAATCTCAAATATGTTTTGGTGGTGGTGTGTGCCTTCTCCGGATGGATAGAGGCCTACCCCCTGAAAGACAACACTGCTTTGTCCATTGCCAAAGTTCTTCTGAAATAATTCTTCCCTAGGTTTGGTTTGCCACGCATTGTTTGGAGTGACAATGGGAGTGAATTTGTGAGCCAAATTATGAAAAAGGTGTGTGCCGGTCTTGGTATTAAGCAGAAATTCCATGCGGCAAACCACCCCCAATCAGCAGGTCTGGTAGAGTGCTACAACGGCACTCTCAAACTTAAGCTTGCAAAGGTACAGGCTAGCACTGGACTTGCCTGGCCTGATGCTTTACCTTTGGCCCTCCTATCTACTAGAACAGCTGTACATTCTCGTTTGGGACTCAGCCCATACGAGGTTGTTTTTGGGCGCCCGGCTAATATTTGGGGAGTCCCTCGCCTTAAAAAGTATTCTGACATACAGTATCCAATGCTGGTTGACTACTTACATGACCTCACCACTAAATTACGTTTTCTCCACCAACAGGTTCAAAACGCTTTACCAGAGGCCTCCACAGACACAGGTCATTCTATCCAACCGGGAGACTGGGTCTGTGTGAAAAATTTTCAGAGAACAAAGAATTTGGAACCTCGGTGGAGTGCGCCTCGGCAGGTTCTTCTGGTGACACGTACAGCAGTGAAAGTCGAGGGGAAAAAGAACTAGATCCATGGCGTGCACTGCAAAAAGGTGCCCTTGCCCTTGCCTTTTGACCAATGGGTCCGTAAGGGTGTAGGTGATTCTGAAGGCGAAAGGGTCCCCCGGTTTGTACCTTTTAGTAGTGCACACCTAGATGGAGCTCAGTCGGCGACAGAAGATGACGAAGTTTTACAAGAAGCCGTACCGCCACATCTCCCATTGAACACTACAGATCCACAGACACTATTTCAGGACCAAACTGTACTGAACAAGACTCGATATAACTTAAGGCCTAGACTGGTCAAGGACACCTAAGATTTTCATCTCTTTCATGACATTTATCATCCGTCCAGGTTGCAGGGTCACGGTAGGAGTCTTGGTTCGTGACCTGTATAGTGGCTAGGCCCCCAGGACTTGCAGTGTCAATGGACGGCTAATAATCACAGCCAAGTGAGTAAAGAAGATTGCCGTGAGCAACAATTTTAGAGGATGGATGTCACATTAGGAAAGTATAATAAGAAGAAAGAGATGAGAAAGAAATATTGTAAATTAGTGTACAGTCGATGTGGCATAACATTGTGTGTTCTTATGTTTTTTAGTACCTTATTGGCTTGTGTAGGTTGGATTATTCATGCTATGCAACAAAAAACTGTCCCTCCTTCTATTTCCTTGACTTTCCACTCTACTATCTCCCCACATCAATTACATACACTTCCTCAACATGAACTTTTCAGAAGAACGGAATATTTTAACAACTCATTTGTCCAGTTGTTGCATCAACACCAGTTGGTAGTCAACACAACCGACTGTTGGGTGTGTGGACTTATGCCACATACCACAGACAAAGGGATGCCATATTTAGCCCTTCCATTTTCTTATGAAGGTTCGGCTTGGGCCTATTTTGTGATGTTTTCAAATGCATATCAGAACCGATTTAGACGTCCAGCTGGTTCATATGGTAGTGGACAAGATTTTAGTCATAGTTCTCTGATAAAAGGAATAGTGGCTATGGCTAGAATTGTGGAGAATAGTAGGATTCCTGTTGATGAAAAACGGGAGTACGATGGTTGGAATGTGACTCATTACGCTACTAGCCATACAGATAGAGTTAAACAGGGAAAATCTCCACCAATTTGGACTGTGCCTCATCAAGGTAACTTTTGTTTACAAATGAATGGCCAGACTACTGACACTGGACAAGGAAAGAGTTTGTGTACCCATACATACATCCACACATCTCAGAATTCACCACCGTTAGTGCCATCCCAGGGCACGTATTTTGTCTGCCACGATAGAGCCTACACGTGGCTACCGACGGATTTTTCAGGAACATGCTATATAGCTTTTCTTCTCCCTCCTACATACACTGCTCCTTCGGGACATCACAGAAACAGATATGGCAGAGGGATTATTGATTCTAAAGACACGGCAGGACAAGAGGGAGGTGATTTCCTTAAAGGATTACTCCCTTTCTGGGGCCCTATGGCCAACAGTAGAAACATGAGACAATTGGTTCGTGTTGTTGAAACTACCATAGATGTCACTGTGGGAGCCTTGAGTAATCTCACAGCTGAACTTCAGGCGGATCGTCTCATGACATTGCAGAACCGGATTGCTCTGGATGTTATTCTTGCGGATCGTGGTGGAGTTTGTAAATTGATCGGATCTAGCTGTTGCATTTATATACCTGACGATGCCCCTACGGTATACCAAGCCATCTCCAAATTACATGTGATCTCCAAGTCGATTCACCAGGACGAAGGAGATTGGTCCTTATTGGAGTGGTTTGGGGGATTACTGTCCAAATGGGGATGGAAGGTTTTAATATTCCTTGGAGTGGTTTTGGCTATCATTTTTTCATGTTGTCTCTGTATGCAGTGTGGCCCCACCATCTGTGGTCTATGTGCCACTATGTGTGTCCCAAGGCCTGTGTCACAGAAAACTGAGAACATTAAAATGATGTTGCAGCAACAGCTTGATGACCTCATGGCCATAGATGTTGACTCAGACTAAAATGAGTCAGTGCGTATTGCCTGAGTAATGGCAAAAGGAGGGTCTGAGGTAATTTAATTTCCGATTCCTTTCGTATTTAGTCGCCATTTTGTGGCCCGTCGCCATTTTGTGTTGCCCTCACTCAGGCAGCACGGCGAACAAAGTGTTTTTGCATTTCCCACTGCGACGTGTCAAATAACCTCTTGCCTCTGTTTATGTAACTGATGTCAGGGTCTGGCCGAGTCCACTAATCCTCGTCTGGTTGATTGATCCCTGATTCAACTATCTGTTGGTTCACACCATTCTTTCTTGACTTTATCTTATCCTCTGGCCTTCGCTATTCTTTACCTGTATTCTCTTATTTCACAACTGTCCTTCGGGGCATACAAACGTGTCCTGCCACCTGCAAGCCGACCTATAAACACTACCACTGATTAACTTGTGGGGAAGGATGACCAACACAGTTGGAAGAGAGGTTTATTGGAGTTACTTAATATCTTGTTTTCACATTCTTCTCATTGGTTAACTCTGTATGCAATGGGAGTGTTCTTCGTGCATATGTGTATTATAAAAGATTGTACGCCACGAAGTAAAGTGTCAGTCTCCTAAGAACATACCGAGTGTACTTCTGGGACAACTGTACTTAGCTGCAGCTAATAAACGTTATCTTCTACGCCTAACGGAGTGTCCCGTGTCTCTGTTCGACAAAGCAGGTGAGCCCAGGAGATTAAGGCGTACCCTGCGCCGCCAGGCTCATAAAGCCCAGGTTCTTCAGTCTGTCAGGAGCAGCAAGGCAGGGGAGATCTGCCGGGAGCAGTCCAGCCAGGCAGAGGAGGTCTGTCGGGAGCAGCCCAGCCAGGCAGAGGAGGTCTGTCGGGAGCAGCCCAGCCAGGCAGAGGAGGTCTGCGCGGTCAGAGGCGGGTCAGTGGGCGTCCCTTGTACCAGATGCTGGGAACGGGTTGGCCAGGCAATGCCCTCACCGGTGCTGGGTGGGTGAAGGGGGATGTCCTCTCCGGTACTGAAGGGGGGTGAGGACATGCCCTCACCGGCACCGGACGCGGTACAGAAAGTGACGAGGCCCCGCACTCACCGGCACCGGACGCGGCTCTCACGGACCGAGCAGGATCACAGCTCGCGGAGGCTCCTCGGACTCTGCGCCCGCCCGCGCATGCGCAGTAGAACAAGTTCAATGCTCCGGACATGCACAGACGAGCTCCTAGCCACTGCGCATGTGCGCTGTGTGGTCACTAGGAGAAGCGCTGTCTCCGATAGTGTAACGTGTTTGAAGAGCTGCTTCTCCGCGCGGCCTCCGTACTGCAAGCATGCGCAGAACACAAATAGGACTCGGGCATGCGCAGACACGCTCCCCTCTGCTGCGCATGTGCACTCCTCGGGCACTATTGGAAGAGCTGCCGGCTGTGGCTGATGCCATTCGGCTCACCCTGACCTCTGTGCCCCTGTCCCTGACCTCTATGACCCTGAACTATATGACCCCAACCCCGTCCCTGACCTCTATTACCTATATGATCCTGACCACTATGACCCTAACCCTGTCCCTGATCTCAATGGCCCTGTCCTCTATGACACTGACTTCTGTGACCCTGGCCCTGACCTCAATGGCCCTGACCTCTATGCAAAAACAACAATTGAGGGACATAATGCAGAACAATGTCGCCCTTTATTCTGCTTGAAGCCAGGAGAACAGTGGTCACTACCATGGTGCTATAGAAGCTGGATTATTGTAATGGTCTCTATCTCGAATTACAAAAACAACATCTAAAAAAGCTTCAGATGGTGCAAAATGCGGCAGCCAGGCTCCTACTGAACTTACCAAAAATTGTATCAGTTAAGGAAGAAATCAGAAAACTTCATTGGCTGCCAGTGATAAAACAAATTAGGTTCAAAGCGCTGTGCTTAGCCTACAAGGCCCTGAATAACATCGGGCCGGCTGCATTGAAAAGCCTATACTCATGGTATAACCCGGGCAGACACCTGAGGTCTTCCGATGCCGGGATGATGGTAGTTCCCAGGGTGTGAACGGCGAGCTGGGGGGGGGGGGGGGGGGCGAAGCATAGCCTACGGTACAGCCAAAATATGGAACACGCTACCAAAGGAAATAAAAGCTTCCAACTCTCTGGGCGTTTTTAGGAAAATGCTAAAGACATGGCTTTTCCAGAATTAAGATAGGTAGGAGCAGGCAGAGTCGGTTCATTTCAGGGCAAAGACACCTCTGGGTAATCGTGCGCTACAGAAGTTATAAAAAAAAAAATGTCATACATTCACCCCGGTACAGAGACCTGAGCCTAAATCCATCGTATTTTTGCTCACCATGCCATTCCAGTTTGGACCCAGCCATATGCAAATCAGTCTTGACCCTGCACCCAATGGGAACAGTCCAGCCCGAACTAACCTCTATGGCCCTGTCCTTCTGGGGGGCATGTGTCATTGTGTCCGGCCTGAGCCTACTTTTCAGCATTGAGGTCAACAAGCCATGTTTACACACACCTGAGAATGCCGGACTCAATCAATCAGGGGAATTGTAAGCGCGCTACTCACCCGCAAGGGTCTCAAGGCGGTGGGGAAGGGGGGCTTACGAGCCCCTCCTTATCAGTCGAAAAGCAAGGTCTTGAGCGTCCTCCTGAATATGTTCAGGGAGGGCGCGCGTCTGATGTTGAGCGGGAGCTCGTTCCAGGTTTTGGTTGCGATGTAGCAAAAGGTTCTTCTACCTGTTCTGGCTCTGCGGATGCGCGGGGGTTTCGGCGACGTCGGTGGATCAGAGGTTTCTCTTGCGTACGTGGAAGAAGATTCTCTCGTTGAGGTATTGGGGTCCAGTGTTGTGGAGGCATTTGTAGGCGTGGGTGAGTGTGGGAGGTTGGCCTGGTATATGCTGTCCACTAGTTATAGTGGGCACCTTGTACCAGTCCAAACAACCCTTATTGATGAATAGGTTTAAATACAACCTTTATTGAAAGCTATCATAGTGGTAGCTATGGAGAGCAGCCTTCAGGCTAAGTCTTGAAGGAGTGTAAAGCAGCTTGGTTCACCAGATTATAACCTCTTGAATCACTAAATGAAAGGAGAACCAAACAAGGTATATATAAAATATATCTATTTATTTCTAAACACTCACTACTAATCTCTTTATGAGATTAGAGTCGAAGATACACAATAATACAGTTCTAAAACGACAATAAGTAGCACAATATACACTGCGCCCGGGGGGGGGGCCAGACCATATACTAAGAACGTGGTATAAGAACCACGACTTGACTAGACACAGTGCCTAGAGTACGTAGAATCGCTGAGAGCCCAAGGAACTACCCAAGGTAGTGACACAAGAGACCCACAGGGCACACGTGCAGTGTGAGAAAACAGGCGCGAGCCCCGTACTATTCTATGGGAAAGTCGTGGTTGGAATTTTAGAAGTTAAGGACACTAGGGAGAGGACTTTGAGCAAACCCCTTTAGACTTAAGGGGTTCTAGCGCCAACACCCACGGGAGCACCGGAGTACTCGAGTTACCTCACCTAGGGAAGCCGGGTGCATAGGTGTCAAATGGTGTCGGGAATCGTCGTTGATTTCAATGGCGATCTGCTGCAAAGTGCTGGTGCCGGGAAGAAGAAAAGTGTACGGTGTGATCCAAGCCTGGATATAAGATCAGGAGAACCTGAAAGCAGAGGGGACAGAGTCTGGGTCACTTGCCAGTGACCAGGGGCATGATAGACGAATGCCCACTGATGTTGGGTGTTTCAGATGCGAAGAGGTGAAGCTTGACTCTGCAGCCACGAGGACCAGGAGGCGTCGACGACAACCATGAGCTGGATTCGAGCTGTCCCACAAAGGATGTCGAGTGCTGCGGTGTCGGTGCTCGGATTGAATCCAACAAGCCTTGGCAACAGCAACCCACGCAGGAAGAGAAAGATGCTTCGGTGTGGACCAGCAAGGTCCTGGGGACTCCCCAAGCGATGGAAAGTCAGGGCACGTCTGGAGCAACCAGGGAAGCCCAATTAAAGTTAGAGTTGCATTCACAGGGACCCACCAGTCGACGGACCAGGAATCGCAAAGGGACCTCAGAGGAATCACACAATACCAGTCTACGGGACACTCGGTGAGTGTAGGCCAGTAATCTTCGGTGGAGACACTGCTCAGGGGGTGGTCTACAAGTAGCCCAAAGCACAGCCTCAAGGATCGACGAGAAGCATATGCACTTGCAAATGTGCACGGTGTCCAGGGGTTCCGGTTCCACGGTCCCCACGAGGGCTACGGGTCTCAGCTTTGCTGGGAGCTCAGGTCGGCCTCTGGGAAGTCTGGGAACCCACCTCCTGTGTTGCAAATTCTTCGGAGTCCAGCGGGAGCTTCGGAGATGCAAACCGGTCAGATGCATCTTAGGTGCCAGCCTTGTAGGGGAGTAACTCCTTTACTACAAGGGAGATTCTTCAGTCATCTAGCGCCTTGCAGAGTGTCGAAGTTCCAGGATTATGTATCAGAGTTTTGTCCAGGTAAATCTAAAGTCCTGTAGCCAGGGGTTCCTATCTTATACCCAAGGAAGGGGTGGGACACCAAACACAACATGTTTCCATGCAGCCATCCCAAAGTTAGCATTTACCGTTTGGTTATAATGCACTTAAGAGTATATGGTTTGGCTGCATCACAAACAACCCCGGAATAAAGGTTCCGAAAGCTGCAGAGGGGCTCTGCTCATGCATGGGTACCCACTCACATGAAACCCAGCACTCTGCCTTCAGGATTGTTAAGGCCTGCCATAGGGGTGACTGATAGGTTTACATGTGCAGTGATCTGGAGAGATATAGTGAACCTATATCTCAGTAAGGGGTGCATGCACCACCTTACCCAGGCTGCAGTAGTGTCATTTTGGAAGGCTTCCCAGGGGTGGCATAATACATGCTGCAGCCCCTGGTAGGCCTCTGGGGTACCTATGCCCTGGGTACATAGTATACCATATACTAGGGACTTATAAGCGTACCCCAGAATCCAATCTGGAGTGTACCAAAAGTACTGGTAATAAATTTAGAGAGGAAGCAGCTAGGCTGGGGTCCTGGTTAGCAGGGCCCCAGCCAGACTAAAGTCGAAAAACAGTAAAATATCAGCAAAAGGTGGGTGGTAACCATAAGAAGCAGATCCTACTCTCCTACACAACCCCCCCCCCCCCAAACATAAGGTCATTAAACTAACCTTGACCAGTTGAGTCTTCATGTTCTAAGTGGAAATATCTGGAGAGTCCATCTGCATTGGCATGGTTACTCCCAGATCTATGTTCCACTGTATAGTCCATCCCCTGTAGGGAAATGAACCACCTCAAATGTTTGGGGTTTTCACCCTTCATCTGTTTTAGCCATAAGAGGGGCTTATGATCTGTCTGAACAATGAAGTGAGTGCCAAACAAGTATGGCCTCAACTTCTTCAGAGCCCAAACCACAGCAAAGTCCTCCCTCTCAATAGCTGACCAACGTTTCTCTCTGGGGGTCAGACTTTTGCTAATAAAAGCTACTGGCTGCTCCTGACCTTCCTCATTCACTTGTGATAACACAGCCCCAAACCCCAACTCAGAAGCATCTGTTTGAACAATTAATTATTTGGAGTATTTAGGACTTTGCAGAATGGGAGCAGTGCACATAGCCTGCTTTAGGTCATCAAATGCCTTTTGACAGCTGACTGTCCACTGAACTTTCTTGGCCATTTTCTTAGAAGTTAAGTCATTCAAAGGGGTCACTATGGAGCCATAACCTTTGACAAATCTTCTATAGTACCCAGTCAGGCCCAAGAAAGCTCTGACCTGAGTCTGGGTGGTTGGAGCAACCCATTCCATTATGGTCTGGATTTTGCTCTGCAATGGCTGAACCTGGCCTCCACCGACAAGGTGGCCCAGGTACACAACCTGACTCTGCCCTATCTGGCACTTGGTGGCCTTGATAGTTAGGCCTGCTTTTTGCAGGACCTCCAAAACATTTCTCAGGTGGACCAGGTGATCCTCCCAGGTGGAGCTAAAGACAGTAATATCATCTAGATATGCTGCACTATAGGCTTCCAGACCTGTAAGGACTTTATTCACTAACCTTTGAAAAGTGGCAGGTGCATTTTTCAAACCAAAGTGCATCACCACAAATTGGTAGTGCTCACTAGGGGTAGAAAATGCTGTCTTTGGGTTTTCATCATCAGCTAGTCTGATCTTCCAATAGCCAGCTGTCAGGTCAAATGTGGTCAGAAACTTGGCTGAGGCCAAAGTGTCTATAAGCTCTTCTGCCGTAGGGATTGGATGGGCATCAGTCCTAGTGACTGCATTGGGACCCCTGTAGTCTACACAAAACCTCATCTCTCTCTTACCATCTTTGGTGTGAAGTTTGGCATTAAGACTACAGGACTAGCCCAAGGGCTATCTGAGGGTTCAATGACTCCCAAATCCAACATCTTCTGGACTTCAGTCCTGATACAGTCCCTAACATGGTCAGGTTGCCTATAAATCTTATTTTTTACAGGCAGACTGTCCCCAGTGTCCACTTCATGAGTGCACCAGGTAGTCTGACTTGGAGTCAGAGTAAACGTTTGTCTAAACTGGCTGAGAACTTTTCTGCAGTCAGTTTGTTGCTGGACAGTGAGGCTGTCTGCCAAGGCTACACAATCTACTGATCCATCATCAGGGTTCTGATAGAGCAGGTCAGGGAGTGGATCACTCTCTTCCTCCTGTCCCTCATCAGTAGCCATGAGCAAGTCCATGTTAGCCCTGTCAACATATGGTTTTAGTCTGTTGACATGGAGCACCCTATGGGGGCTCCTGGGAGTTCCAAGGTCTACCAAGTAGGTAACCTCTCCCTTCTGTTCAACTATGGTATGGGGGCCATCCACTTATCCTGGAGGGCTGCTGGGGCCACAGGCTCCAACACCCATACTTTCAGCCCTGGCTGGTAAACAGTCAGCACAGCTTTTTGGTCATGCCAGGCCATTTGTAAGTCCTGGCTAGCCTTAAGGTTTTTAGTTGCCTTCTTCATGTACTCAGCCATCCTGGAGCGGAGACCAAGTACATAGTCCACAATATCCTGTTTAGGGGGTTTGAGAGGTAGCTCCCATCCCTCCTTTACTAGACACAATGGACCCCTAACTGGATTTCCAAACAGAAGCTTAAATGGGCTGTAACCAACCCCCTTCTGTGGAACCTCTCTGTAGGCAAAGAGAAGGCAGGGCAAAAGTATGTCCCATCTGCGCCTAAGCTTTTCTGGGAGACTTTTAATCATGCCTTTTAGGGTTTTGTTGAACCTTTCAACTAACCCATTGCATTGTGGGTGATAAGGGGAGGTACATTTGTAATTTTCTCCACACTCCTTCCACATAGCAGTTAAGTAACTAGACATAAAGTTTGCATCTCTGTCTCATACTACCTCCTTAGGGAAACCCACACTGGAAAAGATTCCAAGTAGGGCCCTTGCCACCACAGGAGCTGTAGTGGTCCTAAGGGGAATGGCTTCTGGGTACCTAGTGGCATGATCCACTTGGGGTCTCTAGTCTCTAAGTACAGGAGTCCATCATCCCAATATATCTTATGGATTCCACTAGCATTCCAAGCAGCCTCATCAGCAGCTTGCTTTCTGAGGGGTTCAAGAAAAGGGCAGCTCAGCTGCTCCTGGCTCAGATCTGTCCTGGAAGGTCCCCTGTCCCTAAGAACTCAACCTGATCAGGTTCAAGCTCATCAGGGACAGTTCCTTCTGCAGGACTGAGATCATCTCCCTCAAGAGACTGATCTGCTTCCTGAGTCAGGGGGAAAGACTCTGCCTGACCCCTGCTGCTCCTTTTCTTGGGAGGCACCTGGTCCATTCTTCAAGGATCCAGGGCCTGTTCAGTTTTTGACATTTCTGACTGCGACCTGGTCACAGCAAACACATGTGCAGGGATTCCCAACATTTCTGCATGAGTCCTGAGCTCCACTGAAGTTTCCAAATCATTGCCAAGCAAGCATTCCACAGGGAGGTCTGCACTTACCACAACCTTCTTAAGGCCACTTACCCCTCCCCAGGAGAAATTAACAACTGCCAAGGAATGGTCTGTCCTGACATTGCTAGCATTGGTCACTTGGTACATTTCACCAAGTATGCACTTGCAAATGTGCACAGTGTCCAGGTGTTCCGGTTCCACGGTCCCCACGAGGGCTACGGGTCTCACCGTTGCTGGGAGCTCGGGTCGGCCTCTGGGAAGTCTGGGAACCCACCTCCTGTGTTGCAAATTCTTTGGTGTCCTGCGGGAGCTTCGGAGATGCAAACCGATCAGATGCGTCTTAGGTGCCTGCCTTGCAGGGGAGTAACTCCTTTACTCCAAGGGAGATTCTTCAGTCATCTTGCGCCTTGTAGATCGTCGAAGTTCCAGGATTATGTATTAGAGTTTCGTCCAGGTAAATCTAAAGTCCTGTTGCCAGGGGTTCCTATCTTATACCCAAGGAAAGGGTGGGAAAAACTCTAGGGACCCACCTATGGTAGGGTCACGAAAGAGGGGTAGCTACACCCATTTCCTTTGTCGAGTTGTGTGCTAGAGCAGGTTTGAGCAGGACTATGCACAGGGACACCAAATGTGCCCCCCGTGCAGACTTCAAAGCACTCTTGGACTGCACCCACCCAGCCCCAATACACTAAAGCCTGTCTGGGAGGTGGTCACACCTCCCTGTGACAGGAAACCTATGGTCCAGGCCTCCCCTGCCGGAGTTTCGTGCAGCAGCAGGAGGGAAGACTCGTGTCCGTGGTTAGCAGCATCCATTTTGTGATGCCAGGGTCTGTTAAGCTGGTACCGGGTATACCGGTGCTGTCATGTCTCTCCCTCTAGAATGGTGGGATCATACTCCCACACCAGTTACTGGTGTCAGGGTATGATTCCAAGGTGTTTGACACTAAACGCGACATGTTTCCATGCAGCCATCCCAAAGTTAGCATTTACCATTGGGTTATAATGCACTTAAGAGTATATGATTTGGCTGCATCACAAACAACCCCGGAATAAAGGTCCCGAAAGCTGCAGAGGGGCTCTGCTCATGCATGGGCACCCTCTCACATGAAACCCAGCACCCTGCCTTCAGGACTGTTAAGGCCTGCCATAGGGGTGACTGATAGGTTTACATGTGCAGTGATATGGAGAGATATAGTGAACCTAAATCTCAGTAAAGGGTGCATGCACCACCTTACCCAGGCTGCAGTAGCAGACCTGTGGTGTCATTTTGGAAGGCTTCCCAGGGGTGGCATAATACATGCTGCTGCCCCTGGTAGGCCTCTGGGGTACCTATGCCCTGGGTACATAGTATACCATAAACTAGGGGCTTATAAGGCACTCCAGAATCCAATGTGTACCTAATGTACTGGTAATCAATTTAGAGAGGAAGCAGCTAGGCTGGGGTCCTGGTTAGCAGGGCCCCAGCCAGAATAAAGTCGAAAAACAGTGAAACATCAGCAAAAAGTGGTGGTAACCATAAGAGTGAAAAGGGAAAAGATCCTTTGGGCAAAACTGGATTAACTAGGCATGTTACAAATTCTACACTTTAATCCAGCCTACACCATTACCATTCTAGCTCACTCTTTCATACTAGAGAAGATTGAACCATATATAGTCAACCGATGAATTAAAATAAAATAAGATTCTCTATATAAGAAATATATCAATTAATTTATTAACAAAATCACAAATAAAATAGGACAATACGTTCATTGACATTATACCTTGCAATAATCATATAAATGGTTCATTACTACAGTCCAATTGCAAAAGACAAAAACAGTAAAAGCTAAAAAGAGAGAGTATAAGACAAGAGAAACAAAATATGTCTTTAAGATTTACATATCCGTGGTGTAACAATGCATAAGGCGTGGAACTTGGTATTTAATGGTTTCTACTCGTTCACCAATGCCCGTGTTCACGAATTATGTAGTTAATAGGGCGTCAACGCGTTTTGAAGGATGCAAAATATTTCCATCTTTATCAAGACCAAACGGTAAACTCTCTTGAATTGTTTAAAAGGCTTATAAAAGCGACCAATAAAAACATCTAGTCATGTAGCACTTCCTAGATGAACCTCTGTATTCTATATTCGGGTCGAGAAGTTGTTCCACAACTTCCCCCAGGGACCTCTATATCAATTATAAATGGCCACTCAGTATTTCTTCTATATTTTTGGACTGGTTGCTTTTGATATGATTCTTAGGGCCAATATGTGTGGTGACGGTCCCGTTCGAGATTAAAACTAGTAGTTTCTTAAGTAAGGGCAACTATAGCTTAAATGTAGTCTGCAGAATTTCTAAAGACGTATCGTAGTTGCTGTGAAGGCTGTTCAAATGATCATAGCCTTCAAGTGCTCCCATACAAATTAGGAAGGCTTTCAATAGATGCAAGCTCCCGCGTGGAATCAGTCGGGCAAAGAAGCAGATCCTTCTCTCCTACAGTGAGTATCTTGAAAGTGACTCTTCTCAACGGGGAGCCAGTGGAGGTTCCATAGGTGTTGGGTGGTGCGTTCGTTTCGAGGAATGCCGAGGAAGAGTCTGGCTGCGGTGTCCTGTATGATCTGGAGCTTGCGGAGTAGAGACTTGTTGATCCCGGCGTAGAGGGCGTTTCTGCAGTCCAGTCTGCTGGTTAGGAGTGCGTGGGTGACGGCCTTCCTCGGGGGGGGTACGGGACCCAGCATCCTTTGCGGCTCCCTGCCTGCCGCCTACGAGCCACAGCTGCGCCTGGAGGCACTTCAAAACCACCACAGCCTTTCCGCAGCGCAAGACACTCTTCTTGGTTTCTGCCTGCTGCACTGCTGGGGGTCAGGACTACGGGACCCAGCATCCTTTGTGGCTCCCTGCCTGCCGTCAATGAACCACAGCTGCGCCTGGAGGCGCTACAAAACCACTTCAGTCCTCCCGCACCGCGCGGGTGTGCCCGGGCCAAGGACGGGCCAGTCTGCGCTCGTCTGCGGACGGACGAGGCTGGGCCCACTCTCTAGGCCGGTGGATCTGTGGGATTCTTGGGACTTAATGATTCTACCACCCTTGCCTCCCTTGAAAAGAGCAGCCCAAGTGAAGATTGTTGAATTCCACAACCCTAAGGTATTTTGGTTGACTGAACTTAATTGCGTGGGGGTTGGGACATGAATATGGGAAAACGGAAAACAAATGCAAAAACAACAATTGATGGACAGAATGCAGAACAATGTCATACATTCACCCCAGTACAGAAAACGGAAAGCAGCTGAGGGAGGATTGGGAGTAGTCCACAAAAGGAAAGTGAATAAAAATGCTGTGAGATGCAGCCCAGTTGGTAAAAACAGGGTACTTGAGCATACTGATAGCCTAATATCAGATTGTGTGGTCTTACTTGATACACCAGGCTCGAGCAAGTCACCAACACCAACTGACCAGTATGAAATTTGTAACTATGTTGAACCCAGGCGTATTCCTACTATGTTCAAGAAGGCCCTAAGCTCAAATTTAGTTACCCAGCAGCCAATTATATCTGCGCTTCCTTCTAACCAAACCCCTTGTGATAATACTGCTATGTCACTCTTCAAGGATTTCCCATGTAATAATAGGTTCACAGTGTTGCAGGTCCAGATTCACCCCGTCCCAGATGACGTTCCCAATAGCTCGGTCAGCTGTGTAGCAAACAACAGCAGGTTGACTGGCCTATTGACCGATACCCCAGTGTTTAGAGCAAGCTTGGACCTCCCACTCACTACCCCAGGGATACCCTTAACACATGGCAGGTCTCCCAGTCCAGTGACAGAAGCTGTCTCTGGCGTGGATTCTCTCTGTAAGCCTCTCGAGCTCCAGATACTGGACCTGGCCCAAGTAGTAAAAGATCTAAAAGACCTAGTCAGTAGTCTCTCTGACACCTTGTCCATGGCCCTTTTTGAGATACGTGTAAAGGGTGACGGAGTTGGTTGCTTTTCCCTTCTCTGTGGCAACTGAGACAACAGTTCCAGAAGTGGTACCCAGAGGTTGTGAAGTCTTTGCAGTCCCTGAGACTTCAGAACAGGAGGCAAACTCTTCTTCAAGCCCTCGGACATACTCAGCACAAGTAAAGATAGTTCAGTCCAGTTCTTTCACTGCCCAAGACAGAAGCAGCAACTGCAGGCCAACCCAACAAAGCAACAACACACAAGGAATAGTACCAGGGTGTTTGGTGTATGCTCAAGTCAACCTATGAGGACTGGACCAGGTAAGCAGGAGGTGAACACCATATGCAGTCTGTCTCACTTATTTGCATCAGCCACTAAGATCCTGCGCCCTAGGGTGCCTGAGGAAGAGGTGTCCTGCCTTTCAGATCCGGAGGCAGTGGTGCCCCGACAGGGGTGCATACATGGGCACTAGAACATCCCAGGGAGAAATACAGCTCCCTCCTAGGAGGTTAGGACAGGAGCTGTGCTTCAGTACAGCTGTAGACACTTTAAACATGCCTATTTCAAAGTGGAATACTCTGCTAAAACAATTTCCATTGATTTCAGGCTGAAAATGAATAATTATGAGTAAAATAAAGTGCTGCAAAAATGCAGCTAAATTTCCATATTTGTGCCGCTAAATGTGTTAATCCATGCCGCAATATCCTGGGGGGTCTGACTAACATGCCGTAACATGCAGAATACGTGCCACAACAAGCAAGAAAATACTTAGTAAAAATACAGTCAGCATTGCAGTTAGTCTATATATCATGAAAGGGGATGTCATAATGAGGAGACAATAGAGCCGAACTTCCCTACCCTTTCTGCTAAAAAGCAGTATTATTATTATATGTTAGATCATCTCTGGGCTTTGTCAGCAGACCCCATACCTTCGCCTATAGATGGTAGATCTACATCATAGGTGCTGTCTCGCTCTTCTCCCTGGAAAGGTTCCTCTCCAAGTGTGTCGCACCTATTCGTGTCTTCTAATAAAACCAAAGTGCGTTTGTCCAAACAACAGCTGCATTGGTATGTTTTGGCTAAGGACTGGCCAGAACAAAATAACAAGGGCCATGGTTCTTCGACCTTGCTCTCAATGTTCAATCAAAATCCCAGGAACATGCAGAGAGTGAACACAGCAATTAGTTCTCATGTGAAAACAGCCATAGAAATTATTGCAAAAATAAAGACGTGTAGTAACGTGCACAAAGCAGCAGACAAGCTGCAACGTGCTGATGCTAACTTAGAGAAAACGAAAATGTCCCTATGGGCCACGTGACAGGAGAGCACAATGGGTTTGTTCGTGCTTCTTCAATGCATCGATGCGAAAAGAACCGATGAGGGGAGTGTAGCGGGGACCAAAGCTGGCACAGTGGTAAAACCTGAAGTATGTTTGGAGGCCACAGACGGCACTGAGCGTGGACCCGCCAACACTGGTTCAACTGTAAGGCCTTGTGCATCCATGCGATGCAAAGGGAAGCCACAGAGGACGGGTTAAGTACCGAAGGCCTGCATCATGGCCTCACCCTGTTGTGATATCGTGAACAGACCTGGAAATTCAGAGTTCATTGGGACCTAGTTGGGAATCCGCTCCGATGAGGATAGGGAGTGAGACTAGGAGGCACACCGATGCCCTTGCTCTTTTTCTGGAATCTGATTGTGGCAAGAAGGGGCCGAATCTCGCTTGACTGTGAATGGACACAAAGTGAAGCCTTTCTGTGTTTGGAGATGTAACGTTTCACTTCATGGTCTCATATGACTTTCGGGTTTCTGCGGGCACAGTAGTCGCAGGCCAAAAAGATGTGTTCTGATCCCAGGCAACATTGGCATATCTTGTGGAGATCTGCAACAGTTTGCAACAGACCCCACAAGGCTTAGACTTTTTTTAAGCAGCAACAACCATTGCTCAGTAAGAAAATTTGAAAAAAATTAAAATACACCTCATCATAAGAGGAAGGATTAGCTCTGGATCCACATTTGAAGGCACAGAAGGAAAGGAAATGCAATTAGAATACTCTCAACTCTGCTTGTCACTTCAAGAGCAGAAAGAAGTCTGTCCTGAGGCACACAGCACCACCTACTGGTACACAGGGGTACTGCCTTGAAGTTTCTGACTGCAGTCTGATGCCCGAGGAATATTCACAAAGTGAGTAATCTTCAGTTAGAAGTAACCATCAGATATGTGAATGATAGCTGAAGAGAGCAGTGGTTGTAGAGGGCTGACTGAACACACCTATATATGTATGTATAATGCCAGACCTAAATAGCAAAGCATTATACAACCACAGTTTGAAACGCCTTACAATTATTCTGTTTGTAAACATTCAGAAAGCAGTTTAGATCTTCTGCTGGTGTTCGCGCCAGGCTCGTTCACTGGGCTCTAAAGGGGCGTTTGGGGCAGACCTCAGAAAGAGGAGGTTGAACAAAAGATTTTGGTCTCCCGGATGGACGTGAATGCTTCTTCATCTGTTTTGTTTAGATTTTAAAATTAGGAGTTTTACAAAAGGGTGGTGTGAAGGATGTAAGAGCCTGGCTTTTTAATCCCCAGTCCACTGTGGTTGTGGAGAGCAGAAACCTTAGTTGACTGTACCATTTAAATGGTGGAAGTGAGACCAGACTAGAGGAGCAGGGAAAAAGGTGCGGAGTCGGGTCACCATTTCCAGCAGAATCCTTAAATCAGATGGACACTTGCCGATGCGGTCTGGAACATCAAGGGATATGTTGCTGCCACAGCCAATACAAAAATCAGCCCTCCCAGGCTAATGACTTGTGAATACTACCAGTGTAGCTCAAGTTAGCAGAACAAGAGACTATCAAATGCTTTGTCATGGGTTTGATTCTCAAAGAGGATTTTATAATTTTACACACAGGTCATCGCATTAGTTAAGATTGGGCTTGAGGAACTTTCCCTAGAGCAGCTGGCAGGCTAGATCGACTTTAAAGCATGTATGTCCTATAGGGTGCATACCGGATGGCATCGGTCTACTTCCAGCCACAGTTGATGCACATTGTCCTCTACTTAGCCAACGACAGCGTGCGATTGGAGGCAGTACAGTAGCTTGGTGGGTTATGTTTGGACTTCTATTGAGCTGATTCAAAGACATACTGTGATCAAAATACTGGTATTCATCAATGTTAATACTTTTTAATCATTGCCTCGAGATCTCCCATTGTTCCAATCTTTTTTCCACATTTTCTCTCAACAACCAACAGCTCTTTGGAACTCATCCATACCCCACCCGCACTTGGGGCATTTTAAAACCATCTAACATTGGCAAAGCCAATAATGGCAACAGGACTGGCAAAGCAAGAATGATTTGCTTAGCCAGTGCCTTCTGCACACTTGATCTACACTGCCACTTTCTGGTCTGTGGTGGGCCTCACTTTGCATGCTGTGCGGGTTTTACATTACTGTGGTGATTCAGCCCTTGCACCCTCCAGATTTGTATTGTGCATTCCATGTTTAATGTTGTTTTGAAAACTTTTCCTGGGTTTTAGGACAAAAGCTATCATCCATCAATGCACTTTGTAACCCAGCATTGTTTGTGTGTGCTGTGTGGCTTCCAACATTGAACCATCAGAAACAAACAATGCTTCCTTGGAATTCTGTACAGTCATGTCCTGCAGGACACATCCAACCTACCACCATTGGTTAATAAATCCAACATCACGTAACAAATGCAAGCACAGGCCACTCGTAAACAATATCATATCATTATCATATGATTAAACAACTGTGCATACGATGCAGCGCTCAATAGTGAAAACTATATATACATAAGAGCACAAAAAGCACCACGGATGTTGAGACAATTAGTCCAGTACGGATTACTTATCGTTTTTTAAACAGATTCATGGACAACCCTCAGATAATGCTGATGTTTCAATCCTATACCAAGAGTTTGTTCTACTCATCAGGACAGGTGCCATTTACTAGATCCATGAAGGGACGTCTTCTATACTGACCATGCCGCGTGGTAGTATTCCCTCATTCCACACACTATAATCCAACGAACTGTGGCCATATTCATTGAAGTAACTGACCCAGGAAACCTTCCTCCGCTGCAATCACTGCTGGCTACAATGGATCCAGCGCTCCAATCAGAATGGAAAACACAGAGCCTGATATCTTGAACCAACAGCACAGTTTCTAATCTGTGACACTGCAGAAGGGATATTATCTATCCTTGAAGGCCTAGTGTGTTACTGCCCCAATCACTTGATAGCAACTGCAGAGCCAGAGGTAACCACGGACACCTAGGTAGAATACATGTGGTGACCCAGCATCATTCACAAGCCCCAGCGACTGAAGACTAAAGAACTGAATGCTCTTTCATAGAGGACTTTAGAGTCTTAGTATCTTTAACTGTGTGCAGCTCAAATTTGAGAGTTGAAGCAATAATCAAGCAACATATTTATTTAGATTTTTTATTGCAATTCATAAACTAATACATTTAGGAAAGTAGAAGGGAATTTATTTTATATATATATTCACTGAAAAAACCATGGGTTTCACACACGTTATAGTTAGGAATTAGCATTTAAAAAACCTTAGAAATTCAATGAAAAAACCAAAGGTTTCACACATGTTATAGTTAGCTGGACATTTCACTCGTAAAAAACCATTGAAATTCCCCCGTTATAGTTAGTTCAGCTAACTATAACTCGCGCGCCCGCAATGCACTACTGATGACGTCACATATTACATCACTCATGACATGGTCACTGACATCACTCATGACATCACTGATGACATCTCAAATGACATCACTGATGACATCACTGATGACATCATCCTTGTGATAGAGTGGCAGACCTCCTCTCCCCCTAATATAACCATTGAAACACATATTCAAAAATAGAAACTAAAATGTTCAAAATAATGAACATATCAATATCAGTTACAACAACCTATTCAGTAATTCTAAGAACCACATACACATACAGTAATTCACCAACAGTCCTCTACAGTCACTCATACATGTACTCACTCATCATATGTACTCATACACCTGTACATCCCGTTACACAATGCCACTCATCCATAGAGTAACTCACACACATAGTCACTCATGCTAATAAAGAATCAATCATCCATTTACTTGCATATACAGTTATACACACACCACCACACTTACTTCTACAGAAACTTACATATACTTACTCTTTTAAACAATCACTTATAGAAACACATACTTATTCATACAGGAACTCTTCCAATCTCTCACTCTCACATATACTCACTTATATACACCAATAGTCACATATACTAGTTTAAAACATATGTAGTTACTCATAAAGACACTATTGAGACAGTCATTCACTCACTAACACACCCATGCACACACTCATCCACCCATACAGTCCTGCACACATGCTGTATTCAACACATACAAACAGTGAGTCACTCATTCATGCACCTATGCACTAAGTAATACCCCCCACCGAACCATACAGAAACTCAGACACTCATAGTGATAAAAAACCAACTAATAACCTATATAGACACTCATGTAGCTACTCACCAACCCATGCAGCCACTTATACACAAAGTAAGAAACTGATACAGATATTTAAATATTTAAAGATTACTCAGTAAGCCATGTATTCACTATGATACACTTAAACAGTCAGTTACACAAAAAAAATTCCAAAAAAAAGTATCCATTTAGACACTTATATACCCATTTATTCTTCCTTTGACCTTGAGATATACATAAATATAAAAAATATATAATTTTCATAAAAACACACAATCACTGGATGATGTCATCAGTGATGTCATCAGTGATGTCATTTGAGATGTCATCAGTGATGTCATGAGTGATGTCAGTGACCATGTCATGAGTGATGTAATATGTGACGTCATCAGTAGTGCATTGCGGGCGCGCGAGTTATAGTTAGCTGAACTAACTATAACGGGGGAATTTCAATGGTTTTTTACGAGTGAAATGTCCAGCTAACTATAACATGTGTGAAACCTTTGGTTTTTTCATTGAATTTCTAAGGTTTTTTAAATGCTAATTCCTAACTATAACGTGTGTGAAACCCATGGTTTTTTCAGTGAATTTCAAAGGTTTTTTAAATGCTAATTTCTAACTATGCCTACAGAGATAGGACATGTGAAGAAAGAAGAAAAAATGCACAGAAAGAAACAAAAGAAGTGCAGAAAGAAGCAACAGAAGTCCTCAAATACGAAGATAAGTGCAGGAAGAAGGATAACGTGCAGAAAGAACAAAAAGAAGAGCAGAAAGAAGCCTTGTTGCAAAATCATCCTGTACCCTCAACTTTTTCAGACGGATACTGGTGGTAACTGAGTCTGACTAACCAGTCCTAGAGCCAGTGCTATGTTAAAAGACACTTAGAATACAGTGAAAACACCTACATACACTAGGGAACATTATGCGTTGGGGTCCCCCTGTGATTAGCATGACCTCCTCTGTAAGCCCCTAGTGTATAATAGGGCATGGGGATTAAAACTACCTCTTAAAACAGGCCACAGGGCGTTTTTGCACACATTAACTCAGGCCCCGTCCCCTCCCTTCACCACTGTGTAAACACGCCCTGTGTCCATTTTTAGTTGGGAGATTAAGTTCATTTGAATCCTGAGGGTCCCTAGGGTCCAACTAGCCCACTAGGTACCTCCAGTAAGTGCCACAGAGCTGCGTTGCAGAGAGGTGTAAAAAGTGGCACGGCCTGGACCACCTCTCTGCAATGCAGCTCAGTGGCGCTTACTGGAAGCACTTGGTGGGCTAGTTAGCCCCCAGGGGCCCTCAGTATTGAAGGGAAATTATATCCCCAATTTAAAACATGCCATAGTGCGTGTTTGCACACGTCACCTCAGGCCCCGTCCCCTCCCTTCACCACTGTGTAAACGCGCCCTGTGGCTGTTCTAAGTTGAGAGTCCCCCTGAATCCTAAGGGTCCCTAGGGTCAAACTAGACCACTAGGTACCTCCAGTAAGCGCCACAGAGCTGCGTTGCAGAGAGGTGTAAAAAGGGGCTTGGCCTCAGAACGCCTGGCTGCAGCGCAGCTCCCTGGCGCATACTGGAGATGCCTGTTGGGGGCGCGTTTGCAGAGTGCTGCACGGAGGGGGCATGGCCTCCGGCACGATGCCAGTCTTTTATTTATTTTAGTTTTTTAAGAAGGGGGGCTGTTTGGTTCCCCTTCTTATTCTAATTTATTGGCCCTGATGACCCCATCCCCCAGGGCCAGTCTCCTAATTATATTTTTTTGACCCCAATCCCCAGGGCCGGCCACTGTTTTTTATTATTTTTAAAAAATATATATTTATAGACACACCTAGGACATGCTGGACAAACCGTACGTACCTATCACCATGACGATTTGCGTGATATTCATTAAAAGGCGACTATGCATGCAATGAATCCACGTGGAATGTATTTACACCACTAGTGAAGCTCTGACATGTCTGATGCCCTACCGTGCCTAATCCTGGTAGACACCCTTGTCGTTTATTTATACAAACATGGGTAGCTATTGACGGGCACATTTAATAAACATGCACACCAAGCCATTCAAAGGGGATTCGACAAAAATTCGACCAAAACTATGCAAGAAACCCCCCTCACGGTTAATAAAACACACATCCACTGCCGGATGTGTAATACTTTTTATTTTACTCTCTGGAAAGGGGACGAACATCACTTGAGAGTCACAGCGTGCTCCTGACAGAGCCCAATGCTGTGTTACACCCACCATTGCCTGCCGAGTGCCACACACCTCTGTGTTGTATTCCACTAGCTAGTGCATATGCTATGACACTCTCTAGCCCATGTGCACTGTAACACCACCCCGTGAATATGTCATGCCACACTTGTCTTCGCACGGGTTATATTGCCCCATCTAACGTGCCTTTCTCGATGCCTATGTTATAACGCACAGTGCTATGCCATACATATTACAATCTGGGATCCATATATTTGTCACAGTGCATATGCAACGTTACACTCCCCAGCACATATTTTATATTACAACTTTAGAGACTAGTTAGGTTACACAACACTGCCCTGTGCATATTACACTCCAAGGCGCATATCGCATAGCACGCACTAGTGCCTGTGCTATCTCGCGCTCTCCAATGAATCTGTCATTGCGCACAATGTATTGCAAATTATATTTCACGCCCGGTTCATCTTATATCACACTTTTTGGTGCATAGTTTATACCATACACTATATCTAGTTTTCATTTTCAATCGTGCTCTCAGGACTATGTTCTATATAACACTGTGTTCACCTACCCTTTTCACGGGCATTACATTTTGCGATAGGGGGTGGAGGGTCAGGGGGTGTTTCTGCCAAGTGAGCCCGGAGTCACAGTCACAAACGTCCTCTTCTTCCTGAATAAAAGTGAGATTATGCTGCATACTTGTTCATATTTTAAGTAGTTCGCACAGACACAATGTTTTAAAAACAATAAAGTTCCTAATACCCGCCTTCTCTGAACAGTTAGCTTGCTGCCACATCCCCTTCCTCCCTATCCTCTGTTGTGTGAATCCATGGACTAGCCTCCTCCCTCCTGCCATGCATGGTCTGATGTGCTGCCACTGCCCTCAATTTAGTATGATGTACCAGTCCAGTCCTCCTGCCCTCCATTGCCCAATTCTATGCCCCATCATTGACCTCCTGCTTAAACTCTGTGCTTAGCTTGCTGCCCCTATTCTCCTTCCCCCTGCCCTCCGATGTCTTTGTGCATGCCCCTGCTCCATCCTTTTTGCCCACCATGTCCCATGGACCTGCCACTCCTATCTACTCTGAGTGTTCTGTTGAGCTGCCCAACCCCGGCGTCACCGGGGTTGGGTGTGGATTTCCGCACACACCGACGGCGGTGCTGTCTGATTTTCCTGCTGTTTCCAGCGATGTGTCCAGGCAGCTGTTGGCCAATTTGAAATCTGGCTCGCCACTTGACCCCTGCCCCGCCAAATTTTTGGCTGGGATGGCGGAGGTGGTGAATCCGCTGGTTAATCCCATCCTCAACGCCTCGCTGAGGGAGGGGAGGGTCCCCAGCTCTTGGAAGAGAGCGATGGTGATCCCCCTCCTAAAGAAACCGGGTCTCGACGTCGAGGTTCTGGCCAATTATAGGCCAATTTCACTTCTTCCGGCCCTCACGAAGATCACGGAAAAACACGTCCACGGTGTCCTGTCGCGCTTTCTGGAAGCTAACAATCTGCTCCATCCATCTCAATCCGGTTTCCGTCCTAATTTTAGTACGGAAACGGCATTGCTAGAGGTCACTGAGATCATCAGGGAGACTCTTGATGTCGGCGGGAGGGCGATGCTGGTCATGTTAGATCTATCGGCGGCCTTCGACACCGTCCCCCACAGGGCGCTCTTAGCGAGGCTTTATGACATCGGCCTTAGGGGGACGGCGCTCAGGTGGTTTACATCCTTCCTTGAAGGCCGCCGCCAGACGGTCTGGGTTTCCCAGAGCTCTGCCGAGATGCCGCCATTGGGAGTGGGGGTTCCACAGGGATCTGTGTTGAGCCCCACGTTGTTTAACATCTTTATGTCCCCTTTGGCGGCCTTGGTGGAAGCATATGGGGCCCAGATCATCTCTTACGCCGACGACACGCAACTCCTCTTCACATGCGGGAAAGACCAGGAGTTTGATGAAGGGAGAATTCGGGACTGTCTTACATTGGTCTTTGACTGGTTCCAACGGAACAGTCTAAGGGCCAACTCGAGCAAGTCCGAGGTTCTGTTTTTTGGTTGCGGTGTCGATCCGGTGTGGCAGCATTGGTGGCCGTCCGACATGAGCCCTCCTGCACAGTCTTCCTTGGTGGCTAAAAACCTGGGTGTCAAGCTGGACAACCAGCTATTGCTGCGAACACACATTCTGGGTCTGGCTGGCACCTGTTATGGAATTTTGAAAATGCTCCGTAAACTCCTGCCCCTGCTGTCTGAGGAGCACAGGCGTATTACTGTGCAGGCTCTCGTCGGTTCGAGGCTTGATTATGCTAATGCCCTCTTCCTTGGCCTCCCTGATTACCTAGTTCAGCGCCTACAGGTGGTACAGAACTCTGCCGCCCGGGCTATTTTTGGCCTGCGTAGACAAGCCCGAGCTTCCGGGCTGCTTGAGGCGCTACATTGGCTGCCTGTCCGGAAGCGGATCCAGTTTAAATCCCTGACTCTGATGCACAAAGCCCTGTTTGGATCAGGGGCTGGATACCTGCGGCGGAGACTAGCCTTCTATCGACCAGTCCGCTCCTTGCGCTCGGAATCCCTTTACAAAGCGGTGGTCCCTCGGGTGAGGAAGGCCCGCATGGGAGGGCGCTCTTTCAGCTGCAAAGCCCCACAGCTGTGGAACTCGCTTCCTCTTTCGCTGCGCAGCACTGTCAATTTGTTCCAGTTCAGGAAGAGCCTGAAGACCTGGCTTTTTAATCTTTAGGCTGTCCTTATTGCTTCAGTTTCAGTTCTTTTTATCATTCTTTTGCTGTGTTGTGTTATTTTTATTCTGAGATGCAGGTGGAAAGCGCCGGAACACTCTTTTCGAGTAGCCGTGCGCTATAAAAGAACGCTATAACATAACATAACATAACATAACTCCCCTCCCACCTGCCTAGCATTGTCAGATGACTGTAACCTGTCCCTGCCACCTCCACCCTGCCTGTCCACATGCCATGCCCCTATCCTCTTCCTCCTGTCCTACATGGTCCATTGTACTGCCACACCCTTCTGCCCTCCCTGGTCTGTTGTGCTGCAACTGCTCCTCCTGCCTGCCCCGTGTGGTCTGTTGTGAGGTCCCTTCCCCTGAACTTTCTTGTCTGTGCACAGGTCCTGACCCTCCCTTCTATCCTCTATTGTCCTTTGTGCATGCCCCTCCACCCTCCTTCTTGCCCATCATAGCCATTGTGCTGCCACTAACCCTCCCACTTGCCATGCATGGTCTTCTGTGCTGCCATGGCCCCTCCCACCTTCCCTGTGTGGTCAGTTAGCTGCCCCTGACCCCCTCCCACCTTCCCTCCATGGTCTGTGTGTATGCCATCACAGTCTCACTGTTGCTCTTCATGGTGTGTCTTGCTTCTAGTGCCCATCCTGCCTGACCTCCATGGCTATCTTGCTGCTCCTGCCCTGCCCCCTTGCCCCCAGCCCTACTCCCTCCCTCCTGGCTTGTCTGTTCCATTGTAATGCCCCTGATCCGTCCCTCCTGCCCTTTATGGTCTGTTATGCTGCAGCTTTCTCTCCTGTCTGTCCATTATGGTCTGCTAGCTACCATTGCCTCTTGCCCCTCTGTTCTCTGTTGTCCATGTGCATGGTCCTGTCCCCTCCCTCTTGCTTTCTATGGATTGTTGTGCTGCACTCCCGTCCTGCATGCCCTGTGTGGTGTATTGTGCTGCTGCAAACCCTGATGCCTGCCCTGCAGGGTCAGTTTGGTGCACCTCTCCATGTCCCTCCTGTCCTCTGTTATCCAAGTCCATGTCCCTATCCCATTTCCTTCCATGATCCAATGTACCATACTTGCGAACATTTTGAACTTGGTAAGAGGGAGATTTTGAAAAAAAACTGGGGTATTGATTTTCCCCTTTGAGTTACATTGAAAAAGAGGATATTGTAGACAGGAGACAGATCAAATAAAGCCCATTTGAGCTTAAAAACATTGGACGTTTCCTGGCTGAATCGGGTCTGTTGGCATGTATGGTTGTACTACCATTGCCTCTTCCTTCTGCCCACAATGGTCTATTACATTGCCACAGCCTTGAAGGAGGGTAGATTTTGTATCACAGGGGGCCCCTGGCCCGTTCTGTCCACACCTGAAGTATGAGACCCTTGTCCTTGCCCTGCCAGCTGCATTTGTAGGCCGTATTAAATTGACCAGCGGGTCCTGTATTGCTATATAATTATCCTGAGACATCCTTACCACTCAGCCAGCATAAAACCCCTGTGTAGGCCCTTCTGTTCAATATGTAGGCCTCTTTGTTAAATTGACCATAGCTCTGCAATTTTAGTGTATAGCAGTCTGAAGGCAGGTCTGCGAGGCCTTCTGATCCAAACTAGTAGCCCCCACCCTACCCGAGTGCTCCGTGCTCGGTATCAAAGTTCAACATCCCCCTGAAGCTGTCGACATACAGTAGGCTGCATCCTGGACTGGTACTTGCTTCCTGGGCAGGTTTCCCGCTTTTAAGGAAGTGGCAACCGCAGAGCGTCAAGTTAGGAGAACTGAGGAGATTTTATACATGAATATATTGAATTCCCGTACAATACCCATTATTTTCTGCTTGCTCTATGGAACTTACGATAAGCGATTGGCCTGAGAGACTGACCTTTTCACCCAGTCCATTGTCAGCATTAAGTGGGTAAATGACGAAATGTCTGGTAAAATCTGCAGTCGAAGCTTTTGGGTAGCATACGTAGGTAGATGTAGCGTGCAAAGGAGCCCACAAAATGATATAAAAAGGGAGCACCCACAGATATCGACGGACTACCTCGCCGTCTGTATGTAGGTTAACAGGCAGTGCAGGTTTTCCCCAAGAGCTGGGAGCTCTTGTCTTCCTTTGCTTAAAATGTCTTGCTCTGCTTTGCTTGAAGTATCTTATTCTATTTTACCTATATGAAATGTCATGTTATGTTTAACCATTGTTCTCTTTACTTTTGCATTTAAAAGATTTTGTATTGTAATTGCAGGAATGCTTGCTCTAAGAGTAAACGTGAGTGTTCCTAGGTAACATTTTCCTTGGTGTAACTTGTTTCTCATGATGCATTTATAGATGTGTTTTCTCTCTCTCTCTGTCAGTACATTAATTGAGATACAGAGAATATTATGACAGCTGTATGATTATCTGGATTCTGTTTTTTGTACTTTATGTCTCTATTCTGCGGTTTCTTTGAAGTTGCATCTTCTCATTAAACTGCCATTGTATTCTGCCTCCAATTCCATGTCTCATATGTCTGTTTTCTTCATTTTTGGAGCAAGCGTTCCTAGGCACCCCGGCTCAAATTAAGGTGCCCCTTTTGTCCCTGACTCACTCTCCTGCTCAGTTCTGTGGTGGCTCCCGGGGATCTGGGGACCGCCTCTAGCTTCCTTGACCCGTAATAGATCTTCCCTCCAACAGCCTCTCTTGCAAGTCCTGTATTGTTGGTTTGTTGCCCCTGCCCCCCTTTCCACTGCCCTCCATAGTCTGTTGTGCTTCCACGGCCCTTCCTGCCTGCTCAGTGTGGTTAAATTGTTGCCTTTGCACCCTCCTACCTGCCTTCAATTTTCAGAGTCCGTGCCCCTGGCCTCTGCCTCTCAACAGTATCCGAATGAACAACTAGATTGCTAACATTCTATATTTATTACAAAAGTGTGGAACGCCTGACATCATCTTGATGTAATCAAAACTGTAATACCTAGAGCATTTCCTTTAGAAATTACATATATGAGAGGGTCTTATTGGCATCAAAATTATGGTTAGTGCTCTAAAAGACTAAAATAAGGACATATTTTCTGAGTTTTCAAATAGCGACAAAGCACTTTTAAATTATTTGTTATCTTTATGTTTTTTTATCCAGTTGACCACTTGATTAAATGTTGCACTTAGGGGAGAGGATGTGGTGTTACTTCCAGAACTGCAGACTTTGCAACTGGGGAACCAGGTTGAAGTTTCTGCTTCAGCTCGACATTCTGTGATTCTGGTCAAATCACTTAGTCTCCCCATGTCTACAACCAAAATGAATTTGTTCTTGTGTGATGTAACCAATGCTCATGTAAAGCACTCCAATACCTGACAAGTCTGCACTATATAACACTGCAAAAACACAAAATAATAAGTGTTTTGCACACTTCTGTCATTGGGCTATATTTGGGCTACTTCTGGTTGATTTTGGGCTACATTTGGGCTCTTTTGTCTCCGGTGGCCATCTTGGGAGATTTATTTGTTATGAAGTTTCCTAATTTCCTCATGTACTGCAGTCTCCTCAGTAGGAAATGCTTTCAGTTTTTTACTTTGATTCCATCATGAAGGTATTCAGATATGTCACACATTTGCCATAAATTCTGAATGTTAGCACTCTAGTTGCTCATTAGATCACTGTAGTAAAACTACTCCACCATGGAAGTCTGCTCCTGGTATTAAAAGTGCATGTTTCAGTCTGCATGTCAGAATTTTTTAATGAAATAGAAGAGGATTTGAGAAGTCACTCAAAATGTGCCCTCATTTTTTTTCTTCAGTATTAATCATAATTTCTATGGCAAAATGAACCTCCTCATTGTGTTCCTTTTTAAATTAAATGTTTTAAGTGTTACCAGTTTATTCCAATCAAGATGGCTTCAGGTGTGCCATACTTTTGTCATAATGAAGACAGTAAGCGCTCTAGTTGTTTTTAAGAACATTCTGGGACATTCTGTCATTGGGCTATACTTGGGCTACATCTGGGTGATATTTGGGCTACATTTGGGCTCTTTTGTCTCTGGTGGCCATCTTGGGAGACTTATTTGTTATGAAGTTTCCTAATTTCCTCATTTACTGCAGTCTCCTCAGTAGGAAATACTTTCAGTTTTTTACTTTGATTCCATCAAGAAGGCATTCAGATGTGTCACACATTTGCCATACATTCAGAATGTTAGCACTCTTTTTGCTCATTAGATCACTGTAGTAAAGCTACTGCTCACCAGGGAAAACTGCTGCTGGTATTGAAAGGGCATGTTTCAGTCTGCATGTCAGAATTTTTTAATGAAATAGAAGAGGATTTGAGAAGTCACTCAAAATGTGCCCTAATTTTTCTTTCTGCAGCACTAATCATACTTTTTATGGAAAAATGAACCCCTCATTTTGTTCCTTTTTAAATTAAATGTTTTAAGAGTTACCACTTTAATCCAAGCAAGATGGCTTCAGGTGTGCCATACGTTTATCATAAGTAGGACTGTTAGCGCTCTAGTAGTTCTTTGGAACACTCTGGGAAGCTGCAGTAGAACACAAAGGAATCAACTGACAGTCTCTGCCCTTGTTGGATGTACATGTTTTACTGAGAATATCAGACTTCATTCTCACATGACTGAGAAAGATAATGTGAATTTACAGAAAATAAGCTCTCAGTTTAGCCTATAGATCACCTTCCAAACCTCTGTGGTAAAAGCATGAGAAAATATTTTTCTCTCAATCATGATATCCCAGCAGAAGGCTTTTTCACATGGTGAAATCACCTTAGAACATACCACAATTCCTAAAATGAGTATGGTACCATCAACAAATGATTTATAATGTAACTAAAGTCTTAAAACCTTCTATTAACTGCAATGCTTTTTAATGAGGTGCTATCATGTATATTTGTCCCAAGATGGCTGCCAACACTTCTTGGATGAAGTGCTGACAGCCAATCAGATCTCAGGATGAGATGTGTGGTTAGGCTCCGCCCACATATATATATGCTTTTAAATGCTATTTACTCAGGAAATACTGAACAGATTTACACCAGACCTGCAAAAGGCACTTCCTTGTCCTTATGGCTACCTCTCTGCCAAATTTCTAGTAATTCTGTTCAGCCGTTCGGGCTGTAGCTCGTTCTAAAGGTCCTATGGAAAAATGCATGGGAAAAACGCGTTTTGGGACCCCCCTTTTATCTCAGCCCCCGCTTGACGAATCCCCCCGAGACTTTCAGGGTAGGAGCGGAGCGTAGCGCCCCACCTATTTTGAGAAATTCGCGAGGATTCATCGACCGGCGCCAAAGTTATTCAAAATAGAATGTTGCGGATTTCCTATGGAAAAGGGGTCCTAACTATAACTACCTACTGGCGACCGCCAGTAGGTAATATATATATATATTACCTACTGGCGGTCGCCAGTAGGTAGTTATAGTTAGGACCACGTTTCCATAGGAAATCCGCAACATTCTATTTGGAATAACTTTTGCGCCGGTCGACGAATCCTCGCGAAATTTTCAAAATAGGTGGGGCGCTACGCTCCGCTCCTACCCTGAAAGTCTCGGGGGGATTCGTCAAGCGGGGGCTGAGATAAAAGGGGGGTCCCAAAACGCGTTTTTCCCATGCATTTTTCCATAGGACCTTTAGACACAGCTACAGCTGGAACGGCTGAACAGAATTACATGAAATTTGGCAGAGAGGTAGTCCTCAGGTCAAGGAAGTGCCTTTTGTAGGTTTGGTGTAAATCTGTTCAGTAGATTCAGAGAAAATAGCCTTTAAATCAATATATATATCTGAGCCAGCTTACGGTGCGCTTACGGTGCGCTTACCGTACGCGTACGGTGGCGTGCGCGAGCGCGAGCGCGATTCTGATTGGCTGTTAGATCTTAGTAAACATTCGAATCGGTCGAAACCAGGAAGCGGCGGCCGCCATTTCGTGTGTTTCACTCAGAAAAAAAAGGGTGATATCTTGAAAAGGGGGCAAGGGAGAGAGTTACAGACCCCCTAACATTTGTAAAGGGGTCAAAGAAGGACAGAAAAGTACAAAGAAAACATTTATTGATTTTAAAAAACATCGCGGGGTACGCGTACGGTAAGCTCAACATACGCGTACGGTAGAAAAAAAAAAAAAACTAAGAAATGAAATTCAGATTTAAGAGTTTAGATATTAGGGGGCTCTAAAAAGAGCCGTTGTGTTTATGAAGTGATTTGATTTTTTAGTGGTACCTACAAGTAAGTACCGATGCAGAGTCTAAGGTTCAAGAGGAAGACTCTGTTCCCTTCATCATTGAAGTGCACACCATCTCCTCTATAAATGTCTTGCATGTCGTAAATCAAGTTGTTGTGGTAAATGGAACCCATACCATAGTCTCTGAGGAAAGCAGAAACAGATTTGTTGACGTGCTTTCTTGCTTTGTCAATCTGCGGACAAAAATGATTGGACCAGTTCCATTTTTGCCTTTGGCATATGTTAGAAAAGACAAAGGCAGTTTTAGGGAAAAGTGAAAACAGTTGTGCAAAGGTGTCCTTCATAAGCATTTCCAGACCTACCCCAGTCAAAGTGCCTAGGTCATTGCCACCACAGTGCACTATTATGAGGTCAGGGTGTTGGATTTGCATGAAGGATTTCACCAATGGCATCAATTGGTGCCACTTTAACCCTCTCTGACCAATCCATTTAATGTCTACATTTGGCAAAGCAAGGTCTCTCACCATATCTGTTTTCTCTGCATACTTTTCACTCCAGAAGACATAGCTGTGTCCTACAATCCACACTGTGAACATCTTCAAAGGAGAAATGGATGCACTCAGGAGGTGAAATTCAGTAGAATGGTAAAAAGAAATGAAAGACAGTTTGGAAATGGAGGCATACATATTTTTTTTATAAAAAAAGAACTGATTGGCTGTTTCATACCATTCTAGAATAAAAACTAGGCTGTATGTGTAAATTAATAGAAGCATGTTTTGTATTGGTTCAGAAAAATGTGTTACCAAAGAACAGTACTATGGATTTGCTGTTAGGTTTGAAAAGTCAAGCACTCTTGCTCTGTGGAATTGAAACATTGTTTGGTGAACTTCTGACCTAACTCCACACAGCAGTGTTCCATGAGCTGTTGCTATGGTAGCAGGCAGAAGTCAAGTTGGGGGAAGGGTACTAGGCAGAAGTCAAGTTGGGGGAAGGGTACTTTTGGAAAAGGGTTGGGGTTTCAACCAATAGAAATGTGTGATTACATTTGAAAAAAAGGGGGAAGCACTGAGATTTGAAATTAACATGTATATGTGTGGAAAAAGAAAGGGAAAGTTTGCCATTATCTGGTTCTGCTGAGAGGAGAGAGGTGTAAAGAACAGAGATCCTGGCTCTGATAATCTGCTGTTTGAGTGCCACATTTCTTTCACAACTAACTAATTTTAAAGGTGAGTTTAGAGTTTGAGAGGGGATGTATATGGTAAATTAAGAAATGAATAATAGAAATGGAATTCCTTTTGTTGAAGTTGTGTTTATCATTTTCTGTTTTGGGATAAATTTAAATGTGAGGAACATGTAAAATAATATGGACTATGTTTTCACGATAAATTAAGGTGTACTGGTAAAAATAAGGAATACTTTAAGGGTTTCAGGTTGCACTCTGTAATGCAAATACATACAGCATCAGTAAGGCTGGTTGCCCTTGCTGGAGTGTAGGCAGTCACCCAGGTTACAAATGGTGCTGGTTTGAAAAAGCAGTTTGGACATGTGCTGTTTTCAGAATCTGAAAAGTGGATTCAAGATGTGTCAGTCTGTAAAAGTGTTTATCACTTGCCAAAAAAAAGAAAAGTAAGTGTGCTTTCAAATTGGCAAAGAAATTTCGTTTTGTGACTAATGTGAAAACATGGCTCTGTGTGCAAAGAGGAATTACAGGCAGAGATTTATTGCGTATTGCTCTGGTGATTTCACAGTTGCATTAGATGGAAAGGGGGAGCAATTTTTTTTGTGTAGAAGCAGACTCTTAGCACACACCCAGCTGCTTATCCTCTGGAATCATGCACAGTATTCACAACCGAGTGGGGTTTGAAGTTTCAGTCAGTAATGCAAATACATACAGCATCAGTAAGGCTGGTTGCCCTTGCTGGAGTGTAGTCAGTCACCCAGGTTACACATGGTGCTGGTCTGAAAAAGCAGTTTGGACATGTGCTTTTTTATGAATCTGAAAAGTGGATTCAAAATGTGTCAGTCTGTAAAAGTGTTTATCACTTGCCAAAAAAAAGAGTAGTAAGTGTGCTTTCAAATTGGCAAAGAAATTTCGTTTTGTGACTAATATGAAAACATGACTCTGTGTGCAAAGAGGAATTACAGGCAGAGATTTATTGCGTATTGCTCTGGTGATTTCACAGTTGCATTAGATGGAAAGGGTGAGCCATTTTTTTTGTGTAGAAGCAGACTCTTAGCACACACCCAGCTGCTTATCCTCTGGTATCATGCACAGTATTCACAACCGAGTGGGGTTTGAGGTTTCATTCAGTAATGCAAATACATTCAGCATCACTAAGGCTGGTTGCCCTTGCTGGAGTGTAGGCAGTCATCCAGGTTACAAATGGTGCTGGTCTGAAAAAGCAGTTTGGACATGTGCTTTTTTAAGAATCTAAAAAGTGGATTCAAAATGTGTCAGTCTGTAAAAGTGTTTATCACTTGCCAAAAAAAAGAGTAGTAAGTGTGCTTTCAAATTGGCAAAGAAATTTCGTTTTGTGACTAATATGAAAACATGACTCTGTGTGCAAAGAGGAATTACAGGCAGAGATTTATTGTGTATTGCTCTGGTGATTTCACAGTTACATTAGATGGAAAGGGGGAGCCATTTTTTTGTGCAGAAGCAGACTCTTAGCACACACCCAGCTGCTTATCCTGTGGAATCATGCACAGTATTCACAACCGAGTGGGGTTTGAGGTTTCAGTCAGTAATGCAAATACATTCAGCATCACTAAGGCTGGTTGCCCTTGCTGGAGTGTAGTGAGTCACCCAGGTTACATATGGTGCTGGTCTGAAAAAGCAGTTTGGACATGTGCTTTTTTAAGAATCTGAAAAGTGGATTCAAAATGTGTCAGTCTGTAAAAGTACTTATCACTTGCCAAAAAAAAGACTAGTAAGTGTGCTTTCAAATTGGCAAAGAAATTTCGTTTTGTGACTAATGTGAAAACATGACTCTGTGTGCAAAGAGGAATTACAGGCAGAGATTTATTGCGTATTGCTCTGGTGATTTCACAGTTGCATTAGATGGAAAGGGGGAGCCATTTTTTTGTGCAGAAGCAGACTCTTAGCACACACCCAGCTGCTTATCCTCTGGAATCATGCACAGTATTCACAACCGAGTGGGGTTTGAGGTTTCAGTCAGTAATGCAAATACATACAGCATCAGTAAGGCTGGTTGCCCTTGCTGGAGTGTAGTCAGTCACCCAGGTTACACATGGTGCTGGTCTGAAAAAGCAGTTTGGACATGTGCTTTTTTATGAATCTGAAAAGTGGATTCAAAATGTGTCAGTCTGTAAAAGTGTTTATCACTTGCCAAAAAAAAAGAGTAGTAAGTGTGCTTTCAAATTGGCAAAGAAATTTCGTTTTGTGACTAATATGAAAACATGACTCTGTGTGCAAAGAGGAATTACAGGCAGAGATTTATTGCGTATTGCTCTGGTGATTTCACAGTTGCATTAGATGGAAAGGGTGAGCCATTTTTTTTGTGTAGAAGCAGACTCTTAGCACACACCCAGCTGCTTATCCTCTGGTATCATGCACAGTATTCACAACCGAGTGGGGTTTGAGGTTTCATTCAGTAATGCAAATACATTCAGCATCACTAAGGCTGGTTGCCCTTGCTGGAGTGTAGGCAGTCATCCAGGTTACAAATGGTGCTGGTCTGAAAAAGCAGTTTGGACATGTGCTTTTTTAAGAATCTAAAAAGTGGATTCAAAATGTGTCAGTCTGTAAAAGTGTTTATCACTTGCCAAAAAAAAGAGTAGTAAGTGTGCTTTCAAATTGGCAAAGAAATTTCGTTTTGTGACTAATATGAAAACATGACTCTGTGTGCAAAGAGGAATTACAGGCAGAGATTTATTGCGTATTGCTCTGGTGATTTCACAGTTACATTAGATGGAAAGGGGGAGCCATTTTTTTGTGCAGAAGCAGACTCTTAGCACACACCCAGCTGCTTATCCTGTGGAATCATGCACAGTATTCACAACCGAGTGGGGTTTGAGGTTTCAGTCAGTAATGCAAATACATTCAGCATCACTAAGGCTGGTTGCCCTTGCTGGAGTGTAGTGAGTCACCCAGGTTACATATGGTGCTGGTCTGAAAAAGCAGTTTGGACATGTGCTTTTTTAAGAATCTGAAAAGTGGATTCAAAATGTGTCAGTCTGTAAAAGTACTTATCACTTGCCAAAAAAAAGACTAGTAAGTGTGCTTTCAAATTGGCAAAGAAATTTCGTTTTGTGACTAATGTGAAAACATGACTCTGTGTGCAAAGAGGAATTACAGGCAGAGATTTATTGCGTATTGCTCTGGTGATTTCACAGTTGCATTAGATGGAAAGGGGGAGCCATTTTTTTGTGCAGAAGCAGACTCTTAGCACACACCCAGCTGCTTATCCTGTGGAATCATGCACAGTATTCACAACCGAGTGGGGTTTGAGGTTTCAGTCAGTAATGCAAATACATTCAGCATCACTAAGGCTGGTTGCCCTTGCTGGAGTGTAGTCAGTCACCCAGGTTACACATGGTGCTGGTCTGAAAAAGCAGTTTGGACATGTGCTTTTTTAAGAATCTGAAAAGTGGATTCAAAATGTGTCAGTCTGTAAAAGTGTTTATCACTTGCCAAAAAAAAGAAAAGTAAGTGTGCTTTCAAAATGGCAAAGAAATTTCGTTTTGTGACTAATGTGAAAACATGACTCTGTGTGCAAATAGGAATTACAGGCAGAGATTTATTGCGTATTGCTCTGGAGATTTCACATTTGCATTAGATGGAAAGGGTGAACCATTTTTTTTGTGTAGAAGCAGACTCTTAGCACACACCCAGCTGCTTATCCTGTGGAATCATGCACAGTATTCACAATCGAGTGGGGTTTGAGGTTTCAGTCAGTAATGCAAATACATTCAGCATCACTAAGGCTGGTTGCCCTTGCTGGAGTGTACTCAGTCACCCAGGTTACACATGGTGCTGGTCTGAAAAAAGCAGTTTGGACATGTGCTTTTATCAGAATCTGAAAAGTGGATTCATAATGTGTCAGTCTGTAAAAGTGGTTATCACTTGCCAAAAAAAAGAGTAGTAAGTGTGCTTTCAAATTGGCAAAGAAATTTCGTTTTCTGACTAATATGAAAACATGACTCTGTGTGCAAAGAGGAATTACAGGCAGAGATTTATTGCGTATTGCTCTGGTGATTTCACAGTTGCATTAGATGTAAAGGGGGAGCTATTTTTTTATGCAGAAGCAGACTCTTAGCACACAGCCAGCTGCATATCATGTGGAATCATGCATAGTATTCACAACCGAGTGGGGTTTGAGGTTGCAGTCAGTAATGCAAATACATTCAGCATCACTAAGGCTGGTTGCCCTTGCTGGAGTGTAGTCAGTCACCCAGGTTACACGTTGCTGGTCTCAGAAATGGAACCAGATGTATTGTGGAGTTATTTGAGATATATTTTTGTGATTATACTTCTGAAACAAAAATGTCAGACGGTATTTTAAAGAAATAAGTATTGATATTAGATGATATTTTTTAAGAATATTATGCATTTCTATAAAGTTATGTTTATGCAAAAAGAGATTGTGGGCTTTTTTAAAACAATCTTTGAGAGAGTTAATTTTTTTTTTGCCCGCTGTTAAATGATGAATGCAATTGCTTTCACAATTTATAGTGAAATGCAATATATTCTGAAAACAGAAAAAAAAGGCAAACATTTTTTTGGAAAAATATGTAAATATGTGTACTGTATTATAAAAAATTTTAATAAATATTAATACTTTTTTATTTTTTTTCAGATTGAGATAGAAATTTTTTGAAAACTAGAACCATTTTTAAAGCAATTAAAATTAAATTTAAATTAATAAATATTTTTTTGAGTAGGTACGGTAAGTCAAAAATTTCATGGTCCCTTTTTTCCACTTCTCCACAATCACATTTTCAGTTTTTCATTGTAGTCTCTCAAGGACCTTGTAATGTGATAATTGATTTTTAGTGTTTTTTAAAAAAAAATAATAATAATTACGCGTACCGTACGCGTACGGTAAAAAAAAAATCAAAAAAAAGTTTTAAAAACATATATAAAAAATAGTTGAAAGGTAAGGTTGGCTCTTACAAGAGCCGTTGTGTTCATGCAGGGACAGAGGAAAGAAAGAATGGGAATATTAGTCGGTACGACAAATGTGCTGATCTATTTTATTGTTCACTAAGGAAACACTGGTCTCCCTATGACAAATTAGATCATGACAAGTGGCGCACCGTATTTCAACCCTCACAAACCGATGGTTTGTTTCCAGAGGAGTAGAAAAAGGAGATGCTCCCACCACAGATGAAGGGCTCACCTGACCTGCCGAAGATGGACTCGGCCCTGCAGATGATGGACCAGGCTGAGCTGCTGTGGATGTGCTTGGTTGACTTACTGAAGGGTTAGAGTAGATAAATTACGGGCATTGCGTAAACCGTACGCTTACCGTACGCTTACCGTACGCGCACTAAAAAAAAAAAAAAAAAAAAAAAATATTTTCAAAGTTATACTAATATATCTTACCTGTTTGGTAAAATAAAAAAAGAGAAAACTTGAAATATTGCAGATTTTTTAGAAAAAAAACATAGTGTTTTAAGAGAATAAAAAGTTTAAAAAAACTTGTTTATTTTAAAAAAAAAACCACACATTTAATATAAGAATTTATAATAAAAAAATCATAAAAAAACAATAAAAAAAAATATGGGAATCACATATGTTATAGCTAAGAATTAGCATTTAAAAAACCATACAAATTCACTGAAAAAACCATGGGTTTCACACACGTTATAGTTAGAAATTAGCATTTAAAAAACCTTGCAAATTCACTGAAAAAACCATAGGTTTCACACATGTTATAGTTAGGAATTAGCATTTAAAAAACCTTGCAAATTCAGTGAAAAAACCATAGGTTTCACACACGTTATAGTTAGCTGGACATTTCACTCGTAAAAAACCAATGAAATTTCCCCGTTCTAGTTAGTTAAGCTAACTATAACTCGCGCGCCCGCAATGCACTGCTGATGACGTCACATATTACATCACTCATGACATGGTCAGTGACATCACTCATGACATCACTGATGACATCTCAAATGACATCATCCATGTGATAGAGTGGCAGACCTCCTCTCACCCTAATATAACCTTTGATACACACATTCAAAAATAGAGACTGAAATTTTCAAAAAAATGGACATACCAATACCAATTACAACAACCTCTTCAATAATTCTAAGATCCACATAAACATCCACTTATTCACCAACAGTCCTGTACAGTCACTCATTTGTGTACTCACACATCATATGTACTCATACACCTATACATCCTGTAACACAATGCCTCTCATCCATAGAGTTACTCACACACATAGTTACTCATGCTAATAAAGAATCAAACATACATTTATTCGCATATACAGTTATACACACACCACCACACTTACTTCTACGGAAACTTACACATACTTAGTCTTTTAAACAATCACTTATAGAAACACATACTTATTCATACAGGAACTCTTTCAATCTCTCACTCTCACATACACTCACTTATATACACCAATAGTCACATATACTAGTTTAAAACATATGTAGTTATTCATAAAGACACTATTGAGACAGCCATTCACTCACTAACACACCCATACACACACTCTTCCACCCATACAGTCCTGCACATATGCTGTCTTCAACACATACAAACAGTGAGTCACTCATTCATGCACTTATGCACTACGTAATACCCCCCACTGAACCATACAGACACTCAGACACTCATACTGATACTCAAAAAACCAACTAATAACCTATATAGACACTCATGTTGCTGCTCACCAACCCATGCAGCCACTTATACACAAAGTGAGAGACTGATACAGGTATTTACACATTTAAACATTACTCACTTAGCCATGTATTCAATAAGATACACTTAATCAGTCAGTAATACAATCAATTTTTCAAAAACAAATCATCCATTTAGACACTTATATACTCATTTATTCTTCCATCGACCTTGAGATATATAAAACATATTTAATTTTCAGAAAAACACACATTCACTGGATGATGTCATCAGTGATGTCATCAGTGATGTCATTTGAGATGTCATCAGTGATGTCATGAGTGATGTCACTGACCATGTCATGAGTGATGTAATATGTGACGTCATCAGCAGTGCATTGCGGGCGCGGGAGTTATAGTTAGCTTAACTAACTATAACGGGGAAATTTCATTGGTTTTTTACGAGTGAAATGTCCAGCTAACTATAACGTGTGTGAAACCTATGGTTTTTTCACTGAATTTGCAAGGTTTTTTAAATGCTAATTCCTAACTATAACGTGTGTGAAACCTATGGTTTTTTCACTGAATTTGCAAGGTTTTTTAAATGCTAATTCCTAACTATAACATGTGTGAAACCTATGGTTTTTTCAGTGAATATATATATATTCACTGAAAAAACCATAGGTTTCAGGGGTGTTATAGTTAGCTGGACATTTCCCTCGTACAAAACCCTCGTACAAAACCCTAGAAATTTGTGTTTAGCCATTGAGAAAGGGCAGGAGCCCGAAATGCATTTGGCGCTGTTCATGGGGAAGTCAGCATGCTGTGTTTGTGACCGCAATAAATGAGGAAGTAACTCGCAATTGTGCTGGCGTTCTTGAAATAGGGCAACCTTGTGTGATTCTGATAACATATGCCAAAAGCGACAGAGTAAAACTCCTAGATGAAATTAAGGAGATCGAACAGCAGATCTCTTCATTTGGCGAATCAGAAGAGAAGGACAGCCTCAGAAACAAAATGAAAACAAGACTCATATCATACGAAAATGACATCAAGAGACGCAAGCAAAGCAAGTTTGCAAGAGACCAGCAAGATTATGAGTCAGGCAGAGTACTTACCTTTGCCAAAAAGTACGATGCACCAAGGAGAACTCTCCAAACGGCGAGTCTAAGAAGTAGAACACTAGATCCGGTTGACACATCAGAGTCTGAAGTGGAGATTGACCAACCAGAGAGAGAAGATACTCCGAGGGATCTAGGCACAGATGGAAGTAAGGAACCGGATTTTCCCAAGGAATACGAAATAATGAAGGAATCATGGCGGAGATATCCGCAAAGAGTAAAACCCCCGGACAGAAACATCGCAAAACCAGGAGAGGGGGCAAGAACCGCAAGAGGAGGTGGAACACCCCGAACAACGAGGGGCAGGCGAGGAGCCAACAGAAAATAGACGCGCAAACAGTGGTAAACCTTTCTGGAAGAAAGCTAACCGACGAAGAAGTGTGAGTCCTCGAGAGGGGCCTGACATTTGGCCCAACCTCTGAATGGGACTATGTCCAAACTAGAATAGATCTTTATTGTTTCGTACGCAAACTGAAAGTACAGAAAACTTTCAAACTACGTCCAATTTTACCATCACCGGCAACACCACATCAAATAACGGATGCATTAACAGGACAAGATCTTGAAACGCTGGAAACCTTGCATGGGTTGCAAAAAGGTGCGACATCAACGCAGTCAGAAGAAGAGGTGAATCCTCTTCTAGGCATCAACCAAGCCAGCGGTAAAAGTAAATTCAAGAAGAAATCTAAGTTCATTCCAAAAATGCCCTTTGATGCCATCGATTGTTTCCATGATTCTGTGATAAGAGATCTCAATAAACTAAGGTCACATGACAATGCATGGCAATTGAAGAGTTATAACTTCTACAATTTATCTAAAGCACATTGGGCAGCAGTTAAGACTCTCAAAGAAGATACAGACATCATCATCAAACAGTCTGATAAAGGCGGCAATGTGGTGGTGATGTCCAGAGAGTCTTACAAAGAGGAAGCGGTGCCGGAACGCGTGTGTCAGCTTTCCACGGAGAATGAAATAAAGATTTATTTTTGAATTACGAGCTCGGAGTGCGCTTCACGTTATCTTGGGAGACGTGTGTTTTGGAGATATTTTGTTGCGGACCGCCTACGCAACCAGCGCACCCACACTGCTGAGAGCAAGGCAATGGGCGGAGTTGTTTGACCAGAATTGAGTAACTTGCTCCGCTGTTACCCGGAAGCCGTAGCTTTGAACACGAAACTACGGGGATTACATGGCGAGCAGGACTTTGCCCTGAGACGCGGTGGACGCAACGGCAGCGGACGCCGGGAAGAGGGCGCGCGCTGCACGGAAGAGTCAGCTGCCTCGGTGAGTCCTGTGTGAGCCTCTGGTGAATGAATCGGGCATTGACGGCAAGTGTGTTGAGCTCCGGCAATCTTTGCCATATTGAAAGTAAGATTGGGATATTTAACTTCTCCGCAAGTAAACGATGTTTAGTGACGCTGAGAGGCTTGAAGCTGCTGATGCGGTTTTTCAAGGTGCCACAGCAAGACCTGACCAAACAGCAGGAACGAGCACAGACAGAGGTCCAGACAATTTGAAGGGTTGGTTCATTAAACTGGAACGCACTTATGAAAAAGAAATCAGGAAGTGGTGGGAGGCCACCTCCCTACAAAGATATCTAGATGTAGGACGTATTCCTAGAGGTCTCAGAATATACACAATTCCTTCATATGAAAATCCAGATCCCAATTTGCTGAAGGACTGGGCCGAACATACGGTGTCATCGTCCAAAGGCATGGTCCAGATTCTGATAACATATGCCAAAAGCGACAGAGTAAAACTCCTAGATGAAATTAAGGAGATCGAACAGCAGATCTCTTCATTTGGCGAATCAGAAGAGAAGGACAGCCTCAGAAACAAAATGAAAACAAGACTCATATCATACGAAAATGACATCAAGAGACGCAAGCAAAGCAAGTTTGCAAGAGACCAGCAAGATTATGAGTCAGGCAGAGTACTTACCTTTGCCAAAAAGTACGATGCACCAAGGAGAACTCTCCAAACGGCGAGTCTAAGAAGTAGAACACTAGATCCGGTTGACACATCAGAGTCTGAAGTGGAGATTGACCAACCAGAGAGAGAAGATACTCCGAGGGATCTAGGCACAGATGGAAGTAAGGAACCGGATTTTCCCAAGGAATACGAAATAATGAAGGAATCATGGCGGAGATATCCGCAAAGAGTAAAACCCCCGGACAGAAACATCGCAAAACCAGGAGAGGGGGCAAGAACCGCAAGAGGAGGTGGAACACCCCGAACAACGAGGGGCAGGCGAGGAGCCAACAGAAAATAGACGCGCAAACAGTGGTAAACCTTTCTGGAAGAAAGCTAACCGACGAAGAAGTGGGAGTCCTCGAGAGGGGCCTGACATTTTGCCCAACCTCTGAATGGGACTATGTCCGAACTAGAATAGATCTTTATTGTTTCGTACGCAAACTGAAATTACAGAAAACTTTCAAACTACGTCCAATTTTACCATCACCGGCAACACCACATCAAATAACGGATGCATTAACAGGACAAGATCTTGAAACGCTGGAAACCTTGCATGGGTTGCAAAAAGGTGCGACATCAACGCAGTCAGAAGAAGAGGTGAATCCTCTTCTAGGCATCAACCAAGCCAGCGATAAAAGTAAATTCAAGAAGAAATCTAAGTTCATTCCAAAAATGCCCTTTGATGCCATCGATTGTTTCCATGATTCTGTGATAAGAGATCTCAATAAACTAAGGTCACATGACAATGCATGGCAATTGAAGAGTTATAACTTCTACAATTTATCTAAAGCACATTGGGCAGCAGTTAAGACTCTCAAAGAAGATACAGACATCATCATCAAACAGTCTGATAAAGGCGGCAATGTGGTGGTGATGTCCAGAGAGTCTTACAAAGAGGAAGCGGTGCCGGAACGCGTGTGTCAGCTTTCCACGGAGAATGAAATAAAGATTTATTTTTGAATTACGAGCTCGGAGTGCGCTTCACGTTATCTTGGGAGACGTGTGTTTTGGAGATATATATATATATATATTACCTACTGGCGGTCGCCAGTAGGTAGTTATAGTTAGGACCCCTTTTCCATAGGAAATCCGCAACATTCTATTTTGAATAACTTTGGCGCCGGTCGATGAATCCTCGCGAATTTCTCAAAATAGGTGGGGCGCTACGCTCCGCTCCTACCCTGAAAGTCTCGGGGGGATTCGTCAAGCGGGGGCTGAGATAAAAGGGGGGTCCCAAAACGCGTTTTTCCCATGCATTTTTCCATAGGACCTTTAGAACGAGCTACAGCCCGAACGGCTGAACAGAATTACTAGAAATTTGGCAGAGAGGTAGCCATAAGGTCAAGGAAGTGCCTTTTGCAGGTCTGGTGTAAATCTGTTCAGTATTTCCTGAGTAAATAGCATTTAAAAGCATATATATATGTGGGCGGAGCCTAACCACACATCTCATCCTGAGATCTGATTGGCTGTCAGCACTTCATCCAAGAAGTGTTGGCAGCCATCTTGGGACAAATATACATGATAGCACCTCATTAAAAAGCATTGCAGTTAATAGAAGGTTTTAAGACTTTAGTTACATTATAAATCATTTGTTGATGGTACCATACTCATTTTAGGAATTGTGGTATGTTCTAAGGTGATTTCACCATGTGAAAAAGCCTTCTGCTGGGATATCATGATTGAGAGAAAAATATTTTCTCATGCTTTTACCACAGAGGTTTGGAAGGTGATCTATAGGCTAAACTGAGAGCTTATTTTCTGTAAATTCACATTATCTTTCTCAGTCATGTGAGAATGAAGTCTGATATTCTCAGTAAAACATGTACATCCAACAAGGGCAGAGACTGTCAGTTGATTCCTTTGTGTTCTACTGCAGCTTCCCAGAGTGTTCCAAAGAACTACTAGAGCGCTAACAGTCCTACTTATGATAAACGTATGGCACACCTGAAGCCATCTTGCTTGGATTAAAGTGGTAACTCTTAAAACATTTAATTTAAAAAGGAACAAAATGAGGGGGTTCATTTTTCCATAAAAAGTATGATTAGTGCTGCAGAAAGAAAAATTAGGGCACATTTTGAGTGACTTCTCAAATCCTCTTCTATTTCATTAAAACATTCTGACATGCAGACTGAAACATGCACTTTCAATACCAGCAGCAGTTTTCCCTGGTGAGCAGTAGCTTTACTACAGTGATCTAATGAGCAAAAAGAGTGCTAACATTCTGAATTTATGGCAAATGTGTGACACATCTGAATGCCTTCTTGACGGAATCAAAGTAAAAAACTGAAAGTATTTCCTACTGAGGAGACTGCAGTAAATGAGGAAATTAGGAAACTTCATAACAAATAAGTCTCCCAAGATGGCCACCAGAGACAAAAGAGCCCAAATGTAGCCCAAATATCACCCAGATGTAGCCCAAGTATAGCCCAATGACAGAATGTCCCAGAATGTTCTTAAAAACAACTAGAGCGCTTACTGTCTTCATTATGACAAAAGTATGGCACACCTGAAGCCATCTTGATTGGAATAAACTGGTAACACTTAAAACATTTAATTTAAAAAGGAACACAATGAGGAGGTTCATTTTGCCATAGAAATTATGATTAATACTGAAGAAAGAAAATGAGGGCACATTTTGAGTGACTTCTCAAATCCTCTTCTATTTCATTAAAAAATTCTGACATGCAGACTGAAACATGCACTTTTAATACCAGGAGCAGACTTCCATGGTGGAGTAGTTTTACTACAGTGATCTAATGAGCAACTAGAGTGCTAACATTCAGAATTTATGGCAAATGTGTGACATATCTGAATACCTTCATGATGGAATCAAAGTAAAACACTGAAAGCATTTCCTACTGAGGAGACTGCAGTACATGAGGAAATTAGGAAACTTCATAACAAATAAATCTCCCAAGATGGCCACCGGAGACAAAAGAGCCCAAATGTAGCCCAAAATCAACCAGATGTAGCCCAAATATAGCCCAATGACAGAAGTGTGCAAAACACTTATTATTTTGTGTTTTTGCAGTGTTATATAGTGCAGACTTGTCAGGTATTGGAGTGCTTTACATGAGCATTGGTTACATCACACAAGAACAAATTCATTTTGGTTGTAGACATGGGGAGACTAAGTGATTTGACCAGAATCACAGAATGTCGAGCTGAAGCAGAAACTTCAACCTGGTTCCCCAGTTGCAAAGTCTGCAGTTCTGGAAGTAACACCACATCCTCTCCCCTAAGTGCAACATTTAATCAAGTGGTCAACTGGATAAAAAAACATAAAGATAACAAATAATTTAAAAGTGCTTTGTCGCTATTTGAAAACTCAGAAAATATGTCCTTATTTTAGTCTTTTAGAGCACTAACCATAATTTTGATGCCAATAAGACCCTCTCATATATGTAATTTCTAAAGGAAATGCTCTAGGTATTACAGTTTTGATTACATCAAGATGATGTCAGGCGTTCCACACTTTTGTAATAAATATAGAATGTTAGCAATCTAGTTGTTCATTAGGATACTGTTGAGAGGCAGAGGCCAGGGGCACGGACTCTGAAAATTGAAGGCAGGTAGGAGGGTGCAAAGGCAACAATTTAACCACACTGAGCAGGCAGGAAGGGCCGTGGAAGCACAACAGACTATGGAGGGCAGTGGAAAGGGGGGCAGGGGCAACAAACCAACAATACAGGACTTGCAAGAGCGGCTGTTGGAGGGAAGATCTATTACGGGTCAAGGAAGCTAGGGGCGGTCCCCAGATCCCCGGGAGCCACCACAGAACTGAGCAGGAGAGTGAGTCATGGACAAAAGGGGCACCTTAATTTGAGCCGGGGTGCCTAGGAACGCTTGCTCCAAAAATGAAGAAAACAGACATATGAGACATGGAATTGGAGGCAGAATTCAATGGCAGTTTAATGAGAAGATGCAACTTCAAAGAAACCGCAGAATAGAGACATAAAGTACAAAAAACAGAATCCAGATAATCATACAGCTGTCATAATATTCTCTGTATCTCAATTAATGTACTGACAGAGAGAGAGAGAAAACACATCTATAAATGCATCATGAGAAACAAGTTACACCAAGGAAAATGTTACCTAGGAACACTCACGTTTACTCTTAGAGCAAGCATTCCTGCAATTACAATACAAAATCTTTTAAATGCAAAAGTAAAGAGAACAATGGTTAAACATAACATGACATTTCATATAGGTAAAATAGAATAAGATACTTCAAGCAAAGCAGAGCAAGACATTTTAAGCAAAGGAAGACAAGAGCTCCCAGCTCTTGGGGAAAACCTGCACTGCCTGTTAACCTACATACAGACGGCGAGGTAGTCCGTCGATATCTGTGGGTGCTCCCTTTTTATATCATTTTGTGGGCTCCTTTGCACGCTACATCTACCTACGTATGCTACCCAAAAGCTTCGACTGCAGATTTTACCAGACATTTCGTCATTTACCCACTTAATGCTGACAATGGACTGGGTGAAAAGGTCAGTCTCTCAGGCCAATCGCTTATCGTAAGTTCCATAGAGCAAGCAGAAAATAATGGGTATTGTACGGGAATTCAATATATTCATGTATAAAATCTCCTCAGTTCTCCTAACTTGACGCTCTGCGGTTGCCACTTCCTTAAAAGCGGGAAACCTGCCCAGGAAGCAAGTACCAGTCCAGGATGCAGCCTACTGTATGTCGACAGCTTCAGGGGGATGTTGAACTTTGATACCGAGCACGGAGCACTCGGGTAGGGTGGGGGCTACTAGTTTGGATCAGAAGGCCTCGCAGACCTGCCTTCAGACTGCTATACACTAAAATTGCAGAGCTATGGTCAATTTAACAAAGAGGCCTACATATTGAACAGAAGGGCCTACACAGGGGTTTTATGCTGGCTGAGTGGTAAGGATGTCTCAGGATAATTATATAGCAATACAGGACCCGCTGGTCAATTTAATATGGCCTACAAATGCAGCTGGCAGGGCAAGGACAAGGGTCTCATACTTCAGGTGTGGACAGAACGGGCCAGGGGCCCCCTGTGATACAAAATCTACCCTCCTTCAAGGCTGTGGCAATGTAATAGACCATTGTGGGCAGAAGGAAGAGGCAATGGTAGTACAACCATACATGCCAACAGACCCGATTCAGCCAGGAAACGTCCAATGTTTTTAAGCTCAAATGGGCTTTATTTGATCTGTCTCCTGTCTACAATATCCTCTTTTTCAATGTAACTCAAAGGGGAAAATCAATACCCCAGTTTTTTTTCAAAATCTCCCTCTTACCAAGTTCAAAATGTTCGCAAGTATGGTACATTGGATCATGGAAGGAAATGGGATAGGGACATGGACTTGGATAACAGAGGACAGGAGGGACATGGAGAGGTGCACCAAACTGACCCTGCAGGGCAGGCATCAGGGTTTGCAGCAGCATAATACACCACACAGGGCATGCAGGACCGGAGTGCAGCACAACAATCCATAGAAAGCAAGAGGGAGGGGACAGGACCATGCACATGGACAACAGAGAACAGAGGGGCAAGAGGCAATGGTAGCTAGCTGACCATAATGGACAGACAGGAGAGAAAGCTGCAGCATAACAGACCATAAAGGGCAGGAGGGACGGATCAGGGGCATTACAATGGAACAGACAAGCCAGGAGGGAGGGAGTAGGGCTGGGGGCAAGGGGGCAGGGCAGGAGCAGCAAGATAGCCATGGAGGTCAGGCAGGATGGGCACTAGAAGCAAGACACACCATGAAGAGCAACAGTGAGACTGTGATGGCATACACACAGACCATGGAGGGAAGGTGGGAGGGGGTCAGGGGCAGCTAACTGACCACACAGGGAAGGTGGGAGGGGCCATGGCAGCACAGAAGACCATGCATGGCAAGTGGGAGGGTTAGTGGCAGCACAATGGCTATGATGGGCAAGAAGGAGGGTGGAGGGGCATGCACAAAGGACAATGGAGGATAGAAGGGAGGGTCAGGACCTGTGCACAGACAAGAAAGTTCAGGGGAAGGGACCTCACAACAGACCACACGGGGCAGGCAGGAGGAGCAGTTGCAGCACAACAGACGAGGGAGGGCAGAAGGGTGTGGCAGTACAATGGACCATGTAGGACAGGAGGAAGAGGATAGGGGCATGGCATGTGGACAGGCAGGGTGGAGGTGGCAGGGACAGGTTACAGTCATCTGACAATGCTAGGCAGGTGGGAGGGGAGTGGCAGCTCAACAGAACACTCAGAGTAGATAGGAGTGGCAGGTCCATGGGACATGGTGGGCAAAAAGGATGGAGCAGGGGCATGCACAAAGACATCGGAGGGCAGGGGGAAGGAGAATAGGGGCAGCAAGCTAAGCACAGAGTTTAAGCAGGAGGTCAATGATGGGGCATAGAATTGGGCAATGGAGGGCAGGAGGACTGGACTGGTACATCATACTAAATTGAGGGCAGTGGCAGCACATCAGACCATGCATGGTAGGAGGGAGGAGGCTAGTCCATGGATTCACACAACAGAGGATAGGGAGGAAGGGGATGGGGCAGCAAGCTAACTGTTCAGAGAAGGCGGGTATTAGGAACTTTATTGTTTTTAAAACATTGTGTCTGTGCGAACTACTTAAAATATGAACAAGTATGCAGCATAATCTCACTTTTATTCAGGAAGAAGAGGACGTTTGTGACTGTGACTCCGGGCTCACTTGGCAGAAACACCCCCTGACCCTCCACCCCCTATCGCAAAATGTAATGCCCGTGAAAAGGGTAGGTGAACGCAGTGTTATATAGAACATAGTCCTGAGAGCACGATTGAAAATGAAAACTAGATATAGTGTATGGTATAAACTATGCACCAAAAAGTGTGATATAAGATGAACCGGGCGTGAAATATAATTTGCAATACATTGTGCGCAATGACAGATTCATTGGAGAGCGCGAGATAGCACAGGCACTAGCGCGTGCTATGCGATATGCGCCTTGGAGTGTAATATGCACAGGGCAGTGTTGTGTAACCTAACTAGTCTCTAAAGTTGTAATATAAAATATGTGCTGGGGAGTGTAACGTTGCATATGCACTGTGACAAATATATGGATCCCAGATTGTAATATGTATGGCATAGCACTGTGCGTTATAACATAGGCATCGAGAAAGGCACGTTAGATGGGGCAATATAACCCGTGCGAAGACAAGTGTGGCATGACATATTCACGGGGTGGTGTTACAGTGCACATGGGCTAGAGAGTGTCATAGCATATGCACTAGCTAGTGGAATACAACACAGAGGTGTGTGGCACTCGGCAGGCAATGGTGGGTGTAACACAGCATTGGGCTCTGTCAGGAGCACGCTGTGACTCTCAAGTGATGTTCGTCCCCTTTCCAGAGAGTAAAATAAAAAGTATTACACATCCGGTAGTGGATGTGTGTTTTATTAACCGTGAGGGGGGTTTCTTGCATAGTTTTGGTCGAATTTTTGTCGAATCCCCTTTGAATGGCTTGGTGTGCATGTGTATTAAATGTGCCCGTCAATAGCTACCCATGTTTGTATAAATAAACGACAAGGGTGTCTACCAGGATTAGGCACGGTAGGGTATCAGACATGTCAGAGCTTCACTAGTGGTGTAAATACATTCCACGTGGATTCATTGCATGCATAGTCGCCTTTTAATGAATATCACGCAAATCGTCATGGTGATAGGTACGTACGGTTTGTCCAGCATGTCCTAGGTGTGTCTATAAATATATATTTTTTTAAAATAATAAAAAACAGTGGCCGGCCCTGGGGATTGGGGTCAAAAAAATATAATTAGGAGACTGGCCCTGGGGGATGGGGTCATCAGGGCCAATAAATTAGAATAAGAAGGGGAACCAAACAGCCCCCCTTCTTAAAAAACTAAAATAAATAAAAGACTGGCATCGTGCCGGAGGCCATGCCCCCTCCGTGCAGCACTCTGCAAACGCGCCCCCAACAGGCATCTCCAGTATGCGCCAGGGAGCTGCGCTGCAGCCAGGCGTTCTGAGGCCAAGCCCCTTTTTACACCTCTCTGCAACGCAGCTCTGTGGCGCTTACTGGAGGTACCTAGTGGTCTAGTTTGACCCTAGGGACCCTTAGGATTCAGGGGGACTCTCAACTTAGAACAGCCACAGGGCGCGTTTACACAGTGGTGAAGGGAGGGGACGGGGCCTGAGGTGACGTGTGCAAACACGCACTATGGCATGTTTTAAATTGGGGATATAATTTCCCTTCAATACTGAGGGCCCCTGGAGGCTAACTAGCCCACCAAGTGCTTCCAGTAAGCGCCACTGAGCTGCATTGCAGAGAGGTGGTCCAGGCCGTGCCACTTTTTACACCTCTCTGCAACGCAGCTCTGTGGCACTTACTGGAGGTACCTAGTGGGCTAGTTGGACCCTAGGGACCCTCAGGATTCAAATGAACTTAATCTCCCAACTAAAAATGGACACAGGGCGTGTTTACACAGTGGTGAAGGGAGGGGACGGGGCCTGAGTTAATGTGTGCAAAAACGCCCTGTGGCCTGTTTTAAGAGGTAGTTTTAATCCCCATGCCCTATTATACACTAGGGGCTTACAGAGGAGGTCATGCTAATCACAGGGGGACCCCAACGCATAATGTTCCCTAGTGTATGTAGGTGTTTTCACTGTATTCTAAGTGTCTTTTAACATAGCACTGGCTCTAGGACTGGTTAGTCAGACTCAGTTACCACCAGTATCCGTCTGAAAAAGTTGAGGGTACAGGATGATTTTGCAACAAGGCTTCTTTCTGCTCTTCTTTTTGTTCTTTCTGCACGTTATCCTTCTTCCTGCACTTATCTTCGTATTTGAGGACTTCTGTTGCTTCTTTCTGCACTTCTTTTGTTTATTTCTGTGCATTTTTTCTTCTTTCTTCACATGTCCTATCTCTGTAGGCATAGTTAGAAATTAGCATTTAAAAAACCTTTGAAATTCACTGAAAAAACCATGGGTTTCACACACGTTATAGTTAGGAATTAGCATTTAAAAAACCTTAGAAATTCAATGAAAAAACCAAAGGTTTCACACATGTTATAGTTAGCTGGACATTTCACTCGTAAAAAACCATTGAAATTCCCCCGTTATAGTTAGTTCAGCTAACTATAACTCGCGCGCCCGCAATGCACTACTGATGACGTCACATATTACATCACTCATGACATGGTCACTGACATCACTCATGACATCACTGATGACATCTCAAATGACATCACTGATGACATCACTGATGACATCATCCAGTGATTGTGTGTTTTTATGAAAATTATATATTTTTTATATTTATGTATATCTCAAGGTCAAAGGAAGAATAAATGGGTATATAAGTGTCTAAATGGATACTTTTTTTTGGAATTTTTTTTGTGTAACTGACTGTTTAAGTGTATCATAGTGAATACATGGCTTACTGAGTAATCTTTAAATATTTAAATATCTGTATCAGTTTCTTACTTTGTGTATAAGTGGCTGCATGGGTTGGTGAGTAGCTACATGAGTGTCTATATAGGTTATTAGTTGGTTTTTTATCACTATGAGTGTCTGAGTTTCTGTATGGTTCGGTGGGGGGTATTACTTAGTGCATAGGTGCATGAATGAGTGACTCACTGTTTGTATGTGTTGAATACAGCATGTGTGCAGGACTGTATGGGTGGATGAGTGTGTGCATGGGTGTGTTAGTGAGTGAATGACTTGTCTCAATAGTGTCTTTATGAGTAACTACATATGTTTTAAACTAGTATATGTGACTATTGGTGTATATAAGTGAGTATATGTGAGAGTGAGAGATTGGAAGAGTTCCTGTATGAATAAGTATGTGTTTCTATAAGTGATTGTTTAAAAGAGTAAGTATATGTAAGTTTCTGTAGAAGTAAGTGTGGTGGTGTGTGTATAACTGTATATGCAAGTAAATGGATGATTGATTCTTTATTAGCATGAGTGACTATGTGTGTGAGTTACTCTATGGATGAGTGGCATTGTGTAACGGGATGTACAGGTGTATGAGTACATATGATGAGTGAGTACATGTATGAGTGACTGTAGAGGACTGTTGGTGAATTACTGTATGTGTATGTGGTTCTTAGAATTACTGAATAGGTTGTTGTAACTGATATTGATATGTTCATTATTTTGAACATTTTAGTTTCTATTTTTGAATGTGTGTTTCAATGGTTATATTAGGGGGAGAGGAGGTCTGCCACTCTATCACAAGGATGATGTCATCAGTGATGTCATCAGTGATGTCATTTGAGATGTCATCAGTGATGTCATGAGTGATGTCAGTGACCATGTCATGAGTGATGTAATATGTGACGTCATCAGTAGTGCATTGCGGGCGCGCGAGTTATAGTTAGCTGAACTAACTATAACGGGGGAATTTCAATGGTTTTTTACGAGTGAAATGTCCAGCTAACTATAACATGTGTGAAACCTTTGGTTTTTTCATTGAATATATATATATATATATTCACTTAAAAAACCATAGGTTTCACACATGTTATAGTTAGCTGGACATTTCACTCGTAAAAAACCAATGAAATTCCACGTTATAGTTAGTTTAGGTAACTATAACTCGCGCGCCCACAATGCACTGCTGATGACGTCACATATTACATCACTCATGACATGCTCAGTTACATCACTGATAACATCAATAATGACATCTGAAATCACACATTGTGGATTGCGGTCGCGCGAGTTATAGTTACCTGATCTAACTATAACGTGGAATTTCATTGGTTTATTACGAGTGAAATGTCCAGCTAACTATAACATGTGTGAAACCTATGGTTTTTTAAGTGAATTTGCAAGGTTTTTTAAATGCTAATTCCTAACTATAACGTGTGTGAAACCTATGGTTTTTTCAGTGAATTTGTAATTTTTTTTAAAGCTAAGTTATGTATTTATTTTTAATTTTTTTTTCTGGTTTTTCACCGTGCACCGAGCGCCCACGTTGCGCTGTTCGTGCCGTGTGCACCTCGCCATTTAAAAAAAAAAAAAAATTCTCCCTTGGGGATCCTTCGATGTATATATTAAGTGTGATTTTTATTTCTTTTTTTTTAATGTTTTTTTTTTGCCGTGCGCGTATGGTAAGCTACCCGTACGCGTACTACGCGATTTAAAAAAAAATATATATAAAATGTATTTTTCATACTTTTGGCTCCTTCTTGGACCCCCTGAAAAACACTAGGGGGTCTGCAACTCTCTTCGTTGCCCCCTTTACACGTTCACCACCGTTGTTTATCAGTGTGTGAGACAGAAAATGGCGGCCGACACTTCCTGATTTCGACCGATTCGAATGTTTACAGTCATGTAACCACCAATCAGAATTGAGCTCGCGCACGGCACCGTACGCGTACGGTAAGCTTACCGTACGCGCTCGGAGCGCACTTACAGATATATATATGCTTTTAAATGCTATTGTCTCAGGAACTACTGAACAGATTTACACCAGACCTGCAAAAGGCACATCCCTGACCTGAGGACTACCTCTCTGCCAAATTTCAAGTAATTCTGTTCAGCCATTCGGGCTGTACCTTGGACTAAAGGTCCTATGGGAAAATGCATGGGGAAAACGCGTTTTGGGACCCCCCCTTTTTCTCAGCCCACGCTTGACGAATCCCCCCGAGACTTTCAGGGAAGGAGCAGAGCGGAGCGCCCCACCTATTTTGAAAATTTCGCAAGGATTTGTCAACCGGCGCCAAAGTTATTCCAAATAGAATGTTGCGGATTTCTTATGGAAACACGGTCCTAACTATAACTATCTACTGGCGACCGCCAGTAGACAATATATATTATCGGTGCACGGTGCACGGTGAAAAACCAGAAAAATAAATAAAAAATAAATACATAACTTAGCATTTAAAAAACCGTACAAATTCACTGAAAAATCCATAGGTTTCACACACGTTATAGTTAGGAATTAGCATTTAAAAAACCTTGCAAATTCACTTAAAAAACCATAGGTTTCACACATGTTATAGTTAGCTGTACATTTCACTCGTAAAAAAACAATGAAATTCCACGTTATAGTTAGATCAGGTAACTATAACTTGCGCGACCGCAATCCACAATGTGTCATTTCAGATGTCATCATTGATGTCACTGACCATGTCATGAGTGATGTAATATGTGACGTCATCAGCAGTTTATTGTGGGCGCGCAAGTTGGTTTTTTAAGTGAATATATATGAAAACAAACACTTACTTGGTAAAATTGAAACATTAAAAAGAAACAGCTTTAAAAAAGTGATCTCTCCAAGTCCTTGAGCATCGCCACCATTTAACACTTCGGTAATTTGTACAAGACAGCTCAGACTGTTTGCCCAATATAACAGACTGTACATGGTGATAAATTAACACTCAAGTTAAAATGTTACAAATCATTTTTATGGTTACAGTAAACTAATCATCTTAAACAGCTATGAGCTGTGTTCCACCTCTCCTCTCAACACAACATTTCCAAATGTAGTTAGCAACATTAAACTGTGTATTGACTCAATTTACTAAAAACAGTTCATGATTCAATGACAAACTCTTTTGGCTTTTACATCAATACAGATGTACTTTTGTACTGTACGTGTTAAAGCAGTTAGGCACTGGCATAAGTGTACTTCAGTTCTTTACCTGTGATGATGGTTAGGGTCCGGTAGAAATGTACTTCAGCTCTTCACTTGTAAAAATAGGCACGCTCAGCTGTAAGTGTACTTCAGTTATTTACTTGCAACAATAGGTATACTCAGGTGTAAGCATACTTCAGTTCTAAAAATAGGTACACGCTGGTGTAGGTGTACTTCAGTTCTTTACTTATAAAGTTAGGTACGCTCTGGTGTAAGTGTCCTTCAGTTCTTGTAAAGTTGGGTGTGCTCTGGTGTAAGTGTACTTCAGTTCTTGTAAAGATGGGCACACTCAGGGGAAGTGTACTTCAGTTCTCTACTTGTAAGATAGGTACGCTCTGGTGTATGTGTATTTCAGTTGTAAAGATTGGTACACTTTGGTGTAAGTGTACTTCAGTTCTTTACTTGTAAAGAAGGGTATGCTTTGGTGTCTGTGTACCTCTGTTCTTGTAAAGATGGGTACACTCAGGGAAAGTGTACTTCAGTTCCCTAGTTGTAATGTTGGGTACACTGTGGTGTAAGTGTACTTCAGTTCTAAAAATGTGTATGCTCCGGTGTACATGTATTTCAGCTCTTTACTTGTAACAATGACTAAGCTCTGGTTTAAGTGTACTAAATTTATTTATTTTTTTAAACATAGTTTTATTATTTTTCAAAAGTATATCATAACATTGGTGCAGTACACTTACATCGCGGTTAAGCAGGTTACATTTAAGTGTACTTCATTTCTTTACTTGTAAAGTTGTATATGTTCCAGTGTAAATGTACTTCAGTTCTTTACGAGTAAAGTTGGGTATGCTCTGGTGCGAGTGTACTTCAGTTCTCTATTTGGAATGTTGGGTAAACTCTGGAGTAAGTGTACTTCATGTCTTTACTTGTAAAGATGGGCACTTTCAGGTGTAGGCGTACTTCAATTCTTTAATTATAAAGTTGGGTTCGCTCTGGTGTAAGTGTACTTCAGTTCTAGTAAAGCGGGGTACACTCAGGGAAGTGTACTTTAGTTCTATACTTGTAATGTTGGGTTCGCTCTGGTGTAAGTGTACTTCAGTTCTTGTAAAGATGGGTAGACTCTGGTGTAAGTGTACTTAAGTTCTAAAGATTGGTAAGCTCTGGTGTACGTGTATGTCATTTCTTTACTTGTAAAGTTAAATATGCTCTGATATTAGTGTACCTCATTTCTTTATTTGAAACGATGGGTATGGTCCAGTGTAAGTGTATTTCAGTTCTTTACTTGTAAAATTGGGTACACTCTAGTGTAGGTGTACTTCAGTTTTCTATTTGTAATGAAGGGTACGCTCTGGTGTAGGTGTATTTAATTTCTTTACTTGTAAAGTAAATGCTCTGCTGATGTAAGTGTACTTAAGTTCTTGTAAAGTTGGGTATGCTCTGCTGTAAGGGTACTTCAGGTCTATACTTCTAAAGATGGGTACGCTCTGGTGTAAGCGCAGTTAATTTCTTTACTTGTAAATATGGGTACACGCTCATGTAAGTGTACTTCAGTTCTTGTAAAGTTAGGTATGCTCTGGTGTACGTGTACTTCAGTTCTTGTAAAGTTAGGTATGCTCTGGTGTACGTGTACTTCAGTTCTTTACCTGTAAAGAGGAGTACGCTCTGGTATATATGCACTTCAGTTCTTTACTTGTAAATATGGGTACACGCTCATGTAAGTATACTTCAGTTCTTGCAAAGTTGGGTATGCTCTGGTGTAAGTGCACTTCATTTCTTTACTTGTGAAGTTGGGCACGCTCTAGTATAGTTGTACTTCAGTTTGTTACTTGTAAAGATGGGTATGCTCTGGTGTAAGTGTACTTCATTTCTTTACTTGTAATGATGGATACGCTCTGCTGTAAGTGTATTACAGTTCTTTACTTGTAAAGATGGGTGCACTCTGGTGTAAGCGTACTTCAGTTCTTGTAAAGTTGGGTACACTCTTGTGTAAGTGTACTTCAGTGCTTGACTTGTTAAGGTGGGTGTGCTCTGCAGAGATTTTTAATATTTTTTATTTTTAGATATTTATAATATATTCCCTCAAAGTAGAAGCATTGACAAGATGGAGCAGAATATAGACCTCATGAACAGTAGCGCTCCCAGCCTGGCAGATTTCCCAGGTTTGGACATGAACACACTATCACAACTCTTTGCCCAGGTTAAATCAGGCTCCCCCCTTGATCCGGCACCCCTCCAAAAACTCCGTAAGGTAGAAGGAACTGTTCTCCCGGTCTTATTGGAGGTTTTAAATTCTTCGTTAGCGAGTGGACAAGTACCGCCGACATGGAAACACGCCATGATAAAGGCGCTCCTGAAAAAGCCTACCCTCGACCCCGAGGTGTGGAGCAATCATCGACCGGTTTCTTTACTTCCGGCGACCAGTAAAATACTGGAAAATATGCAAATAAACTCCTATCTGAGCACCTGGAGAACCACTCTCTTCTGCATCCCACCCAGATAGGCTTCCGCCCACACCATGGGACAGAAACAGCTTTGTTAGCAGTCGTGGAGGAATCCAGAAAGATTCTTGATCAAGGAGGGACAGTGGCGGTCATCTTATTGGACCTGAGCTCCACATTTGACACTGTCAATTATAACATTCTGATTGACAGGCTCAGAGTGGTCAGAGTCTCGGGCAAGGCCCTGTCTTGGATCACATCTTTCCTGAAGGATAGAACTTTCCAGGTGTTCGAGAGGGAGTGCACTTCAAAATGTTTACGGCTCTCATGCGGAGTCCCCCAGCTCTCGTCATTGAGTCCCACTCTTTTTAATATATACCTTAAACCACTGGCCAAATTAGTCCTACTTTATGGGATTCAAATTATCACCTTCGCAGAGGATACGCAATTGGTGGTAGCCCTAAAGCATCCTTCGAAGTCCCGGATCAATATTGAAGCATGTATGGAAGCGGTGGCCTTGTGGATGGATCAGTCTTGTCTCAAACTCAATGGAGACAAGACAGAGCTAATGATTCCAAGTAACCCCCCGGGGTGGTTATAGAGGCAGCAAGAATAAGCTGGCCCAAATGCCTTGGTCCTCCACCAACTCCCAAAGAGCAGTTAAAAAGTCTAGGAGTATGGCTAGATCAAGCTCTTATCTTCAACGGCCAAGAAATTAAGGTAGCCGCCACGTTTTGGAATGATCAGAATGTTAAGGAAAATCCTCCCACTGCTCCCTGTCCAGGCTCGAAGAGTGATATTACAGGCATTGGTACTCTCACGGCTTAACTCCCTTTACTTGGGCACCACAAAGAACACTATAAAGAAAATACAGGTGGTACAAAACTGTGCAGCTAGGCTTCTTTCGCCGGTGCCGCAAGGTGAGTCAGTGATGCCTGTGCTAAAAAATCTTCACTGGCTGCCAATCACAAAGCAGATCATGTTCAAAGCTTTGTGTATAGCTCATAAAATGCTTTGGGGAACTGGTCCCAAGATAAATCAATCTCTGGTGGCTTTCTACCAACCCACATGACGCCTTCGGTCTGCAGACCAATTTTTGGCAGTTATCCCTAAAATTAAGAGAGCACAATCTGGGGGCCGCATGTTCTCCTATAATGCAGTCAAGCTCTGGAATGCCCTCCCGTTTCCATTACGTTCCACCCCGCACCATCTTACCTTTCGTAAACAGTAGAAGACTTGGCTGTTTAAAAACTCGCCATAATCAGCCTACCTTCCGACTTTTCTTGTCACGGACAGTGGGGGATGCCTAAGGGTAGCCAGGCGATATATAAATACTTAATAGGTGTACTTCAGTTCTTGTAAAGATAGGTACGCTCAGGTATAAGTGTACTTCAGTTCTTTCCTTGTAAAGATGGGTGAACTCTGGTGTAAGTGTACTTCATTTCTTTACTTGTAAAGGAGGGTACGCTCTAGTGTAAGTGTACTTTAGTTCTTGTAAAGTTGGGAAGCTAAGGTGTAAGTGTACTTTATTCATTTACATGTAAAGATGGGTACATTCAGGTGTAAGTGTACTTCAGTCTTTACTTGTAAAGATGGGTATGCTCCAGTGTAAGTGCACTGCAGTTCTTTACTTGTAAAGATGGGTATATTCTGGTGTTATGAGTACTTCATTTCTTTATGTATAAATTTGGGTACCCTCTGTTGAAAGTGTACTTCAGTTCTTTAAATGTAAATTTGGGTACACTCAGGTGTAAGTGTACTTCAGTTCTCTACTTGTAAAGTTGGGTACTGTCTGGTGTAAGCGTACTTCATTTCTTTACTTGTAAAGATGGATTCACACCAGTGTAAGTGTACTTCAGTTCGTTACTTGTAAATTTGGGTACACTCTGGTGTAAATGTACTTCAGTTCTTTATGTGTAAAGTTGGGTACACTCTGGTGTAAATGTACTTCAGTTCTTTACGTGTAAAGTTGGGTACACTCAGTTGTAAGTGTACTTCAGTTCTCTACTTGTAAATTTGGGTACGCTCTGGTGTAAGTGTACTTCAATTTTTGCAAAGATGGGCATACTGTAGTGTAAGTGTACTTCAGTCTTTACTTTTATAGATGGGTTCACACAAGTTTAAGTGTACTTCAGTTGCTTATTTGTAAAGCTGGGTACGCCCCAGTATAAGTGTACTGCAGTTCTTTACTTGTAAAGTTGGGTACACTCTAGTGTAAGTGTACTTTGGTACTTTGCTTCTAAAGATAAGTAGACTTTGGACCAGGTGTACTTTAGTTCTTTACTTGTAAGATGGATAGGGTCTGGAGCAAGCATACTATGTTTTTCTACTTGATAACGGGTGAATGGCATCTTGCACTAGTATACTCTAGTTCCATGCCTGTTGAGGAGGGTAGGATCTCTGGCATATGTATTTCAGTTTGATACTTGTTACGCAGAAGGGTAAGATCCAAGAGAGTTATGTTTCAGTACTCTTGTAGGCAAGGAAGAAATGATTTGGACAAGTGTACTTCAATTCTCTATCTAAAAAACGGTAGGATACGTACCTCAGTATCTACTTGGAGGAGTAATACCTCGGTTCTATACTTAATGAGTGCAGGACCCAGGGAGGTGTACTCCAGTTCTTAGCTTGCTAGGAGAGGAGAACCATATACAACTGAATACTTTGGGTCATAAACAGTGGACGAATTCCCCCTTAGAAAACTGTTAAATGAGCCTCCTAAGAAAAGGGTTATGTTTGCTGTCCAAGCCAATATTAAGCACCAAACTAGATTTGTTGCGTCAGAGGTAACAGGAATGTTTCATGTATCCCTCCAACCCCCCTTGACTGCTCCCTTACCCCAGAACATTTGTTAGAACAAGTGCCATGTAGTACAAAACACATCAGGGGTGTCCACAACTGGTTATGCCTATAGCACGTCACTGCAAAAACGTTTATACTCTTAGTCACAAGACTTCAGAAAACTTCATATACCAGACTGCTTCGAAGAGCTGTCAAGACCTGCTAGCAGTATGTACACAATCCATTCCAAAGCTACTTTTGTTTTCTGCTTGATGAGTAGAGTGAGATGCGAGGTAAGTAAGCATCAGGTCCTTTAGTAACTGGGTTGGTTAAGTCAATTCATACTTATTAACCTCTTCGGTGCCCATGACGAGATGGTCTCGTCATGGGCTGCGGTTGCGCTGTGCCTATGACGAGACCATCTCGTCATAAACCCCGCCCGCTAATGAAAGGCGCGGCACAGGGCGGGGAAAGGGCGGGGCAGCGAAGGGGTTAAGGAGATAGGATTGACACCACTTTTCTTCTGTTCTTTGCTTTTTAAAGGATGTAGGCTTTCTAGGCAGGTGTGCTCCTGGTCTGGTCAGGATTATCTACTCAATTATGTCAATTTAACAAGCAGGCTCCACTCACCTACAGCACAAGCCCATGGGCTGACAGTTTACTGCGCCATAGGTTAAGACAAAGATGAATTCTGTGCAGCTAAAGCAATTATGCATCCAAACATGCATTGCATATAGGATTCATTACTGCAAAGCGTTTACAATAAGCAACAGCTCACATTGGTCAAAGCACTTCCAAAATAAATGTTTGCAAACTAACGATTTGTGGGCATTGGTATTTCTCAGAGGCTGCTTTTTAATTATATGCAGATACATAAAGTAGTGGCAGAAATAAAAGTAATCCTCCATCTGCTGTCATCATAAGGAAATACTTCTCTTTGTGAAAAAACCTCCTTCGATACAGCATCTGTAATTTGAAGAGGTGCTGAGCTTCCCTTCCATCGGTGAAAACGGTGTAACTAAAGCCCTTTTATTGACTAATTCACCAACCATTCCCAAGGTGGGACAGATTGAGAGAACCTAATGAAAGGCCACAAACCGATGTGTGTCTGGGCGCTCACATCTACTAAGGCTGATTATTCCTTGGGCATCCACAAACAATTAAACACACAGCCATGGTGTAATATCACATGGGAGAATTTAGGATCACAAGCTCACCATTCTTTGATTACATCCTGTGGGGAGGTGCATGTTTTACGCTGGGCATCACTTGGTGTGGCTGAAGCAGAGCTCAGACAGCAGATAACAGCTTGATCTTTGCTATGATGCTTGTATTCCTCCCCTAGGATTATGTACAACAAGAGACCCACAGGACACAATTTGTGTGAATGTTGTTGGGTTCTGGCAGCTGCCACCTTACTGTTTAGTCTCTGGCTCAGCCTTTGCTCTCGCCCTGTGCCAGGCATCACGGTTTGTGATGTATGGTTGGTGCACTTTTATAGGCCTTCTTTTGTGGATGCGTCTGGGCTCCAACAGCTGTAAGGACTCTGTGTGCACTTTTGTGAACAACCTAGTCCACGGGCTTCATTTCCTTAAGGGGTGCGCACATCTTATAAAGATGCAGGAGGCAGAGCATGCTAACTAGGACGCAAGTGTGGTGCATGGGTGGAGAAGGGTGGTAGAGGGAAAACTCAGAGCCACCTGGGTCCAAGAATAGGCATAAGAGTGGAAGATTGTGAGCATATATGAAGGCAGAGAGTTGGCGCAGAAGGGAAGGAGCTGGAGGAGCACAATGCTCGAGACGGTGATGCTGTTGGTGCCAGGATGCAATCAAGTGCTAGAGGTACATTGTGAGCAGAACTTCCAACTCTGGCCTTGTCCTGCACTCATCACTAGGATCCGCTAAACTGGCCCCCAGTCTCGCTCCACAGCATGAAGGGGCAAAGAGGGGCAACCATTTCCCCAAATGGGTGCACACTTATGACATTCAGGAAAGGTTCCCAAAGTATACCCGGAAATGTATTTTCCAGGAATAATCCAGGCAAATATTTGTGCATGCAATTAATTTTTGTCTGAGCAAAATATGCGTGGATATGTTCACTTTATCAACAGGGAAATAATTGTCCTCAGAGGAAAACTCTTTACAAGCACCCGTTTGGGGATATTTCTTTTGCACCCTAGCAAAGATTTTCCATCTACTTTGCCAAGAGTTATGCTTATATCCATAGATGTGTAGGTTTGTGGGAAAGCACGACTACATTATTCATTATTTGAGCCCTGGAAATCCCACTTTCAGCTGATAATCTGTGTGATTAGATAATTTGCAAAGCCATCATGGGTGCATTTGTAGAAAAAGAATCTGCCAAATAACAGTTGGCGCTGACAAAATGCTGTTGAGTTCTTCTAAGCTGTAATAAATGCTCAGACACTGGCACTTGGTATGTATATATCATGGTGACTAGCACGGGATGGAGGCCACTGCAATATTACATAGGGTGGTCAACTAGAAAAGATCAGACTGTGAACAGTTTCCTGGATAAGCAGTTGGTACCTTGGGTAGTAGACAGCAAGTATCATAGGTTTAATTAAGTAATATTTTCTAAGATCAACTAAAAGTTTTATAATAAATATGCCAAAACAATTAACAAGACACATCCTCTGCAACCAAGTTAAGAAAGATCGCACAGGTAGAATTAGAACTTTGATATATCTAGAACAGATCAGAACTCTTCTGAAATGAACGTGTTGGCAACTCAAATCCCAGCCAGAGTAGTGATGGCAGCAGAATCAATATGTACACATGGCCTCTATGTATGCAGAATATTACATTTTTTCCATAAGTAGAGCCTGGTATATTCAGAGTGTATTTTAATAGGAGGGGCTTGCAGCCGACCTGTAATATGAAGACAACACTAGCGTAATCTGGCACCTCGATCATTGGCACCAAATGGGATGATTGAGGCAGGACAAGTAGACATCAGAAGCATCTTTCAGCCTGGATATGTATATATTTGATAAAACTCCACAAGTCTGCTATACTTAGGGCGAGGATAAAGAAGCCGTTTTTTCAAGCAGTTTCAGTTTCACACTCTTCATCTTGGTCTGTTCTTCAACAGCGCAGACAAAGTATTCTGCATGTCGGGCATGATTTGTATCTCTACTGTTCGCCACAGTAGTTCAGAAGAAAATCATCACATGTGATGGACATGAGTGCATGCCACACCATCGCACTGGTTTTCCCTTTTGTATTTTTGCAATGCAGTACAGCATCGTCAAAAAGCACTGGCAGAGGATTAAGCCATAAAGCAAGACCTATGGTTTTGCAAAGCTTGTTAACTGAATGTGAAGCAGGCAAGCTTAGTGGTCAAAGCGGTGCACAGAAGCAGATCAATGCAGACTTAAAATAAGAAGCACTGGTAGACCCAAAGGTCTCACCTTTGACAATCATTGGTTAAGCTACGGCTTATTTGTAAAGCATCAGAAAATATAAATAAATACTAATTAGAAAGATCGGCATAATATGTGAAGAACGCAGACATGCCTGTAGCCATCTCAGAATGATTTCTTATGACAAAAATCCACTCAATGATGGCACTGGGGTAAAGCGGTGAATGTGCATGCAGGCAGCAGCCATTTTGAAAAGGTTATGTGGTCAATCACCCCTATCAGGCTTGCCAGAGAGTACGCATACATTGTGATGGCAACTTAGATGTTTCTACATGTGCTTAATATAGCACTCGAAGATGGCCTAAAGTCATTTTTGTAAAGTCAATTAAATTACCACAAAGTAGGCATGGACAAATACAAAGAATCCTGCACACAGTTGTGGAGCACAGATGTAATCCTCACACACAATTGTTTAAAAAAAAAAACATGGGGTGGGGGCAATAATGAGGAGAGAGCAATGCTGCCTCACAGTCCAGGTAATAAAAGAAAGATAAATTAAAATGGAGCACCACAGGAAGAGAGTGTTACGGTGGAGCAGAAAAACCGCGTTTAAGAAACAAGACAAACTGGAGAGAAAGCTAGCAAAGACCTGCAGAAAGAAATTAAACAGTAATTCACCCACACCAGCAGTACAAGGACAGAAATCACCTAATCAAATAGTTGGTAAAGCAGAAATGTTCTGGGAAGTGGAGAAAGACTAGAGAGAGAGAAGCCACTGAATCAGAGGTACATAATTAACAGTTACAATTAAGCCACACAATCATGGGCAAAAAGTATACTCTGTGCCAGTTAAACTGCCTGAGGGAGAGACCTAATAAATGAATAAACTGTATGAAAAAGTGAAACCCTAAAGCTAAAGCAGGTCAATAATAAGAACCAAAGTCCACATGGCGCCAACTGATTGGTAGAGTACACTTTTAATCCTAGCTGAGGGCCCACGGATCATACTCTTGAGTGTGAAGCAGTAGCAGCTGCATTCTAGAACACGCTCATTCAGACCTCCACCACTGCCATGGCCAACCACACTCACGCCATTCCAACAATGGTGTTGTCCAGCACTCCCCTCCAGCCACCCAGCCAACCACACTCATGCATGACATTCCATCAATGGTGTTGTCTGGCACTCCACTACAGTCAACCAGACAACCACACTCACGAATGACATTCCATCAATGGTGTTGTCTGGCACTCCACTCCAGTCACCCAGATAACCACACTCACGAATGTGATTCCATCAATGGTGTTGTCTGGCACTCCACTACAGCCACCCAGACAACCACACTCACGAATGACATTCCATCAATGGTGTTGTCTGACACTCCACTACAGCCACCCAGACAACCACACTCATGCATAATGGTGATGTCCGGCTCTCCCCTTCGGCCACCCAGCCAACCACACTTATGCATGACATTCCAACAATGGTGTTGTCCAGAACTCCGCTTAAGCCACACAGCCAACCACAGTCACACATCGCATTCCAACAATGGTGATGTCCGGCACTCCCCTCTAGCCACCCAGCCAACCACACTCATGCATGGCATTCCAACAATAGTGATGATAATACAGACATAGAAAAAAGTAGGTATACTTTTAACTGCCCCCACCCCTCACTGTACTGGTCCAGGAATAGTGCCCAGTACAACAGGAAACCCAGAGTTGGTGTGTCAGGCCACAGTTGTGAATGGTTAGTTCAGTACAGGTGTCAGAGGGGTGAGTTTCAGGTACTGTTGTAACATCTATTTTTAGATCACTGCAAGATATTTTAGGTGGGCAATGCCCTATTTATTTCTAAAATGTAAGTATAGTCACCCAAGATCCATGTATATGTGGATTGCAGGTCTACAATTAAGAATGTAGGGTTCAATGTAGAAGTTAAACAGTGCTGACCAATGATCCCAAAAATGTTAAAAATGAGACCCAGTTCACAGCTGTGCCAACTATACCCAGGATAGTCTCCGGTCCAGGAGTCTGGGGGCCTGATTTAGATATTGGCGGATGGGTTACGCCCTCACCACGGTGACGGATATCCCATCCACCAAAATCAAAATCCCATGGAAAATGTCAGGATTTGGAGTTTCGGCAGACGGGATATCTGTCACTGCTGTGACTGAGTAGCCTGCCTGCCAACATCTGAATCAGTCCCCGAGTCTTTGGTGAGAAGCAAACATAGGGCAGGAAGCAAGTCTTGCCATTGTTCCCTTTGCAAATTGCCCCATCAAAAACCTATAGGGAGGTTGTTCCTCTGCTGGATGCCGACATTCCCTTAATAGGATGCTTTCAGTCACATAGTTTATTAGTTGATCAGTTGTATGGTTTCTTACCACTGTCCCTTCGTAGTGAATTCACTGTCACACAATAGATTCTTTTGCATGTGCAACTACTCTGCAGTAGTGATAATTGCCCCTTTAGCTCCGAGCCGTCCAGGATATGAACAGGTTTTCTCCTGGTCAATAGTGTCTCCAAGTCGCTTTGTTTGTATTAGAAGATCTGCAGCAATGAAAATGTGCCTAGGGTGAGCTGGTGTTGTTTCTATGCTGTATCATAAACCATTTGTTTCTAATGAAAGCCTTTTTGCACTAATGCTTTTTCCCCACTGTACTGCTTCCTATGTAGGGATAATATCCTTCTGATCGACTGCCCCATCACATACCGAAGGGAGATATGGTTTCTCACCAGTATGAGTTTGGTGATGTTGTGTCAGTTTTGCCTTTGTAGTGAAAGCCATGTCATACTCTAAACATCTGTCCCGTCTTTCAGGAGTTGGGTCCGCTGATGTTGTATCAGCCGACCCTGTGTGGTAAAAACCTTGCAGCAAACTGAACATTTATGTGATTTCTCATCAGTATGAGTTTGCTCGTGTCGTGTCAGGTTCGCCTTGGCAATGTAAGCCTTGTTACACTTTGAACATTCATACGGTCTTTCGCCAGTGTGAGTTCTCAGGTGTCGTATCAGTTCTCCATTTGTAATGAGAGCTTTGCTACACACTGAACATTCATGCGGTCTTTCACCAGTATGAGTTCGCACATGTACTATCAGGTACCCCTTTGAAGCAAAACCCTTGCAACACACTGAACATTTGTACGGTTTCTCACCAGTATGGATAACCTCATGTTGTGTCAGATTTCCCTTGGCAAAAAAAGCCTTTTCACACATTGAACATTTATATGGTTTCTTGCCAGTGTGGGATGGCTGATGTTGTAGCATGGCCCCCTTTGTAGTAAACGCCTTTCCACACGCTGAACATTTATAGGGTTTCTCTCCAGTATGGGTTCGCTGATGTTGTACCATGGCTCCCTTTGTACGAAACGCTTTGTCACATTCAGAACATTTATATGGTTTCTCACCAGTATGGGTTTTCCGATGTAGTTGCAGTTCTCCCTGTGTAGAGCAAGTTTTTTCACATTCCGAACACTTATATGGCTTCTCACCAGTGTGAATTCTCTGATGCTGGGTTAAGTTCACCTTCAGTCTAAAAGCTTTGCAACATTCCAGACATTTATATGGTTTTTCACCAGTATGAATTCTCTGATATCTTTTCAGCAGTGTATTTGTAATGAAAGCATATTCACACTCTGAACATTGATATGGCTTCTCTCCTGTGTGAGTTCTTTGATGCATTAATAGGGAGGTGTTCTTGCTAAACACTTTATTACACAGTAAACATTTATTTGTTTTTTCACCATTATGTGTTTGCAGGTGTGATCTTAGATTAGATGGGTGTTTAAAGGCCTTGGCACATTGTGAACATTTATACGGTCTCTCATCAGTGTGGTTTTGCAGGTGTCCTGCGAGAGAGGTTCGGTGGTTGAAAGCTCGGTCACACTCAGAACATTGATATGGCTTCTCACTAGTATGGGTATGCCAATGGGCTACGAGAGTCCCCTTTGCAGTGAAAGCCTTGTCACACACTGAACATTTATATGGTTTCTCCCCAGTGTGAGTCCTTTGATGTTCTAACAAAGAGGCCTTCAACGTGTACGCCTTGTCACACTCTGAACATTTATAGGGCTTCTCACCAGCATGTGACTGATGATGCTTCATTAGTTGTCCCTTAGTAGTGAAAGCCCAGCCACATTTTGAACACTTGTATGGCCTCTCGCCTGTATGGGTTCGTAGATGCAGTGCCAGATGTCCTGTTCTATTGAAACCCTTGCCACATTCTGGACATTTATACGGTTTCTCCCCAGTATGGCTTCGCAGATGCATGGTCAGGTATCCCTTTGTAGTGAACGCCTTCTTACACTCTGTACATTTATATGGCTTCTCACCAGTGTGAGTTCTCTGATGTGCTACTAATTGCCAATTTACTTTAAAAGCCTTGTTGCATCCTGCACATTTATATGGTCTTTCACCTATATGGCATTTCAGATGTTTTGTCAGAGTTTCTGCTGAAGCAAAAATCTTTTCACATTCAAGGCATTTATTCATTGTTTCGATTTTGTGGACCATGTGTTCAAATAGATATTTCCATGTGGAAAAGTGGAATCTCTTCACACATTAATGCCAATCCGAAACCGTCTTTACGCCGTCAGGTTCTGTTTCTTCTAATACGGGGTTAGTGTCTGAAAGATGGGACTGGATTCTCTGGTGCCCAGGAAGACTTATGTGACTCAAGCCGGTACTGCAACATACTCCCTTGGTTGGCAACATCACAAGGATTTCTTCACAGCCATTTTTTGCAAACAGTTTCATGTATGCTTCTTTTTCTATGCTTCTCGTTCAGCTGTTGGACTGAAAAGAAAATCTGAAATTAGTGATACATGAACTAAACAAAACACTGAAGCCACACTTAATACCGATGTTGCTTGGAAAGGTAGCATTTTTCTGACTGAAAGTGATGTAATGAGAACCTACAATACATTAAGAAAGAAAGAGAGAGAGAGGGTCTGTGGTCCTATGAATAATTTGCTCGAAATAAATGTATTTGCAGGTCAACCACGGTGCTCCTTGCAACTACACTTTTAGAGGCCTGATACGTTGATAAGGAGCCCACGATATGACAGTACAAATCAAGCACTGGCAAAGCAAATAGTTCGCTCTCTGTTGCACTGGCATTTTCTTAAGGCTGCACTATCTCTGGAGAACGAGAGCTAAGTGTTGAACTCAGTGTGTGTGCTTATGCCCGTGCACATGCTATCTGAGCGCACACTCTGCTTTACAATTGGAAGGGCGGTGACCCTATCCTTTCTTTTCACAGAGAAAAGCCATGTGCCGTCAGAAGTGCTGATAAAGCTGTAGACTGAAAACAGAATTAGTGAATGAAGGCTGGTTTCAGGGCCGCTGTTCAATGTAAAGGTCACTAGTAACAAGTAGAGCGGGACAGACAAACAGATGGTGTTAAACAGAGAGGTGTTGATGGAGACAGACTGATGCCAAGAGACACTGGCCTGCTGACTGACATAGACACAATGCCTGGCAGGCAACCAATGAGCGAGACAGACACAAACACTCACTGCTGACAAAACCTCATTTATACAGTTTCAGGATTCTGTATTGTGGAAACATGGCCTTATTATGAGGCGTCTGACTCACCATTCCCTGTTTGAGAGTGGTTGTTAGGCAGAACCATAGGTAAATGTTTTTGCACTTCATTGCATCAGGCTGATGACGTGTACTTACTTGGAGAATAAACAGCGGCTTAGGAAACCTACAGCACGGGCTTTGAAGTGTACAAGGTAATCCACCAGTAACTACAGTGGTCTGCTGTCTCTTGTAAGAGAAGGCACTGCAGACAGGACACCTCGCGTAGAAGGCAAAGCCAACTGTCTGCAAGCAGGTCTGACAGAACAGGCCATCAGTGGTGTGCAAGGAGGACCGCATTCTGAGAATTCCCCCAGAAAGAGGGCTTTAATGGCTTTAACAGTCCTGTGAAATTCCACTCACTAATGATTTCTCTCCTGTGTTGCTCCTGGGCGGCATGATTTGAGCTTTTTTTTTTTTTTAATTTATTGGGACATCAAACAGAAGAAAATAACAGATTATACAATACCAGAAATAATTAAAGTCCACATTTACAAGTTAAACCCCCCCCTACCCCACTCCCACATGGATCCCAAAATGGAAAAAGCCAAAAAAAGGGATATTTACACAATTAATTACATACTTCTTCACCCAAGATTAACCTGGTATTACCACACTGTTAGGTACCTTGCGGATTTAAACTGAAATCTGTTCGTCTTCATCGATGTTTATCCATCTAACTAAAGGTTCCCAGATCTTCAGCCCCCTATTCCTTGCCCTGGTTCCCCTTCTTTTAAATACCGAAGTCTCCCATTTACAAATTGAGAGTAATTTACCAAACCATACATGTACTGAGGGAGGATTCTGGTCAAGCCAAGCACTGGCCAGACATAGCCGATATACTGCCATCACTATATACACCAAGCTCCGATTGGATTCATCCATTTCCTGATTACTAGTCCCCAGCAATATAACCTGAGGGGTAAGTTCTACCGTATATCCCAATATAGCATCAAGGCGTTGTCTAATTTCGAATAACAGTTGGACAAGTCTAGGGCAGGTGGCAAACATATGAAAGCTATCCGGGGCTAGCCTTCCACACTGAGAACAGTGTATCCCTGATGTCCCACCCCATCTATAGATTTGGGCCGTAGTGATATAGAGATTACACCATGTCTTAAAACATTGTGCTTGCAGGCTTGCTGAGATAAAAGCTGTCTGGCTAAGCTGGAGAGAATCTTCACACTCTCCAGGCCCAGCTTGTAGCCTCTCTTGCCACCTATCAATATGTTTGGGCATATTATCCCCCATCTCATTGTTAAAAAGTCTATATAACGTAGACATTGATAGTCGGGCCCCCCCCAAATAAAATCCAGTAGAGGAATTGTGTTGCGACAAGTTCGCTTTTTAAACAAAAAATCCCTTATCTGTAAGTATTTTTAAAAAATGATTGTTTCCTATCCCAAACTTTTCCTTGATTAAATCAAATGAAGATAAGGAGTCCTCTCTCCATATGCCGTATATAACCACTGTCATTTAACAGGGCCCTGTTAAATGTCCAGCGCGTTGCTTGTGGTTCCCTCTGAATGTTAACTTCCAGTACCAAAGGGTTGTGGTCTGACATGACTCTTGGAAATTTAGTAATTTTGCTACCCTGTACCATACACTGAGAAACAAAAAAACAGTCCAATCTTACATGAGTTTTATGAGGGGCAGAAAAATATGTGTATCCAGGATCATTTCTCTCCTGTTTTGCCCATATATCCGATAGCCCATAATAACACTTTTAATTGGGACAAAGATTTGTAAACTTTGGGCTTCCGCCCTTGATAAGCTATCTCGGGATGGTTAGATATCGAGCAGGTCATATTTATATTAAAGTACGCACTTGGGAGGGGCCAGGCCACTAATTCAATATTCAGTCAATTAAACATTGCAGGGTTGTCTAAAACAGATCCATAAACGGAGCAGAGTGTAAACAAACTATCATCTATTGTACATTGTAAAATTACCCATCTTCCAAATTTATCTGTAAGGGATCGTGAAAAATTAGCGACACCCTGCCGGGCAAATACTGCCACCCCTCTAGTCCTAACATCCGTCGTAGTCCAAGAGATCAGTTGAAACCCCTCACATTCCATAACCTTACTTCTACCAGCTTCGATATGGGTTTCTTGGAGGCAGATAATATCTGCTTTCAGGAACCGAAGATCCTGATTGATTCTACGTCTTTTAACTGGATCATTTAGCCCATAGATGTTGATAGAGGCAATTCTAAGCTTCCCTATCAAAGGTATAATAGAGTCCCAGTATCCTGAAGCCCATACTTGACACATCTAGAAAATCCAAGAAAAAAAAAAAAGAAACCGTGCAAATTCCCATTGTAAAGTTTGGATCCATCCCTCCCGCCCCCCCCCAACCCGTCCCCCCTTTACTAAGGCAAAAAAGGTCCAAGGACCCTTGTGATGCCTCCTGCATTCCGCTGTGCTCCCAGATCACTCCCCGACCAATACAGAAAAAAAAAACGAAATAAGAGAACCCAATACACTATAAGTAGTTATTGTCTTTTAGCAGAGTTGTCTTCCATCACAGTATGTACAAAATCGATTATCCAATTACTGGCTACAATAAATTCCTTCAGCCACCTGTGAGAACCTGTAGATAGTTCTGAGCCTGGATCTCTGAGGTAAATACTCTAACATTTCCCTGAGAGATAACCTTTAGGCGCGTGTTTTGGCCAGCGTTGCTTTTTTTTTTAACATCAATGGAAACCTACGTACTTGCTGCGGTTCGGCTTCCCAATTCCAATGTGACAATTCAGGAAAAGCCACTATGAAAAGTTTCAGGACGAACCCGCAAATGTCATTTCCTTCCACGTTTTCTTTTATTCCCAGCAGTCTTAGATTATTTCTTCGCTGTCTGTTTTCAGATTCCTCCAGCTTCCAGAGTACATCACTCATTCTAGCTTCTTTTGCTATGGTTTTTTGGTCAGTGCTCTCTAGTCCGGCCTCAAGCCCCACCACACTCTCCTCCAAGGCAGTGGTTCGTGCCACAATTTCTGAACAAGCTTTTGTAATCTTGCGAATCGCACCCTGGAGTTTTTTATTTGCAAGCTGTGCCCTTTTGTGCTCCTGACGGACTTCTACCTGCATTGATTTGAGTGTAGCGTATATTAGTCCCATAGAGGGGGTATGATCTATCTTGCTCCCAGTAACCTTTAGGTCTTTGAACAGGGACCCATTCATATTTCCCTCATCAGTTCCAGTTTCCAACCGAGTGGCAGAGTAGTCCCACCGAAGATGCCCAGTTTGGCTGGTACCTCTATTCTCCAGACCGGTAAAGCTCCTTTTCTTTGTACGATTTTGTGCCCTCCTCAAAGTATCTGTTGTTGTAGGGGGGCATCACTATCCACCCCTGTAGCGTCGGGCTCAGCATTATTCGTGTCACTAACATCAGTGTGATCCAAATCGTCTGTTAAGGAGAAAAAAATGTCACCATCTGGAGTACCTAAATTGCTTTTGTCTCCAGCCCTTGCTGAGTCGGGACTATAGTCCTTAGGCTCTGAGCATTCAGCCAATTCTGTGTTACCAGTCTGTACCTGATCGGTATTCTCCATTCCCTCCTGCCCCCAGCCTTCCTTATGCCCCATACTAGATTTGTTAGAGTCACCAGGTTCTAAAATAGGGGATTCTAGTATAGCAGTCTCGAGGGAAGCTTTGAGCAAATATTTCCTACAGTACCGGTGTCTAAATCTCAATCCCAAACCGCTGATTTACTGTCTTATCCCTAGGTGGGGGTTTTACCTGTTTGCCGCTTACCCCCCTTCCAGAGAACATCCCAGGCACCGTCTAGGTCTTGGGTTTGACTGTAAAATCGCCGTGGCGCTGCTCACAACTGGGTGCTCTGCCATTACTCTCTGCCCCCTCCTGGCTGAGCGTGCGAGTAGCGTCTAACCCCTTCGAAACAGCAGTTTTTCTGGGAGCGGGGATAGACTTGGCTCTGGTCACTGCTTCCTTTGCTGGGGGCTTTACCCGTGGGGGCATCCTTCGCGTACTTGGTTTTCTTGAGCGCTTCCCAGCACCGGATAGAGCTAGCAGAGCCCTCACCGGCTACAGGTACGCTCCGGTTTTGAATCTCTGCACGCCGCCGAAAAGCACCTTTGCTGCTCATCGGAACAGCCCTGCAAAGCGCTGCTGAGCACTCATCCAGGCTCTCGAGTTGTCTTTAGCCAGCACTATTAATCTGCTTCCCCCTGTGATAGCTCTGCAATACACAGTAGGGTTCAACACAGGTATGTTGCACAGCGGTCAGGGAGTGACTCTCGCAGCGGTCACGCAGCCACCATCTTGCCCCCATGATTGAGCTTTTCAATGTCCCTCCCATCTAAACAAGGCCGAGGTTGGCTGAATGTTGGTGCATGCTGCAGGACTTTGCAAACCGAGCAGTGCAACAGAAAAGAGACAATGATTGCCTTTCCTTGCCACATAACTTTGGCAACTCTTGCTTAGTTTGGGCTTGCATTGCCACAAGATTCCGGTGGCCAAGGTCATACACTGCTGCAATTTCAAAATTAGATGCACTTTTTTAGAAAGGTAATTTCATCACTAACCTCAGTGAGAAATGCATGCCTTGTGTTAAAAATTTAAAACAAATAAAAAGTGTCCTGGTAACACAAAAAGACATGCAGCAAATCAAGGAAAGCATGTTTGTGAGGCTCCTCACCCTCAAAGACGTGCATGCAAATAAAATGTCCCGTAAAGAATGACTGTATGTGGGCTGCACTCTCGGACAATGATGCCCCTAATTTTATAAGAATTAATTTGTAATAAGAAGAATCGCAATTAAAAAATGTAACTAACTTTCCAGTAGCAGAGATTAAGACTCCAGGGCAACCATCTTGGGTCGAGGACATCTTCACAACAAATCCAGGCCCCCATCAAGGACATCTTCACTACAAACAATACAGGCGGCCATAGAGGACCTCTTCACTACAAACAATACAGGCGGCCATAGAGGATCTCTTCACTACAAACAATACAGGTGGCCATAGAGGACCTCTTCACTACAAATGCAGGCAGACATTGAGGAACGACATCTTCACTACAAACAGTACAGGCAACCATCGAGGACATATTCATTATAAATAAAGGCAGCCATCAAGGAAGGATAACTTCACCACAAATAATACAAGTGGTTATCAAAGACATCTTCACTACAAATAATACAATCGGCCATCAAGGAAGGACATCTTCACTACAAATAATACAGGCGGCCATCAAGGAAGGACATCTCCACTACAAGTAATACAGGCGGCCATCAAGGAAGGACATCTTCACCACAAATAATACAGGTGGCCATCAAGGACATCTTCACTACAAATACTACAGGCGGCCATCGAGGAAGGACATCGCCACTATAAGTAATAGAGGCAGCCATCAAGGACATCACCACTACAAATACAGGCAGCCATCAAGGAAGGACAACTTCGCTACAAATAATACAGGCGGCCACCGAGGAAGGACAGCTTCACTACAAATACAGGCGGCCATCAAGGAAGGACATCTCCACTATAAGTAATACAGGCGGCCATCAAGGAAAATAATCTTCACCACAAATAATACAGGCGGCCATGAAGGACATCTTCACTACAAATAATACAGGCGGCCATCAATGAAGGACATCTTCACCACAAATAATACAGGCGGTCATCAAGGACATCTTTGCTATAAATATTACAGGCAGCCATTGAGGGCATCTTCAATACATGCAGCATGCATGTCCTGGTGCAGACTAAACAACAAAGTCGACATGGCATCATGCCTGTGTGCCAAGCCAACTAGCACTGCCTAAGGTACAGGTAAGTCACCTCTCTAGCAGGCCTTAAAGCTCTAAGGCAGGGTGCACTATATCACAGGTGTGGGCATATCTGCCTGAGCAGATATGCCCCTACAATATTTAGGATATTGTGAGTGCCAGGGAAGTTCCCCAGCACCATGATGGCGTCTCTGAACCCAGGACTGTTTGGTACCAAACTACTCCTCTCAATAAACCCACACTGATACCAGTGTGGGATTTATTGCAACATGTACTCAGGGGGCACCTCCGAGGTGCCCCCTGAAAACCTATCCACCCTGGTGTTTCCACAGACTGGCTTTAGGCAACCTGCCACCACCAGGCATGTTTCCTCCTCGGCCGAGAGGCGCTGTTCTCTGGGACCAGAAACAAAGCACATCCTGGGCAGAGGTGTCACATCTGCCCCCCAGGATGGGCAGAGTGCTTGAGAGGGAAGCTTCAAAGGCCTGCCTTCTTTGTAATGTGACCCCCAGCCTCTGCTGCTAGCAGCAGATGGCAGCCCCAGGTTTACACCCCCCAATTGACAGGAAGACCGGCGGGTAAACCTAAGAAGAATAGGAGGTGTGCCCACCTCTGCCAACTCCACCCTTAACGTGTGGGAGGCGAGGTGCAGTACACCTTTCAGTCCCCACCATCTTGAGGATGGGGAACTCCTCCAATCAGGGCTAGGACTATGTTCCCTCCCACAGGAGGCTGGCATATTTTATTTAAAGGTTTCATATAGCGCTAGCTAGACCCGGAGGTATCAGAGCGCTTTACAGAATCGAGAGGAAGGCAATAATCAGTCACTGAGCATATGAATTGCAATAATCATAGGTTCAAGTATTCAAAAAAATGTATACAAGGGAAATATAATTGGGCAGAGCGGGAGGAGTACACAAAAATATATACACAGAAAACATTGTTTGGCAATTACTGAATTGAGGTCCATTCGAGCATTTAGAGCCCATGGAGAGAAAGTCATCAAGACAATAGAGACAAACACAAAGAGAGAAAACAGCGACTGGTCAACGGAGTTTGAACTGAGCAATAGAGCCTATCTGAACAGAGTTCAGTTTGTTCATGAGTTCCAGTATTTTTTGAGGGGATGGTGTTTGAGGTCTCTTTTGAAGCCCGGGAAGGAGGGCTTGCATCGTAGGTCCCTCGGGAGGGAGTTCCAAATGCTGGGAGCATTACCTGAAAAATAGGGAGCATCGGCAGTGTTCCTTTTTATTTTGGAAGAAACGAGAAGAAGCGCCGTGGCGTTTCTCATAGGTCTGGCTCTTCCTGCTTTTGTGATTTTGTTGTCTGAATAGTCAGTGGAATGGGAGTGAAGTGCTTTGTGAGCATCATCCTTTGATGGAAAGTCAGTTTAGGGACTTGAAGGCAGGCGTGAAGTCTTCATACCTTTTAATGTCTGATGCTCTTCAACATCTACATGGCCCCGTCGCCGCCATCGTCAGACAGCATGGATTCAGCATAGTATCCTACACCGACGACACCCAGCTGATCCTCTCCCTCACGAAGGACCACGAAGCCACCAGACTCAGCTTCCATGAAGGAATGAAAGTGTGAGAGGGAAGGGCGGAAAACAAAACAAGGAGGTCTTATGTGAGACTGTATGATGGCGTCATTTATTTGGGAACAACAACAACAACAAAAAATAAGTCCAATAATAATCCGTCAATCTGTGGATATGGGTGTCTTCCTTTTCAGGTGTTGCTGGTGGGTCTTCTTTTCCTTGTGGAAGTGATGATGTGGCACTTTTCCCCGGAGTAGGAGAAACTCAAAAAGAAATGAGAGAGAAGGCGGTCAATCAAACATGTCCTGAAAGCAACCGATAACGCGAGATATCTCACGTCCCACCACCGTAGCAGGAAGGTGCCTCGAGAGGGGAGTGCAGGAAGAAGAAGGAAGAAAAGAAAAAAATACGTGTGGGTAGCTGATTAACCACGACGGGTTAAAGTATCAAAGAGGACCAGGTGTAACAGTGGCCTTTCCTTCAGGCCGTATTGTTGTCTCCTGTTATACCCACGAGACCGCTCTACTTTCCGTAAAGACTATGGAGTTGTCTTTTTTTAAGGTTTGTGCATAGGGGTTCGCTTTCTTTGGCCACGCGGACGTGCGGGAGTGCAACAACAAAAACGAAACACAAACAAAAGAGGTGTGAGGGCTCGTGAGGGGACACGAGGGAATTTGTGCCCGTTCGGTCTAGATGATATCCTTGGAATCCCGTGGACTCTTCTCCCCCTCCCTTCCCTGTGCTGACCCCTGCCCCGTTTCACGTACCGCAATGGCCGCAGCTCTCCGGAGCTGCGGCGGCATAGAAGCGTCCTCCGGGGGTGTCCACCACTCTTCGGACCACTCCTCCCGTTCTGCGCTGCTTCTTTCCTCGTCGGGCTGGATTCCCTCGTCTGCTTCTCTTCCGGGGTCCCGGCGTCCTCCGGTCTTCGTCGCGTTCTCTTCCTCTTCCTCTTCAGGGGTTCTCCTTACCGCCCGCCTCTTGCCTGCATCTTCCGTATTTTCACTGGGAGTCCCCGCCTCCTGAGTCCATGCGGTGGTCCATGATTGGTGGCCATCAAGGAGGCGGCGTTCACGGCCCCGTGGGTGAAAAGGGCGGGAAATATTTAACCCCTTCCTGTCTATGTCCCGGTCTGAGTCTGGCATCCTCGTTAGGTTAAGAGATGGAAAGGGGGCCATTGGCGGGGTTATATCCTCGCCTGTCTCACAGAAAGGCATCGCGGCTTGGATGAGCAGCAGCTGTCTGAAGCTCAACTCGGAGAAGACAGAAGTCCTTGTCCTTTGACCCACCCCCTCAGCCTGGGACAACAACTGGTGGCCCACCGCCCTCGACAACCCCCACGGACCACGCCAGGAACCTCGGCATCATACACGACCCCTCCCTCAACATGACCCGCCAGATCAACGCTGTTGCCTCTACCTGCTTCAACACCCTCCACATCCTTCGCAAGACTTTCAAGTGGATCCCCACAGAAGCCAGAAAGACCATCACCCACGTACTCATAACAAGCAGACTGGACTACAGAAACGCCCTCTATGCTGGAATAAACAAATCTGTGCTACACAAACTCCAGACCATCCAGGACACCGCAGCCAGACTCGTCCTTGGCATCCCACAACATGAACACATCATCCAACACCTGCGAGACCTCCACTGGCTCCCTGTTGAGAAGAGAGTAACCTTCAAGCTACTCACCCATGCCTACAAATCTCTCCACAACACCGGGCCCAAATACCTCAACAAAAGAGTCCCCTTCCACGTACCCAAAAGAAACCTCCGCTCCGCCGACCTCGCCCTGCCAGAACCCCCCGCATCCGCAGAACCAGAGCGGGTGAAAGAGCATTCTCCTACGTCACGGCTAAGGCCTGGAAAGAGCTCCCAGTCAACATCAGACACTCCCCTACTCTGCTCACCTTCAGGAAGAGCCTCAAGACCAAAGTTTTTGGCTGACTCGGAGCTGCACCCCCCCCCCCTGCATCTTGAGACCCTCACGGGTGAGTAGCTCACTTCACAATTCCCTGATTGATATCAATCAATCAATGATTTGTAGTGTGCATTACTCACCTGTGAGGGTCTCAAGGCGCTGGGGGGAGGGGGGGGTTACGCAGCTCCGGTCATCCGACAAACCAGGTCTTGAGGCTCTTCCTGCTACTTGCAGTGTGGGGCCTTGTCAGATGCTGAGAGGGAGTTCATTCCAGGTCTTGGCCGCAATGTCGGAGAAGGCTCTGCCTCTCGTTCTGGCTCTGTGAATGCGGGGGATTTCAGCCAAGGCCAGGTCAGCGGATCGAAGGTTTCTCATGGGGGCGTAGGAGGAGACTCTTTCATTGAGGTATTGAGGTCAGGTGTTGTGGAGGGCTTTGAAGGAGTGTGAGCAGTTTGAAGGTCACTCTTTTATCGGCGGGGAGCCAGCGGAGGTCTCGTAGGTGCTGGGTGATGTGATCTTGTGGTGGGATGCTGAGGACGAGTATGGCTGCGGCGTTCTGGAGTTTGTGGAGTAGAGATTTGTTGAATCCAGCATAGAGGGTGTTCCCATAGTCCAGCCCGCTGGTGATGAGTGTGTGGGTGACGGTCTTCCTGGATTCGGGGGGGTGGTGATCCATTTGAAGGTCTTGTAGAGTACGCGGAGGGTGTTGAAGCATGCGAGGATATGGCGTTGATCTGTCGGTTCATGGAAAGGGAGAAGTTGAGTACGATGCCAGAGTTCAGGGTGTGGTCAGTGGGTGTGGGAGGGGTGCCATGAGCAGGAGGCCACCAGGAGTTGTCCCACGCGGAGGGGGTGGATCCAAGGATGAGGACTTCCGTTATGAGCCAGGCTGCCATGTTTAGTACTGATCTGAGGGCGGCAAGGTGAGTTTTCGGGGTCCCTGCGAGGATAGCATTCCCGTGGTCAAGTTTGGAGAGGACCAGCGATTGAACAACCCATTTGAAATCGTCCAATGGAATGAATGGTTTAATTTTTTTGAGTTGTTTAAGTGTGTAAAGCGCTCCTTTGGCTGTGTTTTTGAAGTAATCCTTCTTTGACAAATTTTTGTCAAAGAATGTAGACGAGTTGGATGGAGTGAGCGAACAATTTAGGGCCTTCAGGTAGCTGATCCAGTCATTAATTGGAAGGTGGTTACTTTTGGGGGAGAAAAGAATAACTTCTGTTTTGATGGGGTTTAATTTTAGATGGTAGGACATTAAACCAAGATTGTATCAGTGTGCATAACCGAGGGTGTAGACACACCAGTTAAGGTACCCATTGACCCACCTGTCTCTCCCTTAAAAATGCTCAGAAATCTAGTATTTAGGTGGCTCCCCCAGACCCTGAAGCTAGTTCCTGCAGCCTAAGACGAAAAAAGACGTGAAGACATCAGCCAGAAGAAGCCTACTGACTTGGCCTCAGCCATACCGGCCTGTCTGTATCCGTCAAAGATCCTGCGAAGAAACAATGCCTGTCCAGCAGTCAGCAACCTCCACAATCCCTGGGAGGACTGCCTGCCTTTGAAGACCAGAACTACTGAGGACAGCAGCTCTGTCCAGAAGAAAACACCAAGGACTCTGGTGCCCTCCAGATGCACAATGTTTGACCTCTTTGCACTCGGCACCTCCGGCCAGAGACCAGGTGTCCCACCAATCCAGAAAAGGTTCTCCAGTGATCCTGAGTCCAAGTCCAGTGTTGGTTGACCCCCTCCTGGACTCCACGATGACACCTGCAGTGTGAATCCAAAGATTTCCTCCAACCGTGCCCGGCTCCAGTAAGAAAGCCAAAGTCAAAGGACTCTCCTGCACCCGAAGCCCCTGGGCCTTGGGGAGCTCAACTGACTGCGTCCCTACAACCTACAGCATCTCCCCTTACTACTGCTGTTGCTGCCTTCCGGCTTGTAGTCTCCAGTTTGTCGCCTGCAGCCTGTTTTCAAATCCAAGTTCCTCCATTGATTTGCAATGGGTGCCTGATGCTGTGTGTGCACCCTGCACCTGGCTGCCCCTGTGCCGCTGGTGGTGTATGTTTGGTGCTGTCTTGTAGCCCCCCCCCCCCGCTTGCTTTAAACTCTGAAGGTTTACTTACCCTCAAGCATATGTCTTCAAGCACCCAGAGTCTCCATTGAGAAATTGGGCCTGATCTTAAACTTTGACCTCTGCACCCGGCTGCCTCTGTGCTGCTGGAGGTGCAGTGTCTGTGCTTACCTGAACCTTGCCCTCTGCTGACCCTGACACCCGAAGACTGGAACTGTAAATTGGTTACTTACCTGCAAAACTGCATTGTTGTTTTCCTCCATAGGTTAACATTGCAAAGACTGAAAATTGCATTGTGTCCACTTTTTAGCTGAAAAAAATTTCTATTATTTATTTTATTTGAGCGGTTTTATATAGCGCAAACATGACCTTTAAGGGTATCAGAGCACTATACAACAGAAAGACGATAAGACTCGTCAGTAAAAAGCAAACGTAATAAACATTTGTAGTTACAGAAAGAGCAAACCACACAGGTGGAAAATGTAACGTGAACAAAAATTGCATGGAAAATTGACTCAATGAATGAAATACCCATGTTGTTTGTAACACATAAAAATTTGTTATGTTGTGTTCAGGTCGATTGTTGAAGCTGGTTATTCAGGAGTAGCCCTTTGAATTGTTTTTTGAATGAAGAGGTCGAGGGGTTAGAAGGGATATCGGGAGAAGAGTGTTCCAAATTCTTGGGGCAAGACAGAGAAGGTGCGGTAGTAGGTTCTTTTCTTTTTGAATTTGTGATGTTTCAGCAGGAGTGCGCTGGAGCTTCTTAGGACCCGATTTATACCAGAAAGTTTGAGCTTTTTTCCAAATAAGTGGGGGTGTTATAATGAAAAGCTTTGTTCGTCAAGCAGGCAAACTTGAAACAAATCCGATCTTCGAGCAATAGCGAGTTGAGCTGGATTAGGTCAGGTGTGTTGTGATCATATTTTCGGGACCCCGTGATAAGTCGGGCAGCAGAATTGAGAGTGGCCCTCAGAGGGGCCAGTCTAGCTGTAAGCAACCGAGTCAAGCTCACAATTCCATATTCCAAAAGGGAGATAACTAGGGACTGGACTGCTAGGTGCAAGTCCACAGCAGGCAGGATCAGCTTGATTTTCCTAAGTGTGTTGAGTTGGTGGTTGGCTCCCCTAGTTGTTGCACTGATGTGGTCTTGCATATTCAGGTATTTGCTCAGCATTATGCCGAAAGATCTTGTGGATTCAACAACATGCAGATCGCAGTTGAGAGCCGTAAGTAGTTTGAGCCATCCTTGAATGGGTATGGAGTGGTTCGGCGGAGCAATCAGGAGGAATTGGGTCTTAAGAGTATTCAGCATTGGGTGATTGCAGGTTAACCATTGTTGAGTTTTCAGAAGAACACAGTTCAGAGTTTTGATGTCTTCCAGTGAGGCCATTTTCATATAAAGTTGAGTGTCATCAGCGTACATGTGGTATTGTATGTTTGAACGTTTCAGAATTTCTGTGAGGGGTTCCATGAACAAGTTGAAAAGCGTGGACGAGAGTGTGGTGTACTGCTAGCAAGGGAACGGTTCCCTTTGATTCTTTGCGTTCTATTCTGTAGAAAAGAGGCAAACCAATTTAAGACTGGGCCCGCTAGCCCCATCTGTTTTTCGGAAGATCAATCAGGTTTTCGTGTTTGACAGTGTCAAATGCCGAGGATAGATCAAGAACAATAAGTAGGCATGGATTACTCTGGTCAAGTAGTCTCAAGGCGTCATCACAATGTGGGTTAGTGCCGTTTCAGTACTGTGCCCTGCTCTAAAACCAGATTGGTATTGGTCAAGCAGCTGAAACTTTTTGATGTGATTGTACAGTCAATCAAACCTACTCAGGCCGTCATCTTGAGGAGAAAAGACAACTAGTGCAGGCTGATCAGAAAGACCAACAATAGGTATTAAAATATACTTTCTCAGAATGAGATGCTTTAGGTAAATACTTTTGCAATATGCAATTGATTTTTTGTAAATACTGGTTACAGGTTGTTGCAATAGGCAACACAATTTCAAACACAATAATGCATTGAGCTCAATGGAAGTTTTAAGTTATTTGCAATAATTACTTTCAGGATTACTTTTGTAACTCCAGGACTGGATCCTAGATTCAGTCCTGGAACAGTTCTTAGAAACAAGTGATAAAAGTCGACTTAGTTACTGTTGTGATTTTTAGGCAATATTTTGCTATTTTAAAAGTTGACACTTAGAAGAAATTTCACAGAAAACAAGTCAATGATTTCCTATGGAAGAAAATTGGGTTACTGGTAAGTACGGTTGTGAATATTTTTCAGGGTCAGTGCTGGGCACCAAGATCCAGCACTGGGATCTCTCCTAATAGCAGGTGCGTACTTTCGTTTTCGTTACTCGGTTGATTTTTTGTGAATATTTTAAGTTTTAGAAACTCCACACTTCGAAGAAATTTCAGAAGAAGCAAGTCAATGTTACCCTATGACGGAAAATTGGGTTATCGGCTTTTCGGTAAGTACTCGACTGGCAGAGTTAAGGTTCTGGGCACAGACTCAGGGGTCTCCCAGGGTCAGGTCAGTACAGTTGTTACACCCTCAGCGGCACAGGGGCAGCCGGGTGCAGAGTGAGTTAGGCCCAATGTTATCCTATGGGAGGCAGGGGGGCCTTGGTTGGTGGCTGCTGACTAGCAGGCCACGCAGCTGTGGGAGCTGGGCTCCTGGTCACTTGCTCAGGGCAAATGGGGAAGTAGATAGGTGTAGAGGTTACACTGCCATGGCCACTCGGGCGGCTGGGTGCAGGGTGCTTTTGAGCCTTCGGGCGCTCAATGGATTTCAATGGGAAAGCTCCTGGTTGAACAAAGGCTGCAAGCTCTGGGACGAAGATTCTTCAGGTGCCACCACCACTTCGAGAGGTAAGTTGGGTAGTTGGAGGATAGGTAGGTACCCAGGAGTTGGACACAGGGGGCCGCAGGGCGCCGGGTGCAGGGGTGCCTTTTGGTGTCAGGAAATCTTACCCTCTGATGATCGTGGTTGGGGGGGTACCTAGTTCTGAGGCTGCAGGCGTCATCAGGAGCGTTGAGGTGAGTCCTTGGGTGCCGGACTCGGGGTCACAGTCGCCGGGGGGACGTCCTCTGGGTCTTTGTTCACTCTGGCACAGGCCAGGCTTGGCGGGTTCAGAGTGTGCAGGGTTCACGGTTCCAGGCTGATGCCAGGGATTAGATGCTGATTTTGAGCACAGCCTCTGCTCATGGGAGTCCTAGGTGCTTAGAGCCAAAAGGTAGCCAGGTCCTACAGGGTTTGTGAGGTTGCTGTCCACAAGAGGTGCCAGGATGTAGCAGGAGCAGGTTCGAGGGTCGACAGGCCGGTAGGGCTGGGGCCAAAGCAGTTGGTGTCTTCCTCTTCTCAGCAGCTGCACGGCAGGTCTTCTTTCTTCTTGCTCTTCTTTGTTTTTTGGAATCTGGAATCTAAGGGAGGAAGGTTCAGGGTGCCCCTAAATACTAGATTTAGGGGCGTTACAGGTAGTTAAAGGGCAGGGACCAATGGGTCCCTGTCCTGGGGTGGGTACACCCCCTATTCTGCCACTCTCCTGTGGGAGGGGGGTAGTAGCCTAGTCCTGATTGGGCAGGGCCTCCCATCTTCAAGATGGCGAGGGCTCGGAGATGTGCTTCACCTCGCCTCCCCCACCTGAGGGGTGGGGTTGGCAGGCTGGCACATTCCCTGTCCTTATTTGGGGTTTCCGGCCAGGCTGCCCGCCAGAGTGGGGGCAGCAAGTGGCCTGGGGAAACTCACAGAGGCGGCATGCCTTTGAAGCTTCCCCCTGTCCATCCTAGGGGAGGAGACCTAGCACCTCGCCCAGGATGTGCGTTGTTGCAGGCCCAGGAGAGTGGGGCTCTCCTACCCAGGGGTCCAGCAACATGTCTGCTGTGTGGCAGCCTCTCAGACCAGACGTGGATTGTAGGTTAGGTTTCAGGAGGCCTCTCTAAGATGCCCTCTGTGGTGCTTTGTACATTAAATCCCACACTGGCATCAGTGCGGGTTTAATGTGCTGAGAAGTTTGATACCAAACTTCTCTGTCTTTAGTGTTGCCATTATGGTGCTGTGGAGTTCGTGTTTGACTAGCTCTCAGCACCATGTACTCTTAAATGGCAGCACCGCACCTACAGTGCCCAGGAATGGACCTGGATACTGTAGGGGCACAGGGCTCATGCTCCTGTGCCCACACAGAGGGGTGGCTGATGTATGCCAGGGCAGTGTAGGTGGTGGGCATGGCACACAGGGATGTGTGCCATGTCGACTCTGTTTTATCTTGTACCCAGACACTCAGCCTGCAAGAGCAGTGTGTGTGTGTCAAGGTGCAGGGCCCCTAAGGGTGGCACAATGAGTGCTGCAGCCCTTAGAGGCCTTCCCTGGTCACAAGGCCCTGGGTACCTAGGGTACCATTTACCAGGGGCTGACATGTGGCCAGGGTTTGTCAATTTGGGTTTGAGGTTTTTAGGGAGGGAACATAGGCCCTGGGCACCTGATTGGCAGGAGTCCAGGGCACAGGGCACAGTCAGTCAAAGTACATTCAGCAATTCAGCAAAAAGTGGGGGCATACCATGCAAGAAAGATGGCACTTTCTCACAGCGTCTCATTTATTGCTCAATGTGTGTACAACAAATGTCTTCCACTCCACTGTGTTAGGCCTAATGCTGCTCGCCCACACTACCACAAATAGAGCACTACGGGTTTGCATTGAGCCCTGTACACTTCTGAGAGAATCTCTGGTCTCTCTGCACGGTATAACCATCTAGTGGTATACGATATATAGAGCCAACTTTCGACAGACATCTTCACTACAAATAATACAGACGGCCATTGAGGAAAAACATCTTCCCTACAAATAGAAGTGTCAATCGAGGACATATCCACAACAAATGCAGGGGGACATCAAGGACATCTTCACTAAAAATACAGACGGCCATCGAGGAAGGACATCTTCACGCCAAATAAAACCAGTCATCAAGGACATATTCACTATAAATAATACAGACAGTCATCGAGGACATGTTCTCTACAAATAATATAGGCGGCCATCGAGGGCATCTTCACGACAAATACAAGCAGCCATCGGGGACATCTTCACTACAAATGATACAGCAGTCATCGAGGACATGTTCTCTACAAATAATAGAGGGGGTCATCGAGGACATCTTCACTACAATTAATAGAAGTAGACATCAAGTAAGAACATCTTCACTACAAATACAAGCGTCCATTTAGGACATCTTCACTACAATAATAAGGGCATCTTCACGGGGGCGGGGCTACGACTACAATGGAGGCAGACGTGTCTGGGTACAGCTCCGCCGGAAGCTTCCCTAAACAGGCCCTGCTCTCCGTATGTAGTCACCTACAGAGACTCTCACCGAGTGCAGCTTACCCAAGACACCATCCTGAAGTGCCGCTGCCAATTTCGCTTTGCTTGAACCCTGCTGCGCGGACTCGCTCGAGCGACCCGTCCGGCGCACGACTCCTGTGCAGTCAGCTCTAGCTACGCGAGCCAGGGGCTTAGCTCCGCCCACAGGGCCACATGTTATGGCGCCGAGGAAATGAGCTAATTGTGGCGGACTGAGCTTGTTTCTCCTGCCGCAGCCCAGTGGTGTATTCTTCGGTGGGCGACTCAGTAGAACTTGAGCCCCCGTTGTCTCGCCCTCCGGTCTCTGCTGTGTGGAACTCCTGGATTGCCCGCGGGCTGCAGCGGCGGGCAGAGGTGGACTGTGCCAGGCCCGCTCCTGCTGTTGGCGTAGGGCTGCGGCTATTCGTCCTGCCGCTGTGTGATTGCCCATAGGTGAGAGGCGCTGTACGATGGAGACCCCTACCGGATTGCCCGGACCTGCCTGTGGCGTGATGTCCCCCGAGCCGACTGCTGGCCGTCGCGATGGGAGGAGAGGAGCGACGCAGGAAAACACTGCTTAGACCGCATACGCTGCCGTTGCCCTCATGGCAAGATCGCGGTAGGTGAGCCCCCGCAGACTGCACGGCCCTGTGGCTGCGCGCTCTGCTTCCGCCCCCATGCACACCTGCAGATGAGAGACTGCATGCGGTCGAGACCCCTAATGACCCTCTCGCACATCCCTGGTGCGTGAGACCCCCAAAAGCCGACCTCTGACCACCACTGTGAAACAGAAAAGGAAACAGGTGAGGATTCTACCCTGACCACCAGAACCGCCATTGCCCATGCGGCGCGGTCTGAACAGAGCAGATCCCCCGCTGTGAGGCTGCTTGCTGCGCACCACCGGCCTATCCCTGGGACGACAGACTTCCTTATACTACTGGCTGATGCATCACGGACCACGGTGAGGGCATGCTAAGCCATACCTGAGGCTGGGTGATGTAGACTGGACTGCTGGTACCTTTGTACGCGCTGGGTGACAGAGCAAGAGAGAAATCCAAACTTGCCCCGTCAGCTGCCCGAGACCTATGAAGTTGGTAGACCCCCAGGGCTGAGGCTACTTGTACATGGCGGGGAGGCCCTGCTTCTGCTGACGTTACGAGCTGTGAAGAGGCTACTGATCACGAACCTTTGACATCGTGGCGAATCCCGCTGTGACACTCGTGCCCTGACAACACCGCATTGGGGTTTTGCCACACGTGGAACAGCACAGCGGTGCAAACTCTGCGACTCATGTCGGGTGGTACCCGAGCGTGGACTGGAACGGGAGGAACTCAGGCCATACCGCCACCGTCCAAGCCTAAATCAGACAGAATGGCGAAGCACGGACTCTTGGACCAGACTGCGAACAAACTAGATGCGGTGCTTGCTGCACTGGAACGATTGGAGGAGACCATCAATCAGACCCGCACCTCTCTGGAATCGAAAATCGACAAGGTGGCCATTGACCTCACTCAACTACATGCAGATCAACGGAAGCTAACGGATCGCACCACTGTCCTGGAATCCTCGCTCGCTGATATCAAGCCGCAGGTGACTCAGAGAGATAAGCATGTACAGGATTTGTTGAATTGTGTGGAGTTCCTAGAAGACAGAGCTGAGGATGCTGAAGGGCAAGCTCGACACAACAACGTACGCATAGTGGGTGTACCGGAACGATGGGAAGGAAGGGAATCTACCCTGCACATGGAAAATTGGCTCAGAGATCTACTGCCCGAGGGGTCCCTCTCATCACACTTTGTCATAGAACATGCACAAAGAGACCAGGCAAGACCCCCTCCCACAGGGTCGAACCCGCGGCCCTTTATCCTTCGACTCCTCAACTACTGAGACCGGGACTCCATCCTGCAGGAAAACAGGAAGCTGCAGGACATACAAATAGACAATCATAAAATGATGTTTTTTCCGGACTACACCATCCAGGTGCAGAGGCAGCGGTTCTCTTTCATGGCGGTGAAAAAACGCCTTCGGCAAAACAACCTGAAATATTCTCTGCTCTTCCCAGCACTCCTACGCGTGGTTGCGAGTGACAAAACGCACTTCTTTACCACACCGGAAGAGGCAGAGGATTGGTTGGACACCTTCACTACTGGGGGACCCACACCTTCACTACTGGGGGACCTCGAGATGCAGCTGCGATGGTGATCCTCCCGAAACTAAGGGCCCCTTCCGTCGTCGACAGAGGGAGCGTAGGTCAATGAGGACACGAACACCACCTTCGCCAACTGTGGGACCACGCTCGGATCTGATTCTCAGCGGACAGCGGGATGCCCTGCAGGCGGTAGCAGGGATCAGCGGCTCATTGGTGGCTGAGGATGCATCCAACTCCAGTCAGCGTGACCTATCCAGTGGCGATGAGCGAATATATGGCCTACAGAACTCACAAGATTCCACTGAACAGCCAGATGTCACTCCTCAGACGGCAGACATAATAATATGAACGATTTGAGACCCTATCCCTGATTGGACTACAGTTTGAGGTATTGTGACGTATAAAGGGGGTACACAGCAGCTAACGTGTAGCCATATGTGATGGACGTTGCTAAGTATCTAAGCACCAGCATGAGGTTAAGGGGGACGTTATGCTATGGGGAGGGGAGGGCGGGATTTGACCATATGCACTGCTGCCATCACGTAAGAATCAGTGCACGTTCCCCGTCTGCTGAGTGTTCTTGAACCGGAGTGCACAGACTGCTTTCTTTCTTTTGTATGTTGCCTGAAGACAGGGAGCCTCTGAGACACCGAGTATACGTACTGTAAGCTATACAAGCGTAACACGCAGCGCACCCCCACAGATTGTTCTTTTGACTGTTATCTCTAGTGAGAGTTTGGACGATTGCTGGTTGCATTTTCGCCCTTTTGGAATTGCTTATGATTATGTTTTTGTTCTGGTTATATTGCGAGATATCATTTACAATGTGTCATTTCATGCAACATAATATGCAATGAGTCAGTATGCTAGGAAAGCTGTGCACAGCCAGGTCATATACACCGTATTTGTTTGTTGGGCCGTTGCAAACACGTGGCCATTTAGTATTCCGTAGGGACGATGTTTTCATTTAAAATCGGTACATGGAATGTGAGGGGCATGCATTCACCATCACGAAGGTACCAGATACATTCACACCTCAAACAGCATCACGTACAAATAGCACTGCTGCAAGAGACTCATTTGGCTAAAACAGAAATCCAGCGCTTGCACCGCCGCTGGCGTGGCCAGTTATATGCCACTGGCTATTCGGCTTTTGCGAGGGGCATGCTAATCTGGGTGCGACCAGGGGTCCCACTTAAAATTGCGCAGACGCTGGTGGACACGGAGGGCAGATATGTCATAGTTAAGGGTATACTGGATGGCAGGCAAATTATACTTGCATCACTATATGCTCCCAACACAGAGCAGGCTGCCTTTTTTGACAGCATCTCACGTATCCTAGCGCAATGGCATGATATTCCTAGGTATTTAGGGGGAGACTACAATAGCGTACTTGACATATCACTAGATCACTCCTTTCCACCCCTTCCGGGTACAAGTACACATAATGCCATGAAGGCGTTAACTAACTGGGCAACACAATGGTGCCTGAAAGACGCCTGGAGACATCGCCACCCCCGGGACAGGGTATATTTCTACTACTCCGGTGCTCACAACTTGCATGTGCAGTTAGACCGTTAAATGCTTTCGGAGGAGCTGTTCCCACATGTAACTGCAGTTTATTATTTAGGCAGAATGCACTCGGACCATAACCCACATATATTAGAGGTGTTGTGGGAGCAGCCCCACCCAATTCCGACCTGGCGCTTACAACCAGATTTCCTACTAGACGAGCCCTTTCGTGGCCTGCTAGCAACTCACATCACCCAATACTTTGAAGAAATTGCTGACACGGCCACGACGCCCCAGGTAGAATGGGATGCGTTTAAGGTAGTAATCAGTGACGACTGCCTCTGTGCACAAGCGGGTATGCGGAGACAGTTAGAGGCTGACCTCACGTGTCTTGAAAATGAATTTCTCCAAAGGGAGGGGGACTCGTTAGGGGGCAATACCAGACCCTTAGAGCAAAACAGAGAAGAACACTCCAGACTACCAGACCCTTAGAGCAAAACAGAGAAGAACACTCCAGACTGTTGGACCGGCTCCGTAATCTGAACTATGCAGCACACTCAGCATGCACTCACCACATGGGGGACAAACCTGGTAAATTGCTGTCGTGGTTTATAAAGGTAAGAAGCGGTCACTGCGCCCATAACATCTATACAGAACACACAAGGCGTTACGTGCATACCCAGAGTGACATACACCACACGTTTGTGGAAAATTATTCCATGATGTACAGGTCTTGCTTGCTAACTACAGAAGCAGTACTATGAGAATTTCTTTCCACCCTGACGCTGCTGCGGCTGACAGAACACCAACAAGAAGAACTAGGTGCTCCTCTGCTGCCGGAGGAAATAAGAGATAGTATTTTCTCCCTTTCGAATGGTAAATCTCCGGGTCCGGACGGACTACCGGCTGAATTTTACAAAGCCTATTCGGACACATTGATACCGGAATTGTTGCAGGTATATGCAGCAGCTCTCAATGGCGCAGCACTTTCACCCACTCAAAATGAGGCAACGCTGATCTCCCTCTTAAAACCGGGCAGAGACCCTGAACTTCTAGGCTCCTACCGTCCACTGGCTCTGTTGAATACAGACTATAAAATACTTGCCTCCACCCTAGCTAAACGTATAGCCCCATTTGTGCCGACCCTGGTACACACTGATCAAAATGGATTTGTCCCAGCCAGGAGTACCTCTCTTAATATTCAGAGATTATTTAGAATCCAGAAGTACGCAACGAAGAATTGGCCACGATCTGGTTGTCTAGTGTTGGACCTAGAGAAGGCCTTTGATTCGTTGGAATGGCCCTATCTTGCGGCGGTCCTATGCAAGTACGAGCTAGGGGACGGTTATTTGCAACTGGTACAACTACTGTATCAGCACCCCACAGTACGGGCTCGCACAGGTAGACTCATCTCTGATACAATCAGGGTTCGGCGAGGAACCAGACAGGGATGCCCTTTGTCCCCGCTGCTCTTTTCCCTTGCTATGGAACCCTTGGCGGCTCTCCTCCGAGAGAGCGGCGTAGATTGGGGCATCCCCTTGAATGATGGACTCCACACAGTGTCTTTATATGCAGATGACCTGCTACTGTACATAAGAGACTTGCATGCTGTGCCGCCGGCCATATCTGCACTGTTCCATAGCTTCGAGGCAGTGTCAGGCCTAAAGGTAAACTGGACTAAATCAGGCACTTATTCTTTCCGCGAAGACGTGGCTGTAACAGATGTAACTATCAACAGGACTGCACTTACTTGGTATCCGACTACATTCAGATACCTAGGCATATATATCTACAGGCCCCCGGCAAATATATGGGAGAGTACCTTAATGCACGCCATTTCCTCCATAAGGGCGCAGATGCACTTCTGGAAAACCCTACCGCTCAATGTGATGAGTCGTATTACCTTAACCAAAATGATAGTACTGCCAAGGCTACTGTTTTATTTTGCCAACCTTCCGGTGTACGTTCCAGCACGATTGTTTTGGGAACTGGAAGGAAAGACACGAAGCCTAATCTGGAATACAGGGAGACCCAGGATAGCATTGCTGAAATTGTATGCGCCATCGGAATGTGGAGGCTTGGCGGTCCCTCATTTGAAGTTATATTACTTGGCTGCACAGCTACAATGGGTTACCACGTGGCTGAGTGGCAAGAATCTGGCGGATACGGCGACCGAGACATCAATATGGACGCAGACACAAATTTGTAGCTTGTTTCATGCACTGGCGAAACTTCCCCGCCCGACACAGATGCGTATTGAATTAGCGCATAGATGTTACAAGAGGAGCCTTCAACTCACAAAAGATACGGTCCCTTATGCCCCAATATTGCCACTTATCGGGACGCCCAGAGGTAGAGATATTTTAACAGAGGTAGCACTCACGTCCTGGACTGAAGCAGGAGTGGAGACACTAGGAGACTTATATGCAGACAGTGCCCTCCTACCTTTTGCGACCCTGACAGCTGATAATGGTTTACCAGTAGGCCAGTTCCTTCTACATGCAGCCATCATACGGACACTGACTCTAGCGTGGGGAGACTTGACGAATGAGCCACCGACACATTAATTAATGCAGAATTTGCATGTCTTGGGAGAGGGGTCACACATAATCCACTGGCTGGTACAAGCCCTGCTCCGCCATGTGCTAAAACCACTACAGAGACTCCGCACACATTGGGCTGAAGACAGAGGCTGACCCTGGACCGATAAGGAATGGGAACGTGTCCTAGCCAGCGCCACGCACATACCACGCAATTCCCGATTTAAGCTTATAAAAACATATATATTGCACAGGGCGTATCTCTCACCAGATAAGATTAATAAATATTTCAACGTCAACACTTCTGAATGCCCGAGATGCGGCCTCCTTGGTGCTGACCTACTAAATGCTATGGTCTTGCTCCCTGCATTTACCCTATTGGCGCACGATAACAGAAACACTCACGAACTGCACCAACACCGAAGTGCCAGCCACATGGGAGGCCTGTATCCTAGGGTTTTACAAACGAACCAAAGCTAACAAAGTCAGTTCTAGATTTCGTGACCTCGGCCTAATAACTGCTAAACAACTGATTAAAAGAGGTGGAAACACAAAGACCCTCCGGAGATACACCACTGGATAAAGTCCTTCGAGGTCTGGGTACAGGCAGAAAGCACAATCCTTCATAGGGAAGAAACAGCAGGGTTGCGGAAGTATCCCATGGCGCAGCCATGGGATGATGCCCTCAAAGCCCTTACACATTCTAATGCTACATTGCGCACCCCCACTACACAACAAGCGGGAGACACTACCTGACACGTCGATTGAGCAGGGTTGTCACGCTGCACTTACAGGACACCTCAACCGCAGCTATTGGGTTGGGTAATGACCATACATTCCTTCTTCACGATTCATGAACACGACTCCAGTTATAGGATACCCCAGTGTCCACACTATAAAACATAGCACAGGAACGGCAACCCGCATTCACTACGGATACACAAGCCTAGACACGACTGAACTCGAATGGCATTCTATACACTGGCTACATATTTCTACCAGTATTTGATGTCTCCCCTTTTCTTCTTTTTTTTTTTTTATTCCTATAATTTTATTACGTTTACATTGGTTGTGGTTACATGTTTGAAGATAGAAAGGGTAAGGGAGCAGAAAGGAAAGAAAAGACAAAATGAAACGAAGATGTCTAATAATTGCTCACGGCACTAATGTACTCTTTTGCCCATAGACAATTGTGCGTTACGATTTCACTGTTGAGCTGAGGAAGATATGCCAGTGCGCTGAAGACCGCAGTTCAGAAAGGGCACACATGGTAGATATATCTTGCTCCTCACTTGGAGATGACAGTACATGTGGGCTGTTAATGCCCATGTCACTTTACAAATGCACGTTAATTCTTGCGCAGTAGACATGTACTATGCCATAATTGTGGGATGGAAATATTTAGTTTGGTGCAAACTGTGACATGGTACCGATAATGTTGTTATAAGTGCAATATGTACCGATGCTTAGATTCCATGTAACAGAGAAGGGGGAAGAAAAAAATTTAATAAAGATATTTTAAAAAAACAAAAATCAAGGGCATCTTCACGACAAATACAGGCGACCATCAAGGACATCTTCACTACAAATGCAAGCTCCCATCGAGGAAGGACATCTTCACTACAAATACAGGCAGCCATCGGGGACATGTTCACTACAAATAATAGAGGCGCCCATTGAAGACATCTTCACTATAAATACAAACGGCCGTCGAAGACATGTTCAGTACAAATAAAGGCTGCCATATAGGGCATCTTCACTACAAATACAGGTGGCCAAGGAGGAAGGGGATCTTCACAACAAATAATACAGATGATCATCTTTATGTCCAACTCAAAGACCTGACAATCTAAAACTGTGTGAGGAGGGGTAGGTCTTTGGAGGGGGGGGTTGTTGCTTAGAGCTATGTATGAGGCATTCAGTCCTCCATAAATCCCTCCCACACTCCCTCTGTTGTAAATTGAAACAGCAATATGATTAAGCATTCACTAAAGACATTAATGCTTTCCCTTTAAACCATGTTTTCTCCGTTATGTTGACCGAAAGTTCGGACTCCATTTTGTCTTGTCATGCTGCCACGTGTTCGCCATGAGGAGAGTCCGACCTCTGTGTTAGTTGCTCTTGTAATCTGCCTAGTAACAGTTTATAAATAGCTCTCTCTTGTCCATCTGGCGCATGCCCAGACTTGACCACATCTGTTATAATTAGCCTTGCTTGACCATGTGTTTCGCGGGCTCAAGGAGTGTGTTGGCTCCGCCCATGTATTGATTCAGTATCGAGAATGACCATAAATGGTAATGCTCTTCGGCCTCATGTTGTATCCACCCACTTATGAGCCCCTCTATTGTGTATAAAAGGGGACTGTGTACGCAAGTTCTTTGTGCTACTCCATGCAATACTGAAGAGTGTTGTGTGGATTGTAGGACCACCCTTAAGGGTTAATAAATGCTGTTTTTGTACTTTGCAGTTTCCGTGCCAACTTCCTTATAGATTCCGTTACAGGAGAGCGAACCCTTGTGCCTTGCGGGCCTAGCTGGGGCCTGTATTCATCAATTGGCGCCCGTCACGTGGGGCTCATCGGCGACTCGGATGCTCGAAGGACTGGTCGCGACGAAGGTGAGGAGTTTGGCCGGGGACGTGATCACTGCCAGCGGCGTCTTAGCCCTGGCATCCCGAGGTTTTTCTTCCTTCCCTTCCGAGCTGACCGTCTGGGTGGCGCCGGTCCTCGACTGAGACCTCTTCTGTCGGTCCTGCCGTGAGAGCCGTTTGGGCGATTGTGGAGCTTGGCAGTTGGAACCTGGACTCTTGATTGGTAAGAACCGTTGTACGGTACTTGCTCCGAGTCTTTGAAGCCTGGCTATTTTAGTTTGATTGGTGATGACTAGTCATATTTTGTATTTGTCTTTGTGAAAATATATGCGTTGCAACACATATAGGCAGGTAATGTGGAGAGATTTCTCCGGAGCTGTGTAAACTTTGAACGGCGCAACGATTAAGTGCCATTTTTCTTTATAATATTGCATATTTTGCATTATTTCTGAGCATGCCTGCTTTTAGCGCACTCCGTAAGTGGTGCTGCTGCTTTGGTAACCGGTTGAGCCTCGAGGAATCTGCTCCAGCTCCCCCAGAGGGGACTCCTAATAGGGATATGTATGTGAAGCATGGTCTTTCTTCCATAATGTACAGCACAGTATGGAGGAAATACACCAAGAAGGATCCTGAGTTGCGATGGCCTTTGTATGGATCGTTTGATATACGTAAGATTGAGTATGTGGAACAGTGTATGTGTAAGCGACGTGCTCGTCAGGATATGTTTGAGTGTGTGCGATTATGGGTGAAGGAAGTGCGTGAGCGAGAGAAGCGTGAGAAAGCGCTGTTTGATAGAGAACAACGGAAGAATGATCATGTGCGAGCGCAGGAAGCGAAGCGTCGGGAGGACAAAGAACAGACGGACAGACAAGAGAAAGAGCGTAGGCTACAAGTTTCGGGTCAATATGTTGTTCGCCAGCCACTTTATCCTGTCCTTAATAATCCTGATGATGATTTTTATTTGCTAGATCGCTCTCCGCCCCCTTATGTTGGCGCATCTGCTCCGCGGCCGCAAGATTCTGACCCGGCTTCGGGTAAGGTAGACACACGGTCCATGCTGTCGGCCGAGCAGATGGCTGAGCTTCGGCAAATTTCCTTCCGTGCACTTAAGGGCAAGGTATCCATGGAGGAATTATTCCGAACTTGGGGGCCGTGGCAGGAGAGAGATAAAGTGTATTTTCTGGGTCATTTCGCGGATGAAGTGATTACTGCTTTCCGAAAATATTCTAGTGTTCTTGAGCCTGACGAAGTGTCTTCGGATGCCGGAGCATTACGTAACGGTGTTTTTTCTCCCTCTAAGGCTCCTGAGGCGGCTCGGCGGCTGTTCGCCTTACGGGACGAGGCGCTGGCCCTTAGAGAGAAAGCACGCCAACAAACGGAGGAGAAGCGGTCGGATTCATTTGCAGCAGGAGGCCATCCATCCACCTCTCAGTCAGGTAAGGATGACGTAGTGCATGTTAAACCAATGCGAGAGGCGGCGCCTTTGTATGTTCCTCCTAAAGGAGCGGGGACTAGCTCGGACATTAACTCCGCCGATGCTAGGGGATATTTTGTCTATAATTGGGTTTATACTCCATGGCATAGGGCTGATGTTATGGCGTTAAAGAATGCATTGCCTGACCCCCGCAAGAATCCAGCGGCCTTCTATGAAGAAGTCGAGGGGGCCTTGAATTCTTGCATTATGACCCTAGCGGATATAGACCTGTTCTTTGGCCTTATCCTACCGCCGGATACGTGGCGCTCTGTCCGAAGGGTAGATGATGCGGTTGCCTTCAAGGCCCGGTGGTCTGAGCTTGAGGACGAAGACAGGGAGAGGAAGCCCGCACAGAAACCACCCCAGAATATTTTAGATCTCCCTGCTGCTATTGTGGCTAAGTTGAAAACAATTATTCCCCCTAAAAAGATTGACTGGAATATGTTAGCTGCATGTAAACAGAAAGTTGACGAGTCAGTTGCAGATTTCTTCACGCGCTTTGAAGAAACGTTTCATGACTTTAGTGGCCAGTCGCTTACTGACGAAACAGGCCGCCACCTTTTCGCGGACAAATATGTGGCTAATCTGCTACCGGCAGTTGCGGCCCGGTTAAAAGCGAGTGAGAGTTCTTGGTCCTCCGCGACACCGACGGCCCTTCTGACTATCGCTCAGTATTATGAGCGTCAGGAGCACGAGGCGAAGGGCCAGGAGGAGAAGAAATCGAAAGATCTCAAGACTAAGGTGATGTTAGCTCAAGTATATGGCCCGCCCCGACGGGGTAATAATAGAGGAAGGGGCGGATCTTATGGTCCCCCTTCGGGCCGATCTGACTTGAATAGGAATCAGTGTGCGTATTGTAAGCAATCGGGCCATTGGGCCAGGGATTGCCCAGTGCTGCGTGCTTCGCGTCAGGGGCATACTCCGGGTGGCCCGAGAGGTAGAGGGGGTTCCTCGAACTTTAGAGGGAATTCTAACGATAATGTCCGTTTCGATACTGCTGGGCAGCACCGAGATAGCTCAAACGTTTTCGATCGCCAGCATCAGTATCATGTATCGGAGATCGATCGATCGGGATATCATGATTCTCAGCATGCATAGGAATGCGTTGGATGGGGGTCCGAATCAGTTGAGGTGCCGGTCGATCAGACGGGTCCTTATGTATCGGCTGAGGTTTTAGGTTCTACTGATCAGTTCCTAGTGGATACAGGAGCGACACGTAGTGCATTGTCTAGGTACTTGGTTCCGGGGGCTCCCCCATCCGGCTCAATGGTTACATCGGTAGGGTTTGACGGTACACTCTCCCGAAGCCCTCTTTCACAGCCCCTTACATTTAAGGTTAATTCTTTTTCTGCGCCCTGCCCGTTTCTGCTTGCTCCGTATACACCGGATAACATTATGGGCCTTGATATGTTAAAGCACTTTAGGGCTACGATCCGCTGCTCCCCTGAGGGTGTGAGGGTGATCTTAAATGACAACTACCCCCGGTCTGGGCGGATGTGTACGATATCAGAGGATGCGTTGTTGGCTACCCTCCCTCGAGCTTTATGGGCGACTTCGGACACAGATGTAGGACAAATGGTGATTCCTCCGGTCCACATTAGTGTCCAGGAGGGGGCGGTGTTACCACGCCTCCCGCAGTATCGTATTTCCCAGGAGGGCGAGGAAGCTCTCATACAGATTGTGCAAGATTTGATCGCAGTAGGAGTAGTGGAAGAAGTTCCCTATAATATCTGTAACAGTCCGATTCTCCCTATTCTGAAAAAGGACACGGATGCAAAGGTCTATCGGTTCATAATTGATTTGAGGGAGGTGAACAAGATCGTGATACCTCAGTACCCGGTGGTTTCCGATATCACGACATTGCTTACCTTGGTCCCGCCTACGGCGACCATGTTCTCAGTGATTGATTTGAAAAATGCCTTCTTTTCTATTCCCATTCATCCCGATAGCCGATTTCTTTTTGGGTTCACATTAAACAATAGATCTTATCGTTTTTGTAGAATTCCCCAGGGCTACACAGAAAGCCCTAGTATTTACAGTCAGGCTTTGAAACGACAGTTGGATTCCTTTGTTTTGCTCAAGGGGGTCGCCCTCATTCAATATGTCGATGACATCTTGTTGGCGGCTGACACCCTGGAGCTGTGTGAGAAGAGCACGTTATCCCTACTTTCCTTTTTAGCATCCCACAATCATAAGGTATCTAGGAAGAAATTGCAATTCTGTAGACCAAAGGTGACTTATTTGGGTCACCTTTTGTCTAAGGAGGGGCGTGCACTCACACCAGACCGTATCCAAGTAATTTTGGACACACCGAGACCATCCACGCAGAAGGATGTGCGTGCATTTTTGGGCCTTGTTTCTTTTTGTAGACAGTGGATATTGGGGTTTTCACACATAGCTAAGCCATTACTAGCTCTCTTGACAAAAGACACGCCTATCCCAATCCCTTGGTCAGATGAGTGTGATGCTGCTTTTCAGCAACTGCGACAGGCCCTGTGTTCAGCACCAGTGTTAGGGACCCCTGATTATGCAAAACCTTTTTCGTTGTATGTGCATGAGAAAGATGGATGTGCATTATCAGTTTTAGTGCAGATGCATGGCGATAAGCAGCGCCCTTGTGCATATTTTTCGGCTGTGCTTGATCCTGTCGCCCGAGCATTACCAGGGTGTTTTCGCTCGGTTGCGGCGACAGCTGTGTCAATACGCCAAAGTGAAGGAATTGTGTTGTCCCATAAGCTGTTGGTGTTAGTTCCCCATGCTGTTGATGCCCTGCTTAATCAAACAAAGACGCAGCATTTGACCAGTGCCCGTTTAACGGGATATGAGTTGACGCTCTTGGCTCCTCACATTACGTTGAAAAGGTGTGTAACGTTAAACCCGGCCACATTGTTGCCATACCCCGAGACCCAGCCTGAGGCGCAGAAAGCGCATGATTGCATTCTTGTGACTGAGGAACAAACAAAGGGTCGTATTGATCTCCAGGATACGCCCTTTCCAGATGTAGATGGAGAACTGTGGGTGGACGGATCATGCCTGAAGCTACCAGATGGTACGACTTCAGCAGCATATGCAATTACCACGTTGCAAACGATAGTGGAGACAGCACGCATACCACAGAAATCAGCTCAAGCAGCGGAACTGATAGCATTAACACGAGCATGTGAGCTCAGTACAGGATTGTGTGTGAATGTTTACACAGATAGCCGCTATGCCTTCGGAGTAGCGCACGACTTCGGCCTACTCTGGAAGGAGAGAGGGTTTCTAACGTCACATGGGGTGCAGATAACGCATGGAGAGTTAGTTCACAATCTTTTAACCGCATTGACATACCCAAAGAAAATTGCCATTGTTAAGTGTAGCGCCCATAGGAAAGTAGTTGATAAAGTTGGAGAAGGGAATGCGTTAGCAGACCGAGTAGCACGGGAGACTGCGATGCAGCCCGGTGCTACTGCTATGTATGTAGTAAAATCACAGGTGGAAAGATGGCGTGATGCGAAGGAGGAAGTGCGCGAAATGCAACGGACCGCTTCCGATAAAGAGCGGGAGCAATGGGCTAGCGAGGGGGAGTTGGATGATGAGGGTTGTTGGAGAAATAAGCAGATGGATAGATGGAAGTTACCCACGGCTTTCGTACAACCTATGGTTCAGATGGCACATGGGCTAGCACATGTTGGAGCTTCCGCAATTGTGAAATTGCTTACCCAAGTCTGGGAGCATCCAGAGATTGCTAGCACGGCAAAGAGGGTGGTGCAGACCTGTATGATCTGTCTGAAGTATAACCCAGGAAAAGGTACTCGAACTCCAGCAGGAGGATTTGCGACGCCCACTGCACCCTTTGAGGTTCTGCAGATGGATTATATCCAGCTTGAGCGCTGTAACAATTTGAAGTATGTTCTAGTAGTGGTTTGCGCCTTCAGTAAATGGGTTGAGGCGTACCCTACGAAAGACAATACTGCAATGACCACGGCGAAGCTACTGCTAAAAGAGTTTTTCCCTCGATACGGCGTCTGTAGACTTCTGTGGAGTGATAATGGCCCTCACTTTGTAGCGGATGTTATAAAGTATGTCTTGAAGGGCCTAGGCATCACTCAGAAGTTCCACGCCGTGTTCCACCCTCAGTCTGCAGGGCTAGTCGAGAAGTATAATGGTACACTGAAGCTTAAGATCGCCAAAATCCAAGCTTCAACGTCTTTGACTTGGCCAGACGCCCTGCCATTGGCGTTATTGTCAATTAGATCAGTGCCACACTCTCGAACCGGCCTTACGCCGTATGAAATAGTATTTGGACGCCCAATGAACATTTGGGGTCCACCAAGGCCTAAGGCTGTGTATGATGTACCTTGTGTAATGATGAGCGATTATCTGGCACAGTTAACGGATAACTTGGTTTCTATTCATCAACAGGTCCGAGAGGCGCTCCCTGATCGGTCTACCGGTGAAGGACATGGTCTCCGGCCTGGTGACCATGTCATGGTGAAAGTCTTCGACAGAACGAACAGTTTGGAGCCGAGATGGGTAGGACCTGAGCAAGTCCTCCTTGCGACGAGGACGGCTGTGCGAGTCTCGAACAGGAAGAATTGGATCCATTCCTTGCACTGTCGAAAGGTACCGCCCGGATTGGTGGAGTCTGCCGTGCTGACCGATCAACGAGAAATCCTAGCAGCAGAGACAGGCCGTGCTGCGGAGCCGAATGACACTGAGGAGCTCTTTCCGGACCACGCGACTTCTGGGGGAAGGCGATATCATCTTCGACCAAGGAAGTGAGGTTTCCAGTACCGGGACATACTGTCAGAACGGCCCTTGGGTTAGTGAAACGGAGAGCCGATGAGGCAAGGGGGGGGGATCAGCCCTGCATTAGTGTAGTGACACCCGTCTTGGCCCGCTGGTGAAGAAATCAACCGCTGCCCAAGGGGAAGAGTTCTGACAGACCTTTTAGTTTCAGGAAGATATCAGGGTATTGTCTCTTTTGACATGGAGAAGAAGAAAATCCTTTGTGCGTTGGGGTTCATGCTACCACTAGCTATTGTTGGGATAACCACATGGTTTGTGGAGGAGGTAACTCCTGCTCGGAAAACACTTGTGTTGACGACTCCAGTGCCTGCGGAGCACTACTTCTATACATTACCGTATCAAGAGTTGAAGCATCGACAGTCCTATTTGAATAACACTTTCATTCAGATGCTGCATCATACCCACGTTGCTACGAACGCTACGAACTGTTGGATATGTGGGATGATGCCGGCCCATCAGAAGAAAGGAGGTACGCCATTCATACCACTTCCTTTCTCTCATAATGGCTCTTGTAGAGCATGGTACACCTTACTGTTTGCCACTCGGAAACCGACAGTGGGACGATTGCTTTTCAGACTTAATAAAGAATGTCATCAGGACAAAAATGGATATCCACAAGCGAATGGGACAATTTGGGAATGGGAAGAGTACCGACCAGACAATGAATCCATTCCCTATATCTTCACGAACACCAGAGACACTGTGGGGAAGGACAAATTCTTGATCCAAGTGGCACAAGCTCAAGCGGACCTGTGTGTCCAGAGTGTGGGTTTTATCCCTGTTGGTGTCAGTGATTGCCTAACTGTCTTGAACATTGATGGATTGAATAATAGTACCTTCCTAGCGTCCCATAATACCTATTTTGTGTGCGGAAATAAAGGTTATTACCGTTTGCCGGCTGGGTGGTCTGGGGTATGTTATGTATCATTTCTATTACCTCCTGTATTCCTAGCACCCGCATCATATCATAAGGATTTGAAATTGTTGAATAATGTGACTGTAAATAGGTATAAACGTACTTTATCGATTGATGATGTGGATCAGACTGATACCAGCTTGCAGCAGTATATTGATTTTAACTTAGGACTGTTTTTCTTTGTTGGAGCCGCTTTGAACAGTAGGAAGATCCGAAGACTAACAAGAGTGGTAGAAGCTGTGACAAATCAGACTGCTGCTGCTCTTGGGAATCTTACGGAAGAGTTACAAATAACTAGGATTGTTGCATTGCAGAATCGTATGGTATTGGATGTAATGCTAGCTGATCGAGGTGGAGCCTGTAAAATTATTGGAAGTAGTTGCTGTGTGTTCATCCCTGATCATACGCCATCCGTTTATAACGCCATTAACAAGCTGCATAAAATAGCAGCTGAAATCCACACAGAAAACGGCACTTGGTCCTTTTCTGGATGGTTTTGGGCGTTGGTTACTGCTTGGGGATGGAAGGTCTTAACTGGTCTCTGTATTATTATAGCAATTCTGTTCTTTTTCTGTATGTGTGTTCAATGTGGACCATTGTTTTGCTCCGTATGCATTTCATTCTGCATTCCAGATAAGAAAGCTATTGCCGATGTTGCTCACCAGAAGTGTCTAGCTAAAGAGGTTAAAGGAATGATGATAATTGACATATATGATGATTATTCCTGGAAACCGGATGTCTTCAGTAAATGCTGAAAGGGTCGTCTGTTGTAAATTGAAACAGCAATATGATTAAGCATTCACTAAAGACATTAATGCTTTCCCTTTAAACCATGTTTTCTCCGTTATGTTGACCGAAAGTTCGGACTCCATTTTGTCTTGTCATGCTGCCACGTGTTCGCCACGAGGAGAGTCCGACCTCTGTGTTAGTTGCTCTTGTAATCTGCCTAGTAACAGTTTATAAATAGCTCTCTCTTGTCCATCTGGCGCATGCCCAGACTTGACCACATCTGTTATAATTAGCCTTGCTTGACCATGTGTTTCGCGGGCTCAAGGAGTGTGTTGGCTCCGCCCATGTATTGATTCAGTATCGAGAATGACCATAAATGGTAATGCTCTTCGGCCTTATGTTGTATCCACCCACTTATGAGCCCCTCTATTGTGTATAAAAGGGGACTGTGTACGCAAGTTCTTTGTGCTACTCCATGCAATACTGAAGAGTGTTGTGTGGATTGTAGGACCACCCTTAAGGGTTAATAAATGCTGTTTTTGTACTTTGCAGTTTCCGTGCCAACTTCCTTATAGATTCCGTTACAGGAGAGCGAACCCTTGTGCCTTGCGGGCCTAGCTGGGGCCTGTATTCATCACCTCCGCACCCAAAAAAAAGGGTCTCCACGGCTTACAGCCACCATAAAACAGCTAATCCACTTTGTGCAGTGGTTTCCCGCATGTCTTTCCTGCCACTGTGTGAATTCGGCCCCTCACCAGGTAACTGCGTGAAGGTAGCGGAAATTGTGACACACTGTGGCATTGTGTGAGTTAGCAGGTCTGTGCAAGAGCACTGACCAAAAAGAGGAAAGAACCATTGTGAAAGTCCACTGGTCTCACTATCCGTAAATGAAAGTTTGTGGGGTATGTGGATGGTGGGGTGATTCACACATCCTTCATCAGTGCTTGTCACATGGGTTATGACCTTAGTGATATGGTGCATTTACAATCAGAGTTTAAGTTCAGCAGCACAATCCTGGCCAAATCACAGAACCAGAAGAGCAGCAAGGAAAGAAAGAGAATAGCCCCTGTGTTGAAATTAGCTCTTTTGCATGGCAGAGTGTTTCACGACTAGAGCCACAATGCAGAGGATGGGAGAGTTTAAGCTGTTTGGAGTAGCGGATGGCACTCAAAGGAAGCATTTCCTGGTGGAAGGTGGTTGCTTTGTGGAAACCGACAGAAATCGCTGTTCGCATGAGCTGAAGCCATTTTGTTTTGGCATCCATTTTAGTTAGCCATGTGCTTACCATGTGCTCTCCATGTGCTCCTTCCGTCTTCACTGCCGCCTGTTTTGCTATTCTGCCTGAGTCATCAACTATAATTAACTCCTTCAGTACTGAGCCAGAGCACTGCGCATGCTCAGAAAGGCTGTAGCTGCTAGAATGCATCTGTCCTAGAGTGTAACTGTTAGGCTATTCCAACTGATGTAAGCAGTTTAGTTTCCCCTCCCACTCTGTTGACTAAGTGATTTCTGTATGTCCATATATGTGAATAGCTATTCTTGCGTATACTTGTACCACCTCTTTTTGAGTCTCCATGCTTACACTGCAAAAAAAGGTGTATAAAAGCACCCTGGTTTCTGTATTCCATGTACTGCCTCATACATTGCCTGAGGGCTCTGTATCGATGTAGTCCCACTCATGAGTGATAATAAACTATTGTTTTGATATTACAGCTTCCGTGCCAATCTCTATTTTGTTGGTCTAAGGACTAAAGGACAAAGAAGGGCGAACCCTTGCACTGGTGGGCCCCTGAAAATGCTCACTTCTACAACTTGGCGCCCGTCACGTGGGGCTCATCAGAGACATGGCTGCCCGGCGGAGTGGTCTTGACGGAGGTTTGGAATCTCGCTGAGGACGTACGCTGCACGAGGAGACCCTCGTCTTTGTAGACCAAAGTGCTTTTGCGATTTTCCCAATTTGACCCTCCTGGTGGTGACCGGTCCCGGCTGAGATCCCTTTGGCGTTCGTCTTACAGTGACCATTAGGTTGAATTCAGAACTTGGCAGTTGGAGGCTGGAGAGTTTTGTTTGGTAAGGTCGCTTTAGCGGCACTCTTGATTCCTGGTTTGTTTGGCCAAAATTCTGGTTTGGTTTGGGTAATATGTACGTTGCAACATACATAGGCAGGCATTGAGGAGCTTTTTCTATAACTTTTGAATATTTGGAACGGTACTGTATTTGTGATTAGTACCCTTTTGTTATAATATTAGATTTACTATAATATTTTTGGCATGCCTCTTTCTAGCACACTTCGTAAGATGTGTTGCTTTCTTGGAGGTACCAAAATGGATTTAGAACAAAGTCAGCTGGCTCACCCTGAAGGGACACCAAATAGGTACATGTACGTTAAACACGGTATTACTTCCATAATGTATAGTGCATTGTGGAATAAATACACAAAAAAGGATCCTGATTTACGATGGCCACTGAATGGGTCATTTGACCTTAGAAAGATTCAGTATGTGGAACAATGTGTGTTCAAGGATAAAAGCTGACAAGATATGTTTGATTGTGTGTGAATGTGGGAGAAAGAAGCACATGAGAGAGAGTGAGGAAAGAGCAAGTTATAACAGATAAAAAACAGCGCAAAAATATCTATATGAAAGCGCCGGAACTCAAAAATAAAGAGATTAAAGAAATAAAAGAGAAAGAGGATAGGGAGCGTTGTCTAGAGGTAAATGGCCAATACCCAGTCCGGCGCTCCCTTAATGTTCTACTTAATAAACCTCGGGATGACTCAATTGTGTTAAATCGATCTCCGCCTCCATATACTTTTCCCTCTGCCCCTGAGGACGATTTAGATGTTGATACATCTTTCTCAGGTCAGAAAGGGACAGATGCAGAAGGTAGACGAAAGACTCGCTCTCTGCTGCCTGCTGAGCGTGCGGCTGCTCTTAGATCAGCTGCTCGTAAAGCAGCTTGCGGTCCCACCTCTACTCCAGACCTTATAGCAATGGTTCACCAATGGCCAGAATCAGCAGTTATATTTTGCAGAGTCGTTTACAGGGGAAGGAACACTTAGTTTTAGGAAATATTCAGATGAATTAGAACCTGCTGATATTAAATGTGATCATATACAATTGAATGATGGTCTTTTTCTCCCTTCTCAGGTGGCCAATTTAATTAGACGAGTGATTGAACTACGAACTGATGCATTCCGTTTGCGAGAGGAGAAAAGACAGATGGTACAGTTCCAGCTGAACAAACAGATCAGACACCCGTGTCACATGATGAAGATCCAGGGACAGATAAGGAAACTAGTATTTCTGTAGTTCATGGGAAACCAATGCGTGAAGCTGCGCCTTTATATGTTTCTCCTAGGGGTGCGGGTAAAAGTGACAAAGATTCAACTGGTGCGAAGGGATATTTTGTTTATAATTGGGTTTATACTCCTTGGAGTACAGCGGATGTCATGGCTCTTAAAGCTGCTTTGTCTGACCCACGGAAAAATCCGGCTGCTTTTTATGAGGAGGTTGAAGGAGTTATTAGTTCTTGTATTATGACTTTGCCTGATATTGATATGTTTTTTGGGCTTATCTTACCCCCTGATATGTGGAGATTGATTCGGAAATTAGACGATCGTACAGCTTTCGTAGATAATTGGGTAGAAATAGAGAGACTAGACGCAGCACGTGAACCTTCACGGAAACTGCAACAAGAGATTTTAGACCTCCCAAAGGCTATAATAACTAAGTTGAAAACTCTTATACCTCCTAAAAAGATAGATTGGACAATGTTAGCGTCTTGTAAGCAGAAAGTGGACGAATCAGTTTCTGATTTCTTTACACGTTTTGAGGAGACATTCCATGACTTTAGTGGGCAGTCGCTGACAGATGACACCGGCAAGCATCTGTTCGTTGACAAATTTGTCGCGAACATGTTGCCAGGAATAGCTAGTCGCCTAAAGGCCAGCGAGAGTTCATGGACTACATCTTCCCCAGTCTCTTTTGACCATGGCCCACTATTATGAGCGTCAGGAATTGGAAGTAAAGGGCAATGAGGATAAAAAGGCTAAAGACTTAAAAACAAAGGTTATGTTAACTCAGGTTTATGGTCCGTCTTATAGAGGTGGTGGTAGAGGCGGACGTGCGATGTATCACTCTGGTGCACCTCATTTCCCTCAAATAACTTTGTATTCTGACCAGTGTGCTTACTGTAAGGAGATTGGACATTGGCGATTTGAGTGCCCCCTTTTGCAAGGAAGCAGTATCAGCGTGGTAGAGGACATGCGAGAAGCCGCTCAGGGAACTTAGGAAATAGGGGAGGTATGGCTGATCGCACTAGGTTTGAGGCAGTTGAGCATGCTCCAAATTCCTCTAATACTTTTGAAAGGCGAAATCAATATCAAATGTCCGATTATCCGACCGAGGATTTGAAGGACTAATTATGCATAGGCATGCCTAGGATGGGGTAAGGACCCAGTTGAAGTCCCAGTAGATCAGAAGGGTCCTTATGTCGATGCAAACATCTTGGGTTCTACTGATCGGTTTCTGGTTGATACAGGAGCTACTCGTAGCGCCCTGTCTAAATAATTGGTTCCTAGGGCCCGATAGGATTCGATGGGACACCTTCCCTTAGCCCACTGTCACAGCCACTTGCATTTCATGTTGATAAATTCACTGCCGCGTGTCCTTTTCTGCTTTCCCCTAACACGCCGGACAACATTGTGGGTCTCAATATGCTCAAATATTTTCGTGCTGCGATACGTTGTTCCCCAGAAGGTGTGCGTGTTATTTTGAATGATAACTATCCTATGGTTGAGAAGTCTTGTCTCAGAGAAAATATTGCTTTGGCATCGCTACCTAGTACCTTGTGGGCTACATCAGATACCGATGTGGGACAAATGGTTATCCCACCAGTCCATATTCAAGTGAGGGAAGGTGCTTCATTGCCTCGACTGCCTCAATATAAAATATCTAGAGAAGGTGAAGTGGCACTAATATGTATTGTTCAAGGTCTGATTAGAGTAGGGGTTGTGGAAGAAGTCCCTTACAATATCTGTAATAGTCCTATCCTTCCCATTCTGAAAAAAAGACGCTGATACTAAAATATACAGGTCTATCATTGACTTACGAGAGGTTAATAAGATTGTAGTGCCCCAATACCCAGTAGTCTCTGACATCATTACACTTCTTACTATGGTTCCTCCGACTGCAACTGCATTCAGTGTAATCGACTTGAAGAATGCTTTCTTCTCGATACCTATTCATCCTGACAGCCGTTATTTGTTTGGTTTCACTTTATTAATCGTTCCTTCAGATTTTGTAGAGCTCCACAGGGGTATACAGAGAGTCCTAGCATCTATAGCCAGGCATTGATGACATCTTGTTGGCTGCTGATACACCTGAACAGTGTGAAGAAGGAACATGGTCATTTGTCTCATTCCTTGCATCTCACCAAAATAAAGTTTCTCGGAAGAAATTGCAATATTGTAGACAGCAGGTTACCTATTTAGGTCACCTCCTGTCTAAGGAGGGACGTGCACTCACATCAGATCACATTCAAGCTATTTTAGACACACCTGTGCCCCGTACTCAGAAGGATGTTCGTGCACGGATTGGTCTTACTTCCTTTTGTAGACAGTGGATTCCTAGTTTTGCCTTACATTGTCAAACCCTTGATGGCCCTTTTGACTAAAGATACTCCGATGCCCGTCCCATGGACTGCTGAATGTCAGGATGCTTTCCAGCAGTTACGTCAAGCTCTTTGTTGTGCACCAGTATTAGGAACGCCAGTCTACACGAAGCCCTTCACACTTTATGTACACGAGAGGGATGGTTGCGCTCTCTCAGTTTCAGTACAGACACACGGTGATAAGCAGCGTCCTTGTGCATATTCCTCAGCTGTCCTTGATCCAGTCGCCCGTGCATTGCCTGGGTGTTTTCAAGCGGTGGCGGCAACAGCTGTGTCCATACGTCAATGTGAGGGAATAGTCTTCTCACACAGATTGCTTGTGTTAGTGCCTCATTCAGTTGATGCCCTTTTAAACCAGATGAAAACGCAGCATTTAACTAGTGCTCGCTTGACAGGATATGAATTGCCACTCTTGGCCCCTCATATCACAATGAAAACATGTTCGACTTTAAATCCCGCTACACTATTACCATTTCCAGCTACTCAGTCTCAGTCACAAGAGTCTCATGATTGTATATTCTTACTGAGGAACAGACAAAGGGTCGGTTGACCTACAAGATATGCCTCTTTCTAAAGTTGATTAGGAATTGTGGGTTGACGGGTCTTACATGAAGCTGCCCAATGGCACAACATCAGCTGCTTATGCAATTACGACACTTCAGACGGTTGTTGAGACCGCTCGCATCCCACAGAAGTCAGCTCAGGCAGCTGAGTTGATAGCACTGACAAGAGCATGTGTGCTTAGCACAGACCTGTTAACATCTACACCGATAGCCGATATGCTTTTGGAGTGGCTCAGGATTTTGGGCTACTCTAGAAGGAAAGAGGCTTCCTTACTTCACACGGGACACAAATAGTGCATGGGGAATTAGTACATAATCTCCTTACTGCTTTGACATACCCTAAGAAAGTAGCGATTCTTAAGTGTAGCGCGCACAAGAAAGTGACTGATAAAATAGGACAGGGCAATGCCTTCGCGGATCACACAGCCCGTGAGACTGCAATGCAGCGATATCCATGTATCTGGTTAAGTCACAGGCTGAACTTTGGCATGATGCCAGGCAAGAAGTGCTGGACATGCAGCGATCTGGCTCTGCTGATGAACTAGATCAATGGTCCAAGGAGGGAACACTAGATGATGAGGGCTGTTGGAGAAATAAAGACATGACCAGGTGGAGACTACCCACAGCCTATTTACACCCTATGATTCACATGGCACATGGGCCGGCACATGTTGGAGCATACTCCATAGCAAAGTTGCTTACGCAAGTTTGGGATCATTCAGAGATTGCCGGCACGGCTAAAAAGATAGTCCAGTCTTGTCTGATTTGTCTCCAGTATAATCCTGGAAAGGGAACACAAACTCCAACAGGAGGGTTTGCAATACCAACTGCACCTTTTGAGGTTCTGCAAATGGATTACATCCAGCTAGAACGTTGTAATAACCTGAAGAATGTTCTAGTAGTGGTCTGTGCCTTTAGTAAATGGATAGAGGCATACGCTACGAAAGATAATACAGCTCTTTCTACAGCAAAGGTGCTCCTAAAGGAGTTTTTCCCCAGATTTGGCGTTTGTTGCGTTTTGTGGAGTGACAACGGACCCCATTTCATTGGGCAAGTTGTTGAGTACCTTATGAAAGGATTGGAAACTAAGCAGCAGTTCCATGCAGCTTTCCATCCACAATCAGCAGGGTTAGTGGAACGATACAATTCTACCCTCAAGCTTAAGTTGGCTAAAATACAGGCTTCCACATCTTTGAAATGGCCTGATGCACTGCCCTTGGCTTTGCTATCCATTAGATCGGTGCCGCATACACGATCTGGCCTCATGCCGTGTGAGGTGGTTTTTGGAAGGCCAATGAATATTTGGGGGACTCCTAAGCCACGCCCTAGACATGATGTACCTTGTGTGTTGATGAGTGACTACCTGTCTCAGTTAACTGACAGCTTGTCTTCTATTTATCAACAGGCTCGAGAAGCTCTTCCTGACGGGTCGAAGGGTGAGGGCCATGGTCTGCAGCCAGGTGACTTTGTCGTGATTAAGTCCTTCCAGAGAGCCAATTCCCTAGCCCCGAGGTGGCGCGGCCCTGAGCAGGTGCTCTTGGTGACCAGAACCGCAGTCCGAGTGACCAATCGGAAGAACTGGGTCCATTTCAACCACTGCAAGAAAGTACCGTCCACCTTGGTGGAACCTGCTATGCTGAAGGACTATCCGGACATCCTGGACACAGAGAGAGGCCAAGCTACGTCACCTGAAGAACCTGAGGAAGTCTTCCTGGACCACACGATTCCTGGTGCATCTCATATCAGCTGCGACCCCGGAAAAGAGAAAGTTTGTTGTTGGAAGAGACTGGTTGAGCCACCGTCCTGGGTCAGTGAAGCCTGAGCTACAAAGGGGGGGGGGGGGAATCCGGTAGGGACACTCCTCTCAAACTCAGTGAAGAAACCAACGGCTGCACAGGACTTTATGGTTCCATCTGCTTTGTTGTTCAATGAAGAGATAAATATGCCTATGTAAAAGACATCGACTGCTGTAAAAGTTTGTGATCGAAAGATTGTGTTTACCATTGGGCTTACTTCCATTGTTATCATCATTGCCACGATAACATGGATTGTAGAGGGAGTATCTCCTGCTCAAAATCTGCTGACCGCTACTACTCGTCCCCATTGAGCACCACTATTTCACCCTCCCTTATCATGAGCAGAAGCATAGACGTTCTTATCTCAACAACACGTTCATTCAAATGTTGCATCACACACATAATGCTACGAACAATACCAACTGTTGGGTGTGTGGAATGATGCCAGCTCATCAGAAGAAGGGAGGAATGCCTTTTATTCCTCTGCCATTTTCACACAACTGCTCCTGCAGAGCCTGGTTTGCGCTGCTATGGGCTACTCATGTTGCTAACATCACTGACTATGGTGTAGAAAGACTGAACTTTCAGCTAAACAGAGTCTGTTACCCTGATGAGGAAGGAGAACCACAGGCCAAAGGAACTGTATGGGAAATGGAGGAGCATCGCCGAGGAAATTCCTCCACACATTATGTTTTCCCAAACACTCAAACTGCCAAGGTTAATGGACCTTTTGTTATTGCTCTTACTAGAGCTCGAGCAGACCTGTGTGTGAACAATGTTTGTAATATTCCCGTGGGGAAAGCGACTGTACTCTGGTATTGAATATTACTGGAGTAAATAACAGCAGTTTTACATCATCGCACAATACATACTCTATCTGTGGGAATAAAGGATACTACCATTTACCCATTGGTTGGTCAGGAACTTTTTGCTACCACCTGTGTTTTTGGCTCTTGTATCCTACCATAAAGACTATAAACTGTTTAATGACGTTTCCAAAAACAGATTTAAGAGGACAATGAATCATAATGCGGTGGATCAAACTGACACTGCACTGCAGCAATATGTTGACTTTAATTAGGTGTTGTTCTTCTTTGTTGGTGCTGCCTTAAACATCCGGAAAATCAGACGTTTGGCACGTGTTGTAGAGGCTGTAACCAACCAAACAGCTATGGCACTTGGAAACATCACAGAAGAGCTGCAAATTGCGAGGGTTGTGGCACTCCAAAATAGAATGGTCCTCGATGTCGTGTTGGCTGATCGTGGTGCTGCATGTTACATCATCGGGAGCAGTTGCTGTGTCTATATCCCTGATCACGCCCCTTCAGTTTTTGATGCAATCTCTAAATTACATAAGATAGCCACTGAAATTCATCCAGATTCAGAACACGGACTTTAGCTGGCTGGTTATGGGCATTGTTTGTTACCTGGGGCTGGAAACTGCTGACAATTCTATGTATATTATTTGCGATCCTACTGTCATGCTGTTTATGCATACAATGTGGCCCAATGCTTTGTTCTCTTTGTATCGCTACTTGTATACCCACCAAATGAAATGATAAGAATTTGATAGCCCAATATGTGTTAGACCAAGAAGTTAGCGCTATGATGAAAATTGATGTGCAAGATATTTTCTTTGTTCCTTCTAAAATCATAGAGATGTCTTCAGCTAATGCTAAATGGGTTGTCTGTGGAAACCGACAGAAATCGCTGTTAGTATGAGCTGAAGCCATTTTGTTTTGGCATCCATTTTAGTTAGCTATGCACTTGCCATGTGCTCCTTTCCGTCTTCACTGTCGCCTGTTTTGCCATTCTGCCTGAGTCATCAACTACAATTAACTCCTTCAGTACTGAGCCAGAGCACTGTGCATGCTCAGAAAGGCTTGTAGCTGCTAGAATGCATCTGTCCTAGAGTGTAACTGTCAGGCTATTCCAACTGATGTAAGCAGTTTAGTTTCCCCTCCCACTCTTTTGACTAAATGATTTCTGTATGTCTATATATGTGAATAGCTATTCTTGTATATACTTGTGCTGCCTCTTTTTGAGTCTCCATGCTTACACTGCAACAAAAGGTGCATAAAAGCACCCTAGTTTCTGTATTCCATGTACTGCCTCATACATTGCCTGGGGTTCTGTATTGATGTAGTCCCACTCATGAGTGATAATAAACTATTTTTTTGATATTACAGCTTCCGTACCAATCTCTATTTTGTTGGTCTGAGGACTAAAGGACAAAGAAGGGCGAACCCTTGCACTGGTGGGCCCCTGAAAAGGCTCACGTCGACAGCTTCACAACGACAGAGCTGTATGCAGTAGTAAGTGCAGCTGTCCCAGGACCCGAGGCTATGTGCTTCCTCCACAGCCCAATTATGAATATTCTTACTACCCAGATGGGCAAAGGACACTCCTTTTCCATCCCAGCATCAGGGTCCAAAGGTCGATACAATAATGAAATCACATCTTTGAAAACCCACTGTACGATCTGCAATGTCTATTTATGTTCCATGTGCAGAAAATCACATTTTACTTGCTGCCTCTGACTGAGAGTGGTGCGAGCCAGAAGGGCTGACGATCGCAAGTTCCAAAACTTGGTGCGTAAGCATGTCAGGATTCCTGTCATGGCTTACCTCTCTTGACTATCACGATATACGGGTATGACTCGTATCATTCCTCCCAACACTTATGAATGAACAAACGTCCTGTACTGTACCTTTTGACCATATTACATGCTGCTGGTAATAACTAGCTGCAGCTGGTGTTCCCTAATTTGTTTGAAAAGGCTTAATAGCTTTTACAAAGGTTTTGCCATGCATATGCAAGATCAGGTTTCAGGCGCCATGGAAACATCCAGAAAATCCACCAGAATAAGCATCGAGCAACCTGCATAGAAGGCCTCAACATGAACCTTCAGGAAGACAGCCCTCATCAAATTAATCCCCTGCACCTGTTCCTTGTTACAAACAATTAGAATGTGACCTTTATGAATGTTCTAAAGCAGTCTTATTTAAAGGCTGCCTACACTCATCCCCTTCGCTTAGCCTTATCGCGTGCCATTTACCCTTTTCCCGGCTTTCACAACTCTTGTCTTACTAGTACCCTTGATACTCCCGCTTCGACCTCCCGCATCGACCTCACTGCAAAGAACATCCTGCATTAGTCTCACACATGGGTGGAAAAAGAACAAGAAGAAAAGGAGAGACGCATTAACAGACTTGATTTTACTATGCACTGAGCTCAGTCGCAACATCGTGCTGCAAACAAAGGTAACCAGTGTTTTTGTTCAACTTGTACATACTGTTGGCAGGGCTCTGACAGAGAAGACTTGGGTGAAGCTAATCCCGTCCAAATTTTTTTGTGGGTTTGATGCTGAAATCATACTCACTACAGTTTCGAACATTTTGCTAAAGATGCCTCTACGGACAATCTAAATGAAAACAAAACAAGAACAAAACTAAAGGCTGGTTGAGATTTGAACCGCTTTCGTGATGCAATACATAAAGAGATACAGTTCATACAAGACTAAAGCCTTATTATTTGTTTGTTTATAGGTAAAATATCTGTCAGTACCATTCCTCAGACTGGTGTGAATGCCTCCTGCAGTGTTGCTGTTGAGTAGACGAGCCACAGCATCTTTGACTGTACACGCTCTCGTAATCCCAAACCACTTCCCCCTGGGATTTGCTACTGGAGCCGAGTCTCCTCCGGTAAACTGAGGGCAAGTCTCGGGAGGATTTGGAAACTAATTTCATCGCCCAATTGGAATCATCTGGGATCCAGGTAGCTGGCTTAAGCCACACACCTAACATTTCTTTCAGGCGGCGCCATGACCAATCTAGATCAAATTTTCATGGACGATCTAGCACGTGCCTTTTCAGAGGACCTCAATGACGCTAACAATCTGTCTGAGTTAATGCAGCAGGCGCAACTAGATCTGAATAGGTTAAAAGGAAAAAATGTAACACTTGAGGAAGAGTTGCGATGAGAGAGGACATTTCACACAATGGAGGGATACTAAACCCAAAGATAGTTGCCCAGTTTTGACCCAGCCTGTGTTTGGAGAAGCATTTCAGAGAGGGGCATTTACAACTACTGACCAGTATCTGAATACATTTGTCTCTACACCCAGTATTGTGCCCTTTGCAGCTGCAGAACACTTTCATGGTGACAGTACTAAATGTGTAGCCTTTATGAGTCAATGCCAATTACAATTCCTATGCAAACCTCAGGCGTTCCCCAATGGCGCTGCTAAAGTAATGATTGTAAACTCTTATTTAGGAGGTGTATACGCTAACTGGGCAATTACTTTAATAGAAACAAACTATTTCCAGTTGTACAACTATTCTGCTTTTAAGGCTGCCATGATAAAGTTATTTGCAAAACAGTTGTTTTTCCAAGCAAGTGACAGTGAGTTATTAAACCTACAACAAGGTTCTAAAGACCTGCCGACTTATATCACTACTTTCAATCGACTGGTGGTGAAACACACTGGCCGGAAGAGAATAGAACATCCATATTCTATCAAGGGATAAGAGCTGGCCTTAAGGATTCCCTCTCGCACATCGTTGATCTGCCCAAAGATTGTGCAGAATGAATTGATCTTGTGGTTAAGTAAGATCACGGATTGGGCGAGCGAAAGGGTGACAGATCTCGCAGTTACACCAGAGTAATTGTTCTCAAAACCGACAAGTAAGACTCTTGATACTGAATCTATGCAGATAGGAGTTATAAGGTGTCCACTATCTAATGAGGAAAAATAATGATGCTGCAAATAAAGCATTTGTCTTTATTGTGGTAAAACTGGTCGTTTCACTAGGGAATGTTCTGCAAAACAAAAAAATACTAAGGCTGTGGCTAGTGTAGAGATCGATCAAACAGAGAAATCTAAGGCTCTTGGCCAGTAGGGAGATCGTCTCATTGAGAGAAGCAGTACAAATCTCGCAATATCTTACCAATGTAGGAATACAAATTTCACGGCATCTGACAATCCGAGTCACAGTAATCCTATCCCCACGGCGGAGGCACATAATATCCATGCTTATTGACTCAGGGGCCACAGGCAATTTCTTTGATCTGACCCTATTTGCCAAGCTCGGGCTCACAAAAGTTCCTAAAGAAAAACCTGAGCCTGTGCGATCAATAGATGGTTCAGAGTTGGCTTCTGGATTAGTTTGTGTTCAGACAGAGGCTCTAACAAATAGTAAACCTTCCCTCACGACCTCTTTTTTTGAAACAAACAAATTAATTGTACAAGGGAAAAGATCAGGTCTAAAAGCAATGATGCTACACACAAGAAAAGAGTTTTTTTTATAATAATTTTTGTTAATTTTATTTTTTGTTATTTGACTTATTCGATTCGTCATAGATCAACTTAATACATTTTTCATAATCAAATCATATATAATAAACACTGATTAAATTCATTACAGTGAAACTGCATCATATAGACAGCCATCCTAGGGCACATAAACCATAAAGCAAAAATATTATAACATCATACCTTCTCATTCATATCCATACCCACACATTCCACATTCATACATGAAACAAAAACAACAACAATAGAAACTTTTTTTTGGTTTTCTCATGTACTCGACATTTAAAACATGAAATACATCAATGTCATCTGAAATTGATGAGACAACTGCAAAGGCAGGATCTTAATATCACAAGATCAGTGGTCGACGCGTTTCGATGGCAATGTTGCCACCTTCATCAGGACCAGATGTATATTTCAAAAAACAGAAAGGCCCCAGGAAGACCTGAAACAACACATACATAAAAAGTAATAAATAATTGACCCAAATTTCCCTATATATTTAAACAGAAAAGGAAATGCTTCACATGTTAGGTGAACACCGGTTTATCAGTAAATATTATGCATCAGAACAGGTTTGGAAAATCCAAAGAAAGAAAGAAAAGAAAAGAAATACTCGAGAAAGAAAGCTGCATTTGTCATTCTAATTAGGTAGCTCACTTTCCATTTATGCAGCTAGTATGTTGCATGCAATGACGCACGTATCGTGGCTCTAAAAAAAGACAGGGAAAGTAATTTTACAAATACCACCACCAAGCACGTATTTTAAACTCCCAGTGTGAGACCAAAGTGGTCCTTTATTTAGTGATATTGCTGACACTAAGTCGTTATTCAGGAAAGAAACTTACTTACATTTCTTTTAAAAGGCTTGCGAAAATACGCTTGACCCGTCTTTCATGGGACATCCAATCCATCAAGGTTTATTGTGTCTCCAGATGTCCTTTAGTCAAAAGTACAAAAGGACTCATATTGTATAGCTCGCAGCAAAAATTGCAGATTATTAATTACTAAAAGAATTCACTATTCTGTTACCTGGTCGGTTTGTCAGAAATATTCCTAATGTTCTCCAAAGGTCACCGATTGCTAAGTATCGGCCTCGCACAATACCAAGCTAGTGTGCCTGCATTTCCGATTTTAATCGTTATGTAAAAGTTAGATACCCTTATTTATATTGCTGGAAAAAAGAAAACAGATTATGTTCGTGGTAGCAACAAATGCTAAAGCCCCTCAATGTTTATTATTATCATTAATTTAGGGGGCGCAATTTCCTGGACGGCATACACGTATCTAAAAAGGATAAACTACTCTCTGTCTATAGTGGCGCGCAACCTCTAAGAACAATTTAAGCAAATGCCATGAACTTGTAACGATGGTTCGATTTTTTGAAAGAGCGGAAAAGGGAGGGAGAGATGTTTACGTCAACACGCTATATTCCAATTGTCTTAAAAACATTAGCATTGTATAAGTCATAAATAATTGTCGAGGGACTGCTAACACTGTCTCATTATTCTAGCAGCGAAAGCGAGTGCGCAAGGACTCATATAGATTTAGAGTTAACCCGATATCAGACTAATCTAATAACTAACCTTTAGGTGAATTCTGGAGCAGGTCCGTTCACTGGACAATGAGGCAGTATCAGTATGTCAAAGTTGGGTCTGGAGACAACAGGACATAACGTAAAGTTACACTAGGCTAGGTTTGAGTATTGATAAATCAAAACTTTTAACCGCTATGTTATAACGTGTTAATACACGCGAACGGCTTACCTTCTCATCTCTTGTCGTCTGCATACACCTTCGAATGACCGACAAACGCAAACCGGCAGCACGCCAGCGTCGTGTCCCGCGCTACCTAATATACTTTTGCTTAACCAATTAGGAATAGCAATGTTAAGTCAGTGGGCGCCATTCACTGCTACATTCAGTGGAAGTGAAATAGGACTGCTTGTCATAGTTTGTTGAGCACCATTTTGAAATAGGTTCCGTTTAATGGTTTCTTTATCGGTGACCGTTCTACGATCACGATTAGCGAGGACAAAGTTTAGAAACTACATCCCTTTATTGGTTTAGTTTAAACGATGATAGGTATTTTGGTAAAGATCGTGCAGAAAGCATTATATTGACAATTTGGAGGCCAAACATTTTTTTGAAAAAGTTTGTATAACTTTATTGTTCTCCGTTAGGGGATAGAGAGCATTTCGTTTGTCTTGTTATCTCATAGTATATTTCCTTGTCAGTATATCTTATAAGATAGAGGCTGTCGCCTCACATCGCGCTTTTATCTACGCGAAGTTTAACACTTTCAGCCAGTGCAGGAATTATCCAATTCGAATGCATTTGACTAAACAAATCATTGAACCGATGACATAGAGTCTATTACCTGAACCAAAGAAATACGGGGGTGAAGAATTGACATAAGAGTTTGCTTTATATGCACGACGACCCAATTAAACTCAAGACTAATGCTATGAGATTTGTGTACTCAAGGTTTATCTATTATTTCTGATATTTAAGAAATTAAGTACTGCAGCAGTGTATTGGCCATCCTTATGATTCTAGTACAAATCACTCACCAGGCTGATTAGCATGAAATAGATATATTACATTTCCTTAAGATCACTAGTACCTCACCAGGTCTTGGTCACATACCACTGTATCTCTTGATTTAGACCTTTCTTAACGCTGTTTAGAGTATACATCCAGAAAGTTTCACGTTGTTTACGAATGGTTTCCATAGCTACCCCTCTTTTACTGTAGATTTTTTCTATGATAAGCCATTTGAAATCACTTTCAAGATGGTCCTTCTCTATACAGTGTTGTACCAGTGGAGCTGTGAGTTTCTTATTTCTTACAGCTGATTTGTGCTCGCTGTATCTCACCCGAAATTCACGTGCTGTTTCGCCGATATATGCTAATCCACATGGGCAGACTAGCATATATACTATGTTATGACTCCTACAATTAGTTAGGGTTTTCAATTTCACAGTTTTGCCCTCATACTCAAAACAGTCAGTGACTAAGGCACTCTCACAGGCATGGCAGGAACCACACCTGTGGCTCTAACCTTAGTGTGCGATAATGGACATACTGAATGACTTGTCTTTGATCTAATAAACACTCCCGCCTTTGGGGTAATTTTAGGAGTACCTTGGCCAGAACAAATAATCCAAAAATCGATTGGGTACACCGCACTGTAACCTTGGAGTCACAATTCTGCATTACTACCTGCTACCAATAGGCTCCAGAGGTGGGAATACCCCTGCATTTCACCATGGTTCAAGGAACAGAAAACCTTAAACTACCCAAAGAATACCAGGGCTTTCAAGATGTAAACCTGGCACCCCCCATTTAGGAGATGCCAATTCTTGTTCAGCACTTTAAAAATCTTGTTATGATCCAAACAGTAGTTGGAAATGAAGGCTAATCTCCCCTGTGATTGCCTTTTTGGTTTATGAACCAAAGTTTCCTCTCGGTTAACTCCGTGCACCCTGGTCTCTATTTTCTCCAAACTACATTCTTAATAGCCACGTGCTGACAAACTCATTTTCAAGTATGTAAGGCCTGTTTTAAAATCTTCCTCACTGCTGCTGTTTCTGCGGGTTCGTATCATCTCCCCATATGGGATGCTTCTCATAACTGCAGCCGGGTGGGCACTGTCTGCTCTAAGAATATTATTTATTGCTGTCCTTTTCGAAATAGTCTACTTTGTATTTCATTATTGACTATATATAACTGCACATTCAAGAAATGTATCTTGTTTGAGTCATGGCACATTGTGAAGCTTACATTGTGGCAATTGTTGTTAAAATAATCCACATATTCCAACAACTTCACCTTAGTTCCTCTCCAAATAACCAGAATATCACCAATAAAACGTTACCAAAAAAGGATAAGATCCATCCATCTACCAGTATAATCGTATAGTCATACTAATATCGTATAAACTGTCCTCCTATTCCTTCAGAAAATCATCTAGATCGTAAAAAGTGGTTAAAATCTAATCTCTTAACCCTCTTGGAATGCGCTTGGTCTCCAAGTAGTTCTTGAGCGTTATCCCATCCCACCATTTAGATAACTCTGTTTTGTTTAGTTTCTCTAATTTCAGAAACTTGTTCCTTAGACTATTGTTTGGGAGATTGCTGTTTCCTACTGTCGGTTGTGTTTTACTTTGTTGAAACTGATCAGCTGCAAGTTTCTCTCAGTCGTCCTCCATAGTTGCTCCAAAATATACAGTCATTTACACCAATTTCCTCTACACCGTGCCACCTCTGCCCGTTCAAACAATTTGAGAAAAAGAGGCTGGCAATGTGGGCTTAGAACATGGGAGAAGTGGTGTATAATCAAGAAGATTTAGTATTTTGGGAATTGAGACTCAGGCAGAAGGAGGCTAAACGTACAAGTAGATTGAGGATGGTGCAACTGGTCCTCAACATAGAGAATGAGTTTCATTACTTTCTGTGAACATTCACAGCAGCTATGACATATGCATGGGTGGCAGAGGCTTTCTTGAGACTCTTGCACATGCACAAGTTGATTGGCTTAATCGGGTGGTACGTGGAGGAATACGAGAGACGTGGCAGTAATTATGCCACATTGAAAAAAAGGAAGCACTGGATTTTCTGAGGGTACACTGGTGCAGCAAAATGTGACAAATTGTATTGCTTTTGAATCAATGAAAAAATAAAACATTCTAAGCAATATTAATTGGATGGTGATGATATTACACTTTAAGGATTAACCCTAAATAGACTGACATGGGCCCAAGTGGGGTGCAAGGCGAATGAACGGGCATCCACCGGGTTGTGGCAGAATTGGTCAGATGGGTCCGCATCTAAGGACTAGGCATTAAGACTTGTGATGCTATAATGAAATGTGGTGAATGGTGGAAATGTAGGCACGATGAGGTTGGATTCACACGAAGGTCAGTACAGCAGGAGATTGGTTAAATAGTTGAAAGCGTTTGCTGACTGAGGTTCTCTTACAGGAACTCTTATTTAGTCCCCGTTTGAGAATTAAAGATAACCATTGGAGGGTTGGGACTGAGTAACTGAATGACAATGGCCAGGCATGGAGATGGGTAGAAGGAATTTAATTAAAGTAATTTGTTGGATTGGAGTGCACGGCACGCTGTTCATAGACCTGCAAAAGCTGCTTAGAATTGTGTGATTGGTGGAAACTTGGTGTCAGAATCTGTGCTACCACAAGCACGGGAGCAGAATGTCGCAAGTTCCCAATGTCCCACCAAGATTTCTCAGCAACATGCAATTTCAATTTTACACTATGCCAAAGATACCCCAGGGGGGAAAGGGGATGGGACAGAGAAGAGACTGCTCACACCCATCTGATTCTTTCTTCAGCCTCAGATGCCTGTTGCTCGTCTTCTTCAGGCGACTTGGTTTTTTGCTGTAAGAAAATATTATAAATTATAAAACCAGATACCTTCCGACACCCACTCCAAGCCCTCTGACTGTTAACCTACCCTGATGTGGTGTGAACTAAGGTCTTCTTCTTTGTGTGTGTGATTCTTGGCCTTGAGTTCTGTAACTGTAAATTAAAATAATTAATTAACCTCTAAATTAATCTGCTAGTCTAATTTTCTGTTTATTTATCCTCAGGTTCCTCACCTCAAGTTATCACAGCTGATGTATTGTATTTGACGGTAAGTATTTATCCTTATTATTATAATGGTTGACTTCTAATTAAATCCTTTTCACCAGAACCAAAATCTAGTAACTTCTCTTTTAATTCCCTGAAGTTTATTCACTTCCTGCTCAAAAGATTGCGCTACTCCAGACAGTCAAAAATAACTAGACTCCTGTAATCGGGTAAATGTTCAACAAGTGTTGACTTGTGCTGACTCTGCTTGAAGAAATAAGTCAAAAGAAAATATGCGCATGCTCAAAAATCCCTACACTCTCCTATTCTATTGCGCATGACATTGGAAAATAAACGGAACAGTCTTACTGCTATTCCGCTTCCTGCCGTGTCCTCCAGAAAACGGCGAGAACTCTATAATACTCTCCTCCGATATTTTCGTATCCTTCTGCGACCTTCAAAATGCGACGAAGCACAAGAAAACTCTCCTCGGGTAAGGTACACGAAAAAAACTCGAAAATACGTCTTTTATCCCTCACGGTTCAGGTGAAGTGCGCCACAAAGCGGGCTCAACACCTGGACATTACCTATGGCGAACCCAAGCTAGAGCGCGCAATCCAGTTCTCTACAGCAGGCACTTTCATCGCCATCTTGGGAATGACGGGCGATCGCTTGAATTTCTGTTGACTAGCCTTCTTTTTAAGGGAGATTATGCTCACGGAGAGTCTCACTCTTGATGGTCTTTTGGTGATCCTGACACTTGGGCCGGAAGGAGTTGACGTGGTTTCCACTCTGGTCAGAGTATGATTGGTGGAAAAGACAGACCACACGCAGAAAGGAGGTAGGGTTAGAAAGGTTAGATTGACGAAACAGTTTAGACAGAACGGCACGCTGTTTCCTGGCCTGCGAAGGTGAATAGTGAGATTGGTGGAAACTTGGGCGGGGCGGAGTATATATGTTTTCTCACTCTGGTCCGGGCTCAATGTGATTGACTGAAAGACTGACCACATGCAGCTATGAGGCATGGCCGGAAGGGCTTGATTTATGAAGGAGGTTGTACAGGACCTTTTTCCGGATCCGCGCTAGAAATGAAACAGACGGGGTACTTTTTTGATCGGACTGATCGGGATCGGACAGATCAACGGTAGTCTAATGGTGATGGAAAAGAATGTGTTTTCATAAAGGAGCAGGGATTTTATTGGTCAAGCGGAGGACGGATTGATAATTGGAGCGATGTAGTTTTAACGGACACCGCAAACTAGGAATAAAGCTTTAGCCGTTTGATTGGCTCTGGGGTAAGGGGACCAGAGAGGAAACATACCAGTAAAGTGAATCCCGATTATTGATTGGTTGACCATTTAGCATAAATAGGGAGACACATGGAGTGGTTGGTTAAGCGTTGACCAGATGAACATTAGATGAACAGCTAGCACGGAGAAGCAAGGTCATGAAGGACTAGGTGAGGTGATGAAATTTGCAGCGCGTGGAGTAATTACTGCAAGAAGCCTTATTGGGGGTGCAGCTTAGATTAAAGAGTAAGCATTGTCATGAAGGACGGAGTAGGATAGGATTATTCTGATACAAGATGGAGATTTCAAGGACACTAGCCAGGCTAATTGTGGATGGCAATGGGGCTGAAGAAAGGAATGGAGAATAGAGGGTTTATTTTGGGAAGTGATTGACCATGCTTGTTAGTATAATGTGCTCAGATATGAAGGGGAATGAATGTTTGCATGATGAACCAGGATTGAATTTGTTTGTTTTGAATTGTAGATGAATATCGGAACAGAAGGCCGTGCTTAGGTAAGAATTGCGCCCAGACAAATATAACTAACGCATGAACAGAGTCCGTGGACGTATTGTGATCTTGAGATAACAATTTTTTACTTTGTGATGATGATATTTGCTCCCTAGTGAATAAAGGGGGAAATAGGGGGTTGTTTATACATGCAGGCTGAAAGGTCCTACTCACTATAAGGTAGGATTGAGATACTGGGATAGATTCCAAGGAGAGGAAATGTTGTTATGCACAGATTCAATGATCAAGGATCTGGCGGTGGACACACTAACTGCTCAAATAGAGCGATGGTTGAAATTGCCCTTGTCGATGGCAGGCTGAGTCGCCATTATTAAAATGGTTGTCCTCCCCAAATCTTTAGATCTATTCAACAACATACCGATTCCTCTCACTAATCACTTTTTTAGTACACTCCGCTCTCTCCTGAGTCATTTAGTTTGGGGTGGTAAACATGCACGGGTTCGATGGGCAGTCCTTACGTTGCCATATGAGAGAGGGGGTTATAATGTTCCATATTTTCAGCTTTATTATTTGGTGGCACAGTGTAGCTATGCATATCACTGGTACCATCCAGATGCCCGGATCCCCTATTTGAGACCTGAGGCGGAGCTGGTCCAGACCAGACACTTCTCGGCTGTGCTACCGTGGGTTTTCCCAGCGACCCGCTAGATATTCAGACTGTACCCTCCGCGAACTGGGCATGGCATTAATTGTGCCAGATCACTGGAATGGAGAGGTTATACTCCTCTGCCCTACCTGTCATTAATCCTACGTTAATTCCCATCATGTCGGAGCGACTGGTGCAGCGCACCTTGGCGAAGTTAGACTTGACCAAACTGGGAGACTTGTACCCTGATGGCCACGTCTTCGCACCCTCGGATGAAGCACGTTTTAATGCAGTGGACTTTATGGACATATTTGTATTACGCCGCCTCCATTCTGCACTGCACTACATTTTCCTGACATTTCCACTAGAGCCGGCTTCGTTCCCTCCCCTAACGATACTTATAGAAAAGCCAGACGGTACGCACCTGATATCGAAGTTGTATAGGGCATGCACACTGAAACCTGTTCAGGACAGCAAGACTCGCAGTGCATGGGAACATGACCTGGGTTTCACAATCACTGATAAGCAATGGGCTCACTGCTGCTCAGTCACGCAAGATATTTCGCTCAACAGCAGACACAAGCTGCTACATTTAAAAATGTTACGCTGCATCTATTTTACCCCGGCACTAGCACATAAAATAGACCCATCTACGCCACACAATTGTCTCAAATGTTCTGCATCATATGTGGACTTCGCACATCTCACTTGGACATGCCCGAATCTACAAGACAATTGGATGCAAGTGCATCACACGCTTGGGCAAATGTTGAACATCCCATTGACTCAGATTCCAGAGGTTGCCCCGTTAGGGTACACTGTAACTTTTCCCCCAAAAATCTGTAGGTTTGCAGCATTAGGTCTATTGTTAGCTAAGCAGGAGGTGGCACTGCACTGGGGGCGAAAAACTGCCCCGAATGTCCAGGGTTGGTTGCGTAGTATTGTGTACTGCAATGTAAACAGTGAGCTATATGCAAGTATGATGCCCTGCATGTCACGCCCCAAAGATATCTGGAGACTCCACAAGACGTATGTCGAGACCATTAGAAAAGCAACTGAGTCTCAGCTAGAGCAGGGGATTGTCCCGGCTGGAGTGGGGTGAACCCTCCACACCGTTTGGCAGGATCAATTTTTGGTAAATGCACAATGTAAGGTATACAACACTGAATAGCGGGTTCGTTATGTGGGAGGGAGACATTTGGCTGTTGGAGGTGTATTGCCTTTTCGTTTGCAACCCTGAGTGCAGTGGGCTCATGGAACCTATTGTAATTTGCATCGGCCTTCTTATTGGAGGCCACTTCAAACAGATTACCATGTTACTTCTGACGCCGATTCTGTGTGACGAGACAGCCTGTGACTGTGGACTGCTGCACGCACATTTAAGTATATTTTTTGTATTAGATGAAAACGTTAAATAAAGTTAAAAAAAATGATAAAGGATCCTAGGGGCATTAACATTTATGGAATATTAATTTCGGGGACTCTGGAGAGCAACCAGGGTGCTATGCACTACGATTATTGATCTATTAATGGAATATGTGACTGCTATATTTTCTAGATATAATGTCTTTGATAGACTGTATATAGGCAGGAATGGTGGAGAGTAACTGGGATGCCATGCACTTGAATTACTGATCTAATAATGTAGGATGTTACTGTTGCCTTTTCTTTGACAGATTGTATATAGGTAGGGAGTCTTATGGGGTGATTTGGGATAGTTTGTTGTTTCAATGGGTGAAATCATGTACAGAGATTAATATGAATTGTGCAGGGTTATTATCACAAAAATGATATGTTTGTTTTAAATTTACAGCCCTGATGATATCCATATGGGACGAAACGCGTTGGCTGGATGGAGTTGACTGCTTCTGATGAAAAGTATTGATTGAACAAAATTTGGAATCAGAATAAGAAACATAAGACTCCCAAGTGACTTTTTGTGGTTGAATCTAAATGGGCTATGAATCAACATGATGATTGTTGGAATCACTGAAAGAAAAATTATGGATTGATTTATACACAATCCTTTTATTCTGAAGTTGAACACAGTATTGAAGTGGCCCAGGGGCAGTCGGGCGGCATAAAGTTGAGCGTGGAAGTTTTAATTACTAAATCTTCTTGATTGTACACCAGTGCTCCCATGTTCTAAGCCCACATTACCAGTCTATTTTTCTTAGACATTCTGATTTACTCAATCTCAGAACAAGAACATGTACGTGCCATCTTGCAGCGCCTTAGGGAAAAAGCTCTTTTTGCTTAAATTAGACAAATGTTCCTTCCATGTACAGTCAGTAGAGTTTCTGGGGTATCACTTATCTCCACCAGGCATCACTATGGACCCGAAAAAGGTAGAAGCCATTACCAATTGGCCAACTCCAACAAATGTCAAAGAAATTCTTGGTTTCCCCAATTTTTATCGTCGTTTCATCCCTCAGTTTTGAGAGATAGTAGCGCCCATAACACAGCTGCTAAAAAAGGGGCAATCATTTGTGTGATCTCCAGAAGCCAATCAGGCGTTGCAACTGTTAAAAACGAAATTCACCTCTCCATCATTCTTCAGCATCCCAATCCAGACCAGCCCTATTACGTCGAAGCTCATACTTCGCAGGCAGCCGTAGGAGGAATTTTATCTCAAAAGATCCCACGAACTGGCCACATGCATCCTATAGCCTTTTCTTCCAAAACACTTCTACCAGCGGAGCAAAACTATATGGTGGCTAAAAGAGAACTTCTGGCCATCAAACTGGTGTATACTGAATGGAGGCATTACCTACAGGGGGCTAAACATACAGTCACAATATTCTCAGATCATAAAAATGTACAATTCTTTAGTACCTTGAGGTCTCTCAGCCCCAGTCAAATGCGATGGCTGCATTTCTTTAGTGGGATAGATTTCATCACCTATCGCCCAGGAACCAAGCAGTTATAATCTGATGTTCTTTCTAGACTGGGGTATGCTCACCCTTCCCATTCCACATCTGACTCCCCTACTATAATTCCACCGGAGAAGATAGTCCCAGTCAGTGAGTGACACCTTTATGCCAGCCTTACATAAACTATATGAAAAACGAAAGGCCGAAAAATGGATCAAAACACATAACCATACAATCACGGACATGCTGTTCCTTCAGGTTCAGAGAATGTACATCCCTACTATAGAATTAAGACATCAGGTAATTAAATGGAATCACAGCAAAGCATTAGCAGGGCACCCAGGTATAACGGAAACCATAAGGATTTGTCAAAAAACCTTCTGGTTCAACAAAATGTGGAAGGATAGACAAAAATACATATCTGGTTGCCCAACTTGTGCACGAAACAAGATCACACACAAAGCCTGCAGGATTATTATAGCCCCTGCCTATACCCCCAGTTGCCTGGCACACCATTAGTCTGGATTTTATAACTAACCTTCCAGCAAACAATACTTTCATTACCATTTTAGTAGTTGTTGACATGTTATCAAAAACGGCGCATTTCATTTCTCTCAAAAAGATGCCAGCGACGCAGAATTTAGTCAAATAGTCATTGATCATATCGTCTACAGACAAAAATCATCTCAGATAGCGGAGTTAAGTTCACATCTAAATTTTGGAGAACACTCTGTGATAAGTTAAGAATAGAGGTAGCCTTGTCATCTGCCTTCCACCCACACACCGATGGGAAAACTGAACGGATAAACCAATCCTTAGAAACTACACTAAGATGTGTACACAAGACAATGGGGTCAGGCCTTACCCCTAGCTAGATTTACTTATACTTAACAGCACCCACTCAGCCACAAACTACACACCCTTCTTCTTCATGTCAGGACAACATCCTCATGCCCTTCCCATTGATATATCGGGAGAGTCTACTAGGCTACCTTCAGTCACATTAAGATTAGAACAACTGCATCAGATTCAAAAACACGCTAGGACAAGTGTAGCAAAAGCCAAATTGGTCATCAAGGCACAAGATGACCAGCATAGAACCCCAGCACCTACATACAAGGAAGGAGACAGGTTATACTTATCAACACTACAACTAGAAGGCCCAAGGAAATTACAACCACAGTTTATAGGTCCTTATGACATTATCAAGATAATTAAACCAGTCACTGCCATACTAAGGCCTTCCCCTGAATACACTATCCAGTCAGTGTTTCACTGATCAAGCCATACCACCCGCCACATGAAAAGATACCCCACCCGTTCTAATTAATGGCCAACAAGAGTACAAGGTTCACAGTATCCTGGACTCTAAACGATCTCAGGCAAAAATATATCAACTTATTGATTGGAAGGGTTATGACCCTTCAGAGCGTTCCTGGGAACTGGCCTCCTCGGTACATGCCCCAGTCTGGTGAGATGATATCATGCCTTCCATCCCACCAAACCACAACCTTTAAGACTGCCTTTGGGAGGGGCGACTGTTCGGATTCCTGCCACAGCTCACCTCTCTTGACTATCACAATATACCGGCATAACTCGTATCATCCTTCCCAACACTTATGAATGAACAGACATCTTGTACCCGGACTTCGGACTATATTACATGCTGTGGGTAACAGCTAGCTGCAACTAGTGCTCCCCGGTTTGTTTGAAAAGGCCTAATAGCTTTTACAAATGTTTTACCATGCATATGCAAGGCCAGGTTTCAGGTGTCTCAGAAAAATCTAGAAAATTCACCAGAATAAGCATTAAGTAACCGGCATAGACGACCTCAATGTGAAACTTTCAGAAGACAGCGCTCATCAAATTAATCCCCTGCACCTGTTCCTTGGTATAAGCAATTAGAACACGACTTAGTGAACATTCTAAAGCACCTTCTAGAAGGCAGCCTCATCAAATTAATCATCTGCACCTGTTCCTTGTTACAAACAGCTAGAATGTGACCTTTATGAACATTCTAAAGCAGTCTTATTTAATGACCGCCTAAACTCATCCCCTTTGCTTAGTCTCTTCGCCTGTCACTTACCTGTTTCCCGGATTTCAGGACTCGTCTTGCCAGTTCCCTTGATCCTCCCGCTTCGACCTCACCATAAAGAACATCCGGCATTAGTCTCACACCTGGATGGAAAAAAGAAGAAAAGGAGAAACGCATTAACAGACTTGATTTTACTGCTCGCTAAGTTCAGTCACAACATTGTGCTGCAAACAAATGTAGCTAGTTTTTTGTTCTATTTGTACATACTGTTGGCAGGACTCTGCCAACGAGGACTTGGGTGAAGCTAACCACGGCCAAATTTACTTGTGGGTTTGATCATACTCACTACAGTTTCGAACACTTTGATAAAGGAGCCTCTACAATCTAAATGAAAAAACAACAACACCTTAAGAGAGAGAGTTAATACTAGACTAAAGCCTTATTGTTTGTTTGTTATAGGTACCATTTCTACCGATACTATTCATCAGACTGGTGTGAATGCTTGCAGCAGAGTTGCTGTTGAGTAGACGAGCCACAGCATCTTTGACCCTACACCCTCTCTCCAGCCAAACCCCCTTCCCCCCCTGGGATGAGCAGTGTCTCCTCCTGTAAACTGAGGGCAAGTCTTGGGAGGATTAAGGAATTAGTATCGCCGCCCCATTGGAATCATCTAGGATCCAGGTACGTGGCTTATGACAAAGTAGCTCTTCTATCCCAGATCTGCGGTTTGCAGCCTGAGACTTAACATTCTCATTTCATTACGGGATAAACAGGAATACAAATATCAGAGTGCAAAAAAAAAAATCTGGACTGGATGAGCTAGTCACAGGAGGACCATGAAACGTTGAGTGCTCTGCTCAAGCTGCATTGTTGCAGGATAAGACTGCCTAGTATCCCATGCACAAGAAGGCAACATCTGGAACCCATACTAAACGTCATTAGGCCCGGACAGAATTTTAATTCTGTGAGCAGAATTATAGAATTTTAGTGACTCCGAGTTACCCTCCCATCAAATTCCGCCAATCTACGGTGACCAGACGTCACAGATTTCCCTGGACAGCCCCAATTTTTAGAGAAACGTCCCAATGTTTTCCTGAATTTTAAATTTGTCCCAGTTTTTGTGAGAAGAGTGAAGTTATTGAAAAAGGAGAATTGAAAGGTATGGCCTTGTTAAGGGAATTGCGTCTTTCTTTCAGGCAGTGTAGGAGGAGGAAGGCTGCATGCATGCTGTAGCTGATGGGGTGACAGATTGGAAAAGGAGGACTGAGCGAAAGAGCATGTACATGTGTGGACATATGCAACACAAAACTGAGATAGACCAGACATAGAAATAAGGCTACAGGCATAAGTCCAATTTTATAATTAGCCTGTCCGTGTTTTTGCCTCTCAAAATCTGGACGCCCTACGCCAATTGCCACGTGGCAGAATTTTTTTTGCCGTTTGAGCAACGCGATGTCAACAGAAACAATGCAAGTTGTCAGAATGCAAGCAAGATTTGGCATCCCCTAGCTTGATTTCCATGTGCTAGGAGGGCTTCCTGCGAGATTGTCGAATGCGGGCAGAGGGTTGCTCCTCAAGTAAATTTTCTACTTGAGTGGCACCAAAATCAACTTGAAAATAGCATGGTTCTGTTCGTGTGGATTGTGTAATGTGGAACGCGCTACATCGCAGCACAGCGTGCATTTTCTGCCCATTGGTGGAACACCGCAGAATCTTGTAGAGTTTTTATATAACTCTGCAGAATTCCACACCGTGAAATTCCGCAACATCAACCCAGGCCTAGAAGCCATGTGAAAAAAGAGAAGTCATCAAAAGCAGGTGCGTGCTCGCTCCCTATTCTCTCGTCTCCGATAGAAACAAACAAGCAGGAACCTGAAGGAACCATTCCAAGCACAGAGACACCAAGCGTCTCACTCTGCACCAATCCGTAGCCAATGGCTGCAAAGCACTGAAGTGTCATAAAGGTGCTGCTGAGAAGTGCACAGCGATCAGGAGTCAAGCGGTAGCACCCAATAAGTAGCTCATGAAAAACAGGCTGCCCACTAAAATGTTATTCACCAGACGATGTAAACCTCTCTTGGGGCAACTGTATTATTTGGATTATGCAATTCTACAAGAGGTGTTTTCCAAATAATTATGAATTTGCAAGTTAATTTGCCTTGTTGCACAATCTGCAGATTTTTACCAAAAATATGTGTTTTTAACTCAAACGGTAATAAAACCGTGAAGAGACAGGTTCTGGCGCAGTGGAAGGCACCCCACAAAGCCGGACTGCTCATTTAAAAGTTATTTGTTACGGTGTTTGGCTGTTATATTGACAGTTATAAAGTAAAATCTTTGCTCAGACAGTGTAAACATGTGAAAAAACACAAAATAATAAAGCAACTAGAACAAACTGTGGTACATTGTATTGCACAATTTGCCTTTTATTTCCATATAAATTATTAAACCTTGCTGCATAATTTGGCCTTCCCTGCCACATAATTCTTGTGACCCAGGCGGCTTTCTATTTTGCCACTGTTGTACTGGATCAGCATTCCTTTTCTTCTTTCCTGATTATTGGTTTCCTCAGTGTTGCTCTGTCCCTGACACTTGTCCCTCAGGTATGAGGCTGAGTCCCCACTGGACCATCTGAGCCCCTTACAAGCGGATCCTCCAGAAGCCCCTTACAAGTGGATCCTACCTAAGGGCGGGTTCATTCTCCACACAGGGGCGAAGTCTTCCAGCTAGAGTCCCCACTGAAGCCCCTGAGGCCCCTTACAAGCGGATCTTCCAGAAGCCCCTTACAAGTGGATCCTACCCAAAGGCGGGTTCATTCTCCACACAGGGGCGGCGGGCAGCCTGCTAGAGTCGCCACTGGAGCCCCTGAGGCCCCTTACAAGTGAATCCTCCAGAAGGGCAGGTTCATTCTCCACACAGGGGAGCAGGAGGTATAATGTAATTCCTGTTCTGCTGCCTTCTCCTTTGCCCGCATTGGAGCAGAATCTGCCCTTCCTGTACTGCTGCCTTCCCCTTTGCACCAGCATCAGAGCAGAATCTGCACTTCCAGTACTGCTGCCTTCTCCTTTGCCCGCATTGGAGCAGACTCTGCCCTTACTCTACTGCTGCCTTCTCCTTTATACCAACATTGAAGCAGACTCTGCCCGTCCTGTACTGCTGCCTTCCCCTTTGCACCAGCATCAGAGCAGACTCTGCCCTTCCTGTACTGCTGCCTTCTCCTTTGCACCGGCAATGGAGCAGACTCTGCCCGTCCTGTACTGCTGCCTTCCCCTTTGCACCAGCATCAGAGCAGACTCTGCCCTTCCTGTACTGCTGCCGTCTTCTTTGCACTGGCATTGGAGCAGACTCTGCCCTTCCTGTACTGCTACCTTCCCCTTTGCACCAGCATCAGAGCAGACTCTGCCCTTCCTGTACTGCTGCCGTCTTCTTTGCACCAGCATCAGAGCAGACTCTGCCCGTCCTGTACTGCTACCTTCCCCTTTGCACCAGCATCAGAGCAGACTCTGCCCTTCCTGTTCTGCTGCCGTCTTCTTTGCACCAGCATCAGAGCAGACTCTGCCCGTCCTGTACTGCTGCCTTCTCCTTTGCCCGCATTGGAGCAGACTCTGCCCTTCCTGTACTGCTGCCTTCCCCTTTGCCCGCATTGGAGCAGACTCTGCCCTTCCTGTACTGCTGCCTTCCCCTTTGCACCAGCATCAGAGCAGACTCTGCCCTTCCTGTACTGCTGCCTTCTCCTTTGCCCGCATTGGAGCAGACTCTGCCCGTCCTGTACTGCTACCTTCCCCTTTGCCCGCATTGGAGCAGACTCTGCCCTTCCTGTACTGCTGCCTTCCCCTTTGCACCAGCATCAGAGCAGACTCTGCCCTTCCTGTACTGCTGCCTTCCCCTTTGCCCGCATCAGAGCAGACTCTGCCCTTCCTGTACTGCTGCCTTCCCCTTTGCCCGCATCAGAGCAGACTCTGCCCTTCCTGTACTGCTGCCTTCCCCTTTGCCCGCATTGGAGCAGACTCTGCCCTTCCTGTACTGCTGCCTTCCCCTTTGCACCAGCATCAGAGCAGACTCTGCCCTTCCTGTTCTGCTGCCTTCCCCTTTGCACCAGCATCAGAGCAGACTCTGCCCTTCCTGTTCTGCTGCCTTCCCCTTTGCACCAGCATCAGAGCAGACTCTGCCCTTCCTGTACTGCTGCCTTCCCCTTTGCCCGCATCAGAGCAGACTCTGCCCTTCCTGTACTGCTGTCTTCCCCTTTGCACCAGCATCAGAGCAGACTCTGCCCTTCCTGTACTGCTGCCTTCTCCTTTGCCCGCATTGGAGCAGACGGTGCCCTTCCTGTACTGCTGCCGTCAGGAGACTTCTCAAGACCTGGCTGTTCGAGCAGTTGCTGCAACCCCCCACCCTGCCCCCCTCCCCCCCTTCAGTGGCTTGAGACCCTCACGGGTGATTAGTGTGCTCTACAAATGCTGATTGATTGATGGTTCTCCTTTGCACCGGCATCAGAGCAGACTCTGCCCTTCCTCTACCGGTGCCTTCTCCTTTATAACAACATTGAAGCAGACTCTGCCCGTCCTGTACTGCTGCCGTCTTCTTTGCACCGGCATCAGAGCAGACTCTGCCCTTCCTGTTCTGCTGCCGTCTCCTTTGCACCGGCATCAGAGCAGACTCTGCCCTTCCTGTTCTGCTGCCGTCTCCTTTGCACCGGCATCAGAGCAGACTCTGCCCTTCCTGTACTGCTGCCTTCCCCTTTGCACCAGCATCAGAGCAGACTCTGCCCTTCCTGTTCTGCTGCCGTCTTCTTTGCACCAGCATCAGAGCAGACTCTGCCCATCCTGTACTGCTGCCTTCCCCGTTGCACCAGCATCAGAGCAGACTCTGCCCTTCCTGTTCTGCTGCCTTCTCCTTTGCACCGGCATCAGAGCAGACTCTGCCCTTCCTGTACTGCTGCCGTCTTCTTTGCACCGGCATTGGAGCAGACGGTGCCCTTCCTGTTCTGCTGCCTTCCCCTTTGCACCAGCATCAGAGCAGACTCTGCCCTTCCTGTTCTGCTGCCGTCTCCTTTGCACCGGCATCAGAGCAGACTCTGCCCTTCCTGTTCTGCTGCCGTCTTCTTTGCACTGGCATCAGAGCAGACTCTGCCCTTCCTGTACTGCTGCCTTCCCCTTTGCACCAGCATCAGAGCAGACTCTGCCCTTCCTGTACTGCTGCCTTCCCCTTTGCACCAGCATCAGAGCAGACTCTGCCCTTCCTGTTCTGCTGCCTTCTCCTTTGCACCGGCATCAGAGCAGACTCTGCCCTTCCTGTACTGCTGCCGTCTTCTTTGCACCGGCATTGGAGCAGACGGTGCCCTTCCTGTTCTGCTGCCTTCCCCTTTGCACCAGCATCAGAGCAGACTCTGCCCTTCCTGTACTGCTGCCGTCTTCTTTGCACTGGCATTGGAGCAGACGGTGCCCTTCCTGTACTGCTGCCTTCAGGAGACTTCTCAAGACCTGGCTGTTCGAGCAGTTGCTGCAACCCCCCACCCTGCCCCCCTCCCCCCCCTTCAGTGGCTTGAGACCCTCACGGGTGATTAGTTGTGGTGTCGCTGGGGGCAGCTGCAGTCGGCCCCCACTGGATGTGTGTAGAGCGTGCGAGGGAATGAAGACTCGGGACACAGGTGTAGTGTACTTTCCGTCCCCGCAGCCGTGGCGCTTCTGCCTACGTGCCTGCGTGACGTAACATTTATTGGGGCTAAAGTGACGTGCCCTGACGTGCACGCCAACGCGTGTCACGTCAGGGGAGATATCGCGACACTACATTCCTCCCCAACATACAAAACAACAAAATAACATGACCCCAGATTCGTGACAGCATTCTAAGGTATGGACAGTAGGTCTCATAGTGTCCCGCACCTCTGCCTTCGGCATCTACAGTCTGAAATTGTAACAAACACAAACTTAAACAGTCTTACTTGACGTAGTCGCGTAGCCGCCTGGAGGGCGCGGGGTGCGGCCGCAGATCATACCGCACTCCACCACGGTCCACCGCAGCATCCGGACCTCCACTCCCGGAGTCGCCATCTGCACCGCTCTCTCCGGTCTCAGGCACACCGGCTGCTTCAGGTGGCAAGTTCTCTGGCTGGTACTGCCTGGTGTCAAGTCCGTGACCTGTGGACTCCGCTCCTCCACTCGCCTGGCTCTCGAGCTCTACTAGTATCTCATCTCGCGGCATGTCCATCCTAGCCCTGTCCTGGCATCGTTCCTCCACTACGGAGGGCACTGGGACTTTCTTGAAGTATGAAACATTCCTTGTTATTTTCTCGGCCCCTTTTCGGGCTGTCACGCACGTGCCTCTGACTTTCTCCACAGTCCAGGGCTGAGGCTCAAAATTCAGGCGAAACTTGCCCCCTGGCACCCGATTGCGGATCAGTACATTGTCACCTGGGGCTAGTGGTGAGGACACTGCCCGCCGGCGGGCGTCGGCGTGAGCAAACGCTTCCCGTCGCCGCGCATCAATGGCACTGTCGTTGGGAGTTTCAGGCTTCCATTCTGGGTGATGCGGTATTGAGTCTGTGACAACCCGCCCCATCAGCAGGTGCGCCGGTGCTACTCCGGTAATTGAGTGGGGCGTTTGGCGGTAGCTGCGGAGAAATGTGAAAATGGCAAGTTCTACTGACTGGCTCTTTTCATGGGCAATCCGTATCACTTTATTGAGTGTCCTCATGAAGCGCTCAGCTTCTCCGTTCGCTTGAGGCCATCGGGGGGTGATTCGCCGGTGATGGACCCCAAGAGTCTGTAGGTACGCCGCGAAGTCTTGACTCTGAAAGGGTGACCCATTATCAGTTCTGATCTCCTTGACGATGCCGTGTGTTGCCATGATCTTTTCGAGCTTCGGGATTACTTCCTGAGCGCTCAGGACCGTCAATATTTCCACTTCCGGGTACTTGGAGTGATCATCTATGGCCACCAAGGTGTGCCGTCCGTCTGGCAGGCTGCCAAAATCGACGCTGATCTTGGACCAGGGCCTCCTCGGGCGAGGCTCCATCACCACGGGAGCTGGTCGGGGCACCTCTCCGGTTAACTGGCACGCTTGGCATTCTCGAACGGTGGCCTCCACAATTTCGTCCATGAGAGGGAACCACACCTTGGTTCGGAGCCTTGACTTAGTCTTGACCATACCTTGGTGACCGACGTGAGCTAGATCCACCACTCTCTGGGTGAGGGCCGTCGGTATGACCAGCCGGTGGCCTCTCAGCAAACACCCTGTATCGTCTTCCGTCAGTTCTGTTCTCACATGGTGCAGGCTCTCCATTATCTGTTTCGCCTGAGGCGTTAAACTCTTCCACTCCTCTCTGGCGCGGGCCCAGCTGTTGTCGCGGACCGCCGCTCTTGCTCTTTGTAGGCACTCGTCTTCACTGGTGGCCTGAGACAGGCTAGCCATGGACACAGGCCGGGGACATGACCGCGCCGTGATGCACCGGACATACTCTTCTGTTTCTGCCGCCTCCTTCATTTCTTTTGGAGTGGCTGTGCGGGGGTGGCGAGATAGGTAGTCCGCCGGATTCCGCGCACCCGGCTGATACTCGATCTTGCAGTTATAGTCTTGTAGTTGCAGCATCCACTTTTCGATTCGCGGTGGTGGCTTAGTGGAGGTGCCGGCAAACAGGGCTATCAATGGCTTGTGATCCGTGGTCACAACAAAAGGTTTGCCATAGACATACAGGTGGAAATGACGACACCCCCAATGAATTGCGATCGCCTCTTTTTCTATTTGGGAGTATCTCTGCTCCGTCTCAGTGAGGGACCGGCTGGCGAACGCCACTGGGGCCCATTCCTCGGCACTTGTCTTCCTTTGCAGCAGGACCGCGCCCAGCCCAACTGGGCCGGCATCGACAGCGATCTGTGTCAGCTTGGCCGGATCGAAGAAGGCCAGCGTCGTGGCTTCCGAGAGTGCCTGTTTGACTACCTTGAAGGCTCGGCTCTGGTCACTGTTCCATGTCCAGGGGGTTGATTCCTTAGTAAGTTCTCTCAGTGGCGCCGTGAGGTTCGCCAGATCCTTGATGAACCTGCCACAATAGTTCACCATTCCTAGAAAGCTCCTCACCTCCGTGACATTGGCAGGGGCAGTTGCCTCCTTGATGTCCTTGACCTTGTCCGGATCCGGGTTGACACCATCGGCCGAGAAGGTATAGCCAAAGAACTGGATCTTCCGGCACAGGAATTCGCACTTCTCTCGATGTAGCGTGAGGCCTGCGTCTCGTATACGTCGTAGCACCTGCACTAGCCTCTCGTTGTGTTCCGCTACGGTCGTGGCATGGATCATGATGTCATCACTGACGTTGATCGCTCCGGGGATCCCTGCGATCAGTTCCTGTATCACGTTCTGGAATACCTCCGCAGCGCTCGACACCCCGAAGCTCAGCCTCGTGTAACGCCTCAGACCTACATGGGTGGAGAACGTGGTTATGTTCCGGGATGCTTCGTCTAGAACTAACTGGTGATACCCCGATCGTAGGTCCAGCTTTGAGAACCACTTGGCGCCGGCCATTTCCCCAACGATGTCATCGATGGTCGGGTGATGTGTCGCTCCCTTTTGATGGCAGCGTTGGGGAGCCTCATGTCCACGCATATTCTGACTGCGCCTGGCTGCTTGGGTTTCTTCGCCACGACAATTGGCGACACCCACGGGGTCGGTCCGGATACCTTCTCGATGATCCCCGCTGCCTCTAGCTTCTTCAATTCCGCTTCCACCAGTGGCCTGAGGTGGAACGCTATGCGGCGGTGCCGGAGGGCTACTGGCTGGACAGTGGGATCGATATGCAGGTGGACTTCTTTTCCCCGGAACTTGCCTATCCCTTGAACGATTTCCTCGAACTCCTCCAGGGTGTGGTGTACTGACTCTTGGTGTACTCCGAACGCGAACGTCACCACTCCCAGATCTTCTGCCGCCCGACAGCCCAGGAGCATGCCTTGTCCGTCCTCGGTGACGTAGACATTCGACGTGATGGACCTCGTCCCATGGGATATCACCGTTCTGAACTTTCCTCGTACCTTTAACGGTTCTTCCTGTCCATAGGCGAACACCGTGATGGTCGAGGGCTGGAGCGTGGGCTGTGGGCGCATGGATTTGTGCATCGCGGCAGCCATGATATTGATGCTGGCCCCTGTGTCTACCACGGTCGTGACTTCTTGTGACCCTACTCGGATGCTGCATTGCGGCAGTCTCCTGGTCCGGCGGGCCGCCGTGCCGATCATGTGTACCCGGTGTATGACTTTTTCCTCCTCGTCATCGTCGTCCATGTCGCTGGCCCCCGGACCTCCTTCCTCGACCGTGTTCACGGCTTGGCGGGGCCTTCGGAAGCCCTTCGAACGGCACACTTTCTCAAAGTGGTTAAAACGTCCACACCCTCTGCACTTGGTCCCTCGCGCTGGGCACTCCGACGGGGTGTGGGGCGAGCCACCGCAGTACCCACAGGACTTTGGTTGTTCTTGAGTCGCCGGGCCTGGCTTTCGTCGGGGCCACCTCTGTTTAGGCTTGACTGCCACCGCGTTGACCGGCTCGGTCTTTACTGGCACTTGCAGGGCCGCCTCCATGTGCGCAGCGCGCGCCTTGGACAGTTCCTTCGTTCGGCCCATCGTTAGGATATCAGCTAGGGGCTTACCGGACTCCTCCAAGATCCTCTCCCTCAGCTTGACGGACGCACAGCCCTGTATTATCTGGCCTCTTATCTCCTCCGTCTCGTCTCGAAACCCGCAGGTGGCCGCCAAGTTCTTTAGACGAGCATAGAATTTATCGAGGGACTCCTCCGGCAACTGGCGCGCCTGGCGAAATATGAAGCGTTCATAGTCGCGGTTTGCCATTGGCTCGAAGTGTTCATTGAGCGCCGCTATTAGCGTCGTGTGCGTCTTGGGGGTGGCTTCCGCAAGCGTCTTCACTATATTGTGGATCTCCTTCCCACCTAGGTGAATTATCATTGCGCGCTTTTGATCCCTGTGGACCTTCGTGGCTTCGAAGAATATGCGCACTCTGTCCTCCCAGTCTCTCCATCGGGCCGCAACCGTCGATGGGGGCCCCTCGACAGAGAATGGCTCTATTGGTGGAATCGTTGCCATGTTGCACGCGCGCGGCTTGCGTTGAACAGAGCCTCCTTCTCACGTGTGTGCTAGCGCTGGGCGAGACCTTTGGGCACGTGCGCTCTAGCGCTGGGCGAGACCTTCCAACGCTGGGCGAGACCTTCGGGCACGTGCGCTCTAGCGCTGGGCGAGACCTTCTCCACCCCAGGACAATGAGGGCCTCCACGTGGGCTGCGGGACCTTTCCCCCTTTCACAGTGTCAGATTCCTCAGGAGGGGGGGCTCCAGGACAGCAGGGACCGTGATCACTGGTCCAGACAGGCTCAGGGTACGTGGTCCGCCTTCCAGGCAGCTGCAGGCCCAGGCGGCACTATTCGACACCGGGGGCAGGGCACGACAGGCGCTGCACGCTCTCCAGGCCAGGGGGGGGGCGGGGCACTTGAGGTTAACGAAGCGCGCTGGGGCGCCGATGCCAGAGACGGCCCCAGCGCAAAGCAGTAGTCACCACGGAGCACTCCGGCGCTTCCGCGCACGTTTCAGGCAGACCCGGGAGGCAGGGACAGTAGCGCGTTCCGGCGGGGCACGAGCACCGCGAGCGAGGAGCGCTGACGGCCGCCACACCTACCGGACGCGCAGAGCTGGAGCGGGGGCACGCCCACCCTCGTCGCCAGTTTGTGGTGTCGCTGGGGGCAGCTGCAGTCGGCCCCCACTGGATGTGTGTAGAGCGTGCGAGGGAATGAAGACTCGGGACACAGGTGTAGTGTACTTTCCGTCCCCGCAGCCGTGGCGCTTCTGCCTACGTGCCTGCGTGACGTAACATTTATTGGGGCTAAAGTGACGTGCCCTGACATGCACGCCAACGCGTGTCACGTCAGGGGAGATATCGCGACACTACAATTAGTGTGCTCTACAAATGCTGATTGATTGATGGTTCTCCTTTGCACCGGCATCGGAGCGGACTCTGCCCTTCCTCTACCGGTGCCTTCTCCTTTGCCAGCAGAATTCATGCTCTGAATCGAAGAGGCTGACCGCAGGAAAGACCCTTCACCCACTGAACCCAGAGTCAGGGAAACCTCATGCATTGTGATAACAAGAGACTTCTGGTGTTCAAGTGTGAATGCTAGAAGCTGTACAGAGAGCTGCCCAAGGGTGCCAGAGGACATAAGGACAGCGTGCTTGCTAGGTTTGCTTGATGTGTAATTTTGGGACGTTAGAGTGCGCCAGATGGGCAGTACAGAACATGCAGACAGTGTACATAACTGGCATTGTGAAAACTTGCAAAATGAAGGAAAATTGCAAAGGGTGCTAGCTGACCATTACTGAAAGATGAAGTGTTCACTGAAGAAATTCAGAAATGTACCTGTGCCAATTGGGACATACTGAAAACATTCTGAGACAATGGAAAATCCGATGAGCATTGTGTTTCCCCGTTTATTTGTATTGTGGGACAGAACTGCAATCACAAGTGCTTTTTTAAAATGCTTCTCCTTGATTGTCCAAGGGCTTCGTCTGCCTGCCTGACAGGGCCTAAGGCTGACACAGGGAAAACATAACAGAAACAAGCACTGGCAAAGACAATAGGCCTCCACTAGGAGAGCTGTTGGATTTGGCAATTATTTTTAGCCATGCTGTACAGCAGAATAGCATGAATAAAAAAATAATTAAGAGCTAGGAGGCAGCCTGCTTTTTTAAATAAAAAAACATGGGGGAGTGATGGGTGAGGCAGGACAGAAGGACGCAGGTGAAGGTGAGGCCCACAATGGGGAAGCAAACAGACAACAGAGAGCGGGCGAAAGGGAAAGTAATGGACAATGGATGATGCAGAATCAAGCAGGGTTGGGGCAGCAAGCTGACAACAGAGGGTTGGAGCGAGGGGCTGGGGCAGCAAGCTGGCAATAGAGGGTGAGGGAGGGGCGGGGGCAGCAAGCTGACAACAGAAAGAGGGCTGGAGGGACTAGACAGCAAACTGACAACAGAGAGAGGAAGGGAGAGGCTGTACAGCAAGCTGACAACAGAGAGAGGACGGGAGGGGCTGGGGCAGCAAGCTGACAACACAGAGAGGACAGGAGGGGCTGGGGCAGCAAGCCGAAAAAAGAGGGTGGGCGGGAGGGGCTGGACAGCAAGCTGACAACAGAGGGTGGCGAGAGGGGCTGGGCAGTAAGCTGACAACAGAGGGTGGCGGGAGGGGCTGGGCAGCAAGCTGACAACAGTGGGTGGGCGGAAGGGCTGGACAGCAAGCTGATGAGAGAGAGAGGACGCGAGGAGCTGGGAAGCAAGCTGCCAACAGGGGGTGGGCGGGAGGGGCTGGACAGCAAGTTGACAACAGAGTGTGGGCGGGAAGGGCTGGGCAGCAAGCTACCAACAGAGGGTGGGCAGGAGGGGCTGGACAGCAAGCTGACAACACAGAGAGGACGGGAGGGGCTGGGGCAGCAAGCTCACAACACAGAGGACAGGAGGGGCTGGAGCAGCAAGCTTACAACAGAGGGTGGGGGGAAGCGGCTGGGCATCAAGCTGGCAACAGAGGATGGGCGGGAGGGGCTGGGGCAGCAAGCTGACAATAGAGGGCGGGCGGGACGGGCTGGACAGCAAGCTGACAACACAGAGAGGACGGGAGGGGCTGGGGCAGCAAGCTCACAACACAGAGGACAGGAGGGGCTGGAGCAGCAAGCTTACAACAGAGGGTGGGGGGAAGCGGCTGGGCATCAAGCTGGCAACAGAGGATGGGCGGGAGGGGCTGGGGCAGCAAGCTGACAATAGAGGGCGGGCGGGACGGGCTGGACAGCAAGCTAGCAATAGAGGGTGGGCGGGAGGGGCTGGGCAGCAAGCTGACAACAGAGAGTGAGCAGGAGGGGCTGGACAGCAAGCTGACAACAGAGGGCGGGCGGGACAGGCAGGACAGCAAGCTGACAACAGAGGGTGGGCAGGAGGGGCTGGGCAGCAGGCTGGCAACAGAGGGTGGGCAGGAGGGGCTGGGGCAGCAAGCTGACAAGAGGGTGGGCAGGAGGGGCTGGGCAGCCAGCTGTCAACAGAGAGTGGGCGGGAAGGGTTGGACAGCAAGCTGACAACAGAGGGTGGGTGGGAGGGGCTGGGGCAACAAGCGTTCACCTTTTCTCTCATTCCCACCCTCTCCTCTCTCACTGCCACCCACTCCTCTCTCACTGCCACCCACTGCTCTCCCCTCTCACCTCCTCTCCCCTCTCTCCCCTCCTCTCCTCTCCCCTCCACCCACTCCTCTCCCCTCTCACCTTTTCTCCCCTCTCACCTCCACCCACTCCTCTCCTCTCCCCTCCCCTCTCACCTCCTCTCCCCTCTCACCTCCTCTCCCCTCTCACCTCCTCTCCCCTCTCCCCTCCACCCACTCCTCTCCTCTCCCTTTCACTCCTCTCCCTCCACCCACCCCTCTCCCCTCCTCTCCCCTCCACCCACCCCTCTCCCCTCACCTCCTCTCCCCTCACCCACTCCTCTCCCCTCTCACATCCTCTCCCCTCTACCCACTCCTCTCCCCTCTCACCTCCTCTCCCCCTCCACCCACTCCTCTCCCCTCTCCCCTCTCACCTCCTCTCCCCTCCACCCACTCCTCTCCCCTTTCACCTCCTCTCCCCTCCACCCACTCTTCTCTCCTCTCACCTCCTCTCCCCACTCCTCTCCCCTCCCCCTCCACCCACTCCTCTCCCCTCACCTCCCCTCTCCCCTCCACCCACTCCTCTCCCCTCTCACCTCCTCTCCCCTCTACCCACTCCTCTACCCACTCCTCTCCCCTCACCTCCTCTCACCTCCTCTCCCCTCCACCCACTCCTCTCCCCTCTCACCTCCTCTCCCCTCTCTCCTCCACCCCCTCCTCTCCCCTCCCCTCTCCCTCCACCCACTCCTCTCCCCCTCACCTCCTCTCCCCTCTCCCCTCCACCCACTCCTCTCCCCTCACCTCCTCTCCACTCTCCCCTCCACCCACTCCTCTCCCCTCTCCCCACACCTCTCCCCTCTCACCCTCCACCCACTCCTCTCCCCTCTTCCCTCTCCCCTCCACCCACTCCTCTCCCCTCCCTCACCTCCTCTCCCCTCCACCCACTCCTCTCACCTCCTTTCCCCTCTCCCCTCCTCTCCCCTCCACCCACTCATCTCCCCACTCACCTCCTCTCCCCTCTCACCTCCACCCACTCCTCTCTCCTCTTCCCTCTCCCCTCCACCCACTCCTCTCCCCTCTCCCCTCCACCCACTCCTCTCCCCTCCACCCACTTCTCTCCCCTCACCTCCACCCACTCCTCTCCCCTCTCACCTCCACCCACTCATCTCCCCTCCCCTCTCCCCTCACTCCTACCTCCACCCACTCCTCTCTTACCTCCACCCACCCCAATCCACCCCACCCCACTCCACCCCACCCCTCTCCTCCCCACTCCACCCCTCTCCTCCGAACTCCACCCCTCTCCTCCGAACTCCACCCCTCTCCTCCGAACTCCACCCCTCTCACCTCCACTCCTCTCACCTCCACCCACTCCTCTCACCTCCACCCACTCCTCTCACCTCCACCCACTCCTCTCCCCTCTTCCCTCTCCCCTCCACCCACTCCTCTCCCCTCTTCCCTCCACCCACTCCTCTCCCCTCCACCGACATCTCTCCCCTCTCCCCTCTACCCACTCCTCTCCCCTCTCCCTCCACCCACTACTCTCCCCTCTCCCCTCCACCCACTCCTCTCCCCTCCACCCACTCCTCTCCCCTCTCCCCTCCACCCACTCCTCTCCCCTCTCCCCTCCATCCACTCCTCTCCCCTCTCCCCTCCACCCCTACCTCCACCCACTCCTCTCCCCTCTCCCCTCCTACCTCCACCCACCCCAATCCACCCCACCCCACTCCACCCCACTCCACCCTCTCCTCCCCACTCCACCCTCTCCTCCCCACTCCACCCTCTCCTCCCCACTCCACCCCTCTGCTCCCCACTCCACCCCTCTGCTCCCCACTCCACCCCTCTGCTCCCCACTCCACCCCTCTCCTCCCCACTCCTCCCCACTCACCTCCATTCCTCTCACCTCCACCCACTCCTCTCACCTCCACCCACTCCTCTCACCTCCACCCACTCCTCTCACCTCCACCCACTCCTCTCCCCTCTCCCCCCTTACCTCCATCCACTCCTCTCCCCCCTTACCTCCATCCACTCCTCTCCCCCTTACCTCCATCCACTCCTCTCCCCCCTTACCTCCACCCACTCCTCTCCCCCCTTACCTCCACCCACTCCTCTCTCTCACCTCCACCCACTCCTCTCTCTCACCTCCACCCACTCCTCTCTCTCACCTCCACCCACTCCTCTCTCTCACCTCCACCCACTCCTCTCTCTCACCTCCACCCTCTCCTCTCCCTCACCTCCACCCTCTCCTCTCCCTCACCTCCACCCTCTCCTCTCCTCTCTCACCTCCACCCTCTCCTCTCCTCTCTCACCACCACCCTCTCCTCTCACCTCCACCCTCTCCTCTCACCTCCACCCTCTTCTCTCACCTCCACCTTCTCCTCTCAACACCACCCTCTCCTCTCACCGCCACCCTCACCCTCTCCTCTCACCGCCACCCTCTCCTCTCACCGCCACCCTCTCCTCTCACCGCCACCCTCTCCTCTCCCCGCCACCCTCTCCTCTCACCGCCACCCTCTCCTCTCTCACCGCCACCCTCTTCTCTCTCACCGCCACCCTCTACTCTCTCACCGCCACCCTCTACTCTCTCACTTCCACCCTCTCCCATCTCACCCTCTCACTTCCACCCTCTCCCATCTCACCCTCTCCCATCTCACCCTCTCCCATCTCACCCTCTCCCCCTCTCCCATCTCACCCTCTCACTTCCACCCTCTCCTCTCCACCGACACCCTCTCCTCTCTCACCGACACCTTCTCCTCTCTCACTGACACCCTCTCCTCTTACTTCCACCTTCTCCTCTCTGACCTACACTCTCACCCTCTCCTCTCACCTCCACCCTCTCCTCTCTCTCTCACCTCCACCCTCTCCTCTCCCTCACCTCCACCCTCTCCTCTTCTCTCCCTCACCTCCACCCTCTCCTCTCCCTCATCTCCACCCTCTCCTCTCTATCTCACTCCCACCATCCTCCTCCCCTCCCCAGTCCTCTCCTTCGCTCCCTCTCATCTCCCGGTAAATCCAGCCCGAGCCCCTTGATTTTTTTAAATTAATTTTATTTAGTGCATTTTTACAAAGCACGGACATTACCCGAAGGTGGCAGAGCGCTGTACAGTAGAACTAGTTACGTTACAAGAGAAAAGTGTTACACAATTGAACATTACAAAGAAAAACAGGAGACTTAAAAGGTAGGGTACACAAACACAATATCCAGCACAGCTAGCAAGGGTGAGGAATGCACAAGGAAAAAAAATAATATAAATAAAATACAAACTTACAATGATAAGCGAACCTCCTAGAGGGGCCTGAGAATGCTCCAGTTACTTACCACTAATCTTCATTACTCCGAGTATAGTCTTCCTCGCCACATGACTAACAAAGTGAGCTTGAGCTCCACACCATAACCCTCCAAAGCAAAAAGGTCAGCCTCCCATGCATCCCATCCCTTCCCAATATGGCCGACCCATTACACCCTTGGCCTCTATAAGAGGCGGGCCGGCCCAACCCATCAGCCTGAAACTACCAAGCATAAACATGAAGCCGATAGACAGACAGGGAGGGAGGGATGGGAACTCATGTGGCGAGGAAGACTATACTCGGAGTAATGAAGATTACCGGTAAGTAACCAGGGCATTACCTCCTCGTTAGTCTTCCTCGCCACATGACTAACAAAGTGAGCACATACCAAAGCTAAGCGGCTTCACGGAAATGGGACGCCCAGGAAAGAGGGCAAACTCAACAGACCAGACGAGTGGAAGGACCACCCAAGAGAGGCAACCACGAGCAGGAAGAACCAGCCCGGGACAGAGAGACACCGGGAAGGCCGAAAACCCGGACCCCCGAAATACAAAGTGCTGCCAGAAAATCAAGCCCCAATCAAAGGCCGAAGGAGGACAGAGAAGCCACGGAACAAGACCGCACGGAGCCAAATGCAACATCAAACAGGCCCCAGACGAAAAAGCAGCAAGCCGGTCCAAACACACCAAGACTGCCCAACGGACAGCCAAAAGTGAGAGGGGAGCAGAAGAAAACACACAGAGCCCGGAAGGAAGGGAAATGCAGCGCGGCGCCCCGAGACCACCCCGCACAGGGACCAAGCAACCCATCCCAGGAACGTCCCACAAGAAGGAAGCGAGTACCCAGGCGGCCACACAGCCAGCCAGCCAACAACCAGGCCCTGCGCAGCCGAACAATGAAGAACCGACAGGAGCGCACAGGGAGAAAAAGCCACAGGCAGAAACACACCAACGTTGAGAAGGACAGAAGGGCAGGGCGAAACGAGCCAGAGCCATGTCAATACTCCTAGGGAGCCACCCGAGCCAACAGGCCCCGGAACCCCAAAACCAGGGACAAAAAACGAGGATACAAATCCACACTGGAAGCGCAGGGCCCCGCCAGGGAGATGAGAACCGGGAGTCTCAGCACCCCCGGGCACCCAACAGCACTGCTGGAAACAAAAAACAGCAAGGGAAAGCCAGAAAGCAGGGGCAGGACACAAAACCTGCACCCACATAGGTATAACACGGAGCAATGAGTAACACTGCCCAAGTCAACCACTGCAGCAGCAGACGCCAATGGAGACGCACCCAGGCGAGCACCAGCAACAGGACAAAAACCCTGGCCAGGCCAAACAAGCCCAGAACCCATGGAAGACAAGCATTGAAAATGCAATAGGTCTCGCCTTTGATTTAGTTAAAGCCATTTGCTTTGCTAATGGTATTGTATAGCAAAGCAAATGGCTTTAAATTAATGAAAGGCGAGACCTATTATGCTTGTTTAAACGATGCCATGGGCTTAAACACGCACGTGTTATAAGCCAAAACAGGCTTGAGGTGTATAACACTGTGTTTGCCCATTCCTTAGTATCTTGGCGCTGCAAATGCATAGCCGATGTTGCCAATGGAGTGTTTATGTGCGTTTGTGTGTAATGGGGGGGGGGAAGGGGTTTCCACAGAGTGTGCTCGGATTCTGCAACCTTCAGCTGAAGTCCTGTGACCAGAGTGCCTGTGGGTGGAGGCGGTACCGCTCACATTATTGTGCCATAAAGGGAAGGGGCGACCAATTTCTTGCAAACAGGTATATGGTGCCCATGACAGACCACCCAGGGAAGGTGAAGTGCGACGATAATCGTTTAACAGACTACAGGCCGACATACTCCTTAAAGGGGGGTAGATAAAGACATAACCCCATAACATACACCAGCCTCCCCTCTTAAAGCGGCCATGTCGCTCCTTTTATTATGGACAGTTTTCGAGAACTGGGTTTTCGTAAAACAAAAGAATGCATTACGGGTGTGGTCGCTGGTTTGCTTTGATGGGTAAATCTCAACAAACAGCTCTGCTTTGTAGCTGAAATGCCCAGAAACCGTGTTTTTGATAACCTGCAGCGAGGTGGCCACCTTGCCGCATACTTCAAGATTGCATAACTACATTTTAATGGAGTGCTTTATATAAAAACGACAGATTGTATAGGTACAGCAGTTTCCGCTTTTGTAGTGCTATAACAAGTGTTAACATCATCACCCACATCCGATGTATGTCGGGCAAGCTCAGTACATCCATGTGTAAACATCTCACCAACAGCTTGAGCAGACATGGCTAATCACTCATCCAGTCCCCTAGAGTTTCTAACAATGGAAAACAGTTTCTTACTCACTCAACTGTGCTACTACCTCTCAGGCCCCGCGCCACTGATGCGTTCGGTGTATAGTGATTAATGTAGTTTCGTCTCAACTCCATGAGAGGATGTTGTCTCCCAGCCAGAGCTGCCGACTCTGGAGCTGGGAAACCAAGGTTCGAGTCTCAGGGTCCACTCCACATCCTGTGACTCTGGGCAAATCACTTAATCTCCCCGTGCCTACATACATAAATGTATCCTTGTATGACGTAACTGGTGCTTGCGTTAAGCGCACCAATACCTTCCGGTGGAGTTTGCCCTATATAAAGCTGCATAAAGGAAAAAGAGAGGTGCTATCCCTTACTGCTACCTACCCTTAGAGGAGGTAGGCTACAGATAAACAAAGAGATACAATGACTCTCAGCCGAGGGCGATCTAAGAAGATGGCCCCTACCCTCAAATGAAGAGATGCGTACTACCAGATGGAACAACATTATAGGCTATTAAATCAAACTCAAGAGGTTTCTGTACAGCTCATTCCCGAATTCACAGTATTTGAAGCTGCTCTCATATGTGATGATGAATAAATAGGAGGTTGGAGAAATAAAGCATTTGCCGAGGATCACACAATTTGGTCGACTAAAGAAGCCCAGATTGATACAGATTTTCGAGTTTGCCACTCTACGTTTCAGCTCCTCGATTAGTAGCTCTTTCTGACGTCACAGGTTGATACAGTGTTCTTAATTCTTGGAGGATGAAATTAGATGTCAGTGACTTGCAGAATATACATTTTTTTGGGCAGTTTTACTTAGAGCACACAGAATACCTTATACCTTTTTTTTCCGGCACCGTGAGATTTGCCGAGATTAGAACCCGGTTCCCGGGGTTGCAGGGGCAGCCGCTGATGTCAGGGGTCACATTGCTTTCCATTAAAGCTCGACTTGTCTTATGCTCCGGACCTCGAGCTGCGCCAGAGCCGGGCTTCTGGTTCAAGCTTGACTTCTGCTTTCAGTGGCTCGCCCATCTCTGAAATCCCCGCCTGCTGTGCCTCAAAAGCGCTTGTGCGCTGTGGGCGCTATATAAAACTCTTAAATAAATAAACTGTTTGCTGGATGACACGCAAGGCAGACTCCCTGATCACAGGTGTGAACCACGGAATAGCAGACTCAGATGTTTATCCTTCCCGGGTGGCTAAAATAAACTGGTAAGTAATAGACGGCAAGACAGGTGCGTGTGTTCAAGCTCTGCTGTACACTGTTGTGTGTAGCCTTAGGTCACTGACTTGGCACTAGACAGGACGGACATACTCAACATTTCATCCTTTAACAATTGATAACAGAATACGATCGTGCTGGTATTAATTACCGCTTTGGATTCAATCGCTAGTAGTGAGTGAGTGGTAATGGACAAGACATATCTCTCACCTCTTTATCCTGATAGCGTGCTCAGCCTGGATAGGTCAATGGGTTGTGCACCTACTGCAGAAATCGCCCTGTTGCCTCGAGGCAGTGGTTCTAATCCCAGCTGGACTAACCTCGCCCTTCTTCCTTCTGAAGTCGGTGCAGTGGGTAGCACCGTAGTGGGTGTCTGTCACGTACTCCGGAGAGCCAGTGCAGGTTCTGCCGTGTGGTGTGCAAGTGCCCAGGGGGGACCAGTGGAGTTACGCCCCGCCTGCCATGGTTTTCAAAAGCGCCCAGCTACGAGGAGCACACAGCAGCAGCGTGCATTGATCCGGCCGTCACTCATTAACGCCCATTGATCGAGGCGCACAAAAACAACAGATTAATAACAAGCACGGTCCGCTTTCACTTTCGTCCGTTGTGAAAGCTTTCTTGTCTTTATGGGGCCATGTGTTTGAAACACATGGCCCCATAAAGATAAGAAAGCTTTCACGACCCACGGAAGTCAGACGAGCCAGTCCAAATGGGACGGCTCAAAAAGCCAAATGAAAACGTCACGAACAGCTCTTTTCCAATGGCTGGCCACAGTTTAGCATAAACGGTGACGCCAGCCAATGGGAAAGAGGGGCGGGGCTTAAAGCCCTTTACAGAAATTACTTAAAAACGTTAAATCCCGCCAGAGAGACTGCGCATGTGTGCAGCCCACGCCAGCAGAGACCTAAAAAAAGGACCCCAGGAAAGCGCAATGCCGGGAGCCCGGACGAGAAGGCCGAAGAGCCAACACCGGGGACCCAAAATGAAGCAAACAGTACCAGAAGCTCCCAAGAGAACTCCCATCCAGGCACTAAAGAGGACCGTCCCACATTATTGGATGAGAGCAACGATAACATGAGCTGTCAGGGCAGTACGGCTGGAGCCAGAAGAAAAGTGGCCCAGGCAAGGATAGCATCATTGTGCCAAAAAGTCAAGAGGCGAACCCCGCAAATACCCCGGAGCATGAAGCAGGGGAGAAACCGCCCAGAAGAGCAACAAGAAGTCCCCACAGGGCCGTGGCAAATCACAGAGCAGCCAAGGAACGGACGACAGAGGGCCGACCAACCGACCCAGCACCAACCGGGAACCTACGCACGCCCCAAAGGGTGGCAAAGGCCCCCAGCACCCGGGAAAGGGCACCCAGAACATAAAGACCACTGGTCTAAGAAGGAAATGTCCGAAGACACACAAGACATGGACCCCACAGAGAGGCAGCACAAAGCACCAGGAAGACCCAGGCAGCCACCCATCAAGGTGCAAACCAGTCCAGACCCAGCCAACTTCCCAGAGCAGACTACGTCAGATGCACACAGGGCAATAAGGCCATGGGGCCCTGGAATACCAAGTACGGGAAGCATGAGGAGACAACCAAATGGCAAGGCGCAGCACCACAAAGGCTGTGGCAGCCAGCCATAGCTCTGCATAGAAAGATACCTGAGAGGGTGCCACAGAGAGGAAGCAAAGGCCGCCATCACCCGAGAAGGGGAAACCAGAACCGAAAGACCACCTGCCCTACTGGCAGACAGGGCGGGAAGGGAGCCACAGGGGCAAGAAAAAGGGACACTGTAGGAGAGTAGGGTCTGCTATCCTATGGTCACCCCAAATTTTTGCTTTTTGCTTCACTGGTTTTTGACATATTGAGGTTGTGGGCCTGCCAATCAGACCCCCAGCCTGCTGTTCTCTCTACTAAATTAAAACTATGCACCCTAGGTGCATAACCAATTGGAAGTGGATCACCCTGTCAGCCCCTGTACCAGTGTACACTAGGTACCCAGGGCATTGGTGTACCCAAGGCCTGCCCGGGGCTGAAGCATGTATTATGCCACCCCAGGCTTGGCCTAACAAATCTGACACAACTGGCTGATCACTCAGCTGGGGTAAGTTGGTGTAACCACCTCTTACTTAGGTGTAGGATACCTATACCTAACCTTAAATGGGACACCTGGTAACCTATAAGTCACTCCTATGGCAGGCCTTAACAATCCTGAAGGCAGAGTGCTTGGTTCCATGTGAGATGGTGCTCTGGCATGAGCTGGGCCTGTCTGCAGTGGTCGGAACAACTTCCTTCTACTGTTTCCAGATATCGTCATACCATATACTCTTAAGTGCATTATGAACCTCGCGGTTAAATGCTAACTTTGGTTTGGCTTTATCAAAACATGTCGAGTAAGGTGTCATACGAATTGGAATACTAACCCCTCGCCAATTCTGGCGACGGGGTTAGCATTCCACCCTTCTAGAGGGACACGACATGTACAGTACCTGAAACCCGGGTAAAATCAGACATAGCCTCAGCTCCACAAAATGGATGCTGCCACCACAGACACAAGTCTGCCCTCCTGCTGCTGGGAGTCCTTCCAGCTTGGGAGGTGTGGACAAAGGGTTTCCTGCCAGGGGAGGTGCGTGCACCACCCCAGACAGGATTTTGTGTATTGGTCAGGTAGGGCTTGAAAGAAACCAGACATGCCTGTGGCTCACAAGGAGCCTCGGGGCATATGCCAGTTCAAACCGGTCCTGGGGCACACCAGTCCCGGGCCTGGGGCGAGCTGGACAAAGGATTGGGGGTGTAACCACCCCCCTTCCTGGTCCCACCCTTAGGGAGGGACCTAGCAGGTAGTCCGGCCCCTAGAATCCGCTTAAAGGTAGGAGCTGTGTCCTAAGACTTCAGACATCCTGGAATCAACTTAAAACTAAGAAGAAGACGGGAACTTCGACGCTCTGCCGCACAGAGGACTGAAGCCAATCTCCCCTGTGGTCAGGGAGTGACCACCTTGCTAACGCAAGCACCATCCAGCGAATCAACGTCTGCTTTGCCGCCGCCTCCCGCCGGAGCCCGAGCCCAGAGACTGACAAGACCTGGACCTCCAGACCTCTCACCGCCCGATCCACAGTCCCTGCAAAGAGGAGACCCGTGGAGGCACCGAGACACGTGGAGCCAGCCATCTTGAAACGACTACGACAAGCTGACCAGTGCAACAACCGAGGCTCCCTCCAAGTTGTGCTTTGGGTCCTGAGAAGCCCAACCCTCGAGCAGCATCTGCACCAAAGGTGAGCCCTCCAGCATCTCCACGATCTGCGTGGGGCCCTTCTGCATTTTGCCACTTGACGCGCCTAACCGGTTGCTGGCCCGCTGGCTAGTGGCCATCTTGGCGACGAAATCTACAACAAACACCGCTGGTCTGGTTGCTCCAGACTGGCCCTTGCTCCCCTCCAAAGGAGCAGTTCCTCTGACCTTGCTGGTCAGAACTATCAGCTTAAACTCCTTGCCTACAACAATTGCTTTTGCCAAGGCTTGTTTGCTTCGATCAAGTCGCCGACACCGCCGACAGCGAGAGCCTGCGTGGGACAGCTCGTGACTCGACTCCTGGACGTCGTCGACCTTCAGGGACCACGTGGCTGCAGAGTCAAGCTACACCTTTCACCTGTTTGCACCCGACATCGCCTGGTACCCACCTGGTGCCACGCTGGTCACTGGCTAGTGACTGTGAACACTGTCCCCTCTGCTTACAGGTCTTCAACATCTCCGATCCACCCTTGGATCCACTGCATCTCTTCCCGACCGACCGCCTGCAGCACTTTTGTCTACAGGCCCCACGGAACAGATAGAAGAAACCCGACGCACTTCGAGGCCTATGCACCCGCTTCCTGTGGGTGAGGTAAAGCTGGCACTCCTGTGCCCAAGTGTAGTATTACATCTCTAGTGCCTGTGTTCCAAATCTTAAGTTCCTAGGTCATCCGGAAGATTCCTTTTGCAGTAACTTTGTACTTTTTACGCACCCATTGAAACCTATGGGAGCACGCGTGTGACTATTTGCTCTGCACACGCGACCCGTGGACCTCCTGGTCACTAACTGAAGTTAGCTCCTTGTAGGCCCAGCGATTCTAGAGGCCCTAGGCCTTTTCCCTTTCCTGTTCGTGGTTCTTATACCACTATTTTAGTATATGGTTCGAGTGGCCACCAGGGCCTATCCATATAAAGTGCAACTTCTGTGTATTTTGTGATAATCTTGTTTGACGATTTGTGCTCCTGTGCTCATAAAGAGACTAGGGGTTACTTTGAGAAATAAATACATATATATTTTGAATATATATCTGTGTGGTGTCCTTTCATTGGTATAAAAGGGGGTTACTATTGGTAAAACAGCTTGCTTAACACGCATCACGAGTTTAGCCTCAAAGACTGCTTAGCCTACGCTACCACTAGGGCAGCTAGTCCGAAAAGGTTGACTTACAACCACACCATAAGGGTTGCTTGGCATGGTACAAGGTGGTCACTAGAACTAGTGAACAGCATATACCAGGCCAACTTCTCACATTGGTGAGCAGCGGTTGGATTTGAGCTTGCTGTGTTTTACCATTGTAATCTCTTGGTTACCAATTGAAAGATCACATAGGTACCTGTAGGTACATATGAAACAAGATTAGATATACTTAAGTTCTACTGAACTTAGTTGTTGTAGAGCAAAGGGAGTAGCACACCCTGACTACAACTACTAGATAGGTTTAGTAGGTAAACCCAAGTGTAGGTAGATTGCAACACATCCACCCACACTTAAGAGCAATGGCTGGGGCAGAGGGGTCCACTGTACCCATCTCTGTTGAGAGTGACCCCCCGAGGGCACCATCCATCTATGCTACCCTTAATCAGAATGAGCTCAGGCATTTGGCAACTCTTAGAGGCCTTAAACAGCCCAAGAACCCTACCTCTGCTGTGCTCAGAGCACTCTTGCAAGATGATGAGAATCAGAGAGAGCTCAAGAGAGCTTCCCAGTTAGCCCCCTTAGGGACAGGAACAGGAGGCCCCCCTTCTGAAGATGCCACTGAGGTACCCCTTTCCAATAGCCATCCCTTAGATGAGAACCATACTACAGAGGAGGAAAGTGAGGGGGATACAGACAGTGGTGAGGATGAAGGGAGAACTAGCCCAGTGCCAAGTGTTATACTTGGCCCAGCTAAACCAAGGCTATTGGGGACTGACAGTGGGTTCACCCCACTGGATCTCCCCAGTGGACTTAACCCAGGGCTTGGAAGGCAAAGGAATCGCTCAGGTGACTCCAATGCTTCCCATGGCTCTAGAGGCTCTCAAGGTCACTCCAGGAGAAGGATGACCACCCCTCAGAGGAGGGAACATGAGGCCAAGATGCAAGAAGCTCAGCTGAGGATCAGGAAGCAGGAGCTAGAAGTAGCCCTGATGGAAGAGAAACTTAGCAAGGCTAGACAGCATAAAGAGAGTGGGTCTATACCCACTGGTGGCAGCATTGTCCCTAGGGACAAAGATAGGGTTTTCGACAATAGAAACCTGTCTAAGGTTGTGCCCCCCTACAAAAGTGGGGATGACATCCACAAGTGGATAACTGCTCTTGAGAGAGCCTGCAAAGTACAGCAGGTTCCTGAAGACCAGTGGGCAGCAATCCTCTGGCTCTCCTTTGAGGGAAGAGGCAGAGACAGACTCCGCACTGTTAGAGAAGAGGATGTCAGAAACTACAGAGTCCTGAAGAGTGTTCTAGTTGATGGGTTAGGCTTAACCACTGAACAGTACAGGTTAATGTTCAGAGACACCCAAAAGACACAGACTCAGGACTGGTCTGAATATGTTGAATGTGCCACTAAGGCTTTGGAGGGTTGGTTGCTGGGAAGTAAGGTATCTGATTTTACAGGATTGTATAATTTGATGATGAGAGAACAGATTTTAAATAACTGTCAAAACCAGCAACTGCATCAACACTTGGTTGACTCTGATCTGACCTCTCCCCAAGAATTGGGAAAGAAGGCAGACAAATGGGTCAGAACCAGGGTTAAGCAAAAGAACCAGAACCAGGGCCAAGGGGGTGATCAGAAGAAAACAGACCAAAAGGGTGGAGATCAGAAACCTAAAGACCAGAAGTCTTCAACAGGGCCCCAAACTACTGCTAAGGAGGGTGGGTCCCAACAGTCCAAAAAGAAGAAAGAAGGTCAAAAGAAACCCTGGTGCAATCATTGTAAAAATACAACTCACTGGACTAGTGATTGCAAAAAGGGTGGAGCCCCCAACACTGTTGCCCCTAAGGCACCTGCTCCCAGTACTACTGTTAGCAGTGTTGGTCCCCAGACAAAGGGTGTAGTGGGAATCACTATGGGAACTGAAGGAGATTCTGACTTAGACAGAACCCTGACACAGGCAGTCTTGATCTGTGATGGGGACATTGATTTGTCCCTGACTGTGAGCCCCAGTAACCTGGGCAAGTACAGACAGACTCCTTTAATAAACGAAAAAGTGGCTCAAGCCTACAGGGACACATGTGCCAGTGTCACTATGGTGACACCAGGCTTTGTGGACCCTGGACAGTACATACCAGGTGAGAACTACCTGGTGACCAATGCCAGCAATGCCACTACTTCACATAGTGTGGCAGTTGTTAACTTCTCATGGGGAGGGGTAACTGGCCTCAAAAGGGTTGTGGTTAGTGCAGACCTCCCAGTAGAATGTTTGTTGGGCAATGACCTAGAGAGTTCTCTATGGTCAGAAGTGGAGTACAGGACTCAGGCAGAGATGTTAGGTATATCATCACATGTCCTTGCTGTGACCAGGTCACAGGCCAAAAAGTGCCTCACTGAACCACAGGTCTTGGATCCTGGAACAATGGACCAAGCACCTACCAAGAAGAAGAACAGGAGGGTCAAGGCTGTGCCTTCCCCCCTGCCTCAGAGTGATGATCAGCCTTCCCAGGAAGCTGATCTAGAGGACCCTGAAGGAACTGTCCCTGAAGAGCTTGAACCTGACCAGGTTGAGTTTCTGGGGACAGGGGGACCTTCAAGGGCTGACTTGAGGCAGGCTCAGTTATCCTGTCCCTCTCTTGAACCCCTCAGACAGCTGGCTGCTGCTGAGGCTGCTGGGAATGCTCAAGGTACCCATAAAGTGTATTGGGATGAAGGGCTCCTTTATTCAGAGGCTAGAGACCCCAAGCCTGGTGCAACCAGGAGGTTGGTTATACCTCTGCAATTTAGGGGCTTCCTTCTTACCTTGGCCCATGATATTCCTTTAGCAGGACACCTAGGCCAGAATAAGACCTGGGACAGACTTGTCCCTCACTTTCACTGGCCTCATATGAATGAGGATACAAAGGAGTTTTGTCGCTCCTGTGTCACCTGCCAAGCCAGTGGCAAATCAGGTGGCACAACAAAGGCCCCCCTGATACCACTACCTGTGGTGGGGGTTCCCTTTGAAAGAGTGGGAATAGATATAGTGGGTCCCATGGATCCTCCCACTGCATCTGGGCACAGATTTATACTGGTGGTAGTGGATCATGCCACCAGGTATCCAGAGGCAATTCCCCTTAGGACCACTACAGCACCTGTTGTGGCCAGGGCCCTGCTGGGAGTATTCTCCCGAGTGGGGTTTCCTAAGGAGGTAGTATCTGACAGAGGTACCAACTTTATGTCAGGATACTTGACAGCTATGTGGAAGGAATGTGGTGTCAACTACAAGTTCACCACCCCTTATCACCCACAATGCAATGGGCTTGTTGAGAGATTCAACAAGACCCTAAAGGGTATGATCAAAGGATTACCTGAAAAGCTCAGGCGAAGATGGGACATCCTTCTACCCTGCCTTCTGTTTGCTTACAGAGAGGTCCCACAAAAGGGGGTTGGCTATAGCCCCTTTGAATTGTTGTTTGGGCACCCTGTGAGAGGCCCACTGTGTTTGGTGAAGGAAGGATGGGAGTTACCTCTCAAAAAGCCTAAGCTCGACATAGTGGACTATGTACTTGGTCTCCGCTCCCGGATGGCTGAGTATATGGAGAAGGCATCCAAAAACCTTGAGGCAAGCCAGGCCTTACAGAAAGCTTGGCATGACCAAAAGGCTGTCTTGGTTGAGTATCAGCCAGGACAGAAGGTATGGGTGTTGGAGCCAGTGGCCCCAGCAGCACTCCAAGACAAATGGTCTGGACCCCATACAATCCTGGAGAAAAAGGGAGAGGTCACCTACTTGGTGGACCTAGGAACTCCCAGGAGTCCCCACAGGGTACTCCATGTTAACAGGCTTAAAGCATATGTTGACAGGGCAGACATGGGCTTGCTCATGGCTACAGATGAGGGACAGGAGGAAGAGAGTGACCCTCTCCCAGACCTGTTGTCTCAGAACCCTGAAGATGGCTCAGTTGAAGGAGTGACCCTTGGAGGCAACCTCACTGCCCATCAGCAGACTGAATGTAGACAGGTTCTACAATCATTTTCACATATGTTTTCCTTGATACCTAGTCAAACTGACTGGTGTACCCATGTTGTGGACACTGGTGACAGTCTGCCTGTAAAGAACAAGCTTTACAGACAACCTGACCACGTCAGGGACTGTATAAAGGCTGAGGTACATAAAATGCTGGAATTAGGTGTCATTGAACCCTCAGAGAGCCCCTGGGCTAGCCCAGTGGTTCTGGTCCCCAAACCTCACACCAAAGATGGCAAGAGAGAGATGAGGTTCTGTGTGGATTACAGAGGACTCAATGCTGTCACCAGGACAGATGCACACCCTATTCCAAGGGCAGATGAGCTCATAGACAAACTTGCTTCTGCAAAGTTTTTGAGCACATTTGACTTGACAGCTGGCTATTGGCAAATCAGATTAGCTGAGGAGTCTAAGGCCAAAACAGCATTCTCAACCCCAGGTGGGCATTATCAGTTTGTGGTGATGCCCTTTGGTCTGAAGAATGCACCTGCCACCTTCCAAAGGCTGGTGAACCAAGTCCTTACTGGGTTGGATGACTTTTGCGCAGCATATCTTGATGACATTGCTGTCTTTAGCTCCACCTGGGAGGATCACCTGATCCACCTGAAGAAGGCTCTTGAGGCCCTGCAGAGGGCAGGCCTCACTATCAAGGCTACTAAGTGCCAGATAGGGCAGAGTAAGGTTGTGTATTTGGGCCACCTTGTAGGTGGAGGCCAAGTTCAACCACTGGAGAGTAAGATACAGTCCATCAAGGATTGGTCCCCTCCAACCACCCAGACTCAAGTTCGAGCTTTCTTGGGCTTGACTGGGTACTACAGGAAGTTTGTTAAGAACTATGGGTCCATAGTGACTCCTCTTAATGATCTGACATCCAAGAAGATGCCCAAAAAGGTTCAGTGGACAGTAAGCTGTCAAAAGGCATTTGATGACCTGAAGGAGGCCATGTGCTCTGCACCTATCCTGAAAAGTCCTGACTACTCCAAAGAGTTTATTGTCCAAACAGATGCTTCTGAGTTGGGTGTGGGAGCTGTGCTGTCACAACTTAATGTAGATGGTCAAGACCAACCCATTGCTTTTATTAGCAGAAGGTTGACCCCCAGAGAGAAGAATTGGTCAGCTATTGAGAGGGAGGCCTTTGCTGTGGTGTGGGCCCTGAAGAAGCTGAGGCCATACTTGTTTGGCACTCACTTCAAGATTCAGACCGACCATAAGCCCCTCTTGTGGCTAAATCAGATGAAGGGTGAAAATCCCAAACTGCTTAGGTGGTCCATTTCCCTACAGGGTATGGACTTTACAGTGGAGCACCGGCCAGGTACTGACCATGGGAATGCAGATGGTCTCTCCAGGTACTTCCACTTAGGACATGAAGACGAGACTGGTCAAGGCTAGTTTAATGTCCCAGCGTTTGGGGGGGGGTTGTGTAGGAGAGTAGGGTCTGCTATCCTATGGTCACCCCAAATTTTTGCTTTTTGCTTCACTGGTTTTTGACATATTGAGGCTGTGGGCCTGCCAATCAGACCCCCAGCCTGCTGTTCTCTCTACTAAATTAAAACTATGCACCCTAGGTGCATAACCAATTGGAAGTGGATCACCCTGTCAGCCCCTGTACCAGTGTACACTAGGTACCCAGGGCATTGGTGTACCCAAGGCCTGCCCGGGGCTGAAGCATGTATTATGCCACCCCAGGCTTGGCCTAACAAATCTGACACAACTGGCTGATCACTCAGCTGGGGTAAGTTGGTGTAACCACCTCTTACTTAGGTGTAGGATACCTATACCTAACCTTAAATGGGACACCTGGTAACCTATAAGTCACTCCTATGGCAGGCCTTAACAATCCTGAAGGCAGAGTGCTTGGTTCCATGTGAGATGGTGCTCTGGCATGAGCTGGGCCTGTCTGCAGTGGTCGGAACAACTTCCTTCTACTGTTTCCAGATATCGTCATACCATATACTCTTAAGTGCATTATGAACCTCGCGGTTAAATGCTAACTTTGGTTTGGCTTTATCAAAACATGTCGAGTAAGGTGTCATACGAATTGGAATACTAACCCCTCGCCAATTCTGGCGACGGGGTTAGCATTCCACCCTTCTAGAGGGACACGACATGTACAGTACCTGAAACCCGGGTAAAATCAGACATAGCCTCAGCTCCACAAAATGGATGCTGCCACCACAGACACAAGTCTGCCCTCCTGCTGCTGGGAGTCCTTCCAGCTTGGGAGGTGTGGACAAAGGGTTTCCTGCCAGGGGAGGTGCGTGCACCACCCCAGACAGGATTTTGTGTATTGGTCAGGTAGGGCTTGAAAGAAACCAGACATGCCTGTGGCTCACAAGGAGCCTCGGGGCATATGCCAGTTCAAACCGGTCCTGGGGCACACCAGTCCCGGGCCTGGGGCGAGCTGGACAAAGGATTGGGGGTGTAACCACCCCCCTTCCTGGTCCCACACTTAGGGAGGGACCTAGCAGGTAGTCCGGCCCCTAGAATCCGCTTAAAGGTAGGAGCTGTGTCCTAAGACTTCAGACATCCTGGAATCAACTTAAAACTAAGAAGAAGACGGGAACTTCGACGCTCTGCCGCACAGAGGACTGAAGCCAATCTCCCCTGTGGTCAGGGAGTGACCACCTTGCTAACGCAAGCACCATCCAGCGAATCAACGTCTGCTTTGCCGCCGCCTCCCGCCGGAGCCCGAGCCCAGAGACTGACAAGACCTGGACCTCCAGACCTCTCACCGCCCGATCCACAGTCCCTGCAAAGAGGAGACCCGTGGAGGCACCGAGACACGTGGAGCCAGCCATCTTGAAACGACTACGACAAGCTGACCAGTGCAACAACCGAGGCTCCCTCCAAGTTGTGCTTTGGGTCCTGAGAAGCCCAACCCTCGAGCAGCATCTGCACCAAAGGTGAGCCCTCCAGCATCTCCACGATCTGCGTGGGGCCCTTCTGCATTTTGCCACTCGACGCGCCTAACCGGTTGCTGGCCCGCTGGCTAGTGGCCATCTTGGCGACGAAATCTACGACAAACACCGCTGGTCTGGTTGCTCCAGACTGGCCCTTGCTCCCCTCCAAAGGAGCAGTTCCTCTGACCTTGCTGGTCAGAACTATCAGCTTAAACTCCTTGCCTACAACAATTGCTTTTGCCAAGGCTTGTTTGCTTCGATCAAGTCGTCGACACCGCCGACAGCGAGAGCCTGCGTGGGACAGCTCGTGACTCGACTCCTGGACGTCGTCGACCTTCAGGGACCACGTGGCTGCAGAGTCAAGCTACACCTTTCACCTGTTTGCACCCGACATCGCCTGGTACCCACCTGGTGCCACGCTGGTCACTGGCTAGTGACTGTGAACACTGTCCCCTCTGCTTACAGGTCTTCAACATCTCCGATCCACCCTTGGATCCACTGCATCTCTTCCCGACCGACCGCCTGCAGCACTTTTGTCTACAGGCCCCACGGAACAGATAGAAGAAACCCGACGCACTTCGAGGCCTATGCACCCGCTTCCTGTGGGTGAGGTAAAGCTGGCACTCCTGTGCCCAAGTGTAGTATTACATCTCTAGTGCCTGTGTTCCAAATCTTAAGTTCCTAGGTCATCCGGAAGATTCCTTTTGCAGTAACTTTGTACTTTTTACGCACCCATTGAAACCTATGGGAGCACGCGTGTGACTATTTGCTCTGCACACGCGACCCGTGGACCTCCTGGTCACTAACTGAAGTTAGCTCCTTGTAGGCCCAGCGATTCTAGAGGCCCTAGGCCTTTTCCCTTTCCTGTTCGTGGTTCTTATACCACTATTTTAGTATATGGTTCGAGTGGCCACCAGGGCCTATCCATATAAAGTGCAACTTCTGTGTATTTTGTGATAATCTTGTTTGACGATTTGTGCTCCTGTGCTCATAAAGAGACTAGGGGTTACTTTGAGAAATAAATACATATATATTTTGAATATATATCTGTGTGGTGTCCTTTCATTGGTATAAAAGGGGGTTACTATTGGTAAAACAGCTTGCTTAACACGCATCACGAGTTTAGCCTCAAAGACTGCTTAGCCTACGCTACCACTAGGGCAGCTAGTCCGAAAAGGTTGACTTACAACCACACCATAAGGGTTGCTTGGCATGGTACAAGGTGGTCACTAGAACTAGTGAACAGCATATACCAGGCCAACTTCTCACAGACACCCATGGGAACAGGCGGAGATGGGAAGGCCCACAGGGCACAGAGACCAACCGAACGGGGAGGACCCCCAACGGACAGACGGTGCAAGCACCGCATGATACAAAGACACCCAAAACACTCCCTGTGGAGGGCCCATACCAAGGTGGACAACCCAGACAGGAGCAGCCGGGGGCCCCACAAAACCAGACGAAGGGGAACAGTCACCCAAGGGAGGAGACCCACCACAGAGCCACAGCACATCGGACCGACCCTCGGAGCCCAACAACCGACAACTGGCGACAACCCAGCAGTGGCAACAGAAAAGGCCCCCAGTAGAACCCCAACCCCCAGGACGCGAGGAGAAACACGACCAGGAGGGGAACGCAAGGCCACCAGCCGAGACAGGCATCCAGAGATGCAACCGCCGCGGTCCTGGATAAGAAAAGGCAAGATTCCAAGAGCAGAAGCAGAAGAAAAAGCCCACCTGGAGACCACAGAAGCAGCCCAGAGAAGGACGGGCAGGGGCAGACAGCTGCCCGCTCCCCATCAGACACACCGTAGCCCACAGCCCCGAAATACCCCGGAGGACACATCAACCAGGGACCAACCAGGTGAGACCCTGCACAACACTGGAGAGCAGGCGGGGACAGGAGCAAACAGGGCAGAGGGACTGCAGGCCCAAATACCCGTAAGTGAAGAAGGACGAGGGACCAAATCCGCACACCAACCGAAGCCATGGCCCCGTGGTACACTCCACAATGCCCGCAAAACACCAGGTCATGAACACACACCCCACCGGGCAAAAGGACAGAGTATGTGTGAACACTAGCACAGTGATGTCAACCATACAGCCCATAACAAAGAGCGGGTGACCACCCCACGGAACACCTCTTGGCAATCACAGAATAAGCCATATTGTGAAAAACACCAGAAAGGACCTAAAATCGTGTCAAGCAGTGCACGTTACAGGGACACAACATGGAAAATCGCAAAGAGCACAGTTACCCCGAAGGGTATGCCGGCACTGAATATCAGATGTGTACAGTTACCCACAGGTCCACGTTTAACCACCAGAGAAGAAAGAAAAACCAAGTGGACCTGACGAGATTTGAACCTGCCCAACGGACAGCCAAAAGTGAGAGGGGAGCAGAAGAAAACACACAGAGCCCGGAAGGAAGGGAAATGCAGCGCGGCGCCCCGAGACCACCCCGCACAGGGACCAAGCAACCCATCCCAGGAACGTCCCACAAGAAGGAAGCGAGCACCCAGGCGGCCACACAGCCAGCCAGCCAACAACCAGGCCCTGCCCAGCCGAACAATGAAGAACCGACAGGAGCGCACAGGGAGAAAAAGCCACAGGCAGAAACACACCAACGTTGAGAAGGACAGAAGGGCAGGGCGAAACGAGCCAGAGCCATGTCAATACTCCTAGGGAGCCACCCGAGCCAACAGGCCCTGGAACCCCAAAACCAGGGACAAACAACGAGGATACAAATCCACACTGGAAGCGCAGGGCCCCACCAGGGAGATGAGAACCGGGAGTCTCAGCACCCCCGGGCACCCAACAGCACTGCTGGAAACAAAAACCAGCAAGGGAAAGAAAGAAAGCAGGGGCAGGACACAAAACCTGCACCCACATAGGTATAACACGGAGCAATGAGTAACACTGCCCAAGTCAACCACTGCAGCAGCAGACGCCAATGGAGACGCACCCAGGCGAGCACCAGCAACAGGACAAAAACCCTGGCCAGGCCAAACAAGCCCAGAACCCATGGAAGACAAGCATTGAAAATGCAATAGGTCTCGCCTTTGATTTAGTTAAAGCCATTTGCTTTGCTAATGGTATTGTATAGCAAAGCAAATGGCTTTAAATTAATGAAAGGCGAGACCTATTATGCTTGTTTAAACGATGCCATGGGCTTAAACACGCACGTGTTATAAGCCAAAACAGGCTTGAGGTGTATAACACTGTGTTTGCCCATTCCTTAGTATCTTGGCGCTGCAAATGCATAGCCGATGTTGCCAATGGAGTGTTTATGTGCGTTTGTGTGTAATGGGGGGGGGGGGGGGAAGGGGTTTCCACAGAGTGTGCTCGGATTCTGCAACCTTCAGCTGAAGTCCTGTGACCAGAGTGCCTGTGGGTGGAGGCGGTACCGCTCACATTATTGTGCCATAAAGGGAAGGGGCGACCAATTTCTTGCAAACAGGTATATGGTGCCCATGACAGACCGCCCAGGGAAGGTGAAGTGCGACGATAATCGTTTAACAGACTACAGGCCGACATAATCCTTAAAGGGGGGTAGATAAAGACATAACCCCATAACATACACCAGCCTCCCCTCTTAAAGCGGCCATGCCGCTCCTTTTATTATGGACAGTTTTCGAGAACTGGGTTTTCGTAAAACAAAAGAATGCATTACGGGTGTGGTCGCTGGTTTGCTTTGATGGGTAAATCTCAACAAACAGCTCTGCTTTGTAGCTGAAAAGCCCAGAAACCGCGTTTTTGATAACCTGCAGCGAGGTGGCCACCTTGCCGCATACTTCAAGATTGCATAACTACATTTTAATGGAGTGCTTTATATAAAAACGTCAGATTGTATAGGTGCAGCAGTTTCCGCTTTTGTAGTGCTATAACAAGTGTTAACATCATCACCCACATCCGATGTATGTCGGGCAAGCTCAGTACATCCATGTGTAAACATCTCACCAACAGCTTGAGCAGACATGGCTAATCACTCATCCAGTCCCCTAGAGTTTCTAACAATGGAAAACAGTTTCTTACTCACTCAACTGTGCTACTACCTCTCAGGCCCCGCGCCACTGATGCGTTCGGTGTATAGTGATTAATGTAGTTTCGTCTCAACTCCATGAGAGGATGTTGTCTCCCAGCCAGAGCTGCCGACTCTGGAGCTGGGAAACCAAGGTTCGAGTCTCAGGGTCCACACCACATCCTGTGACTCTGGGCAAATCACTTAATCTCCCCGTGCCTACATACATAAATGTATCCTTGTATGACGTAACTGGTGCTTGCGTTAAGCGCACCAATACCTTCCGGTGGAGTTTGCCTTATATAAAGCTGCATAAAGGAAAAAGAGAGGTGCTATCCCTTACTGCTACCTACCCTTAGAGGAGGTAGGCTACAGATAAACAAAGAGATACAATGACTCTCAGCCGAGGGCGATCTAAGAAGATGGCCCCTACCCTCAAATGAAGAGATGCGTACTACCAGATGGAACAACATTATAGGCTATTAAATCAAACTCAAGAGGTTTCTGTACAGCTCATTCCCGAATTCACAGTATTTGAAGCTGCTCTCATATGTGATGATGAATAAATAGGAGGTTGGAGAAATAAAGCATTTGCCGAGGATCACACAATTTGGTCGACTAAAGAAGCCCAGATTGATACAGATTTTCGAGTTTGCCACTCTACGTTTCAGCTCCTCGATTAGTAGCTCTTTCTGACGTCACAGGTTGATACAGTGTTCTTAATTCTTGGAGGATGAGATTAGATGTCAGTGACTTGCAGAATATACATTTTTTTGGGCAGTTTTACTTAGAGCACACAGAATACCTTATACCTTTTTTTTCCGGCACCGTGAGATTTGCCGAGATTAGAACCCGGTTCCCGGGGTTGCAGGGGCAGCCGCTGATGTCAGGGGTCACATTGCTTTCCATTAAAGCTCGACTTGTCTTATGCTCCGGACCTCGAGCTGCGCCAGAGCCGGGCTTCTGGTTCGAGCTTGACTTCTGCTTTCAGTGGCTCGCCCATCTCTGAAATCCCCGCCTGCTGTGCCTCAAAAGCGCTTGTGCGCTGTGGGCGCTATATAAAACTCTTAAATAAATAAACTGTTTCATGGATGACACGCAAGGCAGACTCCCTGATCGCAGGTGTGAACCACGGAATAGCAGACTCAGATGTTTATCCTTCCCGGGTGGCTAAAATAAACTGGTAAGTAATAGACGGCAAGACAGGTGCGTGTGTTCAAGCTCTGCTGTACACTGTTGTGTGTAGCCTTAGGTCACTGACTTGGCACTAGACAGGACGGACATACTCAACATTTCATCCTTTAACAATTGATAACAGAATACGATCGTGCTGGTATTAATTACCGCTTTGGATTCAATCGCTAGTAGTGAGTGAGTGGTAATGGACAAGACATATCTCTCACCTCTTTATCCTGATAGCGTGCTCAGCCTGGATAGGTCAATGGGTTGTGCACCTACTGCAGAAATCGCCCTGTTGCCTCGAGGCAGTGGTTCTAATCCCAGCTGGACTAACCTCGCCCTTCATCCTTCTGAAGTCGGTGCAGTGGGTAGCACCGTAGTGGGTGTCTGTCACGTACTCCGGAGAGCCAGTGCAGGTTCTGCCGTGTGGTGTGCAAGTGCCCAGGGGGGACCAGTGGAGTTACGCCCCGCCTGCCATGGTTTTCAAAAGCGCCCAGCTACGAGGAGCACACAGCAGCAGCGTGCATTGATCCGGCCGTCACTCATTAACGCCCATTGATCGAGGCGCACAAAAACAACAGATTAATAACAAGCACGGTCCGCTTTCACTTTCGTCCGTTGTGAAAGCTTTCTTGTCTTTATGGGGCCATGTGTTTGAAACACATGGCCCCATAAAGATAAGAAAGCTTTCACGACCCACGGAAGTCAGACAAGCCAGTCCAAATGGGACGGCTCAAAAAGCCAAATGAAAACGTCACGAACAGCTCTTTTCCAATGGCTGGCCACAGTTTAGCATAAACGGTGACGCCAGCCAATGGGAAAGAGGGGCGGGGCTTAAAGCCCTTTACAGAAATTACTTAAAAACATTAAATCCCGCCAGAGAGACTGCGCATGTGTGCAGCCCACGCCAGCAGAGACCTAAAAAAGGACCCCAGGAAAGCGCAATGCCGGGAGCCCGGACGAGAAGGCCGAAGAGCCAACACCGGGGACCCAAAATGAAGCAAACAGTACCAGAAGCTCCCAAGAGAACTCCCATCCAGGCACTAAAGAGGACCGTCCCACATTATTGGATGAGAGCAACGATAACATGAGCTGTCAGGGCAGTACGGCTGGAGCCAGAAGAAAAGTGGCCCAGGCAAGGACAGCATCATTGTGCCAAAAAGTCAACAGAGGCGAACCCCGCAAATACCCCGGAGCATGAAGCAGGGGAGAAACCGCCCAGAAGAGCAACAAGAAGTCCCCACAGGGCCGTGGCAAATCACAGAGCAGCCAAGGAACGGACGACAGAGGGCCGACCAACCGACCCAGCACCAACCGGGAACCTACGCACGCCCCAAAGGGTGGCAAAGGCCCCCAGCACCCGGGAAAGGGCACCCAGAACATAAAGACCACTGGTCTAAGAAGGAAATGTCCGAAGACACACAAGACATGGACCCCACAGGAGAGGCAGCACAAAGCACCAGGAAGACCCAGGCAGCCACCCATCAAGGTGCAAACCAGTCCAGACCCAGCCAACTTCCCAGAGCAGACTACGTCAGATGCACACAGGGCAATAAGGCCATGGGGCCCTGGAATACCAAATACGGGAAGCATGAGGAGACAACCAAATGGCAAGGCGCAGCACCACAAAGGCTGTGGCAGCCAGCCATAGCTCTGCATAGAATGATACCTGAGAGGGTGCCACAGAGAGGAAGCAAAGGCCGCCATCGCCCGAGAAGGGGAAACCAGAACCGAAAGACCACCTGCCCTACTGGCAGACAGGGCGGGAAGGGAGCCACAGGGGCAAGAAAAAGGGACACCCATGGGAACAGGCGGAGATGGGAAGGCCCACAGGGCACAGAGACCAACCGAACGGGGAGGACCCCCAACGGACAGACGGTGCAAGCACCGCATGATACAAAGGCACCCAAAACACTCCCTGTGGAGGGCCCATACCAAGGTGGACAACCCAGACAGGAGCAGCCGGGGGCCCCACAAAACCAGACGAAGGGGAACAGTCACCCAAGGGAGGAGACCCACCACAGAGCCACAGCACATCGGACCGACCCTCGGAGCCCAACAACCGACAACTGGCGACAACCCAGCAGTGGCAACAGAAAAGGCCCCCAGTAGAACCCCAACCCCCAGGACGAGAGGAGAAACACGACCAGGAGGGGAACGCAAGGCCACCAGCCGAGACAGGCATCCAGAGACGCAACCGCCGCGGTCCTGGATAAGAAAAGGCAAGATTCCAAGAGCAGAAGCAGAAGAAAAAGCCCACCTGGAGACCACAGAAGCAGCCCAGAGAAGGACGGGCAGGGGCAGACAGCTGCCCGCTCCCCATCAGACACACCGTAGCCCACAGCCCCGAAATACCCCGGAGGACACATCAACCAGGGACCAACCAGGTGAGACCCTGCACAACACTGGAGAGCAGGCGGGGACAGGAGCAAACAGGGCGGAGGGACTGCAGGCCCAAATACCCGTAAGTGAAGAAGGACGAGGGACCAAATCCGCACACCAACCGAAGCCATGGCCCCGTGGTACACTCCACAATGCCCGCAAAACACCAGGTCATGAACACACACCCCACCGGGCAAAAGGACAGAGTATGTGTGAACACTAGCACAGTGATGTCAACCATACAGCCCATAACAAAGAGCGGGTGACCACCCCACGGAACACCTCTTGGCAATCACAGAATAAGCCATATTGTGAAAAACACCAGAAAGGACCCAAAATCGTGTCAAGCAGTGCACGTTACAGGGACACAACATGGAAAATCGCAAAGAGCACAGTTACCCCGAAGGGTATGCCGGCACTGAATATCAGATGTGTACAGTTACCCACAGGTCCACGTTTAACCACCAGAGAAGAAAGAAAAACCAAGTGGACCTGATGAGATTTGAACCTGTGACAATGAGAATGAAGAGGCTTCACAGTGGAACCAATAGAACACTGTAGGAGAGGAGGGTCTGCTATCCTATGGTCACCCCAAATTTTTTGCTTTTTGCTTCACTGGTTTTTGACATATTGAGGCTGTGGGCCTGCCAATCAGACCCCCAGCCTGCTGTTCTCTCTACTAAATTGACACTGTGCACTCTAGGTGCATAACCCATTGGAACTAGATCACCCTGTGAGCCCCTGTACCAGTGTACACTAGGTACCCAGGGCATTGGTGAGTCTAAGGCCTACCAGGGGCTGAAGCATGTATTATGCCACCCCTGGCCTGGCCTAACAAATTTGACACAACTGGCTGATCACTCAGCTGGGGTAAGTTGGTGTAACCACCTCTTACTTAGGTGTAGTATACCTATACCTAACCTTAAATGGAACACATGTTAACCAATCAGCCACTCCTATAGCAAGCCTTAACAATCCTGAAGGCAGAGTGCTTGGTTTCCATGTGAGATGGTGCTCTGGCATGAGCTGAGCCTGTCTGCAGTGGTCGGAACAACTTCCTTCTACCGTTTCCAGATATCGTCATACCATATACTCTTAAGTGCATTATGAACCTCGCGGTTAAATGCTAACTTTGGTTTGACTTTATCAAAACATGTCGAGTAAGGTGTCATACGAATTGGAATACTAACCCCTCGCCAATTCTGGCGACGGGGTTAGCATTCCACCCTTCTAGAGGGACACGACATGTACAGTACCTGAAACCCGGGTAAAATCAGACATAGCCTCAGCTCCACAAAATGGATGCTGCCACCACAGACACAAGTCTGCCCTCCTGCTGCTGGGAGTCCTTCCAGCTTGGGGGACGTGGACAAAGGGTTTCCTGCCAGGGGAGGTGCCAGCACCAACCCACACAGGATTTTGTGTATTGGTCAGGTAGGGCTTGAATAGAATGAGACATGCCTGAGGCTCACAAGGAGCCTCGGTGCATATGCCAGTTCAAACCGGTCCTGGGGCACACCAGACCCGGGCCTGGGGCGAGCTGGACACAGGATTGGGGGTGTAACCACCCCCCTTCCTGGTCCCACCCATAGGGAGGGACCTAGCAGGTAGTCCGGCCCCTAGAATCCGAATAAAGGTAGGAGCTGTGTCCTAAGACTTCAGACATCCTGGAATCAACTTACTACAAAGAAGAAGACGGGAACTTCGACGCTCTGCTGCACAGAGGACTGAAGAAAATCTCCCCTGTGGTCAGGGAGTGACCACCTTGCTAACGCAAGCACCATCCAGCAACTCGACGTCTGCTTTGCCGCCGCCTCCCACCGGAGCCCGAGCCCCGAGACTGACCAGACCTGGACCTCCAGACCTCTCACAGCCCGATCCACAGTCCCTACAAAGAAGGAACCCGTGGAGGCATCGAGACCCGTGGAGCCACCCATCTGGGAAAGACCACGACAAGCTGCAAGCGCAACAACCGAGGCTCCCTCCAAGTTGTGCTTTGGGTCCTGAGAAGCCCAACATCTGAGCAGCATCTGCACCAAAGGTGAGCCCTCCAGCATCTCCACGATCTGCGTGGGGCCCCTTTGCATTTTGCCACTCACCGCGCCTAACCGGTTGCTGGCCCGTTGGCTAGCGGCCATCTTGGCGACGAACTTTGAAACTTACACCACTGGTCTGGTTGCTCCAGACTGGCCCTTGCTCCCCTCCAAAAGAGCAGCCCCTCTGACCTTGATGGTCAGAGCTACAAGCTTTCTTTATTCTTCACGACAATTGCTTTTGCCAAGGCTTGTTTGCTTCGATCAAGTCGCCGACACCGCCGACAGCGAGAGCCTGCGTGGGACAGCTCGTGAACCGACTCCTGGACGTCGTCGACCTTCAGGGACCACGTGGCTGCAGAGACAAGCTACACCTTTCCTCCTGTTTGCACCCGACATCACCTGGTACCTTCCTGGTTTCCAGCTGGTCACTGGCTAGTGACTGTGAACACTGTCCCCTCTGCTTACAGGTCTTCTACAACTCCGATCTACCCTTGGATCCACCGCATCTCTTCTGGGCTGACCGCCTGCAGCATCTTTGTCATCAGGCTCCATTGAGAAGATAGACGAAACCCGACGCACTTTGAGACCTATGCACCCGCTTCCTGTGGGTGAGGTAAAGCTGGCACTCCGGTGCCCATCTGTAAAGAAACATCTCTAGTGTCTAGGTTTGAAGTCTTTAATTCGTAGTCTACCCAGAAGACCCTTTTTGCAGTAACTTTGTAACTTTTACGCGCCCATTGTAAACCTATGGGAGCCCGCGTGTGACTGTTTGCTCTGCACACGCGACCCGTGGACCTCCTGGTCACTAACGAAAGTTAGCTCCTTGTAGGCCCAGCGATTCTAGAGGCCCTAGGCCTTTTCCCTTTCCTGTTCGTGGTTCTTATACCACTATTTTAGTATATGGTTTGAGTGGCCACCAGGGCCCATCCATATAAAGTGCAACTTCTGTATATTATAACGTTTTCTTGTTTAACGATTTGTGCTCCTGTGCTCATAAAGAGTCTAGGGGATACTTTGAGAAATAAATACATATATATTTTGAATATATATCTGTGTGGTGTCCTTTCATTGGTATAAAAGGGGGTTACATATGGTAAAACAGCTGCTTCACATGCCAAAACGAGTTTAGCCTGAAAGACTGCTTAGCCTACGCTACCACTAGGGCAGCTGGTCCGAAAAGGTTGACTTACAACCACACCATAAGGGTTGCTTGGCATGGTACAAGGTGGTCACTTTAACTAGTGAACATCATATACCAGGCCAACTTCTCACATTGGTGAGCAGCGGTTGGATTTGAGCTTGCTGTGTTTTACCTCTGTAATCTCTTTGTTACCAATTGAAAGATCATACAGGTACCTTTAGGTACATATAAAACAAGATTAGATATACTTAAGTTCTACTGAACTTAGTTGTTGTAGAGCAAAGGGAGTAGCACACCCTGACTACAACTACTAGATAGGTTTAGTAGGTAAACCCAAGTGTAGGTAGTTGCAACACATCCACCCACACTTAAGAGCAATGGCTGGAGCAGAGGGGTCTCAGGTACCCGTCTCTGTTGAGAGTGACCCCCAGAGGGCACCATCCATCTTTGCTACCCTAAGTCAGAATGAGCTCAGGCATTTGGCAACTCTTAGAGGCCTTAAACAGCCCAGGAACCCTACCTCTGCTGAGCTCAGAGAGCTCTTACAAAAAGATGAAGATCAGAAAGAGCTCAAGAGAGCTTCCCAGTTAGCCCCCTTAGGGACAGGAACAGGAGGCCCCCCTTCTGAAGATGCCACTGAGGTACCCCTTCCTAATAGACACCCCTTAGATGATGAGGATCAGCATAGGGATGAGGATGAGAAAGGGGGTGAGTCTGACAGTAGCCATGGTTCAGATGGAAGAAACAGCCCAGTACCAAGTGTTATACTTGGCACAGCTAACTTAAGACTATTGGGGAATGACAATGGGTTCCTCCCATTGGATCTCCCCAGTGGACTTAACCAGGGGACTGGGAGACAGAGGAATCACTCAGGTGAATCCAATACCTCTCATGCCTCTAGAGGCTCTCATGGTCACTCCGGAAGGAGACTGACCAGCCCTCAGAGGAGGGAGCATGAGGCCAGAATGCAAGAAGCCCAGCTGAGGATCAGGAAGCAGGAGCTAGAAGTAGCCCTGATGGAAGAAAAACTGCTCAAGGCTAGGCAACTTAAAGAGAGTGGGTCTATACCCACTGGTGGCAGCATTGTCCCTAAGGACAAAGATAGGGTCTTTGACAATAGGAACCTGTCCAAGGTTGTGCCCCCCTACAAAAGTGGGGATGATATCCACAAATGGATGACTGCTCTTGAGAGAGCCTGCAAAGTGCAGCAGGTTCCTGAGGACCAGTGGGCAGCAATCTTATGGCTCTCCTTTGAAGGTAGAGGCAGAGATAGACTCCTCACTGTTAGAGAAGAGGATGTCAGAAACTACAGAGTCCTGAAGAGTGTCCTGGTTGATGGGTTAGGCTTAACCACTGAACAGTACAGGTTAATGTTCAGAGACACCCAAAAGACACAGACTCAGGACTGGTCTGAATATATTGAATGTGCCACTAAGGCTTTGGAGGGTTGGTTGCTGGGAAGTAAGGTATCTGATTATACAGGATTGTACAATTTGATGATGAGAGAACAGATTTTAAATAACTGTCAAAACCAGCAAATGCATCAACACTTGGTTGACTCTGATCTGACCTCTCCCCAAGAATTGGGAAAGAAGGCAGAAAAATGGGTCAGAACCAGGGTTAAGCAAAAGAACCAGAACCAGGGCCAAGGGGGTGATCAGAAGAAAACAGACCAAAAGGGTGGAGATCAGAAACCTAAAGACCAGAAGTCTTCAACAGGGCCCCAAACTAGTACTAACGAGGGTGGGTCCCAGCCTAAAGGAAAGAAGAAAGAAGGTCCAAAGAAACCCTGGTGCAAATCTTGCAAGAATGCAACTCACTGGACTAGTGATTGTAAGAAGGGTGGAGCCCCCAACACTGTTGCCCCTAAGGCACCTGCTCCCAGTAGTACTGTTAGCAGTGTTGGTCCCCAGACAAAGGGTGTAGTGGGAATCACTATGGGAACTGAAGGAGATTCTGACTTAGACAGAACCCTGACACAGGCAGTCTTGATCTGTGATGGGGACATGGATTTGTCCCTGACTGTGAGCCCCAGTAACCTGGGCAAGTACAGACAGACTCCTTTAATAAATGAAAAAGTGGCTCAAGCCTACAGGGACACATGTGCCAGTGTCACTATGGTGACACCAGGCTTTGTGGACCCTGGACAGTACATACCAGGTGAGAATTACCTGGTGACCAATGCCAGCAATGCCACTACTTTACATAGTGTGGCAGTTGTTAACTTCTCATGGGGAGGGGTAACTGGCCTCAAAAGGGTTGTGGTTAGTGCAGACCTCCCAGTAGAATGTTTGTTGGGCAATGACCTAGAGAGTTCTCTATGGTCTGAAGTGGAGTACAGGACACATGCAGAGATGTTAGGTATATCACCACATGTCCTCGCTGTGACCAGGTCACAGGCCAAAAAGTGCCTTACTGAACCACAGGTCTTGGATCCTGGAACAATGGACCAAGCACCTACCAAGAAGAAGAACAGGAGGGTTAAGGCTGTGCCTTCCCCCCTGCCTCAGAGTGATGATCAGCCTTCCCAGGAAGCTGATCTAGAGAACCCTGAAGGAACTGTCCCTGAAGAGCTGGAACCTGATCAGGTTGAGTTTCTGGGGACAGGGGGACCTTCAAGGGCAGATCTGAGGCAGGCACAATTAGACTGCCCCTCTCTTGAACCCCTCAGACAGCTGGCTGCTGCTGAGGCTGCTGGGAATGCTCAAGGTACCCATAAAGTGTATTGGGATGAAGGGCTCCTTTATTCAGAGGCTAGAGACCCAAAACCTGGTGCAACCAGGAGGTTGGTTATACCTCTGCAATTTAGGGGCTTCCTTCTTACCTTGGCCCATGATATTCCTCTAGCAGGACACTTAGGCCAGAACAAGACTTGGGACAGGCTTGTCCCTCACTTTCACTGGCCTCACATGAATGAAGATACCAAGGAGTTTTGTCGCTCCTGTGTGACCTGCCAAGCCAGTGGCAAATCAGGTGGCACATCAAAGGCCCCCCTAATACCACTACCTGTGGTGGGGGTCCCCTTTGAAAGAATGGGAATAGATATAGTGGGTCCCATGGATCCTCCCACTGCATCTGGGCACAGATTTATACTGGTGGTAGTGGATCATGCCACCAGGTATCCAGAGGCAATTCCCCTTAGGACCACTACAGCTCCTGTTGTGGCCAGGGCCCTACTGGGAGTATTCTCCAGAGTGGGGTTTCCTAAGGAGGTCCTTTCTGACAGAGGTACCAACTTTATGTCAGGATATTTGACAGCTATGTGGAAGGAATGTGGTGTCAACTACAAGTTCACCACCCCTTATCACCCACAATGCAATGGGCTTGTTGAGAGGTTCAACAAGACCCTAAAGGGTATGATCAAAGGATTACCTGAAAAGCTCAGGCGAAGATGGGACATCCTTCTACCCTGCCTTCTGTTTGCTTACAGAGAGGTCCCACAAAAAGGAGTTGGTTACAGCCCCTTTGAATTGTTGTTTGGGTACCCTGTAAGAGGCCCACTGTGTTTGGTGAAGGAAGGATGGGAGTTACCTCTCAAAAAGCCTAAGCAAGACATAGTGGACTATGTACTTGGTCTCCGCTCCAGGATGGCTGAGTATATGGAGAAGGCATCCAAAAACCTTGAGGCAAGCCAGGCCTTACAGAAAGCTTGGCATGACCAAAAGGCTGTCTTGGTTGAGTTTCAGCCAGGACGGAAGGTATGGGTGTTGGAGCCAGTGGCCCCAGCAGCACTCCAAGACAAATGGTCTGGACCCCATACAATCCTGGAAAAGAAGGGAGAGGTTACCTACTTGGTAGACCTAGGCACTCCCAGGAGTCCCTACAGGATACTCCATGTTAACAGGTTAAAAGCATATGTTGACAGGGCAGACATGGGCTTGCTCATGGCTACAGATGAGGGACAGGAGAAAGAGAGTGACCCTCTCCCAGACCTGTTGTCTCAGAACCCTGAAGATGGTTCGGTTGAAGGAGTGACCCTTGGTGGCAACCTCACTGAGCATCAGCAGATTGAATGTAGACAGGTTCTACAAACATATCAGCATATGTTTTCATTGATACCTAGTCAAACTGACTGGTGTACCCATGTGGTGGACACTGGTGACAGTCTGCCTGTAAAGAACAAGCTTTACAGACAACCTGACCATGTCAGGGACTGTATAAAGGCTGAGGTACACAAAATGCTGGAACTGGGTGTCATTGAGCCCTCAGAGAGCCCCTGGGCTAGCCCAGTGGTTCTGGTCCCCAAACCTCACACCAAAGATGGCAAGAGAGAGATGAGGTTCTGTGTGGATTACAGAGGACTCAATGCTGTCACTAGGACAGATGCACATCCTATTCCAAGGGCAGATGAGCTCATAGATAAACTGGCTTCTGCTAAGTTTTTGAGCACATTTGATTTGACAGCTGGCTATTGGCAAATCAGATTAGCTGAGGAGTCTAAGGCCAAAACAGCATTCTCAACCCCGGGTGGGCACTACCAATTTGTGGTGATGCCCTTTGGTCTGAAGAATGCACCTGCCACCTTCCAAAGGTTGGTGAATCAAGTCCTTACTGGGTTGGATGACTTCTGTGCAGCATATCTTGATGACATTGCTGTCTTTAGCTCCACCTGGGAGGATCACCTGATCCACCTGAAGAAGGCTCTTGAGGCTCTGCAAAAGGCAGGCCTCACTATCAAGGCTACTAAGTGCCAGATAGGGCAGAGTAAGGTTGTGTATTTGGGCCACCTTGTAGGTGGAGGCCAAGTTCAACCACTGGAGAGTAAGATACAGTCCATCAAAGACTGGTCCCCTCCAACCACCCAGACTCAAGTTCGAGCTTTCTTGGGCTTGACTGGGTACTACAGGAAGTTTGTTAAGAACTATGGGTCCATTGTGACTCCTCTTAATGATCTGACATCCTAGAAGATGCCCAAAAAGGTTCAGTGGACAGTAAGCTGTCAAAAGGCATTTAATGACCTGAAGGAGGCCATGTGCTCTGCACCTATCCTGAAAAGTCCTGACTACTCCAAAGAGTTTATTGTCCAAACAGATGCATCTGAGTTGGGTGTGGGAGCTGTGCTGTCACAACTTAATGTAGATGGTCAAGACCAACCCATTGCTTTTATTAGCAGAAGGTTGACCCCCAGAGAGAAGAATTGGTCAGCTATTGAGAGGGAGGCCTTTGCTGTGGTGTGGGCTCTGAAGAAGCTGAGGCCATACTTGTTTGGCACTCACTTCAAGATTCAGACTGACCATAAGCCCCTCTTGTGGCTAAATCAGATGAAGGGTGAAAACCCCAAACTGCTTAGGTGGTCCATTTCCCTACAGGGGATGGACTTTACAGTGGAACACCGGCCAGGTACTGACCATGAGAATGCAGATGGTCTCTCCAGGTACTTCCACTTAGGACATGAAGACGAGACTGGTCAAGGCTAGTTTAATGTCCCTGCATTTGGGGGGGGGGTTGTGTAGGAGAGTAGGGTCTGCTATCCTATGGTCACCCCAAATTTTTTGCTTTTTGCTTCACTGGTTTTTGACATATTGAGGCTGTGGGCCTGCCAATCAGACCCCCAGCCTGCTGTTCTCTCTACTAAATTGACACTGTGCACTCTAGGTGCATAACCCATTGAAACTAGATCACCCTGTGAGCCCCTGTACCAGTGTACACTAGGTACCCAGGGCATTGGTGAGTCTAAGGCCTACCAGGGGCTGAAGCATGTATTATGCCACCCCTGGCCTGGCCTAACAAATTTGACACAACTGGCTGATCACTCAGCTGGGGTAAGTTGGTGTAACCACCTCTTACTTAGGTGTAGTATACCTATACCTAACCTTAAATGGAACACATGTTAACCTATCAGCCACTCCTATAGCAGGCCTTAACAATCCTGAAGGCAGAGTGCTTGGTTTCCATGTGAGATGGTGCTCTGGCATGAGCTGAGCTTGTCTGCAGTGGTCGGAACAACTTCCTTCTACCGTTTCCAGATATCGTCATACCATATACTCTTAAGTGCATTATGAACCTCGCGGTTAAATGCTAACTTTGGTTTGACTTTATCAAAACATGTCGAGTAAGGTGTCATACGAATTGGAATACTAACCCCTCGCCAATTCTGGCGACGGGGTTAGCATTCCACCCTTCTAGAGGGACACGACATGTACAGTACCTGAAACCCGAGTAAAATCAGACATAGCCTCAGCTCCACAAAATGGATGCTGCCACCACAGACACAAGTCTGCCCTCCTGCTGCTGGGAGTCCTTCCAGCTTGGGGGACGTGGACAAAGGGTTTCCTGCCAGGGGAGGTGCCAGCACCAACCCACACAGGATTTTGTGTATTGGTCAGGTAGGGCTTGAATAGAATGAGACATGCCTGAGGCTCACAAGGAGCCTCGGTGCATATGCCAGTTCAAACCGGTCCTGGGGCACACCAGTCCCGGGCCTGGGGCGAGCTGGACACAGGATTGGGGGTGTAACCACCCCCCTTCCTGGTCCCACCCATAGGGAGGGACCTAGCAGGTAGTCCGGCCCCTAGAATCCGAATAAAGGTAGGAGCTGTGTCCTAAGACTTCAGACATCCTGGAATCAACTTACTACAAAGAAGAAGACGGGAACTTCGACGCTCTGCTGCACAGAGGACTGAAGAAAATCTCCCCTGTGGTCAGGGAGTGACTACCTTGCTAACGCAAGCACCATCCAGCAACTCGACGTCTGCTTTGCCGCCGCCTCCCGCCGGAGCCCGAGCCCAGAGACTGACCAGACCTGGACCTCCAGACCTCTCACAGCCCGATCCACAGTCCCTACAAAGAAGGAACCCGTGGAGGCATCGAGACCCGTGGAGCCACCCATCTGGGAAAGACCACGACAAGCTGCAAGCGCAACAACCGAGGCTCCCTCCAAGTTGTGCTTTGGGTCCTGAGAAGCCCAACATCTGAGCAGAATCTGCACTAAAGGTGAGCCCTCCAGCATCTCCACGATCTGCGTGGGGCCCCTCTGCATTTTGCCACTCACAGCGCCTAACCGGTTGCTGGTCCGTTGGCTAGCGGCCATCTTGGCGACGAACTTTGAAACTTACACCGCTGGTCTGGTTGCTCCAGACTGGCCCTTGCTCCCCTCCAAAGGAGCAGCCCCTCTGACCTTGCTGGTCAGAGCTACAAGCTTTCTTTATTCTTCACGACAATTGCTTTTGCCAAGGCTTGTTTGTTTCGATCAAGTCGCCGACACCGCCGACAGCGAGAGCCTGCGTGGGACAGCTCGTGAACCGACTCCTGGACGTCGTCGACCTTCAGGGACCACGTGGCTGCAGAGACAAGCTACACCTTTCCTCCTGTTTGCACCCGACATCACCTGGTACCTTCCTGGTTTCCAGCTGGTCACTGGCTAGTGACTGTGAACACTGTCCCCTCTGCTTACAGGTCTTCTACAACTCCGATCCACCCTTGGATCCACCGCATCTCTTCTGGGCTGACCGCCTGCAGCATCTTTGTCATCAGGCTCCATTGAGAAGATAGACGAAACCCGACGCACTTTGAGACCTATGCACCCGCTTCCTGTGGGTGAGGTAAAGCTGGCACTCCGGTGCCCATCTGTAAAGAAACATCTCTAGTGTCTAGGTTTGAAGTCTTTAATTCGTAGTCTACCCAGAAGACCCTTTTTGCAGTAACTTTGTAACTTTTACGCGCCCATTGTAAACCTATGGGAGCCCGCGTGTGACTGTTTGCTCTGCACACGCAACCCGTGGACCTCCTGGTCACTAACGAAAGTTAGCTCCTTGTAGGCCCAGCGATTCTAGAGGCCCTAGGCCTTTTCCCTTTCCTGTTCGTGGTTCTTATACCACTATTTTAGTATATGGTTTGAGTGGCCACCAGGGCCCATCCATATAAAGTGCAACTTCGGTATATTATAACGTTTTCTTGTTTAACGATTTGTGCTCCTGTGCTCATAAAGAGTCTAGGGGATACTTTGAGAAATAAATACATATATATTTTGAATATATATCTGTGTGGTGTCCTTTCATTGGTATAAAAGGGGGTTACATATGGTAAAACAGCTGCTTCACATGCCAAAACGAGTTTAGCCTGAAAGACTGCTTAGCCTACGCTACCACTAGGGCAGCTGGTCCGAAAAGGTTGACTTACAACCACACCATAAGGGTTGCTTGGCATGGTACAAGGTGTTCACTTTAACTAGTGAACATCATATACGAGGCCAACTTCTCACAAACACAAAGCCACCAGACCAAGCAAATCTGTACTACAACACAAGCCCTGTAAAGAGCCAGTTAGTCGTCGCGGGGAGAGTAGGAGATTCGGCCAGAACCACCGGAAGATGAGCGCTGTCGCTGAGACCTGAATCCAGGACCCCATTTTCAAGGCTGTGCTCCCCCCTATCAACCCATAAAAGCCGGGAGGGAAACCTAGACCTGCCACAGGCTACCGAGACCCCTCAGGCAACGTAAATAAGCACAAACATACCACGGGTGTTGAAGAAGATAGTACAAAAAAATAAGGAGCCCCACAGCAGCCCGAGCCGGCCGCCAGTCCCACGGGACAGGAACAGGCTAGACCACCTCCAACCACAGACGGAATGACCCACAGACCTGGACCCTGCAAAAATGGAGGAGAAAGAAGTTGCCCAAGAAAATGCTGAACACCCGCATCTGAGGGAAACAGCCCTGAGTGAAGCCAGAGGGGTCCGGCCCCACCCCTCGGAGCCCCGGCCGAGGCGAGGAGCTGAATGCAAACAGCCCGGCCCCACCCGGCAGAGGCCGGGAAAGAAACGTGGGAAGAAGCAGAAACCTGCCGCGTAGCCGACCCCCGCCAAACTCCCGTAGGACATGACAGAACGCCATGATTGGACCCAGGCAGCGCCGAGGACTGCACCCGCCCCGGACGGCAGAAGGTGAGCCCGCGCTACAAGCAGCAGTCGCCCGCGCCATATGGCAGCCCAACGGGGCTGACAGCGCTGGCCGCACGAAGGCCGGGCCCGCAGAGACAGGAACATAGGGGCGCGGAAATGGTCCGCTGCCCGCTTGATGCAGAGCCGGCACCCCCCTCCCCCAACGACAGGGCTGGGGTACTCGGGGAACCCACCCTGCGCAAGAAGTAAAGACTCTCCAGTGAGGCCGTCTTTACACTGAGGCAAAGGATCACGGAAAGTGAAACGGAGTCATGGAAAACCACACAGCATGCTCCAGGGGAGAGATAACACATCAAGGCACAGTGCAGGTACCGCTGTATAAGCATCGTGGATTAACCGAACGTGCCACAGGAGCTCAACGCACCTACTGGGAATAATGAATTAACCATGTCACAGACAAAACTGAAGGACACCACAACCAATGCTAAAGAGCACCGGCGGGAGCGAGGGCTGAGACAGAGGCCAACAACTTATGACCGTGTCAGTGCAGGGCGTGGGGTCAGAAGAGATCAGATACAGCAGAGCCCCGGACCACCCCGCCCACCCACCCTATTGACCCCTGGCCCGCTAAGGCAGAGCCTAACTGGTCCCAAAAGAGACCAGGGGAAGGAAGGGGGGGGGGGGTCCAAAAGCCCCAGAGTCCGCTAGCGCAGGACCACCAACCAAGGGCCCATTCTCCCGCTACAGCAGGAACCACTTACCTGAAGACGCATCTGGAGAGTAATCGTGCGCAGAACTAAAAAAAAAACAGGCTGGTGGGTTGGGCCGGCCCGCCTCTTATAGAGGTCAAGGGTGTAATGGGTCCACCATATTGGGAAGGGACGGGAGGCTGACTTTTTTTGCTTTGGAGGGTTATGGTGTGGAGCTGAAGCTCACTTTGTTAGTCATGTGGCGAGGAAGACTACCGAGGAGGTAATTAGTTCTGAAAGTGTCTTTGTAAGAGAAGAGATTTGAGGTCAATTTGAAGGCCTGATCCTCCTCCTGCCCCCCCTCCCTCTGCTCCCCCGTCCTGCTCTCCCTCCTCAGTCCCTCTGCTCTCTGCTACCCCGTCCTGCTCTCCCTCCTCCATCCCTCTGCTCTCCCGTCCTGCTCTCCCTCCTCTGTCCCTCTGCTACCCCGTCCTGCTCTCCCTCCTCCGTCCCTCTGCTCTCTGCTCCCCCGTCCTGCTCTCCCTCCTTTGTCCCTCTGCTCCCCCGTCATTCTCTCCCTCCTCTGTCCCTCTGCTCCCCCGTCATTCTCTCCCTCCTCTGTCTCTCTGCTCCCTCCCCCCTGTCCTTCTCTCCCTCCTCTTGTCCCTCTGCTCTCTGCTCCCCTGTCATTCTCTCCCTCCTCCTGTCCCTCTGCTCCCCCGTCCTTCTCTCCCTTCTCTCCCGTTGCTTCCCCCGCCTTCTCCCTCCCCCTTCCTTCTCTCCCTCCTCCGTCCCTCTGCTCCCTCCCCCGCGTCCTTCTCTCCTTCCTCCTGTCCCTCTGCTCTCCCGTCCTTCTCTCCCTCCTCCGTCCCTCTGCTCCCTCCCCCGCGTCCTTCTCTCCCTCCTCCTGCCTCTCTGCTCCCCCCTCCTCTCCCTTTGCTCCCCGGTCCTTCCCTCCCTCCTCCATCCCTTTGCTCCCCCGTCCTTCTCTCCCTCCTCCGTCCCTCTGCTCCCCCCTCCTCTCCCTCTGCTCCCCCCTCTGCTCCCTCCCCCGCGTCATTCTCTCCCTCCCCATGCGTCATTCTCTCCCTCCCCTGCTTCCTTCTCTCCCTCCTCCGTCCCTCTGTTCCCTCCCCCCGCATCATTCTCTCCTTCCTCCTGCCCCTCTTCTCCCCCTCCTTCTCTGCCTCCTCCATCTCTTTGCTTCCCCGTCCTCCTCTCCCTCTTCCGTCCCTCTGCTCCCCCTCCTCTCCCTCTGCTCCCCCCTCCTCTCCCTCTGCTCCCCTCTCCTCTCCCTCTGCTCCCCTCTCCTCTCCTCTCCCTCTGCTCCCCCCTCTCCATCTGCTCCCCGTCCTTCTCTCTCTCCTCCTCTCCCTCTGCTCCCCCTCCTCTCCCTCTGCTCCCCCTCCTCTCCCTCTGCTACCCCTCCTGTCCCTCTGCTCCTCCTCCTCTCCCTCTGCTCCCCCCGTCCTTCTCTCCCTCCTCCGTCCCTCTGCTCCCCCTCTGCTTCCCCTCGTCTCCCTCTGCTTCCCCCTCCTCTCCCTCTGCTTTCCCCTCCTCTCCCCCCTTCTCTCCCTCAGCTCCCCCTTCTCTCCCTCAGCTCCCCCCTTCTCTCTCTGCTCCCCCCTTCTTCTCTCCCTCCTCCGTCCCGCTGCTCCCCCTCCTCTCCCTGCTCCCCCGTCCCTCTGCTCCCCCGTCCCTCTGCTCCCCCGTCCTTCTCTCCCTCCTCCGTCACTTTGCTCCCCCGTCCTTCTCTCCCTCCTCCGTCCCTCTGCTCCCCCCTCTCCCTCTGCTACCCCGTCCTTCTCTCCCTCCTCCTGCCCCTCTGCTCTCCCCTCCTCTGCACTCTGCTCCCCCCCTTTTATTTATTTATTTAGAGCATTTTTATAAAGTGCGGAAAGGTGTCAGAGCGCTTTACAATAGAGCTAGTTACGTTACAAGAGAAAAGTGGTACAGAATATAACATTACACAGACTAAAAATGAAGGGTACACAAACACAAAATCTAACACAGCACACAGGGGTGGGATGTACAGGAAAAAATACAAATTTACAACGAAGAGCAAACTACCAAGAGGGGCCGGAGTATGAAAGTATTCGTTCTGAAAGTGTCTTTGGAAGAGAAGAGTTTTGAGTTCAGCTTTGAAGATCCGGGTAGAGGAGGTGGCACGGAGCAATGGGGGAAGTGAGTTCCATATTCTCACCGCATTGCCTGAGAAGGATTGCGCCATCGACCTTTCCCTTTTGAAGATGGGGGGCTCAAGCAGAAGCTTTTCCGCATTACGAGAGGGTCGAGAGCTTGAAGATGGGGGGCTCAAGCAAAAGCTTTTCCGCATTACGAGAGGGTCGAGAGCCTCCGGACAATTTCAATTTGTTTGCTAGGTAACGAGGGGAGGACGTGTGCAAGGCTTTGTGTGTGATGCAGGCAGTTTTGTAAATAGATCTTGCCTCAATCGGAAGCCATCGAAGAGAGGACAGGATAGGAGTGATGTGGTCGCTTCGTTTAGACCCTGAAAAGAAGCGAGCTACTGAATGGAGGATGGATTTGAGAGGGGAGAGGTGGGATTTAGGTAGGCCCGTCAAAAGAGAATTGCAATAATCCAGTCTTTAGAGAACCAGCGATTGTACCAAGGTTTTTAAGTCTTTCTCCGGGAAGAACCGACAAATCCCCTAAAGAAGGCACAACTGGTACCATGCGTTCTTGGCAATAGAGTTGATGTGGGAGATTAAGTTGAGTCTTTTGTCAAGAATAACACCTAGAGATTTAGCGCTGTCGACAATGATGGTTTTGTCGTTGAGCAGGTTCAGCTGCGATTGAACAGGAGGAGGTGAGAGAGAGGTCGAAAGGAGGAGGAATTCAGTTTTGGTGGGATTTAGAATGAGTTGGTGAGCTAACATCCAGTTGTGGATGGAGTTGAGAGTAGAGTCGAGTAAAGAGATCGTGTGCGGAAGACACCTTGAGGTAGATTTGAGTGTCATCCACATAAGTACAATCTGACTTGGTGGAAACCATGTGAACTATAAACTCTAGAATTCAATAACTATTGTGTTGCATTTTTTTCCAAGGACCGGAGCAGTAAGACTCAAACCTATTGATCCTTCGGCCACCTCACCACTATTTAGAATCATCAAGCTTTTTTGTCACACAGATAAACCCTCAGTGTGGGGTGCAAGCAGACACCTGAACATGGCTTATCACTCCACAACAAGCAGGACAGACAGGAAACAACTTGGGTAACAACCAATGGTAAGAGGTTCTGATCTGCTAGTCAAAGACTACCGTATCTGCCCTTTTTTAGGTCTCGCCTGAGCCAGCGCTTTAGCGCTGCTCTGGCGAGAGCTATTGAAAACGGGGATTTGGAAGTGCAAACGAGTGCTTTCCAGGCCCCCAACTACAGTGTATGTGCGCCGGGCGCGCGCACCATTTGGCAGCCTGCGTGTACATTTCGCGGGCGCTTTGATGTTCTCAGTGAGCCGCGCGACCACTGAGGATATCAAAGCGGCCGCGAATGTGCACACCATTTGCCACCCCCTTCCTGCTTGTTATTGTCTAGCTAGGTGTTACAGCGCTGCCTCGTGTAACCACGACATTTCCACTAGATTTGTTGAGATTTTCTGTGTTGGGTGTAGAATTTACAACACCCTCTTCTCTAGTAGGCAGTTCGAGTTAATAGTACCATGATATTGTGCTCGACAGCGTTGTTCTTTGTTTCGAGACACATTTACAAATGAGCTTTTTCATAAACTCCCAATCGAGTATGATTCTTTTTAAAATAGTTTGTTGTTGGGCTATTATTGTCAGCAAAACTGTACATGTACTACATTGGGACTATCATCCCATGCTTTACAGCTTGCCCTGGCTGAAGCGGGATGCACTGGTCTTGCCATTTCTTGGTTCGGTGATACTGTACATGGCGAGAATTCACGTTAACTGGTTACGTTAGTTTTCTCGCGGATCATGTAGAGAAGTGTTGCTGCGTGTGTGTGCTGATTTGGTGATCATTTGCCTTTTCTACTTAATGTACAGTCTGCTTGCCTCCCTCTGATTGCCTATCTATATCCACCCGTCACAGCTCTCCCTATTGGCTGGTGGTATCATACAGACCAGTTATGCAGAAGATATTTGATCGCGATCACTTTCACTTTCACTTTCGCGGCCGCACGGCCGCTTGTTCCTGATAAGGCAAGCACACTTAAATGTACGTGAGGGCGTGGAGTAAGCAGCGATGGTGCAGGCTTCCATGCTTACCACGCTTTTCGAGGTCAAACAGACAAATCTTCAGGCCCTGGGGTACATCTGCTGATATAAGCGTGGAGTTAGGAAAATTATTTCAGAAGCCTTCCTTTTAAAACAAAAAAACGGCCAGGTGCTTTTTTTTGCGCTTACTTTTATTGGGAGGGCTCTAGTCTGCAGATCGCCTTGGCCTAAAGCTGCTCTCACGCTCTGTCAGTTGCGTGGTGAAAACACGCCGTCCAACCAGAGACAGCCGGGCATGTCTGCAGAGAAGGTCTTCAAATGAATGAACTTCTCTTCTGAGATGTTGATGTCAAAAGGAAGGTTTGATACAGCGCAGTGTGAGGGTTTCTCTTTGAAACAAAATTGAATTCAGTTGTACATCAAAGTAAGATCAGCAGACAAAAACAGTAACACAGTGACATAATTGCAAAACAATTCAAATGTCAGTACCGGTAATATAAAACCAAGACTTTGCCTCGCTGTGTGCTTAGCCGTTCACACAGCAACAAATGAAGGGCTAGCCTAGCACCTCACCTAGTGATACCCTTCTGTAACTGATCAGATCATAATGACTATTCTTTCTTTGTTGTAAATACATAACTTTCTCATATCCAGACCGTATGGGGAACCAGGTTCGAGTCTCAGTGTGGGCTCAACATCCTGTGATTCTGAGCAAATCACTTGATCTCCCCGTAATTGATTGTGTCCTTAACTGGTGCACATGAAAGACAGCTAGTGTTGATGATTAAGTGCAATGCCGAGCACCGGAAACCACCCTCAAATTAAGCACTGATTCACATAACCATTCCATCTATTTTCCCATTCTGAAAACACTTACATTTGCTACTGTCAGTAGCAGGAGTAAGTTCAATTCCAGGCTGAAAATGGTAAACGAACATCATCATATTTCATGAGGGAATAAGAAACTAACATGTCATAATGCATGTGTGCCACAATGATTCATAAATTAAGTTCACCAACTAGATGAAAATTATTTCTGGGGTACTTTGGGAATCCTGTATCAGAAAATTGTTCGAGTTACACAGACACAATCTGCGGGAGCAAAATCAGACTGTTTTACCAAGCTCTTTGTATATAAGGCTTCAGAGAGCATTCATGTCGGCCGACATTTGTCAGCTGAGATCCTCTGTGGAATGCCCGGTGCACTGAAGCGGGCAGGTGAATGCACGATGTGTGGAAAAGTAAGTTCTATTATTATTAATATAATAATAATAATATATTTTTAGAAAGCTTTCAAGGTAAAGTATAATGTTCTGGCCACATTCTGCATTTTATGTTCAATTACTACAGATGTAAACTAAATGCTGTGCTTACGTATGTGCATCTTTTGCTTCGCTCAGCCCTACTGCCGTGCGTCTCATGCTGCCTATGAGAGGTGACACTCGCATTTACGTGAGTTTAAGTTATTGGCATTGTAAATAACAATGCCTTTTTTTTTTTTTTAAACGGAAACAAAAATAAAAGGCATTGTCATTTGCAATGTCAATAGCTCAAACTCACGTAAATGCGAGACCTATTGCATTGCAAATGCTTGTTTTACCCTGTAATGGAATAGCGATAGTGGTGCATTTCCATCTAACCATTCACAAACCTGGAACATTAGTTGAACTGCCACCTCAAATTCCAGAACCCCTTCCTATCCCCTATAACAAGTGCTACGATTCTTCCCTCAAACACCCCCTCCCCACAAAGCACTCGAATGCCACTCAGTCCTGAAGAGGACATGATTGTAGCTCAGCCTCCAGTGCAGAGTCTTGCATCACACTTGGGAGATGTTAGCTCCAGGTTGGGTCATAACCTGCCCAGTCACGACGAGGTGCCAGGAAGACCCGGCGGCCACGAAAGAGGAAGCCGACGATGCCGCGGTAGCCGGCCCTCGGCACGCCAGACTTGAGGTCATCCATGACACCAAGGGCCTTGGCAAAAGCCTTGAAGGTATCACGATTAGAGTACTGCACCCGGACTGCCCCCAGCTCCTTGCGTTGGTTTCCAAGCAGCACTTCCACGCGAACCTCGGGGGCATCATATACCTCTGCCAGGAAGGTCCATTCAAAGTTCTCCTTCTTGAGGTAGGAAAGGTCTTGTTCTTTGAAAGGCACGTAGTAGTCATTCAGCTTTATGAACTTCAGATACTGGTCAAAGAACTGACCATGGCTGACCCCTTTGCGCCCAAAGGTCATGGTACGGGAAACCTCTGGACGGATGCAGGCCCGCTCCTTTCGCTGGTCTGGGTGGCGCATCCAGTCATCCCAGAAAGCCTTGGGCCATTTTGGCTCCAACTCTTCCCAGAGGTCAGCTAGCAGCAGCCAGCCGAGGCCTGGGAAGAAGTCTGTGCGGTAAAGAGCCTCTGGGTGCTTGCTGTCCACCATCTGCTCTTTCCCATTGTCATTCCAGGCGGACACACACCAGAGGCTGCTGTCATCACGCAACAGCGGGAAGGTGGCTGAGAAATACTCAAAGAAGTCTGGCGCTACCTCCAGGTCATCCTCCACTACAATAGCTGCCCGGTAACTGAAGGTGCGGAAGACCTGACTGAGTGCCCAGCGATAGTGTCTGGCAATCTTGTAATAGCCTTGAAATTTGCGGTGGTCGGACGGGACGTGGAGGTCTGCCAGGTCAGGCTGCTTTATGTGTGTGACAGAATCACCATAGCCTGCGATAACCCCTGCCGTCTCCTCATGGCCACAGTCCTGGCTGACAATGATAGGGAATAGTTCCTTGGAGGGCCGGTGCTGGATCAGCTTATCCAGGCAGCGCCGAACTGTGCTCCGGTCACAAGCAATGACCAGCACTGGAGTGACAGCGTTTTCAGGCCTCTGTGGTATCTTGGTAGGGCCTGGGACTGCGCCTTTGTTGGCCGCCTGAGGCAGCGCGGCAGCTGGTGCCCTGGCAGTGCCAGGTGTTTCACGCTGTGGTATCTTGGCGTCTTCGTTGGCAGCTGGTGCCCTGGCAGTGCCAGGTGTTTCACGCTGTGGTATCTTGGCGCCTTCGTTGGCAGCGGGTGCCCTGGCAGTGCCAGGTGTTTCACGCTGTGGTATCTTGGCGCCTTCGTTGGCAGCGGGTGCCCTGGCAGGTCCAGGTGTTTCACGCTGTGGTATCTTGGCGTCTTCGTTGGCAGCGGGTGCCCTGGCAGTGCCAGGTGTTTCACGCTGTGGTATCTTGGCGTCTTCGTTGGCAGCTGGTGCCCTGGCAGTGCCAGGTGTTTCACGCTGTGGTATCTTGGCGCCTTCGTTGACAGCGGGTGCCCTGGCAGTGCCAGGTGTTTCACGCTGCTGGCTCCACACAGCACTGTGATCATGGATTTGCTGCAGCAGGCTCTTCTGGCGTGCCAGCTCGGTCTCAGCGTCCTCGGCCAATCTCATCAGCTCGTTGGTTAGGGCACCATGTTCATGAGACCCCGGCCTGGTCCAGAGGAAGAGGAGCAGCGGGGCGCTCCAGGCCACGAGGAGCACCGCGCCCCGAAGGACCCTGCTCATCTTCATCGCATCCTTTGCACCTACGACTCGGCCTCACCTCACCTTCCTGGTGCCTCACAGGGTCAAGGGGCCACAGCCGTGGATCTCCCCTGCACACAACAACCAGCAAACGCGGCGCTCTGCGGCAGGTTTGAGCGAAGGAAGAGGCCAGTCTGTGGCAGGGGCAGAGGGACACCCCCTCCCTTCCCCCCTCGTCCTTCCCTCCCTTCACCTGGCTGCTCTTGTCTCCTCCTTGGCGGCTCGCAGTGCATGACGGGTATGGTAGTTCAGTGTCACAGCAGCTCTTTGTGCGGGGCAGTCTCCGATAGTATTAGCACAGCTGTTTCTCCGCGTGGCCTCCGTACTCCGTACATGCGCAGTACAGGAAACTGCTGCTCTGAGCATGCGCAGCCAAGCTCTTTTCTGCTGCGCATGTGCAGTCCTTGGACACTATTAGAAGAGCCGTCTCCGACAGATTGCGGTTATACCATGTGCTTCGCTGCAAAATCTCCGTACTGAGCATGCGTAGTAGAACGTTACACTAAAAGCATGCATAGTAGAAGATACCTCACCTCCGGGCTTGCGCAGACAAGCTCATGTCTACTACGCATGTGCACTCCTCGGTCACTACAAGAAGAGCTGTCAGTTGCCGTTGATGCTGTACAACTGCTGCTGCCCGTTATCTGTGTCCGCCTGGCTCATTTTCAGGATCCAGGTCAAAGGTCATGTTTACACACACCTGAGAATGCCAAACCCATCCGTGCAATTGTTTACTCCATTTTTATATTGCATCATTTGTTCACCGTGCTCTGCATGTAACTGACTCATGCAGGGCTTTAAGTGGGATGAAAAAACTGGGGGGTCTCTCAAAGGGGCGTGGTCAAAGTAATTAAGGGCGTACTTAAAAACACGTAAACTAAAAATCTGTGTTTAGCACAGTGTGCCGCCCGACTTGTATTTTGCTGTTCCTGTCATTGCGTCCAGATATATGATACAAGTCACGTCATACCTACAAGTCAGGGCTATTGGCTTTGTCAATGGTTGCTAGTTGCACAAGATAAATAAGCAGCAACTATGGCTTGTATATAATATTGAAAGAACTTAAACTTAAAGCCCTGGTAACACCACGACAATGTTGCTGAAAATGACTCCCTTTAAAGGCTTTCCCTTCCTGGACCACCTGTGCCAGGGCACAAAACAGAGCCCGATAGAGACCCGTTTCGAGGGCCCCTGAAAAACACTGCCGGTGCTCAGACCCGGTGCGACCCGGCCCACTTAAAGCCCTGGACTCATGCTTACCAACTTTTTAGAACAGGAAAACGTGAGATCTTGAAAGAAAATCAGGGAATGCCCCGGTTACTTACCGGTAATCTTCATTACTCCGAGTCCTAGTCTTCCTCGCCACAGTAATACATATGAGCCTCCGGCTCCACACAGAACTCCAAGTAAATAAAACAAGCATTTGCAATGCAATAGGTCTCGCATTATAAAAGTGTGAGCAGTTGGCATTGCTAATAATAATGCAACATTAGCTATTGGCATTGTAAATGATAATGACATTTATTTATGTGTTTGTTTTATAAAATAGATAAAAAGGCATTGTCATGAACAATGCTAATAGCTTAAACTTTTGCGAATGCAAGACCTATTGCACTTGTTTCAGTACTGAAGGTTTTTTAAAAGTTTTAGTCACTACTCAAAATGAAATCCAGTTTATCAGCGTTGCCAGTGCTCCTTTATGTTTAATGCCATAAATGAAACACAGTGTTCTAAGCAGATTGCTAAATAGCATCTCCAGCCCCGATCACAATGTCTCATTTCATGCTGGACAGTGGGCACCCTGTTTACATGCAGCGCCAAGTCGGGGTGAACTAATGCACAGGCTGAAGTCTGTCAGCCTCCGAGGCTCAAAGCATTCCTTGCAACAGTCCGCTGTGTCAAGGTATTGCTATGTGTACAGCACACACTCTGCAACAGCAAGTGGTTTCAAAGTTGAGGGTGACTTCCTAAACTTTCCTGAGGTGTTCATCGTGTTTGGTGACAGCCTATTTATGCTGACAGCCCAAAAAATTGTTTGTGGTTGTGTGTGTGTGTGTGGGTGTGTGTGTGTGTGGTTTTGTGCATGTGTGGTTGTGTGTGGTTGTGTGTGGTTGTGTGTGTGGTTATGTGGTTGTGTGTGTATGGTTGTGTGTGTGTGTGTGGTTGTGTGTGGTTGTGAGTGTGTGTGTGGTTGTGTGCGTGTGTGGTTGTGTGTGTGTGGTTGTGTGCGTGTGTGGTTGTGTGTGTGTGGTTGTGTGTGTGTGGTTGTGTGTGTGTGGTTGTGTGTATGTGTGGTTGTGTGTATGTGTGGTTGTGTGTGGTTGGGTGTGGTTGGGGGTGTGGTTGGGGGTGTGGTTGTGGTTGTGTTGTGGTTGTGTGTGATTGGTTGTGTATGGTTGTGTGTGTGTGGTTGTGTGGTTGGTTATGTGTGTGGTTGTGTGTGTGGTTGTGTGTGTGGTTGTGTGTGTGGTTGTGGTTGGTTGTGTGGTTGGTTGTGTGTGTGGTTGTGTGTGGTTGTGTGTGTATGTGTTGTGTATGTGTGGTTGTGTGAGTGTGTGTGGTTGATTGAGTGTGTGTGTTTGTGTGTGTGGTTGTATGTATGGTTGTGTGCATGGTTGTGTGCGTGGTTGTGTGCTTGGTTGTGTGTGTGTTGTTGTGTGTGTGTTGTGTGTTAGTTTGTGGGTTGTGTGTTTTTTTGTGTGATTGTGTGTGTGTTGTTGTGTGGTTGTTTGTGTGTGTGTGGTTGTGTGTGTGGTTGTGTGTGTGTTTGAGGTTGTGTTTAAGATTGTGTGTGTGGTTGTGTGTGTGTGTGTGGTTGTGTGTGTGTTTGGTTGTGTGTGTGATTGTGGTTGTGTGTGTGTGTGGTTGGGTGGGTGTGGGTGTGTGTGTGGTTGTGTGTGGTTGTGTGCGTGGTTGTGTGCGTGGTTGTGTGCGTGGTTGTGTGTGTGGTTGTGTGTGTGGTTGTGTGTGTGTGGTTGGTTGTGGTTGGTTGTGGTTGGTTGTGTGTCTTGACCTTATTCTGGAGGACCATACTATGGTTAAGTGTTTCGTGGCAGCTAAAGATCTGGTAACTTACACAAACATTATGGGATGTAATACTTAACAAATTGCACTATTTTTACCAGACCTCTGCAGAATGGAAAGTAAATAGGACTGGGAACTTGGTGTGGTGAGATGATAGCACCAGCCAAAAGGGCATAATTAGAAATTATGCCTATTTGACTTGTCACTTATGCAGATTTTTGGGACTGGTGATATTTCAAGAGTATATAAAGTGCCACATGATAGTTAATAGCAAAAATGATCAATAGGTGAGGTGTCACAGTAGATTTTAACCGCAGATGCACCCCAAATGGTGACATGTATGTTTAGCCTAGATGTACCTAAAAGACTTTATAAGACTAGAAAAGAGCTTTTAAGAGCTCAGACCTATCTAGAGGGTGTGGTAAAGCCAAGTGTACTCTTCATTGCATTGGGTTCTAGGTGGCGTAGGCATTTGTATTTGTTTGCCGTTTGTTGGAGTAAGGTGTTGAGGTGTAGTGTCTGCAAGCCAAGTGGATGTGTGTATGAGCTAGTTGCCACAATATGCTATGCATTGCTTTCTATACGGATTTAAAGTGTGCCAGTGTATGAATGACTTGCAGAAGTATATTAAGTATGCAGAAGTAGGATTCAGTGCGGGGTGCAGTGAGTGTGTGTGTGTCAGTGTGCTATGGACAGTGCTTCAGATGTGTCAGTCTGATGGTTCAAGAGAACGAACAGTGGGGCTCTTGGTGTGTTGGTTTCACAACGGTAGTTTCTTAGAAATCTGACTTGGGTGCTACACAAATGTGTATCTGTTTATTTTGTTAATAAATAACAGAAATTAGTGCTACTCCGGAGCACTATTTGTAGAGCTTCCTTGCGGCCATTTCAGACATCTTAACACATGGATACATTTTCAAAAGTAACGGGGAGAGCACGCATATAATGTGCTTATTCACAAGCAGTGAAGGCTACAGAATTCGCACAGGCCTCCTTTATTGCCATAATCACTCTTCCTTATCAGCCCTATCAGTGCCCACATGCAACAGTCAGACGTTTAGGCTCATGTTTCAGGGAAATTCTTGCAGCTGAAAACAGAGTACACATCTAGCATTTGATTGAAATGGCTCCCGTGAAACATCCATGGAGAGGGCTACAACAATAAAACCTGGTAGAGAGCTTTATCTACTGACCAGACTGGACTTGCATTTATTTTATTTTCAGCTATGAGGCATGTCTGTGGCCTGTTATCTTGGTGTCAAGTCTGATTCCGGGGCGAAGTGCACGCAATTTCTGTGAAAAACGGCGCCCCCTTTAAATCGGCTTCTCTGTGCTGTGGACTGAGGGAAGAGCTGGATGTGCTGAGCTGGGAGTGAGCAGAGAGTGTTTCCAAGGGGTCAGTGATCGGGACTGGCCAGAAACAGACCCGTTCTTGTAATTTGAAGTGCGCCCGAGTTTTTATTTATAAAGCTTTATATAGCGCTGGCGAGACCCGTGGGTATCAGAGCGCTTTGCAAACAAATAAAAGAGGGTGCGAAATGAAAGCACAAGGACAGACGAAAACTCAAGCAAATGTTACACTTTAAATGTACTCGTGCTGCCTTTCACCATCACATTTCCCTAACTACGAAAGAGAAGAAAACAAAACAAGTGTATAACAAGCAATGGCCGAATGTGAAAGTAATTAGGCCTAATAAATAATTTGACCCAGGTACGGACACTGCATTAAAACATTGGAAGAAACGTCCATTATAGCACCTTAACTAGCTCAGAACAAAACATTCTTCAGTCACACGCCCTGCATTCTTTCCATTAGGAAAAGCCCTCTCCCCGGTCTCCCCCTGAAAGAAGGAAAACACGCAGGAAGATCGGCAAGAATGTGAAAAGAAAAGCATCAGATAGATCATCTTCCTCATCTCACAAACCAACAAATAAATAAGCTGCGAGGGGTTAGGGACGGAAAGCGATGCTATTCTGAAATGTCCAGGCTGCAGGAAAGCAAGGCTCCACTTGCAAAATAAAACAAGTTATCAATATCATGGGGCCACTCTGCAGCTCAGCGCGCATGCTCACCCACACACAAAAACGTTGTTCCTATGGCTAGCACAAGCTCTCGCCTCACACGCCATACACCCCTCGTCTACACATCAAACAGATTCGCGCCTCTGGTTGCCCCTCCTGCAGCGCACAGTCTTTCGCACGCTATCGCCACAGGCACATTGCTCCCAGAGAGACACCACATGGTACCGCCCCCCCCCCTCCTCGCGCACACATCCTCTCTCTCTATTGCATTGCAAATGCTTGTTAAGAAAGAGCAGTTTATGGCAATTGATTCATTTTTCAAGCCTAGCTCTAGGCGTAGTTGGGCCTGCAATGTATAGTTTGGCGATTTGTATACAGCCCGATATGTTTAGCAATAAGCAGGCCGAGCAGCGTTGCCACCTTTGTTCCTACCAATAGTTCGCAGCTATAAAAGATAGATGAGAGTAGCTTTCCTGCTATGGCCTTGTGGAGAGGCCCCAACATTTATTCTTGTAAGGATTTCGACAGGGTGTTACAGCCAAAAGTTAGGGAGGTAGCTTTTTGGATTTCATTTTATCCATGTGTGCAGAGAAAGTACCTCTTTTGTCGAAAGATATCCAGAAGTATTTGTATTTTGGTTCGACTGGTTATTTGATCCCTTCTTACCATCTAGGCACCAGGTCTTTTAGTTTTCTTGCTGAACTTCACCACTTTGGTTTTTTATAAAAGAATTTCTAGTTTGTGCCACTCAGTGAAGATTGAGAGGGTGTCTAGGAGCCGTTGTAGGCTTGCAGGGGTCATAGCCAACAAACTTAGGTCACCTGCATATAACATGTGAGTAACGCGGTGGTCTTGTTTGGAGGTCTCCTATTAATTCTCTTAGGGGCATATTATTAAGAAACGGCGTTAAAATTATCGCCGTTTTAGCGGCAGAAAACTGCCGCTAAAGCGGCGATAATGGGCTTGATAATATGCCCTTGAGAATTCCAATAGAAGTCCATGTTCTGGTGTGAACCTGGGCTTCTATTGGAATTCTCTGCGGCATATTATCAAGCCCATTATCGCCGCTTTAGCGGCAGGTCTGCCGCTAAAGCGGCGATAATGTTAACGCCGTGCTTGATAATATGCCCCTCAGTTTTTCGGCACACGTGGTTTTACCTCATACTTCTGAGTTTCATAGGTCAGGATGAGAAATAGGATGCAGGTTTGGTTTTATCGTATGCAGGTTTGGTTTTATCCCATGTTTTCCACCGCTCCGATCCAAGCTGTTTCCCCCGCATTTTTCTCGTAGTAATGCCTGGTTGAATTTGCAAGTAGGTAAAACCCAGACAAAATAGTCTGTTTGTGTCGGACTCAGGATTGACAATCATAGAATCTATGGGAAACTTAGAAAGAGGAGCAATTTGTATGTGACCATGGCACTGGGTGAAACCATTCAACATTTCCGGTTTTATTCCACTGAGAGATGAGCTGCAGCCATAGTTTGTCCTACTTAATTATTTGACAACCTCGTCAGTCACGAAGTCCACTCCTAATCGACTCTTCGCTTTGGGCTGCCGTCAGCATTTTATAATCTTCAAATGTGGTCATGCGCCATTTAATTATTCATCGATGTATAAAGTTCCTAAGTCCTTGCAGGTGTCCAAACGCTAGTAGCACCAGGTTTATACGGCTTTCTGGTTTATGTGTATGGCAGACGACTGGGGAAGTGTGTTCCACTTAATACGTGTATTTTTTAAATATAAATTATGCATACTTCACAAATAAACGATTTCGCTATTTTTCCTACCCTTAATTCACTATGAGAATGATTGTGTTGCTTTGCCCGCTACTAAAAGGATTGTGTGATTGAGATTTTAGGAAAGAGAAAGCAAGAAAAAAAAGAGCGCTGAAGAGAGCAAGCAAAAGGGAGCCATAGTCCGAGAGAAAAAACGTTGGGGGACAAAACGTAGAGATTAAACAAGCTGTCGCCATTGTGAGGGAAGTGGGATAAGGGAGGGAGGGAGTGGCAAATGGTGAGCAATTTCGTGGCCCCTTTGATGTTCTCATCAAAGCGGAAGCGAAATGAGCTTTTGTTTGTAAAGGGGAGGGGGGGGGATTTGAAAGTGCAAACTAGTGCTTTCAGGCTGCCAAATGGTGCGCGCGCCCGGCGCACATGCACTGTATTTGGAGGCCTGAAAGCACTAGTTTGCACTTCCAGATCCCCCTTTTACAAAAGCTCTCGCGAGAGCAGCGCTAAAGCGCTGGCTCCAGCGAGACCTAAAAAGCAGCGCTCTAGTCTCCCCTCCCTCCTCCAATATGGCCCCCAGTGGCTTCAGCCAATCCCATAAAAGGATACAAACAAGCCAGCACGATCTGATAACCAAGCCGCAGACATGAAGCCAACACCAGGGCCGGGAGGGAAGGGAAACTATACTGTGGCGAGGAAGACTTGGACTCGGAGTAATGAAGATTACCGGTAAGTAACCGGGGCATTACCTCCTCGTCCAGTCTTCCTCGCCACAGTAATACATATGAGCCGATACCAAAGCAAACAGCTTCATGTAAGGAAATAGACCACACCAACAGTGCAGTGAAAAACGTAATTTAATATACAGAGGTACAGCAATCAAAGAGAACCTCTCAAGTCACCCCCGCAGTCAGAACAGAAGATGCAAATGAAACAGAACCCCCACCCCCAATCTGGAGGCGGTAATGGGACATGAATGTATGAGGGGAAGACCAAGTAGCAGCCCTGCAAACATCCTCCATGGACACCCCTTTGAAGGAAGCCCAAGACACAGCAACAGATCGGGGGAAACGCCCCTGAACAGAAAGGGAGGGAACCTCAGAAACCGAATCATATGCCAACATAATGGCCTCCTTAATCCAGCGACTGATCGTGGAGAGGGAGGGTTTCAGGCCCTGACGCGATAAACCATAATTGACAAACAAGTTGTCCACTTTGCAAAAGGAAGAAGTGCGTGACAAATAGATCAATAAGGCACGACGAACATCCAAGAGGTGCAAAAGGGATTCCTCAGCCGAGGAAGGATCAGGACAAAGAATCGGAAGAACCACTTCAGCAGACCTGTGAAAATAAGAATCCACCTTAGGAAAAAATGTAGGATGAGGTCGCAAGATCACACGGTCCGACAAAACCAAGAAGAATGGGGCAGAACGAAGGAAGGCACCCAATTCACCCATACGTCTGGCAGAAGCAATCGCCACCAGAAACACCACCTTGAGCGTTAAAAACTTCAAGTCCACCGACTCCAACGGCTCGAAGGGAGCCAACTGTAAAGAACGCAAAACCAAAGGTAGGTCCCAAGGAGGAGGACACATGATAGGACGGGGGCGTTTGAAAGAGAGAGACTTAAAAAGTCTAGCAACCAACGGTGAAACAGAAACCAAAGGGAGGATATGGAATGCCCGAATCGTAGCCCACTGTGCCTGAAGAGTCGAAATGGCCAAGCCCAACACAAAACCATCATTTAAAAAATCCAGAATGCGAGCCGGGTCCAAAGAAGCCACCGACAGTTCGCGACTCAGACACCAAGAAACAAAATTATCCCAGTGCCTTGCGTATGATTTAAGAGTAGAAGGCCTCCGGGATTGCTGAATGACCTTAGCCACAGCCACCGAACAACCATTCAGCATCAATGAATCCCTCTCAAGAGTCAGGCCCGCAGATCCAAGGAACGGAACACAGGCAGAGGAAGAAGAGGACCCATCAGAGGATAAGGAATGAATGGCAAGGCCCACCCCGGAGACACAGCCAATTCCAACAGCAGGGGATACCAAGGGCGACGCATCCAACCCGGAGCAATGAGAAGCACAAAGGATCCCTCCCTCTTGATCTTCTGCAAGACCGCCGGAATCAGGGGAACAGGGGGAAAGGCATACAACAGACCCATCGGCCAAGGGAACGACAGGACATCCACCCTCCAGGCATCCCGGCAAGGCATAATCGTGCAAAAGTAACGGATTTTGTAAGTGTCCTGGGAAGCAAATAGGTCGACAATCGGATATCCAAACATCCTCCGCAACCTCCTGAACATCACATGCGTCAGGGACAAAGACCCCATGGAAGGAAACACCCGGCTCAGACAATCCGCCACAGTGTTCTCCGCGCCAGGTAGGTAAATGGCAGATAGGGACTCCAGATGTACCTCTGCCCAACAACATATCCGGCAGCTGAGGCAACTGAGGGATCGAACCTTGCACCCCCCTTGATGGTTCACATAAGACATCACAACCTGATTGTCCGTTCGGACCTGTACATGGTGACCCCGAACAAGATCCGAGAAATCCAACAGACCCAGAAGGACGGCCTTCAGCTACTTGTAGTTGGAGGAACATGACAACACCGACTGAGGCCAAACCCCCTGAGTTGTCGAATCCCCCAGAGTAGCACCCCACCCCAGCAGGCTGGCATCGGTAGTGACCAATGTGGCCAGTGGGAACAATCAGAAAGGGGCGGTCCCTGGACAGATGACCTTCGTCCAACCACCAACTCAGGACCACCCGAACATCTTCTGACATAGGAGCCAAAACACTCATATCTAGGGAACAGGGGTCCCAATGCGACAAAACGTGGGACACCACCGGGTACATGTGGAGGCGAGCCCACGGCACCATCATCAAAGACGCCGACATTAGACCCTGAACCCTCAACCATAGGCCCACAGGATGAGAATGCCCCAACAACAGGGCACGAACTGCAGACACCAGGGACAGAATCCTGGGAGGGGGCAGGAACACCATCCCCAACTGAGTCCTGAACAGAGCTCCAATGAAAGTCAGTTCCTGCGCAGGAACCAGGGAGGACTTCGGCACATTTACGAGGAACCCATGATGCTCCAGGACATGGCAAACTCTCTGTACATGCAACTCCGCCTTAAGAACAGAAGAAGCAGAAATTAAAATGTCGTCCAGATAAGGAAAAACACTAATGCCCTCCCCATGCAAATGACCAATAAGAGGAGCCAGAACCTTAGTAAAGACCCTGGGAGCAGAGCAGAGCCCAAAGGGCAGTACCTGGAATTGGTAATGACGACCCAGCACGCAAAACCGGAGAAATCTCTGAGAGTCTGGATGAACAGGGACATGCAGATAAGCATCTCTTAAGTCTATTGATGCAAGGAAGTCGCCCTGAGATATCAGAGGAAGGATCAACTGAAGGGAAACCATCTTGAACTTCTGGTGAGGGACGTAAGCATTCAACCACTTCAGGTCCATCACTGGCCGAAGATCTCCAGAGCGCTTTGACACCAGGAATAGGATGGAATACACACCCAACCCCAATTGATCGACGGGAACAGGAATCACCACACTTTTGACCACCAGGGATTCGATGCCTTCCAAAAGCACCAATCTCCTTACAGGGTCAAGAAGCGCTTTGACACCAGGAATAGGATGGAATACACACCCAACCCCAATTGATCGACGGGAACAGGAATCACCGCACTTTTGACCACCAGGGATTCGATGCCTTCCAAAAGCGCCAATCTCCTTACAGGGTCAAGGGACAAGGAGTGGTCCTGAAACAGTCTGGGGGAGTCTGGATAAATCCAATACGCAAGCCCTCTGAAACCACCTGCATCACCCATTTGTCCGATACAGCCATTCTCCAAGAATCCAGGAAGAAACTGAGGCGACCCCCAACCGGACCCAAACCAGGAGCGATCCAGTCATGACTTTGGTGCAGGAGTGGAGGAGGAAGAAGAACCGGAGAACCGGGTTTTTCCAAAGGAAGGAGCACCCCGGCCACGCCCCCTCCCACGAAAGGGCTGACCAGCCCGACCCCTCCTAGAAAGACCAAAAGCCCGCTGAGAACCAAAGGAACGGAAGTGACTCGCCCTCTCAGGAGCCAGGAGTTTACGGTCCTCCGCCGTTTTCTTCACCATGTCATCCAGAGGTGACCCAAAAAGTTTAACCCCAGAAAAGGGAATCTTCATCAGGAGGTTTTTCTGCGCAGCATCCGCCTTCCAGGAACGAAGCCACAACTGGCGCCTTGCAGCCACCGAAGACCCAGCCGCAGAAGCCGCTGCCCCCAAAGAGTCAAAGGAGATATCTGAAAGCAACCGAACCTGTTGCTCCATCAAAGCCAGGGTAGAAGAAACATCCTCCCCCTGGTCCAACAATTCCGACAGAGACTGAAAATCCTTAAGCAAGGATTGGACAGCGTAAGAGAAATAGGCAGCAGCCCTGATAGAAAAATTTGCAGCCGCAAAGGTGCGCTTCACTGCCCCATCCGCTTTACGGTCAACCTGGTCAGCAGGAGAAGAATCCTCCGAAACCACAGTCCCATGAGACGACATGCTGGCCAACAAGGAGTCAACCTTCACCGAGGAAGGGAATTTCACAGCAAAATCCAGCAGCGGGTACCTCTTACTCAAAAATCGTGGAAAGGAACCTTTGTCCACATCCTTCCATTCATTCTCCAAGACTTTTAAGAGCGAAGAGTGGATAGGTAAAGAATCAGGTTCAGGACGTTGATATTGTGCAAAGAGATCGTCCTCCAGAGGAACAACAGAAGCAGGAAACACCAAGTTTTCGCGAATGTGGCCCAGCACCTCCTTCAGGTCGGCACCCTGCACAAAGCGACCCCTGACATCAACCTCTTCCTCATTCTCAGAATCAGCTGTAGCAGCGCCATCAACCTTAGCCCTCTTCACAGGAGGAACAGGCACCTGACCCTGCATTGCAGCAGCCACAGCAGAATTGATCATCTGCTGTAACACGTCCATAGAGGGGATCTGTATACCAGAACCAGAAGCCACCACCAAGGGATCAGGAGCATTAACATCCTCAGAACCACTCTCCATCATAGTGAAACACAAGTGGACGAGTGAATGAAACACAGGCAACTAAGATAACACGCCCGGTATAAAAAGGCCCCGTGGTTGCTATGCAACCAAACAAGCCAGCCCATGCATGCCTCAAACAAACATAAATACCGGAAGAGAAATCGAGCGCATGCGCAAAGACATGAAAATTCTAGAACCGCAACAGGAAAGGAACGCGATCGGGAGCCTCCGGCCCCCACATCAAGCTCACACGGCCCCTGCAGCAGGAAGAATGCGACCGGGAGCCTCCGGCCCCCAGAGCAAATGTACCCGGCCGCGCTACGTCCGCTCAGCAGGACGCGCGGTCGGGAAAGGATACAAATACCCCCATGCAGGTAGGAAGTGCCATCCGCGACAGCGGTAGCGGGACTCGAACACCACAGTATAGCGCCACGGCGCGCTCTCTCATCCTACAGCACACAAAGCGCTCAGGGCTCGTATCACAGAGTTGAAATTCCTAACACAAACGCCACTAAAGTCCGCTGAAGCAGGACCAGAGGCGTGAAGGCAGAAGAAGGGGGAAAAAAAAACATTCCAGTAACAACACATTACAAACAACTACTTTCCCCAAACTTAATACCCAAGGGCAAAAACGGGTCTGCTCAAGCAGGACCCCAGCCCCACTCACCTGACCATCAGGTAACACAGCACTCGGAGAAGTGCAGAAAAAAAGAACAGATCGTGCTGGCTTGTTTGCATCCTTTTATGGGATTGGCTGAAGCCACTGGGGGCCATATTGGAGGAGGGAGGGGAGACTAGAGCGCTGCTTTTTTTATTTACTTGGAGTTCTGTGTGGAGCCGGAGGCTCATATGTATTACTGTGGCGAGGAAGACTGTACGAGGAGGTAATGCTTCTATTGAAGCAAAGGCAATTTCAGAAGGGAGACTGTAAAAACAAAGCCAATCAATACTATTTTCAGATTAGTTTCCAATGCATAAAAGTTCATAGACCACAACATGTCAAACATAAATTACAGTAAAACCATCAAATATTCGTTTTAAAACAAAATAACTTCATTGGTCAAAGTGCATCATAGTCATTGAATTGCATGGATGCTAAAATGATTATCCAAAGATTCCAGTATTCCCCTTTCAGGCCCCTTCAGATCGCTAATCATAATAAGACATAACCGTCCCAATTCCGCCTCTTAATGCACGGCCTCACATATCTTCGAACACACCTCTACGTCTCATTACTACCCACAACAAGCATTTGCAATGCAATAGGTCTCGCATTAGTAAAAGTTTGAGCTTTTGGCGTTGCAATTAATAACGCAACACTAAAAGCTCTAATTTTTAGTAATGCGAGACCTATTGCATTGCAAATGCTGTTTTTTAACCGGTAAAGTTAATTTCTATTTAAAGAGTGGACATATAAATGAAGTATAGGAATAGTGAAAGGTCGGAAAAGTGCCAGGTACTACTATTTTTTTTTTAACCAAATATATTTTGACTTTTTGTGTTTTTTATATTGGCGAATGCCTGACATCTCCCCCGAAAATTGAAGTTCTACACGAACCAAGCACTGACAAAGCCAAAAAGGTGGTAGCAGAGCCAGACATATTGGGTTTGCTAGTGCTCTTTTTAATGTGAAGGGTTTCTCATTTATAAAGATATCACTAAGAAGTTGGGGGCATATTATCAAGAAAGGCGATAAAATTATCGCCGTTTTAGAGGCAGAAAACTGCAGCTAAAACGGCGATAATGGGCTTGATATGCTCTATGGAATTCGAATTGAAGCCCATGTTAGATGTGCTTCACATCTAACATGGGCTTCAATTGGAATTCCATAGAGCATATTATCAAGCCCATTATCGCCATTTTAGCGGCAGTTTTCTGCCGCTAAAGTGGCGATAATTTTATCGCCTGTCTTGATAATATGCCCCTTGGACTTTATCTCCCAGGACAAACATAAATTGGGATCATCTCTAACCACAGGTATTACGGAGTGCTTTAGCTCAATCCACAGACATCTATGGATGCTCTAGAACCAGTTACAAGAATGCCACTTGTACTGCATCTGTACCAATAATGAGCATGACTGTGACAGGACTGATTGCGTATGCTTTTCTGATTGGTTAGTTCCTCTCTCATGTTCTGCTACATAATGTAAATCGCCCTCTGCTGACAGCCGTGAGTTGAGCCTGGGACTGGATGCGTCAACCATCTATTATGAAGTTCCGCGAATGCACCAGGATTTCCTAGTGCTCGCCGAAATCGTACCTTTAATTCAGTTACTCATCAGTAATGTACTCAAGGTGGGGAATGTCTGAAACTTGGAACAGTTCAATGTACAGGTTTAATCTCAACATACACTGTGAGTGACATGGTCATGTAAGACATGATAACACAAAGAAGCTTAAATCTGAACTTTTCGAACTAGCACTTTATTTCAGAAAGCTCTGAATACCAGTCCTTAAACATTCACTGCCTCATTTCAGTAGTTACAAGACGTTTGACAGCAATGCCCAGTGCCTCCTGTCACATGCCTAGAGCGGCGGTAGAGTACCTGGACTATGGATGGAAGAAGTAAACTGCCTTCTTCAGATGGAGGTCAGAAAGAGGCTACATGCAAGAGCCCCCATCTAGCAGTTTCTACCTGTCGCAGCTTAACCCGCTTTCCCGGAACTATGCTTCAACCCAAGAACTTCACTTAAAAAAAAAGTAAAAGACAGGTCTTTTCACATTTCCACCTAGGTCGACTCCTTCGATTTGTATTGACCGACACAACATCACGCAGTAAACCCACACACTGCTTGACTGACCTTGGCACCTGGGATAGAAACAGCACACAACACGTAGAAGGACACTTGTTCATTAAACACATGCTGCATTGTAGTAATGTCAAATCACGTGCCTCTCCCTCCCTCAAAGACGTTATCGCACAACAGACTGCCACTAACAAAATGGAAGCAACGAGAACCGAACCAGTAAAAATAAACCATTTTCTGTCCATTGGCACACGTCGATTAAGACACTACAAAGCACATTTGTACAATAGCAAGTAACACCCGCGAACGATAAAATAACCTTTTCCAACAGTCCCCTGCAGTCCAGTAGTTAACAGACATCAATTAATCAAAACATGTATAAAGCGCGGCAAATCGCTAATGGGGGTCTCAAAACGCTGGAGCTATCAGATGCTGTGTGAAGGTTTGGAACACTCCGACATCCAGGTCTTAAGATCGCTTCTAAATTGCTGGAGCGATGGGGCAGCCCTGAGGTGCAGGGGGAGGATACTCCAAGCTCACGGCACGCCTGTGCAATGTATACTGCGAACGACTATGCAAAAACACTTACATTTTTATTCATCACTTGCCCAAATAAATGCATATTAGATATCGTGAAAAGCAAGCAGCGCGCAGACATCTCACCAGAGATCCTCTTCCTCAAAAGTCAGCCCAAAAAAAGAAAGAACCACCTTTAAGATGAGCCGCGCCGTGGGCGCGTGGCCTGCCATTAGTGCGGCTTCGTAGCGCTGGTGCACGGTGAGTACATACCATTCTAAAGACCGAGTTCAGGCCGCACTTCACCGCAAGGACGTCCGCCGCAACAAACACAGGCCTGGGTCCGAGGTCGCAGAAAGTGAGCACACTTCACTGTACATCACATTCCGCAAGACACCGATGCCGTGAGCGTGCACATGTGGTGCATGCGCACCATAGAGGAGCGGGGGCGACAAGGCTTGTTTGTTTGATCAAAATATACTATCCAAACGTACGAGGCATCAATCATACCCCAAATATTCACATCCCTCTTAACTCCAAACTGGCCAGGTTGGCATTCACCTAACCAAAAAACAAATATATCAGGGCTTAAGGGACAAAAGGCAGCATTACAGAAATGCATATTTTGCTAAAGTACGTGGAGGAAGGTTTTAATCATTTTAAGGACACAATGGATTAGCTTTGCTTTGCTGTTGGTGGCATTTGGAATACCAGTTTGTTCATCTTTATGAGGGTTTATTTTTTCACAGGATGCACATGAGGGCATGTCTTTACGAGTTTGTTTACTGGGAGCGAACAGGAACCTCCAAAGGGGACAAATAAAAAGGTACATAATTGACCAATTTAAAGGTATGCTCAGTTTACTGATCTCGGAAGGACAGAATGCAGAAGTCGACTTTACTGAGATTTGACCTTGTGAGCCATGGATTATTGCACATTTCAGTGGTGAGTTATCCTTAAAAGCATGATGTCAGGTTCTGAGACCACATATTACAATAGCACTGAGGTGCTCGCACCAGCATGCACAGACCTCAAATGGTGTCCCCTCGGCGTACAAACCTGAGCAATTTTTTCACGTAATGCAACAAGGTGTGTACATATCAACTAACGGAATACCTCTGCAACAACTACAAGTCAATTCACAAGTACAGAAGTGTACATTTTGTGAATAAAGCATAAAACAATCACACACCCGTAGGCCACAATTCAACATTGTTGGCAGTTGGCAGTGGAAAGTGGAAAGCTGATTTGGTTGTCTTACACTTACAACCTGACACTTAAATGCCCAAGAAAGATTTACGGCGATTCCTGTGGTACCTATTTCTAACAAAGGCTATCCCTAAACAAGGCCCCTATACCAGAGCCAGCCATGCAACATAAGAGCCAGAGCACGAGACCCGTCACGCCAGCGTGTCATAAATTGAGCCCCGCCATAGTGTGGCAGAGTGCGAAGGAGCAAGCCATGCCAAAAAAGGGCAAAGTGCTATAGAGCTAGGCCTGACACACAAGCCAGCGCTCTGCAGACCGAGCCTCGCGCCACAGGGCTACAGGAGAGCACGTTTGAAGTTTTGGTGCCAGGAGAACATACCTGCAAATAAAAAGTATTGCGCCAACACTGAAAGCACCCACCTACCTCCTACACACAGCATCAGCTGTCGTGACAAGCTGGTAGGAGGGCGGGTGGAGTGAGTTGCGGGGGCGAGGAGGATTGCATGGGGAGTCGTGATTGTGGGAGGGAGGGAAAAAAAATCCAAACAAACTTACTTAGCCACTTTTTTTTACTTTTGAAATGTTCCCTCCTGCTGGGAATGAGACCACGCTTTCATTCGGAAGAAACCGAACTGAACGTTGCTGCACTGATAGCAAAAAGGAACGCTGAGAAGTCAGGGTGCGTCTTCAGTAAGACAGTACAAACAGCAGCGGCCGTCATGACTCGTGGGTAGGGAGGAGATGTGAGGGGGAGTTGGAGTTGGAGTTGCACGGTGGTCACGCAGAACACCAGAAAGAACACAGAGGAGCGGGGGCAAGGGAGCGCAGCAGCGAGGCAAATGTGCGCTGCTGCGCGTAACAGACAAATAGGAATGAGTGGAGCAAAGACGGGACATTCGCCCGCCTTTGCCCAATTGCGTGCGTGCTTTTTTAAAAAAAAGCATGCAAAAGCCAATTGCAGCCGGCGAAAGCAAAAGCACACGCATGAGCATGTGCTCAGCTTTCTGAACCCCCTACATGAGGTCTCGCGCTACGCGAGCAGCGCTACACACTGCAACGCTAGGCACGAGACCTAAAAAGGATGCAAGTGCATAGCATACATATGGGTCTTCGCATTTTTTAATAAAAGCTAGAGCCAGGCAATTGAACCGAAAGTTATTCTTTCATAGAAGGTGTACGATGAAATCTTTCCTCTACAGACTATAAAAGGAGCAGAAGAATAAAAGGTGTGAGTTAGATTGTACTGTTCTCCTGTCACATGGGCAAGGTGGTCGCTCCTTAATTGAATATACATTTTTAGGAGAACCAAGCATGAGTGGAATATAGTTTAGGCGAAATCCTGTCAATATATATCTATGCTGGGGATTCAATATAAAGGTCAAATAATGCTGAGTTCTCATATTTGTAAGGGGCAGTGTGTGGTACATCGCTACCGAATTTTTATCTTTATTTTTCTCCAATCTATCTTCTGAAGCCTTATTTAAAAAGATCTTCCTTAAGTTGAACTTGGAAAAACGTGCACACAAGGATGAAGAGTCAAACAAGCATTGAAGACCAAGTGCTGAAAAGGTGTTTTTTACGTAGCTCTTTCTCTTTTCCAGACCGATAGCCATAATAATAATGAGGCCAGTTTGATATGGTCCTCGAGGGATGAGCGGCCTGGTTCGCTATGGGGGATGTAACTAGTGCAAGTCCGAGGAAGTGATAACAATCTTTTGCCGAGCGCGTCCTCCACATGCTGCAATGGCCCCACATCTGCCATCCCCCAGACCGCGGCTCCATATGTAGCTAAAGCTTTCTTCGGCAGAGTAGATATTCAGAATCTCAGGAATGGGTTTGGTGCCCAGTTCCTTTTTAAACTAAAAAAATTGCCGCAATACTATTTTCCAGAAGGGTGGATCTGTTTAAAACCATATTTTTTCATGATGATTTCTTATCAAAAAGCACCCCTGGGTACGGGAATGTATCTATCACTTCCACCCTCCTTTTAGCTATACAACTTGTTTAATCTTGTTGATATAGTCCCTGCAATAATCAGATAGGATTTAGTTTAGTTTACACGCAGATCCAGGCCGGCCATAAATCTGGTGTACTCCTCTGTCAGCGTCTGCAGCGCCAAAGGCGCTCTGGCCAGAAGGACTGCATCATCTGGAAAGGGGGGGCCCTTGGCCCCTCCGCCTGCATGGCAGTGCGGCGACCTCCCCCGGACTTCTCGGTGGTGGGGCGTGTTCACTGGGGGGCGCGCCCTACCACCGATTGGCTGCCTACGTGACCCGGATGACGTTAATCGACATCCGGGTCAGAGGGGAGGGGGGGGGGCGGGCCTCTGGGGGGTTAAAGCGTCGGGGAGCGCCCAGGTGACCCCCTTGTTCCCTGGACGCTCCCCCAGATCGGACGTGCCCTGGCGCGCAGGGCGGTAAATTTTCTTTCCTTTATTTTCCCGCTGCAGGTTACACGAGGAGGCGACATGCGGTTTCAGCGGAGGTGTCTACTGCGGCTGGAAACTTGAGCCGGAAGACCGAGGACTTCGTTGCCTTGGTTGGGGGCTAATCGGCAGAGTGGAGCGGGTCGGCGGTGACCAGTGCGGGAGCAGCGTAGGAGTCTACTGCGGGGCAGCTGGAAACGTGTAAGCGCAGGCCGGCTTAAGGAGAGTAAGTTGCTGTGGCAGGATGAGCTGTGTGTGTGGGGATCGGTGTGTAAAGCGCCCAATATCTATGTCTCCGTTACATACTGGTGAGCGTTCAGCCGTGCACACCCCCCCCCCTTTTTTTTTTTTTCCCGCCCCCCCCACCCCCCTCTTCTCACCGAGCCTGTGTATTTAGGGTGCAAAGGGGAACCAGCGAAGCGAGGCTTGCCCTCGCCCTTTCGTTATTAACGAGGTACTACGGTATTTTGCAGCGGCAGGCGTCCCACGTCCTGTAATTTTTCGAGCAAATCACTGCACCACCCGTGCCTGAATGTGTATTGTAAATCCTGTGCTCCAATACCTCGGGGCGAGTTCGCGCTATATAAATATGCAACAATTTATAAATAGTTTGGGCAATTGTACAGGGTTAAGGGTGAGTTTGTATGACCTGCACTTCTCTCACCTTGAGGAGGGACCCTGTTATTTCGCTTGGTGTTTGATTTGACCCTATGCTTGGGTCGCGCAGAGTCAGAGTGTCATAAGTTGGCAAAACTTTGACCTGCGTTTTGGAAGCTAAGCAGAGGGGGTTTGTTTGACGGCGCAGTGGAGAGGTTTTCGTAGGCGAAGCAGACAGAGCAGTTTGCTCATTTGACTTGGCTGCGCAAGGCTGAATAGAATAGTTTTTCCCTAATTTATATTGGGTATTGGGACTTGGCTCATCGTTTTGTTGGCCTACATGGAGGGATTACGGTGTTTTCGGTATTAATTAATCGTTTCAATGTTGGCTTGCCACGTCTTGTCCAATCGTGTGTTTTGGCCATGTTTGGTGAGTTGCCCGAGTAGAGAGATTAGGCATTTTAGTTTACGGTTGTTCTGTGGCTTTGGCCATCTAGCAACGTTGTCGGTTGAACTATTCCTACTGTGATTTGAAAACAGACATGTGCTCCGGGTGTTTCGCACGCATACACACTGTCGTCTTTGTGACGCGCTGAGACTTTCCTTTCAGGTGTTTGTTTCCATGGGTCACGGGGAGCTGCTGTGGGATGCCTTGCAGCAGAGTCATGGCATGAGCCACTAGTGGCTCCATCTTCACTTTTGCAACCGTGGAAGTGTCAAAAGGTTCGCAGTTCCTTATGCGCTGAATGCATGTAACGTGTGGAGACAACAGATTAAGAGGTGCTGCGCATCCATTCTATGACGACATTTTACAGTGTTAAGCATTTTGATTTGATTGTGAAGTCAGCTTTCTAGTGCGCAAGATGTTCACGCTTGGTATTTATTTTGTGCATATACTGGAATGGAGCAATACATCTGACATTCCTATAGTCCTTGCATTTCAGGGTCTCCTAGAAAGGGTTAGAACACAGTGATTTAACGGTGCGCGCTAGTGTATTAGAGAGAATTTTGAGGCCAACGCGGTAGGCAGCTGGAGCGTGGGTTGTTCAGTGGTAAAGTCACTGTCCCATTGATTCTGGTTCAGGTAGTTCTCTTCGCATGTCCTGGAGCAGCAATGTAAGGCTGGTATTTAATTTCCTGATGGTAAATTTGGTACTTCGTGTTTGCCATCCGTGTTGGTGTCGGGGTTACGAGGCATAAGTGGGTCATGGGGACAATATCACATACAGAAAATGTGCCGAGGGTTTTTCGAACTTCACCTTAGCGTAGCGCAGCTCGCCGTGTGTGGGCCACCATTTAAACTGCATGGCAAGGTGGCAACAATAATAGGCTATGCCCTGCACAGGCAACAGAGCATGCACTAGGCGACAAAGCCCCGTATATATGAATTGCGCCCGGAAAGGGGAGAGGAGGTGGTGTGAGGGCTAGAGTTGCCGAGTTTGGGGGTTTTCAAATCAGGGATCGCGCCTCGGGGTCGCGTACATAACTTGTGCGTATGGACAAATCTCCCCACGCGTAACGGGGGCTCTTGCATTACGAGGGTTCGTGAATGAGTCCTTGTGTAATGTAACGGGTGCTCATGTAAAGCTTCCCAATACCTGCGTGGCAATTGTGCGCTTTAACACATTTTGAACTTGAATCCTATCCTTCCATGCCTTACACAAGTTCGCATAGGCTGGAGAAACGGTCAGGGGTTATGTCCCCTTGCGGAGCACAATTCTGTTAGTCGGATGTTGAAGTGCTGTCGTGCTAACAACCCGCATTTTGTACATCAACTGTTGCAGGGTGTACCATGTTGTGCTATGTTAGGCAACAGGCGCTAGCATAGGCGGTCTTCATTTAAAGCGTGGGCGATGCTCCTCGAGTATTGCTCATGCTGGCACTCTCCTTTGGGTGAGTCCGATGTTAACACAAGGGATGCGGCCAGTGCTATACAGGGCACTCCCAGGTGTAGTCCCTGTGGTAGGGCAGGTGTTGTGCGGCTAAGGGCCTTTACATTTGATGTCCGATTTCTATAGGGGACGTTTTCTGAGTCCGACTAACAATTGCGGGCGCTGCCCGTGGCGAAGGTTCCTGAAGTGTGTAGGTCTCACCTACAGGTGAGCACAGTTGAGGAAGGCGGCTGCTGTTGACCGCCGTTTGTTGGTTTACAACATCACCAGGCTTCGGGTCACTAGGGATCACATATGGGTGATATATGCTAGTCAGTAATCAGTCAGCATTTGCTTTTGGGGGCTAATCCAGCCAATTTGGAGATTCTTTAGATGGCGGGAGCCAATGCCTTGGCCCTCAGGTCAAATCCATTAGGTAACATTGTAATAAGCAGCGTTAAGGGGATTAGCTATAGATAAGGGAAAATAAAGTGGGCAGGAATAGGAAACGTAGAATAGGAGTCGGTGCGTTGTTCCTGCGAAGCGGGTCAATATTGCCTAGGACGGCGTCCTAGGGGGGAGGTACCAGGTCTATTGAGGAATATCGTTAAGAATACAAGAGGTGGGGGCCATGGCATGTAAGCCAAGTACACATGATGGGCCCGTACCACCAGCATTGCCACCCGCCGGGGTGGCCCACCTTTTTTGTTAACACGGTGTGTCAGACATATCATTGTAGGATCTGCTCAAAACAGTTGGTAATTTGCCAGGTTGGAGCAAGCCTTCGCTCCGTTACATATGAAGTACCTTTATGGTAGGTCACGGGGTTGCACAGTGTGTTACAAATTTTTAGTTGGCAAGCGAGGCTCAGCGTGTTACCTAATATCTTTTCTTTAAAATGATTATGGGGTGGGGCCCATTAGGCACTGGCTGGGGGTCAGGGTCATTTAGGTGAACTTGAACAGGTATAGGCCTTGTCGTCAAATCGGCAAGGGTATCCATATGTGCAGTGGGGGGGTGCGTAGGAAGGTGGGGTAAGGAAGCCCTAGGCGCTATGTGCAGGGGAAGTAGCTGCAGGAGGGCGTTCAGTCACACGGCGCCTTTGCGCCGGTCCAATTATACATGTAGGGACTGGGGTGCGATGTCTGCTCAGTGTCTGTACACTAGTATCCAGGGAGCACATTTGTGCACAATGATGTATGGTATCACACGGGATCTCTGCATTTATGGGGCTGGTGTACTTCTTATTGTACGTCGTATGGCAGCACAGGATACCGTCGCCCCCCCAGTACGTTACACGGCGTCATTATATGCCTGGGGTGTGTCATGTTGTATTTATGCACCATTGCCCAGCCACTCACACAGTGTAATGTAAGTGTGGGTCACGTATTTTTGGCACGTTTAAAGCCTGTGAGGAGTAGGGGAAAAAGGGGGAGAGTACAGTCTCGCGGAATAGCAAGGCAGTCAAACATCGTTGTTGGGCACCTCTCGGTGTAAGGCACTAATCATTTGTCTTTGATTTCCGTTTGTTTACCTGGATCAACGCCTGGTGCCTGGAAGCGCTACGTGCCGCTATGGCCGCAGAAGTGGACAATCAAGGGGACCGGTGGATCCGGAATGTGAGGGGTCAAGCGGCGCCGTCAAGTCGGATGGGTGATCAACCCAGTGGACAAGTGGTGCCAGCCTGGATGGTGCTTCATAACGGACTGTATAGCTGTCATGCGTTTGTGGTTACCATTAGTGGTAAGTCGGCAGTACGTCTGCCTGGCAGGTATATACCTGCAGATCTGCTGATACTCTCTAGTGAGAGGGTATGGTTGTCACCATTTAATTTTGCCACACGAGTTCTGACGGCAGGGCGCCGCTTTGTAAGTATATACCTTTACCAATGGTAAAAACACAAGTATCAGGGGCAGAGGTGACACAACTCCTGTGTCATGGAACGGTTAACTGCCATTACGGCGCATGCACGCAGGCGCCTATCGATGCTGACATGGAGTAGAGTTTGGATGCTCCGTGTAGGGGGATAGGCAGGCACGGGGCCTATCCCAGAACATTGGGCTTGGATGCAGATAGTTCACGGTTTAGGGGTCCTAAATGGTAGGTTCACTCCCTATGATGAATCCAGCACCGTAGCATTATTGTCCTGCTAATGGGAGTGCCCGGGTGTGGAATTTTTCCTCAACGCACCTTGTAATTACATTAGTCACTGGGTCGGTTGGGAGGCTCCGGAGTAGGGGCAGTAGCCAACACAGAACCTAGCTTAGAGCATATTGGTTCGGTTTCAGCAGTACATGGGGCCCTGGGGGATGCTCATGGGAATTATCTGGGACCCTGGGGGCACTATTCTGGGTTGTATCACAAATTGTACAATTGCATTGGGAATGAGTACCGGGTTATGTGAGTGGCTGGTCACCTGTGTAGGTTTAGAGCAGGGTGCTAATAATACTAGGGGTTTGGGTTGCAACGTGGTACATCACGATGCGTCAATCAAGACCATTTTGTGGCTCCTTGACGGTATGTCGATTTTGTCAGATTCAGTCAGCTCTGGGATTTTTTGGGTTGCCTTACACTGGGTGGGGGGTTGCGTACCCTACCCACTGGGTAGAACGGGGGGAATACTTCGCATGGGATTGGGAATGCGACATGACTATGCCAAGGTACACTTCGGCATGGAGTGCAGCGATTCCAGTAGGGAGGAGGCTGGCTAGCGTTTTTACACCTGCAGACTAGACAGACAGAGCTGAGAACAGGGTGGTTTTTCAAGTATAGGTCCTTGGCCTCAGTCAGTTTCGGGGTTTTCTTTAGGACTGATATTCTGAAGAGATACAGTCCTTCGCCGCAATAGTTCCTATAGTTAGTAGAGGAATGGCTTGTTACCACTAGGCAGAAGGGTCTTGCGGGCGGAGGTAATCTTCGAGGCCGGTTAGCACAGGGGTAACAGGGCTGCAGCATAGTCTGGTCACAGGGGGTGTCAGGGCGAATTGTGCTTTATAGAAGTCGTGGTTCACTCGACTAGGGTGGGTGATGACATAGTGTTGAGAAATTTCGTAGGTGTGGTCAGGGAATTGAGGCAGGGGCATGACCTTTCTGAGTTGTAGGATTGGGGGGGAGGCCAGATCGTCGGTTAACAATACTGGCCTGTGGCGGTAAGGTCATGACCGGTGAGCAACTATTTGAAGGTCTGAGGGGGCGGGCATCATCCTACGGAGGTGCCCGCCCAGGGGGAGGGGCCATTGGCTCCTCCTAGAACTTCAGGGGCAAGGTAACTGGTGCTTAAAAGGGGCGCGGGTTGGGGAGTCACGCTTTCCTTAGGCTGGTAGCCACCCCGCGCGCGCATACTCATGACGTCACCGGATGGCGCAGAGTAAGGGCCCTCCTTCAGTGGGTAAATGGAGTTCACGGCGTGGACCGGGTAATTACCGGGCCCGGCTGCGCATGCGCACACCTGTAGGGGAGGCGCAGCTAGTAGGACCTGACACCGGTTAGCGACCTTGCCATATGGCCCAGAAATGTTAGTATACAAAAATACAGAGGAGGATGTTAGACTCGGTTAGGAAACAATCTGTATTAGAGTCTTTGTTAAGGATAGTCACTCACACCTGTTGACAATAATGTATCTAATGTCCTGCTGAATTTTTGTATAATTGTTTATCATGCAAATTTAAAATTTATTGTTTTTGTACTTAATAAATACGGCCGGGGGGTCTCTCGACCTCCCGCCTTCCAAAGATACCACGTCTAGGGTGCTGTGTCCGGGGGTGGTGTGGACATAGGGGGAGGGCGGTAGCCAGTCACTGACCATGTGGAAAGGGGGGGCCCTTGGCCCCTCCGCCTGCATGGCAGTGCGGCGACCTCCCCCGGACTTCTCGGTGGTGGGGCGTGTTCACTGGGGGGCGCGCCCTACCACCGATTGGCTGCCTACGTGACCCGGATGACGTTAATCGACATCCGGGTCAGAGGGGAGGGGGGGGGGCGGGCCTCTGGGGGGTTAAAGCGTCGGGGAGCGCCCAGGTGACCCCCTTGTTCCCTGGACGCTCCCCCAGATCGGACGTGCCCTGGCGCGCAGGGCGGTAAATTTTCCCCACCCACCATCCCTGGAGTACGTGGTTGACGCGTTGCTAGTCCAACTAGCGGGCATTGGGCGCGTGAAACTGTTATGAGATGTTAGTTTCTGATGAGGTTTTCTTTTAGGACTTTTTCTCCCATTGTAGTGATCAATATGTTATTATGCGGTTATGTTTTTGACTATGCTTTCTTGTAGGCCTTGTTCTCCCAAGGTAGTGAATGATACTGTATTATGTGTAACTGATGCAGTCGTGTTTAGGCCTTTTCTTTCCCTTGTAGCTTTATGGTGTTATACATGACGTGTGATTTTAGTCAGTGTAGTTGTCCTTTAGAATTTTCTCCCATAGGTCGTCGTATTTATTAGGTATGGGGGCATGCGGTAAGGTCATGACCGGTGAGCAACTATTTGAAGGTCTGAGGGGGCGGGCATCATCCTACGGAGGTGCCCGCCCAGGGGGAGGGGCCATTGGCTCCTCCTAGAACTTCAGGGGCAAGGTAACTGGTGCTTAAAAGGGGCGCGGGTTGGGGAGTCACGCTTTCCTTAGGCTGGTAGCCACCCCGCGCGCGCATACTCATGACGTCACCGGATGGCGCAGAGTAAGGGCCCTCCTTCAGTGGGTAAATGGAGTTCACGGCGTGGACCGGGTAATTACCGGGCCCGGCTGCGCATGCGCACACCTGTAGGGGAGGCGCAGCTAGTAGGACCTGACACCGGTTAGCGACCTTGCCATATGGCCCAGAAATGTTAGTATACAAAAATACAGAGGAGGATGTTAGACTCGGTTAGGAAACAATCTGTATTAGAGTCTTTGTTAAGGATAGTCACTCACACCTGTTGACAATAATGTATCTAATGTCCTGCTGAATTTTTGTATAATTGTTTATCATGCAAATTTAAAATTTATTGTTTTTGTACTTAATAAATACGGCCGGGGGGTCTCTCGACCTCCCGCCTTCCAAAGATACCACGTCTAGGGTGCTGTGTCCGGGGGTGGTGTGGACATAGGGGGAGGGCGGTAGCCAGTCACTGACCATGTGCATAGAGGAGAATCGGAAGAGGGGATGTCTCGACCTGTCGGGCGTCCTTAGCTGTCGCTCTCAGTAGCCCATCCAGCCTGTTAGTATAGAGAGAGAACAAAAATGGGCAAGGACGCTCCCCCGCCTCACACCTCTTTCAATCTTAAAAGGTTTTGTGCACCCCCCCCCCCCGCTGCCATAACTGACACACGCGGTTGCACTAAGATGAAGCTGCTGATCCAGCAAACTCACCAATGTCCAAAGTAGCACCCTCATTCTCCAGTTTACAAAGAAATCTGACGATGCCATCTTTTTATAGTTGATTACATTTGGAAAATTAATACTCTGAAAGAAACCACTCTTAATAAAAACAGACTCATTTGTACATTTATAAAGTTTATCTAAATAATGTGAAATAAATGCTCATTATACAGGCACACAGCATGAACCATAGATCGTCACAAGGAGAACAAAAATCTTAAGAGAAAAGGAAAGCTTCATATCAATGACAATGCATAAGTGAGTGGATAGGTGAAAAGACAAAGGATTCAGAGACAAATCACATTTGAATGAATGAATGAATGAATGAATGAATGAATGAAAGGGCATTTGTAAAGCGCATGGCTACCCGGGAGTGTCCCAGCGCTAAGGTCTAACACAGACGGAGACGGACTAGGGAAACAGCAGAGTCTTGAGTTGGTTGCGGAAGGTCTGGTGATTGGAAATCAAACGTAGGTGGAGTGGCAAGGAATTCCAAAGCTTGGCAGCATTATAGGAAAAGAGCCGTCCACCACTTCTGGCCCTTCTTATTCTGGGGACCTCGGCCAGATACAATTCATCAGACCAGAGTTTTCTATTTGCTTTGTAGGGGAGAATGAGGGCTGAGTTAATGGGAGGGCCTTTCCCTGACAGTGTTTTATGAGCAATACACAAAGTTTTAAATCTGATGCGTTCTTGCACAGGGAGTCAGTGGAGGGATCGTAATGACGGTTTAGCTGATTGTCTAGTGGATGACCCCGTCAATAATCTGGCTGCGATATTCTGGACTAACTGGAGTTTGGAAACTGCTGCGGAATGGGAGCCCAGGTATAATGCATTCCCATAATCCAGCCTAGAAAGTATAAGGGATTGTATCAATGTCTTTTTTGTTGGTGGGGGAAGAAGAGGAAGGATTTTACGTGCCGTTCTAAGCAGGCCGAAACGGGTAGCTGCTGTCTTCCTGGCCTGTGTTCTAAAATTCAAGTCTTGGTCCAGCCATATGCCCAGACTCTTAATCTCGGTCTTAGGGGTAGGTGGAGCACCCATGCTCAGAGGCCACATCAGATTGGGGTTGAAACTGCAGGAGTTGCCCAACACCATAATCTCCGTTTTGCCACCGTTGAGCTTGAGCTGGGATACGTTCATCCACTGCGAAATGTCTTCTAGGCAGGTATGGAGACTGTTGGTGTTTTGGTCTGCCTGGTTGAGTGCAATCACCAATTGCGTATCGTCCGCATAGGTCACTATGCGGACTCCAAAGGGGGCTACAATGGCTGCCAGGGGGGCCATATACATGTTAAAAAGGGTCAGGCTGAGCGAGGAACCCTGCGGGACCCCACTTTTTAAGGGGGCCAGTTCAGAAAGGACATTCTCCTCAAAAACCTGAAAGGTTCTTCCCTCTAGGAAGGATCGTAGCCATTGAAGCACGGTGCCAGTGACTCCTATATTTCTCAGACGGTGAATTAGGATATTGTGGTTCACCGTGTCAAATGCTGCGCTTAGGTCGAGGAGAATGATAGCTGTGGAACATCCTGAATCAAGAATTTTTCTGCTTTCCTCTACTACTGCCAAGAGGGCCGTTTCGGTACTCTGGTGAGGGCGAAATCCTGTTTGGAAGGGGTGAAGCAGGTTATGGTTTTCGAGAAATCCCGAGAGGATTTGATTGACATATTTTTCTGCCACTTTACTTATTCGTGGAAGAAGAGAAATTGGGCAGTAATTTCCCAGTTCTGCTGGATCCAGGTTAGGCTTTTTAAGTAAAGCCTTGACCATGGCCTTTTTCCAGCTGGAGGGGACTATTCCTGTGTCTAATGATGTATTGATCAAATTCAGAATGTTAAGGACTAAGGTGGCCACGGCTTGTTTCATGATATTAAGTGGCACTGGGTCTAGGCGGTGACCTTTCTCGTGAGTGGCTTGTATGATTTTTTGCGTCAGTTGAAACGCTGAGAGGTCCCTTGCCAACTCATTAGCGTTAGTAGCTAGTTTGTCACCAATATGGAGGTTAAAGTCTCAGAGAAGAGTGAAATTAGGTGCTGAGCTTGCTAGATTGGCTGCGGCCTCCAATAATGATTGGTTGAAGGAGCCAACTGCTCCGGGGGGACGATAGATAAGGATACCTGTAAGTGATAAGAGGGGCGAAAATTCTATGTTAAAGTGGGCGTTCTCGCAGTCGGCGACTGGGGTCCCAAGCAGACTGCAAGTGAATTGATCCTTGTGGATCAAGGCAATCCCACCCCCTCTACCTGTTGAGCGATCTACCCTCTGCATTACAAAGCCTTGTGGGAGGGCTTGAATGATGTCGGGTTCGGAACAGATGTTAAGCCAGGTTTCTGTCAGAAATATCACACCTGGGTCTAGATCTTTGAGAAGCATCCGTATCTCTGTTGTGTGTTTAGGGAGGGATCTGCAGTTAAGTAAAAATATTCTGAAGTTCGAGGGAGTGGGGATCCTGGGTTTATAGGTGTGAATTTGTGCTGGCAGTATGGGCAGTGATCAGGAAACTTATCCGGTGGGAAGGAATGGGTGCAAGAAATTCCAAGGGATCTATTGAGCTGTCTGAGCTGAGAATTGGAATACTGATATTGGTTTGGGGAAAAAGGTGCAGGATTTCTGGCCCCTGGGCCCGGTCTGGCGCGGACGGGCGCAGATGGGCTTGCCTTAGGCGTGCCTTTGGCGCGCCAGCGGCGCGCGTCTGCTGCGCGGTCGCGTCATCGCGCGCCTTTGTAGTGGAGGAAGGAGACGCCTGGGCCCAGCAACTCCTTGCCTTAGACGTTGTAACATCTGTGGTTGGATGTCCCCAAACCCATCCTCTACTTTTATGACTAAGGACTCCAATGGATATCGGTTGGTCAACAACAGAACCACCATTTCCCTGCGAGATAGCAAGGGTTTCCAACCTGCTACACAGACCTCTGTTCTTACCAATGGGATCCCCGAGCGATTAGGTGCATTTTACTCAACACTAGGTCAATGTTTAAGCACAAGCTTCATCTAGAGTGCCTGATCCAAGTAGAAAATCTATGGTTTTACGCTGACACAAGCTTATAGTGTCTGTAGCACAATCAATGGATGTAACGGCTGCCCAATTCTGCAAATGTCTTTCTGCCCTGATGTCTTGGATGAACGCTAATTTCTTAAAACTGAACGCAGATAAAACAGAGGTGGTGGAGTTTGTATAGAAAGTATAGGTCTGGAGCCATTTATGGTGGCCAACAGCAGCCAGTACCTGTCCGGGCCCGGTTAATAAGGCAAGGAACCTTGGCTTTATGATCGACAAGGGTCTCACGTTGGCACCACAGATCAATCAAGTCTCCTCTGCCTGCTTTTTCACGTTAAAAGGCCTAAGGAAGATTCTTCTGTTTATCCCTCTCTCCTTGAGAAAAACTGCGGTAGGAGCCATGGTTCTATCGAGAATTGATTATTGTAACGCTCTTTATTTGGGAGCAGGTGCAGCTCAACTCTCCAAACTTCAATCAATTCAAAATGCAGCAGCAAGAGTCCTGCTCAAACTACCCGAGCATCATCCCACATCCACCAGCATAAAACAACTTCATTGGCTCCCAGTGCGACGACAGGTCGATTTTAAGACACTCTGCCTGGTACATAAAGCCCTCTTTGGTGGTGGGCTAAGGATGTGCAATCCTTGTTCCTTCGTTATGTGCTGTCGTGTCCTTTAAGATCCTCCTCTCTTGGTTTGGTACACTTTGCAAAGATAAAGAAAGCAAGGTGTGGAGGCAAACGTTTTTCTTTCTTAGCGGCCAAACTGTGGAACTCACTGCCCCTACAGCTGAGACTTCAACCTAGGAGATCAGTGTTTAGGAAGGAAATTAAAACATGGCTTTTTAGCCATCTCTGAATCTGTTGGTCATTGTCCTTGCACACCATTTAGCGCCAAGACGCCTTGGCAATAGTGCGCTCTATAAATAACTCAGTCAGTCAGTCAGTCAGTCACTGCCTTGTAAATAGGGCAAAAACATTATCTCCGCTTTTTTGGCTTTTAAAGCCAAAAAAGCAGAGATAATGCCCTTGATAATATGCCCCTGAATCTCTTGTACTAAGAACAGGGTTCATGCTTTTTCGCATTGGAACCTCGGAAAAAATCACATCTACATTAGAATAATACTATTGCAATTTTCCTGTTCTATAAAGTAGGCTTGCTAAAACCCTACAGGAGACACCATATGTCGATGGTAAATGACGATAGGTCACTCCTTCTGCTACAGATGCAGGTCATTTCAGGGATACATAACAATCACAAACTTCCATAGTTTCTACATATTGTACCAATAGGTTGGTAAAAACATATAAATCAGTATCATTTTCATTCACAGTGTGGTGTAAATCTGACTCATCTGGTGCTTCTAATTCTACTCTATCTCCTTTGATGGTATCCGCCTTTTCATGTGCGTTAGTGTTATTCTGTTCATTTGTGATCATTAAATAAGGTTTGGCCACTGTTGATGCTAACCATATTATGAGTACTGCAAAAATGCTACATATACACATTCTGCAAGATTTCTTTAAACATTTCGGGTTTCCAGCAGCTCTCTAGTCAGCCATTTTCAAATGGAATATGAAGATTTCTCTTCTCTACTTGAGTAATTCAACTTTGGGACTGAGTTTAAGAGGGGGATTCGTTTCAGGGGGGGCTCTGGGGCTTCTTCGTTTTGGGTTTTCAGCTGATGGTTCGTCTCCCTGCTCTGGCTCTTCTGTCATTGTTTTAAGGTGATATTTCAATCTCTTGATAACACCTGGCCTATTATCACCTTTTCTGATTCTTTAGCTTGCACTGCACTTTCACTTTCTTCAAGTGCTCTTTTGTTCTCGTTGGTTTGAGGCACATTGTGGTCATTTTAGTCTTCAGAATCTCTCTCTAGCTGACCTTGTCCAGGGCTTATTATTGTACTGTCACCTGCCTGGAATGCGTTCTTCTTCCCTAGTCTGACCCTGTTCAGGTTTAATTTTTATTGGTGTTTCTTCTTCTTTCACCTGAACTTCTTTGACTTCTCCTATCTGTTCCTGCTCAGGCTTTTTTGTCTCTTGATTGTCTTCTGCCTGAACGTTTTCTCTAATTCCTCCCTGTCCCTCCCCAGACTCCAGATCTGTGAATTTGATTTCTTCTGTCAGAGTAAATGGCACTTTCCTTATCTGGTCCTGCTCCGGTTCCCTAACAATTGTGCTTTCTATCCCCTGAGCACGTTATTCTGTGCCTATCTGGTCCTCACTCTTTTCCTGACTAGCTTGTCTAGTTTGGCTTCTAGTTCTTACAATTACTTCTGGTATATCTACTATTGGTATCCAATCATCCTGACTGGTGCTCGGTTGTTCTTCGTCAGCTACTTCATGATCTATCACTTAGGATCCTTTAGCTGTGCAACCTTCAGCCCCCTCATCTGCTTGTGTCAGTTGAGGTTCGTCCTCGTCAGGTGCTGGTACTCTTTTAGTATGGCTTGCTTGTATCCCATTATGCAAGCCAGCACACTTTACTGCTGTTGTTGTAACCAATATAACCTGATGTGGTTTGTCCAACCTTGGTGCTAGGCACGATTCTCGAGTGTGATTCTTCACTACAACCCAGTCACTGGGACTCAGATCATGCGCTTGGTTCCGTTGCCTGGGAACTGCGTCTTCTCCAACCTGGTGAGATATAGAACGCACTTGGTCAGCCAACTATTTGCAATACTCCAGTACCAAATCATCAGTTATAATCAACAGCCTGTGTTCTGGTATACACGCTTGTCTCATTGCTCTTCCCATGAGTATTTCATGGGGACTCAATCCAGTATTCTTGTCTGGAATACTTCTAAGTCTCATCAGAACAAGAGGTAAAGCATCAGGCCAGTCCAGTGGAGTGGATGCACACACCTTTCCCAGCCTTGACTTAATTGTGCCATTCAATTGTTCCACCACTCCGGATGCCTCTGGGCGGTATGCGCAGTGCAGCTTTTGCTCAATTTTAAATGCTTCACAAATTAATCAAATTATTTCATTAATAAAATGAGACCCTCAGTCTGATTCAATAGTTACTGGAAAACCGAAACGTGGTATAAGTTCTCTCAGTAAGAGTTTGGCCACTGTCAAGCTGTCATTTCTTCTGGTGGGGTATGCTTCCACCCACTTTGAAAATAAACAAACGATGACAAGTACATATTTCAATCCTCGACAAGCGGGTAACTGAATTAAATCAATTTGAAGTCTTATAAAAGGACCTTCAGCCTTTCCAATTCTCCCCATAAAGACTAATGTTTTCTTGCCTGGATTCATTTGTTGGCATTTGGCATAGTCGTTCAGCAACATTTCTAAACCTTGGATAAAACCAATCTCGTCTGAAAATTCTGATCATTGAATCTCTGCCTATATGGGTGTCTCCATGATACATTCTAGCCATTGGTGCAAGCATACAGTCTGGCAATACAGGTCTGTCATCTACGTAAACCCATACACCATCTTCTTCCCTTTTTGTACAACCAATTTTCACCCATTCTGCTTTCTCTTTTGCTTCTGCTTCATCTTGTAGTTCTCTTATTTCTCTCAATGTTTCTAAAACTGACAATAGCTTAAGTTGGCAGCTGTTTCTACAATTTTCAATCTTTCTGTTTACTGCCATTCGAAATTTTGCGCAGTGTTGGGCAACCTGGTCAGCATAACGATTACCTGCAGCCACACGGTCATTTCCTGACTGGTGTGCAGCACATTTGAACGCTGCCACTTCTTTTGGTAATTGTATTGCTTCAAGCAATTCTTTAACGAATTGTCCATTTTAATGGGAGACCCTGAAGAAGTCAGGAAGTCTCGCTGCATCCAAAGCTGGCCAAAGTCGTGCACAACCCCGTAACCACACTGACTGTCAGTGTAAATGGTTGCTCGCCAATTTTTCCCCTTTTTGCAAGCTTTAATTAAAGCAATCAATTCGGCTACTTGTGCAGACCTGACTCCTGGTAAATAGGATGCTTCGACTATTTCAGCCAATGTACACACAGCATAAGCAGCGCTCAATCCTCCCTCCTCATGGCGCATGCATGAGCCATCTACAAAAAATTCATGCTCAGCATTTTTTATTGGCTCATCCTGTATGTCTGAATGTGGTTTTGTACTGATTTCTGTTACGTCAAGGCATTCATGTTCGGGTTCATCTTCCACTTCTTCATTATGTGGATCTGGTAACAAAGTAGCTGGGTTAAGTACAGTACATCGGACTATGGTCACATTTTCTGCTCCTAATATGATCCTCTCATAGTTCGTTAATCTGCTTGGGGTAAGATACTGAGTTTGAGTTCTTGTTAAAAGAAAAACAACTGCATGAGGAAAATATACCTTTACAGGGTGTCCCATCACAACTGACTCGCTTTGCTCCAGACTCACGCACATGGCTGCCACAGCTTTTAGGCATCCTGGCAAGGCGGATGCTGCAGGAGCTAAGGTAGCAGAAAAATATGCCACTGGCCATCGCATCAGGCCATGTATCTGAGTTAGGACTGAGAGGGCACAGTTATCTCTCTCGCAGCAAAATAATGCAAAATCTTTCGAGTAATCTGGCATACCTAGGGCAGGTGCTTCGCACAAGCCATTTCGAAATTTCAAAAAAGATGTCATGCTCTGATCATCCCATTCTATCTGGTCTTTTGCTCGTTTCTTTGTCATTTGTATCAAGAGTTTCGCCAGTAGGGAAAATTCCATAATCCACTGCCTACAATACCCGACTACACCAAGGAACATTTTTATTTCTTTCTGTGTTTGCGGTTACTTCATTTTGTTTTATTATTTTTATTCTTTCTGTGGTCACTCTCCTATCTCCTCGTTCTATCTGGTGTCCCAGATATTTTACTTCTTTTCTGCAAAACTGTAGTTTCTCAGGGGACACTTTATGTCCACCTTTGACTAAATGGTTTAGCAAGTCTATGGAATCAGTTACACAGCCACTTTTTGTTTTGGAGGCAACCAAAAGATCATCGATATACTGAACTAGGACAGACTCCTTAGGCATCACTAAGGTCTCAAGACATTTATTCAAAATTTGATTAAAGATTGAAGGACTTTCTGTGTACCCTCGAGGAACGCGGTTCCAAACATAAACACAATCCTCAAATTTGAAAGAAAATAAAAACTGACTATCTGGATGCAATGGGATGGAGAAAAAGGCATGGCATAAATGTATCATGGTAAACCACCTCGCATTCCATGGTATTTGGTACAAAATCACTGAAGGGTTGGGCACTACCGGGCAACAGGGCACAACAATCTTGTTAATCTTTCTTAAATCTTGAACTACCCTATATTTTCTGCTTGGTTTCTTAATGCCAATTAAAGGTGAATTACAGGGACTACTCATGATTTCCTTTAAAATGCCTTGTTCGACCATTCGATTTATTTCTGCTGCAACACCAGCCTTAACGTCAGGACTCATCTTGTACTGTTGAATGTTTGGGTAGACTGCACCTTCCTTCACTGTCACTTTGACAGGATCTACATCTGTCATCAACCCTACTTCTTTTCCAGTAAAGTCCCACAGCTCTGGATTTACTGTCAATTTTACCTCTTCTGGTAAGTCATCTTGGGTTATAATTGAAAACAAATCATTTACTTCTATTCCTTATTTAACTAGCATGATTTTATATATCCCGTCTTCATCTGGGGTTTAAATAGCAACACCGTCTGGTGTGCAAAAGATGGTGCAATTCATTTTGCACAACAGGTCTCTCCCTTATAAATTCACAGGACTGGAGTCGCATACGACAAACTTGTGCATCTCTTTAAAGTTACCAGTGCACACCTCCATTGGTTTTGTAATAGGGGGCCTAATTTGCTTATTAGAAACACCCACTACTTGGATCGCTTCTCCCAAGAGGGGTAGGTTTGGAATGTCTGCTGTTCTCACAGTAGAACGGGTAGCACCAGTGTCCAACAAAAGGGTAATGTCATTTCCTTCTACCTTCCCGCCGATATACGTACCTGACTGATCTACCGGTAAGGATGTGCCAAGTACGCACTCCTCATCCCCCCCTCTCAGGCACCGTCATTGATCTAGATCTTCAAAATATGGATCCTGCAAAAGAAACTGTGATGTCAGGTAATTTTTTTTACCACTTCCTTCTTGGAATCCTGTGTCCGCACTGTACTTGGCTTGACTCACAAAATTTGGCAAAGGGGCAAGTGGCAATTGACTCTGCAGGTTTACAACCTGTTGTGGTTGACTCATTATCACCTCATTCTGCGTCCTTTGATTTAAATTTTGATTTGGGCTATTATTATTTTGTCAATTTTTACACTCGTTCTTCCAATGCCCCAATTTTCCACACCCATGACAAGGGAACTTATTCTTTGCCTCTTCTCTGCTTTATCTCCCTTTTGGTTTACCCATCATTTTCACCATTTCCTTGCCCCTTTCCGGGTTATCCTGCCCTGTTAGTTAATTGGAGTTCTTGTTGTTCTGCCAGTTTTACTTGAGCCCCCATCACTTTCTCCTCTAGAATTTTTTGTCTGTTGTCAATTTCATCTCCACAGTACTTTGCAGATTTTAAAAACTCATCTATGAGCTTTGCTTGCCAACACAAATTATGCTGTTTAATAATTTCAGAAATGTCTTTTCTTAATCCTGACACAAATCGATACACAAAATGAGTCATGTCTTCGTCCCCAATACTTTCAAACCCACTATACTGTTTGAACACATGTAGGAGGCGCTCATAGTACGCATGGACAGACTCATCTTTTTCCTGAATTATTCTGTCTATCTTTATCCAATCAGTCTCTCTTGGGGGAATTTTCCCTTTCAAAAAAGTAATTACTTGGGTATATTTTTTCATAACCTCTTCTGACGGAGCTCCTGTTTTCTTGTTTCTCGGATACTCATCATTTGGCCAATCGACTGTGATTTTACCCTCAGTCCACAAATCAGCAGGCACCACTATGTCAAAAAGACCATCCAGATCCTTCAGCAAATCGTTTGAAACTTTCACAAACCTCCCAACTTGTCTATACCATTCCACAGGCTTCTCTCTCAGCTTTGGGAAATCATTTGTAAATGACAAAATATCCTGTCTTGTCCATGGGACATGTACATAACCTCCTCCTGGAACTTCTCTCATTGGGTACAACCCTTCTGCCTTTTCTGTTTCCTTCATTAAATACTCTGATGTCACTCGACTGGTCTGTGCTTCTTTCTTTTTCTTTGTCCACCTTACTTCCATCTGTCTAAATCTCCCAATTTCTGTAATATTGCCATCAATTCTTTTACTTGTAATTTTCTTCCTGACATGTTCATGTTTTCCAAATCTTTATCAGAAAATTCTGCTCTATAAGGTTTTTGCAGGACTTTGGATCGCGCTACCTCTATTCCCATTTCTGAGGCTAGATTCATTAACTTTTCATGAAATGCTTTTGTGTTTCGTGTTATGCTTCTGCAAATGAACAGTAATTCTTCCTCATTAAAGGTATTTAACCTTTTCAATCCTACATTCCCAGCTATAATTTCTTCTAATTCATCTCTTAGTTTAAAAATATCTAGTATTTTTGGTGGTGGATCAGGTTACTCTATGTCTCGTGTCCATATTTCTAATTCTTCTGGGGTTATTATGGTGGCTGTTAGACCTGGCACCTTGGCGTGAGTCTCCCTCCCTCCTTTTGTCGCTGTGCCTCATGTGATTTTATGGTGTTGGCCGCTCAGCGCGCTGTGCCACTGCCAACCAGTGTCGCGGTGCGAGTGCTCCCTTTGTAAATTGTATATGTTGGTTGGATTCCATGATTGGATTGTTTGATTTACTATCAGACCCCAGTAAAGTGTGCCAGGAGCGCCAGGGCATGTAAAGGCAAACGCCGCTGGTGGGCTTGCAGCACGGGTTGTGCCACCCACGGAAGCGGCCGGTAAAATACGTCTAAGGTCTGCCATCGCAGAGCCTGCGTGCAGTCTGGTACTGACGCGCCGACCGACAAGTGCCCACACTTGCCGGTCCCCGAAACCTTCCCTTAGCTGCATGTTGGTCATCCCTCTGGTAGGCCCACGGGCAGGGTGCATTGTGAGCCTGAGGTAGGACAAGCCTAGATGCGTGGCATGTCCTGGTAGTGAACGACCGCCATTTTGTTGTTCACTACTGTAAGGCTACCCTGTTCTCATAGGACAGTATGGGCGGCCTGGATTATTACACCCTATGATCCTAACCGACCCAGGGAACATGGTAGGAGATCGAGTTTAGTATGCCTGAACTCGGAATGATAAGGTACATCTTTTCGCAAGGTTTATTTTAATATTCCGGGTTTGCAAATGTCACTTTTTAGAAAGTTGGCCTTTGCTTGCCTAACCATCTCAGCCGCCTCTGTGTGATGTGTATCTGATGTCTGGCTGGTGTGAGTGACAGGGCTGGGGGAACCCAGATGGGCAGGGCTAGGTAGCCTGGTATGAATAGGACGATCGACAGGTAGATGGGTGGGAGGAGTGCTCCTAGGCTCTGAATAGGACAGTGCTCCGCTACCTCGATGCCGGCTCCACCCCCTGTGGAGCGTCTGATGACTCTGCCCTGCACTCTGAAAGAAGAAGCCTGCATCACGTAAACAAAGTGCTCAGAAACCGGACTGAACTAGGCAAGGGCCCCCCTGGCCTGGAAGAACAAAAGATTTGTGGTATAAATGGAGGAGCCCTGCTCCTAAGAAACTAGATCCGCTTTTGACCAAGAAGAATCTCTGCCTGAGGAGGAGGCACCGGGAAAGCTGTAGGAGGAAGACTGTCCCTATCCTGGGGGATTGGCCTGCAGTGGTGACCTCGCTGCCAAAGGGGAGAAGAGAAACTGTTGCTGAAGACTTTGCTTTATTTTTACTTTCAAGACTTGTGCTTTTCCAAAACGATCTCCAAGGGCTTGGAACTGAGCTTGCCCCCTGAACTGAGCCCCAGGACCATTGGGCTCTACCTGATCTTCACTCGCCTGCTGCTAGACCGTGGTGTCCTTTCCCTCGCCGGAGCTGTGACCCTCGTGCCGCAGTCCCTCCCTGAGCCGTGACCAGGACTGCTTAGCCGCCCCCGCCTTGGGAAGAGCCGCTCCCCCTACGCTGTGCTGGGCTGCCCCTGTCACCTCGCTCGCTGGAGGCTCGCTGTGCACCTTCACCCTCCCGCCGGAACCGGCGTTTGTGAGCATCTCCAAGCCTCGGACGGCCCGGACGTATCTGCGTGCCCGGCTGCCCCGCTTTGTTCACCCGCCACCTGCAACACCCCGCTCTGGTCGTGAGCCTGAAGATCAGACACCCATCGTGAAGTGTGGGAGCCCCGGACGCCACCTCGCTCTTCTGTGGAAGAGCCGCTGACATCCCGCACCCACCTTCGCGACAAGAAACAAGGTACTGTACTTACGAACTCGACCGTGAGCTCGCATCGGATCCAGGGTCCGCAACGTTCTGATTTCCCTGTCATCTGCCGTGTGCTTCCCGGTCGCCGCCTCAGCCCGGAGTGTGCTGAGGCCTACAGTCACCTTGTGCCCGCCTAAAGAACTTTCCGTACAAAGAGAACTTTACCGTATTCCTAAGAATTGTGGCCCCATCAGTTCAACGTTACTGGGCCTTGTATTTAACTCTGCTGAAACTGCATAAAAGCTTATTTTTATATACTACCTGATTGGTGTCCATTTGTGGTGCATGCAGGGGGTTTACTGATGTGTAATTGCATTTGCTTAACCGTGTACGCCTGAGACTTAGCCTAGACTGCTCGCGCCACGCACCTAGAGGGTGAGCAGGGGTTATTCTGGGGAGTCATCCTTCGCCCTGACAAGAAGTAAAGGGTCCCTGCTTGTTGTGGGTTCACACCTGCGTCAACCAGAGCCCCCTCATTTCTAACATTGGTGGCAGCGGTGGGATTTACGGATTTGCATTTGTGGTTTGCGTATAGTGAATCACTGATCACCACGTAGTGAGAGCAGACCAGTAACACAGCCACAAGGCTAGCAATTGTTTTTGTTTTGCCAAGTATCTCCGTTGTTAGAGCCATGCCTGGTTCACACTCCGCCGGAAGGGCGGCTTCAATAATCTCTGGATTTGAAGACGTAGATTGGGAAGAAGGCGCACTTCTGGATCGTACCAATGAAGACTTGAAAGGTCTTTGCTCCAAGTTCAGGATTGCCCAAACTGGATTGAAGAAGAAGGAGCAATTTGTGAAGGCGCTGAGGGCCTGGTATGAGTCAAAGGCACCAGAGAATCAGGTGGAAGTGATTCCACCAGAAAGTGTCCATGAGTTTGGCAGATGCCTGTCGCCAGAAGAGTTGGCGGACAGGGCAGCAACCCGGGCACACTACAATTAGAGCACGACATGAAGCTGAGGGAGCTGGAGCTGAAAGCAAAAAGTTTGGAGCTTAATCCCTCTAGTGGCAGCACACCGCCAGGACCGGCGGAACCAAGAGTTTATATTCCCAAGGATGTAGTGAAGGAGTTCTTCAGGAATGACGACATCGGGCAGTGGTTCAGAGCCTACGAGGTAGCCATGTCTTCCCACCGGGCCCCTGAGAAAGATTGGGGAGCGGGGTTGTGGGGAAGGTTCCTGAGTGAGGGGCGGGACACACTGTTAGATTTACCTGTTGATGTTCGTAATTCTTATTCCCATATGAAGGAAGCATTGATGGCTAGGTATGGGTTGACCCCTGAGTTATATAGACAGAGGTTCAGGGGTTGCACTAAGATTCCCAATAGTACGTATGTGGAGTATGTGACTTTCTTGTGCAGAGCGCTGGATGGTTGGGTAAAGGGTAGTAAGGTAAATGATTATCAAGGGCTTCTTGATTTAATGGCATGGGAGCACTTGTCCAGTAATTGTTTTCCTGAGCTACGCCAGCACCTGATCGATAGTAAGCTGACTAACCCGAGGAAGCTTGCTGAGGAGGCGGACCGCTGGGTCAGTACCAGGGTCCACAAGGGTACCATGGGAGATTCCGCCAAAGGTGGGCAGGGTCCCCAGCAGAAGAGTGGGGGGGACAGGGTTAAACAAAAGCAGTTCCAAAAAGGGCCCCAAAATAATCCCCAAGGGAACCAAGGGAAGGGTTCTCAGCCTCCCCCACCCCAGAAACCGACCGGGGCCCCGACAGGACCTCCTGTTCAGAAGGGGCCCGTGAGATGTTACAGGTGTAACAATTTGGGGCATTTTGCCTCTGATGTGAAGTGTCCGATGTTTGGTAAACCAGCACCCACTGGTGCTCCACCCCGGCAGGTGACTAGTGTAGCCTTGGGGGAGGAGAGGTGGGTGGGGTCCCGCAGAGATGTCCCTGGTCTCGCTAGGAGACCATGAAGTGGTCCCTCCAACCCAGCTGCCTGAGAACACTAAGAAGTACAGGCAGTGGGTGACCATAATGGCCATAGGGTGGAAGCTCTTAAAGATACAGGAGCCAGTGTGACAGCTGTCAGGTGTCACCTGGTGTCTCAGGAGCAGGTGGTCCCCAATGCATTCTATCCCGTTGTTGCCGCTGACAACACAGAGAGGCACTGCAAGGTGGCTCAGGTTCCCTTCGAGTGGGGGGGGGTCTCTGGTACTCTTCAGGTAGCTGTGAGGCTGTAGACTGTTTGTTAGGGAACGATTTGGAGAGCTCACCTTGGGCTCAGGTGGAGCGGAGTGCTCACCTGGAGATGTTGGGTATGCCGGATTGGGCGTGTGTCACCACACGGTCCATGGCAGCCAGTAAAGGTACTCGAGAGGTCCTGGAGCCTGAGAGGGAGGCCCAGGAGCCGGCCTCAGAGAGAAGGGGCAAGGGGCGCGGGAAGCCGGCCCCTGAAGTTCCCACGGTCCAGGAGGAAGCAGACCTTGAGGGGGATGCCCTGGAGCCTACAGGGGAACAAATAGCTGAACTGGGAGACCTACCGGAGCTGACCCATTGGCAGCAGGAAGGGGGTCCCACCAGGGAGGACTTTTGTAAGGCACAGAAGGAGTGCCCTTCTCTCGTGGGTATGCGGCAGCAGGCTGCAGCCCAGGCCGCAGGTGATCAGTCAGGATCGCATTTCATTTACTGGGAGAACGACCTCCTGTATACAGAGCCTAAGGTTGCTGAGCCTGGGTCAGCCCGTGCGCTGGTGGTACCCCAGGACTTCAGAGCCTTCCTACTGGGGCTGGCTCACGATGTGCCATTGGCAGGGCATTTGGGGCAGGACAAGACCTTTGAAAGGCTTGTCACCCACTTTTATTGGCCTCAAATGCGCAGGAGTTCGGATACTCACTGCAGGACATGCCAGACTTGCCAGGCAAGTGGAAAGAGTGGAAAGAGTGGGAGGAAGCAGAAGGCTCCACTCCAGCCATTCCCTGTGGTCGGTACTCCATTCCAGCGAGTGGGGATTGACATTGTAGGGCCACTGGACCCCAAGACAGCGATGGGCAATAGGTTCATCCTGGTCCTGGTGGACCATGCCACCCGGTACCCGGAAGCCATTCCTCTGAGGACAGTGACGGCCCCCGTGGTGGGACGTGCACTGATGGGAATTTTCTCCCGAGTGGGATTCCCTCTAGAGGTGGTGTCTGACCGAGGTACCAATTTCATGTCCAAGTACATGAAATCTCTTTGGCAAGAGTGTGGTGTAACCTACAAGTTCACCACACCTTACCACCCCCAAGGAAACGGGTTGGTTGAGAGATTCAACCGAACCCTCAAAGGCATGATAATGGGCCTAGAAGGGCCCATGAGGCGCAAGTGGGACGTCCTCTTACCATGCCTTCTCTTCGCTTACCGCGAGGTGCCACAGAAGTCTCTGGGGTTCAGTCCCTTTGAGCTTCTGTATGGTCACCCCGTCAGAGGACCTCTAAGTCTGGTCAAGGAAGGCTGGGAGCAATCTCCCAGGAAACCTCCCCAGAATGTATATAGCTACATGCTGGCCTTCAGGAATCAGACTAGGCGTTTCAGGCAACTTGCTGAGGCAAATCTGGAAGCCAGCCAGGAGGAGATGAAGCGGTGGTACGACCAGAATGCCACTCTGGTAGAGCTTCAGCCTGGGCAGAAAGTATGGGTCTTGGCCCCCGTGGAGCCATGTGCGCTCCAGGATAAGTGGACCGGTCCCTTTGAGGTGGTGGAGCGCAAGAGTCCTGTTACCTACGTGGTGGACCTGAAGACTCCCAGGAACCCCTTACGGGTCCTACATGTCAACCGCCTCAAGCCCCACTTGGAGAGGTCCCAAGTGGGCATGCTCTTGGCAACAGATGCGGGGATGGAAGAGGAGACAGAACCTCTTCCGGACCTCCTGTCAGCCAAGGAGCAAGATGGGTCAGTGGATGGTGTCATCCTCTCTTCCACCCTGACCCCTGAGCAACAGAATGATTGTCGCCAGTTGCTGGGACAATTTTCTGATCTGTTTTCCCTGGTCCCTGGTGTCACTGATTGGTGCGTCCATGATGTGGACACTGGGGATAGCCCTCCTGTACGGCACAAGGCCTACAGGGTGACTGACAGGGTGAGGACCTGCATCAAGGAGGAGGTCTCCAAGATGTTTGCACTCGGGGTCATTGAGTCTTCTAGCAGTCCTTGGGCCAGCCCCGTGGTCTTGGTCCCAAAGGCTGCAGCGCCGGGAGCCACACCCGAACTCCGGTTCTGTGTGGACTACAGAGGACTCAATTCAGTCACTAGGACTGACGCACACCCCATCCCCAGAGCTGATGAGCTCATCGATCGGCTAGGGGCTGCCAACTACCTCAGCACGTTTGATCTAACGTCTGGGTATTGGCAGATCGCCTTGACCGAGGGGGCCAAAGAGAGGTCAGCATTTTCCACCCCAGATGGGCACTACCAGTTCCGGGTTATGCCATTTGGGATGAAGAATGCCCCTGCCACCTTCCAGAGATTGGTCAACCAGGTGTTGGCTGGGCTGGATTCGTTCAGTGCAGCCTACCTGGATGACATCGCCGTGTTCAGCTCCACGTGGGAGGAACACTTGCGTCACCTCTGGGAAGTGTTGATGGCGCTGCGGAAGGCAGGCCTCACGATCAAGGCGAGTAAGTGCCAGATCGGGCAGGGTTCCGTGGTGTACTTGGGACACCAAGTTGGGAGTGGCCAGGTGGCACCCCTTCAGCCCAAGATAGAAACCATCCTGAATTGGGAGGCGCCCAAAACCCAGACAGAGGTGAGAGCCTTCCTAGGTCTCACCGGGTACTACAGGAGGTTTGTCAAGGGGTATGGCAACATGGTTGCCCCCTTGACAGCGCTGACTTCGAAGAAGCAGCCCAGGAAGGTGATCTGGACTGACACCTGTCAGAGAGCTTTTGAGGCCTTGAAGACTGCTATGTGCACGGCGCCCGTGCTCTTGGCTCCCAACTTCTCCAAAGAGTTTATCGTTCAGACAGACGCTTCAGAGCATGGTGTGGGGGCTGTTCTTTCACAGATTAATGAGGAGGGCCTAGATCAACCCGTAGCCTTTCTTAGCTGGAGGTTACTTCCACGGGAACAGAGGTGGAGTGCTATTGAGCGTGAGGCATTTGCTGTGGTCTGGGCACTGAAGAAGCTAAGACCCTACTTGTTTGGGTCTCACTTCCGGGTTCAGACGGACCACAGGCCCCTCAGATGGTTGATGCATATGAGGGATGAGAATCCAAAGCTGTTGAGGTGGTCCATTTCCCTACAGGGGATGGATTTCACGGTGGAACATCGCCCTGGTACGGATCACGCCAATGCTGACGGTCTGTCCAGATTTTTCCGCCTTAGTGATGAGGAACTCCCTGGGGTAGGGTAGTTCCCCCCACTTTTCAGCTGGAGGGGACACGTGTTAGACCTGGCACCTTGGCGTGAGTCTCCCTCCCTCTTTTTGTCGCTGTGCCTCATGTGATTTTATGGTGTTGGCCGCTCAGCGCGCTGTGCCACTGCCAACCAGTGTCGCGGTGCGAGTGCTCCCTTTGTAAATTGTATATGTTGGTTGGATTCCATGATTGGATTGTTTGATTTACTATCAGACCCCAGTAAAGTGCGCCAGGAGCGCCAGGGCATGTAAAGGCAAATGCCGCTGGTGGGCTTGCAGCACGGGTTGTGCCACCCACGGAAGCGGCCGGTAAAATACGTCTAAGGTCTGCCATCGCAGAGCCTGCGTGCAGTCTGGTACTGACGCGCCGACCGACAAGTGCCCACACTTGCCGGTCCCCGAAACCTTCCCTTAGCTGCATGTTAGTCACCCCTCTGGTAGGCCCACGGGCAGGGTGCATTGTGAGCCTGAGGTAGGACAAGCCTAGATGCGTGGCATGTCCTGGTAGTGAACGACCGCCATTTTGTTGTTCACTACTGTAAGGCTACCCTGTTCTCATAGGCCAGTATGGGCGGCCTGGATTATTACACCCTATGATCCTAACCGACCCAGGGAACATGGTAGGAGATCGAGTTTAGTATGCCTGAACTCGGAATGATAAGGTACATCTTTTCGCAAGGTTTATTTTAATATTCCGGGTTTGCAAATGTCACTTTTTAGAAAGTTGGCCTTTGCTTGCCTAACCATCTCAGCCGCCTCTGCGTGATGTGTATCTGATGTCTGGCTGGTGTGAGTGACAGGGCTGGGGGAACCCAGATGGGCAGGGCTAGGTAGCCTGGTATGAATAGGACGATCGACAGGTAGATGGGTGGGAGGAGTGCTCCTAGGCTCTGAATAGGACAGTGCTCCGCTACCTCGATGCCGGCTCCACCCCCTGTGGAGCGTCTGATGACTCTGCCCTGCACTCTGAAAGAAGAAGCCTGCATCACGTAAACAAAGTGCTCAGAAACCGGACTGAACTAGGCAAGGGCCCCCTGGCCTGGGAGAACAAAAGATTTGTGGTATAAATGGAGGAGCCCTGCTCCTAAGAAACTAGATCCGCTTTTGACCAAGAAGAATCTCTGCCTGAGGAGGAGGCACCGGGAAAGCTGTAGGAGGAAGACTGTCCCTATCCTGGGGGATTGGCCTGCAGTGGTGACCTCGCTGCCAAAGGGGAGAAGAGAAACTGTTGCTGAAGACTTTGCTTTATTTTTACTTTCAAGACTTGTGCTTTTCCAAAACGATCTCCAAGGGCTTGGAACTGAGCTTGCCCCCTGAACTGAGCCCCAGGACCATTGGGCTCTACCTGATCTTCACTCGCCTGCTGCTAGACCGTGGTGTCCTTTCCCTCGCCGGAGCTGTGACCCTCGTGCCGCAGTCCCTCCCTGAGCCGTGACCAGGACTGCTTAGCCGCCCCCGCCTTGGGAAGAGCCTCGCTCGATCCGAGCCGCTCCCCCTACGCTGTGCTGGGCTGCCCCTGTCACCTCGCTCGCTGGAGGCTCGCTGTGCACCTTCACCCTCCCGCCGGAACCGGCGTTTGTGAGCATCTCCAAGCCTCGGACGGCCCGGACGTATCTGCGTGCCCGGCTGCCCCGCTTTGTTCACCCGCCACCTGCAACACCCCGCTCTGGTCGTGAGCCTGAAGATCAGACACCCATCGTGAAGTGTGGGAGCCCCGGACGCCGCCTCGCTCTTCTGTGGAAGAGCCGCTGACATCCCGCACCCACCTTCGCGACAAGAAACAAGGTACTGTACTTACGAACTCGACCGTGAGCTCGCATCGGATCCAGGGTCCGCAACGTTCTGATTTCCCTGTCATCTGCCGTGTGCTTCCCGGTCGCCGCCTCAGCCCGGAGTGTGCTGAGGCCTACAGTCACCTTGTGCCCGCCTAAAGATCTTTCCGTACAAAGAGAACTTTACCGTATTCCTAAGAATTGTGGCCCCATCAGTTCAACGTTACTGGGCCTTGTATTTAACTCTGCTGAAACTGCATAAAAGCTTATTTTTATATACTACCTGATTGGTGTCCATTTGTGGTGCATGCAGGGGGTTTACTGATGTGTAATTGCATTTGCTTAACCGTGTACGCCTGAGACTTAGCCTAGACTGCTCGCGCCACGCACCTAGAGGGTGAGCAGGGGTTATTCTGGGGAGTCATCCTTCGCCCTGACAAGAAGTAAAGGGTCCCTGCTTGTTGTGGGTTCACACCTGCGTCAACCAGAGCCCCCTCATTTCTAACATTGGTGGCAGCGGTGGGATTTACGGATTTGCATTTGTGGTTTGCGTATAGTGAATCACTGATCACCACGTAGTGAGAGCAGACCAGTAACACAGCCACAAGGCTAGCAATTGTTTTTGTTTTGCCAAGTATCTCCGTTGTTAGAGCCATGCCTGGTTCACACTCCGCCGGAAGGGCAGCTTCCATAATCTCTGGATTTGAAGACGTAGATTGGGAAGAAGGCGCACTTCTGGATCGTACCAATGAAGACTTGAAAGGTCTTTGCTCCAAGTTCAGGATTGCCCAAACTGGATTGAAGAAGAAGGAGCAATTTGTGAAGGCGCTGAGGGCCTGGTATGAGTCAAAGGCATTAGAGAATCAGGTGGAAGTGATTCCACCAGAAAGTGTCCATGAGTTTGGCAGATGCCTGTCGCCAGAAGAGTAGGCGGACAGGGCAGCAACCCGGGCTTACGAGGTGGAAATGGCAAAACTTCATGGGCAGATGGATATGGAAAAACAAAGATTAGCCATGGAAGAAAAGAAACTACAATTAGAGCACGACATGAAGCTGAGGGAGCTGGAGCTGAAAGCAAAAAGTTTGGAGCTTAATCCCTCTGGTGGCAGCACACCGCCAGGACAGGCGGAACCAAGAGTTTATATTCCCAAGGATGTAGTGAAGGAGTTCTTCAGGAATGACGACATCGGGCAGTGGTTCAGAGCCTACGAGGTAGCCATGTCTTCCCACCGGGTCCCTGAGAAAGATTGGGGAGCGGGGTTGTGGGGAAGGTTCCTGAGTGAGGGGCGGGACACACTGTTAGATTTACCTGTTGATGTTCGTAATTCTTATTCCCATATGAAGGAAGCATTGATGGCTAGGTATGGGTTGACCCCTGAGTTATATAGACAGAGGTTCAGGGGTTGCACTAAGATTCCCAATAGTACGTATGTGGAGTATGTGACTTTCTTTTGCAGAGCGCTGGATGGTTGGGTAAAGGGTAGTAAGGTAAATGATTATCAAGGGCTTCTTGATTTAATGGCATGGGAGCACTTGTCCAGTAATTGTTTTCCTGAGCTCCGCCAGCACCTGATCGATAGTAAGCTGACTAACCCGAGGAAGCTTGCTGAGGAGGCGGACCGCTGGGTCAGTACCAGGGTCCACAAGGGTACCGTGGGAGATTCCGCCAAAGGTGGGCAGGGTCCCCAGCAGAAGAGTGGGGGGGACAGGGGTAAACAAAAGCAGTTCCAAAAAGGGCCCCAAAATAATCCCCAAGGGAACCAAGGGAAGGGTTCTCAGCCTCCCCCACCCCAGAAACCGACCGGGGCCCCGACAGGTCCTCCTGTTCAGAAGGGGCCCGTGAGATGTTACAGGTGTAACAATTTGGGGCATTTTGCCTCTGATGTGAAGTGTCCGATGTTTGGTAAACCAGCACCCACTGGTGCTCCACCCCGGCAGGTGACTAGTGTAGCCTTGGGGGAGGAGAGGGATGTCCAAGGTGGGTGGGGTCCCGCAGAGATGTCCCTGGTCTCGCTAGGAGACCGTGAAGTGGTCCCTCCAACCCAGCTGCCTGAGAACACTAAGAAGTACAGGCAGTGGGTGACCATAATGGCCATAGGGTGGAAGCTCTTAGAGATACAGGAGCCAGTGTGACAGCTGTCAGGTGTCACCTGGTGTCTCAGGAGCAGGTGGTCCCCAATGCATTCTATCCCGTTGTTGCCGCTGACAACACAGAGAGGCACTGCAAGGTGGCTCAGGTTCCCTTCGAGTGGGGGGGGGTCTCTGGTACTCTTCAGGTAGCTGTGAGGCCCGCCATGCCTGTAGACTGTTTGTTAGGGAACGATTTGGAGAGCTCACCTTGGGCTCAGGTGGAGCGGAGTGCTCACCTGGAGATGTTGGGTATGCCGGATTGGGCGTGTGTCACCACACGGTCCATGGCAGCCAGTAAAGGTACTCGAGAGGTCCTGGAGCCTGAGAGGGAGGCCCAGGAGCCGGCCTCAGAGAGAAGGGGCAAGGGGCGCGGGAAGCCGGCCCCTGAAGTTCCCACGGTCCAGGAGGAAGCAGACCTTGAGGGGGATGCCCTGGAGCCTACAGGGGAACAAATAGCTGAACTGGGAGACCTACCGGAGCTGACCCATTGGCAGCAGGAAGGGGGTCCCACCAGGGAGGACTTTTGTAAGGCACAGAAGGAGTGCCCTTCTCTCGTGGGTATGCGGCAGCAGGCTGCAGCCCAGGCCGCAGGTGATCAGTCAGGATCGCATTTCATTTACTGGGAGAACGACCTCCTGTATACAGAGCCTAAGGTTGCTGAGCCTGGGTCAGCCCGTGCGCTGGTGGTACCCCAGGACTTCAGAGCCTTCCTACTGGGGCTGGCTCACGATGTGCCATTGGCAGGGCATTTGGGGCAGGACAAGACCTTTGAAAGGCTTGTCACCCACTTTTATTGGCCTCAAATGCGCAGGAGTTCGGATACTCACTGCAGGACATGCCAGACTTGCCAGGCAAGTGGAAAGAGTGGAAAGAGTGGGAGGAAGCAGAAGGCTCCACTCCAGCCATTCCCTGTGGTCGGTACTCCATTCCAGCGAGTGGGGATTGACATTGTAGGGCCACTGGACCCCAAGACAGCGATGGGCAATAGGTTCATCCTGGTCCTGGTGGACCATGCCACCCGGTACCCGGAAGCCATTCCTCTGAGGACAGTGACGGCCCCCGTGGTGGGACGTGCACTGATGGGAATTTTCTCCCGAGTGGGATTCCCTCTAGAGGTGGTGTCTGACCGAGGTACCAATTTCATGTCCAAGTACATGAAATCTCTTTGGCAAGAGTGTGGTGTAACCTACAAGTTCACCACACCTTACCACCCCCAAGGAAACGGGTTGGTTGAGAGATTCAACCGAACCCTCAAAGGCATGATAATGGGCCTAGAAGGGCCCATGAGGCGCAAGTGGGACGTCCTCTTACCATGCCTTCTCTTCGCTTACCGCGAGGTGCCACAGAAGTCTCTGGGGTTCAGTCCCTTTGAGCTTCTGTATGGTCACCCCGTCAGAGGACCTCTAAGTCTGGTCAAGGAAGGCTGGGAGCAATCTCCCAGGAAACCTCCCCAGAATGTATATAGCTACATGCTGGCCTTCAGGAATCAGACTAGGCGTTTCAGGCAACTTGCTGAGGCAAATCTGGAAGCCAGCCAGGAGGAGATGAAGCGGTGGTACGACCAGAATGCCACTCTGGTAGAGCTTCAGCCTGGGCAGAAAGTATGGGTCTTGGCCCCCGTGGAGCCATGTGCGCTCCAGGATAAGTGGACCGGTCCCTTTGAGGTGGTGGAGCGCAAGAGTCCTGTTACCTACGTGGTGGACCTGAAGACTCCCAGGAACCCCTTACGGGTCCTACATGTCAACCGCCTCAAGCCCCACTTGGAGAGGTCCCAAGTGGGCATGCTCTTGGCAACAGATGCGGGGATGGAAGAGGAGACAGAACCTCTTCCGGACCTCCTGTCAGCCAAGGAGCAAGATGGGTCAGTGGATGGTGTCATCCTCTCTTCCACCCTGACCCCTGAGCAACAGAATGATTGTCGCCAGTTGCTGGGACAATTTTCTGATCTGTTTTCCCTGGTCCCTGGTGTCACTGATTGGTGCGTCCATGATGTGGACACTGGGGATAGCCCTCCTGTACGGCACAAGGCCTACAGGGTGACTGACAGGGTGAGGACCTGCATCAAGGAGGAGGTCTCCAAGATGTTTGCACTCGGGGTCATTGAGTCTTCTAGCAGTCCTTGGGCCAGCCCCGTGGTCTTGGTCCCAAAGGCTGCAGCGCCGGGAGCCACACCCGAACTCCGGTTCTGTGTGGACTACAGAGGACTCAATTCAGTCACTAGGACTGACGCACACCCCATCCCCAGAGCTGATGAGCTCATCGATCGGCTAGGGGCTGCCAACTACCTCAGCACGTTTGATCTAACGTCTGGGTATTGGCAGATCGCCTTGACCGAGGGGGCCAAAGAGAGGTCAGCATTTTCCACCCCAGATGGGCACTACCAGTTCCGGGTTATGCCATTTGGGATGAAGAATGCCCCTGCCACCTTCCAGAGATTGGTCAACCAGGTGTTGGCTGGGCTGGATTCGTTCAGTGCAGCCTACCTGGATGACATCGCCGTGTTCAGCTCCACGTGGGAGGAACACTTGCGTCACCTCTGGGAAGTGTTGATGGCGCTGCGGAAGGCAGGCCTCACGATCAAGGCGAGTAAGTGCCAGATCGGGCAGGGTTCCGTGGTGTACTTGGGACACCAAGTTGGGAGTGGCCAGGTGGCACCCCCTCAGCCCAAGATAGAAACCATCCTGAATTGGGAGGCGCCCAAAACCCAGACAGAGGTGAGAGCCTTCCTAGGTCTCACCGGGTACTACAGGAGGTTTGTCAAGGGGTATGGCAACATGGTTGCCCCCTTGACAGCGCTGACTTCGAAGAAGCAGCCCAGGAAGGTGATCTGGACTGACACCTGTCAGAGAGCTTTTGAGGCCTTGAAGACTGCTATGTGCACGGCGCCCGTGCTCTTGGCTCCCAACTTCTCCAAAGAGTTTATCGTTCAGACAGACGCTTCAGAGCATGGTGTGGGGGCTGTTCTTTCACAGATTAATGAGGAGGGCCTAGATCAACCCGTAGCCTTTCTTAGCTGGAGGTTACTTCCACGGGAACAGAGGTGGAGTGCTATTGAGCGTGAGGCATTTGCTGTGGTCTGGGCACTGAAGAAGCTAAGACCCTACTTGTTTGGGTCTCACTTCCGGGTTCAGACGGACCACAGGCCCCTCAGATGGTTGATGCATATGAGGGATGAGAATCCAAAGCTGTTGAGGTGGTCCATTTCCCTACAGGGGATGGATTTCACGGTGGAACATCGCCCTGGTACGGATCACGCCAATGCTGACGGTCTGTCCAGATTTTTCCGCCTTAGTGATGAGGAACTCCCTGGGGTAGGGTAATTCCCCCCACTTTTCAGCTGGAGGGGACACGTGTTAGACCTGGCACCTTGGCGTGAGTCTCCCTCCCTCTTTTTGTCGCTGTGCCTCATGTGATTTTATGGTGTTGGCCGCTCAGCGCGCTGTGCCACTGCCAACCAGTGTCGCGGTGCGAGTGCTCCCTTTGTAAATTGTATATGTTGGTTGGATTCCATGATTGGATTGTTTGATTTACTATCAGACCCCAGTAAAGTGCGCCAGGAGCGCCAGGGCATGTAAAGGCAAATGCCGCTGGTGGGCTTGCAGCACGGGTTGTGCCACCCACGGAAGCGGCCGGTAAAATACGTCTAAGGTCTGCCATCGCAGAGCCTGCGTGCAGTCTGGTACTGACGCGCCGACCGACAAGTGCCCACACTTGCCGGTCCCCGAAACCTTCCCTTAGCTGCATGTTAGTCACCCCTCTGGTAGGCCCACGGGCAGGGTGCATTGTGAGCCTGAGGTAGGACAAGCCTAGATGCGTGGCATGTCCTGGTAGTGAACGACTGCCATTTTGTTGTTCACTACTGTAAGGCTACCCTGTTCTCATAGGCCAGTATGGGCGGCCTGGATTATTACACCCTATGATCCTAACCGACCCAGGGAACATGGTAGGAGATCGAGTTTAGTATGCCTGAACTCGGAATGATAAGGTACATCTTTTCGCAAGGTTTATTTTAATATTCCGGGTTTGCAAATGTCACTTTTTAGAAAGTTGGCCTTTGCTTGCCTAACCATCTCAGCCGCCTCTGCGTGATGTGTATCTGATGTCTGGCTGGTGTGAGTGACAGGGCTGGGGGAACCCAGATGGGCAGGGCTAGGTAGCCTGGTATGAATAGGACGATCGACAGGTAGATGGGTGGGAGGAGTGCTCCTAGGCTCTGAATAGGACAGTGCTCCGCTACCTCGATGCCGGCTCCACCCCCTGTGGAGCGTCTGATGACTCTGCCCTGCACTCTGAAAGAAGAAGCCTGCATCACGTAAACAAAGTGCTCAGAAACCGGACTGAACTAGGCAAGGGCCCCCTGGCCTGGGAGAACAAAAGATTTGTGGTATAAATGGAGGAGCCCTGCTCCTAAGAAACTAGATCCGCTTTTGACCAAGAAGAATCTCTGCCTGAGGAGGAGGCACCGGGAAAGCTGTAGGAGGAAGACTGTCCCTATCCTGGGGGATTGGCCTGCAGTGGTGACCTCGCTGCCAAAGGGGAGAAGAGAAACTGTTGCTGAAGACTTTGCTTTATTTTTACTTTCAAGACTTGTGCTTTTCCAAAACGATCTCCAAGGGCTTGGAACTGAGCTTGCCCCCTGAACTGAGCCCCAGGACCATTGGGCTCTACCTGATCTTCACTCGCCTGCTGCTAGACCGTGGTGTCCTTTCCCTCGCCGGAGCTGTGACCCTCGTGCCGCAGTCCCTCCCTGAGCCGTGACCAGGACTGCTTAGCCGCCCCCGCCTTGGGAAGAGCCTCGCTCGATCCGAGCCGCTCCCCCTACGCTGTGCTGGGCTGCCCCTGTCACCTCGCTCGCTGGAGGCTCGCTGTGCACCTTCACCCTCCCGCCGGAACCGGCGTTTGTGAGCATCTCCAAGCCTCGGACGGCCCGGACGTATCTGCGTGCCCGGCTGCCCCGCTTTGTTCACCCGCCACCTGCAACACCCCGCTCTGGTCGTGAGCCTGAAGATCAGACACCCATCGTGAAGTGTGGGAGCCCCGGACGCCGCCTCGCTCTTCTGTGGAAGAGCCGCTGACATCCCGCACCCACCTTCGCGACAAGAAACAAGGTACTGTACTTACGAACTCGACCGTGAGCTCACATCGGATCCAGGGTCCGCAACGTTCTGATTTCCCTGTCATCTGCCGTGTGCTTCCCGGTCGCCGCCTCAGCCCGGAGTGTGCTGAGGCCTACAGTCACCTTGTGCCCGCCTAAAGAACTTTCCGTACAAAGAGAACTTTACCGTATTCCTAAGAATTGTGGCCCCATCAGTTCAACGTTACTGGGCCTTGTATTTAACTCTGCTGAAACTGCATAAAAGCTTATTTTTATATACTACCTGATTGGTGTCCATTTGTGGTGCATGCAGGGGGTTTACTGATGTGTAATTGCATTTGCTTAACCGTGTACGCCTGAGACTTAGCCTAGACTGCTCGCGCCACGCACCTAGAGGGTGAGCAGGGGTTATTCTGGGGAGTCATCCTTCGCCCTGACAAGAAGTAAAGGGTCCCTGCTTGTTGTGGGTTCACACCTGCGTCAACCAGAGCCCCCTCATTTCTAACAGTGGCACTCTGTGTTCCAGTGGATGTCTCAATTTGTACGTCTTTTGAACCACCTGGCGTGACTCTTCTGGGTGTGTCATTTATTTGCCCTCTTATCGGCAAGTCCATTAATGAAATTACAAACTCGCAATCATTAGCTTGGTCGTCAACTATTATCTTCTCTTTTCTGGGCTCAATGATGGGTGTTGTCATGACGGGTGTTTTAGGATAATTTGATTTATCCCCGTACAATGGGACAACAGGACCTACAGTCACTGGTATAGTCAGAGCTTCGGGATCTGTGTTTAACTGGGTAATTTTCTGTATTAATTCACTTCTATTCTTATTTATCGCTCCCCTTTCTCTTTCTTGAAGTACCCTTTCCATTGTTCTATTATGTACTATTTGTGGCACCAAGGGTGTCTCTAGGAGTGGAGCACTCGGGGTAACTCGGCTTGGCCCTTCTTGATAAGGCGGAGGATTTTTCATTAAAATATCAATTAAATAATCTTCGTCAGATATTCCGCCACCTGTCATCATTAAATGTTTTTTCTTTTCTGTGCATTTGCTTCCTGCCTGTTCGTCAGCCATTAATACAGGATATAATCCTTCAGTTAACATGGCTTGCTGCCACTGTTTCATCTGCTTATCTCGGGTTTCGGGTGGAAAATTTGGGTAAAAACTGCTTAAATTTCTGTTACACCTTGGTCTATCTCATTCAAATGCCTCTGTCTCCCATTCTTCTAGTGCCTCACACTGAGTTAATCTAGGTCTGGGTTCTAACTCATTCATTCTTGTTCGTAAATTATGTAAAATTCTTCCATTAAATGTTCCGTTTTCTGGGAAAGCCAAAATCCCATCATCTTTTGTATATTCGATCCAATTTTCTAACCATACACAAGTAGGATAACCTCTCTCTACAATCATGTAGGTTGCGGGAGTTTTCAGAGGAGGAATGAGAATTCCTTCTCTGGTTTTAATGGGTTTATCCTTTTTAAAATAATTATTTATTTTCTGCATAAATGTCACTTTTTGCTTCTCACCATACATTTTGGGTGATCTTCCTTTTAGGTACTGCTCGTAGGCAAACCCTAAATAATTTCTGTCTTGGGGCGAGTCCCTATTAATGTTGGATCGTACATACAAAATCCGCTATCTATTATTATTCTTGAGATTTCTATGTTCACAACTCTTCAAACTCTTCTCCAATACTAGTGCATCTTTTATTTTTGCAAACAATCAGAATTTGTTTTACTTTGTGCGTTTAGCCAATACCAGCGCGACTTTTAAATAAGTTCAGTATCACTCCTTTCTACTGACCCCTCCTTTACAAAATTTGGCGTTAGTCACATGCCCGCTGTCCTTCCAATCCCAGCGCTGCTTTTTGTGACGTCAGTGCAGCACCCGCAACTGACCCCTCCTTTACAAGGTAATGCGGAAACTTATTTTCACACTAATATTTACCTGTGGTCATAGATGAAGCCAGCTCCTTAAAGATGGGGCCAGAAAGAATCTCCCAGGACAGGAATGCAGACAGAAGATCAGGCAGATTCAGATCAGGAAGGGTGACCTCTTCTAATGTGCAATGCCAGCGTCGCACCCCTCTCTGGTACTACTCTCCTCGAATGTCCTTCTTCCAAAATCCCCTTCTAGATGATTAGATTATCGATCAGTATCTCAATTTCTCAGACAGAGTTTCTGGCAGCGGCAGGGTCTGAGACAGCGTCTCGGAGAGAATCTGGAGCAGCATACGCGTTGGGTCAGTGACGAGTCAGAATGACAGATCTGACAAGTCGGGCAAGTTCTCTAGCTAACTGACCTTAACCGCTTCAGTGCCCATGACGAGATGGTCTTGTCATGGAGCGCGGTTGCGCTGTGCCCATGACGAGACTATCTCGTCATGAACCCCGCCCGCTAATGCAACGCCCGGCACAGGGCGGGGAAAGGGCGTGGCACTGAAGAGGTTAATTATACTATTCTTTATTCATGTACCACCCCCAAAAGTTTTAATATTTGTGTTTTTCCCTATTCTGATTGGCCAGGCCGAGGAGGTGAGTTCATCACACCATATTAAAAGTTTTCTCTTTGGACCATTGTTCTATGTTCCCGCCCCTTAATTTACGTTCCCATGGCTTTATTCCCACCCGCATTTCACATTATGCTTAATACAAAATTTGCAACAAAATATACATTTCTTCATGCACTCAGGTCAACAGTTCCTTTTCCCAGGCGTCTCAGTTCGATGTGGCCTTGGCTGGGTTTCAAGTGGTGCTGTCACAGGGGTTCGGCATGTTCTTGTGCATCTGTGTGAACATCAGATGGGAAGGGAATTCAGTCAACCTCCGAGGCCCAAATATAGACTAAAAATAACATAAGAAAGAGACACATTAGAACACGGAAATAAATGATTTCACTGTATACCACTTATCTCTACTCTATCCCCATTTAGTTATTTAAATCTTTTACATTAGTGTTTAATAGAGTTTACGAGGTTTAGTTCAAGCAGCAGCATATGCGTTAACATGTGAGTTTCAAGTGGCCATATTTAATGCTATTGCGCAGCTGTAAAGTTTCCCACCAAAAGCATAGAGAGTGTCATACTACGTCGATGCAGTAGACGCATGCGCAATAGAAATCCCGCGTTTTTGGCGGCCATCTTTAGTCACTCGGATTACTTGTTAGTAATACACATAGAAAAGCTTCCCCTAGATACAGTATGTTCGTATTTAATGCAATATTAGTATTTACAAGACTTGTTGGTTACATTATTACATGTTATTTGAGAGGATTGCATCCGAGCAAGTTTCTTTTCACGAAACCTTCCTCCATCAGTATCTCTGAAGGCGTAATGTTAAGATAGCATTCCTACAAGAGACCCATCTCCCAATGCTCCTCCGTTCACGATGTCCTGGGGAGTGAATAGATTCTTTGCCAGTTACAGTAACTATTCTCGTAGGGTGTGCATTCTAATTCATCATACTCTCCCGTTCACACTTAAAACAATGGTGGCTGACACACAGGGTAGATATTTGCTGGCGGTGGAGTCAATGGTGGGTAAAATGGTGGCATTTCTCAACGTCTATGCACCTAACATAGATGACCCCGGGTTTTTTACAAATCTGCACACATTATTGCAAAGATACGAATACGACTTGATTTTCTTTGGGAGAAACTAAAATAAATGGATGGACCCGGAGCGCGACTCCTCGAGCTCCTTGCACAGCATCAAGCCTCACGTACATCGGGAGTTAATGGACCTAATCCGATCCTGAAACCTGCATGAACCCTGGCTCATACAACACCCAGAAGCCTCCGGATACATCTTTCATTCTGCACCACATTCCACACAGACACGCTTAGATTATTGGCTTGACGCATTGAGATGCCACTGGACAAAGGGCGTAGACACACTGCCGTGTACGCTTTCTGACCACGCGCCAGTGCTACTTCACTTAGGCATTCCCCATGTGGTTGGATGGGAACAGAGATGGTCCTTTCCTGCTACAGCCCTGCTGGATGACCTGTTTAAGTCTGAGCTTCGTGAAGCTATCGAAGAATATTTTACTTTAAACACTGAGTCAGTAGATAAATATGCTACTCCCTGGGACGCCATTAAGGCATATGTCCGTGGTATCTGCATATCTAAGCAGGCGGGTGTGTTGCGCTCTATACGGGGTAGCCTCGCCGGGGTTGAGAGGGAGCTGTTGCTGTTAGATATGACCCTAGATGCTCCTGGTACCTTAGCTAAACGGAAATCGCTTCTACTTGAATTTAATGAGCATGCCGATTGGGAAGCTACTTTGTTAGGTAAATTACATACAGCCCGCCATTTGGGGAGCTCCCCTCGGGGAGCGGGGCACATAGCGGCAATAAAAAAGATTTTTTCTTACCGAACTTGTCGCATAGTATCAATCTCTTTATGCTACAAAACTACCCGAGGACTTTATGAAACATTTAACGTACTTGCAGGAGATTACCATGGTGTAGTTTACCACGGGTCAAGCTCAGTTTCTTAGTGATCCTTTCCCGGTAGGGGAGATCACCACGGCAATAGAGGCCCTGTGTGGCTCAAAGGCATCTGGTCTGGATGGTCTGTTCAGAGTATTTTATAAAACATTTAAGGACGTCCTAGCATCCCAGTTACTTGAAGTCCATGCGGAGGCCCTGGAGGTTGGAGCCCCCCCCCCCTCTATGAAGGAGGCAGCCATATCTCTTTTGCTGAAACCTGATAAGGAACCCTGAGTTGTTCATCTTATCGGCCCATATCCTTGATAAACTTTGATAATAACATTTTGGCTAAACTACTATCCACCTGACTCTCCTTGTTGTTAGATCAAATATTGTCACCAGTGCAGTTTGGTTTTAACCCTCAAAGGTCTACCGCCCTAAACCTTCAGACAGTCTTTTCCGTCATTAATCGAATCGATCCAAGTGTAACCGCAGCGATAGCTCTTCTCGACGTGGAGAAGGCTTTTGATTCCTTAGAATGGCCATTCGTAAGTTGGGGCTCCCAGCTAACTTTATTGCTCTGATTGTGCTTTTGTATTCAGCCCCCACGGCTCGTATTCGAGTGAATGGCTCCCTGTCAAAACCGATTCCTATCTCACGAGGTACTCAACAGGGCGGCCCCTTGTCCCGCATGCTTTTTATAATAGCAATGGACCCCCTGGTTCAACATCTACGGGAAAAACATCTGTTCGGTGGCCTCCAGTTTAATTACGGTCCCCAATTAATGTCCCTGTATGCAGATGACATATTATTGTTTGTCAGACACCCTAACACTAACTTACAGCCCCTCATCAACGAGATAAATCAATTCGGGGAAATGTCTGGGCTGCGGATCAACAGGAATAAATTGGAGCAATCCCCATTACTGAGTCTGCTACCCCGGTGTTAAAGATGGCAGGAATCTGTTAGCATGAGCTGAAAGCCATTTTGTACTTGGCAGCCATTTTAGTTAGCTATGTGCTAGCCATTTGCAGTTTCCCTCTTCCAGAACCTTGCACATGCTCAGAGGGGCCTAGCTCGCAGAATGCACCTGCTCCTAGTATAGAACTGTCAGGCTGTTCTAACTGATGTCAGCAACTTATTACTCCTCCTACTTGTTGACTGTGCATTTACTGTATGACCATCTATGTGTGTAACTCTTCTCATGTGTACTTGTACCGCCTTCTTTTGAGCCCCTGTGTGGGTATATAAGGCCCCTGTTCTCTGTACTCCTTAGAAATGTCTCCTACAGTGATTTGAGAATACTGTATGACACATTTTTCCCTCTTCCGAGGTTAAATAAAAAGATGTCTTTTATATTACAGATTCTGTGCCAATCTCTTCTTTGTTGGTTTAAAAGGACCAGGTGTATCAGTGAAGCTCCTGAGAAGGTTTTGATTTCTTCAATTGGTGCCCTCTGTGAGGCTCATCAGAGAAGTGGCTATCCAAGGGAGTGATCTTGATGGGAGACAGGAATCTACTGAGGAGGACAGAACAGGATTCTAGTAAGAAGGTACCCTAAAACTGAGATTCTGTCTCTGCAGCCCAGTATATTTCTGGTCTTCCTGATTTGACTCCTCCAACTGCTTACCACTCCTGACTGAGAAAATTTTTGGCGTGAGTATTCTAAAAATGACCGTTTGGTCACTCAGAACTTGGCACTGAGGTTGGAGATTTTTGTGCTTGTTAAGGTCGTTTGTTGCGACGCTTTTTGGACTTGTATGGAAATTGGCCAATATTTGGAAATACATAAAATGCAATTTATGTAGGCAGGTAATGAGAAACTTTTGTAAACTTGAACGACACGCTTTGAGTTAAGTGCTACATTGTGTATAATATTGTATATGCTGCAATATTCTTGGCATGCCTGTTCTTAGCACACATCGTAGAATGTGTTGCTTTCTTGGAGGTACCATTTTGGAACTTGAATAGAATTAGCCGGCTCCCCTAGAGGGGATACTTAACTAGGTTTAGGTATAAAAACGTATTTCTTCCTTGGTGACTAGTACCCCGAGGAACTAAATATGTACATAGAAAGGATCCTGGTCTGTGCACTCAGTAACATTCATAAGTGGTGATATGCAGAGCGTTTTTTTTTCCTGGTGTTCTGCCAGCCAAATCTAGTGAATATGACTTATAACTAGTATTTACAAATGGTTTGGTTTAAGTACAGTCTGTGGGCTGTCTTTTGTTTCTGTCCTAAGTGTTGATCTGTGGGTTAAATGTGTGTTTAAATGTCTGTGGTTTGTAATTAGTGGTACTTGTATGAGTAAGTAGCGATTGCGCTCTTGGTGCAGGAATGGCTAGCCTTAAGTACCCTGTATTATGTGTTTTGAGTATATGACACCGTTTTGAAAATGTCTGGAATGAGGTCAATGTATTTTTTTTGTCATCATTCTGTTATGCAAAAATTATTAAAATAAAATATATTTTAAAATAATCCAGCAATGAATTATATAATATATGCTAAATAGCTGCACGCTATCATTAAATTGGCAGAGTAAGACACTATACATGTGTGCAAATTGCCACGATGTTAAAAATAAAATTAGAATTCATATTGAATAGGAATTAAAAAAAAGCTTCAAAAACAAAATTGTGTGTTTTGCAATAAATAAATTAAGATACAAAATGTCACAGCATTTATCCTTCTGTATTAGGTATTAAAAGGCATTCACATTATCTGAGTGAGTTGGTTGTTGCTGAACTAAATACACATTACAGAACGATAGATTTGTGCTGGCTTGAAAGGCGTGTGTATTCGACGCCTCTTCATCTGAAGCAGTTGTGTCAGCATATGGCTATTTCTGACTCCAGGCCACAGAAAGAAAATAGCTGAAGTCGACTACATCTTAAGTCAGTGCAAACACAGTGTAAAACCCTGCATTTCAGACTGCTGTTTTAAAAGTTAGAAATCAGGTTCATTATTTTTGATAACAGAGAACAGATTGAAAGTGGGGATTTCTTTTCTTAATGCCTTTTTAAATAAGGATAAGAGTGGTTTTTGATGTTAAATAATAATGACTGTCCTTTAAAAGTGGCGCAGACTTTCATGTTTCAAGTTAGGCTTATGTGCTTAGGGTTATGAATGAATGCGTTTAAATATGATAGGCGAGGGATGCAGCTTGTTTTTCATATGTGGACTCATCAAAATGATTGAATTTATTACAAAAAAATAAAATAAAAATTATTTTGATTATAAAAATGTTGTTTAAGAAAGGTGCATTGGATTCGTTTTTTAGTATTTATAATGTCTAATAATGATACTGTGACCTCCTAGCATCCAAATTGAATTTAAGCAGTGCTGTACAGCAATAGGGGGTCGCTTACATGTGAAATGTCACTTTACCAAGGCGTACAAAACTCATTTTTATAAGGGTATATGTTAGATTTGGGGGTCTCTGGTTGGCACAGGTAGGTACTTGTGACAAGCAGGGACCCTCTCCTCTAGTCAGGACAAGGGGATTACCCTCTCAAAATAACCCCTGCTCACCCTCTAGGTAGCTTGGCGCGAGCAGTCATGGCTTATTTCAGAGGCGTTGTAGGTTAAGCATTTGTGACCACATACAGTAACTTAGTGAAAACACCACAAATGGACACCACACTCGTATTATATCAAAAATAGTTTAGCTTTTATGTAAGACTTAGCACAAGACCACATAGCGACAAAAATAATCCACAATACTGTCAGCAATAAAGAGTTCTGGTTTAAAAATGCTTATCTTAGAGTTCTGTGCGCTTCGCACCCTTTGTCTGGCTCTCACGGTGATGAAAATGCCCAAAAGAGTCTAACCGGCACAGCGGACGCTCCGGTCCGATGCGCACACAAATGCAGTGCGAGTCGTTCACAGTACCTTGGTTTGAGGTGTCCGGCACAGACAGGGCGATGCAAAAGAAAGCGCTGTACGTGGCGATGTCCTCCTGTCACGGTGCGAGCTGCGGCTGGTAGACGTCCTCAGTGCGGGTCATTTGGAACTCAGAGCCGCGTTGTTTAAGGGGACGATGCCTGGTGCGGTGCGATCTCTTTACGACGCGGATGGACGAAGCGTACTCCACCTTTCAGCGCGATTACAGATTTGACATCAGCGGCAGGGTGCGCGGTGATCAGTGCGGCTCGAAGGGGTGAAGCGAAGTGCGGTGCGTGGTCCCCCTGTCACGGTGCGAGCTACGGCTCGTTGACGGCGCTTGTGCGGGTCGTTGGGCTCAGAGTCGCGTTGCTTCAGGTGGACGGCTTGGTACGGGGTATCACAGAGTTCGAGTAGATCCTACGAGGCGCACACAGCTCCCTGCCTCGGCGCTACGGGGAAAACAGCGTTTCCAGCAGCTCTCCTCAAGGCAGGTGAAGTTCACTGGTCCTGGGACTTCGTTCAGGGGGCAAGCTCACTCACAAGCCCTTGGAGATCTTTGGCACAAGTTAAAAATAAAGTCTTTGAGTCTTTCTCCTCTCCGTCAGCAGCAAGGCAACCACAGCAGGCCAATCCCCCAGGTCAGGGACAGTATTCCTCCTTCAGCTTTCCCAGTTCCTTATTTTCAGGCAGAGGTTTCTTCTTGGCAAATCTGGATCTAATTTCTTGGGAGCAGGGTCCCAATACTTATACCCCTAAATCCTTTGTTCCTCTGGGGTAGAGAGGCCTGTGCCTAGTTTAAACCAGTTCTGGAGCATTCTGTTGACATGACTCTGGCTTTTCTTTCAGTGTGCAGAGCAGAGACATCAGACACTCCACAGGAGGTGGAGCCAGCATTGTGGTGGAAAGGCACAGTCCTATTCAGAGTCCAGGTGTACTCCTCACACCCATCTGGATGTAAATCTCTCTATTCACCACCGGGCTGCCCCAGCCTGTCTCCTGGAATTCCCCAGCCCTGTCACTCACAGAAACCAGACAGCAGATACACATCCTAGCAGAGGCGGGCTGAAATGGTTAGGCAAGTAAATATCAACTTTCTAAAAGTGGTATTTGCAAACACAGAATATTAAAATAACCTTTACTAAAAGATGTATTTTATTATTCTGAGTTCAGGCATACTAAACTCGAATTTCTACCATGTTCTCTGAGTCTGCTAGGATCATAGAATGTAACAATTCTAACAGCCCATTCTGGCCTATGGAGAACAGGTAGCCTTGCAATAGTGAAACACGAAAATGGCTGTAATTCACTATTAGGACATGCCACACCCACCAGGGCTTGTCCTACCTTATACTTACAATGCACCCTGCCCTTGGGCCTATCATAGGGGTGACTAATATGAGGTTAAGGGAAGGTTTAGGGACTGGCAAGTGGGTGCACTTGCCCAGTCAGCATGACAGTAGCAGACTGCACGCAGGTTCTGCAATGGCAGACCTGAGACACACTTTACAAGGCTGCTTCTGTGGGTGGCACAACCAGTGCTGCAGGCCCACTAGCAGCATTTGGATTTACAAGCCCGGGGCACTCCTGGTGCACTGTACTAGGGTCTGACAGTAAACCAAATGAGCCAATCATGGAATCCAATCAATATAGCAATTTACACAGGGAGCACTTGCACTGTGGCACTGGTTGGCAGTGGCACAGTGCTCTGAGCAGCTAACACCAGCAAAACACATGAGGCAACAGCAGAAAATGGAAGGTAGACCCACGCCAATGGTGCCAGGTCTAACAGTATACATTATACATTTCTGATCCCCCATCTCTGGGATATGTAGAGGACATTCTGGGGATGACTATTATGCACAAACATTGTAGGATATTCATTTTTAAGTGCCCCAAACATCAAAGTCGAAATTGAGTAAAATTCACTATTTAAATGAGGTTTTTCCAATCAGAGCAGCTTTTAAACTGCCTTAGGCTCCAGTAAATGCACATATGTAAGTATAGAATGAATAGCTGACATCTATACTGCTAGACAAGCACTCGGCACACTGCTTACAAATATAGATATGTATAAAAAGCCAGCAAAAGTTATAAGCTTACCTCTGAATTGCTGGTAGACAGGAATGGAGTGGGTTTGCTGTTCAGCTCTCAGTCTCCAGGGTCACTTTGAATTGGGAGAACCGCATGAAAATCTTGCACACATGATGGAACAGCTGCATAGGTTAAAGGTCGAAGTTCTACATTTAGAAGTCTAGCAGGGCTCAGCGCAAGGTTTGCTTTGACATTTCGAGATTCGAAAGACGAAATGGCAGGGCTGGGAAAGAAAGAGGTTTTGCTTACTTTTTTTGGCAAAAGCAAGTTTTTGTTCACTCATATGAACAGAGGGAAATATAATGGTATATGTGAGCTCTGATCAAGACAATGGCTCTGCCATTTATATAGCACTAATGCTTTTAGGGCTGAATTAATGAAGCAATGGGATTTAGTTTGAATTCATGTGCCCTCATGTTACACTTGTACATTTGCTAAAGGAATATGTTCTTTAGCTAGCTCAATGTGCTATTTACCTCCTCAGAGTTTGTTTATGCCCAGTTGCTACAAATAGGGGTTGATAGTGTTGACAGAAGTGACAGAAGTGAAACCTGTTACAGGTTTCCTACTGTCAAAAATGGGGGAAGGAGGCTAGCTCCTCTACAAATTAAGGGTAGGCAAATTTATGTTTTCTCGCTCTTTTTCTCAATTTCTTTTGAGCCTGTCTAAACTGTCTGTGAAATAGCCATGAGACATTTAATTGGCTATTCAGTAATACTGTTTTAAACATTGTTAGCATTAATAAAATGAATAAATAAATATGTTATGTTACTGCACATCCTGTCTGATGAAATTATGAAAGGATGAGTAGTCTAGATTGCTGCTTCCTTATTTGATCTGTAAGGGGAACTAGATGTGGGTAGTTTTTGTTCTAAACTTCTCAGGTGATAACACCATTATTGTTTGTTATTCTCATGCTACATACAGTTTTGCAAGGGCATTGCTAGTTTTTATTAGCTAGTCTGTGTAAATAAACTGACAGTCCTTACTAGAGCTGATGTTCCATAGTTTGGATTGTGAAAAATAGAATGCAGGGAAGATGCCCATGTGATCCTTAGCAAACATTTTTGAGGAAAATATTATAGGAGTCTGTTTGTCACAATATGTTCTACTGGAGAAAATGTGCCCATTATGTTGAAGTTTTTAGTTCTTTATGTAATAGGAATCCCTGTTAAATTAGCAGTTTTAGATTATCCTGTTGCTCCTATAACATGAGAGCATGGTCCTAAGCATAAAATGTAGGTGCTTTTATTAAGAGAAATCATTTTAGAAGTGTCTGCAGTCCTGTACAAGTAATGCAAAATCTATGAGTAAAAGTGTAGAACATTTCCTTTTTTCTTGAGGGTCTTTAGATGATTAAGATAGGAACACACAGATGTAAGGATTTGGAGTATGTCTGTATTGTTTTTCTCTTTTCCTCAGAATTTAGTAAATGAACACAGACTTCCTTGGCTGCTTGGGATTGGGTGACGTATTACTCTTGTCAGTTCACCAAAACATTCCTTTTATACTTGCCAATAGGTCCAGGCTGTTGTTTTTTTTTATTCTCACATAGATGAAAGTGGTTCTTGGGTGCCTTGCTAATATATGGGGCGTCCCAAGACTAGGAAGTATTCTGAGACTATCCTCTCTGTTGATAGATTATTTCTGTGCCTTGTCTAAAGACGTTTTGTTCTGTCCACCAATAGAGATTTGCTGCCTTACAACCATTGCCAGAGGGGCGCGGACATCAGATCCAGCTTGGAGAGTCAGCACCAGTCCAGCTTGAAGTCAAGGTGAAGGTAACTAGCACAGGCACTGCTGGCAACCAGGACCTCAGTGAAGGTAGAAGGCCGGAAGCACTGGGATGTGAAATGCGTACCCCTGCCACTGTCCTGGGCGAAAGACGGGGTCACAAATCAGAAAGGAGAAATCGTGGATCAAGTTTTTGATGCCCAGCTGAGAGTCACAGACCGACCAGGAAGCCGAGGAAATTCTTGCTTGAGGTGACCCCCTTTGAAACAAGGGTTGCTTCAGGTACTTCAGCATCACGCTCCTGAATGCTGGCTGTGAAGTCTTCACCTGTGTTGGTCAAGAGATACCTGGGCACACTGAATGCAATCTATGGCTCCAACGAAAGAGCAGTGTGCCAGCAGAGCAATACAGGAGTTAGGGAAGGACTTGAGTTCAGGGTACAGGTGCTGTGTCTTTGGTGCCTGTTAGATTGAAGTGAAGAAAACTGGTGCACTGCCTGAGACACTGGACAGGATCGCTGAGGGCATTTGCCCTGGTGGGTGATTGCCCTATCCTGAAAGAAGAACCTTTTCCCTTGAAACTGGGCCGTGATTCCTGAGTTGCGAGTTGTGCAGCTCCACCGTGGGAACAACAAGAGCCTGCCTGTGAGGCTCAAACGGACACAGGGAGAAGACTCCCCTCTGGCTGGTTGTACAGCGGCTTTAATTTCCCAAGGACTTCTTTTTTTTTTTGTTGAAAATGTACCCCATTGGTTGTCCCATTTTTGAGGAGGAGGAGCCCTTTGCAGCTCTGCGTCCTAATTCCTATGGCCCTGTGTGGTCCTCCTGGTTCCTCGGAGCCAGGATCGTTTTTGTAATAATATGTCTAACTGCTTTAATATTTGCATTAGGAATAATGTTTATTCTGCGAGAGAAAAGTTCATCTGAGCAGTTGACAAATGTTACTTTACCATTTCCTTGATTATAATGATTGATACTCTAGCCCTCATAAAGGAAGCACTGGAAAAGTCTAGCGAATTTTTTTTTATTAGATATGAGCTGTTGGCTATTCTGAAGTTGAAATGGATGGTCACTTAAATATATAGGAGCCTTGAAAATGCTTTTACTGGATGGTTCTAGGATTTGCTTAGAACTTGAAAGTTAATAATTCTGTTTGTGATAATAGTCATTACTCTCTCCTGCTATCTGTATGACCCAATGCTCTGTTCCCTTTGTACTCCTGCTTATACCTTATATATACCCGCTTAACAATATTCAGAATGAGAAATGCCCACCTAGCAATGAATTAGGAAATTGATAAATTTATTAAAAAATTAATGTGCAAATATTTTCTGTGTTCCTACTGGATCATAGGAATGTCTTTAGCTCATGCTAAAAGGACCATCTGTTAAAGATTGCAGGAATCTGTTAGCATGAGCTGAAAGCCATATTGTACTTGGCAGCCATTTTAGTTAGCTATGTGCTCGCCATTTGCTTTCTCCCTCTTCCAGAGCCCTGCACATGCTCAGAAGTGCCTAGCTAGTAGTATGCACCTGCTCCTAGTATAGAACTGTCAGGCTGTTCTAACTCATTACTCCTCCTACTTGTTGACTGTGCATTTTCTGTATGACCATCTATGTGTGTAACTCTTCTCATGTGTACTTGTACCGCCTTCTTTTGAGCCCCTGTGTGGGTATATAAGGCCCCTGTTCACTGTACTCCTTAGAAATGTCTCCTACAGTGATTTGAGAATACTGTATGACGCATTTTTCCCTCTTCTGAGGTTAAATAAAAAGATGTCTTTTACATTACAGCTTTTGTGCCAATCTCTTCTTTGTTGGTTTAAAAGGACCAGGTGTATCAGTGAAGCCCCTGAGAAGGTTTTGATTTCTTCACCGGGAGAGCTGGAGATGCCATTACGTTGGGCTGGGGATACTACCAAATATCTGGGTGTTGTGCTACATAAGCAGAAGGAACAAGTTAGACGCCTCAACTACGGACCTGCTATTCTACAACTTAGCTCACAAGTGGAGCGTTGGATTCAACTACCTATCTCCATGCTGGGTGTATCGTTAGTATACCCATTCCACTCACCAGTGCCTTTTTTGCACAAGTAAAGGGGCTGCTAATACGTCTGATTTGGGGGGGGGACGCAGGCCACAGATAGCCTTTGACACACTCACGCTTCCATATGATAGGGGTGGGTTTCAGTCCCTGACTTTCACCTGTATTACTTGGTCGCGCAGGCACAATTTGCCTGTCACTGGTTTCATCCAGACGCTCGCATACCTTACACCAAGCCAGATCTGGACCTGGCCTCCCCCACCCCGCTGGGGGCGTTATTTCCACGGGGTATCCTGTTGGATCCCAATGATGTACAACCTCTCTCAACTACATGTTGGGCTTGGCATCGGTTGAGCCGGAAGCTAGGTGATGGCTCCCTCTACTCCCTAGAGCTAGCACTATGTTGGAACTTGCACTTACCGCTTACTACTGAGGTAGTGGTACAACATATTGTAGGAGAGTAGGATCTGCACTTATGTTGCCCCCACTTTTTTTCTGATGTTAACACTGGTTTCTGGCTGTAGTCTGGCTGGGTCCCTGCTAATCAGGGCCCCAGTCTCTCTGTTCTCTCTAAACAACTTGGAGTGCATATTAGATGCACTAGTGATTGGATACTGTGGTACCTTATGAGCCCCTAGTATATGGTACCTTAGGTACCAAGGGCATAGGTACTTCACAGGCCTACCAGGGGCTGAATCATGTATTATGCCACCCCTGGGAAGCAGACTAAATCTGACACCACGGGCCTTCTACTGCAGCCTGGGTGAGGTAGTGTTAGCACTCCTCACTGAGGAATAGGTTTCCTATATCTCACCTTACACACACATATAAACCTATCAGTCACCCCTAAGGCAGGCCCTATCAATCCTGAGGGCAGGGTGCTTGGTTTCCATGTAAGAGGGTGCCCCTGCATGAGCAGAGCCCCTCTGCAGCAGGCAGAGTCTATTCTCTGTGGCTGTTTGTGGATGCGGTTAAACCATGTACTCTTAAGTGCATTAAAACCTACCGGTACCGGTAAATGCTAACTTTGGAATGACTGCATCAAAACATGTCGTGTTTGGTGTCAAACAACTTGGAATCATACCCCCACACCAGTAACTGTTGTGGGAATATGATCCCACCCTTCTAGAGGGATAGACATGTACCTACTGTGGAAACACGGTAGAAACCTGAAAGAGCCCTGGCATCAAAAAATGGATGCCACCAGCACAGACACTGGGCTGCCCTCCTGCTGCTGACCAAAACTCGCAGTGGAGGAGGCCCAACAATAGGCATCCTGTCACAGGGAGGTGTAACCACCTTCCAGACAGGGTTTAGTGTATTGGGGCTGGGCGGGTGCACTCCTAGAGTGCTTTGAAGTCCTGCACTGGGGGAGCAGTAGGCTCCTCTGTGCATATGCCAGCTCAAACCGGTTCAGGGGCTTCCAGCCCCTACTCTGGCATGAAACTGGACAAAGGGAAGTGGGTGTAACCACCCACTACCCTGACCCTCCCCTAGGAGTGGCCATAGAGCTAGTCCCTCCCATTCCTTTAGTATAAGATAGGGAACCCTTGCCATTGCAAGGTAGATATCCCTGGACGATGCTCTACAAGAAGAATCCTGGTCCTTCGACGTTCCACTACCTTTGGAAGACTGAAGAATCTCCCTTGGAGTCAAGGAGTGACTCCCCTGCTTGGCAGGCACCAAAACTTTGAATCAACTGCCACAAACTTTCCCGCTTCCGCTGGAGTCCGAAGTCCCTGCAGCCCAAGAAGTGGATTTCCTGTCTTCTCGATGGTGATCATGAGACCCCAGCAAAGCTGAGGCAAGTGGACCCCACGAGTGACGAGGAACAGCAATACCCAGGTACCGTGCACTATTGTCAAGTGTAACCTATTCACGACGTACTACGAACTTGTGCATTGGACCACGTATGGCCCAAGCCTCCAGCAGGATTTCCCTCGAAAATCAGAGGCCTACCTCATCCCGAGTGACCGTGGGCTCCTGTGAAGCAAATCCTCAAGAGGCATCTTTGCGATTCCTTGCCCGTTGGCTTGTGGGTCCCCTGAAGACTTTTTCATCAAACCAAAGGGCACCTCTGGTTGCTCCAGGCCTGCCCTGACTTACCCTCACTGGGTTCATCCCTCGGACCTTGCTGGTCTGCACCGCTGACTTTCTTCACTTTCCACAAGACTTGCTGTTGCCAAGGCTTGTTGGCTCCAATCCAGTTGCCGAGACCTCAGTAAGCTGTAGACATTGTGGGACACTCCGAATCCAGCTCCTGGTCATCGTCGATGCCTCCTGAACCTCGTGGCTGAAGAGTCAAAACACCCGTTATCATCTGAAATCACCCGACGAATGTGGGCATCCATCTTCCTGGGCCCGGGTCACTGCCAAGTGACTTTGAACACTGTCTCCTCTGCTTTCAGTTCTTCCTTCTTCAGAATCCAACCTTGGATTCCACCGGACACTTCTCCTGTCTTCGCAAGCAGCAAATCTTCTTCGGCTTCCTTTGAAAACTACGCCGCGACCCAACACCAAAAGACACCTATTCACCCGGCTTCCCTGGGTGAGGTAACTCGTGCACTCCGGTGCTCCTGTGTGTGTTGGCCCTTGAATTACTTACCTTGTAAGTGGCTTGCTTGTAGACTTCTTTGAAGTACCCTAAACCTTTAAAAATCTAACCGCGACTTGCTCCATTGAAATCAATAGGGAACCCGCGGCTGTGTTCTCACACTGCACGCGTCTCTCGTGGGTCCTTTACTTACCTGCCTTGGGTGGATTAGTGGAGCCCCAGCACTTCTGAAGGCCCCAGGCCTTGTCCCCTTGCAAGTCAACATTCTTATACCTCTTTTTTAGTATATGGTCTGGTACGCCCCTAGGGCCCCAGCCATGTAAGTGCTTAATTTGTTGTGAAACATTGATTTGTGCATATGTTCCTGACTTCTAATCTCATAAAGAGATTAGTAGAGTGTGTTAGAAGTAAATACATACATATTTTATATATATACCTGTGTGGTGTCCTTTCACTTGGTAATTCAAGAGATTATAAGGTAAAACAAGCTGCTTTACATTCCTCAGAGACTTAGCCTGAAGGCTGCTCTCCACAGCTACCACTAGGATAGCTTTCTTTTAAAGGTTGTCTTAAATCTATCTACCTAAGAGTTGAATTGGACTGGTGCAAGGTGGCCACTATAACTAGTGACCAGCATATGCCAGGCCAACTTCTCACACATACACTTATCAAAATAAAAGTGCTTACTTTCGGTTCCCTCTTCCCGGACAGACGGGCAGTAACTATGACCGGCCTCACTACTCGCACTGAATTGACATATATGGACAAGTTTGTGGTAACAAGGCTTCTTGGGGCACTCCGCACATCTACTTCCACATTTCCTACTCCCCCTGCGGAATTTCAACCACTCACATTACTCATAACTGACAAAGAAAGGGGTCACTTCGTCACCAAACTTTACCAAGCGTGCTCGGTGCTAAAACCGGCTCGGGATCAAGGGGCTAGAGAACGATGGGAGAAAGACCTGGGTCAGCCATTAACGGATAAGGAACGGGTGTGTTGCCTACAACAAATACACAGGGGGCCTCATTTATGAAAAGTGACGCATCACTGCGTGAAAACAGTGATGCGCCACTTCTCACTGCGCCCTCCCTGCGACTCCAGTGATGCGTCATATTTACAATATGACGCATCATGTCGCAAGGAGTCACAGATACGTCAGTATTTCTGACGTATCTGTAGGCGCAAAAGTGACGCATCACTGGAGTGTGTCACAAAAGTGACGCAACTCCAGCAATGTGTCCTTTCACATGGGGAAAGCCCCATGTGAAAGGGCCTGCGTCAGTCTTACGCCTGCTGTGAGGCAGGCGCAAGAAATTGACGCATTTGCACCCTAGAAGTGGCGCAGTGAAATCTCATAGATTTCACTGCGTCACCTCTACGATGCATACTTACGTGGGAACGCCCACCTTGCATACATTATACCTGACGCAGGTATAATGTAGCGCAGGGGTTTACAAAGTGACGCATCTAGGTAGATGCGTCACTTTGTAAATATGGCGCATCATGGAGCATGTTTTACGCCACTGGTGAGTCACAAAAAGTGACGCACCGGTGGCGCAAAAGTGACGCAGGGGCTCATAAATGAGCCCCAGGGTATCTCCCAACCATAGGCACAAACTCCCCCTCCTCGGGTTTGTGCATAGGACATACACCACACTGCGTCAGCTGAACACATTTGATCCTACTAGGCCTCCCATCTGCCCAGAAGGCCAGGCTCCCGAAGCGGACTTTACCCACATGACCTGGGTTTGCCCTCGGATAGTATACTGCTGGACTGATGCCTTCCAAACGATCTCGGACATTATAGCTACCCCCTTCCTCCCTCTCCCAAGCTGGCCTTACTGGGAATAGTCGTAAAATGATGGTTTCAACGGTTCGTTGCTCAAGCACGGTTGCTTGCTGAAAGGGAAATTGCTGTGCACTGAGGGGCGAGACCCAGTCCAACGAAAGACATGTGGATGCGCAGCACGGTGTACTGTGATACACAGACTGACATTCATGCTACGCTTCAGCCCCCAACCTCCTGTCCTAAGGACATCTGGCTTGTCTACCGCTGCCATCCCCTCCCCCTTACCCAGATTCTCCTCATGCTGACAGAGAGCAAGCGCCCCTGCCCCCATTAGCCCCCACTACACTTCTGACACCCTAGGGCGGTGTCTCACCCCCGCCACTCGCCAGGAAGAGAGCCGAGTATAAAGATATCTGAAAGCGCTGTGTCACACCCCCCACCGAATGGAGTACTCTACTGCACTACGAGGCATATATGATGTTTCTGATTTTATTTCCTTAAAACATATTCTTGTAAGAGAGATTTTCAAGAGTTGTGAGTGTTTTATCATCCTCCATTCAGGTCCTTTACCCTGCCCACTACATGACAGAGGCCAACAGAGACTGAAAGCTATGGAAAGACGGGGTACGGGGATTCGCGTCCCCTCCCAGAAAGCGCTCGAGAGGATCTGGATTGCTAGTTGAGGAATCTTAAGGGATGGAATGTCAAGGCCATCTTCTGGAATGTCCCAGACTTTGTCGTGGAGCACCTGGGGCCGGGGAGCTCAACTGAACAATTTAGAGACAGGTGGAAGATGGTTAAAGGAGCAACAGTCACTTCACATAAATAGGGATGTTGGCTGGTCTGAATGCCCTAATGAGTTTCATAGAATAGTTGATAAAATCAAACACACTGATTCGATTAGACAATTTCACAGCAGTTTCTTTTATAAACCGATTGGGAGGTGCGAGGTCAAAAGCCTTGGTAGAGTTGGCGAGACTAATTTGGTATTTTTGTAGGAACACAAGATTGTGCTAAGAGCGGAGTACATTTCAGGCCTTCAGAATGTAAGGACGGCTAGAATTCCAGATTCCTTCTGGACTCCAAAGATTGGAAGTTAGACCCAGAGATTTTCCCTCTGATACAAGATCTGTGGGGGCAATTCAGGTAAACTTATTTGCAAGCAGGCCAACCTTCCGAGGACCGACGTATTTCAGTTGGAGGCCGGATCCAAAGGCTGTGGCTGCAGACACTTTTCTTCAGCACTGGGGCAGGAACAACAGATATGTCTCTACCCCGTTCTCCATGATTCAAAGGGGCATATTTACAATAAAGTGGTGGAGGGCGGTGTTGCTCCAAAATTGCTAACACCGTGCTCCATCAGTTTAAAAATGCAGGGAAGCGCCGTATTCACAAGAATACGGCACCCCATATGCTTCCCCTAGCGCTGGTGCTAAATCTAGCTGCCTAGCGTCAACGCAGGCACCCTTGCACCGTAGTGCAAGGGTGCCTGCGTTGAGGGAATGATTGCTCATGTGCAGGAAGGTGTTCCTTTCTGCACATAATCACTAATGGCGATTTGTAACTTCTATGTGTGCTGCTTTGTGCCGAACACACAGAAGCTGCGACTCCTCATTATTTAATGATTGTTTATGTGCAGGAAGGGACACCTTCCTGCACATAAACAATCACTAGTGGCGATTTGCTCTTTCTCTGTGTGCTGCAGGAGTTTTCCCTGGTCTTAATTTTGGCCCTGCCCCATATTTACGCCACCCTTGTAGATAGGGTGCAGTGTCAAAAGCAATAGGTGTTGCGGCAGAATGCCCAGTGCAATACCCATTGCCCGCCTCTTTCAGGCTAAGTCGGTGCCCTATTTACAAGGTGGCATTAAGCCACGTTAATTGCCTAAATGCCGCCTTGTAAATATGGCGAAAGCCTTATTGCTACCAGAATGCCATAAAAAGTGATGTTGTGGTGGCGATACGCCCTTGGATATATGCCCCAGAGAGTATTCTGGAAAGTGAGGCTAAAGTCCTACAGCATTATCCTAGTGATGGAGCTTGCAGTAGCCATCCCATGACTGGTCTCGGTACCCTTAGGTCTTCTACAGGATTCAGACAGAGAGGAACACCCTTTGCTTTTAGAGGGGAGGATGGACCTTCTTGTTTGGAATATTTCATGGGTTCAAACAGATATTTATTTCTTTCAGGAGAAGCTAAAGGTTTACTGGATATATCATGGGCCCCAGGAACAGAAAAAGATACAGTGGTGTTTGGAAAAATGGTGCAGTGGGTGCGTGGAGAAGGGACCGGGATCCTGTGGAAGCCCCTGTTCACCAAATAGCCAATTATCTAGTCGATCTCTTTAATTCTAGTCTTTCTTATAGGACAATTAATTGTTATAGATCCTCAATTTCTTCTGGCCATGCTCTGGTCAATTATTTGGCAATTGGTAGTAATCCTCTAATAAGAAGAGTGATGAAAGCTGTGAGGCTGAAAAGACCCCCTAAGGTATGTTATGATTTGAGTCCCTCTGGGGCGTCGATTTGATTTTCAAACTATTTAGCTCCTGGTCAAACAATACTTCCCTCTCTCTTGATAAAATATCAATTAAGTTGGCATCCTTGTTATGTTTAATTCCCTTTAGGAGAGTCTCAGACATCAAAGCCCTGGAGTTCTCTAACAGGTTCTACTCATCAGATGGTGTGCGTTTATCCATGATTGTGAAACATTGTGTGTGGTAAGTTGTATGAGAGTGTTTGAGAGCAAGGCCCTGGAGTTCAGAGCTCGTGGGGTTGATCAGATGCTTGTATCCTATGTAAAACCTTATAAACGTTGGCCAGATGGGTAATACATCATAACGCATTTGGAATGCTCCTAAAAGCATATACAGATCCACTGCAGGAAGCCATCCTCCTCTTTTTGCAGAAACGAACCATTTCGATGACTTCTGAGGAATTCTACGAAATATTATCTACAACAATGGAAAAGAAAATCTCACAATAAATGTAATCCAAACTGAAAACCTCATAGTTGTCAAAGACTAGCTGTTTCCACAAAAATATATTGAAATATACCATGTTTATACACTCACCATTTAAATACCTCCCCTTGCGGGTGAGGAGAGTGAGATAATGTTAGCCTCCGTTGTCTTTAATGAAATCAAGATTCTCCCTGCATATTAATTGGAAAACCGTCATTTCATCTCAAGACTGGAGGCTGCCATTCTGCATGTTTAAAGCCACCTAAAGCTACATTACTAGCATATTCCACGGGTCTCAAATAAAACATGCATTTGACCAGTCTGCTGTTTTAAGTATTTCAGGTAGGGACCCACCTGCCCTAAAGACCTTATTAGCCTTCGCTCCTCTTGAAGAACGGGCTTCAAACCAGATGGGTACGTATGGTTATGAGCGCAGATTTTCTAAGGAGTGTTAATGTTAATGAATATATCTGGAAGGCATCTCTGCCCTCCCCCCCACTGAGCTGTATAACCCTTCATTGCCGATGAGAAAGAAACGTAAGAAGGCCGGGAACTAACATTTATTTAGCATTTCACAACCGCATTCTTTGGTTGGAGGACAGAGGAAACTATCTTTTATTTTAGATTTCTTTAACCGTGTGCACGCTGCATTGTGGGCTTTGTTGTTTGACCTTTTAACAGTTTCATCATGGGCCCTAAACAACATTTGTCTTTCTTACGTTTCTTAGCACCCAGGATAATATGCTGCATAGCTGAAAACCTATAAGGTCCCAAAGGCGAGACCGATTGCATTGCAAATGCTTGTTCAATTTACTTTCTCCCTAGGAACCCCACCCCCGCTATGCTTTAACGTTGTTTTCCCTGTCATCATCGCCTGGGATACGTGGGGACCCTATTCTCATCAACACCCTACGGGATTCATGTCCACGCGCTACCATTGACGTCCACTAGAGGCAGGACTTCGCCACACTGTGTCCTCCACTGACGCAGGTCACCACACCCAGTGCGCAGTGAGTTGCACCACAGTTCTTTGTGACCTGTTTACTCAGTCTCCTCATACCATCTTATTTATTCTGTGTTGTTCTGTGCTGTCTTCTTGTTTCCTATTAGGTCAAGCAACGTTTGCGCTTTTTATTAACCCTCTCAGAGTATCGGCTCTTGTTCGAGCTTGCTCCCTAAGGTATCTGCATCCCATTTTACTTTATTTTTTCTTCTTTATTTTTTCTTTTTTTCATTTGCTCATGGTTGATCTACGTTATTATTGAACTATCCACATCTTTGTTTTATCTAGCACTATCCCTCTATTTTTGTTATTTCACGTCATATATTTCTTGGTCCTGCCCTCATTCTCTTCATTATTCGGAGCTCTTCCTCTCTTCATCTTCTTAATTTCTTCCACCCCTCCCTCTGTCAGAATCAACACCTTATGTCCTCGTCACCAGGACCTTTGGAGGCCCCCAGTTCACTATATACCAATCTACTATTTCTGCGCTATGATATAACTTTAGTATCCATCTGCCCTGATAGTCGCTTCTGATCTTCAAACATTTCCTTGCTTTTGGCTGCACAAGCTAATTTAGTCCTCACCCTCGTTTGAATTTGCACAAGTTTTTTAGTTTTATTATATAACGATTACCTAGGCCTCTATCACCTCATTGTGATCTCCGAGCCCTATTGTCTATAGCATATGTACATGTTTATGCAATGCTGCTTTACCTTGTATCTCCTACATCATTGCTAGATTGATTCTAAGTACACTACTTGTGTATTGCTTGTTCTGGGCACGCCCCACCACCAACTTAGTAGGTCTATGCGCCCTGATGAAGGTGCGACCTTTATAGGAGTCTTACACCGAAACGCGTGTCGGCGCTGGATGAGCATGTTGGAGATTTCTGATTGAAAAATTCCCCCAAACTACGAGGAATGTTTATCTCTTGATTCATGTAAATTGTATTTATTATTTGACTAATTAGTTTTTCTTCATGTTCTAAAATTCGTTTTGTCTAATGTGTTCAACTGTAATCTTTGCAAAGTGGATAACATTTTCAATGCAATTTTTGTGATTTTGGGGGCTCTGCTCACTTGTATGTAAATGCTGTACTGCTGTATGTTTGATGTTGCTTGACGTGTGAGTATGTGCATTTATGAATCGGGTTGTATGATGTGGATGAGTGAATGTGCTGTGGGATCTGCTCTGTAAATATTATATTTAGATATGTGCCTTAGTACACTTCACTGAATACATTGATTATCAACAAGAATAAACTTTTTGACAATGTTCATCTAAATGTGTCTTTGATCCCTAGTTTGGCCTAAATTGTTAGCATTGCTGGATATCAGTGATTATTCGCACGAACAGATTTGTACAGGTAGAGCTCCTTTTCTTTGATTGTACTTTTGATTCCCCCTGCCGTTCTCTACCTATATTTGATTTAGGGGGCTCCCCTTTTTTGAGTGAAGATACATCGCGGTTGCAGTCTTACCACTGGAGGATGAAAAGAGGGGTTTGAGTCGAAGAGTATCTGAAAGCAGAGGGACAGAGTCAATGCTACTCAGGGGTGACCGGGCGGCACAGAAGACGAAGGCCCCTGGAGCTCAAGGATGCTGGTAAAAAGAATTGATGAGGAGCTGCAAACACAGTTCCACCGAGTCGGTAGCTCTGGCTGAGCTACAGGGACGCTGTAGATGACAAAGTCCATTGGTTCCAACCAACCGCATCGGCACGGATCAGTTATAGCGGGGACAGACTCATTGACAGAACCTGTTTCGATGCGTCCGACTCTGTAGGCGCAAGTCGGTCAGGGCAACCGATGCGGTTGCTGTGGTGTGAAGCGATGCAGCGACGCAGTGCACAGGGGTTCGGTTGTAGATACCCCGACAAGGGATACTGGCCTCAAACTCGATGAGAGGGCAGTTCAGGCCAGACCACCATCTGTGTTGCTGAGCCTTGTGGAGTCCGTGGGAGCCCAGGATCGGTAAACCAGTCAGCTGTGTTGCAGTGCCTGCGGTTGCAGGGGAGTGACTCCTTCACTCCAAGGGAAAATCCTTCCATTGTCTTTGATGTCCACACACCTTGGAAGGACTGTACGGAGCACGAGTATGGATTTTGGAGTGAACCTGAGAGATGAGGAGGCCAGAAGCAGCAGAGATCTTCTCTGTGCCCAAAGCGAAGTTCAGCAGAGTCCAGAGTACTCAGACGGTCGAAGTAGAAGTGGAGTTGGATCTGAATTGACTCCCACGATGAATCTAGGGACACATCCACAAGTAAGCCCTTAAGTACCCTAAGGTGAGGGGTTGGGATTATTCAGGGGTCCCTCCCAGAGGAGGGGCCGAACAGTGGGGAGGATACTCCCATGTCCTTTGTCCAGTTTTGCACCGGAGCAGGGAGCCAACGGCTCCCTGATCTGGTTTGGACTGGAGTATGCGAGGAGGGCACCAAATATACCCTTCCAGCAGACTATGTGGTGCTGGCAAGCGCTCCCACCCCGGCATAATACACTAAATCCTGATTGGGAGGTGGTCACACCTCCCTGTAACAGGAAACCTATTGCTCTACCTTCCCCTGCTCTGGCTTGGCACAGCAGCAAGAGGGCAGAATCATGTTGGGGGTTGGCAGCAGCCCTAGGTTGCTGTCAGGCTCTTTAAGATCGGTCCCAGTAACATGGAGGGCTCCCCGGAGGGGCCCTACCATGGATGGAATCATACCTCCAACACCGGATACGGTGTTGGGGTATGATTCCAACATGTTTGATACCAAACATGCCCAACATGCTGATCTATGTAAGGCTACGATGGACAGGCGCTTGAAGATGCATCTGGTAATCGATCCGCTGAAGGCCGTAGGCCCCAGGAACCAGTGTGACTTAAGGTCATTAAGGATAGACGATCGCAGTTCTTTTATCCTGAGTTGGAGGCTTCCCATGCCCTGAGTCAGTGGCGATAAGCATCCGTGCTCTGCTGGTATGGCTTAACACGGCTGGCGGCTGCTTATCTTCTTTTCATGAACGACTCTCAGGGGAATATGTCTTGGAAAATAAGTTACGAGATGTAAGTGCGTCAGAAATAGGGGGACTATATATTAATTTTTTTTGTGGTGTGGTGAGGACAGGAGTGGGGGCGGTCTCGAGTGGTGTCCCCAGTGGGATGTCAATCCAGCTGAGAGCAAAGGCACAGGGTGGGAAGGGGGGATCCTGGGGGTAGGAGGGTTATGGGAAGGCTGGAAGTATTTTCTGTTAGTTATTTCATATATCAAGGGGTGGTTGGTTTGGGGAAGTCTCAAGAGTCAGTACGATCGGGAATGGTATCTAAAGTGCAACATAAGCCGGGAGGAAAGGAGTCCGCGTAATTTTGAAGACAGGGAACAGCGTGTCAATCTGAGAATACCATAATGTTTAGTTAAAATGTATGTGTTGGAACGTGGCTGGGCTAAATCAGAATAGAAAGTGGCAGTTAATTCAGGAGGACTTGGTAGCCTATAAACCACATATACTGGGAATAAATTTGCATATAACGACCGGCAAGTTTTAAAACAATTGGGATACGAAAACGTTATTTTAACATTCCAAACAGTAACTACACGGGGGCTGCTATAATGAAATCTAAGAACTTGGCAGCCAGGATCCTCAGAAACTCTGCAGATAGTAGGGGAGGTGGGCTATGGTCAGTTAGCGATCAATGGGCGAACATATACTATCTGTGTTGTGTGTGGTCCTAATGAGGGCAATCCGGTGGTCTTCGAATACTTAAATATGGAATTGTTGGACTGGTCCGGCAATCTGATTTTTATGAGGGACTTCAACAGCGTGCTTGATTACGGCACTGATTCTACTAATCGCCAAGCAAACATTAGGATGATCAAAACTCCTGCTTCTATTTTGGAAATCATGCAACTGCATGGGTTAGTGGGCGTATGGAGAACATTGTTCCCTCTGCTACCGGGGTACACCTATTATTCTTCTCCTCATGGGCAGTGCTCTCGAATTGACATGATACTAGCGCAAGAGCAGATGTTGCAGGGGGTGCATATCGAGATCTGTCCTAGGATCACATCAGACCACAATCCTATTATATTTATCATGCAGACAATAAAAGCAGACGGGGGAAAGCTGGCGCCTGTTCGCATTCCCTCATCCCCTTCTTGCTAATATTGATTACCGGGGTATATAAAAAGCTTACTTGTAGAATACACACAAATTAATAAAGGCTCTGCTCCAGCTGCAATTGTGTGGGATTGTATGAAGGCATACATTGGGGGGGAAACACTCCAGTTTATTTTAGATCAAAACAAATGCAGGCAGCACGAAGAGGCCCAAGGTGGACAAGACTGTTGGGGCCTAGAATTGGAACACGCGCAGGCAATTGTTGCTAAGGACCCAGTATGAATATGTGGAGAAAGTGGGCCGCCTCTTGGCACATCAGATTTCTGACAAAAGAGCAAGATGTACTGTAAACCGTACCTTGGGGGACGATGGGGTTGTATACACCCATCCTCAATTGATAGCTGAGCAATCACCCTTCTCTATCAAAAGGTGTATAACAAGCCTGATAGTCGCACCCATCAGACAGTTGTAAACCATCTTCAGGCGAGTGGGTTGTCCCGAGTCGATCCCCAGCAGCAATCTATGCTACACAAGAATGTTGGGGTTGGGGAGGTGGAGGTAGCCATTAGTGCTCTACCTTCGGGGAAGGCCGCCAAAAAGAGTACAATACCTCTTGAATTTTATAAAGTATTCATGGATGTTCTCACACGGAATCTTTTGATCTGATTACATCTTTTAGCAATGGTGGAGCCCCCCTCAGCATCATGGGGGCTGACCAATATTGTGGTTTTCCTTAAGAAAGATAAACCACCGGAGGAAAGGAGCTCTTACCGTCCAATCTCCCTGCTAAATGCTGACTCTAAGTTCCTCTCTAAAATTCCAGCCACGCGTCTTCCTCCACTTATGTATGAATTAGTCTCAGAACAATGGCACATCTATGTTCACGATAGGGACACAACAGGGCATGTAAATACTGTGATCACAGCATTTGACATTGCTGGGAAAACTAATTACAGTATCGGCATGATAATGTTGGACGCAGAGAAGGCCTTTGACCGGAACACCTGGGAGACACTCTGGCTGACTATGGGTGCATGTGGGCTAGGTAGTCGGTTTATAGCACTGGTGAAGATGCTTTATAGGAGCTCAGCGGTGACGGTCTTCATGGGAGGCAGTACCTCTACTATATGTACAACATAGAGAGGCACACGTCAGGGGTGCCCACTCTCCCCTCTCCTGTTTGCCCTTTACATGGAACCTTAGTTAAGTCATTTCATACAGAATAAGGGCATACAGCCTGTTGGATTAAATGGTATCGAGCTTAAAATAACGGCGTATGCCGATGATATAGCAGTCTTCGCTACCATTCCGAGACTGGCTGTCAATCTCATCTCGGGCTAATGTAACATTATGAAAATGAATATACTGCCGAAGTTTCTTTATGTTTTTTTCATCTGCGGGGTCCCAACATGTTTTTTAAACGCTTGGAGGGGGTAGTTAGTCGTTTTATATGGGGTCATAGGAGGGCTAGGCGAGCTATCCGCTTTTTGAAACTACCTAACATCCAGGGAGGATTCAAGTTACCAGATTTTAAATTATACTTCTGGGCATCATTCTCTGGCCGGATCCAACGTTTAATAACTGGGAGGAAACCTGGGCTGACTTCATTTGGGTTCAGTTAGCTTCAGGCTCAGTTACCAGGTACTCCTTGCACGAGGGAGTGGACCCGAAGTACTACAGAAGGGTCCGATTCAAGGTAATCAGGGATGTGGTTCGGGTCTGGCGTGAAATCTGCATCAAATGTCCGACACCTGCCGTTCACCCTCACATTCCATTATGGGGTCAGCCATCATTCCCGGACATATTTCATGACAGTATTGGACATGCCTGGGGTCCATTGGGCGTACCGAACTTGGGGCATTTGTATGACATAGAGGAGTCCCAGACTTTTGCTTCACTTCAGGATGTATATGGGTTTCTGCAATGTTACTCCTTTAAGTGTGGAGAAGTGTGGCTCAATGGTTAGAGTGGCAGACCCTGATGCAGAGGTCTGGCCCGGGACCAGGGTTCAATTCCCGCCTCGGTGGGTCTTGGGCTCCATTTCCTCGGACCTGATAATTCTCGCCTCGGTGCCTATTCTAATCATGGGTCCCACTCTGCAACTCTGGGCAATAGCTTGCTTAATCTCCACAACGGCCCCAACAGCGCTGGGATGCCTGGCTTCACCTTGGGGGTGCCCAGGAGTGGACACTTCACAGGGAAAAGCCAGGAAGGGTTCCACAGCGGTATGAATACAGCGCCAGGAAACCCTGGTTCGGGGTATAAGTGCGCTGTACAAATTCATTTCATTTCATTTCAAGTACTTACAGCTGTGGGATTATCTCTTACATAGGTTTGAGCGTAGTAGAGATCACGAAACACCAGAAATTCTTACTTGATTCTACCAGCCTTCTCAGGAGACAGCTCCAACAAACATAAGCACGATGTATCAGAAATACATGTCTCATACCCAGGATGACAGTTTACAATTAGCGTCACGATGGGGTCAGTGCCTTGCAATTGCAGTCACGGCTACAGAAATACAGGATGCATTTGCAATAATACATCAACCATTAATCTTGGTTGGCCTTAAACTTCAGTAATTTAGAAAGATTTGTGCGCTCTGTCGTTCACCAAATCGTATCCCAAAATGGGTAACGTCTGGAGCCCCTGAGCGGTCACACTGCCACAAGTGTTGTATTTATGCGGCTGATTTAGTCCATATGTTCGCGGAATGTAGTGGTCTTAAAGAATACTGGGATAGCTTATTCCAGCTGGACTCAGCACCTCTGGGCTTTGAAATCCATCTGAGCAATAAGGAAATCATGTTTGGTCACAAGCCTGGGACCAATGCTAGCCTTGGCTCATTGATTGCAAATATAATTGCCAGTGCTCGTTTACGTCTTGCCAGGGCATGGATTGACTCTATACCAACAAAAGTAATTTTATTTTGGGCAATGCTGCGTCAAATCTATGAATGTGGAATTGTAGTTGCTGAAGCCAGGGGTCCTCGATCAATCAAAAAAGTTGAAAGCATTTGGGGGCATATCAGCAACAGCCAGCGATAATTATCGCTAAGCGCGCTTAGCACAAACATAATTATCGCTGGATTATATCGCCGAAATAGGGCGTTATCATCAACGCCATTCTCCAATGCGATAACAAATCCAGCGATAGCGGCAAAATGTGCGATTATTGCTGGAAATCCAGCGATAAAAGCACAGCGATAGGCGAATCCTTGTTGATAGGGCAGGGTGGACTTATCCATACAATCCACCTCCCATAGGCTATAAGGGCTAAGTCAGATTGTAAGCAGGCCTTAAGAAACCAGCAATAAGAGTGCTTTGCGCTACTTTTTACATGCCACGCGGGTTTGCGGCAAGATTGATGATAGGAGATAGTTGTGTTAACGACATTTCCCAAGTTATATTAGTAAGGTACGCCCACTTTGCATATCATTAGCGTTGCGACACTGGGTGTTAGGAAAACGGGCGCTGAGACATGGATTCACGCACTAGCATGTCCTTGCTGATAGTGCGATAAAATTATCGCCGCTTTTCGCCGGAAAACGGACGCTAAATGGCGATAATTTTATCGCCTGCCCTTGATAATATGCCCCTTGGTCTCATCTTCACTGGGTTTAGCTTGTTGGTCTCTATGTGGTCTTATCTCGTTTCAATTAGGGATATTATAGCTTGATCCTTGCTTCCCCTTTTCTCCTCTTTCTTTTCCCCCTTCTTCCCTCTCTCCCTTTTTCTCCCTCAAGTTTATTTACCAGTATGAAGATACCGCAGAATGGTTTTGATATTGCTACAATTTATTGTAATAATTGTTCTGACTCTTGGTAAAATTATATAAAAAGTATATACATAATTGTGGGACCGGGGGTCACCAGGCCCTAAGGGGGTAACGTGACTCGAGCAGGTAGGCAACCAAGGGCTTACGTGTAAAGTGACCATACAGCACACACATCCACTGAGACAGGAAACGCACGCAATAATTGACATCACACAGCAGTTTGAATAAAAACCAATCAGTTTTATCTAGATCAACCTTAGGATCAAAAGCATGTCATTAGGAATAGATTAGCAGTTCATTCAAACATCAAAACCTGGCCTTGAATCAAAGCGCAGCACATAGCCAATCCATAGCGCTTAAAACATGGCATTTAACATAGCGCTGCACATAGCAATTCAATAGCGCTTTAAATATGGCAGTTTAACATAGCGCTGCACATAGCAATTCAATAGCGCGTGAAAACATGGCATTAAACATAGCGCTGCACATAGCAATTCAATAGCGCTTGAAAACATTACATTACACATAGCGCTGCACATAGCAATTCAATAGCGCTTTAAATATGGCAGTTTAACATAGCGCTGCACATAGCAATTCAATAGCGCGTGAAAACATGGCATTAAACAAAGCGCTGCACATAGCAATTCAATAGCGCTTGAAAACATTACCTTACAGCCTAGGGCTACACATAGCACATCAATAGCGCTTCAAAACTGGCCTCTACACGTAGTGCTGCGCATATCAATTTAATAGCGCTTCAAACAGGGCACTTGCTCAGGGCAGTTCATGGGGCATGAGACCTGGCATTTAAGTATGGCACTACACATGGCAGATCACGACAGCGCTAAACCTCACATCTCTCTGAAGCGCTAACTATGTTCTTCTTCAAAGCGCCACACAGAACGAGAGGTCCAGATATTTCAGTGGGGCCTTAACCCTGACATTCAAGCAGAGCGCGGAGTTAGCGCCTTGACCTCTGTCCGCTAACTTCTGGCAGCCGGAGGCCAGGGTTTGGTCCTCGAGTCGGCCCGAGGCCTCCTGCCTGGCGGGGGTGAACAGACTCCTCTATCCCCCAGGCTATAACTCAAGAGCGGTGGCTCTTGTCGGCCGGTGTCAGGCCCTGTTCGGAGCCAAACAACTTGACGGTGGATCCCCCCCGGGGGAGGGGCGTGCTCCGGGCTTCACGTGGGCCTCCCGCCCTCTTCTCCGGGGGGTAACTTTTTCTTCGGCCTCAGCTAGTCCCTTGCGCCGGTCCCACCGTCGAGAGGGGCTCCCTCCTTCACTCGAGCCTGCGGCATGGGAGGCGTGCCCGCAGCCGCCAATCCCCGCGCGGCCTGCGGGAGCGCGGCCTCCACAATCACTCCCCAGACAGCGGGGGCGGCAGTTAGCAGTCCGCCCCCGTCACGTGATGTTGGACGACAACTTCAAGGCCGATCGAGGCCCTCACGAGTAGCTTCTGGCCTAACGAGGCCGTTCCTCGGATTCCTGGCGGCGGTGGGGCCCCGGTCTTCCCCGCAGGCCCCCCAGCGATAACCGGGTGCGATCTTTGCGGCGCAGGGCCGCGGCGGTGAGTGATTTCTAGGTCCCCGACGGGGGTGGCAGAAATTAAGGGCTGGCCTCTAGCCTGGGGGGTGGCTATTTATTCGGTGCCCAGCGCCCCCTTTCTCACTCAATGACGCCCTAGCTCAGGGCAGATAGGCGGGGAGGCGGCAGGCCACACACCAGTAGCAGAACAAGCTAGAGGGGGGGCGGCAGCTGGGATTGCAGCACTCACCAGCAGAGCACAGTCCAGTAAAATGTAGCGCCCACCAAATTTAGCGCTCTCCTTCCGCAGGCAGCTGGAATATCGCGCTCTCTTTCCGCCGGGACTGCAGTCAGGGTCCCACGAGGCGCTTGCTGGTTCCTGCGCCCTTGGTTGAAGGTCTCTTGAGGGGGGGAAGTTGAGTGGGTGGCTGACGGCAGACTAAGTAGTCTCTGCAGGTCATCCCTGGGTTCTCCTCCTTCTGGGCCAGATCAGTGGGTTAGTTCAGGATCCCTCACTCAACTTAAAAGGCAGCACCTAAGCCCTGTCACTTCTAGTGGCATAGGTCCCTGACTAAACCCTACCGCCTAAAACTCCTGCGGAGGTTCGTCCAGGTCAGCATTGCCCCAACTATGGTTTTCCCTCGCCCTGTGGACAGTAGAGGGGTGTAGGTAAGCTCAGGGCCCAGCACACAGGCCCATGTGGCGGTTACCCCTGGCAGCAGGTCCCCTCTCTCTCAGGTCCACCCTCTGACTGAGCACATGGCAGCCCAGCTCCACCCTTTATACGCCCCTCACCCCACCTACCAGACAGTGCCAGAAGCTTCTAGAAGCATCTGGGGAAACTGATTCTAACTGGCCTAGGGGGAGGGGTAGAGCACCCTGGGTGCCAGGCTTCCCTCCAAAAGCTGGGGTTGCTGGGAAATAACCACTAGACTGTTAACCCAGCTCAGTCAGACGGCACAACCACACAGCTATGGCATCCATTTTAAAAGATTTAGGTGTAAATGGGAAAACTCAGTCTGCGTACATCTTTGAACAGTATTCAATATTTGCATTCACATAACATGCGATTTCCCACAAAAACGAAAAATTTCATGGAAAAAGGGCCAAGTCCAACACAACCCCCTTCCAGCCAAAAGCCAGGGTAGACCGATCAATGCCTTGATGGGCTTCCCTGCTTGGGGCGAGTAAAGATGGACGCAGGCCCGCAACTGCAGGAGCACCCGCAGGTTCTCCTCCACTCTGGAACCCAAAGGTTCCCTCTTTCAAACCTTCCGCGACGGACTAAGCCACCACCCGGGGGTTCCCTAGCTGGTTGTGTCCAGGACTGGCCCCTGGGCCATCCAGATGTCTCTGGCCCTTGCGGTCTCACAGAGTGGGGGGCAGTAACCCCAGGCCCGTAGTACCCGTTGACCACTCTCCTCCTCCTCCTTGCAGTTCCAAACTACCACTGGTCCTCCCACCTGGGGTCCGCACCCTCAGGCTGACTAGCCATCAGGGGCGAGGCTCTCCTCCCCCTGCTTCTCCTTCTGGGGTTCCTCACCCTACTCCCATGCGAGGCACCCTCAGACCACCACTCTCTCCCCAGTCCAAGGCCTTGACCCTGCAACTGGTTCCCCAGCCTAGGGTCTAAACCCTTAGGCTGCACCGGTGCCAGGGGCGAGTCCTCCCTCCCCCTGCACTCCCTCCCAGGGTTCCGCACCCTCCCAACGGAAGTAGTACCCCTGGAAGACACTTCTGGGGGCACACTGCTAACAGATGTCCCACCCGCCAGGTTAGGCAGTACCCATCCCTGGCCTCCCAACCCAGGATCTAAGCCCTGTGGCTGAGCCGGTGCCCGAGGTGAGACCTTCCTCCCTCTGCACCCCCTTCCAGAGTTCCGCACCCTCCCACCTGGAGAAGTACCCCTGGAAGTCAATTCTGGGGGGACACTGCTAACAGATTTTCCACCCGCCAGGTCAGGCAGTACCCATCCCTGGCCTCCCAACCCAGGATCTAAACCCTGTGACTGGGCCAACCCCAGAACCTCAGGAGCTCTGATTACAGACGCCCCTGGTTCTCCTGACACTAGGGGCTCCCCTTCACTGGACGGCACATCAGGACAGCCTAGGCTCCCAACCTGGGGCTCCCTCATGGAACTCTCCAGGCCCTGAGACTGCGGTTGGGACACCTCGGGACACCTCCCCGTCTCACTCCTTCCTGTAGATAGGACGTGAGGCCCTACAACCCTCTCACTTCCCTGGGACCTAGCTGGGCTATTCGCCACCTCTCCCACCTCGCTGGGTTGGAAGATCCCTGCACCACCCCCTTCAGGGTCACCCCCCAATGCCTCCTCAGACACCCTGGCACTCACCCAGAGGTCTGTCTCCCGTCCAACCTCCCTGGGGTCGGAGAACCCGCACTGTAACAGATGGTGACGCAACCTTGGGAAACAATTCCTGAGCACGTGCTCCTTGATGACTACCTGGCACAGCCCTTCCCAATCATTCACTGCACTCCTCACCACCCAATCCTCCAATGCAGTCCCACACACCTCCGCAAACTCCCCCCAGGACTGGTGGAACAGTTTTCCCCTGCCCCTGAACTCTAACCTGTCCCCCTCCTCCTGGGAACCAGGCACCGTCTCCTGGGCTCTGGGAGTGGGACACCCTACATTGGATCCACTCTCGCTGCCACCACTGGATCCCACCTGTGAGAAGTTGGCCTGATGTATGATGTCACTAATTCTAGTGTACACCTTATATCAGTCCAAACAACCCTTATGGTGATGGTTGTAAAGTCAACCTTATAGACCAGCTATCCTAGTGGTAGCATGGACAAGAGCAGTCTTAGGCTAAACTCTGTATGGCATGTGAAGCCAGCTGTTATACCATTTGTAACCCCTTGAATACCAAATGAAAGGACACCACAACAGATATATATATAAAATAAAGTGTATTTATTCTAAGCAAACCCTCAGCACTCTTTATGAGATTCGAGGTAAGTACAACACAGTCTTATTCAAGCATACATTAAGTCACACAGGTAAGTAATACAGTTAGGCCCTAGGGGCCACGCAAACCATATACTAAGTAAGTGGTATAAGGACCACTGTCACGAAAATAGGATAGGCCTAGGCCTAGGGAATCGCTGGGGCTACACTAAACTACCAAAGGTTAGGAAGTGGGAGGCCCACGGGATTCAGGTGCAGAGTGGAAACACTCACGCGTAATGCGTATAATCGATAGAAATAGTACAGTTTTGAATTAATAAGATTTAGGACACTTCTGGTATAGCTAGGAAGTTGAGAATTGAAACTTAGACACTAGGATAGTCACTACCCTGATGAGCACCGGAGTACCCAAGTTACCTAGCCCACAGGCTGCGGGTGCATAGGTGTGAAGTTGCGTCGGGTTTCGTCGTCGACTCCTATGGATGCCTGAAGAAAAGTTGCTGACAGGCAGTCAGTGAAGAGTGTCCGGTGGATCCCAAGCCTGGGATCAAGAAGAGAAGAGACCTGCAAGCAGAGGGGACAGAGTCAAGGTCACTAGCCAGTGACCACGTGGAACCAGGAAGGAACCAGGCGACGTCGGGTGATTGCAGGCGAAGAGGTGGCGCTTGTCTCAGCGGCCACGGGGACCAGGAAGCGTTGAAGGCGACCCGGACCAGGAAGTGAGCTGTCCCACGAAGGCTCTTGCTGTCGGCGGCGTCGAAGTTGGACTAGGACTCACCAAGCCTTGGCAAGCGGAACCCACGCAGGATGAAGGACTTGCTTCTGGTGCAGACCAGGAAGGTCTGGGGTGCTTCTCTTTTTCAGAAGAGCAGGAGCCAGTCTGGAGGAGCCAAACCAGCGGTGAAGAGTTAAAGATGTGTCGTCACAAAGGCCGCTAGCCAGCGGGCAAGCAACCGGACTCACGCGGCAAGCGGAAAATGCAGAAGGGCCCCACTCAGGACTCGTGGAGTGTGGGGGGCTGATCTTCGGTGCAGATGGTGCTTGGGGTTGGGGCTTCTCAATCCCCGGTGCACAACTTCGAGGGTGCCTCAGAAGCTGCTCTGGAAGATACTCGCCACTTTTCCCAGGTAGCCGGTCCCACGTCGCTCGTCGCCTCCACGGATCTCAGCTCAGCTGTGGATGTGGATCAGGGTCGGAGAAGTCTGGAAGTCAAGGCTCTGGTCAGGCTCTGCAGTCGGTCCCTCGTAGAACTTCAGCAAAGCAAAGGGTAGTCTCTTGATGGTGCCTGGTTGCCCAGGGTAGCCACTCCTTGGCCACAAGGGAGATTCTTCAGTCTTCTTCTTTCGTCGAATGTCGAAGGTCCAGAGTTTCTGTTCAAGTTGCAGGTTCAGGATAATCTAAAGTCCTGGAGCCCCAGCTCCCACTCTAAAACTAATCTGGGGGGCTGGGATACCTGCTAGGTCACGCCTTATGGGTGGGACCTGGGAGGGGAGTGGTTACACCCCCTTCCCTTTGTCCAGTTTCGCGCCAGAGCTGGGGCTGGAGTGCCCCAGCGCCGGTTTGAACTGGACTATGCAAGGAACACCTTGTGTGCCCCAGGCATGTCTCATTCCTTTCAGCCCACCCTGCCCCAATACACTAAAGGCTGTCTGGGGAGGTGCTGGCACCTCCCCAAGCAGGAAACCTATTGTCCAGGCCTCCCTTGCCGGGATCCCTCCCAGCAGCAGGAGGTCAGACTTGTGTCGTGGCAGCAGCATCCATTTTGTGATGCTGAGGCTTTGGTCAGAGGCTAACAGCAAAGTATGATTTTAACATGTCTCTCCCTCCAGAAGGGGGGAATAATATCCTCATGTCCAGAATTGGTATGGGGGTATTATTCCACAGTGTTGGACACCTTACACGACATGTTTCGATAAAGCCAAACCATAGTTACCATAACCGTTTAAGATTATAAGGCACTTTAAGAGTATATGGTAGGCTATATCATAGAACAGCTATAAGGACATGGTTCCGAAAGCTGTAGACAGGCTCAGCTCATGCTAGAGCACCATCTCACATGTTACCAAGCACTCTGCCTCCAGGATTGTTAAGGCCTGCCATAGGAGTGGCTGATAGGTACACATGTGTCTATATATAAGGTAGGTATAGGGATACTACACCTAAGCAAGGGGTGATTACACGACCTTGCCCCAGCTGAGTGATCAGCCAGTTGTGTCACAATGGAAGGCCAGGCCAGGGGTGGCATAATACATGCTGCAGCCCCTGGTAGGCCTAGGGTACACCTATGCCCTGGGTACCTAAGGTACACTGTACAGGGTCCAATAAGGTGATCCCTACCAATTGGGTTATGCACCTAAAGTACATTGTATTAATTTAGAGAGAGAACAGCAGGGCTGTGGGTCTGATTAGCAGGCCCACAGCCACATCTAAGTCGTAAACCAGTAAAGCAAAAGCAAAAAGTGGGGGTGAACATAGAAAGCAGACCCTACTCTCCTACATAACCCCCCCCCCCCAAACTTAGGGACATTAAACTAACCTTGACCAGTTGAGTCTTCATGTTCTAAGTGGAAATATCTGGAGAGTCCATCTGCATTGGCATGGTCAGTCCCAGGTCTATGTTCCAGTGTGAAGTCCATCCCCTGTAGGGAAATGGACCACCTAAGAAGTTTGGGATTTTCACCCTTCATCTGATTTAGCCACAAGAGGGGCTTATGGTCTGTCTGAATCTTGAAGTGAGTGCCAAACAAGTATGGCCTCAGCTTCTTCAGGGCCCAAACCACAGCAAAGGCCTCCCTCTCAATAGCTGACCAACGTTTCTATCTAGGGGTCAGCCTTCTACTTATAAAAGCAATGGGCTGGTCTTGACCTTCTATATTCAGTTGTGAAAGAACAGCTCCCACACCCAACTCAGAAGCATCTGTCTGGACAATGAACTCTTTGGAGTAGTCTGGACTTTTCAGAATAGGTGCACTGCACATGGCCTGCTTCAGGTCATCAAATGCTTTTTGACAGCTTACTGTCCACTGAACTTTCTTTGGCATTTTCTTGGAGGTCAAGTCATTAAGTGGTGTCACAATGGACCCATAGTTCTTAACAAACTTTCTGTAGTACCCAGTCAGGCCCAAGAAAGCTCTGACCTGAGTCTGGGTAGTTGGAGGAGTCCAGTCCTTTATGGTCTGGATCTTGCTCTCCAGTGGTTGAACCTGACCCCCACCAACTAGGTGGCCCAGGTATACAACCTTGCTCTGCCCTATCTGGCACTTAGTGGCCTTGATAGTGAGGCCTGCCTTTTGCAGGGCCTCTAAAACATTCCTCAGGTGGACCAGGTGATCCTCCCAGGTGGAGCTAAAGACAGCAATATCATCAAGATAAGCTGCACAGTAATCATCCAACCCAGTAAGGACTTGATTCACCAACCTTTGGAAAGTGGCAGGTGCATTCTTCAAACCAAAGGGCATTACCACAAATTGATAATGTCCTCCTGGGGTCGAGAAAGTAGTTTTGGCCTTTGCATCCTCAGCTAGTCTGATTTGCCAGTAGCCTGCTGTCAGGTCAAATGTGCTCAAAAACTTAGCAGCTGCCAGTCTGTCAATGAGCTCATCTGCCCCTAGGTATTCGGTGGGCATCTGTCCTAGTGACAGCATTGAGACCTCTGTAGTCTACGCAAAACCTCATCTCTCTCTTACCATCTTGGGTGTGAGGTTTTGGCACAAGAACTACAGGACTAGCCCAAGGGCTCTCTGAAGGTTCAATGACTCCCAGCTCCAACATCTTTTGTACCTCAATTTTTATGCAGTCCCTGACATGGTCAGGTTGCCTGTAGATTTTACTCTTCACAGGCAGACTGTCACCAGTGTCTACCTCATGGGTGCACCAGTTTGTCTGACTTGGGGTCAGAGAGAACATATGTCTGTAGGCCTGCAGAACTTGTCTGCAGTCCTGTTGCTGATGGACAGTGAGGCTGTCAGAAAAGACCACACCATCAACTGAGCCATCATCAGGGTTCTGAGTCAACAGGTCTGGGAGAGGGTCACTCTCTTCCTCCTGCCCCTCATCTGTAGCCATGAGTAGCCCCATGTCTGCCCTGTCAACATATGCCTTCAATCTGTTGACATGAAGCACCCTGTGGGGGCTTCTGGGAGTCCCAAGGTCCACCAAGTAGGTGACTTCTCCCTTTTTCTCAACAATTGTGTGGGGCCCAGACCATTTGTCTTGGAGTGCTGCTGGGGCCACTGGCTCCAACACCCACACTTTCTGTTCTGGCTGGTACACAGTCAGCACAGCCTCTTGGTCATGCCAAGCTTTTTGAAGTTCTTGGCTTGCCTCAAGGTTTTTAGAAGCCTTCTTCATATACTCTGCCATCCTGGAGCGGTGACCAAGTACATAATCCACTATGTCCAGTTTGGGTTGTCTGAGAGGTCTCTCCCATCCTTCCCTAACTAAACACAGGGGTCCTCTTACAGGATGCCCAAACAAAAGCTCAAAAGGGCTGTAGCCAACCCCCTTTTGTGGGACCTCTCTGTAAGCAAACAGAAGGCAGGGTAAAAGGATGGCCCATCTTCGCCTAAGCTTATCAGGTAACCCTTTTATCATTCCCTTTAGGGTCTTGTTGAATCTCTCCACAAGCCCATTGCACTGTGGGTGATAGGGGGTAGTGAATTTGTAGTTTACACCACACTCCTTCCACATTGCAGTCAAGTATCCTGACATGAAGTTGGCACCTCTGCCAGAAATTACCTCCTTTGGAAATGCTACTCTGGAGAAGACTCCAAGTAGGGCTCTTGCCACAACAGGAGCTGTTGTGGTTCTTAGGGGTATAGCTTCTGGATACCTGGTGGCATGGTCCACTATCACCAGTATAAATCTGTGCCCAGATGCTGTTTGTGGGTCCATTGGTTATCTATGCCCACTCTTTCAAAGGGAACCCCCACCACAGGTAGTGGTATGAGGGGGGCCTTTGTGGTGCCACCTGATTTGCCACTGGCTTGGCAGGTGACACAGGAGCGACAAAACTCCTTGGTATCTTCTGACATATGAGGCCAGTGAAAGTGAGGGACAAGCCTGTCCCAAGTCTTGTTCTGGCCTAAGTGTCCTGCAAGGGGAATATCATGGGCCAAGGTAAGAAGGAAGCCCCTGAAACTCAATGGTATGACCAACCTCCTGGAAGCACCAGGCTTGGGGTCTCTAGCCTCTGAGTACAGTAGCCCTTCATCCCAATACACTCTATGGGTACCTTGAGCATTCCCTGCAGCCTCAGCAGCAGCCTGCTGTCTGAGGGGTTCAAGAGAAGGACAGTCTAACTGAGACTGCCTCAGATCTGCCCTTGAAGGTCCCCCTGTCCCAAGAAACTCAACCTGATCTGGTTCCAGCTCTTCTAGGACAGTTCCTTCAGGGCTCTCAGAATCATCCTCCTCTGAGGGCTGACTCTCTGCCTGAGGCAGGGGGGAAGGCACAGCCTTAACCCTACTGCTCTTTCTCTTGGGTTGTGACTGGTCCATTGTCCCAGGATCCAGCACCTGTTCAGTGTTACACTTTTTGGCCTGTGACCTGCTCACAGCAAGGACATGTGCATCTATCCCCAGCATTTCTGCATGGGTCCTATACTCCACTTCAGACCAAACTGAAGTTTCAAGATCATTTCCCAACAAGCATTCCACAGGAAGGTCTGAACTAACAACAACTTTCTTATGGCCAGTTACCCCTCCCCAGGAGAAGTTAACAATTGCCACACTATGGGAAGTAGTGGCATTGCTAGCGTTGGTCACTAGGTAACTCTCACCTAGTATTATCTGTCCAGGGTCCACAAAGGCAGGTGTCACCATCGTGACACTAGCCCCAGTGTCCCTGTAGGCCTGAGCCATTCTTTGGTTAATAAAAGGAGTCTGTCTGTACTTGCCCAGGTTACTGGGGCCTACAGTAGAGGACAAAGCTAAGTCCCCATCACAGATCAGAACAGCCTGAGTTGGCACTCTGACTAGGCCAGAATCCTCCTCAGTTCCCAGGGTCAACCCTACTACACCCTTTTGCTGGGAACCACCACTTACAGCTGGACTAGGGGGTACAGTTGCCTTAGGGGCAATGGTGGCTGGGGGCTTATCCTTTTTGGTGCACTCACTAAACCAATGTGAGTTAGACTTACAGTAGTTGCACCATGGTTTCTTTTGGCCATCTTTCTTTTTATCCTTTTTGGGACCACCCTCCCCCTGAGCCTTTTGGGGGCCTGGTGAAGACTTCTGGTCCTTTTGTTTTTGATCATTACCCTTCTGGTCTGCCTTTTTCTGATCACCGCCCTGGTTCTGGTTTTTCTGCTTAACTCTAGTCCTGACCCATCTATCTGCCTTCTTTCCCAATTCTTGGGGAGAAGTCAGATCAGAATCAATCAGGTGTTGATGCAGTAGCTGGTTTTGACAATTGTTAAGAATTTGCTCTCTCATGATCAAATTATACAATCCTGTATAGTCCTTAACCTTACTTCCCAACAGCCAGCCTTCCAAAGCCTTAGTGGCACAATCTACAAAGTCAGTCCAGTCCTGAGTCTGTGTCTTCTGGGTATCCCTGAACAACAACCTGTATTGTTCAGTGGTTAGGCCAAACCCATCAATCAGAGCACTCTTCAGGACAGTGTAATTGTCAGCATCCTCATCACTAACTGTGAGGAGCTTGTCTCTACCTTTCTCAGAGAAGGAGAGCCACAAGATAGCTGCCCACTGACTTTGGGGTACCTGCTGTACTTTGCAAGCCCTCTCCAAAGCAGTTATCCATTTGTGGATGTCATCCCCACACTTGTAGGGAGGGACAATCTTGCTCAGGTTTCTATTATCATAGGTCCTGTCTCTATCTCTAGGGGTATTGCTGCCACCAGTGGGTTCTAACCCACTTAACTTTTGTTCTCTGGCCAGAGCAAGCTTTTCTTTGGCAAGGGCAAGTTCTTCCCTCTCAATCCTCAGATTAGCTTCCCTCATTCTGGCCTGATGCTCTTTTCTCTGTGGGGAAGTCATTCCCCTGTGAGAAGAGCCATGGGAGCTGTTAGAGACATGGGAGTGGATGGATTCCCTGGAAGGGGATCTGTCCCTCCTGCTTCTCTGGTTAAGCCCACTTGGAGGTCTGAATGGGGGACCCCATTTAAACTACCATGTAGGCTTACGTTAGCCTGGCTAAGTCTCCCTACTTGGACCTGGCCATCTACCTCCTCATCTGAAGTCTCATCTGAGTCATCTGTGGGGGGTAGGCCCCCACCTGTACCTAGGGTACTAGCCTGGGAGTCCCTATGAGCATCATACTCCTCTAGGATCTCCACTAGCTGAATGAGGGTAGGGTTTGCACCCTGTTTTAACTTTCTGGAGGTACACAATTGTCTCATCTCCTGGAAAGTTAGGGTATCATACCTAGAGGGGATATTTTTAGGATCTACCCCTCCTGAGAGAGTATCAACTTGATCTCCTCCCAGAGGCATGATCTAGTGAGGGTGTGGTGTGTGCACCTACCTACACTAGTTGTATCTACTAAACCTTTCTAGTAGTTGTAGTCAGGGTGTGCTAGGCCCTTCAACCTACAACAACTAAGTCCAATAGGACTTAAGTATTATAAACTATGTTATATGTACCTAAACAATATCTTATGTGATCTTTCAATTTAGTATCTCAAGATTACAAGGGTATTACAACAGCAAGCTCAGATCCCAACCGCTGCTCACCAATGTGAGAAGTTGGCCTGATGTATGATGTCACTAATTCTAGTGTACACCTTATATCAGTCCAAACAACCCTTATGGTGATGGTTGTAAAGTCAACCTTATAGACCAGCTATCCTAGTGGTAGCATGGACAAGAGCAGTCTTAGGCTAAACTCTGTATGGCATGTGAAGCCAGCTGTTATACCATTTGTAACCCCTTGAATACCAAATGAAAGGACACCACAACAGATATATATATAAAATAAAGTGTATTTATTCTAAGCAAACCCTCAGCACTCTTTATGAGATTCGAGGTAAGTACAACACAGTCTTATTCAAGCATACATTAAGTCACACAGGTAAGTAATACAGTTAGGCCCTAGGGGCCACGCAAACCATATACTAAGTAAGTGGTAAAAGGACCACTGTCACGAAAATAGGATAGGCCTAGGCCTAGGGAATCGTTGGGGCTACACTAAACTACCAAAGGTTAGGAAGTGGGAGGCCCACGGGATTCAGGTGCAGAGTGGAAACACTCACGCGTAATGCGTATAATCGATAGAAATAGTACAGTTTTGAATTAATAAGATTTAGGACACTTCTGGTATAGCTAGGAAGTTGAGACTTGAAACTTAGGCACTAGGATAGTCACTACCCTGATGAGCACCGGAGTACCGAAGTTACCTAGCCCACAGGCTGCGGGTGCATAGGTGTGAAGTTGCGTCGGGTTTCGTCGTCGACTCCTATGGATGCCTGAAGAAAAGTTGCTGACAGGCGGTCAGTGAAGAGTGTCCGGTGGATCCCAAGCCTGGGATCAAGAAGGAAGGATACCTGCAAGCAGAAGGGACAGAGTCTGGGTCACTAGCCAGTGACCACGTGGAACCAGGAAGGAACCAGGCGACGTCGGGGGATTGCAGGCGAAGAGGTGAAGCTTGTCTCAGCAGCCACGGGGACCAGGAAGCGTTGAAGGCAACCCGGACCAGGAAGTGAGCTGTCCCACGAAGGCTCTTGCTGTCGGCGGCGTCGAAGTTGGACTAGGAGTCACCAAGCCTTGGCAAGCTGAACCCACGCAGGATGAATGACTTGCTTCTGGTGCAGACCAGGAAGGTCTGGGGTGCTTCTCTTTCACAGAGAAGCAGGAGCCAGTCTGGAGGAGCCAAACCAGCGGTGAAGAGTTAAAGATGCGTCGTCACAAAGGCCACTAGCCAGCGGGCAAGCAACCGGACTCACGCGGCAAGTGGAAAATGCAGAAGGGCCCCACTCAGGACTCGTGGAGTGTTGGGGGCTGATCTTCGGTGCAGATGGTGCTTGGGGTTGGGGCTTCTCAATCCCCGGTGCACAACTTCGAGGGTGCCTCAGAAGCTGCTCTGGAAGATACTCGCCACTTTTCCCAGGTAGCCGGTCCCACGTCGCTCGTCGCCTCCGCGGATCTCAGCTCAGCTGTGGATGTGGATCAGGGTCGGAGAAGTCTGGAAGTCAAGGCTCTGGTCAGGCTCTGCAGTCGGTCCCTCATAGAACTTCAGCAAAGCAAAGGGTAGTCTCTTGATGGTGCCTGGTTGCCCAGGGTAGCCACTCCTTGGCCACAAGGGAGATTCTTCAGTCTTCTTCTTTCGTCGAATGTCGAAGGTCCAGAGTTTCTGTTCAAGTTGCAGGTTCAGGATAATCTAAAGTCCTGGAGCCCCAGCTCCCACTCTTATACTAATCTGGGGGGCTGGGATACCTGCTAGGTCACGCCTTATGGGTGGGACCTGGGAGGGGGGTGGTTACACCCCCTTCCCTTTGTCCAGTTTCGCGCCAGAGCTGGGGCTGGAGTGCCCCAGCGCCGGTTTGAACTGGACTATGCAAGGAACACCTTGTGTGCCCCAGGCATGTCTCATTCCTTTCAGCCCACCCTGCCCCAATACACTAAAAGCTGTCTGGGGAGGTGCTGGCACCTCCCCAAGCAGGAAACCTATTGTGCAGGCCTCCCTTGCCGGGATTCCTCCCAGCAGCAGGAGGTCAGACTTGTGTCGTGGCAGCAGCATCCATTTTGTGATGCTGAGGCTTTGGTCAGAGGCTAACAGCAAGGTATGATTTTAACATGTCTCTCCCTCTAGAAGGGGGGAATAATATCCTCATGTCCAGAATTGGTATGGGGGTATTATTCCACAGTGTTGGACACCTTACATGACATGTTTCGATAAAGCCAAACCATAGTTACCATAACCGTTTAAGATTATAAGGCACTTTAAGAGTATATGGTAGGCTATATCATAGAACAGCTATAAGGACATGGTTCCGAAAGCTGTAGACAGGCTCAGCTCATGCTAGAGCACCATCTCACATGTTACCAAGCACTCTGCCTCCAGGATTGTTAAGGCCTGCCATAGGAGTGGCTGATAGGTACACATGTGTCTATATATAAGGTAGGTATAGGGATACTACACCTAAGCAAGGGGTGATTACACGACCTTGCCCCAGCTGAGTGATCAGCCAGTTGTGTCACAATGGAAGGCCAGGCCAGGGGTGGCATAATACATGCTGCAGCCCCTGGTAGGCCTAGGGTACACCTATGCCCTGGGTACCTAAGGTACACTGTACAGGGTCCAATAAGATGATCCCTACCAATTGGGTTATGCACCTAAAGTACATTGTATTAATTTAGAGAGAGAACAGCAGGGCTGTGGGTCTGATTAGCAGGCCCACAGCCACATCTAAGTCGTAAACCAGTAAAGCAAATCAAAAAGTGGGGGTGAACATAGAAAGCAGACCCTACTCTCCTACACCACCCTTACTGGTGAATCCAGACTACAGAAACCACTCTCAGGGGACAACCTACCCTCCCGAGCTAGTCTCTCCCTGGCAAAGGCCCTCTCTGCCTCCGCCATCCTTTCCTGCGCTAGGACCTTCTCATTCTCTAGCCTCCTCTCCTCCACGCTCAGCCACGCTACCTCCACTCTGAGCCTTTCCAGCGCCAGCTGATGCTCCCTTTCTTCCCTCCTATCTACCCACTCTTCTGGGGACCGGGAAGGGGACGGGGCAGTGCCCCCGGGACTGGACCCAGCGCGGGACTCCCTAACTCTGGTGTCCTCACTCGCTACTGGCGTCTCCACCCGGTCATCTTCTTCCTCCTCGTCAGTGTCCCCACCCTCCAGGGTTATGGACTGGGCACCCTCACTCTCGGAGTCCTCCCCTCTCTGGAGGTCCTCCTCCGAGTCTCCACTAAATCCACCCTTTAAATATGTGGAGGGGTAATCTGACAGGTCCCCACCGATCTCTAGGGGTTCCCCCCTCTTGAGGGCCTCATAGAGAAATAGCTTCCGGCGTGTGTTGCCTACTGGGGGTATCCCTCTCTCCCTGCAGAAATACATCACTTCCTGCTCCGTGTACTCCATAAGGCAAACCTCCTTGTAGGTCAACCCCATCTTGGCAAGGTACACCCGGGACACACCACCCACAGTGCAACAGGGGAACACAATTTAAACCACACTTCCAGGAGGAAATCACAATTACACTAGGCGTCCAATTGCGGCGCCCACCGTCTCACTGGAGGGTGCTGTATAGTCACAGGTCCTTATCCCACCGCTCGCCAACAATGTGGGACTGGTGGTCACCAGGCCCTAAGGGGGTAGCGTGACTCGAGCAGGTAGGCAACCAAGGGCTTACGTGTAAAGTGACCATACAGCACACACATCCACTGAGACAGGAAACGCACGCAATAATTGACATCACACAGCAGTTTGAATAAAAACCAATCAGTTTTATCTAGATCAACCTTAGGATCAAAAGCATGTCATTAGGAATAGATTAGCAGTTCATTCAAACATCAAAACCTGGCCTTGAATCAAAGCGCAGCACATAGCCAATCCATAGCGCTTAAAACATGGCATTTAACATAGCGCTGCACATAGCAATTCAATAGCGCTTTAAATATGGCAGTTTAACATAGCGCTGCACATAGCAATTCAATAGCGCGTGAAAACATGGCATTAAACATAGCGCTGCACATAGCAATTCAATAGCGCTTGAAAACATTACATTACACATAGCGCTGCACATAGCAATTCAATAGCGCTTTTAATATGGCAGTTTAACATAGCGCTGCACATAGCAATTCAATAGCGCGTGAAAACATGGCATTAAACATAGCGCTGCACATAGCAATTCAATAGCGCTTGAAAACATTACCTTACAGCCTAGGGCTACACATAGCACATCAATAGCGCTTCAAAACTGGCCTCTACACGTAGTGCTGCGCATATCAATTTAATAGCGCTTCAAACAGGGCACTTGCTCAGGGCAGTTCATGGGGCATGAGACCTGGCATTTAAGTATGGCACTACACATGGCAGATCACGACAGCGCTAAACCTCACATCTCTCTGAAGCGCTAACTATGTTCTTCTTCAAAGCGCCACACAGAACTAGAGGTCCAGATATTTCAGTGGGGCCTTAACCCTGACATTCAAGCAGAGCGCGGAGTTAGCGCCTTGACCTCTGTCTGTTAACTTCTGGCAGCTGGAGGCCGGGGTTTGGTCCTCGAGTCGGCCCGAGGCCTCCTGCCTGGCGGGGGTGAACAGACTCCCCTATCCCCCAGGCTATAATTCAAGAGCGGTGGCCGTCGTCGGCCGGTGTCAGGCCCTGTTCGGAGCCAAACGACTTGACGGTGGATCCCCCCCGGGGGAGGGGCATGCTCCGGGCTTCACGTGGGCCTCCCGCCCTCTTCTCCGGGGGGTTACCTTTTTCTTCGGCCTCAGCTAGTCCCTTGCGCCGGTCCCACCGTCGAGAGGGGCTCCCTCCTTCACTCGAGCCTTCGGCATGGCAGGCGCGCCCGCAGCCGCCAATCCCCGCGCGGCCTGCGGGGGCGCGGCCTCCACAATTACTCCCCAGACAGCGGGGGCGGCGGTTAGCAGTCCGCCCCCGTCACGTGATGTTGGACGACGGCTTCAAGGCCGATCGAGGCCCTCACGGAGTAGCTTCTGGCCTAACGAGGCCGTTCCTCGGATTCCTGCGGCCCTCCCCCCCTGAGGGTCGCATCGCCCGGGCCGCGACGGCGGCGGTGGGGCCCCGGTCTTCCCTGCAGGCCCCCCAGCAATAACCGGGTGCGTTCTTTGCGGTGCAGGGCCGCGGCGGTGAGTGATTTCCAGGTCCCTGACGGGGGTGGCAGAAATTAAGGGCTGGCCTCTAGCCTGGGGGGTGGCTATTTATTCGGCGCCCAGTGCCCCCTTTTTCCCTCAATGACGCCCTAGCTCAGGGCAGGTAGGCTGGGAGGCGGCAGGCCACACACCAGTAGCAGAACAAGCTAGAGGGGGGGCGGCAGCTGGGATTGCAGCACTCACCAGCAGAGCACAGTCCAGTAAAATGTAGCGCCCACCAAATTTAGCGCTCTCCTTCCGCAGGCAGCTGGAATATCGCGCTCTCTTTCCGCCGGGACTGCAGTCAGGGTCCCACGAGGCGCTTGCTGGTTCCTGCGCCCTTGGTTGAAGGTCTCTTGAGGGGGGGAAGTTGAGTGGGTGGCTGACGGCAGACTAAGTAATCTCTGCAGGTCATCCCTGGGTTCTCCTCCTTCTGGGCCAGATCAGTGGGTTAGTTCAGGATCCCTCACTCAACTTAAAAGGCAGCGCCTAAGCCCTGTCACTTCTAGTGGCATAGGTCCCTGGCTAAACCCTACCGCCTAAAACTCCTGCGGAGGTTCCTCCAGGTCAGCATTGCCCCAACTATGGTTTTCCCTCGCCCTGTGGACAGTAGAGGGGTGTAGGTAAGCTCAGGGCCCAGCACACAGGCCCATGTGGCGGTTACCCCTGGCAGCAGGTCCCCTCTCTCTCAGGTCCACCCTCTGACTGAGCACATGGCAGCCCAGCTCCACCCTTTATACGCCCCTCACCCCACCTACCAGACAGTGCCAGAAGCTTCTAGAAGCGTCTGGGGAAACTGATTCTAACTGGCCCAGGGGGAGGGGTAGAGCACCCTGGGTGCCAGGCTTCCCTCCAAAAGCTGGGGTTGCTGGGAAATAACCACTAGACTGTTAACCCAGCTCAGTCAGACGGCACAACCACACAGCTATGGCATCCATTTTAAAAGCTTTAGGTGTAAATGGGAAAACTCAGTCTGCGTACATCTTTGAACAGTATTCAATATTTGCATTCACATAACATGCGATTTCCCACAAAAACGAAAAATTTCAGGGAAAAAGGGCCAAGTCCAACAATAATAAAAAAAAAATTAAGCTCTGGAGGCCCGTTGGAAGTGGGGCTCCTTATCCCTCACCGCCGCCACCAAATGCTGGAGGCGGGAGTCCCTGTCCCACACCGCAGTCGCAAGGTGCGAGATCCGAACCCCTCGTTTCAATGTTAGGCTAAGTAAGGACACCGTCTGAGATAGCCCTGCTCAACCCCTCAGTAGCTTGGCACGAGCAGCCAGGCTTATCTCCAAGGCACAAGTGTACAGTATGCGCAACCACACTCACAGCAAACCAATGATGTCACCACAAATAGACTCCACACAAGTTTTTATAAAACAAGTATAATCTTTATATAAGAAGATATACGATATGACCACACAATACAAAACCAAAGTATAAAAATGGATAGTATTCCTTCCAATGGACTGGTAGGTTCTAATCCCAGCCACCGCTTCTAACCAACAGTTAAGCTTACTTCTAACTGTTTCCACAAGGTTAGGCAGATCGTATTGCTAGAATCACCCATTGCAAAAGAAAAGAAATACTGCAATGCGTAACGATATACTCCTGTACTGTGCAATAGAGAAACTATGCCATACGTAGCGCCATAGTCATGTACTTTGCAATAGAAGGAATAATGCAATGCGTATCACTACCTGCATGTCCTGTGCAATGAAGAAATAATGCAATGCGCCACGTTACAATCATGTACTCTGCAAGGGAAAAATAACGCAGTGTGTAGCGCACCTAGCATGTTGTTCGTCAGGCACAAATAAGGTCAGGCGTCATACGACAGTTCGATAGTCCGTTCGCAGCAGTAATGCAAAGTGTAATACGACAGTTTAGGTGCTCCGTTAACAGCTGCTCCCAACCTGGATCAATGATGACACAAAAGTACTGCTTCTCACTCCGGCCCCAGTACTGCCCCTCCTTGAGCCAGCACAAGCCTCAATCTGAGCCGAAGTACAGGCTCACGCAGCTGACAGAAGCGAGAGGCCGAGAGAGTGTCCCTGCGGGCCCACACCCCTCCCCAGGTGGTGATCTACGTTACCTGGGGGGGCGCGAACCCACTCTCCTCTCCTCCTTCAGCGGCTTGGGCCTTGATCCAGAACTCTGTCAATGGGCACGTTGAGCTTGGGCCGGTGGCTCAGCTCTTCCTGGGCTGCCAGTCCGGGCCGCTACTGTTTCACTCCGAGGGTCCAATGACCTGGCCCTCCTTCCAGCTGTCTCAGTGGACACCGAGACCCGCACTCAGCACTGCGGAGACTTACTTCGATTTCGGTGCACACGCTACCCAGGCACTCCTCACCAGCACCTCTGGTTGCACCTCAACATGCACTCTGCTCGCCAAAGACTCGCATCTTCTCTGGTGCACACGATGACCAGGCGCTCTTCACCAATGCCTCGGCTTGCACCTTGACACGCACCCTGCGCATCCGAGTCTCACCTTTTCTCCAGCTGCACACAATGTCCAGTCGCTCCTACCCAACGCCTTGGCTGCACCACGACACACACCCTGTGCGTCCAAGATTCACTTCTTCACTCGGTGCACACAACGACCAGGCGCTCTTCACCAACGCCTTGGCTTGCACCACGACACGCACCCTGCGCATCCAAGTCTCCTCTCTTCTACCGGTGCACACAATGACCAGGCGCTCCTCACCAACGCCTTGGCTTGCACAACGACACGCACCCTGCGCATCCGAGACTCAGTTTACTCCGGTGTGCCCATGATCACAAGGCACAACTTCTGAGGGTCCCAAGCTGCAAAAGCAACTGCACACCGCGTTGCTTGTGACTTCTCCGGAAACTTTTATGTTCCTGTGTTTCCAAACAGGGAGCCAGCTCACCTCGGGCCCTTGGGGTTCAGGACACAGCACAAAGCACAGTCCTGTTCAAGAATTGGAGGATACCACCCACTGCAATGTCCCTTCAGTCTCTTCCTTAGTAAAAGCTACAAACTGCAGGCCAGCCCCAGATCACGAAGCAAGGGTCAGTCCTATGCAGCAGTCTCTTCAGCAACGTCTTCCTTGGCAGAGACCACGAAAGAGGTCAAAGCCTTTGCAGACTCGACCTGTCCATTTCGCCGTTCAACTGCACCAAACTCTAGGGGCTTCAGTTCTCTCAGTTATACCCCTTCATGTCTTTGAAGTTCTTTGTGCTCAGGGGTCCCTCACCTCTGCCTAAATCAGTTCTGGGTGTCTCCCTCCCAGTGTCACCTCTCTCCCTTTGATACTGGGGGTCTGGATGCTTAATCACTCAGCAGGAGATGAGTCAATGGGTTTATTCCTCCAGCCCAGGCCTTTTCACCTCCCGGGCTTCTCCTCCGCCTACTCCCCAGATGCAGGTCAGCCTGGTGCCATCTCAACACCTCCATGGGTCAAGACCTCCCCCAGCTCCTCTCACCTCACAGATCCAGACAGTGAATCCACATTCAGCAGAGACACACAGGGAATGCTTAAAGCACAACACTCAGCCACTTTCTAAAAGAAAGGTTTCTGAACACACAGTGACATAACCACTTTCATAGAAAGATGTGTTATGACACTGCGAGTTCATACATGCTAAACTTCACTTCTCCATTTTCAACTTATGGGAAACTAGGCTAACAAACACAACACCCAGCCTCCCCCATTCTGTCCTAGTGGCAGGATGGCCTTTCACCAGTGGAAGATGAAATGGAGTATTGTTCACTGTCAGGACATAGCACACACCTTAGTATAAGTCCTGCCTTTTACTTACACCCCACCCTGCCCAGGGGTTACCTGGGATCTACCACAGGGGTGCCCAATGTGTATGCAAAAGGGAAAATAAGTAGTTGCACTTGTCAGGAAATCATGCTAACTTAGCAAACTGAGAGCAGGCCCTACACTGCAGGACTGAGTTCCCTTCTCCACGCACCCATGCATTACTAGCCCTGGCACACACAGTGCACATCATTAGGGACTTTACTAGTAAGGCAAACATACCAATCATGGCCAACCAATTACCATTACACTTTACATAGGGAACACTTGTACTTTGACACTGATCAGCAGTGGCAAAGTACCCAAAGCATCTAAAAGCAAAGGAGGCAGAGGCAAAAAGTCAGAGGTAATCACACCAAGATATGCTAGGTGTAACAAGGCCTGGTGTGTTTATATTTACAAAAATGATGTCAATGTACGCAATGATACATGCGTATATATAGAAACGATCTCACATTCGCTGTTGTTGAATTCACCCAATATCACTTCCCCATCAACCCTATGTCAGAAATATGTAGTCGGGCAGTCCTTGCGACCAAGGCCTGAGGCAGCTTATTGATAGATCACAAGTGGGGTGACACATAAACGGTAGGCAAACGCATGAACAGGAAAACCCAGATCGATCCCACAGATAGGCAGCGACACCACAATGACACAGGGAGATTGGCCCCAATAAAACACATATGACCGGAGGGGTGTGCTCGTTCCCAAAACACCGTAAAGTCAGATACTACACGAAGGTAGGAACACTCAGCCAATCAGAATGCAGCACGCACAGTACAACAGAGATCAGGCGCTCCTCGTGCCGGACATCTGGACACATTACCCACTGGCCCACGTTGTGTCCCTGAAGGGTCGGAATCCTGCATTTGTTATCAGATGGTCAGATTTACAGCTCCAAGACTAGGCCTGAATTCCTCTTCCTAAAAAGAATCTACAAACCGCTTTATGACGCTCCGTGAAGTGAGTACAATGGCGCTCAGAACACTCCTCAGACCCCGGCTCTGTAACCGTGCTCCCGCCCTTAGCGTTTAATTAAACCAACTGTTCGTGTTTTGCCAAACGCCTCTTGTCTTTAGTTTTTTCAAGGTAAGTTCACATTTCAAGCAACAGGTACATGGTCACCAGCTGGAAGGATTCTCTACTTTAACACCCGATGCTAACACTGTGGCGCCACTGGAGGGGTGAATTCTTGCCCCTTCCTGCTTCTTATGAAGAAAGTGGGATTTTATTCTGTGTCCTTACTATTGCTGCGTAGGAGCGATTCTTGCAGAAAAGCTTTCCTTGCGAGCCCGACCTTTCGGATCCGAGACAATGATTGACGTGAGGTGCTCGTGTTTTTAGGTCTCGCTGAGCCCAGCGCATGCGCTGGCTCGGAGAGACATTTTGGAGGTGAGTTTTCAAAGTGCTGCTGGCTGGCCTAGCGCTTGCGTTCACGAAAGCGTGCACGTGCGAACCGCTAGCCTTCAGCAGCACTTTGAAAACTAGTGCTTTAGCGCGTCATCGCAATCACTTTCGCTTTCAGAGCGATCGCGATGACTTTTGCTTTCAGAGTGATCGCGATGACTTTCGCTTTTACTGCCGCGCGGCCAATGCTCGTTCTCATGGGGGACCGGGTTCGAATCTAGGTAGGGACGCTTAACATCCTGTGTTTCTGGGCAAGTTACTTAATCTTCCCGTGCCTAACAAAATGAATGTGTCCATCTGTAATGCAACTGGTGCACATGTAAAGTGCTCTGGTTCATTCCTTGACTTTGAAAATGTGTTTATTCGATAAATGACATACTGCGTGACAACGTAAAGCAAGGGGATATGTCCATTTACTAAGGTAGTCTCTTCTAAGCACTATGCGTGCCAAAGATCACACAAAGTGCCAGGAGGGACGCATCACATGAACAGATTCAAACTGGGAAGGAAAAGAACATGTTCAGAACCTTTCTGATCTCTGCGTTTGTCAGCCTGCACGTAAGCATTTTGTAAAGTGAATGTGCGTTCCGGCAGACACCGGCTTCAATTAAGCCCCCTGCAGGGGCCTACATGGACAGCCTGTGGCAAAGCCTCAGCTGAGAAGTGTTTCTCAGGGTGATATTGCTAAGACATTTCACAATGCCTAAACAATAAAATTGTATGAAGCGCAGCAGACATTTGTATTTTTTTCATGGGGATCCGGGTTCGAATCGAGGCAGGGATGCTTAACATCCTGTGTTTCTGAGCAAGTTACTTAATCTCCCTGTGCCTAACAAAATGAATGTGTCCATCTGCAATGCAACTGGTGCACGTGTAAAGTGCTCTGGTTTATTCTTTGACTTTGAAAATGTGTTTATTCGAAAAATGGAATACTGCGTGACAACGTAAATCAAGGGGATATGTCCATTTACTAAGTTATTCTCTTCTAAGCACTATGCGTGCCAAAGATCACACAAAGTACTAGGAGGGAGCATTACATGAACAGATTCAAACTGGGAAGGAAAAGACCGTGTTGAGAAATTTTCTGATGTCTGGGCTTGTCAGCCAGTTGCTGTAGATGGCTAGATTAGCATCTTTATAACAAGGTTGCTTTTCACTTCGTTAGCTCCTCCTGGTTTCCCTTTGTAACTCTAGGACACATGCTAAGTTTTCACACAACAGCAGACCTTTTTGCTGAACCTTGACCTGTTCTCAGGCCAGGGCGCTCTCCCCACCGACCCAGCTCTCCCTGCTGGGGCTGTGTCCTCTGTCTGCTGCCCCTCGCTGCTGCTGGGAGTTCGAGGCCCTTCTCCACCCGCAGGCTCCCGCCTGCGCCTCATCCCTGGTGGCCCAGTGGTGGGCGGTAAGTATTCGGTCTGATCTGCTGCCTGTTTCCTGTATTTGTATTGTATTTGTCGCCTGTTTTCTCTGTGCGCTGCTTTAGTCACTGTTGCCTGTATTTGTTGCCTGTTTTCTCTGTGCGCTGCTTAAATAACTGTTGCCTGTGTTTGTTGCCTGTTTTCTCTGTGCGCTGCTTAAATAACTGTTGCCTGTGTTTTTGTTGCCTGTTTCTTTTCTGCTGTGCCTTAAGTTCTTCGCCGCCCCGATCCCCGTACTCCCCGCATTCCTTTCCCGCCACTGCGTCCCCTGCGGCCCCGCCCCCCTCCTCTCCCATTCGCTTCCCGCCACCCGCCTCCCAGCTGCTCCTCCCTCCCTCCACCCCTTCTTAATGCAGGGCGCTGCGCGGCCGCTGTGCGGCGCAGTGGCCGAGCCAGAGGCAAGCCCGTCTGCACCCGTCCGCGCCTGGACCGCGCCCTGTGCCAGAACCCCTGGACCCCACACACCCCACCTCACCATACCCAGCCTCAGCTACGACGCCGACTCCCTCCACGCTCTCAACACCGGCCGAGACCAATGCTGCAACCAGGCCGCCCCGAAACGCACCCACGGACCCTTCTCCTGCCGCAGCTGCAGTTTCACCTGCGACAGAACCACCAAACCATCAAGAACCAGACCCAACCACCTCCGCTGCATACTCCTCAACACCCGCTCCGCACGCAGACACGCCATCGAGCTCTGGGGCCTGCTTGACGCCACTGCCCCGGACGTAGCCCTCCTGACCGAGACGTGGTGGAACGACTCCTCTGCACCAGACATCGCCATTGCCATCCCAGACATCTACAAGATCACCCGCAGGGACCACGCCAACGGCATCGGAGGAGGAATTGCCATCGTCCACAAGTCCACACTCAAGGTCACCACCCACGCAGATGACACGCTCAACACCGCCGAACACCTGCACTTCCGGATCCACACTGACCCCAACACCACCCTCAAAGGATTGTTCGTCTACAGACCCCCCGGACCCCGGGCCCAGTTCAGCGACTCCATCGCTGACCTCGCCAGCACCCACGCACTCGCCTCCACAGACTACATCCTCCTCAGGGACCTGAACTTCCACCTCGAGAACAACAACGACGTCAACTCCACCACGCTGATCGGCAACCTCGCCAACCTCGGCCTCAGACAACTCGTCACTGCACCCACCCACACCGCCGGCCACACGCTGGACGCCATCTTCTCCACAAGCACCCACGTCGCCTTCGACCACACCACCGAACCCCACTGGACCGACCACCGCTGCATTCACTTCACCTTCAAAAAACCAACCACCACACCCAACAGCTGCCTCGCCGCGGCTGGAGCAAAGTCACCGAAGACCAGCTGCTCACCACCCTCTCCCAGAACCCACCCACCGACCCCACCAACCCAGACGCCGCAGCCCGCAACCTCAGACAGTGGATCGACGACTGTGCCAACACCCTCGCCCCACTGAAGAGACCCTCCAACAGCCACGCCAGCAAGAGAGCCACCTGGTTCACAGACGAGCTCCTGGCCTCCAAGCGCACATGCCGGAAACTGGAGAAGAAATGGCTCCACGAACGTACACCGGACGACCACGCAGCCCACAAGGACGCCACCCGCAGACACCACCACCTCATCAGATCAGCCAAGAGGTCCTCCTTCAAAGACCGCCTGGATAACAACGCACACGACAGCAAAGAGCTCTTCCGCATCGTTAAAGAACTCGCCAACACCAACGACATCCCGCCGTCACAGGAACTGTGCGACTCACTGGCCATCTGCTTCCACCGCAAGATCGGTGACATCCACGGCAGCTTCAACACCATGACGACCCGACCACGCCAGACTCCACCCCTCCTCCGAACACCAACAACGCCAACCGCCTTACCTCCTGGTCCAACGTCAGCGACGACGAGACACGCAAGGTCATGACCTCCATCCACTCAGGATCTCCGGCAGACCCGTGCCCACACCACATATTCAACAAGGCAGACGCAGCCATCGCCCCCCAACTACGGAAGGTCATCAACATCTCCTTCGAAACAGCAACATTCCCGGAAAGCTGGAAGAATGCTGAAATCAACGCCCTCCTCAAGAAGCCCAAGGCGGACCCCAAGGACCTCAAGAACTTCCGGACCATCTCCCTGCTCCCGTTCCCGGCGAAGGTCATCGAGAAAATCGGCAACATGCAACTGACTCGCCACCTCGAAGACAACATCATCCTGGACCCGTCCCAATCCAGATTCAGACGAAACCACAGCACCGAGACTGCCTTCATCGCCGCCACAGACGACATCAGGCGCCAATTAGACAACGGCGAAACATCAGCCCTCATCCTCCTGGACCTCTCAGCCGCCTTCGACACTGTCTGCCATCGCACTCTAAAAACACGCCTCCAAGAAGCCGGTATCCAAGAGAAGGCCCTCGACTGGACCACATCCTTCCTCTCCGGCAGATCCCAGAGCGTCCGCCTCCCACCCTTCCAATCCGAAGCCACCGACATCATCTGCGGCGTCCCCCAGGGCTTCTCCCTCAGCCCAACGCTGTTCAACATCTACATGGCCCCCCTCGCACAAGTGGCCCGCCACCACAACCTCAACATCATCTCCTACGCCGACGACCCTCAGCTCATCCTCTCCCTCACCAAGGACCCACGCACCGCCAAAACCAACATCCACGACGGAATGAATGCCATCGGCGACTGGATGAGGAGCAGCCGGCTGAAACTGAACTCGGACAAGATGGAGGTCCTCATCCTTGGACCCAACCCCTCGGCCTGGGACGACTCCTGGTGGCCGAGCACTCTGGGGACAGCACCGACACCCACCGACCACGCACAAAATCTAGGATTCATCCTCGACTCCTCCCTCTCCATGTCCAAACAGGTCAATGCCGTCTCCTCCTCCTGCTACAACACCCTCCGCATGCTTCTCAGGATCTACAAGTGGATCCCGACCGAAACAAGAACGGTGACACAGGCCCTCGTCAGCAGCAGGCTGGACTATGGCAACGCACTCTACGCCGGAATCCCAGCCAAACACCTACGACGACTACAGCGCATCCAAAATGCCTCCGCCCGACTGATCGTCAACGTCCCCCGCCGCAGCCACATCACCCCCCACCTGACAAACCTACACTAGCTCCCCGTCGACAAGAGGATCACCTTCAAACTCCTCACCCACGCACACAAAGTACTCCACGACACCGGACCAGCCTACCTGAACAGCAGACTCAGCTTCCACACCCCCACCCGCCAGCTCCGCTCCGCCAGCCTCGCACTCGCCACCGTCCCCCGCATCCAACTAACAACCTCCGGCGGCAGATCCTTCTCCTACCTCGCCGCCAAGACCTGGAACACCCTCCCTACCCACCTACGGCAGACCCAAGACCTACTCGCATTCAGAAGACTCCTCAAGACCTGGCTCTTCGAGCAGTAGCGAAACTCCCCCACCTCTTAGCGCCGTGAGACCCTCACGGGTGAGTAGCGCGTTTTACAAATATTATGATTGATTGATTGATTGGCTCCTTCTCCCCCCCACCCCCACCCCCCTGGACATATGATAATCCACTAGGATTTATTCACACTGCTCCACAAGACAGCATAAAAACAATGTTTTTGAGCTGCACCTATGTACCTTTAAACTTATATTACAGCTTTACGGTACATTTATTGCTTTTATTTAATGTAGGCAGATACATTGCTTTGGATTAACTTTACACACGGGACTGCAAGTTTATGCACGCAAATGGGTTTTTAATTCTGTGCTTTTTATCTGCATAATAGTGCCTTTTATTCACTAAATTTCTGTTTTGTACGCAAAAGTTCTTTCTAAAGCAGTGTGAGAACACCAATTGCATTGCATATTCTCTGTCTCAGTGCAAGCATAATAGCAAACAACTAGCAATTAATTTAATATTTACAAATAACAGGCAGTTGGGGCAATGTATTCACTCGCATACTTAGGATAATTGTTTGTGTCTCATTTCCTTTTGTTTCAGTTACAAAAATATTAGATATACATTTTACAAATATTTTGTTTACAAAACTTTCATATTAGTTTACAGAAAAATATATAACAAACCATGGAGTAGCACCCAGGAAAATATGCTACATGGCTAAATACTTAAAAGGTCCCAAAGGCGAGACCTATTGGCTATGCCAATGCTTGTTCTGTGGGGGTGAAAAGTCAAGCACCTGCCTTTAAGAACAAGCATTGGCAGGAAGCGCGCCCCAAGCACGAGTGTGTGCTTCAAAAAGCGCCGAGTGCGCGCTCCCGGGCTCCGCTCCTGCTCCGCGGCCGCATGGCTAGTAGCATCGGCAAATGGGCCTTTATCGCCGCACTCGCGCGTTAACTGTAAAGATCTTAAGCTAAAGCGGGCGCCGCAAATGGTTCAAACGTAAAGAAATTGAAAAAAAAGTGTTTTTCTATTTCTTTACCTTTTGAGCAATCACGGCTTAAGATCTTTACAGTTAAAGCACGAGTAGGGCGATAAAACCAAAGTAAATAAAGAGAAAAAACGTGTGTTCGCCATTTTTTTACTTTATTTACTTTGCTTTCAATCGCGGCACGCGCTTGGGCTGCAAACATCTCAAGAAAGCCCGGGTGCAGCGATTGCTTCAAATGTAAAGAAATAGAAAAAAAACTTTGTTTTCATTTCTTTACGTTTGAAGCAATCACGTGTTTCCCGTGGAAGTGGCTACTGAGGCATCGCACACCATAGTCCCGGCTTGAAGTGCGTCTCCGGCATTGCACACAATCCATCATAGTCCCGGCTTGAAGTGCGTCTCCGGCATTGCACACAATCCATCATAGTCCCGGCTTGAAGTGCGTCTCCGGCATTGCACACAATCCATCATAGTCCCGGCTTGAAGTGCGTCTCCGGCATTGCACACAATCCATCATAGTCCCGGCTTGAAGTGCGTCTCCGGCATTGCACACAATCCATCATAGTCCCGGCTTGAAGTGCGTCTCCGGCATTGCACACAATCCATCATAGTCCCGGCTTGAAGTGCGTCTCCGGCATTGCTGGCATTGCACACAATCCATCATAGTCCTGGCTTGAAGTGCGTCTCCGGCATTGCACACAATCCATCATAGTCCCGGCTTGAAGTGCGTCTCTGGCTTTGCTGGCATTGCACACAATCCATCATAGTCCCGGCTTGAAGTGCGTCTCCGGCTTTGCTGGCATTGCACACAATCCACCATAGTTCCGGCTTGAAGTGCGTCTACGGCTTTCAATCCATCATAGTCCCGGCTTGAAGTGCGTCTCCGGCTTTCAATCCATCATAGTCCCGGCTTGAAGTGCGTCTCCGGCTTTGCTGGCATTGCACACAATCCATCACAGTCCCGGCTTGAAGTGCGTCTCCTGCTTTCAATCTATCATAGTCCCGGCTTGAAGTGCGTCTCCGGCTTTCAATCCATCATAGTCCCGGCTTGAAGTGCGTCTCCGGCTTTGCTGGCATTGCACACAATCCACCATAGTTCCGGCTTGAAGTGCGTCTCTGGTTTTCAATCCACCATAGTCCCGGCTTGAAGTGCGTCTACGGTTTTGCTGGCATTGCACACAATCCACCATAGTCCCGGCTTGAAGTGCGTCTCCGGCTTTGCTGGCATTGCACACAATCCATCATAGTCCCGGCTTGAAGTGCGTCTCCGGCTTTGCTGGCATTGCACACAATCCATCATAGTCCCGGCTTGAAGTGCGTCTCCGACTTTGCTGCACTTCTCCCGGTGCTCCCGCGTGCTGCGTTTTTCTGGGGTGTGTCAACTTTTTCATTAACCAATCAGCGCAAGCAGAGAGCACTTGTCGCGATGGTCTGCGCTTGTTTTAAGACGAGCCTCAGGTTGCCGGCTGGCGAGTATATGAATGTAATGATTTATTGCTTTTCTCAGCCTTATTGTACCTTGCTGTAGGCCAGAATAATGATCCATAGGCATGTCTGACATTGCAAAATGCCTAACAGGGCTTTTCACTCGGTGTGCTGTCCCGCTAGACACGCCCAGGCTGTTCCCTCGCTCCTCTGCTTCTCCTAACGCGACCTGATTGAGCAGCACACACCGCCTCGAGCGGCACCAAGCACCCACACCTCGAAGCACAACCTTAAGTGCTTAGGCACTGGCACACCCAGCGGTGCTCTCTCTCTCTGCTCCAATACTGTAGCATGTCTGTTTTCTGCAACTTTACCAGTCTCTCTGCAAGATACGTACGCCGCACTTAACACATCGCACTCATAGGGATGTTTTCTCATCCCATCCAATATCAAGTAAGTTCAGTTCTCCTCTGCCACCCGTTCTTAGCACTTTGCCGCAGCCATTCCTCCCACAATACAGACCCATATAAGCCAGCAGACGCGGCTAGAACTCTCAAATATGTTTGGCAGGTACAGCGTGTTATTAGCAACGCTTATCTCCTCAGCGATAAAAATCCTAGCGCTAACTGCCTAACGTGAGATTATCGCTGGAAACCCAGCGATAATCTCACGAAATGTGGCGTTAGCTTGTTGATAGGGACTCACAAACTTAGCCATGATATCCACCTTCCATAGGATATCATGGCTAAGTCAGTCCTGAAGCAGGTGTAAGGAAAGTAGCGATAACAGGGGTTATCGCTACTTTTCCTGCCACTATGCTTCATTGTGTGGGGCTTGATGATAGGAGAAATGTCGCTTAGCGACATTTCTCCTGTAATGTCAGGTCAGGAACGCCCACTTTGCATCTCATTAGAGATGCAAAGCTGGGCGTTAGGAATCCTGACGCTAAAGCAAGGTTTCACGCGTTAGCGTGGCCTTGCTAATTAGGCGATAACATTATCGCTGCTTTTTGGCTGAAAACGGCCGCAAAAGCAGCGATAATTTTTTATCGCCTGTTTGTAAATATGCCCCTTGGTGAGTCAGCAGAGTCGCTCTTGAGGCAGCGTACTCACCGATGCAGGATCAGCAGCAGCTACTAGTAAGTGCCCCTTCGCATGCATGTGACCCACCCAATGTTATGTCAGCACAAACCTTTACATTTTGGCAAGGTTACTTCTACACTCATCCACAGACCCATAGAGCAAGATTACACAAGCCACATCGACCCTTAGGACAGCACATTTGTGGCACATGCATTGTGTGAGTGGTTAACTTGCATGATCCAGCTGTTCATTGCATCTCCACCATTCTTCTTACAGCTCATTCACACAGCTAAACTCTCCCCTCACAGCTATGCCACCTGTTTATATGGGACTGCATTACAATTGTATCTTTTTGTTCGGCTCCACATGTTCTAATGCTTCAGATACTTGTACCTGTTTTTTTAAATCTTTTGAGTGCACCTTAGAAATCTCTAGCCCCTTACATGTGCTTACAGTGTGTACATATTATTTTAACAGGTACTTCCGATCTTCTAATGTCCTGAAAAGGCCCACAGTTAAAAGGGCCCAAACGCATCGACACTACCATTTGGGGGACTCTTCCAATGTGGAATACTTTAAGCAAAGCTTCGGGCATGCACTAAAAACAGAGGACTCACCTGTCCTCCGTGTGAGACCTCCCTAAAGACTGCCTCCTCTGTGGTCTGTGCAATTACTTTGGAATACAGCCACATTTGTTTGAAACTGGAGGACTGAAAAAACATTCTAGTTGTTAGTTATTGGTTTTTTTTTACATTGATTTGTATACAGAAATAAGGCAATTTCTTGCCCTCCTATTATCCTGGTGTGTGTGTGTATATATATATATATATATATATAGTAATTGTGAACCCCTCTAAATTCATATTTCATGTTTTCTTTGTTTTTTATTTACCCATCTCATAACACTATAAATCCCTTAGCACCCTATACCCCTACCACCCCTAAAGCTTAAAATTCTTTTACCACTCTATACCTCTACAGGACCCCATAACCCAAAAATACCCTTACCACTCCATCCCCCTCCCCTAAACCCTAAATACACCCTAACTGCCCTATACCCTACCCACCCCTGAACACAAACAAGCCAATAGGTCTTGCCTTGAGGACATTATAAGTGTTTAGCCATCCAACAGTTGATGTTGTTGCACCAAGGATATTGTGCTGCATAACTAAATACTTATGGGGTGCCGCTCGCAGCGGTAGGACTTTGGTGTTTTGAACTGGGCATTGTGGAAGTGTAGGGACTGCGAGGACCAGCAGCCTACGAGCAGCCTCAGCTGTGTCCTCTTCCCGGATCCCGCCCCCTGCCTGCAGCCTCATTACCGCTCGCGGCCCCCGCTTCGCGGGAGCCGCTCGCAGCGGTAGGACTTTGGTGTTTTGAACTGGGCATTGTGGAAGTGTAGGGACTGTGAGGACCAGCAGCCTACGAGCAGCCTCAGCTGTGTCCTCTTCCCGGATCCCGCCCCTGCCTGCAGCCTCATTACCGCTCGCGGCCCCCGCTTCGCGGGAGCCGCTCGCAGCGGTAGGACTTTGGTGTTTTGAACTGGGCATTGTGGAAGTGTAGGGACTGCGAGGACCTGAAGAACCGGGCTTATTAAGCCCAGCGGCGCAGGGTACGCCTGAAATCTTCTGAGTTTGCCTTCCAAATTACAGAGACACGGAACACTCTGTTTGCGTAGGAACTTCAATTTATTAGCTGCAGCTAGGTACAGTTGTCCTAGAAGTACATCATTGGTAGGTTCTCAGGAGACTGCCACTTCAATCCGTGGCTCACAGTCTTTTGTAGCGCTTGAATCCCCTTCAGCAACAACCCCCTCAATGTGCAATAAAAATAAAAATCATCCACAAGAAAATATTCTTTGTACAAGATACAGGATAATGGGTAATAGAAATTCCTTCGCTCAGGGAGATAGAAACGGTCCTGTAATATGTTACAGTATGAAGTTTATAAAGAAACGCTACGAAGGTTGTGTAACGCCCTGAACGTCTCAGGATCGTTTAACAGACACGATAATGAGGACGCAACCACTTGTGAAGGGTTAGTTATTTTAATGAAGGCAAAAATAATACAAAGAATAAACAAAAGTTATAGTCACTGGAATCCTCCAGGCTAAGTACATTACCAGCCCACCGCACGGATGGTCCTATCCGTCCTCTGCATATACGCCGATCCCGGCGTATGCCAACAGAGGGCAGAAATGAAATGGCCGACAATGCCAATCGGTAGGCTGTGAGGGGCACGAAGAGTGTTGGGGAAAATCGAGGAGTCAGGGAAACACCCAGCCGGGGTCTCTACCTGAAGGGAGCAGCCGCTCAACCTCTTCCTCAGACTGCACCGGGACACGGAGTCACCTCCTGGTGATGCGTCACCGATACCCCAATCCAAAGCAAGAAGACTGAACCGAGAGCAGCCGCTCGATCGATCCTGTGGACTTCCGAGTCTGTAACGCGGCAAACACCTCCTGGTGTGCGTTACAGCTGGCAGTCCCTGTATCTCTGGTCGGGCTGGGAGTTACGACTCCAACCAGCAAAAGCGCCACTGCGCTTTGACTCAGCCTGAGTCAAAAAGCGAAGCTCAATGGTTGACCGGTAGAGCTTCCGGGTTCTTCACAGGTGACGATGGGGCAAGACACGGCCCAGGGAGTAACGACTCGACCTACCTCCGTTCTTGCCTTACTGGAGCACCACTCCGGAACACTGCTCTTCACGAAGCAGGTACGTCGGTGTAAACACAATATCCGACAGCGTTGTACCTCCCGGTTCCTCCCTTTATAGGGCGTGTTTTCCTTGAGTTATGTAATAGCTCTCCTGTTTACATAAGGGCGTGTTTTCCTTGAGTTATGTAACAGCTCTCCTGTTTACATAAGGGCGTGTTTTCCTTGAGTTATGTAACAGCTCTCCTGTTTACATAAACTCTCAACCGCTAAGCATCCTGGGAGATGTAGTCCGTGTTCGCTGGTTACCGTTTTCTTCCCCTCGCATGACAGGAATTCTTGACAGTACATCCTCCCTCTCAGCGGCTCCCCACGGGTCCAGCGCTGGCAGGAAAACGCCGATGGAACAAGGAGACCAAGCGCGGAGCATGAACCCCTTCAGCCGGTTCCCATGAGTGCTCCTCCGGGCCATAGCCTTTCCACGCAACCAGGTACCACAGCTTCCCCCTGCGCCATTTGGACGCCCGTATGCCCGACACTTCATACTCCACCTCCGACTCCACACATACCGGCCTAGGTGTCCCAGACGGCTTGGAGGGTGCAGGTTTGAGCAATGATACATGAAAGACAGGGTGTATCTGCAATGACTGGGGCAAGCACCCGTTCACGTTCACGGGACCCATACACTTGGTAATTCAATAGGGGCCCATGTACTTGGGATGGAACACACTGTGCTTTCGAAACCTCATGTTTCTTGTGGATATCCAGACGTAGTCTCCAGTGCGGTACAGTGGCCCGGGCCTTCTCTTCCTGTCTGCCGCAGCCTTGTATCTTCTCTTGGCCTCTATTAGGACAGCCCTTGAGCGCATCAACGTGTCTTTTATGTGTGCCACCCTGTCCGCTGTGGCGGGAATCCTGTCCTCTCTGAACGGATGTAGAAACGGCAAGAACCTGGGATGTTGGCCATAGTTGCTATAGAACGGAGATGACTGTGTGGAGCTGTGAGTGGCGTTGTTATAGGCTATCTCTGCAACCCATAGCAAGTCGACCCATTCTTCCCTGCCCTGGTCCACAAAACATCGCAGATACTGTTTGAGCGTTTGGTTCAGGCGCTCGGTTTGGCCGTCCGTTTGAGGGTGGTAGCTGGTGGACAGGGCGGTCTTAACATGCAGCGCAGTGCACCAAGTCTTCCAGAATTGCGCAGTAAACTGCGACCCCCGGTCCGACACGATCACCCCAGGTAATCCATGCAGTCGTACCACATTCTTTAGAAGTAGTGACGCCAATTCCCCGGCCGTAGGGACTCTCTTGCAGGGGATGAAGTGCCCCATTTTCGTCAAGTAATCCACCACCACCAGTATTGCCGTCATCCCCTGGTCTACCGGTAGGCCCACCACGAAGTCCAGTGATATGCTATCCCATGGTCTATCCAGGGTCGGAAGTGGATGTAAGAGCCCTTGGGTTCGGCCATGGTCGGCCTTCATGGTAGCACACGTAGGACACTCCTGTCCCCACCTCCTGACCTCCACTCTCATGGTTGGCCACCAGAAATGCCGTCCCATGCTAGCCACCGTTTTTTCAAAGCCCAAATGACCTGCGCATGGAGAGTCATGGCACCAGATGAATGCTTGTTTCCTTAGCCTAGGCGTGGGTATCAGTAGGCACCTGCCCTTCAGGGGTATCCCGTCCTTCAGCTGCCATTCCCTGTGACTGAGGAGCCACCTCCGCCATGCGAACGACCTGATCCCTCTCTTTATTCCCCTCAGGAAAGTATCCGGTTGGATAACCCCCAATACCATCCTCGAGGAAATGATGGAACGCTCGGTCGCAGGCAATGGTTCCTTAACTGCAGTTTGACAGGACAGGGCGTCCGCCTTCCGGTTTTCCGTCCCCGGCCGATATGTGATGCGGAAGTTGAACCCCGCAAAGAAGATCATCCACCGCAGCTGCCTGGGAGAAAGGTGTCTAGTGGGCGTCATGAACTGTAGATTCCGATGGTCCGTGTACACCGATACCACATGTCTTGCCCCCATCAACCAATGCCTCCATTCGGTGAAGGCGTCCTTGATTGCGAGAAGCTCCTTCTCCGCAATATGGTAGTTGCGTTCGGCGTCGTTGAGTTTGCGGGTGTAACGCCCTGAACGTCTCAGGATCGTTTAACAGACACGATAATGAGGACGCAACCACTTGTGAAGGGTTAGCTATTTTAATGAAGGCAAATATAATACAAAGAATAAACAAAAGTTATAGTCACTGGAATCCTCCAGGCTAAGTACGTTACCAGCCCACAGCACGGATGGTCCTAACCGTCCTCTGCATATACGCCGATCCCGGCGTATGCCAACAGAGGGCAGAAATGAAATGGCCGACAATGCCAATCGGTAGGCTGTGAGGGGCACGAAGAGTGTTGGGGAGAAGCGAGGAGTCAGGGAAACACCCAGCCGGGGTCTCTACCTGAAGGGAACAGCCGCTCAACCTCTTCCTCAGACTGCACCGGGACGCGGAGTCACCTCCTGGTGATGCGTCACCGATACCCCAATCACAAGCAAGAAGACTGAACCGAGAGCAGCCGCTCGATCGATCCTGTGGACTTCCGAGTCTGTAACGCGGCAAACACCTCCTGGTGTGCGTTACAGCTGGCAGTCCCTGTGTCTCTGGTCGGGCTGGGAGTTACGACTCCAACCAGCAAAAGCGCCACTGCGCTTGGACTCAGCCGAGTCAAAAAGCGAAGCTCAATGGTTGACCGGTAGAGCTTCCGGGTCCTTCACAGGTGACGATGGGGCAAGACACGGCCCAGGGAGTAACGACTCGACCTACCTCCGTTCTTGCCTTACTGGAGCACCACTCCGGAACCCTGCTCTTCACGAAGCAGGTACGTCGGTGTAAACACAATATCCGACAGCCTTGTGCCTCCCGGTTCCTCCCTTTATAGGGCGTGTTTTCCTTGAGTTATGTAACAGCTCTCCTGTTTACATAAGGGCGTGTTTTCCTTGAGTTATGTAACAGCTCTCCTGTTTACATAAGGGCGTGTTTTCCTTGAGTTATGTAACAGCTCTCCTGTTTACATAACCTCTCAACCGCTAAGCATCCTGGGAGATGTAGTCCGTTTTTGCTGGTTACCGTTTTCTTCCCCTCGCATGACAGGAATTCTTGACAGCGGGACATGTACGCAACGGGATGGAGCACCCCTGTGTCGTGGTTGCGTTGGGACAAGATAGCCCCCAGCGCCACATCCGAAGCGTCCGCTTCCACCACGTAGGGGAGATCCGGATCGGGGTGAGCCAACACCGGCGCCTTACCAAAGGCGCTTTTCAGGGCCTCAAAGGCTGTGTTCGCTTCAGGGGACCAGACAAACTCCTTGGACTTCCTCAGTAGCTGTGTGATTGGGGCCACCAATCCTGAAAATCCATCTATAAACCGCCTGTAAAAGTTGGCGAAGCCAATGAAACTTTGGACGTCCTTCACGCTTTGGGGCACCGGCCATTCTTTCACCGCCTTGATCTTTCGTTCTGCCATCTCCTGCCCCTCTGGACTCAGCATCACTCCGAGGAATTCCACGGACGTGACGTGGAAGTCACACTTGCTGAGTTTACAAAACAGCATGTTTTCCCTCAGCTTTTGGAGCACAGCTTTGACGTGGTGTACGTGCTCCTCCACACTGGACGAGTAGATGAGGATGTCGTCGATATATACGACCACGTAGATATCCAACTCCTCTCTGAATACCTCATTCAAAAAGTACTGAAAGGCTGCCGGGGCGTTGCACAGACCGAACGGCATGACGAGGTACTCAAAAAGGCCGAACCTGGTCTTGAAGGCGGTCTTCCACTCGTCTCCGTCCCTCATGCGCACCAGATGGTATGCCCCTTTCAAATCCAACTTGTGTAGATACGAGCTTTCTTGACCTGTTCCAGAAGTACACTGATGAGAGGCAAGGGGTACCGATTTTTTATGGTTATCGCATTCAATGCCCTAAAGTCCACACAGGCTCTCAGCTCCCCATTAGCTTTCGGGATGAAGAAGAGTGGCGAGGCGGCCGGAGACTTGGACGGGCGGATGAATCCTAGCTTGAGGAGTTTATCCAGGTACCCCCGGAGATGCACGTTTTCAGGCTCCGTCAGGGCATACAGCCTGCCGCTGGGAACGCTGGCCCCTGGCACCAGGTCGATCTGGCAGTCAAACTGTCTATGTGGTGGTAGCACTTCCGCCTTCACCTCATCAAATACATCCTCAAAACTGTGATAAGCCTGGGGGAGAGCCACATCTTTTTCTGCCGCTGTAGCCACCGTCTGACTCCCGCTCTCATCTGCGTCAAGGGATTCCGTTTTTTTTCCACAATGCAGGATGCAATACGGTGACGTCATTTCGACGCGATGTGTTGGCCAATCCACAGAGGGGTTGTGTTTCTGTAGCCACGGCAATCCCAATATGACGCCATATTGGGGCGCTCGGATGATGTTAAAATTGATTTGTTCCAAATGGTTCCTCCCATATCTCATCGGAAGGACCCCCGTGTGCTGCCCGATGGGCCCCGTCACCAATCGCCTTCCGTCTACAGCATAGACGTCTTCGGGTACAGCTTTGGGAAGAAGCACTAGCCCTAGCCTGCATGCCTCGTTGTGGTCCATAAACATGCCAGTGGCCCCTGAATCCACCATGGCCACAACGGGTATCCACTGGTCATGCACTCCCACGTGCACCGTGAGAAACAGGTGTCGGTGTCCCTTAGTGACCGAGTTGGAAAGTGAAGGGATGGATGAGTGACTCCGAGATGCCCCTTCTTTGGTCTGGGAGTCCTCTAGTTTTCCGCCGGTATGTCCACCACGGCTGTTACCGACCGGTTGGCCCGATAACGTGACGTCTTCGGTTTGGCAGGGCATTCACGTACGTAGTGGCCTTTTTTGCCACAATATAGGCACAATCCTTGTTTACGGCGTGACTCTTTCTCCGTGGCTGTGAGGCTCGCTCGTATTGCGCCGATGTCCATGGGTTCTCCCTTGGATGCGGTGGAAGTTTCAGGACTTCCCACCGTCACATAGGATGGAAGGGATTTTCCTTTTCTCCCATGATCCCCCTTTCTTTCACTTAGCCTATGTTCCAGCCGTAATACCAGGTTGATAAGGCCCTCACATGTCTTGGGTTGAGGGTCAATATGAGCCATGGCGTCCTTGAGCTCATCGCACAGCCCTTGATGGAAGAGCGCCGTCTGTTTAGCAACAGGCCACTTGGTTTCCGCAACCAGCCGTCGGAACGCGTTGAGATACTCCTGCACCAGGTCGTTGGATCCCTGTCTCAACTCAAGCATTTCACGGTCCGCCGTGTACGAGTCAGCCCTTCTGTCGAATACTTTCAGGAATTCCTCGCGAAAAGCACCCCAATCACATAAGATGGGGTCGTCCCTGCTCACCAGAGGTACGGCCCATTGTGCGGCGTTTCCAGCCAAATAGGAAATAAGGAAAGCCACACGAGCCTGACTCGTGGGGAACGCCTTTGGTTTGCACGATAAATGTAGCGCCACTTGTGTGAGGAATACCTGCACTGTGTTAGGATCCCCACTGTACCTCTCTGGTGTTGCCAAGGGGATGGCTACCGGCATTTCCACTACTACAGCAGGGGTCTGGTTCGTGAGGGAGGTGCTGGGCGAGAGCGGGTCCAATTGGATAGCATCCAGTCTGGCTTTTACTTCGGCTGTTTCCTGCCTAGAGGCAGCCACTTCAGCTTGCACGGTCGCTAAAGCAGCCAGCACATCGTCAAGTGTTGCCATGTCTGTTATCGACCGGGAGACAGTTAGTGTTATGGAGGTCGGATATTTTGTAACGCCCTGAACGTCTCAGGATCGTTTAACAGACACGATAATGAGGACGCAACCACTTGTGAAGGGTTAGTTATTTTAATGAAGGCAAAAATAATACAAAGAATAAACAAAAGTTATAGTCACTGGAATCCTCCAGGCTAAGTACATTACCAGCCCACCGCACGGATGGTCCTATCCGTCCTCTGCATATACGCCGATCCCGGCGTATGCCAACAGAGGGCAGAAATGAAATGGCCGACAATGTCAATCGGAAGGCTGTGAGGGGCACGAAGAGTGTTGGGGAAAATCGAGGAGTCAGGGAAACACCCAGCCGGGGTCTCTACCTGAAGGGAGCAGCCGCTCAACCTCTTCCTCAGACTGCACCGGGACGCGGAGTCACCTCCTGGTGATGCGTCACCGATACCCCAATCCAAAGCAAGAAGACTGAACCGAGAGCAGCCGCTCGATCGATCCTGTGGACTTCCGAGTCTGTAACGCGGCAAACACCTCCTGGTGTGCGTTACAGCTGGCAGTCCCTGTATCTCTGGTCGGGCTGGGAGTTACGACTCCAACCAGCAAAAGCGCCACTGCGCTTTGACTCAGCCTGAGTCAAAAAGCGAAGCTCAATGGTTGACCGGTAGAGCTTCCGGGTTCTTCACAGGTGACGATGGGGCAAGACACGGCCCAGGGAGTAACGACTCGACCTACCTCCGTTCTTGCCTTACTGGAGCACCACTCCGGAACACTGCTCTTCACGAAGCAGGTACGTCGGTGTACACAATATCCGACAGCGTTGTACCTCCCGGTTCCTCCCTTTATAGGGCGTGTTTTCATTGAGTTATGTAACAGCTCTCCTGTTTACATAAGGGCGTGTTTTCCTTGAGTTATGTAACAGCTCTCCTGTTTACATAAGGGCGTGTTTTCCTTGAGTTATGTAACAGCTCTCCTGTTTACATAAACTCTCAACCGCTAAGCATCCTGGGAGATGTAGTCCGTGTTCGCTGGTTACCGTTTTCTTCCCCTCGCATGACAGGAATTCTTGACAGGTTGTTGGTGCCTGAGTGAGGGCAACAGCGTAATGGTGTCAATGAAGGCTATGGGGCCGAATCTAAATTTCCTCAGACCAGCAGCCTACGAGCAGCCTCAGCTGTGTCCTCTTCCCGGATCCCGCCCCCTGCCTGCAGCCTCATTACCGCTCGCGGCCCCCGCTTCGCGGGAGCCGCTCGCAGCGGTAGGACTTTGGTGTTTTGAACTGGGCATTGTGGAAGTGTAGGGACTGCGAGGACCAGCAGCCTACGAGCAGCCTCAGCTGTGTCCTCTTCCCGGATCCCGCCCCCTGCCTGCAGCCTCATTACCGCTCGCGGCCCTCGCTTCGCGGGAGCCGCTCGCAGCGGTAGGACTTTGGTGTTTTGAACTGGGCATTGTGGAAGTGTAGGGACTGCGAGGACCAGCAGCCTACGAGCAGCCTCAGCTGTGTCCTCTTCCCGGATCCCGCCCCCTGCCTGCAGCCTCATGACCGCTCGCGGCCCCCGCTTCGCGGGAGCCGCTCGCAGCGGTAGGACTTTGGTGTTTTGAACTGGGCATTGTGGAAGTGTAGGGACTGCGAGGACCAGCAGCCCACGAGCAGCCTCAGCTGTGTCCTCTTCCCGGATCCCGCCCCCTGCCTCCCATAGGTATATAGGCGTTTCCCAATCCCGCCGTGCGGAACACACGCGGGCGCGCGCCGGGCGAAGCCCGGGCCAAGGGCGGGCCCGTTGTAGCCCGTTAGAGACCGTGGGAGGCCGGACCGGGCCCACCCTCTAACCTCTTAAGATACAGGACTCGATTATAAACTACGTATGTTACATCTTTTTTATTCGCACAGATGACATCCTCACCTGTAATAGTTATTATTTTGGACTTAGACTTCCCTTTGACACTGGCAATATGACAACACGAGGAAGTAGAAGTAAAACAGCGGCAGGAGAGGTCCAGCTTATAGGCCCTTTAGATAACTTCATCATCAGGGCAAATTCCTTTGTAGATCAAAGTATCTTCCTTATGGAACGCAGAGTGTCCCAAGATCTAGCTTTAGCAAAAAGATCTTCTATGGGACACCTAGCCACCGCGAAAACACCTGAGCGGGCTAGGGAGTCCGGACTGATTGAAGCTCGCGCCGATATCCATAGCCTACCAAATGTTGTGGATTTATCGGCCTCACAACTGCTATCCGATCATGAACTAAGTTCTGAATTGGAAAAAACCCCAGAACTAGTCTTACCAATTATACCAGAGGAAAGTAGACAGTTGAGAGGAAGGAGGGAGGGTGCAGTCCGGAAAAAAAGGGGAAAACCGAAAACACCTAAGGTCAACAAGATACGGGAGTTACCCGAAAATCAAAGGGAGAAGGTAGATCAAATTGTAGAAAGAGGGAAAAAATACAGGTACATTGCCCTCCCAAACCCAATCCTGAATGAGACCCTTGCACCTATTAGAGCAGAGATACCGGCCGATCTACTAGGGGAAAGCGAGATAAAAGAGGTCGATAGCCAACTTCTGACAAAATTGGCAGAGCTATTTAACCTCTACTTCTTTCCAGTAGAAGCCAGATTACTGCAAATTGAAAAACAGTTAACTGAATTGACGGTCATCTTAAAAAATCCACCAAATGGGGTCCCAAAGACTGGGGGAAATAAACCGATCACTAACAAATTAACAGGGCAACAAATTTAAAAAAAACCCATCATCTGCAGGGTTAATACCAAAACCGAATCCACCTATAGTAATACAAAAGAAAATTGCAGGGAAGACTGTAGAACCAACCCCATTGATTAGGCCGGAACATATTATTCCGAAAACTCCGGTTTTAAATCCTAACAGAGATTGGAACAGGGGAGCCGTTGATGGCAGATTTGCAGTTAATTTGCCTCCTGAGGCTAGTCCTTTTGTGGTTGTGATGACTGGTGTACCGGAGGTGGCAAATCCGGTAGCAGAATCAAGCTGGTCATTAAAAAATAAGGTCCAACATTGGCTGAATATAAACCGTCCTTTACCACCTATGTGGTCGAGTAAGATTCTAATGGTACGCAGGGCTCCCTGGGTGGGGCACGGAAAGAAATCTATTCAGGGAGACTGCGTCTTGATTAATTTTGATGATCCACGCACAGTTGACTATATTTGCTCATGGGGATCTCCCGGGATGAATGAAGGCATAGGAACAAAACGTCTCTCCTTCTTCTATCCTCCCAGGAGTCGTACCAGCCCAGATCACGAGGGGAACTGGCATATAGTGGGCCCCCGACATCTGGGTGGTGAATGGGAGGAGTGGGGAGGAAATCCTGCCAGGAACCAAGTAAGAGAATGTGGTAAATAATTTAATTACCGGGACTGAATTTAATACGGAATCTAAATAAAATAGCTCAGGAAAATAAGAGGCAGAATCCGTGGTATAAGAGGTTTCTGAATGGGCTTTATTCAAAAATGGCCGACTCGAGTCGCGGCCTTCATGTTCCATCACCACGGGGGTTCAGGAAGTGAAGTACAATACTTTATTGACAGACAATCATTTTTATAGAATGTACATTACAATGAAGCAAATGCAGAAGGCGTAACAATTGATAAGGAAAATGATAATGCATATGCGTAACCGAAAATGGGCGTAATGGGGAGTAAAAAGAAACATGATTGGTTATGATGTCATATATAGGTGGATCTATAAGATAATACTTGGCATAGATGCGCGCGCAGCAGCATGACGTGTGATTGACGTATAACTAAGGGGTGAAGGGGACTTGACATTTAGCTCTACATGTGGAGACAAGAAGTCTGGGGGGTCAAGTCAACCTAATCCCAAATCATATCTAACATCCTATGTTTAAAGAACTATGTTATCCACAAAGGAAGGACTTTTGGACAGAATCTATTCTATACTGACTGTGTGTGCGTGCACAAGCGTCTAAGTGTCTATATGAGATGCAAGGGGCAGAAACTTTCCATGGTAACAGGGCTATGAATTACTTGCATGAGGACAGAGAGGCCGGGCCCTTTGCTCGGTAGCTGAAGAAAATGTTTACCTAAACTACTAGACAGGAATGCATCGGCTGAGGAGCAAAGCAGATAATTCGAAGGTGAAATACGGTTTCTTGGCAGGCAGGCAAAACTGGCCGAGGCAGGCACCGTTAGCCACGCAGGGAGTAGGACAAAGTTCATGGATACAAATGCGGACTCAAGCTGAAGCTGTCAGAGGCAGAGAGCAGGAAAAGCTTGATGGCAGAATCGGGCCTACTCGCCTGAACTGTAAAATGGAGTGACTGGGCCATATAAAGTCGGTGGCCTTTCATACTTAGGAATCGAATATCCAGCCCATTCATGGCGGATCTGACAGAGGACATGTTGACGGTGGACGCACATGTATTTGCGTCTTCATAACTGGAACTGGAGGGAACATACATGTATTTGTAACATGCACATAGAACCGTTGGGGTCCAAGATAGGGGACATAACTGATCAGGAAAATCCATATTTCCACATTCCCTCCTTGTCCCCTACTTGCCCATCAAGAGACATCAATCTTCATTAATCCATCGATTTGTTCATGGAGCATCATTTCTTCTTCTTTCTTCTTCCGAGATCTTGAGTGAGAACCTTGATGTGGAATACACGATGTGGCACACAGACCACAAATCGCTGGTCCACATTGCAGGCATAAGCAGCAACTGAATAGTATAAGAAGGCCAATACCTAGGAAGGATAGAACTCTCCATCCCCAGGCTGATATCACACTCCAAAACCACCCGGACCAAGTCCAAGTGCCTGGATTCTGGTGTATCTGGCTCACAATCTTATGAAGGCGAGTTATAGCTTTATATACAGATGGCGAATTTTCTGGTATGAATACGCAGCAGCTTGATCCGATGACCCTACAAGCTCCGCCCCTATCGGCCAGGATGACGTCAAGAACAAGACGATTTTGAAGAACAACAATCCTCATCGCAGATTGCTCCTCTGTCAGGTTGCCTAGGGCGGCAATAGTTTCATTCACTACAGCTTCAAGAGTTTTAGTTAATCTACGTATCAGTTTACTATTTGAAATTGTACCTATATAGGGAAAGATGCCTTTATTAAAATCTACATACTTGTCCCATGCCGTCTCAGTGTAATCGACAACTGGGAGATCTCTCCGCTCTCTATTGTGTACTAAATGAATATTTCTATAATAATCAGGAGGGGCTAGGAAAACAGGTGGCAGAAGGAATGCAATGTAGCAAGTACCATCCCAATCTAGAGGTAGACGCATATATGCAGTCTGACCACATATGAAGTAGGAGTGGCGAGAAGCTCTAAATGAAGATTTGCCTTGATCACTGAATTCTACTATAGTAGTGCATTTACTATGGCCCATATGTATGGAACCAATTTTCCTTACACACAATTCACCTTTAGCTGGAAATACTGACATGGTTGGCAAAACTAGTTCAACTTCGGATTCGACATTCAGAATCATGAGATTAGGTGTAAAATTATCTAATCTATATACTTCATTTTCTAGATCAGTTCCTGTTCTTTTGGGGCGACCCTCCTTGTCAGGGTAACAGACTTTGAGTAAAACTAGGTTCAGATTTCCCCATACCCAAAGGTCTTGGTAAACTGCCGTGTCTGAGTCTATAGAATTGATTAAACTAAACCATGCTCCACAGGAGCCATTATGTGTAAACGGATGTGGAAAGAAAGGCAGAACTCCTTTATAATTCTGATAGGGAGGGAGTCGGCCACACACCCAACAATTAGTAGCATTACTAGTCTGATGGGAATGATGCAACATACTAATGAAAGTGTTATTGCGCAGCGCAAGCCTATAGGACAATTCATGCGGAGGTAGGTCACTAAAAGAATGTTCATCAGTTATATTGAACCTATGTTTAGAAATAGGATAATATATATGCAACAATATACTTGCAGTAATTATTATAAAACTCAAGAAAAACAAAATTAATAATGTCACTATACAGTGGCTACGCAGTGATTTACAATACGCATGTCGTTTCAACATTTTTCGTGATCTTTCATGATTCAGGTCTAAGGGATACATGTCGGAGACAGATTCAACCGCTTCACCTTGGAGAGGACTTAAACAATCAAATCGTCCGACGGCTTGTGCCTGAGTTTCAATTTATAAAGTTCCTTACTGGTAGCCTCAGCCAAAGGTAGTTTTGAGTCAATGGGTGAAGACACACGAGGTGGGCTATTCACATCCGAAGGAAGTCCATGAAATTTCTTGATATGACTTGAATGCACCCATCCTTTCCTGCCTTCGATCTTCACGGCTGTCCTTGTGGTGAGCAGGACCAATTTGGGTGTCTTCCACCTGGGCTCCAGCTGAGTCTTTCGGTCAAAATTCCTCACGAGGACGAGGTCCCCCGGAACTACGTCATGGGGTTTCACCTCAGTGTTGTCAGGAAAGGCTGCAGCTACCTGTGAACGACAAGATTGTAGTGCAGACATCAAGGAAGCCAGGTAATCTGTCAGCATATTACAGTCAACATCAGTTATTTTACGGGGTATAGGCGTCCCCCACATATTCGGTGGTCTACCAAAGATCACCTCATAAGGGGATAGCCCTGTCCGAGAGTGTGCTACCATTCTCATGTAAAAGAGTGCAACTGGTAAGGCTACTATCCAATCAACACCTTTCTCTCTACATATTTTTGACAATCTGATTTTCAGAGTTTGATTATGTCGTTCCACGAGACCTGCTGCCTCGGGGTGTCGGACACAATGAAACTTCCACTGATACCCTAGCAAGAGTGAAACATGTTTCATCAGTTCGGATGAGAACGGCTGGCCGTTATCTGAATAGACAACACGTGGTAAACCGTACCGTGGGAAGAATTCTCGAACTAGCTGCTTGGCAGTGGTCGGGGCAGTGTAATCTGATACTGGGTACACTTCAGTCCAGCGGGAAAGAGCGCAGACAACTACGAGAACATATTTGAATCCTCGACATCGTTCCATCTGGATGTAATCCATCTGGAGGACTTCAAAAGGGTGATCAGGAGGCTGAAATCCACCCTGCTCTACGGGAATGCTTTTACCTGGGTTAAACTGACAACATATCATACAGGTACGGACTTTTTGCTTAGCTGCTGCTCGTAAATGTTTGTTGAACCATATGTGTTGAATGCTGTCTAGCATAGCTTTCTCTCCTAAATGCGCCGGACTGTGAATCGTAGTTATGATAGCTTGGACCATAGAATCAGGAAGAAACCATACAGATTTCTCCTTTGTCATCCATCCCTGATCTGTCTGAATCCCTCCTAATTCAGTCCATTTCTTTATTTCGTCTGCTGTAGCATGTGTCTGTATGTCAATTATGTCAAGTGCGGGATCCTTAACCGTCATACAATGTGTTGGCGTCGGAACTATTGGCTTTGTCATGTCGGATGCGCGAGACTGAGCAGTCTGTTTAGCTGTTCTGTCAGCTAAATCATTGCCTTGAGAAATGATATCAGTAACCTTCGTATGTGCTTTACATTTCATAATCGATATAGCAGTGGGCAGATGAATTGCATCTAACAGAGCATGAATGAGGGACCCGTGCTGTATGTGGGTGCCATGAGAAGTTAAATAACCTCTCTCTCGCCACAGCACCCCGAAGTCATGTACAACTCCGAATGCATAACGTGAATCAGTGTATATGTTAACTTTCTTACTTGTAGCTTGAATACAGGCTTGTGTCAGAGCAATAAGCTCTGCTGCTTGGGCTGACAAAGTATCTATACAGTTTGTTTCGATGACTTCAGTATCTGTCGTGACTGCATACGCGGCCACTAAATCTCCTGTACTTGTTCTCATACATGATCCATCTACATACAACGTCAGGTCTGGATCTAACAATGGAACGTCTGTCAAGTCTTGTCTGGGTTTCGTTGTTATTGTAATAACTTCAACACAATCATGGGCTAGTGGGTCTGTTCCGATTACAGGTAAAAGTGTAGCAGGATTCAATGTATTACAACGTCTGATTTCTATGTGTGGCTGAAACAATGTTAGTTCATATCCTGTAAGTCTTGCTACGGTCAAGTGTTGTGTTTGCGTTCGGTTCACAAGAACCTCTACTGCGTGTGGTACTTGTACTGTCAATGGATGTCCTAACACTATGGCATCGCTTTGTCTGATTGCTAAAGCTGTTGCTGCCACTGATTTCAGGCACGCAGGCAAAGCCTGAGCTACGGGATCTAATGTACTAGAGAAATAAGCACATGGCTTGCGTGATCCTGCTTGTTCCTGAGTGAGTACTGACAAAGCAGTACCTTCGCGTTCTGTAACAAAGAGTGTAAAATGTTTATAGTAACATGGTGTCGCTAAAACAGGTGCTTGACATAGAGCTTTCTTTAAGCTTTCAAAAGCTAGTGTGTGTTCCTGGGTCCAAGGGAGGACAGTCGATGTGGCTGCCTCCTGTGTTGTCAACTGAATGAGTGGTTTTGCTAGAAATGCATATTGGGGGATCCACTGCCTACAGTATGAAGTGAGGCCTATAAAAGCCCGCACCTCCTTTTGTGTCTTTGGTATTGGCATGTGTGCAATTAACTGAATGCGGTCGGGTGTAAGCTGCCTTCCCTCCTTGGACAGCGAGTGACCAAGATAAACGACTCGCTGTACACAGAATTGCAGCTTAGAAGGGGACACCTTGTGCCCCTTTTCGGCTAGAAATCGTAAAACTGTCAGTGATGCTTTTTCACATTCAGGTTCGCTTCGGGCGGTGATCAGCAGATCATCGACATATTGAAGCAGTGCGGTACAAACTGGCATATGGATACTGTCAAGTTCTCGTTTCAGTGCTTGGCTATAGATGCTGGGACTTTCTGTAAATCCTTGAGGAGCGCGTGTGAATTTAAAGCTTCGTCCATTTAAACTAAATCCGAACAAGTATTGGCTTTCCGGATCTATGGGGACGCTGAAAAAGGCATTCTTGAGATCAATTACTGTAAAGAATGTAGCTTGGGAATCAATGGCTGTCAGTAATGATGAGATATCGGGGACCACAGGGAATTGTGGCACAATGCATTTGTTTAATTCGCGCAGATCAATAACCAATCGATATACTGGCGGGGCCATTGGATCAGTTCGTTTAAGAATCGGAATTATCGGTGAATTACATACATTGGAGTCGGTTTCCACAACCACTCCTTGGGCAATAAGCTCGTCAATGATTTTCAGTAAAGCCACTACAGCATCTGGTGGTAACTTGTATTGTCGCATTCGTGGTAATACTACTCCTGCCTTTAGTGTGACTCGATATGGTGTAATGTTCATGCAACCGACATCAGTAGGGCCTTGTGCCCATAGATGTGCGGGTAAAGTCTGCAATCGATGATCCATGTCTCTGGACACATAGTGACCTTTGAAATCACGTAAAAACAATCTTACTCCTTCCGGAGAACAACATATAATAGCCCCTAAAGCTTTCAGTGTCTTTATACCTAACAAGTTTTCTGGGCAAGATTTGGTAAGCAATAAATCTGTAGTTCGTGTCAAGGGACCAATCGTAAGTGGAAGTGGCTGTGATACTTCATTAACAATAGGTTTTCCTGAAAAACCAAGGGAAACATTTTGAGAGCCTGAGAGGGGTGCCCCTGGAACTTCACTACGTTTTATTGTTGTTCGACTTGCCCCTGTATCAAGTAAGAATTTTCTGTCCTGACCTAATAATTCACTGTGCACATAAGGTCCTTCTTGATCTACTGGGATCTCAATAAGGGGTAAGTCAACTTCCCTCTCTAGGCTGGTTCATGCGTAACGTTGGTACTCAGGATATTCATACTGTGCGGTCTGATACATTTGTCGTGTTGTCGTTTGTGTAGCTGCAACAGGCAGCGCTGGTGCGGCTGGCACAAACTGTATAGGCTGTTGTGAGGCTGGCATGGACTGTTGCTGAGCTGGCATGGACTGTACATGCTGTGGAGCTCCTTGTTCATTCTGATCCTGTCTTGATGAATACAAGCCCCAGCTAGGCCCGCAAGAGACAAGGGTTCGCTCTTCTGTAACGAAATCTATAAGGAAGTTGGCACGGAAACTGCAAAGTACAAAGACAACGTTTATTAACCCTTAAGGGTGGTCCTACAATCCACACAACACTCTTCAGTATTGCAAGGAGTAGCACAAAGAACTTACATACACAGTCCCCTTATATACACAACGGAGGGGCTCATGAGTGGGTGGATAGCACATGAAGTCGAAGAACATTACCATTTAGGGTCATTCTCGATTCTAAATCAATACATGGGCGGAGCTAACACACTCCTTGAGCCCGCGAAAACACATGGTCAAGCGAAGCTAATTATAACAGATGTGGTCAGTTCTGGGCATGCGCCAGATGGACAAGAGGGCTATTTATAAACTGTTGCTAGGCAGATTACAAGAGCAACTAACACAGAGGTCGGACTCTCCTCATGGCGAACACGTGACAGCATATCAATACAAAATGGAGTCCGGACTTCGGCCAACATACTAAAGAGAGCACGATGAAGGGGAAGCATTAATGTTTTCAGTAAATGCTTAATCACGTTCTGCTTTAATTTACAACAGACGACCCTTTCAGCATTTACTGAAGACATCTGGCTTCCAGGAATAATCATCATATATGTCAATTATCATCATTCCTTTAACCTCTTTAGCTAGACCCTTCTGGCGAGCAACTTCGGCAATAGCTTTCTTATCTGGAATGCAGAATGAAATGCATACAGAACAGCATAATGGTCCACATTGAATACACATACAGAGGAAGAACAGAATTGCTATGATAATACAAAGACCAGTTAGAACCTTCCAACCCCAGGCAGTAACCAGCGCCCAAAACCATCCAGAAAAGGACCATGTGCCGTTTTCCGTGTGGATTTCGGCGGCTATTTTATGCAGCTTATTAATAGCACTATAAACAGATGGCGTATGATCAGGGATAAACACGCAGCAGCTACTTCCAATAATTTTACAAGCTCCTCCTCGATCAGCTAACATCACATCCAATACCATACGATTCTGTAATGCAACAATTCTGGTAATCTGTAGTTCTTCCGTAAGATTCCCAAGAGCAGCAGCGGTCTGATTAGTCACAGCTTCTACCACTCTCGTTAATCTCCGGATCTTCCTACTATTTAAAGCAGCCCCAACAAAGAAAAACAGTCCTAAGTTGAAATCAATATACTGTTGCAAGCTAGTGTCCGTCTGATCCACCTCATTAATTGATAAAGTACGTTTATATCTATTTACAGTCACGTTATTCAGTAATTTCAAATCCTTGTGATACGATGCAGGTGCTAGAAATACAGGAGGTAATAGGAATGATACATAGCATACCCCGGACCACCCAGCTGGCAAACGGTAATAACCTTTATTTCCACACACAAAGTAGGTATTATGGGATGCTAGGAAGGTGCTGTTATTCAGTCCATCGATATTCAAAACAGTCAAACAGTCGCTGACACCAACAGGGATAAAACCCACACTCTGGACACACAGGTCCGCTTGGGCTTGTGCCACTTGGATCACGAACTTGTCCTTTCCCACAGTGTCTCTAGTGTTCGTGAAGATATAGGGAATGGATTCATTGTCCGGTCGGTACTCTTCCCATTCCCAAATTGTTCCATTCGCTTGTGGATATCCATTTCTGTCCTGATGACATTCTTTATTAAGTCTGAACAGCAATCGTCCCACTGTCGGTTTCCGAGTAGCAAATAACAAAGTGTACCATGCTCTACAAGAGCCATTGTGAGAGAAAGGAAGTGGTATGAATGGCGTACCTCCTTTCTTCTGATGAGCTGGCATCATCCCACATATCCAACAGTTCGTAGCGTTCGTAGCAACGTGGGTATGATGCAGCATCTGGATGAAAGTGTTATTCAAATAGGACTGTCGATGCTTTAACTCCTGATACAGCAATGTATAAAAGTAGTGCTCCGCAGGCACTGGAGTCGTCAACACAAGTGTTTTCCGAGCAGGTGCGACCTCCTCCACAAACCATGTTGTTATGCCAACAATAACTATTGTTAGCATGAAACCCAACGCACAAAAGATTTTCTTCTTCTCCATGTCAAAGGAAACAATACCCTGATATCTTCCTGTAACTAAAAGTCTGTCAGAACTCTTCCCCTTGGGCAGCGGTTGATTTCTTCACCAACGGGCCAAGACGGGTGTCACTACACTAATGCAGGGCTGATCCCCCCCCCTTGCCTCAGCGGCTCTCCGTTTCACTAACCCAAGGGCCGTTCTGACAGTATGTCCCGGTACTGAAGGTCTCACTTCCTTGGTCGCAGATGATATCGCCTTCCTCCAGAAGTCGTGTGGTCCGAAAAGAGCTCCTCAGTGTCGCTTGGCCTCGCAGCACGGCCTGTCTCTGCTGCTAGGACTTCCCGTTGATCGGTCAGCACGGCAGACTCCACCAATCCGGGCGGTACCTTCCGGCAGTGCAAGGAATGAATCCAATTCTTCCTGTTCGAGACTCGCACTGCCGTCCTCGTGGCAAGAAGAACTTGCTCAGGTCCGACCCATCGCGGCTCCAAACTGTTCGACCTGTCGAAGACCTTTATCATCACATGATCTCCGGGCCGGAGACCATGTCCTTCGCCAGTAGACCGATCAGGGAGCGCCTCTCGGACCTGTTGATGAATAGAAACCAAGTTATCCGTTAACTGTGCCAGATAATCACTCATCATCACACAAGGTACATCATACACAGCCTTAGGTCTTGGTGGACCCCAAATATTCATTGGGCGTCCAAATACAATCTCATAGGGTGTAAGGCCTGTTCGAGAGTGTGGCACCGACCTAATGGACAATAACGCCAGTGGCAAGGCGTCCGGCCAAGTCAAAGATGTTGAAGCTTGGATTTTGGCGATCTTAAGCTTCAGCGTACCATTATACTTCTCGACAAGTCCTGCAGACTGGGGGTGGAACACGGCATGGAACTTCTGGGTGATGCCTAGGCCCTTCAAGACATACTTTATAACATCCGCTACAAAGTGAGGGCCATTATCACTCCATAGAAGTCTACAGACGCCGTATCGAGGGAAAAATTCTTTTAGCAGTACCTTCGCCGTGGTCATTGCAGTATTATCTTTCGTAGGGTACGCCTCAACCCATTTACTAAAGGCGCAAACCACTACTAGGACGTACTTCAAATTGTTACAGCGCTCAAGCTGGATATAATCCATCTGCAGAACCTCAAAGGGTGCAGTGGGCGTCGCAAATCCTCCTGCTGGAGTTCGCGTGCCTTTCCCTGGGTTATACTTCAGACAGATCATACAGGTCTGCACCACCCTCTTTGCCGTGCTAGCAATCTCTGGATGCTCCCAGACTTGGGTAAGCAATTTTACAATTGCGGAAGCTCCAACATGTGCTAGCCCATGTGCCATTTGAACCATGGGTTGTACGAAAGCCGTGGGTAACTTCCATCTATCCATCTGTTTATTTCTCCAACAACCCTCGTCATCCAACTCTCCCTCGCTAGCCCATTGCTCCCGCTCCTTATCAGAAGCGGTTCTTTGTATTTCTCGCACCTCTTCCTTTGCATCACGCCATCTCTCCACCTGTGATTTCACTACATACATAGCAGTAGTACCGGGCTGCATCGCAGTCTCCCGTGCCACTCGGTCTGCTAACGCATTCCCTTCTCCAACTTTGTCAACTACTTTCCTATGGGCACTACACTTAACAATAGCAATTTTCTTCGGGTACGTCAATGCAGTTAGAAGATTGTGTACTAACTCCCCATGCATTATCTGTACCCCATGTGACGTTAGAAACCCTCTCTCCTTCCAGAGTAGGCCGAAATCGTGTGCTACTCCGAAGGCATAGCGGCTATCTGTGTAAACATTCACACACAATCCTGTACTGAGCTCACACGCTCGTGTTAACGCTATCAGTTCCGCTGCTTGAGCTGATTTCTGTGGTATGCGTGCTGTCTCCACTATCGTTTGTAGTGTGGTAATTGCATACGCTGCTGAAGCCGTACCATCTGGTAGCTTCAGGCATGATCCGTCTACCCACAGTTCTCCATCTACCTCTGAAAAGGGCGTATCCTGGAGATCAATACGACCCTTTGTTTGTTCCTCAGTCACAAGAATACAATCATGCGCTTTCTGCGCCTCAGGCTGGGTCTCGGGGTATGGCAACAATGTGGCCGGGTTTAATGTCACGCACCTTTTCAACGTAATATGAGGAGCCAAGAGCGTCAACTCATATCCCGTTAAACGGGCACTGGTCAAATGCTGCGTCTTTGTTTGATTAAGCAGGGCATCAACAGCATGGGGAACTAACACCAACAGCTTATGGGACAATACAATTCCTTCACTTTGGCGTATTGACACAGCTGTCGCCGCAACCGAGCGAAAACACCCTGGCAATGCGCGGGCGACAGGATCAAGTACAGCCGAAAAGTATGCACAAGGGCGTTGCTTATCACCATGCATCTGTACTAGAACTGACAATGCACATCCATCTTTCTCATGCACATACAACGAGAAGGGTTTTGCATAATCAGGGGTCCCTAACACTGGTGCTGAGCAAAGGGCCTGTCGCAATTGCTGAAAAGCAGCATCACACTCATCTGACCAAGGGATTGGGATAGGCGTATCTTTTGTCAAGAGAGCTAGTAATGGCTTAGCCATGTGTGAAAACCCCAGTATCCACTGTCTACAAAAAGAAACAAGACCCAAAAATGCACGCACATCCTTCTGCGTGGATGGTCTCGGTGTATCCAAGATTACTTGGATACGATCTGGTGTGAGTGCACGCCCCTCCTTAGACAAAAGGTGACCTAGATAAGTCACCTTTGGTCTACAGAATTGCAATTTCTTCCTAGAGACCTTGTGATTGTGGGAGGCTAAAAAGGAAAGTAAGGATAGTGTGCTTTTCTCGCACAACTCCAGGGTGTCTGCCGCCAACAAGATGTCATCGACATATTGAATGAGGGCGACCCCCTCGAGTAAAGCAAAGGAATCCAACTGTCGCTTCAAAGCCTGACTGTAAATACTAGGGCTTTCTGTGTAGCCCTGGGGAATTCTACAAAAGCGATAAGATCTATTGTTTAATGTGAACCCAAAAAGAAATCGGCTATCAGGGTGAATGGGAATAGAAAAGAAGGCATTTTTCAAATCAATCACTGAGAACACGGTCGCCGTAGGCGGGACCAAGGTAAGCAACGTCGTGATATCAGAAACCACCGGGTACTGAGGTATCACGATCTTGTTCACCTCCCTTAAATCAATTATGAACCGATAGACCTTTGCGTCCGTGTCCTTTTTCAGAATAGGGAGAATCGGACTGTTACAGATATTATAGGGAACTTCTTCCACTACTCCCACTGCGATCAAATCGTGCACAATCTGTATGAGAGCTTCCTCGCCCTCCTGTGAAATACGATACTGCGGGAGGCGTGGTAGCACCGCCCCCTCCTGGACACTAATGTGGACCGGAGGAATCACCATTTGTCCCACATCCGTGTCCGAAGTCGCCCATAAAGCTCGGGGGAGGGTAGCCAACAACGCATCCTCTGAGATCGTACACATCCGCCCAGATCGGGGGTAGTTGTCATTTAAAATCACCCTCACACCCTCAGGGGAACAGCGAATCGTAGCCCTAAAGTGTTTCAACATGTCAAGGCCCATTATGTTATCCGGTGTGTACGGGGCAAGCAGGAATGGGCAGGGCGCCGAAAAACAATCAACCTTAAATGCAAGGGGCTGCGAAAGAGGGCTGCGGGAGAGCGTACCGTCAAACCCTACCGATGTAACCATTGAGCCGGATGGGGGAGCCCCCGGAACCAAGTACCTAGACAATGCACTACGTGTCGCTCCTGTATCCACTAGGAACTGATCAGTAGAACCTAAAACCTCAGCCGATACATAAGGACCCGTCTGATCGACCGGCACCTCAACTGATTCAGACCCCCATCCAACGCATTCCTATGCATGCTGAGAATCGTGATATCCCGAGTGATCAATATCCGATACATGATACTGGTGCTGGCGATCGAAGACATTCGAGCTATCTCGGTGCTGTCCTGCAGTATCGAAACGGACATTGTCATTAGAGTTCCCTCTAAAGTTCGAGAAGCCCCCTCTACCTCTCTGGCCACCCGGAGTGTGCCCCTGCCGCGAAGCACGCAACGCTGGGCACTCCCTGGCCCAATGGCCCAACTGCTTACAGTAGGCGCATTGGTTCTTACTCAACTCAGGTCGGCCCGAAGGGGAACCATAAGATCCACCCCTTCCCCTATTATTACTACCCCGGCGGGGCGGGCCATATACTTGTGCTAACATGACTTTTGTTTTAAGATCTTTCGATTTCTTCTCCTCCTGGCCCTTCGCCTCGTGCTCCTGACGCTCATAATACTGGGCGATGGTCAGAAGGGCCGTCGGCGTCGCGGAGGACCAAGAACTCTCACTCGCTTTTAACCGGGCCGCAACTGCCGGCAGCAGATTGGCCACATATTGGTCCGCGAATAGGTGGCGGCCTGTGTCGTCGGTAAGCGACTGGCCACTAAAATCATGAAACGTTTCTTCAAAGCGCGTGAAGAAATCTGCCACCGACTCATCAACTTTCTGCTTACATGCCGCTAACATATTCCAGTCAATCTTTTTGGGAGGGATTATTGTTTTCAATTTAGCCACAATAGCAGCAGGGAGATCTAGAATATTCCGGGGTGGTTTCTGTGCGGGCTTCCGCTCCCTATCCTTGTCCTCAAGGTCAGACCACCGAGCCTTAAAGGCAACTACGTCATCTACCTTTCGGACAGACCGCCACGTGTCCGGGGGTAAAATAAGGCCAAAGAACAGATCTATATCCGCTAAGGTCATAATGCAAGAATTCAAGGCCCCCTCAACTTCTTCATAGAAGGCCGCTGGATTCTTGCGGGGGTCAGGCAATGCATTCTTTAACGCCATAACATCAGCCCTATGCCAAGGGGTATAAACCCAATTGTACACAAAATATCCCCTAGCATCGGCGGAGTTAATGTCCGAGCTAGTCCCTGCTCCTTTCGGAGGGACATATAAGGGTGCCGCCTCTCGCATTGGTTTAGCATGCACTATGACATTCTTATCTGACTGGGAGGTGGATGAGTGGCCCCCTGCCGCAACCGAATCCAACTGCTGCTCCTCCTCCGTTTGTCGGCGTGCTTTTTCTCTAAGGGCCAGCACCTCGTCCCGTAAGGCGAACAGCCGCCGAGCCGCATCAGGAGCCTTAGGGGGAGAAAAAACACCATCATATAATGCTTTAGCCTCCGATGTCACCTCTGCAGGCTCAAAAACACCGGAATGTTTTCGAAAAGCAGCAATCACTTCCTCAGAAAAATGAGACAGAAAATACACCCTCTCTCTATCTTGCCACGACCCCCAAGTTTGAAATAAGTCGTCTAAGGACACCTTGCCCTTAAGTGCACGAAAGGAAAGTGTCCGAAGCTCAGCCATGTGCTCGGCCGATAACATGGACCGCGTGTCTACCTTACCCGAAGCTGGGCCAGAATCTTGCGGCCGTGGAGCAGACGCGCCAACATAAGGGGGCGGAGAGCGATCTAGTAAATAAAAATCATCATCAGGATTATTAAGGACAGGATAAAGCGGCTGGCGAACGACATATTGACCCGAAACTTGGAGCCTACGCTCTTTCTCTTGTCTATCCGTCTGCTCTTTGTCCTCCTGACGCTTCGCTTCTTGTGCTCGCACATGATCATTCTTTCGTTGTTCTTTATCAAACAGCGCTTTCTCACGCTTCTCTCGCTCACGCACTTCTTTCACCCATAACCGCATACACTCAAACATATCCTGACGAGCACGTCGCTTACACAGACACTGTTCCACATACTCAATCTTACGCATATCAAACGATCCATACAAAGGCCATCGCAACTCAGGATCCTTCTTAGTATATTTCCTCCACAATGTGCTGTACATTATGGAAGAAAGACCATGCTTCACATACATATCCCTATTAGGAGTCCCCTCTGGGGGAGCTGGAGCAGATTCCTCGAGGTTCAACCGGTTACCCAAGCAGCAGCACCACTTACGGAGTGCGCTAAAAGCAGGCATGCTAAGAATAATGCAAAATATGCAGTATTATCAAAAAATGGCACTTAATCGTTGCGCCGTTCCAAGTTTACACAGCTCCGGAGAAATTTCTCCACATTACCTGCCTATATGTGTTGCAACGCATATATTTTCACAAAGACAAATCCAAAATATGACTAGTCACCATCAATCAAACTCAAAATAGCCAGACCAGGCTTCAAAACTCGGAGCAAGTACCGTACAACGGTTCTTACCAATCAAGAGTCCAGGTTCCAACTGCCAAGCTCCACAATCGCCCAAACGGCTCTCACGGCAGGACCGACAGAAGAGGTCTCAGTCGATGACCGGCGCCACCCAGACGGTCAGCTCGGAAGGGAAGGAAGAAAAACCTCGGGATGCCAGGGCTAAGACGCCTCTGGCAGTGATCACGTCCCCGGCCAAACTCCTCACCTTCGTCGCGACCAGTCCTTCGAGCATCCGAGTCGCCGATGAGCCCCACGTGACGGGCGCCAATTGATGAATACAAGCCCCAGCTAGGCCCGCAAGAGACAAGGGTTCGCTCTTCTGTAACGAAATCTATAAGGAAGTTGGCACGGAAACTGCAAAGTACAAAGACAACGTTTATTAACCCTTAAGGGTGGTCCTACAATCCACACAACACTCTTCAGTATTGCAAGGAGTAGCACAAAGAACTTACATACACAGTCCCCTTATATACACAACGGAGGGGCTCATGAGTGGGTGGATAGCACATGAAGTCGAAGAACATTACCATTTAGGGTCATTCTCGATTCTAAATCAATACATGGGCGGAGCTAACACACTCCTTGAGCCCGCGAAAACACATGGTCAAGCGAAGCTAATTATAACAGATGTGGTCAGTTCTGGGCATGCGCCAGATGGACAAGAGGGCTATTTATAAACTGTTGCTAGGCAGATTACAAGAGCAACTAACACAGAGGTCGGACTCTCCTCATGGCGAACACGTGACAGCATATCAATACAAAATGGAGTCCGGACTTCGGCCAACATACTAAAGAGAGCACGATGAAGGGGAAGCATTAATGTTTTCAGTAAATGCTTAATCACGTTCTGCTTTAATTTACAACAGTCTGACTGGTCGTGGTCTTTCTTTTGCAATACCTACAGCTATATTACGCTTCAGGACTGGACAATCGTGTACATAATGACCTAGTTGTTTACAGTAATTGCATGTTCCCTTTACAGGAACTGTCGAATCTCCGGAATGTGTCACACCCTTTTTGTGACCATCCGCAGGTACTGTCTGGGAAACTAGCATTTTCATTTTAGTGTCCTTCATACGTCTCTGTTCGTGTTCTTGTTCATCTCTAATTCTATTATGATGATACTGTAACATTTGTAACATTTGCGACGGAGTGTTACTTTGCCAGGTACTCTCGAATTTCAATACTCTATTCTTCACTTGAGGCAAGGAGTTTTCCACTAATTTTGTCACAAATAAATGTGGATATGACTCACTATTTGCTTTTATACCACTATTTATACCAAAACATTTTTCAAAACGGGCATAGAAATCACTGGTGTCTTCATCCTGCTTTTGTTTACAGGCTGTGATTGCACCCCAATCTTCCTTTTTCGTAGCTAATAAACGTGGCAGTACCTGTACTAGTAAACCTGGTAATGCTTTAACTTTATCCCCAAGCCCTGAACCTGCAGCTCGGCCTCTCTCTTCGGTTTCTAATGCTGTCCAGTCTATCTTTTGGTCTCCCACTTCCCACTCCTTTTCCTTAAGTTTTTCGTAAATGCCAGCAGGCATTAGCACCTTTAATATCGTCATAATGTCAGGATAGGTATACTCTCCCATCAGTAACATGTCTTTGATTTCTCGGTGGAAACCTGCTGGGTCCTTGTCATGACTGGGTACCACTTTCTTCATTTCTAACAATTCCATTTTAGATATGGGTGTATATACAAATACACGGTGAAAATTATTGTCTTCGCCTTTTATTGGGTGCACTTCTCGTAAAGGATTCTGTCTATCCATGTAGTACGGCGTTCTTTCCTTGTTGGGCAGTGAGAAAGGATCTGGGCTTACAAAAAGAATGTACTGCTTTCTGGATACGAGTATTTCTTTAATTAACTTATTACCAGAACCTCTCCATCTATTCGTGAGCAGTTCAGTTAATATATCAGGTAAGGGACCAGGATCGGCATGTTGGTTCTTATATAATATGAGAAGTTGCTGAATCATATAAATTCCAGCTAAACGCTGTTCATCTGGGCTGAGGTTCAAAAACGTGTGTGCTACTGTGTCATCACCATATTTTCCGGGACTATCAATCCAATGAACAGCTGACCTAGCTAATTCTTGCTCATCCATAGAATCGAGGAGGTGGTAACCCCTTCGCTCTCGGAGTATTTTGTCAGCAGCCTGAAATGAATGTTCGGGAGACTTCAGATTTATTATAGGCGTCGGATAAGTTCTGTTATTATCTGGACATATTGAATGTATCGGATCAGTAAAACATCTAGTATTATTGCAGGACCTTCCTCTACCTACATAGGCTATGGTGTCTGACTGTCTTACGGGATCCCCTGATTCGGACGCCTCGTCTTGCTCGAACTCGTCTGTCTCCAATCTCTCTTCATGTATACGTTCTATTTCTTTCCTAATTTTTCGACACATGGCTACTATACTTCCTTGTTTATCATGTCTTCCGTCTGATATATTCTGACTCCATCTCGTAAGAGTTTGCATTATTCCCGGGTCCACCCCCGGTCGGTCTTGATTTCTGATCACACAATTTACAAGAAAACGTAACAATTCCCCCTGTATCTCCACTTTCTGATATTCCATAGCTCTGTTAATGCATTCAGGGTCTTTCCCTGTTTGGACAAAATGATATATGCTATCCAAGTGCATAGTCATTCCGGGTAGCTTCCCTAAAAACCCTGCAGCTCTTCTGATATGTAGTGATGCCAGAACCATTTCGTCCTCTTTTCCAGGCACCGGATCATATCTACAATCTATCATAAGGTCCTTAAGCATGCGGGGGTTTACAAGTTTGGGCGTACGTGTATGTACTGGTTCTTGAAAAGTAAGTTTACTTATTCGGGGTGGCGTGGAATAAATGCTAGTAGCACCTCCAGTAGCCCCCTCTGGGGTACTGGACGCGAAAGGATTCGTTGAACGTGCTACAGCAACTACAGGTGTGGACACCGCTGTAGAATCGGCTGCGGGGACAGATGCGGAAACAGATGTGCTTGCCGAAGCTTGTGTCGGAGCTTGCTGTTGCACAGAGACAGATACCTGATCTTGACGTTGAACCCCCCCAGCAGACGGTCTATGTGGTGCGGGGTTAGCATACTCGGGAGCTGCGTCATCTAAATATGAGGAAAGAAAAACATCTTCTGCGGTTCTGGGATGTCCTTTAGGATGTACTTTTATTGGAAATAATGGGGGTGGCAAGTCTTTTGGTATCTCCGTAGTAGCCTTAGGTAATCCTTCGGCCAGAAGGGGATACATACCTTTCATAAGGGCATTTCTTTGTCTATCGGTTTATTCTGCTTTTACTCGTGTACCTTCTTCAATCAACAAACTTTCTCGGACCTTATTTGCACTTTCTTTACTTCTCTCTTCCTGTCTTAGCGCCTTTTCGGTACGTCTATGCGATTCTTTACGCCATAACTCAACAGCGTCTTTCTGTGACTGTCTAGCTTTCCTCTTCCACAACTCTTCTTCTACTTTCATAATACATTCTGCATCCCAGGTCCCAGCTACGGGCCACCTCTGACTTTCTGGTAATTCTTTGGTGTAGTCCACCCATAAATCAAGGAATAATATGGCGTCTAAGCCATGTTTGTGATACATGAAGTGCCCTGGAGTGTCCCTAGGAGGAATAGGAACTGCTTCTTCAAGTACCCCTTTTCTGGTAGTGATCTGTCTTAATTTCGAAAGGAGCGGCATATTGACAACTGATCTGATACTTGAACTTGAACACACTTAGTACAAAAAGCACAATAATGGACAATCATTCATACCACAATATGCAGGACGTTTTAACACATTAAACATTAAACATTTTAACCTTTAAAATGACCAACAATGATGATAGTCTGCATAACTAATCACCAAGCAGAATTCTTGACAATAACTAGATACTTCGGAATACTTGATATACTGCTAAACAGTACAGATACACTGCTGAAACAGTGCAGACCGGATTTGTGTACCCAAACCCGTCTTGACCGGCACAACCTATGTGCACGTCAGAACGCCTCCCCAGCAATGGTACTCACCGGGTAGCTCGAAACGGAAGGCCTCGAAAAGGGACTGGACTGGACTCGACAACTGCGGACATCGGACCCTCTGGACGTCGGGACTTCGAAATCTGGTGGGCCTCTGTATACCTCGGATCTTGATCTCTCAGCTAGGCTCTGGTCGGGATACTTCGCACTTCTCACCGCCTCGTCTGGGTTGATCGCAGCCTCAGTCGCCCCCGCTTGACCGGAGGGAGCTACAGGAAATCCTGCTGGTACGCGTTTTTGGTCCGTCCAGCTGTGGCAGGAGACCGGGCCTGCAACGCACCACCGGCGCGTGAGATGAGAAAGTGTCCCTATTCGGGCGCCAATCATGTGGTAAATAATTTAATTACCGGGACTGAATTTAATACGGAATCTAAATAAAATAGCTCAGGAAAATAAGAGGCAGAATCCGTGGTATAAGAGGTTTCTGAATGGGCTTTATTAAAAAATGGCCGACTCGAGTCGCGGCCTTCATGTTCCATCACCACGGGGGTTCAGGAAGTGAAGTACAATACTTTATTGACAGACAATCATTTTTATAGAATGTACATTACAATGAAGCAAATGCAGAAGGCGTAACAATTGATAAGGAAAATGATAATGCATATGCGTAACCGAAAATGGGCGTAATGGGGAGTAAAAAGAAACATGATTGGTTATGATGTTATATATAGGTGGATCTATAAGATAATACTTGGCATAGATGCGCGCGCAGCAGCATGACGTGTGATTGACGTATAACTAAGGGGTGAAGGGGACTTGACATTTAGCTCTACATGTGGAGACAAGAAGTCTGGGGGGTCAAGTCAACCTAATCCCAAATCATATCTAACATCCTATGTTTAAAGAACTATGTTATCCACAAAGGAAGGACTTTTGGACAGAATCTATTCTATACTGACTGTGTGTGCGTGCACAAGCGTCTAAGTGTCTATATGAGATGCAAGGGGCAGAAACTTTCCATGGTAACAGGGCTATGAATTACTTGCATGAGGACAGAGAGGCCGGGCCCTTTGCTCGGTAGCTGAAGAAAATGTTTACCTAAACTACTAGACAGGAATGCATCGGCTGAGGAGCAAAGCAGATAATTCGAAGGTGAAATACGGTTTCTTGGCAGGCAGGCAAAACTGGCCGAGGCAGGCACCGTTAGCCACGCAGGGAGTAGGACAAAGTTCATGGATACAAATGCGGACTCAAGCTGAAGCTGTCAGAGGCAGAGAGCAGGAAAAGCTTGATGGCAGAATCGGGCCTACTCGCCTGAACTGTAAAATGGAGTGACTGGGCCATATAAAGTCGGTGGCCTTTCATACTTAGGAATCGAATATCCAGCCCATTCATGGCGGATCTGACAGAGGACATGTTGACGGTGGACGCACATGTATTTGCGTCTTCATAACTGGAACTGGAGGGAACATACATGTATTTGTAACATGCACATAGAACCGTTGGGGTCCAAGATAGGGGACATAACTGATCAGGAAAATCCATATTTCCACAAGAAGTAGCTCACACGGACTATTGGAGAGGCGTCCCAACTGCGAACAGATACAGCGGCCTGGAAATGGTCGACTGACCATCACTGACCAAGGTGCCCTCGGTGGTAAATGGGGAGGAATTAGATCCTTATCCCCTACTGGGTGGCACTTTGGCCGGAAACAGGGAGGAAATAGAACTCTCTCCCCTACTGGGCGACACCTTGGTGCGACATGGGGAGGAAATAGACCCTGGGTCCCTAGCGGGTGGTACTGTAACAAAAAACTCCCAAGCGCTAAATGTCATCTTCTGGAGCATTGCAGGTCTCCGTCCTAAGGTCGAAGACGGCACTGCCCTGAGTTTCCTGGAGATGCACAAAGTAATTTGCCTTCAGGAGACATGGTCTACGACTGAACTCCACCTTCTAGGATACAAAACGTATTTTTCCCCAACCCTAGCACGCATCATGGGCAGGTCCAAAGGGGGATTTACCATTTTTATAGCCAACACAATAAAACGAATGGAAACTTTCGTAGTGCAGTTGGATGTAAATTTTCAGCTTCTCTGTCTTTCCTTTAGCAATAAAGAGACTATCTTATTGCTTAACTTCTATAATAACTTAGCGGAAGGGCAGGTTCTAAAGGTTTTGTAGACCGTTCAAGATAAACTCTCCCAGCAGACAAAGGATTATGGAGAAATGGGCCATGCAAGTATTGTATGGGGGGGGACTTCAACCTGCATCCTTGCCCACAGAATAGTAATAACATCTGTGAGCTGGTGGATGAACATGAGGGTTCTATCGTCCATTTCAATCACTCCAGTCTAGGTTCGTACATGAACGAAGTCCTGTCAGCATTGGATCTTATGATAGTAAATAAACTGGAACCAACCTTAGACCGGTTCCAACCAACATTCCTAGGGAGGGGGTACAAAACAACGGTTGACTATGTTTTAATATCAAACATCCTGGCAAGCAGAGTCAGACATTTTGATGTACTAGTCAATGCACTAAGTGACCACTCGGCTCTCTGCTTAGAACTCCATTTAAACCTTACACACTCTTCTCCACAGACTATAGCTACCGCTCTAAGCCAGAACACCCTACATCTAGACAGAATAAATGGTTACTCTATAAGATGGGAGAAGCTAGACCCCGGACAAATCACCGAAAAGGTAATTGGAGCAGCCTATCCATACATTATTAGTTGCCTAGACCTAGAAGCTACAGAGGAGGAAGTTCTAAGTAACTTTGCGGTAATTCTTGAAAAAATAAGTGAAACACTGACAGCAAAGTCTAAAAGAGATCAACCTAGGAAGGTAGGATGGTTTAATCATAGCTGCACGGCAGCAAATAACAAATTAAGAGGGGGCTACTTTGACTTATGGAATGTCCGTGAAAGAAGTGTTTACATCCATATTTTCATTAGGGCATTAAGGATTAGAGTCAACTGTCTCTAAGAAGTGTTTTGTTTATCTTATGTTTTGAGAAATGAATTCATGTTCATGCATTGGTATTTGTAAAATATAATTTTTTCCTAAACATTGATAAAGGTGATTTATCAAACGACACTGTGTCCAGACAATGGTATGAATATCAGATGATGTTTGCATGTACTAATTAATTTACTGTGAAGGATAATTTGTGGTTTCCTTCATCTTCTGAAAGAGATATACTTGATTGGTTCCTTTGCATCACATTGTTATATGATAATAACAAATTAAGAGCAGCACTTAATAAATCCAACAGAGACCGACAGGAAATTAGCATGCTCAGAAAGGAGTATACCATTGCACGGAAGAAGAGAAAGGGCGAACTAAAACAAGCACTCTGGGACCAACTCTATAAAAGCTCCCTAGAGAAAAACAGCGAGGCCTTCTGGAGAGTGGTAAAATCTCCATTCCTGGTTGATGATACAAACCTCCCAAAAATAGAAGTAGCAATTGAGGAATCAGCTTGGGTGGCCCACTTCTCGAAAATATTTCAGAAAGGCCCAGCACAAATGGCGACTGAGGTATCTCACACTAGCAGCCCCCCTTCGGTCTCATATCCTATCCCGTTAGAATTTGATATTCCGGAAGTGCTTCGTGCATTAAAAGCGAGTAAGAACGGGAAGGCTCCGGGACCCGATGGGGTGCCTACGGACCTATTTAAGTATAATACAGATCTCTGGGCCCCAATATTGACCAGGGTATTCATGGCTGTAACAGAGAAGGGCCTGCTGGAATCCTGGACTAGATCCATCATGGTGCCTATATTTAAAAAAGGAGATCGGCAAGAGGTATCCTGCTATCGCCCAATCTCACTGCTGGATTCGCTGGGCAAGGTTGTGGGTAGAGTGGTGCTCGAGCGTCTCCAGCGGTGGGCGGAGGATGGTGGGGTCCTCTCTGATCGCCAATTCGGATTCCGGGAGGGCTTTGGCACAATAGAACAGGCCCTGAATCTATCAATGATGGTGAGCAAATACGTATACGCAAAACGGGGCAAGCTATACATGGTCTATGTAGACCTGTCCGCTGCCTTTGATTGCGTTTCCCATGTTAAGCTCTGGTCAGTTTTGTCACAATTAGGAGTTGACGCCCCCCTCGTAGATTTTTTGAGGGATCTATATTACAAGGCATCCGCGAGGGTACGATTTGTTGTAAAAGGCGAATTGTCTGCGTCGTTTGGAGTAGAGCGTGGGGTTCGCCAAGGTTGTGTCCTGGCCCCCTTTCTCTTCTCAATGTATACAAATGGTCTGGAGGTGGAGATGTTGAGGGGGGGCCTGGATCTTTCGCAGGTAAAAAAACGTTCAATCCCTGCTCTGCTCTACGCGGAAGATGCCGTGATACTGGCTCGTACACCACGCGAACTACAGAAGGCTTTGGATAGGTATGCAGACTTTATGGGGAGCCTTGATTTACATATAAACATAAAAAAAGACATATGTAATGGCAGCAGGTATAGGGAAAAAACGGGTCAAAGATATGTTTCTCAGTAAACAAAAACTTGAAGTTACGGCCCATTATCCCTATTTAGGCATCATGATAGACGACAAGTTGAATTGGAAAGCCGCAGTTGAGGCACGAAAACATTCTTTCATGAGAGCTATTGCTGCACTTATAAGTTTCTCCCAAAGGCTGGGTAAAAGGTCCCCGGTAGAACTGTTAAAAATCTATAGTGCTAAATGCCAGGCAATAGCCCTGTACGGGGCGGGAGTATGGGGGCACGCTGACATAAGTGCCCTGCAGGTGGCAGAAAATACGTTTTTAAGGTTCCTTTTAGTGGCACCCAAACGCATTTCCACATTAGCATGTCACATGGAACTGGGGATCCCGTATTTAGGGGACTTGGTAAAAATTCAACCACTTCTTCTTTGGCGACGAATATGGATCTCTGAAAAGAACCTATTAACTAAACAAATCTTGACAGACTGTATGTTACTAGATTACTCAGTGAAAATTAGTTGGCTCCTCTATGTGCGAAACTTTCTAACTGACTTAGGGTTAGAGTCTTACTATACATTACCTGAGACAATCTGTGAGATCTCAAGGAAGGATCTGAAAGCTAGGGCATTGAGCCATTTAGAAATTTTAAGGCTCACGAATGAAGCAACGAAAGCTTCTGTCCAACACGTAATCGCGGTCCAGACCACCCTGCTAATTCAGCCTTACCTGACACTTGATCTCAAAGTTTTTGAGAGACTTCTTTTGACGAGATTCAGGTTGAATCTTTTCCATCGATTAGTCGCTTTTCCTGTAAGAAACAGTTGGGACCCAATCCTTTCGCCATGCCCCTGCGATGAAATATCAGAACAGACGACTATACACACTGTCCTGTTCTGTAAGTTCTATCATGGTCATCGCAAAGTCTGGTTATTACCTCTGTTGAAATTCTGGGGCTTTAGGCGTTGTCGCCCGGCTATGTTACGACTCCAGTTTCTAGATTCTGAATGTATCTGCTATCATGTCGTCAATTTCTTAAAATGTATTTTTAAACACAGAACAAATTTGTGAAAAGTCTTTTATTCGTGAACTGGATGACTTTTTTTTTTTTTCTTCTACGTATAGATAGTGACGACAAATGCTAGTATGGAACTGTTTTTTTTTTTTGTGAGAATATGTTTTTAACTGATATGTTGCTTTTATGGTTTTTCTATTTTGTGAAACCGAATAAAGAAAGAAAGAAAGAACTAAATACTTATAAGGTCCCAAAAGCGAGACCTATTGGCTATGCCAATGCTTGTCTTGCTTTGAGGTGTGCGGTTACAGACTCCGGTTTTTCAATCAATCAATCAGTTACATTTATAAAGCGCGCTACTCACCCGTAAGGGTCTCAAGGCGCTGGGGGGGAGGGGGGGTCAGTGCTCGTAGAGCCAGGTCTTGAGCTGCCTTCTGAAGGAGAGGTGGTCCTGTATGGCGCGAAGGTGGCTGGGAAGGGAGTTCCAGGTCTTCGCTGCCAGAAAAGAGAAAGATCTTCCTCCGGTGGTGGCTTTGCGGATGCGGGGTACGGCTGCCAGGGCTTGTCTGGTCGAGCGTAGGGTGCGCGGAGGAGTGTAGAAGGAGACGCGGTGGTTGATGAGTTTTGGTCCGAGGTTGTGCAGGGCTCTGGCGCCCGAACAGGGACACTTTCCCCATCTCACGCGCCGGAGGTGCGTTGCAGGCCCGGTCTCCTGCCACAGCTGGACGGACAACTACGCGTACCCGCAGGATTTCCTGTATCTCCCTCCTGCCAAGCGGGGGTGACTGAGGCTGCGATCAACACCCAGACGAGGCGGTGAGAAGTGCGAAGGATCCCGACCAGAGCCTAGCTGAGAGAGCAAAATCCGAGGTATATAGAGGCCCACCAGGTTCCGAAGTTCCGAGTCGAGTCGAGTTCAGTCCGGTCCAGTCCAGTTCAGTTCCGAGGCCTTCCGTTCCGTGCTTCCCGGTGAGTACCGTTGCCGGGGAGGCATTTAGACGTGCACATTAGTTTGTGCCGGTCAAGACGGGTTTGGGTACACAGATCCGGTCTGCACTGTTTCAGCAGTGTATCTGTACTGTTTAGCAGTACATCCAGTATATCTAGTGTATAATCTAGTATTATCTAGTATCAGTATTATGTCAGTAACTAGTTTTCTTCTAATGATCATTGTTCGTTAAATGTTAAATGTTTTAATATGTTTTAAAAATTGTGGTATGAATGAGTGTTCATTATTGTGTTTATTGTATTAATTGTGCTCAAGTCCAGGTATTAAGAGTTTGAGTAAGAATCAAGTAGCAAGGTTTAAAGATGCCGTTCTTTTCAAAATTAAGACAGATCAAAACTAGAAAAGGGGTACTCGAAGAAGCTGTTCCCATTCCACCTAGGGACACTCCAGGGTACTTTATGTACCATAAACATGGCCTAGATGCCGTATTATATCTTGATTTATGGGTGGACTATACCAAGGATTTAGCAGAAAGTCAGAGATGGCCCGCAGCTGGGACATGGGATGCAGATTGCATCATGAGAGTAGAAGAAGAATTATGGAAAAAGAAAGCCAGACAGTCACAGAAAGATGCCATTGAATTATGGCGTAAAGAATTGCATAGACGCACAGAGAAAGCGCTCAGAAAAGAAGAGAAAAGTAGGGAGAATTCAAATAAAGCCCGAGAAAATATATTAATTGAGGAAGGTTTCCGAGTAAAAACAGAACAAATAGACAGACAACGAAACACTCTTATGAATGGTATGTATCCTCTTCTGGCCGAAGGTCTACCTAAGGCCACCCCGGAAATACCGAAAGATCTGCCACCTCCATTACTCCCGATTAAAGCACATCCCAAGACCGCAAAAGATATTTTTCTTTCTTCCTATTTAGACGATGTAGCTCCCGAGTATGTTAATGTTCCGCCACACACACCACCTGTCGATGGTGCTCAACCCCAAGATCATCCGCCCCCAACTCCGCAACAACAAACTCCCCCTCACATTCCAACCGTTTCATCTGTTTCTACCGCTTTTCCTGCATCTACAGTCTCTACCTTACATTCAACAAATCCTTTCGCGCCTAGCACCTCAGAAGGTGCGACAGGAGGTGCGACAGCAATTTTTTCCACGCCACCGCCAGGAAATAAATTGACCTTTAGAGATTTAGCATACCAACGTACACCTCAAACAGCAAAATTCGACATGTTTAAGGAACATCTTGTGGATTGTAGATATGATCCAGTGCCCGGTAAAAATGACAGAATGCTGCTGTCATCACTACGTATACGACGAGCGTCGACATATTTAACGACACTACCAGGAATGGTTGCTCATCTAGACAATATATATCACTTTGTCCAATCAGGGCGAGGCCCTGAAAGTATTGACGAGGCCATGGAATACCAGAAAGTGGATATACAGAGACTACTGTTACGCTTCTTCATAAACTGCTTGATCAGAAACAGAGATAGGCCTGAGGTAGATCAGGATGAAATGCAAGTACTTACCAGATGGGGTCAGAATATATCAGAAGGAAAACATGATAAACAGAAGTGTATAGTAGCTATGTGCCGAAAGATCCGCAAAGAAGTAGAACGAATACATAAAATCAGATTAGAGGCAGACAAAACTGAATCAGAGGGAGAGGAGGAGGAAGAATCAGAAATGTCCACAGGACAATTAGAAAGGATAGCTTATGTAGGTAGGGGAAGATCTTTTAATAATACCAGATACTTTAATGATCCAATACGTCCGATACGTCCAGAATGTAACAGAAATTTTCAAGCCCCTATGTTAAATACAAGGTCCCCTGAACACTTATTCCAGGCTGCTGATAAATTACTCCGAGACCGAAGGGGGTATCATATGCTCGATTCTATGGATGAGCAAGAATTAGCCAGGTCAGCAGTACAGTGGGCTGACAGTTCTGAAAAATACAGTGATGATGCGCTAGCACACACGTTTTTGAATCTTACCCCAGACGAACAGCGTTTAGCTGGTATATACATGATACAACACCTCCTTATATTGTATAAAAGCCAACACTCCGATCCTGGTCCCCTACCTGATATACTGATAGAATTACTCACGAATAAATGGAGAGGTTCAGGTACTGATTTAATTAAAGAAATTCTAGAATATCGACACCAGTGCATTGTCTTCGTATGCCCAGAACATATTTCAGTTCCCACCGTGGAAAGAAAAACGTATCACATAGACAGACAGAATCCCTTACGCGAAGTGCACCCAGTCAAAGGTGAAGACAATATTTTTAAACGCGTGTTTGTGTACACGCCCATAACTAAAATAGAATTATTGGAAATGAAGAAAGTAGTACCTAGCCATGACAAAGATCCAGCAGGTTTCCACCGTGAGATAAAAGACATGTTACTCATGGGAGATTATACCTACCCTGACATTATGAAAATATTAAAAGTATTATTGCCTGCCGGTATTTACGAGAAACTCAAAGAAAAGGAATGGGAGGTGGGAGACCAAAAGATAGATTGGACAGCATTAGAAAACGAAGAAAAGGCCCGAACTGCAGGTTCAGGGCTTGGGGAAAAAACTACAGCATTACCAGGATTATTAGTGCAAGTACTGCCACGTTTATTAACTACGAAAAAGGAAGACTGGGGTGCAATTTCAGCCTGTAAACAAAAACAAGATGAAGACACTAGTGATTTTTATTCCCGATTTGAAAAATGTTTTGGTATTAATAGTGGCATAAAAGCAAATAGTGAGTCGTATCCACATCTGTTTGTGACAAAACTAGTCGAAAATTCCCTGCCCCAAGTTAAGAATAGAGTATTGAAATTCGAGAGTACTTGGCAAGGTAACACCCCTTCACAGATGTTACAAATGTTACAATATCATCACAATAGAATTAGAGAAGAACAAGAACATGAACAAAGACGTATGAAAGACACGAAAATGAAAATGCTTGTTGCTCAGTCAGTTCCAGCTGACGGTCATAAAAGGGGTACGACACAGTCCAGTGATTCAGCGGTTCCTGTAAAAGGGACATGCAACTATTGTAAACAGCCAGGTCATTATATACACGATTGTGCAGTTCTGAAAATTAACATCTCTACGGGTAAAACAAAGGAGAGACCACGTCCACCTAGACAGGATCAGATCCAACAACAAGTACCTCAGCATGTGCAACCTATGCCAGTTCCACAGCAGACCGTAGCAGTATCACAGCCGCAGCCTATTGCTGCAACACAAACCACGACACAACAGATGTACCAGTATGCACAAGCTGACTATCCCGATTATCAGCGATACACATGAAATAGCCTAGAGAAGGAAGTTGGCTTACCCCTTATTGAGGTTCCTGTAGACCAAGAGGGACCTTATGTACATAGTCAAGTATTAGGGAAAGACAGAAAATTTCTAGTTGATACAGGGGCAAGCAGAACAACTATAAGTCACAACGAAGTCCCAGGGGCACCCCTCTCAGGCTCACAGAATATTTCCCTTGGATTCTCAGGAAAGCCTATTATTAATGAAGTATCGCTACCTCTTCCACTTACGGTTGGTCCATTGACACGAACTACAGATTTATTGCTTACTAAATAATGTTCACGTTCCCTTCACCCCCCTAGTTACACGTCAATCACACGTCATGCGGCTGCGCGCGCATCTCTGCCAAGTATTTCTGCTGACATTGCAGGATTCTCTTATGGATCCACCCACCTGTGACATCATTTTAAATGACGTTTCTAGTATACGCCTATTATAACGCCTTTTTCATTACGTATGTGTATTCTTATCTGTATTTTCAGCTGTTACGCCTCCTGCATCTGTCTTACTATAATGCATTTTATATATATATTGTTACTTGTCAATAATGTATTGCCTATCCCTTCCTGAACCTTCGTGGTGATGGAATTCGATTGCCTGGTTCGAACCATAATTCCTTTGTAAGGAATAAAATCCTTTTAGAACCTCTAATACCACGGATTCTGCCTCTTATTTTTACTGAGTTATTCTTCCTGAATTTTTACTGCATAAAAATAGTACAGGTAATTTAAATATTTACCACATAAATTGGCGCCCGAATAGGGACACTTTCCCCATCTCACGCGCCGGAGGTGCGTTGCAGGCCCGGTCTCCTGCCACAGCTGGACGGACAACTACGCGTACCCGCCGGATTTCCTGTATCTCCCTCCTGCCAAGCGGGGGTGACTGAGGCTGCGATCAACACCCAGACGAGGCGGTGAGAAGTGCGAAGGATCCCGACCAGAGCCTAGCTGAGAGAGCAAGATCCGAGGTATATAGAGGCCCACCAGGTTCCGAAGTTCCGAGTCGAGTCGAGTTCAGTCCGGTCCAGTCCAGTTCAGTTCCGAGGCCTTCCGTTCCGTGCTTCCCGGTGAGTACCGTTGCCGGGGAGGCATTTAGACGTGCACATTAGTTTTGTGCCGGTCAAGACGGGTTTGGGTACACAGATCCGGTCTGCACTGTTTCAGCAGTGTATCTGTACTGTTTAGCAGTACATCCAGTATATCTAGTGTATAATCTAGTATTATCTAGTATCAGTATTATGTCAGTAACTAGTTTTCTTCTAATCATCATTGTTCGTTAAATGTTAAATGTTTTAATATGTTTTAAAAATTGTGGTATGAATGAGTGTTCATTATTGTGTTTATTGTATTAATTGTGCTCAAGTCCAGGTATTAAGAGTTTGAGTAAGAATCAAGTAGCAAGGTTTAAAGATGCCGTTCTTTTCAAAATTAAGACAGATCAAAACTAGAAAAGGGGTACTCGAAGAAGCTGTTCCCATTCCACCTAGGGACACTCCAGGGTACTTTATGTACCATAAACATGGCCTAGATGCCGTATTATATCTTGATTTATGGGTGGACTATACCAAGGATTTAGCAGAAAGTCAGAGATGGCCCGCAGCTGGGACATGGGATGCAGATTGCATCATGAGAGTAGAAGAAGAATTATGGAAAAAGAAAGCCAGACAGTCACAGAAAGATGCCATTGAATTATGGCGTAAAGAATCGCATAGACGCACAGAGAAAGCGCTCAGAAAAGAAGAGAAAAGTAGGGAGAATTCAAATAAAGCCCGAGAAAATATATTAATTGAGGAAGGTATCCGAGTAAAAACAGAACAAATAGACAGACAACGAAACACTCTTATGAATGGTATGTATCCTCTTCTGGCCGAAGGTCTACCTAAGGCCACCCCGGAAATACCAAAAGATCTGCCACCTCCATTACTCCCGATTAAAGCACATCCCAAGACCGCAAAAGATATTTTTCTTTCTTCCTATTTAGACGATGTAGCTCCCGAGTATGTTAATGTTCCGCCACACACACCACCAGTCGATGGTGCTCAACCCCAAGATCATCCGCCCCCAACTCCGCAACAACAAACTCCCCCTCACATTCCAACCGTTTCATCTGTTTCTACCGCTTTTCCTGCATCTACAGTCTCTACCTTACATTCAACAAATCCTTTCGCGCCTAGCACCTCAGAAGGTGCGACAGGAGGTGCGACAGCAATTTTTTCCACGCCACCGCCAGGAAATAAATTGACCTTTAGAGATTTAGCATACCAACGTACACCTCAAACAGCAAAATTCGACATGTTTAAGGAACATCTTGTGGATTGTAGATATGATCCAGTGCCCGGTAAAAATGACAGAATGCTGCTGTCATCACTACGTATACGACGAGCGTCGACATATTTAACGACACTACCAGGAATGGTTGCTCATCTAGACAATATATATCACTTTGTCCAATCAGGGCGAGGCCCTGAAAGTATTGACGAGGCCATGGAATACCAGAAAGTGGATATACAGAGACTACTGTTACGCTTCTTCATAAACTGCTTGATCAGAAACAGAGATAGGCCTGAGGTAGATCAGGATGAAATGCAAGTACTTACCAGATGGGGTCAGAATATATCAGAAGGAAAACATGATAAACAGAAGTGTATAGTAGCTATGTGCCGAAAGATCCGCAAAGAAGTAGAACGAATACATAAAATCAGATTAGAGGCAGACAAAACTGAATCAGAGGGAGAGGAGGAGGAAGAATCAGAAATGTCCACAGGACAATTAGAAACGATAGCTTATGTAGGTAGGGGAAGATCTTTTAATAATACCAGATACTTTAATGATCCAATACGTCCGATACGTCCAGAATGTAACAGAAATTTTCAAGCCCCTATGTTAAATACAAGGTCCCCTGAACACTTATTCCAGGCTGCTGATAAATTACTCCGAGACCAAAGGGGGTATCATATGCTCGATTCTATGGATGAGCAAGAATTAGCCAGGTCAGCAGTACAGTGGGCTGACAGTTCTGAAAAATACAGTGATGATGCGCTAGCACACACGTTTTTGAATCTTACCCCAGACGAACAGCGTTTAGCTGGTATATACATGATACAACACCTCCTTATATTGTATAAAAGCCAACACTCCGATCCTGGTCCCCTACCTGATATACTGATAGAATTACTCACGAATAAATGGAGAGGTTCAGGTACTGATTTAATTAAAGAAATTCTAGAATATCGACACCAGTACATTGTCTTCGTATGCCCAGAACATGTTTCAGTTCCCACCGTGGAAAGAAAAACGTATCACATAGACAGACAGAATCCCTTACGCGAAGTGCACCCAGTCAAAGGTGAAGACAATATTTTTAAACGCGTGTTTGTGTACACGCCCATAACTAAAATAGAATTATTGGAAATGAAGAAAGTAGTACCTAGCCATGACAAAGATCCAGCAGGTTTCCACCGTGAGATAAAAGACATGTTACTCATGGGAGATTATACCTACCCTGACATTATGAAAATATTAAAAGTATTATTGCCTGCCGGTATTTACGAGAAACTCAAAGAAAAGGAATGGGAGGTGGGAGACCAAAAGATAGATTGGACAGCATTAGAAAACGAAGAAAAGGCCTGAACTGCAGGTTCAGGGCTTGGGGAAAAAACTACAGCATTACCAGGATTATTAGTGCAAGTACTGCCAAGTTTATTAACTACGAAAAAGGAAGACTGGGGTGCAATCTCAGCCTGTAAACAAAAACAAGATGAAGACACTAGTGATTTTTATTCCCGATTTGAAAAATGTTTTGGTATTAATAGTGGCATAAAAGCAAATAGTGAGTCGTATCCACATCTGTTTGTGACAAAACTAGTCGAAAATTCCCTGCCCCAAGTTAAGAATAGAGTATTGAAATTCGAGAGTACTTGGCAAGGTAACACCCCTTCACAGATGTTACAAATGTTACAATATCATCACAATAGAATTAGAGAAGAACAAGAACATGAACAAAGACGTATGAAAGACACGAAAATGAAAATGCTTGTTGCTCAGTCAGTTCCAGCTGACGGTCATAAAAGGGGTACGACACAGTCCAGTGATTCAGCGGTTCCTGTAAAAGGGACATGCAACTATTGTAAACAGCCAGGTCATTATATACACGATTGTGCAGTTCTGAAACATAACATCTCTACGGGTAAAACCAAGGAGAGACCACGTCCACCTAGACAGGATCAGATCCAACAACAAGTATCTCAGCATGTGCAACCTATGCCAGTTCCACAGCAGACCGTAGCAGTATCACAGCCGCAGCCTATTGCTGCAACACAAACCACGACACAACAGATGTACCAGTATGCACAAGCTGACTATCCCGATTATCAGCGATACACATGAAATAGCCTAGAGAAGGAAGTTGGCTTACCCCTTATTGAGGTTCCTGTAGACCAAGAGGGACCTTATGTACATAGTCAAGTATTAGGGAAAGACAGAAAATTTCTAGTTGATACAGGGGCAATCAGAACAACTATAAGTCACAACGAAGTCCCAGGGGCACCCCTCTCAGGCTCACAGAATATTTCCCTTGGATTCTCAGGAAAGCCTATTATTAATGAAGTATCGCTACCTCTTCCACTTACGGTTGGTCCATTGACACGAACTACAGATTTATTGCTTACTAAATCATGTCCAGAAAACTTGTTAGGTATAAAGACACTGAAAGCTCTAGGAGCTATAATATGTTGTTCTCCGGAAGGAGTACAATTATTTTTGCGTGACTTTAAAGGTCACTACATGTCCAGAGACATGGATCACCGGTTACAGAATTTACCTGCACATTTATGGGCACAAGGCCCCACTGATGTTGGTTGCATGCACATTACACCATATCGAGTCACACTCAGAACAGGAGTGGTACTACCACGAATGCGACAATACAAGTTACCTCCAGATGCTGTAGTGGCTTTGCTGCAAATCATTGACGAGCTCATTGCACAAGGAGTGGTTGTGGAAACCGACTCCAATGTATGTAATTCTCCGATAATTCCGATTTTTAAACGAACTGATCCAAAAGCACCGCCAGTATATCGATTAGTTATTGATCTGCGCGAATTGAATAAATGCATTGTACCACAATACCCCGTGGTCCCAGATATCTCTTCATTACTAACAGCTATTGATTCAGAAGCAACGTTCTTTACTGTAATCGATCTCAAGAACGCCTTTTTTAGCGTCCCAATCGATCCGGAAAGTCAATATTTGTTCGGATTCTGTTTAAATGGACGAAGTTTTAAATTCGCACGCGCACCTCAAGGATTCACAGAAAGCCCCAGCATCTATAGCCAAGCACTGAAAAGACAACTTGACAGTATCCACATGCCAGTTAACACTGCCGTGCTTCAGTATGTCGATGATCTGCTGATCACCGCCCGAAGCGAACCTGAATGTGAAAAAGCATCACTGACGGTTTTACAATTCCTAGCCGACAAGGGGCACAAGGTGTCCCCTTCAAAGCTGCAATTCTGTGTCCAGCAAGTTGTGTACCTTGGGCACTTGCTGTCCAAGGGGGGAAGACAGCTTACACCTGACCGCATCCAGTTAATTGTTAACATGCCACCACCCAAGACACAAAAGGAGGTACGGGCCTTCATAGGCCTCACTTCGTACTGTAGGCAGTGGATCCCTCAATATGCATTTCTAGCAAAACCACTCATTCAGTTGACAACACAGGAGGCAGCGACATCGACTGTCCTCCCTTGGACTCAGGAACATACACAAGCTTTTGAGAGCTTAAAGAAAGCTTTATGTCAAGCACCTGTTTTAGCAACACCATGTTACAGTAAACCTTTTACACTTTTTGTTACAGAACGCGAAGGTACTGCCTTGTCAGTACTCACTCAGGAACAAGCAGGATCACACAAACCATGTGCTTATTTTTCTAGTACGTTAGATCCCGTAGCTCAGGCTCTTCCTGCGTGCCTGAAATCAGTCGCAGCAACAGCTTTAGCGATCAGACAAAGCGATGCCATAGTATTAGGACATCAATTGACAGTACAAGTACCACACGCAGTAGAGGTTCTCTTGAATCGGACACAAACACAACACTTGACTATAGCAAGACTGACGGGTTACGAACTAACATTGTTCCAGCCACACATAGAAATCAGACGTTGTAGTACATTAAATCCTGCCACACTTTTGCCATTAAGTGGAACAGATCCATTGGCACATGATTGTATTGAAGTCATTACTGTTACGACGAAACCCAGACAAGACTTGACAGATATTCCATTACCAGATCCAGACCTGACATTATATGTAGATGGTTCATGTATGAGAACAAGTACAGGAGAGTTAGTGGCCGCTTATGCAGTCACAACAGACACTGAAGTCATTGAAACAAATTGTATTAACACCTTGTCAGCTCAAGCAGCAGAGCTCATCGCTCTGACACAAGCCTGTATTCAAGCTAAAAATAAGAAAGTCAACATATACACAGATTCACGTTATGCATTCGGAGTCGTCCATGACTTCGGCGTTCTTTGGCGCGAAAGAGGTTATTTAACTTCTCACGGTGCCCACATCCAACACGGACCCCTCATTCAAGCTCTATTAGATGCAATTCATCTATCTACTACAATATCGATTATGAAGTGCAAGGCCCATACGAAAGTGACTGACATTATTTCTCAGGGTAACGACCTAGCTGACCGAACAGCTAAACAGACTGCTCAGAATCAGACTCATACACCTGACATGACAAAGGCAATAGTTCCGACACCAACACACTGCATGACAGTTAAGGATCCCGCCCTTGATGTAATTGACATACAGACACATGCTACACCAGAGGAAATAAAGAAATGGACTGAACTAGGAGGGATCCAAACGGATCAAGGATGGATGACGAAGGGAAAATCTATATGGTTTCTCCCCGACTCCATGGTTCAAGTCATCATTAACACAATACACAGCCCAGCGCACCTAGGAGAAAAAGCTATGCTAGATAGTATCCAACATATTTGGTTCAACAAACACTTGCGAGCAGCAGCCAAACAGAAAGTACGTACCTGCATGATTTGTTGTCAGTTCAATCCCGGTAAAAGCATTCCTGTAGAGCAAGGTGGATTTCAACCTCCCGATCACCCTTTTGAAGTCCTCCAGATGGATTATATCCAGATGGAACGATGTCGAGGATTCAAATATGTCCTCGTAGTTGTATGTGCTCTTTCCCGTTGGACAGAGGCTTATCCCGTCTCAGATTACACTGCCCCGACTACTGCCAAACAGTTAGTTCGAGAATTCTTCCCACGGTATGGTATGCCCCGTGTCGTGTACTCAGATAACGGCCAGCCGTTCTCATCCGAGCTAATGAAACACGTTTCACTTCTGTTAGGCTATCAATGGAAATTCCACTGTGTCCGACATCCCGAGGCAGCAGGTCTCGTGGAGCGTCATAATCAAACTCTGAAAATTAGATTGTCCAAAATCTGTAGAGAAAAAGGTGTCGACTGGATAGTAGCCTTACCAGTTGCGCTCTTTTACATGAGAATGGTAGCACATTCTCGAACAGGGCTATCCCCGTATGAGGTGGTCTTCGGTAGGCCACCAAATATGTGGGGGACGCCTATACCTCGTAAAATCACTGATGTTGATTGTAATATGCTGACAGATTACCTGGCTTCCTTGATGTCTGCACTACAATCTTGTCGTTCACAGGTAGCTGCAGCTTTTCCCGATAACACTGAGGTGAAGCCCCATGAAGTGGTTCCAGGTGATCTAGTGCTTGTAAGAAACTTTGACAGGAGGAGCCCGCTGGAGCCTCGTTGGCAGTCGCCAAAGCTCGTTCTTCTCACCACAAGGACAGCCGTGAAGATTGAGGGTCGCAAGGGTTGGCTACATTCGAGTCATATCAAGAAATTTCATGGACTACCATCGGATTTGAACTTTCAGCCCTGTATTCCCCCACCGACTGACTCAAAACTCCCCCTGGTTGAAAAGTCCGAACAAGAGAATTATAAACTGAAACTAAGGTCTAGCAAGTCAGACAATTTGATTGTTTAAGTCCTCTCCAAGGTGAATCGGTTGAATTAGTCTCTGACATGTATCCTCTAGACCGAAATAGAGAGAGAAATAGACAGAAACAGCTCAAGAAACATGCGTACTGTAAATCACTTCGTAGTCACTGCATAGTGACATTATTAATTATGTTTTTCCTAAGCATTCTGACTATTGCCGCAAGTATACTGTTACATATGTATTATCCTAATTCCAAGCGTGCTTTCAATGCTACTGCCGAACATTCTTTTAGCGAATTACCTCCACATGAGTTGTCCTATAGATTTGCGCTGCGCAACAACACATTCATTAGTATGTTACATCATTCCCATCAGACCAGCAATGCTACAAATTGTTGGATATGTGGCCGACTCCCTCCCTATCAGAAATACAAGGGAGTTCTGCCCCTCTTTCCGTATCCATTCACACACAATGGCTCCTGTGGAGCATGGTTTAGTTTGATTAATTCCCTAGATGCAAATTCAGTTGTTTACCAGGACAACTGGGTATGGGGAAACCTGAACCTAGTTCTGCTTAAAGTCTGCTACCCTAACAAGGAAGGACTTCCCAAAAGAACAGGAACTGATCTAGAAAATGAAGTATATGGATTAGGTAACTTTACACTTACCCTCATGATTCTGAATGTTGAATCTGAAGCTGTACCAGTCTTGCCCGCTATGTCAGTATTTCCAGTTAAAGGTGAATTATGTGTAAGAAAGAATGGTTCAATACACATGGGCCATAGTAAATGTACCACTGTAATCGAATTCAGTGATCAAGGCAAGTCTACATTTAGAGCTTCTCGTCATTCCTACTTCATATGTGGCCAGACCGCATATATACGTTTACCTCTAGATTGGGATGGTACCTGTTACATTGCATTCCTTCTGCCACCTGTTTTCCTAGCCCCGCCTGATTACCATAGGAATACCCATCTAGTACACAATAGACAGCAGAGAGATCTCCCGATTGTCGACTACACTGAAACGGCATGGGAGCAATACACAGATTTCAATAAAGGTTTCTTTCCCTACATAGGTACAGTCACTAATAGTAAGCTGATACATAGATTAACTAGAACCCTTGAAGCAGTAGTGAATGAAACTACTTCCGCCCTAGGCAACTTAACAGAGGAGCAGTCTGCGATGCGGATTGTTGTTCTTCAGAATCGTCTTGTCCTTGACGTCATCCTGGCCGATAGGGGCGGAGCTTGTAGGGTCATCGGATCAAGTTGCTGTGTTTTCATTCCAGAAAACGCGCCATCAGTATATAAAGCCATAACTCGCCTTCATAAGATTGTAAGCCAGATACACCAGAGTCCAGGCACCTGGACTTGGTCCGGTTGGTTCTGGAGCATGTTGTCAGCCTGGGGATGGAGGATTCTATCATTCCTAGGTATTGGCTTTCTCATACTATTCAGTTGCTGCTTGTGTCTACAATGTGGGCCAGCGATTTGTGGTCTGTGTGCCACATCGTGTATTCCACATTCAAGTTTTCATTCAAGACCTCGTAAGAAGAAAGAAGAACAGATGATGTTATATGAACAGATTGATGGATTAATGAAGATCGATATTTCATGAAGGGTCCGTAGGGGACAAGGAGGGAATGAGGAAATATAAATTTTATGATCAATTATGTCCCCTATCTTAGACCCCAATGGCTCCATGTACATGCTACAAGTACATGTATGTTCCCTCCAGTCCCAGCTATGAAGACGCAAATACATGTGCGTCCAACGTTAACATGTCCTCTTTCAGATCCGCCATGAATGGGTCGGATATTCCGTTCCTAAGTATGATTGGCCACCGACTTTATATGGTACACTTCTCACGTTTTACAGTTCAGGCGAGTAGGCCCTGAATCCTGTCATCAAGTCTTTTCCTGCTTTCTGCCTCTGAAAGCTCCAGCCTGAGTTTGCATCTGTATCCATGAACTTTGTCCTACTCCCTGCGCGGCTAACGGTGCCTGACGCGGCCTGTTGCCTGCCAAAAACTGTATTTCGCCTTCAAGTTATCTGCTCCGCTCCTCATCCAATGCATTCCTGTCTAGTAGTTTAGGTAAATATCCTTCCAGCTACCGAGCAAAGGGCCCGGCCTCACTGTCTTCATGCAAGTAATTCATAGCCCCTGTTACCATGGAAGGCCCATGCCCCCTCGCATCTCATGTAGACACTTAGACGCTTGTACACGCACTAACCGTCAGTATAGAATAGATTCTGTCCGAGAGACCTTTCCTTTTGGATAATACAGTTCCTTAAACATAAGATATTAGATATGATTTGGGATTAGGTTGACCTGACCCCCCCAGACTTCTGTCTCCTCACGTAGGGCTAAGTGTCACGTTCCCTTCACCCCCCTAGTTACACGTCAATCACACGTCATGCGGCTGCGCGCGCATCTCTGCCAAGTATTTCTGCTGACATTGCAGGATTCTCTTATGGATCCACCCACCTGTGACATCATTTTAAATGACGTTTCTAGTATACGCCTATTATAACGCCTTTTTCATTACGTATGTGTATTCTTATCTGTATTATCAGCTGTTACGCCTCCTGCATCTGTCTTATTATAATGCATTTCATATATATATTGTTACTTGTCAATAATGGATTGCCTATCCCTTCCTGAACCTTCGTGGTGATGGAATTCGATTGCCTGGTTCGAACCATAATTCCTTTGTAAGGAATAAAATCCTTTTAGAACCTCTAATACCACGGATTCTGCCTCTTATTTTTACTGAGTTATTCTTCCTGAATTTTACTGCATAAAAATAGTACAGGTAATTTAAATATTTACCACAGACTGGGAGCCAGTGAAGTTTCTTCAGGTGTCCGGAGATGTGGTGGTGGCGGGGTATGTTCAGGATGAGTCGTGCGGCAGCGTTCTGGATTCGTTGCAGTTTCCTCTGCAGCTTGATGGTGATGCCGGCGTACAGAGTGTTCCCATAGTCCAAGCGACTGGTGACGAGGGCGTGGGTGACGGTCTTCCTGGTGTCGGTGGGGATCCAGCGGAAGATCTTGCGGAGCATGCGGAGGGTGTTGAAGCATGCCGAGGTCACCGAGTTGACCTGTCTGGTCATGGAGAGGGATGAGTCCAGGATGAAGCCGAGGTTGCGTGCGTGGTCGGTGGGTTGGGGAGTGCTGCCCAGGGCGGGAGGCCACCAGGAGTCGTCCCAGGCGGAGGGTGTAGGGCCGAGTATGAGGACCTCCGTCTTCTCTGTGTTCAGTTTAAGCCGGCTGTCTGTCATCCAGTTCGCTACTTCCTTCATGCCTTCGTGTAGTCTGGTTCTAGCTGAGGTGGGGTTGTTGGTGAGGGATAAGATGAGCTGGGTGTCGTCAGCGTAGGATATGAGGTTGAGTCCGTGTTTTCGTGCGATGTTCGCCAGGGGGGGTCATGTAGATGTTGAAGAGGGTGGGGCTGAGGGAGGATCCTTGGGGGACGCCGCAGATGATCTCTGTGGCTGTGGATCTGAAGGGGGGGAGGCGGACTCTCTGGGTTCTTCCGGAGAGGAAGGAGATGATCCATTCCAGGGCCTTGCCTCTGATGCCGGCGTTGCTGAGGCGACGTATCAGGGTATGGTGGCATACCGTGTCGAAGGCTGCAGAGAGGTCCAGGAGTATGAGGGCCACGGTTTCTCCTTTGTCGGTCAGGGATCTGATGTTGTCCGTGGCTGCGATGAGGGCGGTCTCGGTGCTGTGGTTAGCTCTGTAGCCGAACTGTGAGGGGTCGAGTGAGTCGTTGATTTCCAGGGTGGTGGTGAGTTGAGCGTTGACGATTTTCTCAATCACTTTGGCGGGGAACGGTAGGAGCGAGATGGGCCGGAAGTTTTTGAGTTCGGTGGGGTCTGCTGTTGGTTTCTTTAGGAGGGCGTTGAGTTCGGCGTGTTTCCATTTCTCCGGGAAGGTGGCGGTGGTGAAAGACGCGTTGATGATGTCTCGGAGGTGGGATGCGATGATGTTGTCGGCTTTGTTGAAGATGTGGTGCGGGCAGGGGTCGGATGGTGATCCTGAGTGGATGGAGTTCATGATGCGGGGGGTTTCCTCGGTGGTGGTTGGGTTCCAGGTGAGGATGGTGGTGTTGTCGGTGGCGGGTTTCAGTGGTGGGTTCGTGTTGGTTGTGGTGAAACTGTTGTAGATGTCGGTGATCTTGTGGTGGAAGAAGGCTGCGAGGGAGTCGCAGAGGTCCTGTGAGGGAGGGATGGAGTTGTTTTCTGCGTCGGGGTTGGAGAGTTCTTTGACGATGCCAAATAGTTCCTTGCTGTTGTGGGCGTTGTTGTCTAGTCTGTTCTGGAAGGCTGATTTTCGTGCAGCGCGGAGGCGTTGGTGGTGTTGGCGGGTGGCGTTCTTGAGAGCAGACATGTTCTCCTCGGTCTGGTTGAGGCGCCAAGTCTTTTCGAGGGTGCGCCATTCTTTTTTGGAGTCCTTGAGGTCGGGGGTGAACCAGGAGTTTTTCTTGTGGTTGTTGGTGTTTGCTTGGGTCTTCAGGGGGGCCAGGAGGTTGGCGCAGTCGGAGATCCAGCTCGTGAGGTTGTTGGTGGCTTCGTTGGGGTCTGTGGTGCTGGTGGGTTGCTTCTGAGAGAGGGTCGATGTGAGTTGTTCCGTGGTGATTCGATTCCACTGTCTTCTTGGTGGTTGCTGCGTGTGGTGGTGCACGGTGGTCTTCTTGAAGCTGAAGTGGACACAGCTGTGGTCCGACCAGGCGAGTTCGGTGGTGTGGCTGAAAGAGATGTGTTTGCTGGAGGAGAAGATGGGGTCGAGCGTGTGTCCGGCGTAGTGGGTGGGGGTGTTGACTAGCTGTTTCAGTCCCAGGTTGGCGAGGTTGTCCAGTAAGGCGGTGGTGTTGTTGTCGGTGTGGTTCTCCAGGTGGAAGTTGAGGTCCCCTAGGAGGATGTAGTCGGTGGACGGGAGTGCGTGTGGGCTGACGAAATCTGCGATGTCTTCGCTGAACTTAGTGTGTGGTCCTGGCGGTCTGTACGTGAGGGTGCCTCTGAGGGTGGTCTTGGGGTCGCTGTGGATCGCGAAGTGGAGGTGTTCAGTGTCGGGGAGTGAGTTGTCGACGTGGGTCGAGATGCGGATGGAGCTTTTGTGTACGATGGCGATGCCTCCTCCGGTGCGGTTGGTGCGGTCTTTCCGGATGATTTTGTAGCCGTCGAGGATGGCTATGGCGATGTCGGGTGTCGAGGAGGGGTTCATCCAGGTCTCGGTGAGGAAGGCGATGTCCGGGTTTGTTGAGTCGATGAGGTTCCATAGTTCGATGGCATGCCTGTGGACGGATCGGGTGTTGATCAGGATGCAGTCGAGGTTTTTTCCGGGGGAGTCGTTCTTGTCGGGTGCGATGTGTGTTCGTAGGCAGGTAAAGCGGCAGTTGCGGCAGGTGAAGGATCCGTGGGTCTGCTTTGGGGTAGCGCGGTAGCAGCCGGGAGTGCGGCCGGGGTTGAGGGCGGTGAGGGTGGTGGTGTCGTAGGTCAGGCGGGGGTGGGGGTCGTGGGGGCCAGGGGGACGGGCGCTGGGCGCGGTCCAGGCGCGGACAGGCGCAGACGGGTTTGCCTTAGGCGCGCCTTCGGCGCGCCCGCTGCGCGCGTCCGCTGCGCGGCCTCGCAGCGGCCGCCATATATGGGGTAGCCGGGGAGGGGGGGTCAGCTGGGAGGCGGGAGGGTAGGTGGGCCAATGGGATTACCCTTGAGGAGCGCAAAAATGGCGGGAAAAGCGGGAGGCGGGCGGCGGGAAAAACGAGGAAAAAACGGCTTTGGGAAGGTGGCGAGAAAACAGGGGAAGAAGCGATGCGGACGACGAGAAAGGCGGAAAAAGGACGAGAAAAAAGGCGGAGAAAAACAAGCACAACGAGCAGGGGCACCGGGCGCACAGGGGGGGGCCACGCACTCGGGGATACAGAAAAAAGGTGGAATTACATTCAACCAGCCTCCTGCCTTTCACTTTCATGAGCTGCACCCACCTCAGTCCGCCTCCCTGTCCTGGTCACGTCTCCAGGCCCCTGGCATCGGAGGGGCTGGGGCTGCACCTGGCCCTCGAGTGGTCTCCGACGCTGGTACCCACTGAGGGCACGCCCTCCTCTCCCTGCAGGTCTGTGGTGCACGGAGCCCCCTCTCTGGGGCTCCCTGCCTCCTTCAATCACTGGTCTTTACTCCCTCGTCTTCACTCCTCGTCCACCTCTCTCTGTTTCCGCCTCTCCCTGCTTTAAGTCCTCCAGGGGTTTCAACGGAGGTCTTTTTAGGTCTCGGGACCATCCGGTCTGCCGAAGGCAGAACCGGAAGTCGAGAGATTTAATGTTTTTGGAGAAGAGGGGCTTGAACCCGCCCCTCTTCTACCCTGTTCTCCATTGGCTGGCCTCTTCAATGCTGGCCAGCCATTGGAGAAGAGGTCCCGTCACTCCGATCAGGCCCCGTCCTTTTCGGATCGGGGGGCGTGTTTTTTGCAAGAAGTCTCATTCTCCAAAACACGCCCTCGAATCCGAAAAGGACGCTGCGTTTCTCCGAGGCACTCTGCCTCGGAGAAAGGCGGTGCTATCTTCCGGTGCCCTCGGCTTGTTTTTGGAGGGGGATTAGTATATACAAATGCGCGGAGTCTCTGTAGTCCCAATAGCTCGTTTAAACGTGAGCTTCCTCTTTTCTTTCGTCGGTTCCAATAGATTATATGCGGCCATGCTGGGAAGTACGCATATCGTCCTCTTGCTCTAAGGAAACTTGTTAATTCATGACGTGCGCGGAACAGCGCATGTGCAACGAATGCATTCCAAGAAGGCGACACAGGTCCCGGTTGCGCTCGGCCTGGTGCGGCTATCCCCATCGGCTACCATGATGATGTACACGTCACATTTGCAGCTAGCCATAATATGGACACGGATCTCCAACGCATAGTTAAATGTCCTCCGTGCCGACCGCATCCCTCATCTGATGCGCTCGTTCCTTCCAGCTGCGCCCGCACTCCGTGACCTCTTGAGCCACCCTAAGCACGTTCACATGCTAGCAACCCCGTTCACGTTTGATTTGATTTTGGGGAAAGGTTTCTTTCAGGTGCAGAATAAACCGCATCGTCTACAGGGTCCAAGTCTCACTTCTACCGTAATTATTTGTGTAGAGAGACCCCTTCAGAATGAACTTTCCAAACACTTGCCTCATCCATCGCATTTTGTTGGAGAGTTAAATCTGGACCAGAATACCAGGTAAAAACACCCAGGCTCAACCTGTTCGAGCAGAGCGCCGTGCACATCTGTGCATGTGTGTCACGAGTGTAAGTTGCAGCGAACTCAGCTACACACTGCTGAATGTGTGTCTGAGAGCAGACAATCATGGATGCCAACTGGAAAGATGACAGATGACAGATGGCTGATTGCAGTTATTGCCATACCCTCCTCCAGCCTCAAATGCTAATTGTGAGGCTGAATTTGCGATGAAAAGACGGCCACGCCACAAGATGCCTCTCATTGCATCAAATCATGCGCCAGACCAATCTATTGACCCTGGATGCAGGAGAGCAACATCGTGCCGTAGAACCATTCTTGCTCCTGTCTGTGGAATGTGCAGGACCAGAGCCAGAGTGTTCTGAGCCAACCCATCTGTCAAGAGTACCGGGTCCAGGAACAGCTCAGGCTGCCCAGCTGAGAGACATGCGCACCACTTCCTGAAGGCTTCGGTTTCTGGGGCCCTCCAGTGGAGCATGTGATGCACAAGGCCTGCCCACATTTCTGAACCCAGCGCGCTGTTCTGATGTGACCTGGCAGGCCCGTGCTCCTTAGAAGGTATCAGGCCTACAGGGCTCTCGTGAAGCTTCAGAGGGTGAAAGAAGGACTAGTGAGAATTGAATACTGCGCTCACATCACTTTTGCGTAAGTATCATGGCACCACCTTGGCATACAATGGCATCAATTCGGATATTTAATTTCCTGGCACAAAAGGCTAACTGGATATTAAATGGCACACAATCAGCCGGGGCAGTATGCCCTGGATTTTTTTTTTTTTTACTCTCTCTTGGTATGTGATTTTTATATAAGGGAAAAGCACATAAGAAAGAAGTTGTTTCCAATGTACTGACAATATAGTCGCCTACTGTACGAACAATATTTTGTGGAATGCCCACTTTTCCCACAGCCACCTGCAAGAGTGTCTGTTATAGACAAACAGGTTTCCAGGCTGCTGTGGCAGACGCTGAAGTACTGAACTATTTCATAGTTCGTTCCTTTGAAACACGAAGGTCCCGAATACAAGTGGGTCGGAGTTTCCGACCCGCGTCTTAACCTCAGTTTGCGAAGAGTTCAGAATTAGGAGGTGGCTTATATTTAGTGCATCGGGTAATTTCCGGATGTGTTAAATATCTCCCCCTTTGTTGAATTTAGGCAGGTCAAATGTGCCACAATTTAGCAGGTAACAAATGTATTGTATTACCTGTAACGTGGATTTTGGTCTGTTTAGCACGATAATTTGCATGGTATCCTCCAGAAACTCGTTATAGGCGCTACTTATTGCACCCAATAAATAACAACCCCTGAGTATCGTTATTTAACTAATAAAAAAAATACACCTGGATTCAGGCAAGCTCGGCATCCGGACCTAGCCTTGCATCCAAAATATTTTTTTTAATGGCGTCATAAAATGTAGTGTTAGCCACAATCATCCTCAAAAAACTCCCCGAGAAGGGCTTGCATGCTAGCTCCACTGGGTGCACTTTGGGGTCTAGTATTAGCACATCTGGTTTGCACCTAATCCAGCCTTGGAATCGACTAACTACCTGATGCTGAGAGAGAAGCCCTTAAGGCATCATTTATTAAGAAGCGGTGGGGGATCTGGGAGAAGGACACACGGGGGCAATCCATGTACCGGTCGATTATTCACCGTCAGCTGAGTCTGTGCGAGATCTCTTATTGCTCACATATGCAGGGTCTGGCCACATTGACGTTGATTAGCCAAAATGCCAAGGCTACTGAAAGTTTCATCATGCGCCCTCTGACAGGGTTGTTGAATTGTCGCACCTTGCCGGCTCAGTAGCCTGTTGACTGCTGCTAAGGCGCTACAGGGTGTGTCGACGTGTTGCATTATATTCTTGAGTCACGTCATTGTCCACCAAACTAACTCTGGTCCCATGAACTGCCCATTTATTTACCTCCTAGCAACAGCGTGAAGGGCGCGGTGCTCGCTGGGTAAACAAGCATTTACAATGCAATGGTCTCGGCATTGGTAAAGTTAGAGCTATTGGCATTGCTCATGACATTTTTTTTGTTTTTGTTTTTGTTTTTAAAACATTTAAAGAAACGGCATTGTCATGAGCAATGCCAATAGCTCTAACTTTAACAATGCCGAGACCGTTGCATTGTAAATGCTTGTTCTTCTTGCTGGTTTCGCTCCTTTTCGTTTTTAGGTCTCGGCTAGCGATGGCTGCGCTTGCGCAGTCTCGCTCGCGAGACATAATGACTTGGGTGAAGAGGGGCTTGAACCCGCCCCTCTTCTTCCCTGTTCTCCATTGGCTGGCCTAGTAAATGCTGGCCAGCCATTAGAGAAGAGGTCCCGTCACTCCGATCCTGCCCCGTCCTTTTCGGATCGGGGGGTGTGTTTTTTGCGAGAAGTCTCAGGGAGGAGACAACAGCAAAACACGCCCCCCAATCCGAAAACGAGGCTGCGTTTCTCCGAGGCATATCTTCTCTGCCTCGGAGAAAGGCGGTGGTGTCCCGGCGTTGCTCCCTCACCTGATCGCCTTGTGTAGGACTTGTTACTGGAGCTGTGAACAGAAGATTAATTATGTTGACGGTTTCGCAAAGATGGGCGAATAATTGGGCCTTTTAGGTAAGCCGTAAATGCAAAACTCCCTCCCTCTCAATCTCCCTGTCCCTCCTCGCCCCTTCTCCGGGGCCCTCCGCTCTCCGCTTCGGTGCGCACTCCCTTCCTCTCGTCGCATTTCTTCCCCTTCCTCTCTAATTCACTTCCTCTCCACACGTCTTCTCTCACGCATGCACTTTCACGGGCTCTCCTCTCCGCACATGCCTCCTCTTCGCTCTTCTACTCTCCCAGGTGCGCATCCCTTGTCTCCCATATACTTTCCTGCACGCGCAGTCCTCTCCCCAGCTACATTACCTTCTAAACTCGACGTCTCTCCCACAAGCACAGCTATTCCTCCCCCGCTCCACTTCGATTCCCTTTCTAACCTCTGCTTCTGCCCCACGTGTTCATTTCCTTCTCCCCGCTTCTCTCCACATGGCCATTCACTACTTCAGTCGCTCGGTGTCTTCCATATGCAGTCTTTTCGTCACTGTATTGCTTTTACGAGTGCCGATGTCCTCTGGCTTCCAACGCCTCTCTCACCTACACATGCCCCTCTTCTTGTATCGCAGGGGGGGCAGCTCTCCTCCGTACCTCACTCGCTCCTTTTACATTCCCTCTACTTCTCGTCTACGGACACGTGTCCTTCTTCTACTTCTCCACCACCACAGTATGTGTCTCCACTCGCCCTTGGCACTGGAGAGACTGAAACACATCCTGTGTCATTATGGACACAGTTTCCCGTCCTGTACTTTTGTGTGACCACAATGAAGCGCTATATTTGTTACCAGCAGATAGGTCGCTCTCCCCGAAAAGTTGTCTCAGCCTTTCAGGCTTCTGAAGTCGAAAGTAAGTGCTAAGGATTTGAGCACCATTAGGTATTCAAAGCTCCAAGAAACGATTCCCTATCGAACAAAGATTCAACCCGCAGGTTACACATAACATAGATCTCGGCAGCATCTGCTTATGCCAGAGCACCAGGGCTTCAAAACTGAAGGGGGAGGGGGTTCTCAAAGGGGCGTAACCGATTAATTAAGGGCGTGACACGCAAACTTAAAATCCATGCTTAGCTTAATGTGCTGCTACTGGTATTTTACTTCTGTCATTACATCAAAATATATAATGCAGCCAGTAACATTAGGTGACAATGCAGGACATGATACCACCTAAATGGACCTTGTGTTGCAGCCAGCATTGCGAAAATATGGACGTGTGTTTAGAGATTGTTACTGGTTTGTCTTTACTCCCGAGCCGCGTCATTCGACGTAAACCCCAGCCAAGGCACAGTTGTGCTCAGTGAAAGAATAGCCCCCCCCATCTCCTCCCCGATCCATTAAGCAACCCTGCCCCTCCCTTTGTTGGCCTCGCTGTGCTTTCACTTCCGCTCTTTTGGTGTGCTTGCCTTTTGCTCTGCCTTGTTTCCCTTAGTTTTTGCTGTTCTTTAAAACTGTCCCCTTCTCTTCTCAACTCGCCCCAGTTATCCTCCCGGCGCTGATATACATAGCCTTTCCCTGTTTGCTTTCTGGCATCCCTGCTTCCGCCCGCCACTTTAAAAAAAAATATTTCACCAAGTCAAACGCATTTGTTACATCTTTATTTAATGGACCGAAAAGTTATTGGCCACTCTGTGTAACATGATAGCAGCGCCATTACTGAGGCTGCAGGAGCCAAACTGTGCTGAGTTTTTTTCCTCACACTTTTTTTTTAACTATTGCATGCCTTTCACTTGCGCGTGGAATGCATTTAGTACTAGTGTCTTTAACTTAATGTTTTTTGGGGGAGATTACGATTATTTTATTAACGTGTGGTATGCATTTTTTTTTATTTAACGTTCCGTGCTCTCTGATGCATTTCCTGTTGCTGACCAGACCGAGAGTTGGTTGCGGTGTCAATGATGTGGCTACAAATGTACATGGCGGTGGTAGTGCACAGAAAGGTACCTTTGTGAGGATTGTTTGTGTTTGCTCCCGAGCTGCGTCATTCGACGTAAACTCCAGCCAAGGCACAGTTGTGCTCAGTGAAAGAATAGCCACCCCCCCCCCCCATCTCCTCCCCGATCCATTAAGCAACCCTGCCCCTCCCTTTGTTGGCCTTGCTGTGCTTTCACTTCCGCTCTTTTCGTTTAGAGCTGCTGCCCTGGGGCAGTGACACAGATGTCCCTCGGAGACAGAGGCGTGGTTTCATCTTCAGAGCCTGTCTGTGCTGCTCTGTCCCACTCCGCATCACTTGGGTTCAGGCCTGAGCAGGAATGCACCCTGCAACAGATGGCAAGGGTCCCATGCCAAGTGTGACACAAGAGCCGTGCCTAGATGTCTTTGTGTTGTCTTTACCTCTGTACCCCCCTACCCATCGTGTTTTCCGTGTTGTCTTTACTCCTGTCCCTCCGGTTGTCTGTGTTGTCTTTACTCCCTCCTCCTCCCGTTGTCTTTTTTGTCTTTACTCCCGAGCCGCGTCATTCGACGTAAACCCCAGCCAAGGCACAGTTGTGCTCAGTGAAAGAATAGCCCCCCACATCCTCCCCGATACATTAGGCAACCCTGCCCCTCCCTTTGTTGGCCTCGCTGTGCTTTCTCTTCCGCTCTTTTCTTTTAGAGCTGCTGCCATGGGGCAGTGACACAGATGTCCCTCAGTAGGGTAAGTGTTGGATAGTGTAGGGGTTAAAAATTACTATTCTAACTCCAATGGTATGCATTGTAATGGTATGCGTTGTAATGCCTGCGTTGTAGTGACATGCGATGTAGTGTCATGCGTTGTAATGGTATGCGTTGTAATGGTATGCGTTGTAGTGCCATGCGTTGTAAAGGATGTTCCGTTGTAATGCCTGCTTTGTAAGTGTAGTGCGATGTAATAGTTGCGTTGTAAAGGTTGTGTCCCGTCTGGGAGGAGCGTCACCGCAACCTGTGCTGCTTTTGCCTTTAGTCTTTCACGTCTTTAGTCCATGATTTCCTCAATAGCCACTCTAAGATCTGTGTGTGTGTGTGTGCTAGGCTGTGTGTGTGTGTGTGTGGTAGGCTGTGTGTGTGTGTGTGTGTGTGCGCCTCTGTGTGGTTGGCTTTTTTGGTAGGTGGCTCTATGCGTGGGTGGCTCTGTCTGTGGGTGGGTAACTCTGTGTGTGTGTGTGTGTGTGTAGGTGGCTCTGTGTGGGTGGCTGTGTGTGTGGGTGGCTTTGTGTGTGTGGCTCTGTGTGTGGGTGCAAATGCAATAGGTCTCGCATTTGAGAGCGATTAAGCTATTGACATTGAAAATAACAATGCCGTTTCTTTAAATGTTTTAAAAACAAAAACATAAACAAAAATAATGTCATGAGCAGTGCCAATAGCTCTAACTTTAACAATGCCGAGACCATTGCATTGTAAATGCTTGTTCTCTTCTTCCTCTCTGTTAATTGACCTTTCTCTTCCCTCAGGACGTCGGAGGTCATCTTGCTGAGTCGGTGTCAGAACCCACAGGTAAGGGTCCCTCTTTTGTTTCGTCGCCTCTGTCCATCTTGTGTTTCTTCGTCGCCACTGATGTGTCTGAGCAGCGCTTGTAATCCAGCTCTGCCCGGTGGTTCTGCATTCAGTGCTCTGAGGACGCGGCCTTCTCTTTCATTTAATCTTGGTAGTACATGTCCCACCGATGGGACAGGCTTCCTGTACAGGGCCCAGATGTTTTCTGCAGGGAGGCAGAGGGCTAAGCAGGGCCGGCTTTAGTGGTGATGGCGCCCGGTGTCAGTCTTTTTTGGCGCCAACGCATTACCTCATTCTCAGCGAATCCCCTCACTACCACTGTCCGTCAGTGGCCCCTTATCTCTCCATAGCCCCTCTCATACATTTCATATTTTTAAAGCGCTACTCATAGTCCACTCAGGCTCATAGTTTTTTATTCTACATTCTACATGTCCTTCGTAGCAGGCACAGTATCCCTCTGCGCTACTTTATGAGCAGTCAAAACTGCAACTAGAAACAATGCCGCTCACTTATCAGCAGTAACATCACTCACCTGAGCTAACTTGACATTTTTATTGTTGCCTGAAACTGCTCGACGGAGGAGGAAGTTGTGCTTTTAAATTCATAAGTTATTTTTAAACACTGCGCCCCACAGACAGTACCAGGTGCAGCTGCACCAGTCGCACCTCCCTAAAGCCGGCCCTGGGTTTAAGCACACACTGAGCGCCCAGTGAACCTCCGCAGCCTCAGACACTGAATCCCGCTCCTGTGTACCTACAAGGGGGGTCACTAATATTTGTGTCTAAGAGAGGCGGGCGAGCCTCTGAAAGTCGAGCCTGAAGCCTGGCTCTGCCTCAGCTCGAGGCCTTTTTCGAACCTCGAGCCCATAACGAGCCGAGCTGTCATGTGGCTTCTGCCTCCCGCCTTTCCTCTAAACGGGATGTGGTGTTAGGGCCAGAGCTGCCGTCCTTGGAACTCGGGAACCAGGTTCAACTCTCGGCGTCAGCTCAACATCTTGTGATTCTGGACAAATCCCTTAATCTCACGTGCCTTCAACAATGCTTGTGACCTTGTGCAATGTAACCGGTGCTGATGCCAAGCGCTGCAATACCTCGAGTTCACGCTGTATTCGAAAAACTGCAGAAGGATGTACTAAGAGGTAAAAACAAAGCCTTAAAATAAAAAAAGACGAGCATATGCCCATTTACTGGCTGATTTGTACACAGTGAACCCAGAAAACCTGGATAAATCACAGCTTCACTAATTAAATTGTGTGATCTTAGGCAACTCTTTTATTTCACCAAAACTCACACATGAACGCACTTTCGAGTGTGTAAGCTCAGAATAAACTGTCACTTTTCACAAGTGCGTCTCAGCGCAGTGCTATAATGTGCCTGTTAATGTCAAAGCTTCCACATGTTAAATAAATACATTTTTTTAATGTGTGAAGAGACTGTCATATTTAATGTGGTTTATTGTATGATTTACATAACAATATCGGGGTTCAGGGCTCTAAGATCCGTGTGCCTTTCGGGATATTGTCACCCATATATAAAATGTGACGTTTTACGCTATATGATATGATGTTTATTCCATTCTTCTCGGAAGCAGTGGACACATACTTTATATCAGAGGAATTATTGGCAATAACAAGTCATTAGCTCTGAATGTTAATTTTTTTATTTATTTTTTTTAAAGTTTTGAAAACCTTTATTAAAACATTACGATACACAGCAAAGAGCCAACAACCCATCGGGCCGGCCGCGAAAAACACATTTGGATGAATATCTGATCACACAGCCCTATGCCGTCAACCCGGAAGTACGGCGGCGTTAAGGAGTGCACAGGTATCGTGAGGTAAGGAAGAATGTTATTTGTCTCAGACTTAGCAAACAATCACGGCGTAAGGCAGATTGCCAGGAGGTATACAGTGCCGGAACTTACCAACTCCCCCCCCCCCCCCCTCCCCGAAACGTCGATCAGCACTGCGTTTTCATGTGTGCCCTTGGCTAGCCAGCGCTCTCCATCCCCTCTCCAGCTCCCCAAGTTGCGATGAGACGGGTCTAAACGTCTCCGGGGTCATCCTGCACAATGGAGGGAGGCTCGCAGATTCCTCCCCTAAAATCATTCCACTTGGACCATACCTCGACCCACTTGCGCGGGCACCCCCTAGCCACATATACTGTCTTTTCCTGCAGCATGCACCAGTCCATGTCGCTGGTCCAGTCGGAAAGTTTCGGTGGAACAGCACTACCCCAGAGCCTGGCAATGTTCCGTTTTGCTATCATTTGCCCAAGTGTAACCCAGATCCTCCCTTTTGGCGACAGGTCAGTTGGTTCCCATATGTTGAGGAGGCACCTCTTGGCCTCCGGGCGTATCCCCACCTCCCACACCTCTTCCATCTCCCGCACCACCCTCCTCCAGTACCTCTGAATCTTGGGGCAGTCCCACAGCACGTGGAAAAAGGTTCCAACACCCCCGCACCCCCTCCTACATAGCGTTGTGTCAGCCCTGCCCATCATATGTAATCTCGTGCAAGATATATAAACTCTGTGTAGGATCTTCAATTGGATGAGCCGCAATCTGGCCGATATCGCGACCTCACGTGGAGAGGCCAAAGCGTGCATCCACTCCTCGTCATCTATTTCCAGCCCTTCGGCGATCCACTTGTCTCTGAGGGGGAGGAGCAGGTCTGGGGGGTTGTTAACAAGCTTTTTATAGGTGAGGGATATGGCATGTTCCGCGAGGAGCCCGTCAAGTAATCTATCCTCGAGCGGGGAGGCTGGCGGCAACTTGACCTCCGGTGGGATGTTTGCCTGCAAGGAGTGGCGCACCTGCAAGTATCTATAATGTTCGGCATCTGCCAATTCGTAGGCTTCCTGCATTTGGGCGAATGAGCGGACCCCGGCGGGTCCCCACATATCTTTGATTTGAGAGATGCCGATAAGGTCCCACTCACGGAATCCTTTGGTGCGCCGCAGGTTACCCAACGCTTCCGAGGCCCATAGTGGCGTGGCCATCGTGAGGACTCCGGACCATCCGAGCTTTTTCTGTGCGATGTGCCACAGCTGTACCGAGTGCAGCGTCGGGCCGGTGAGTGTGCGCGCCCCCCGCCTAGAGTAGAGCGCTATTTCGTAATTGCCTCCGGGCAGCAGCCATCTATCCATGCCGTAAGCCGGGTCATTCCCGTCCCCGTAAGTCCCTTGGTTGATTGCGGATAGGTGGGCCGCCCAGTAGTACTTGCGAATATCGGGAAGAGCGATGCCGCCATCGTACCACCCCAGTGTTAGTTTGGCCAGTGAGATTCGGGGCTGCCCGGCCCAGAGGAGTTCGCGGAGCGCAGCTTCGATTGCCAGAAAGTAGCTGTTTGGGACCAGGTGCGGGTAATTTTGAAGTGCATATAGAAACCGCGGGAGCGAGAGCATCTTAAATAGGGCTGCCCTGCCCAGCAATGACAAGGGCAGATGCTGCCAGGATTTCGCCTCCCGTTGAAGCCGAAGGAGCGGCGGCTTGAGGTTGTGTTCGTAGAGCAGAGCTTTATCAAGGGTAATATACACTCCGAGATATTTAAACCCGTCCTCTGCCACCCGAATAGGGCAAGAGGCAGGGAGCCTGGGAGGGTCCCCACGGAGGACGTATAAATGCGATTTGGCCCAGTTGACTCGGAAGCCAGAATTGCGGCCGAAACTGTCCAATATATTCAGCGCCGCGATCAATGACCCACGCGGCTTCGAGAGGTAAAGAAGTATGTCGTCGGCATATAAAGATATCTTATCCTCCCATCCCTCCGTCCATGTTATGCCCTGCACGGTGGCCACCTGTCTTATCCAGGCCGCGAGCGGTTCGAGGGAGAGGGCGAATAGGAGGGGGGACAGGGGACAGCCCTGTCGAGTTCCTCTGGCCAGCTTGAATACTTCAGACACCTTATTATTTACAAGCACCTGCGCCAGGGGTTCCGCGTAGAGTAGACGCACCCAAGCGATAAACTGGGGTCCAAAGCCCAACTTGCGCAGGACTGCGAACATGTAGGGCCACTCTAGGGTGTCGAAGGCCATGGTGGCATCCAACGAGACCACCTGAATGTTAATTTTTGTGATCGGAAAATAGACAGTCTATTTGAGTATGTGGTGTTAACAAAAGTTACATTTGGGTAATTTGCATGACAGGCAATTTACATACACCTTTAAAATGAACAAATATTGGTGTTAAATTTCTGAAACACATACCTGGCAATGTAGATTGTGTATTTCTGTAGGCAAAATGAGTTCAGAGATTTTCTTCATGTGAAACTCTGAGTCTACAAGACTCTGTCACATCTCTGGCACCGTTTGGTGTCTGCTTCTGCAGGTCATTGGGGCTGTTTTTAACATGGGGTGATATGATTTTAAAAGACCTTCGATATATCTGATACCTTCTGCACCAGCTTCTATTAGGACAATGCGGAGACCTGTTTCCACATGTGGAATGATGGGTGTTAAATGGGTGTAACATATCCCTGGTGATGTGTTTGTATGATTCCTGTCGGGGATCAGTAAGAACTATTCTGTGCATCGGAGATTATGGACATGAAGAGGCTGTGAATACATACGCCGCTGTAACTAATGCTTCCTGTGATGAAAATGGAAATAGCTCATTTTTACATGGTGGATTATGGGTGGTGAATGAATATGGCTGTTTACATCGCATGCCATTACAATGCGGTCGTTACAATGACCGCGTTTTTAGAACGCATACCATTACGTCACAAGTTATTACAACGACTTGCTGTAGGGGGCGCGGTGGATTTAGGAATAATATTATTTACTATTCCTACTCCAGTTTTCGCAGCAGCAGGGAAGGTGTTGGATTTAAAATCCAATACCAGTGCGCCCCCTAGAGCAAGTCGTTGAAACGACTTGCGATGTGATTGTATGCGTGGTAACAACACAGTCGTTGTAACGACCTCGTTGTAATGGTACGGCGTTGTGGAGACAGTGTTGTAAACGCTGTTTCCCGTGGTGAATGGCTGTGTGGTATCGTCATTCTATGCCAGGCACTCTCCCCTTAGTGTTTTGTCCGCTGCTGCTCGGTCAGAGTGACTGTGATGTAATTAGAATGCTGATGTCTGCCTGGTGGCATTAATGCCAGCTGGAGCCTGTGGGCATTCCTGCTTCCCTCAAACCAGCCTTTCCTGTATCCTAGGGTTTTTATCCTAAAGAATAAACCTGTCTACTGCCGACCCTGCATCTTCACTTACCACAGGCTGTTTACATTTCCAGGGCATGATGCTTTACTTATTTCTCTAAGGATAATCTTCTACATGGGGATGCTGGGCTTAAAATGGCTGTTATATATACGTGGCACTGTATATGCATGATTCCTAACAGATACGGTAATTAGTTATTTTACGCATATGGGATTATGGGCTTTAAAGGCCCAGAATACATTTGCTGCTGTGTTCTGTTTCCTTGCGGCAAATTGAGAATCGCTCATCTTTGCATGCAGGATTATGGGTGGTAAATGGCTGTTACATATCCCAGACACGGTGTTAGTCCAAGGAAAATCTGCTCTTCCGTCCTTTTGAGCATAAGCTGTTCGACTCTACAATACCGTCTCTGTGTTGATATCCTGTCTGTCATTGTAATTGCTTTACATGACGCTTACTACCCCTCATGAGGCGTCAAAGCACTTTTTCGACGAGTAGTACGCTACTCCAGAACCCATAAAGGATTAGAGGTCAATTAGTATAGTGAAATTGGAAAGTAATTTGAGTGGTGGATATGTTAGTCTGTTATTTGGATTGCGAAGGATAGTGGAGGGATAGAAGAGGGGAAAAGGTTTGCATTTATATAGCGCTTGCTACCCCTGATGAGATGTGATGCGCTTTTCGGTTAGTAGCACACTACTCCAGAACCCAAACAGGATTTGTGGGAATTAGTAAAGGGAATATGCAATTAATTTGAGAGGTGGACATGTAAGTCTGTTATTTGGATTGAAAAAGAATAGTGGAGGGATAGAAGAGGGAAGAAGGGATAGAAGAGGGAAGGGTCTAGATTTTTTTTAAATATTGAAGTTTATAGCAGTCGGAGGGGGTTTTGGATGAGGTGGAAGAGTCAGAGGGAAGGGTTTAGAAAGGCTTGTTTGGGAGATCTGAATAGTAAAAGAGGTTTGAGATGATGCAAGGAGGGGGAGAGGGGGGATGAGTCTAGATAGGGTTATTTTGGGGATCATAGTAGTGGTATGGGGTTTGGGATGAATGAGAGAGTGGAGGTAGAGGATATATTGATTGAGGTATAGGGTGAAAATAATATAGTGCATTGGAAAGGTAGCAGAATGAGGTTTGGGATGAGTCAGAGAATTGAGGTAGAGGATATATTGAGAGCGGTATAGGTTAGAAATAGGGTAGTGAGTTGGATATGCTGAGTTAGAAGAAAAGTAATAAATATATACATCCATACGAACATGGAAGGTATATAGATGCATAAAGGATGGCAGTATATGTAGATTAAAGATGCATTAACTAAACTCCAGCTTTCAAGTGTTGGTGTACTTCAAATTAATGTAATTTATTTATATATATATATATATTCACTGAAAAAACCATAGGTTTCAGGCTTGATATAGTTAGGAATTAGCATTTAAAAAACCTTAGAAATTCACTGAAAAAACAATAGGTTTTAGGGGTGTTATAGTCATCTGGACATTTCACTCAAACAAAACCATTGAAATTCCTCCGATATAGTTAGTTGTACTAACTAAATCTTGCGCGCCCGCAATCCACTGCTGATGATGTCACATATTACATCATTCATGACATGGTCAGTGACATCACTGATGACATCTCAAATGACATCACTGATGACATAATCCAGTGAATGTGGTTTGGTTCGTTATTTAAATATGTATTATATATATAGCAATCTGCATTGAAGAATGAGTGGATATATAAATATAAATATCTGGATGGAAGATTTAGTAGCGGTGAGATTGACTCTTTACCTCACTATTTTATAGTGTCTCACTAAATATATTGGATAGTGACTAAACTGTGTGAATATTTGTATCACTTTGTCAGTTGTTGTGTAAACTGCTGCACCAGTTGGTTACTAGCTACGTGAAGGTCTATATTATTTATTGATTAGTTAACTGAGTATTTGTATGGGAGAGTGAATGTGTGTGTGGTTCGGTGGGGGGGGGGGGTGTGACTGCCCAAAGATGTGTGAATAGTTGATTCAGTAGGTGTAGGAACTGGGGTCACCAGTCCCCCTGGGGGTAGCTTGGCGCGAGCAGGTAGGCACCCAAAGGCTTCCGTGTAAAGTGACCATACAGCACACACATCCACTGAGACAGGAAACGCACGCAATGACTGACACCACACCAGGGAGTTTGAGTAAAAATCAAATAGCTTTATCTAGATCAAAGTCAGGTTCTCATCAAAGCATTTCATTAGACCGTTTCATTAAAACATTTCATTAGAGCACTAAACCAGGCATTTCATTGAAGCATTTCACTGAAGCGCTCAACACAGCATTTCATTAGAGGGCTAAATATGGCAATGGCATTATGGCGCTGAACATAGCGGTTAAACAGAGTGCCGGACCTGGCAGTTGCAATAGCGCGCTAAACATAGCATTGAATCACAGCGCTAACCATAGCATTTGATCAGAGCATTAACCCGAGCATTTCATTAGGGAATTAAACTTGGCATCTCATTAGGGCATGAAACACGGCATCTCATTAGGGCATGAAACATGGCATCTCATTAGGGCATGAAACACGGCATCTCATTAGGGCATGAAACATGGCATCTCATTAGGGCATGAAACATGGCATCTCATTAGGGCATGAAACTTGGCATCTCATTAGGGCATGAAACATGGCATCTCATTAGGGCATGAAACATGGCATCTCATTAGGGCATGAAACATGGCATCTCATTAGGGCATGAAACATGGCATCTCATTAGGGCATTAAACATGGCATCTCATTAGGGCATTAAACATGGCATCTCATTAGGGCATGAAACATGGCATCTCATTAGGGCATGAAACATGGCATCTCATTAGGGCATGAAACATGGCATCTCATTAGGGCATGAAACATGGCATCTCATTAGGGCATGAAACATGGCATCTCATTAGGGCATTAAACATGGCATCTCATTAGGGCATTAAACATGGCATCTCATTAGGGCATGAAACATGGCATCTCATTAGGGCATGAAACATGGCATCTCATTAGGGCATTAAACATGGCATCTCATTAGGGCATGAAACATGGCATCTCATTAGGGCATTAAACATGGCATCTCATTAGGGCATGAAACATGGCATCTCATTAGGGCATGAAACATGGCATCTCATTAGGGCATTAAACATGGCATCTCATTAGGGCATGAAACATGGCATCTCATTAGGGCATTAAACATGGCATCTCATTAGGGCATTAAACATGGCCATTCCTTAAAGCATTCACCTTGGCCGTTGAGACAGTTATTCACAGTTAAGTCGGGATGAGGCCTTCCGTCTGGTGGGGGTAACCAGTCTCTCCTTATGCCCAAAACACTCCTCTTGCTAGGTACTCACTTAGCCCTTCACAGGGCGAGGGGGCCATGGCCGGTTTAATTCCCCCCTTTCGGGCAGTGGGGGCCCACCGGGCTAAACAAGAGACTTCCCCGGGGGAGGGGCGGGTCCCGGGCCTCTCTCCGGCCTTCCGCCCTCCTCCCCAGGGGTTACCTTAATCTTCAGCCTCACACCGGGCCCTTGCGTCGATCCTCGGTCGGGCGGGGGGCTCGCTCTCCTCGGAGCCCCTCCCACCAGCCGCGTGGGTCTCCCGGCGATGTGCATGCCGAGGGGGCTTCGGGGGCTTCGGGGGAGGTATGCGGAGACAAGTAGGCCTCGAGTGGCCGCGCAGGGAGCCAAGCGTTGTGGGGCCTCCGGCGTGATTGGAGACGGCCGGGAAGCCCCACGCTATTGAGGTGCCGGGCCTGGTGATGGTAGGCCTCGAGGGGGCGCGCCCGCAGCCGCCAATGGCAGCGCGGCCTGCGGGGGCGCGATCTCCGAAGCCAATGGGGTAGCGGCGGGGGCGGCGCTCAGGAGACGGCCCCTGTCATGTGATGTGGGTCCCGGCTTCAGGGCCTAGCGCGGCCTACGTGAAATTCCGGCGGCCCTCTCCTCACCGAGGGCCGTCGTAGGGGGGCAGCAAAGCACTGGTTCCACGCCGGGGATCACCCCGGTAGCGACGGCACTGGCAGGGCCCCTCACACCCTTGGGGCCCCGTAAACAGCGGCGGAGCCGGGCTGCAGCAGTGAAACGGCTACAGCGTCTCAGGTGAGCAGGGCAGGCCACACACAACGGAGGCAGCGGCGTGCAGGGGGGGCAAGCTCACTACAGGCAGGACAGTTCACCCCCGCCGGGGCAGGTCAGTACAGTGAAGGGGGGGGGCCCAGGTGGAGTCAGGGAACGCAGGGGTGACACAGCGCTGGTACCTGGTTGATCCCCCAGCAGTTCTGTGTGAAGTTACAAGGTCTTCTGCGGCGCTTGCTGGTTCCTGCGCCCTTAGGAGTTAGTTTCTTGAGGGGGGGGGTAGTTTGAGTTGGTGCCTGAAGATAGGTTAGTCCGTCTCTGCAGGTCGTCCCTGGGTTCCCTTCCCGCCGGGCCAGATCAGTGGGCTAGTTCAGTGTTCCTTACGCAACTTAGAAGGCAGCACCTAAGCCCTGTCACTCCCAGTGGTATAGGTCCCTGACTAGGCCCTACCGCCTAAGTCTCCTGCGTAGGTTCGCCCAGGTCCGCGTCGCCTCATCTGACTAAAAAGTTTCCCTACTTTCCTTAAGTATGCCCAGGTCAGGTGACCACTCTCTAAGGTGGCAAAAGCAGACCCCGCCCTTATTCTGGAAGGTTCCAGGAGCTTCCCTACTCTAGCTATGGGGAAAAAGGCGGGCTGGTGTGGCAACAATGTTGTAGGTTCCCAGCCAGCTCCTGGCAACTAGGGTGCTACTAAAAAGACCACTCCGCAGTAGCAGGGGCCTGTGGCAGCCATGTTGGGAGAAGAGAGCACCTGCACCTTAGCATTGGTTAGCAATGAGAAGGTGCTCGGAGACCTAAGGCCAACGAAAAAAAGAGGGTGGAAAAAATGAGGCAAGGGCAAAAACACAGGGAAAGACCACCCTAGGGCTGACAGGTCTAACAGTAGTTCACTACTTTTGGATGTTGACGCTCATTCAGAAGTCGCACTAAAGTCAGAAGAGCTGACATCCAGTTCATTAAAACTAATGGAGATCCTGATTGAGAACGCGGATAGGAAGGTAGCCAAATTACAAATTGAAATTGCACAACTTGAGGAAGAAATTGCAGCTCTTAACTTGACCGATCCTACAGCCAAGAATTATGAAATACTTAAAGGAATTTTGGGTAACCACCAGAATGACATAAAACAGAGAAAAGCTCGTAAATTAAAGCGAGATGAAATTGACTATAATAATGGGCGAATTTGTACTTTTTCCAAAAAATATGACTACCTAATGCAAATGGATAAAGGTAAACAACTACCAGAGCCATTATCTGCAGGTTCTAGTAGTACCTCCTTGAGCACCATCCCGACTAGTGGAAGTGAAACAGAGGGAGCGTCTGGTCCATCAATAAGACAATTACACCCTTTAGGGAACTCCTCTTTCCTACAAGAGGTAAATCGTATAAAGAGGGGGAACAGAGAGCAGGTCAAACGAATCGGAATTACAAAAAAACAAGAAGGGGAAAGAAGAGAGGTGGTCGGAGGAAACAGGGCGGGAATGAAAACACGGTCCTGGGACAAGAAGGTATAAATACGAGGATAGATAAAGAGGTGGAGGTGGTGAATTTATCTAACATTGAACTTACGGAGGGTATGAAAGATCTACTCAAAAAAGGTTTGGGATTTTGTCCAAATGTCAGAGGTGATATCTGTGATACCAAGATTGATTTATTCAGATATGTTAGACGCTTGAAATTGAAAAAGTTCTTTGCGCAAAACCCCAAGCAAAATAAAGAAACTACTATACAAACATGTAATGTAATGCCTAATTGATTAACTATAGTGATATTCAAGATACAGTCACGCTTCTTTCAATTACAGAATTAGAGGAAGATCTGGTAACTGTGGCAATAGTTTTGGAAGATTTGGATATTAGGCCAGATTTAACAGTATCAAGTGGACTCAAGAGTAAATCTAGATGGTCTCCCAATCTAATGAGTGGGAATAATATAGAAATATTCCACAGACTGGTTACTTTAGACTTGGATAATAGTAATCGAAAGACACTGCCAGGAGGTAATGTAAAAGATAATTTAACATAACAGGAAAGATGTGCCTTAAAAGCACTCATGACAAACACAGAGCAGATCATCCGAAAAGTGGATAAAGGTGGAAATATAGTGTTGATGAACAAAGTGGATTATGAACAGGAAATTTATTCTCAACTGAATGATGCATTATGTTATGAGAGATTAGTTCCTAACCCAATGTTTATGTTGACAAATATTATGAATGGTTATTTAAAATCATGGCATGACGAAAATCTTTTAAATGATGATGAGTATATGTTTTTGAAAGTTAATCGCCCAAGATATCCATGTTTGTATACGTTGCCGAAAATTCATAAGGGCCCACCCTTTCCACCAGGGAGGCCAATCGTGTCGGGCATTGGGGGACCAACGGAGCGTTTGTCACAATTTGTGGATGTATTTTTGCAACCTATAGTGACTAATTTGCCTTCCTATATAAAAGACACTCGTCATACACTGAACATCTTAGCAGATATTGGGTGGGACCCAGGGGTGGTGTCAGTGACTCTGGTGCAGCCTCACTGTACACAAGCATCAAGAATGACCTGGGTTTAAAAGCATTGAATCACTTTTTATCTAAAAAATCAGCAAGTCGCTGGGTACACACGCGTATGCTTTTAACCATGACAGAATTGATATTGACTAATAACTTCTTTTTATTTAAAGAAGAGTGGTTTAAACAGACTCAGGGTGTAGCTCTGGGCTCTAGATTTTCACCAGCCTATGCCAATATATTTATGGGATGGCTAGAGGAAGAGTTAGTCTGGGGCCCAGAGGCAAGCCGTTGGAATAAACATATCCTATATTGGGGAAGGTTCATCGACGACTGCCTCATGATCTGGACAGGGACAGAACTACTATTACAGGAGTTTTATGACTATCTTAACAATAATGATATGAACATTAGATTCACCACCAACCACAGTTCTGTAAAAATAATATTTTTAGATGTGGAACTATATGTGAAGGACGGTTGTATTCATAGTAAAATGTATAGAAAACCTACTTCATGCAATGCAATTTTACATGCAAAAAGTGCTCACAGACATCAGGTGAAATCTATTCCGTTTGGTGAAATGATTAGGGCAAGAAGAAACTGCAGTGAGGACTTATTGTTTGAGGAATGTATCAATGATATGGAGAAAAGATTTCTCCAAAGAGGGTATTGCAAACGAGATATACACATGGCAAAACATAGGGCTTTGAAAACCAAACGCATATCCACTCTGAAACCAGTAAAGAACATTGTACAAACTGAACAACCTATTAGGATCATTACTGACTACACACCAATTGGAAATATCCTACTCACAAGTATGAGAAAGCATTGGCATATCTTAAAAATGGACAAAACTTTAGAGAGCCATATTGGAGAGCAACCTCAAATTACATTTCGTGGAGGTAGAACCTTAGGCACACTGCTAAGCCCAAGTTACCCACAAAAGCATAAACCGGAATTTTGGTTGGATCAATACTCAAAGGGCTTTTTCAAATGTGGGCATTGTGGTGTATGTAGATGTGCCAAGGACAAAACGAAGCAATTTCAGAGTAATAGTGGTCAAGTGTATGACATACTAACGAACATAACCTGCAGTACCAAATATGTTGTCTATGTAATTGAGTGTGAATGTACTAAAATCTATGTTGGCAGCACAATACGAATATTGAAGGAACTCATTAGCGAACATGTAAGAGCAATCAAACAAAATGACATAAGGTATCCTATTGCAGAACATGTACATAATTGCGCAGCTCAGCAATCTAGTAAGAGTTTTAAATTTTTGGGAATTGAACATATCAAGATAAACCAACGAGGAGGAAACAGAGAATTGATGTTGCGAAGACATGAGGCAAAGTGGATTATGCGTTTGAGGGCTGTAGAGGACGGCTTAAATTTTGATCATGAGTTACAGTATTTTTTAGGTGACTGAATTAAATACGGAAACAAGAGAAGGTAGAAATACTTAAGGAGGTCTATTAAGATTTACCCTAGCAAGAATGCATATTATTCTTAAGGATATTGCAAACCACCCTCGAATAAGGCAAAACTTATGGGAGATGCTATAATAAAATAGAAAGAAGCGGACATCACCTCTGGGAAATTCTAAGAGAGGAATATAGTATGATGCTAATAGAGGTTTGAGGCATGATTTATGCATTAATTGCACTTTATTTTGCATGTTAATAGCGGTAAATAAAATGGGATGATATATTGGGTAGCACCATGTTATATGACTACAAATAAATAGGATATTGAGTGATGATGCTCTATTTAAAATCAGCTTTGTCACTGACCAATATAGAGGTTTGAAAATGTCGCTACTACAATTATTATTTTGATTTAAAAACATTTCCTTTTGATTATTTAGCTAATACAGTTAATGGTAGAATGTGATATGTAATTGATACCCCAATCCAAAATGGTGTTGTATTATGAGGACTAGGGGAGTCCCTTTTTGATTCTGGGCACATACGACTAATGCACCATTTCAAGATGGCGCTAAAAAACATACGGGGATCAAGTTTAGTCCGTCTTTAGTTTTTAACAACACACTACATTGCCGCGAACCCGGCAGCAAGCAGTTCTTCGCCTGTACTCGGGTTGAGAAGATTTGAAAGTTCAAGGTAGGGAAGGTTTCTATACTTACAGCCCAAAGTTATGCGTGAGTTTTTAATGAAGAGATATGGTAGGAGATAATCCATGGTTCGTTACTTATTCTTAACATTAGAACTTGGGAGGAAGCATAACTATATGGTGGCAGGTGACGATTCAAGAAAACGCAAGATAACGCTGAAAATGAAAAAAACGGTAGGGATACGTTCTTCGTTAACTTAACGATGGTGAATTTTTATTGGTAAACCTATGACGGCAGTAGAACCAATAGGTTTATGCATGGATTTATTTTGCAGGAGATGAACAAATAGACATTGAAGTTTGGCGGTTAAAATATTCACATAGCAGTTTTAAGCCCAACAATTGAATCGACCTCACTTTTGAAAGGTAAGGGAGAACGGCATGTGACTTAATCTAAAGTATAAAATAGAAAATAGAAAATGGAATATTGAAAACTAAAAGAAGAATAGCAAAAATACAAAGGGAGCCTTTTTGATATGGTTTATCTAACGGAACGTTATATAATTAATTTAGATTTGGGACTTAGAAAAACGGCGGATAATCATTACGAACCTAAAAAGAATAAAAAGAATAAACAGAAAAGAAGTTCTTATGGATAAATACCTGTAATAAGGTAGGCGTCATTGAAAAAAGTAAAATGCTGTGGCTAATGAACAAATATAATGCATAGCAAGACTCTTGCCTCATGAGCCTCCATTTATATTTTCTTTTGCTTGGTTTTAACAGAAATCCTTTTGAACTACTGCAAGGTATTTGCGTCAAGAGACGTGACTTTATGCTATTTTTTTACATGGGTGACGTGGACATAAATATATTCGGGCATCAACCAAGAAACTGAATTCTATAAATTTATAGACACAATTTCATGAACTGGATGTTAGAAAAACATTAATAATATTCAATGTATATGTTTTCTATACAAATTCAAGACAATGCACGAATTAGAAAGAATTTACACTTGTGGTTTACATGTGTTAAAATATGTTGCACATGGTGTAGGCACAAATAGTCCGTATACACAAGGTTGTCAAAAAGATGTGGGCTCTAATGGCACTATTGTGATGTGCTTAAGAATATCATGACAAATGTGCGCTTTATATTATTTCCAGCCCTGATGAAGCCGTAGGTTATCCCTATCACGGCGAAACGCGTTGGCAAAAGGGATTGGATGACCTGACGATATTAAAAGGAAGAGAATAACAAGAGCCCAACCGATTGTTGTTTTTTCTTTGCAATTTATAATTTGTAAAATTAAATGTAGAAGTGTTTGTGTGCTCCAAGAACGTTGTTAAAAAAAAGGTCTAACAGTAGGTATATGAAGTTAAAACTACATGTTATAACAGTTGTTTGGGTGAGTGAATATCTTTATGGGTGTGGCGATGAGCAAATATGTCTCAATGGTACATGTCCAACAAACTATAAAAATAAAAGTCAGTGTATGTGTCAGTTGTTGTATATAAATAAGTATACATAAGACTCAGTGATTGTATGAGTGACTGTATGGATAACTGTATAGTTGTAATAGTGATTTTATAACACACTAAGTATGAGACATTATCTATATGAATAGACGAAGTGGTGTTTTTAGAAGTGTATAACTAAGTAAAAGTAAGTATGATCCATTGTTTGCATAAGTGAGTAGGATGACTTCATAAGTGATTAGGATGTGTGCAATGTCGATATAGGTGTATAAGTATATTTGATAGTGTTCTATTGATCATTGACAGCATGTATGAGTGAATCTATAGGTAAGTGATTAGATGTGTGTATAGATCTAGGAATCACTAAGTGGGTGTTTAGAAACTTGTATTGGTGTGTTGGACTTGGCCCTTTTTCCAGAAATTTTTCGCTTTTCTGGGAAAATAAATGTGTAAATGGAAAGACTGAATGTGTGCAGACTGAGTTTCCCCATTTTAAAAATGTAATTTAAGATGGATGCCAAAGCTGTGTGGTTGCGCCGTTTGACTGAGCTGGGTTGACAGTCTAGGCATTATTTCCCAGCAGCCCCAGCTTTTGGAGGGAAGCCGGGCACCCAGGGTGCTCTACCCCTCCCCGTAGGCCAGTTAGAGCCAGTTTCCCAGACGCTTCTAGAAGCTTCTGGCACTGTCTGGAAGGTGGGGTGAGGGGCGTCTAAAGGGCGGAGCTGGGCTGCCATGCAGTCAGTCAGAGGGTGGACCTGGGAGAGAGGGGACCTGCTGCCAGGGGTTACCGCCACATAGGCCTGTGTGCTGGGCCCTGAGCCTACCTACCCCCCCCTACTGTCCACAGGGCGAGGGAAAGATATAGTTGGGGCAACGCAAACCTGGAGAAGCCCTCGCAGGAGTTTTAGGCGGTAGGATCAGTCAGGGACCTATGCCTCTGAAGGTGACAGGGTTTAGGCACTGCCCTTTAAGTGAGGGAGGGATCCTGAACTACCCACTGATCTGGCCCGGCGAGAGGAGAATCCAGGGACGACAGGCAGAGACTGAGTAGTCCGCCTGCAGCCACCAACGCAACTTCCCCCCCCTCAAGGAACCCTCAATCAAGGGGCAGGGACCAGAGAGCGCTATGTACAAGCTGCCTGCAAAGAGAGAGCGCTATTTACAAGCTGCCTGCAGGGAGAGAGCGCTTTATTCAAGCTGCCCGAGGAAGGAGAGCGCTATATCCGGTGAGCGCTACATCTGAAGTGACTGTGTTCTGCTGGGGGGCGCTGTCTGTCCACTCCCCTGTGATGTCGCCATATTATTGGTAAAGCGACGCCAGTGGGAGCCCACCCCGCGAGATATCGCTGTCGGCGCGAGTGCCCACTGCCTCGGCGCTTATTCCTTACTTCGGGAGCCTACCCCGCGTGTGTGCCACCTTTGAAGGTTTAATCACCACATCGGGAGCCCACCCCGTGTGTGTGCCGCCACGTGGTGTTGGTGTTTGTGCCAGCGGGAGCCTACCCCGCGGCTCTGATGCCCAACGCGGGTGCCTACCCCGCCAGCGTCTTCGGCTGAAGGCGGGAGCCTACCCCGCACTTCAAAACTGACTAAAATCACCGCCGCGACCCGAGGTAGCGTTGGAGGCCGCCGCGCTGCCTGCAGCGACCCGGAAGGTTTGTGGATCGCCGGGCGGGGGCGGAGCCGAAGCCGGAAGTGATCGCCCGGTCGAGCGGGGCTCCCGGGAGGCTGGGAGAGCCCCGCGGTTGTGAGGAGAAGTGTGCGGAGGCCTAGGGTGAAGTCCGGTGAGGATCTGGCATCGGCGGGGGCTCCCGGGAGCGGAGGAGAGCCCCGCGTGAAGCCTGCCCTGCACTGAGCCTCGCAGGCTCCAGAACGAAGTCCCGGGTCCCAGGAGGGGGGGGCCCGGGCGAAGCCTGAAGACGCGCTGCTGTGGTCGGGGCTCCCCGGGACTGAGGAGAGCCCCGCATGCGGCGCCTACAGCAACCGAAGTCCGGAGCCGGCCCCAGGAGCTGGTGAGTGGGGCCTGGGGTTTTGCTCGGTGGGGGGGTGTCGGGGTACATTGCCGGTGCCCGCCCCTAGTGCCAGGAGCCTGCACAGCTGCCCCACCTGACAGCGGGCAGCTGCAACGAGCCGGCTTCAGTGTTTGGGTGCCCTTTCTGGAGCGAAGGCTCCCCCCACAGACAGGGCCTTTCTAGGAGCAGGGGATTGGGATTGAGAGGGCGACGGGGCACATTGTCGGTGCCCGCCCCCCCCCCCTTGCACCAGTGTGACTCTGGCCAACGCGGGACACGGGAAGAAGGGACCCGGGGAAATATTCCCCAAAGAAGGCTCCAAGCCAGAACCAGAGGTAGCGCTTGGTTCCCTGACATTGGGAAGCGCTGTAGGAGCTGGCAAAGTCTACTGCTCCAAGAGCTTGCTATGCGGAATGCCCAGTGAGGGCCATATATTAAGCGCCAGTTTGCCAGGTGTAGCACCATGCTATAGTGTCATGTTCAAAGCGCTATGGTAAATGAGGGTTGTGCAGCGCTAATGATGTGCTATGTTCAGCGCTAGGTCCAATGGCTATGTTTATGTGCCATGTGCTGAGCGCTATTGCCTTGCCATATTTGAAGTGCCGGGGTAGAGCTGTGATTGCTGGCCTAATGTTATGATAGGTGCAGCGCTAGGGTAAATGCCTGATTTAAAGTGCGATTCCATTGCCCCGTGCAGCGCTATGTTTAGTTGCCATGCCCTGCGCGCTAAGGCCTTGTTTTAACGCGCTATCGCCGTGAAAGGTGCAGCGCTATCTTTGAATGTCATGTGCTTAAGTGCTATGTTAATGGTTATGTCTAAATGCCAGGTTAATGTATTGATGCTCTGCCTAACCTAATTTCCTGCCTCAGGGGATGCCCGGGACGGTCATGTTTATTGTGATGCTGTGAGGTTTCCTTTACAGGTGTTCCGGCCGAATGTCTCATGTCATGCCCTGATGTATTTTATTGCAGGATTAATGTGGATGGATGGGAGCTTTATTTCTCACGTACAATTATTTTATCTGTAAATCGCAATGATCCCAGCAGGGGCCCGATTGGCCCTGCCCTGTACATAATTCCCCCCTGTAAATTGGGACCGAGCGCCAGTTGGCGCAGTGTAGAGATTACCTGACACCTAGTGGTTTTGACAATACAAAAGTTATTTCTACCTAAACTGGTGTAGTGTCTCTTTTTGTAGTGTGCCTTGTGTGTCGCATGTGTGTACTGTGTGGATGCTTTGCACATTTCCTCTGGAGTTTGGCCCGCCCGCTCTGCACCACGCTACCCGTTTCCAACATTGGTGTTCAGCGGTGGGATAGGACTTGTGTTTGCGCAGTACCGCAGCGACCACGGGTTGCACTGCAAACTGAGTGTGTAATGTAATCTCAGGTTTTGGGGAATTATTGTTTTTTCCATGATTGTGATTTCCTCCTGGAAGTGTTTTTAAATTGTGTCCCCCTGTTGCCCTGTGGGTGGTGTGTCCCGGGTGTACCTTGCCAGGATGGGGTTGACCTACAACGAAGGTGATCTTGGGGAGTACACGGAGCAGGAAGTGATTTATTTCTGCAGGGAGAGAGGGATACCCCCAGTAGGCAACACACACAGGAAGCTATTTCTCTATGAGGCCCTCAAGAGGGGGGAACCCTTAGAGGTTGGCGGGGACCTGTCAGATTACCCCTCCGCATATTTAAAGGGTGGATTTAGCGGAGACCCGGAGGAGGACCTCCAGTGTAGGGAGGACTCCGAGAGTGAGGGGGCCCAGTCCATAACCCAGGAGGGAGGTGACACTGACGAGGAGGAGGAAGATGACCGGGGGGAGACGCCAGTAGCGAGTAAGGACACCAGAGTTAGGGAGTCCAGCGCTGGGTCCAGTCCCGGGGGCACTGCCCCGTCCCTTTCCCTGTCCCCAGAAGAGTGGGTAGATAGGAGGGAAGAGAGGGAGCATCAGCTGGCGCTGGGAAGGCTCAAGGTGGAGCTAGCGCGGCTGAGTGTGCAGGAGAAGAGGCTAGAGATGGAGAAGGTCCTAGCGCAGGAGAGGATGGCGGAGGCAGAGAGGGCCTTTGCCAGGGAGAGACCAGCTCGGGAGGGTAGGTTGTCCCCTGAGAGTGGTTTTTGTGGTCTGGATTCACCAGTAAGGGTGGGATCCAGTGGTGGCAGCGAGAGTGGATCCAATGTAGGGTGTCCCACTCCCAGAGCCCAGGAGATGGTGCCTGATTCCCAGGAAGAGGGGGACAGGTTAGAGTTCAGGGGCAGGGGAAAACTGTCCCACCAGTCCTGGGGGGAGTTTGCGGAGGTGTGTGGGACTGCATTGGAGGATTGGGTGGTGAGGAGTGCAGTAAATGAGTGGGAAGGGCTGTGCCAGGTAGTCATCCGGGAGCACATGCTGAGGAATTGTTCCCCAAGGTTGCGTCACCACCTAGTACAGTGTGGGTTCTCCGACCCCAGGGAGCTTGCACAGGAGGCAGACCTCTGGGTGAGGGCCAGGGTGTCTGAGGAGGCATTGGGGAGTGACCCTGAAGAGGGTGGTGCAGGGATCTTCCAACCCAGCGAGGTGGGAGAGGTGGCGAATAGCCCAGCTAGGTCCCCGGGAAGAGAGAGGGTTGTAGGGCCTCACGACCTATCCATAGGAAGGAGTGAGACGGGGAGGTGTCCCGAGGTGCCCCAACCGCAGTCTCAGGGCCTGGAGAGTTCCGTAAGGGAGCCCCAGGTTGGGAGCCTAGGCTGTCCTGATGTGCCGCCCGGTGAGGGGGAGCCCCTAGTGTCAGGAGGACCCGGGGCATCTGTAATCAGAGCTCCTGAGGTCCTGGGGTTGGCCCAGTTGCAGGGTTTAGATCCTGGGCTGGGATGCCAGGTTCAGGGGTTGCCTGACCTGGCGGGTGGGACATCTGTTAGCAGTGTCCCCCCAGAATTGACTTCCAGGGGTACTTCTCCAGGTGGGAGGGTGCGGAACTCTGGAAGGGGGTGCAGAGGGAGGAAGGTCTCACCTCGGGCACCGGCTCAGCCACAGGGCTTAGATCCTGGGTTGGGAGGCCAGGGATGGGTACTGCCTGACCTGGCGGGTGGGACATCTGTTAGCAGTGTCCCCCCAGAATTGTCTTCCAGGGGTGCTACTCCCGTTGGGAGGGTGCGGAACTCTGGGAGGGGGTGCAGGGGGAGGGAGGTCTCACCCCTGGCACCGGTGCAGCCTCAGGGTTTAGACCCTAGGCTGGGGAACCAGTTGAAGGGTCAAGGCCCTGGACTGGGGAGAGAGTGGTGGTCTGAGGGTGCCTCGCATGGGAGTAGGGTGAGGAACCCCAGAAGGAGAGGTAGGGGGAGGAGAGCCTCGCCCCTGAGGGATGGTCAGCCTGAGGGTGTGGACCCCAGGTGGGAAGACCAGTGGCAGTTCGAAGCTGCAAGGAGGAGGAGGAGAGTGGTCAACGGGTACTACGGGCCTGGGGTTACTGCCCCCCACTCCGTGAGACCGCAAGGGCCAGAGACATCTGGGTGGCCTAGGGGCCAGTCCTGGCCACAACCAGCTAGGGGACCCCCGGGTGGTGGCTCAGTCGGTCGAGGAAGGTTTGAGAGAGGGAACCTTCGGGTTCCAGAGTGGAGGAGAACCTGCGGGTGCTCCTGCAGTTGCGGGCCTGCGTCCACCTTTTCTCGCCCTAAGCAGGGAAGCCCATCAAGGCATTGATCGGTCTACCCTGGCTTTTGGCTGGAAGGGGGTTGTGTTGGACTTGGCCCTTTTTCCAGAAATTTTTCGCTTTTCTGGGAAAATAAATGTGTAAATGGAAAGACTGAATGTGTGCAGACTGAGTTTCCCCATTTTAAAAATGTAATTTAAGATGGATGCCAAAGCTGTGTGGTTGCGCCGTTTGACTGAGCTGGGTTGACAGTCTAGGCATTATTTCCCAGCAGCCCCAGCTTTTGGAGGGAAGCCGGGCACCCAGGGTGCTCTACCCCTCCCCCTAGGCCAGTTAGAGCCAGTTTCCCAGACGCTTCTAGAAGCTTCTGGCACTGTCTGGAAGGTGGGGTGAGGGGCGTCTAAAGGGCGGAGCTGGGCTGCCATGCAGTCAGTCAGAGGGTGGACCTGGGAGAGAGGGGACCTGCTGCCAGGGGTTACCGCCACATAGGCCTGTGTGCTGGGCCCTGAGCCTACCTACCCCCCCCTACTGTCCACAGGGCGAGGGAAAGATATAGTTGGGGCAACGCAAACCTGGAGAAGCCCTCGCAGGAGTTTTAGGCGGTAGGATCAGTCAGGGACCTATGCCTCTGAAGGTGACAGGGTTTAGGCACTGCCCTTTAAGTGAGTGAGGGATCCTGAACTACCCACTGATCTGGCCCGGCGAGAGGAGAATCCAGGGACGACAGGCAGAGACTGAGTAGTCCGCCTGCAGCCACCAACGCAACTTCCCCCCCCTCAAGGAACCCTCAATCAAGGGGCAGGGACCAGAGAGCGCTATGTACAAGCTGCCTGCAAAGAGAGAGCGCTATTTACAAGCTGCCTGCAGGGAGAGAGCGCTTTATTCAAGCTGCCCGAGGAAGGAGAGCGCTATATCCGGTGAGCGCTACATCTGAAGTGACTGTGTTCTGCTGGGGGGCGCTGTCTGTCCACTCCCCTGTGATGTCGCCATATTATTGGTAAAGCGACGCCAGTGGGAGCCCACCCCGCGAGATATCGCTGTCGGCGCGAGTGCCCACTGCCTCGGCGCTTATTCCTTACTTCGGGAGCCTACCCCGCGTGTGTGCCACCTTTGAAGGTTTAATCACCACATCGGGAGCCCACCCCGTGTGTGTGCCGCCACGTGGTGTTGGTGTTTGTGCCAGCGGGAGCCTACCCCGCGGCTCTGATGCCCAACGCGGGTGCCTACCCCGCCAGCGTCTTCGGCTGAAGGCGGGAGCCTACCCCGCACTTCAAAACTGACTAAAATCACCGCCGCGACCCGAGGTAGCGTTGGAGGCCGCCGCGCTGCCTGCAGCGACCCGGAAGGTTTGTGGATCGCCGGGCGGGGGCGGAGCCGAAGCCGGAAGTGATCGCCCGGTCGAGCGGGGCTCCCGGGAGGCTGGGAGAGCCCCGCGGTTGTGAGGAGAAGTGTGCGGAGGCCTAGGGTGAAGTCCGGTGAGGATCTGGCATCGGCGGGGGCTCCCGGGAGCGGAGGAGAGCCCCGCGTGAAGCCTGCCCTGCACTGAGCCTCGCAGGCTCCAGAACGAAGTCCCGGGTCCCAGGAGGGGGGGCCCGGGCGAAGCCTGAAGACGCGCTGCTGTGGTCGGGGGCTCCCCGGGACTGAGGAGAGCCCCGCATGCGGCGCCTACAGCAACCGAAGTCCGGAGCCGGCCCCAGGAGCTGGTGAGTGGGGCCTGGGGTTTTGCTTGGTGGGGGGGTGTCGGGGTACATTGCCGGTGCCCGCCCCTAGTGCCAGGAGCCTGCACAGCTGCCCCACCTGACAGCGGGCAGCTGCAACGAGCCGGCTTCAGTGTTTGGGAGCCCTTTCTGGAGCGAAGGCTCCCCCCACAGACAGGGCCTTTCTAGGAGCGGGGGATTGGGATTGAGAGGGCGACGGGGCACATTGTCGGTGCCCGCCCCCCCCCCTTGCACCAGTGTGACTCTGGCCAACGCGGGACACGGGAAGAAGGGACCCGGGGAAATATTCCCCAAAGAAGGCTCCAAGCCAGAACCAGAGGTAGCGCTTGGTTCCCTGACATTGGGAAGCGCTGTAGGAGCTGGCAAAGTCTACTGCTCCAAGAGCTTGCTATGCGGAATGCCCAGTGAGGGCCATATATTAAGCGCCAGTTTGCCAGGTGTAGCACCATGCTATAGTGTCATGTTCAAAGCGCTATGGTAAATGAGGGTTGTGCAGCGCTAATGATGTGCTATGTTCAGCGCTAGGTCCAATGGCTATGTTTATGTGCCATGTGCTGAGCGCTATTGCCTTGCCATATTTGAAGTGCCGGGGTAGAGCTGTGATTGCTGGCCTAATGTTATGATAGGTGCAGCGCTAGGGTAAATGCCTGATTTAAAGTGCGATTCCATTGCCCCGTGCAGCGCTATGTTTAGTTGCCATGCCCTGCGCGCTAAGGCCTTGTTTTAACGCGCTATCGCCGTGAAAGGTGCAGCGCTATCTTTGAATGTCATGTGCTTAAGTGCTATGTTAATGGTTATGTCTAAATGCCAGGTTAATGTATTGATGCTCTGCCTAACCTAATTTCCTGCCTCAGGGGATGCCCGGGACGGTCATGTTTATTGTGATGCTGTGAGGTTTCCTTTACAGGTGTTCCGGCCGAATGTCTCATGTCATGCCCTGATGTATTTTATTGCAGGATTAATGTGGATGGATGGGAGCTTTATTTCTCACGTACAATTATTTTATCTGTAAATCGCAATGATCCCAGCAGGGGCCCGATTGGCCCTGCCCTGTACATAATTCCCCCCTGTAAATTGGGACCGAGCGCCAGTTGGCGCAGTGTAGAGATTACCTGACACCTAGTGGTTTTGACAATACAAAAGTTATTTCTACCTAAACTGGTGTAGTGTCTCTTTTTGTAGTGTGCCTTGTGTGTCGCATGTGTGTACTGCGTGGATGCTTTGCACATTTCCTCTGGAGTTTGGCCCGCCCGCTCTGCACCACGCTACCCGTTTCCAACATGGTGTGTCAATGATTTTAAATCTGGCACTCTGTATTTTACAGTGAGTGATGAAAGGTTATACTAGTGTATGATGAGGTGTATCTGATTGTCACATGGATGATGTCATCAGTGATGTCACTGACCATGTCATGAATGATGTAATATGTGACATCATCAGCAATGGATTGCGGGCGCGCGAGATGTAGTTAGTACAACTAACTATATCGGAGGAATTTCAATGGTTTTGTTCGAGTGAAATGTCCAGCTAACTATACCGCCCCTAAAACCTATTGTTTTTTCAGTGAATTTCTAAGGTTTTTTAAATGCTAATTCCTAACTATATCAGGCCTGAAACCTATGGTTTTTTCAGTGAATTTCAAAGGTTTTTTAAATGCTAATTCCTAACTATATCAGGCCTGAAATCTATGTTTTTTTCAGTGAATTTCAAAGGTTTTTAAATGCTAATTCCTAACTATATCAGGCCTGAAACCTATTGTTTTTTTAGTGAATTTCTAAGTTTTTTAAAATGCTAATTCCTAACTATATCAGGCCTGAAACCTATGGTTTTTCAAGTGAATTTCAAAGGTTTTGTAAATGACAATTTTTAATGTATTAATTATTATACAGATTTTTTTTATACTGATTTACTACATTTTTTAAACTGTTTATTTTTTAGATATTTTATTTTTTTAATTACATTATAATTACATTATACATTACAATACAAAATATACTTTCTCAGAATGAAATACTTTAGTTTAAATACTTTGCAAATAGGCAATAGACTTTTAAGTACAGTAGTTACAGTTGTTGCAATGGGCAACACAATTTCAAACACAAAGCAACATTGAGCTCAATGTGAATTTCTTGTCAAATGCAATTAGTCACTTTATGGATTACTTTTCTAACCACAGGACTGGATCCTCGATTCAGTCCTTGGACATCTCCTGTAAACAGTTGAGTAAAAGCGTTTTGGTTACAGTAGTGTCTCCTTTCACAGGAGCTCTGGCGTGTCCCTTTCACAGGAGCTCTGGCGTGTCTCTTTCACAGGAGCTCTGGTGTGTCTGCTGTACCTGAAGATCCAGCATGAAAGGAAAGAGCTTAACCAGCTGCAGTCCTTTCACAGGAGCTCTGGCGTGTCTCCTTTCACAGGAGCTCTGGCGTGTCCCTTTCACAGGAGCTCTGGCGTGTCTCTTTCACAGGAGCTCTGGCGTGTCTCCTTTCACAGGAGCTCTGGCGTGTCCCTTTCACAGGAGCTCTGGCGTGTCCCTTTCACAGGAGCTCTGGCGTGTCTCTTTCACAGGAGCTCTGGCGTGTCTCCTTTCACAGGAGCTCTGGCGTGTCCCTTTCACAGGAGCTCTGGCGTGTCCCTTTCACAGGAGCTCTGGCGTGTCTCCTTTCACAGGAGCTCTGGCATGTCTCCTTTCACAGGAGCTCTGGCGTGTCTGTTTTCACAGGAGCTCTGGCGTGTCTGCTGTACCTGAAGATCCAAAAAGAACTATTGATGGACAGAATGCAGAACAATGTCATACATTCACCCCAGTACAGAGATCTGGGCCTAAATCCATCGTTTTTTTGCTCCCCATGCCATTCCAGTTTGGACCCAGCCATATGCAAATCAGTCTTGAGCCTGTGCACAATAGGAACAGTCCAGCCCGAACTACCAGGCCAGGTCCTTCCTGGACTGGAAACAAGCATCCTAGGACTGGTTTTGGGGTTTCACCCCTCTTCAGCCAGGATAGATTGATTCCAGTGGCATGGAGAGCACGGAACTCACGTCTGAGCATACCCGTCCCACTCGGGGTGACAAATGCAAAAAGAACTATTGATGGACAGAATGCAGAACAATGTCACACATTCACCCCAGTACAGAGATCTGGGCCTAAATACATCGTTTTTTTGCTCACCATGCCATTCCAGTTTGGACCCAGCCATATGCAAATCAGTCTTGACCCTGTGCCCAATGGGAACAGTCCAGCCCGAACTGCCAGGCTAGGACCTTCCTGGACTGGAAACAAGCATCCTAGGACTGGTTTTGGGGTTTCACCCCTCTTCAGCCAGGATAGATTGATTCCAGTGGCATGGAGAGCACAGAACTCACGTCTGAGCATACCCGTCCACTCGGGGTGACAAATGCAAAAAGAACTATTGATGGACAGAATGCAGAACAATGTCACACATTCACCCCAGTACAGAGATCTGGGCCTAAATCCATCGTTTTTTTGCTCACCATGCCATTCCAGTTTGGACCCAGCCATATGCAAATCAGTCTTGACCCTGTGCCCAATGGGAACAGTCCAGCCCGAACTGCCAGGCTAGGACCTTCCTGGACTGGAAACAAGCATCCTAGGACCGGTTTTGGGGTTTCACCCCTCTTCAGCCAGGTTAGCTTGATTCCAGTGGCATGCCCAGACGTGGGCCAGGTATGCCCAGACGTGGGTCCTGGGCTCACTGTGCCACTGGAATCAAGCTATCCTGGCTGAAGAGGGGTGAAACCCCGAAACCGGTCCTAGGGTGCTTGTTTCCGGTCCAGGGAGGACCTGGCTTAGCAGTTCGGGCTGGACTGTTCCCATGAGGCACAGGGTCAAGACTGATTTGCATATGGCCAGGTCTAAACTGGGGTGGCATGGTGAGCAAAAGAATGATGGATTTAACCCAGATCTCTTGACTGGGGGAGAATATTTTGAGTTGTTGTGCATTCCGTCCATCAATTGTGTGTTTTTTGCTTTCTTGCCCTAAGTGCGCCAGGTATGCCCAGACATGGGTCTTGGGCTCACTGTGCCACTGTAATCAAGCTATCCTGGCAGAAGAGGGGTGAAACCCCGAAACCGGTCCTAGGATGCTTGTTTCCGGTCCAGGGAGGACCTGGCTTGGCAGTTCGGGCTGGACTGTTCCCATGAGGCACAGTGTCAAGTCTGATTTGCATATGGCCAGGTCTAAACTGGGGTGGCATGGTGAGCAAAAGAATGATGGATTTAACCCAGATCTCTCTCTTTGGGGAGAATGTTTTGATTTGTTCTGCATTCCGTCCATCAATTGTGTGTCTTGTACCTGAAGATCCAGCATGAAAGGAAAGAGCTTTACCAGCTGCAGTCCTTTAACAGGAGCTCTGGCGTGTCCCTTTCACAGGAGCTCTGGCGTGTCTCCTTTCACAGGATCTCTGGCGTGTCTCCTTTCACAGGAGCTCTGGCGTGTCTGCTGTACCTGACAGAGCTGAAGATCCAGCATGACAGGAACGAGCTTTACCAGCTGCAGATCTTTCACAGGATGTAGGAGACTAGGATCTGTTTCTTATGGGTGCCCCCACTTTTTGCTGATGTTGAACTGTTTTTCGACTTTAGTCTGGCTGAGACCCTGCTATTCAGGGCCCCAGCCTAGCTGCTTCCTCTCTAAATTGATTGCATGTACTTTAGGTACACTCCAGATTGGATTCTGGGGTACCCTTATAAGTCCCTAGTATATGGTGCACTATGTACCCAGGGCATAGGTACCCCAGAGCCCTCCCATGGGCTGCATCATGTATTGTGCCACCCCTGGGAAGCCATTTAAAATGACACCACAGGTCACCCCTTACTGAGATATAGGTTACCTATATCTCTCCATATCACTTCACATGAAAACCTATCAGTCACCCCTATGGCAGGCCTTAACAATCCTGAAGGCAGAGTGCTGGGTTTCAAGTGAGAGGGTGCCCATGCATGAGCAGAGCCTCACTGCAGCTTTTGGAACCTTTATTCCGGGGTTGTCTGTGATGCAGCCAGACCATATACTCTTAAGTGCATTATAACCTTGCGGTAAATGCTAACCTTGGAATGGCTGCACGGAAACATGTCGTGTTTGGTGTCAAACACCTTGGAATCATACCCCCCACACCAGTAACTGGTGTGGGTGGTATGATTCTACCCTAGTAGAGGGAGAAACATGACAGCAACGGTATACCCGGTACCAGCTTAACAGACCCTGGCATCACAAAATGGATGATGCCAGCCACAGACACGAGTCTGCCCTCCTGCTGCTGACCGAAACTCGGGCAGGGGAGGCCTGGACAATAGGTTTCCTGTCACAGGGAGGTTTAACCACCTCCCAGACAGGCTTTGGTGTATTGGGGCTGGGTGGGTGCACTCCAAGAGTGCTTTAATGTCTGCACCGTGGGCACATTTGGTGTCCCTGTGCATAGTCCAGCTCAAACCGGTTGCAGGGGCTACCAGCCCCTGCTCTGGCACGAAACTGGACAAAGGAAATGGGTGTAGCCACCCCTCTTTTCTGACTCTCCCATAGGTGGGTCCCCAGAATTTTTCCCACCCCTTCCTTGGGTATAAAGTAGGAATCCCTGACTACAGGACTTTAGGTTTACCTGGAAAAAACTTTGCTACAGAATCCTGGAACTTCTACTATCGACACGACGTTGGATGACTGTAGAATCTCCCTTGGAGTAACGGAGTTACTCCCCTGCAAGGCAGGCACCAAAGATGCCTCTGTCCGGTTTGCATTGACGCTGCTCCTGAAGGACAGCCACAATTTTGCAACACAGGAGGTTTCCAAGCTTCCCCGAGGCCGATCCGTGCTCTCAGCAACTCTGAGATCCAAAGCCCTCGTGGGGACCGTGCAACCTGAACCCCTGGACACCGTGACTATTTGCAGCAGTATATGCTTCTTGGCAATCCCTGAGGCTGTGCTTTGGTCTACTCGTAGTCCAGACCCCGAGCAGTGATTCCATCAAAGATTGCTGGCCTACACTCCTTGAGTGACCCGTGGGCTGGTATCTAGTGATTCCTCTCGAGGTCCCTTTGCGATCCCTTGTCCGTCAACTTGTGCGTCCCTGAGAAGGGTACTTTTACTTTCAATGGGCTTTCCTAGTTGCTCCAGACGTGCCCTGACTCTGCATTGCTTGGGGAGTCCACAGGACCTTGCTGGTCCACACCGAAGCCATTTTCTTCTCACCACTTGGGTTGCAGTTGCCAAGGCTTGTTGGTCTCCAGTCCGGAAACTGACCCCCCAGCACTCGACATCCTTCGTGGTACAGCTTGCCTGTGGACTGTGGTTGTCGTCGACGCCTCCTGGTTCCCGTGGCAGGGGAGTCAAGCTTCACCTCTTCGCACCTGATACACCCGACATCGGTGGGCATTCATCTATCGTGCCCCTGGTCACTGGCAAATGACCCAGACTCTGTCCCCTCTGCTTTTAGGTTCTTCACATCTGCGATCCAGGCTTGGATCACACCGAACACTTCTCCTTTCCACAGCAGCAGAACTTTTTAGCACATTGCCATTGAAATCAACGGCTATTCTAAACACCATTTGACACCTATGCACCCGGCTTCCCTGGGTGAGGTAACACGAGTACTCCAGTGCTCCTGTGGGTGCTAGCCCTAGAACCCCCTAAGTCTAAAGGGGTTTGCTCAAAGTCCTCTTCTAAGTGTCCTTATTCTTTACAATTCCAACCGCGACTTTCCTATTGAATTGTACGGGGCTCGCGGCTGTGTTCTCACACTGCACACGTCCCCCGTGGGACTCCTATGTCACTGCCTTGGGTGGTTCCTTGGGGTCCCAGCGATTGTACGCGCTATAGGCACTGTGTCTAGTCAAGTTGTGGTTCTTATACCACTTTCTTAATATATGGTTTGGTCTCCCACTGGGGCCCAGTATATATTGTGCTATTTACTGTTGTTTAATAATTGTGTTATTGTCTGCCTTCCTCTCTACCTTCATAAAGAGGTTAGTAGTAAGTGTTTAGAAATAAATACATATATTTTATATATATACCTTGTGTGGTTCTCCTTTCATTTAGTTATTCAAGAGTTTATAATCTGGTAAACCAAGCTGCTATACACTCCTTCAAGACTTAGCCTGAAGGCTGCTCTCCATAGCTACCACTAGGATAGCTTTCAATAAAGGTTGTCTTAAACCTATTCATCAATAAGGGTCGTTTGGACTGGTACAAGGTGCCCACTATAACTAGTGGACAGCATATACCAGGCCAACTTCTCACATTGGTGTGCAGCGGTGGGATTCCAGCTTGCTATTGATTTACCAGACAATCTCTTTGAGTGAATAACTGAAAACCACTATAGGTACATAGGTACATATAAATAAAGTTTAGAATACAGTAAGTTCTATTGAACTTAGAGTTGTGTGTCAAGGGCTTAGCACACCCTTTCTACAACTTAAGGGAGTTTAGTAGTTCCCACTAGTTGCAACACCTCACTACACTAGTATGTCTTCAAGAGCAGAAGCCAGTGGCTCCTTGCTGAACAGGTATGACCACCTCTCATTTCAAGAATTAAGAAATCTGTGTGCATCCAGAAAATTGAAGACAGGGAAGAACCCTAGGACTCAACGCCTCATAGAGGCTTTGGTTTTAGATGACCTCAGAAAGACCCCAGGGTCGGATGAGGCAGGTAAGTTGGGTGGGGCAACAGAGGAGGACAGGCCAGGAAGTGAAAACATCCAGGACCAGGAGGATAAAGATGAATCTAACCTGGACAATCAAATCTTTCCTGAAGGTGAGGATGAGGAAAAGGACACTAATGGGCCTCTCTTCACCCCACCCGAAAGGGTTAACAGTTTACCAAGAAGGTCTAGATCTCCTTCTCGTGAATCTAATCATTCTGGTACATCTGTAGGGACCTCTGTTTCAAATAGGACCACCGCCTCTCATAGGAGGGAGACCTCTTATGATAGGAAGTGCAGACTGCTTGACTTTGAGAGAGCAAAGCTCAGAATCAAGAAAGAGCAGCTGGCTCTAGACAGGGAATCCCTGAAGCTCCAGAGAGCTTTAAAAATGTTGGGGCTAGAGCCCCATGGTGGCATCAACAGTGTCCCTAGAGGTAGAGATCATACTCATGACCATAGGAACCTGAACATAGATTGTCCCTCCCTACCAGAGTGGGGATGACATCCACAAATGGATAACTGCCTTTGAGAGGGCCTGTAAAGTATAGAAGGTCCCTCAAGGTCAGTGGGCAGCAACCTTATGGCTTTCCTTTGCAGACAAAGGTAGAGATAAGCTCCTCACTGATAGGGAAGAGGATGCCGATGATTACAAAGTCTTGAAGAGTGCACTGATTAATGGGTTTGGCCTAACCACTGAACAATACAGGTTAAAGTTCAGAGACACCCAAAAGGCACAGACTCAGGACTGGGTTGACTTTGTTGACTGTGCTGCTAAGGCTCTGGAAGGTTGGTTATTGGGCAGTAAAATGTGTGACTTCAAAGTATTGTACAATCTGATAATGAGGGAGCAGATTCTTAATAACTGTCAAAACCAGCTGTTGCACCAGTACCTGGTAGACTCGGATCTGACCTTGCCTCAAGAATTGGGCCAGAAGGGAGACAAATGGGTCAGAACCAGGGTGAGGCAGAAGGTTCAGAACCAAGGTGGTGACCCCAAGAAGCAGGATTCTAAGAACTCTGATAAGGGTGGGAAAAAGGGTAAAGACCAGAAGTCTTCTCAAGGGCCCCAAAAATCTGCATCTGGTGGGGAGTCCCAATCTAACAAGGGAAAAGGCCAAAATAAACCATGGTGTAAAATCTGTAAACAGAAAACTCACTGGACCAGTGACTGCACCAAGTCCAAAGACTCAACTCCAGCCAACATTGCCCCTAAGGCAACTGTTCCCCCTAGTTCAGCTCCAAGTGGTGGTACTCAGCATAAGGGTGTAGTAGGGTTAACCCTGGGATCTGAGATGGACTCTGGCCTGGTCAGAGTTCCTACTCAGGCTGTACTGATCTGTGATGGAGGCATGGACATGGCCTCCTTATTTGTCAGTCCCAGTAACCTGTGCAAATACAGATAGCAGCCTTTAATAAATGGAAAAGAGGCTTTGGTATTCATGGACACAGGAGCAAGTGTCACAATGGTGACAAAAGATCCTGTGGCTCCCGAGCAAATCATACTTGGGGAAATGTACCAAGTGACCAGTGATAGCAATGTCAGGCCAGACCATTCCTTGGCAGTTGTTCATTTCTCCTGGGGAGGGGTAACTGGCCTTAAGAAGGTTGTGGTAAGTACAGACCTCCCTGTTGAATGCTTGCTTGGCAATGATTTAGAAACTTCAGCTTGGGCTGAAGTGGACCTTAGGACCGAAGCAGAAATGTTGGGAAACCCTGCACATGTGTTTGCTATGACCAGGTCACAGGCAAAAATGTCAAAAGCTGAACAGGCCCTGGATTCTGGAAGAATGGACCAGGTGCCTCCCAAGAAAAGGAGCAGTAGGGGTAAGGCAGTGTCATTCCCCCCTGACTCAGAAAGCAGATCAGTCTCTTGAGGGAGATGATCTCAGTCCTGAAGAAGGAACTGTGCCAGGGGAGCTTGAACCTGCCCAGGTTGAGTTCTTGGGAACAGGGGGCCCTTCCAGGACAGATCTGAGACAGGAGCAGCTGAGCTGCCCTTCTCTTGAACCCCTCAGAAAGCAGGCTGCTGGGAATGCTAGTGGAACCCATAAGATATATTGGGATGATGGACTCCTGTACTCAGAGAGTAGAGGCCCCAAGCCTGGTGCCACCTGGAGGTTGGTTATACCTCTGAAGTTCAGGGGCTTCCTATTAACACTAGCCCATGATATTCCCTTAGCAGGACACCTGGGCCAAAACAAGACCTGGGACAGAATTGTCCCTCACTTTCATTGGTCCCACATGTCTGAAGACACCAAGGAGTTTTGTCGCTCCTGTGTCACCTGTCAAGCCAGTGGTAAGGCAGTTGGTACAACAAAGGCCCCCCTGATACCACTACCTGTGGTGGGGGTTCTCTTTGAGAGGGTTGGGGTTTACATAGTTGGTCCCATGGATCCTCAAATAGCATCTGGGCACAGGTTTATACTGGTGGTGGTGGACCATGCCACTAGGTATCCAGGGGCTATTCCCCTTAGGACCACTACAGCGCCTGTGGTGGCAAGGGCCCTACTTGGTATCTTTTCCAGAGTGGGTTTCCCTAAGGAGGTAGTATCAGAGAGAGATGCAAACTTCATGTCTAGTTACTTGACTGCTATGTGGAAGGAGTGTGGTGTGAATTATAAATTCACCACCCCTTATCACCCACAGTGCAATAGGTTAGATGAAAGGTTCAACAAAACCCTCAAGGGCATGATCAAAGGTCTCCCAGAAAAGCTTAGGCACAGATGGGACATACTTTTTCCCTGCATTCTCTTTGGCTACAGAGAGGTTCCACAGAAGGGGGTTGGTTACAGCCCATTTGAGCTTCTGCTTGGATATCCAGTGAGGGGTCCATTATGTCTAGTGAAGGAGGGATGGGAGTTACCTCTCAAACCCCCTAAACAGGATATTGTGGACTATGTACTTCGTCTCCGGCCCGCTCCAGGAGGGCTGAGTACATGAAGAAGGCAACTAAAAACCTTGAGGACAGCCAGGAATTACAAGAGGCCTGGCATGACCAAAAGGCTGTGCTGCCTGTTTACCAGCCAGGGCAGAAAATATGGGTGTTGGGGCCTGAGGCCCCAGCAGCCTTCCAAGATAAGTGGAGTGGCTCCCATACCATAATTGAGCAAAAGGTAGAGGTTACCTACTTGGTAGACCTTGGAACTCCCAGGAGCCCCCACGGGGTGCTCCATGTTAATAGGCTCAAGGCATATGTTGACGGGGCTGACATGGGCTTGCTCATAGCTACTGATGAGGGACAGGAAGAAGAGAGTGACCCACTCCCTGACCTGCTCTCTCAGAACCCTGATGATGGTTCAGTAGATGGTGTAGCCTTGGCAGGCAGCCTCACTGTGCAGCAACAAACTGACTGCAGAAAAGTTCTCAGCCAGTTCAGACATATGTTCTCATTGACTCCAAGTCAGACTGCCTGGTGCACTCATGAAGTGGACACTGGGGACAGTCTGCCTGTTAAAAATAAGATTTACAGGCAACCTGACCATGTCAGGGACTGTATCAGGGCTGAAGTCCAGAAGATGTTGGATTTGGGAGTCATTGAACCCTCAGATAGCCCTTGGGCTAGTCCAGTAGTCCTTGTGTCTAAACCTCACACCAAAGATGGAAAGAGAGAAATTAGGTTTTGTGTGGATTACAGGGGACTGAATGCAGTCACTCCACATGCCTCCATCTCCACATGCCTCCATCCGATGCTGTGAGGTGGCCTCAGCAGGCTCAGAGTTCCGGGACCTCATGGATTTGGTGCAGGCCGCAGCAGCCGCCAGGTGATCAGCATGCCGGAGGAATTGCCCTGGTATCACCAGGGAGCATTCCTTGTGCCAAACCGAGGGCTCAGTGAGGGGGGTGCTCAACTGTCGTACGGCGCCCTTCGATCAGCAGGGTGGAGTAGGATTTTAAAAGGATAATGTGACAGGGGACAGAGCTCACAAGACCTTGAGAGGGACCTTGGCCTATCTTCCACTCTTTCAGTCCTCTTAAGGAGATTTCCTCTGTTCTGTTCAGACTTTTCTGAGTCTGGCCCTTCAACCTCAGTCTCCTGGTCATCCTGATTTTCATCATCAGACCCAGAGACTATGATTGACCCACCCCCTGATGCAGACCCACTAGCTCCTAGAGCTAGTTTAAGATCATTTGCTACTAACAGATCTATCAGGTGTTGTGAGGAGGGACTCCTTCCTACCCTCAGTTTCCTTTCAAAGCATAATCCCTTTAGTTCAGTGTAGGCTATATCTTTGTACTGAGATGGGATGGACACACTGGCTCCACCCTGGTAGGACATACTAGTGTTGTGAAGTGTTGTACTACCTACACTAGTTGAGGCCTACTGAACCTAGCTTGAGCTGTAGCAAGGGTGTGCTTAGCCCTTCACAAACAGCTCTAAGTTCAGTAGAACTTATTGATGCTAGCTTGACTTTATATGTACCTTGAGTACCTTAAGTGGTTTTCAGTTAGTAAAACAATGGCAAGCTGGAATCCCACACGCTGCCCACCAATGTGAGATGTTGGCCTGGCATATGCTGGTCACTAGTTATAGTGGCCACCTTGCACCAGTCCAATTCGACTCTTATGGTAGATAGGTTTAAGACAACCTTTTAAAGAAAGCTATCCTAGTGGTAGCTGTGGAGAGCAGCCTTCAGGCTAAGTCTCTGAGGAATGTAAAGCAGCTTGTTTTACAATATAATCTCTTGAATTACTAAATGAAAGGACACCACACAGGTATATATATCAAATATATATGTATTTATTTCTAGACACACTCTACTAATCTCTTTATGAGATTAGAAGACAAGTACACATTCAAATGTCAACAGTTCTCAATAAATTAAGCACAAATATGGCTGGAGCCCTAGGGGCGTACCAGACCATATACTAAAAAAAGGTAGCAGGTAAGTAACAAGCCCACGGGAGACGCGTGCAGTGTCTAAACACAGCCGCGGGTTTCCTATTAGTTTCAATGGAGCAAGTCGCGGTTTGTATTTTAAAGTTTTAGGGCACTTTGAGGAAGTAAACAAGCAAGCCACTTACAAGGTAAGTATTTCGAGGGCCAACACACACTTGGGCACCGGAGTGCACGAGTTACCTCACCCAGGGAAGCCGGGTGCATAGGTGTCTTTTGGTGTCGGGTCGAGATGCTGTTTTCAATGGAGATCACTGAAGACTTGCTGCTTGCGACGACTGGAGAGGTGTCCGCTGGAATCCGAAGATGGATTGAAGATGAGGAAGACCTGAAAATTGAGGGGACAGTGTTCAAGGTCACTTGCCAGTGACCGGTGGCCAGCTAGATGGATGACCACCGATGTCGCGTCGTTTCAGGTTGCTGATGGCGTGTTGTCTCTTTGCTCACGAGGTCCAGGAGAGATCGACGATGACCAGCAGCTGGATTCAGAGTGTCCCACAACATCTGCAGCTAATGGAGGTGTTGGCAACCGGATTGGCACCAACAAGCCTTGGCAACTGCAAGTCTCGTTCAAACTGAAGATGGACGCTGATGCAGACCAGCAAGGTCTGATGGACTCACCCAGCAAGGGTAAGTGAGGGCAGGCCTGGAGAAACCAGGAGGGCCCTTGAAGTTGATTAGAAAGTCTTTGTGGGGGTCACTAGCCAACGGGCAAGCAACCGCAAAGACGCCTTCACAGGAAAAACCTCACAGGAGTCCACGGCTACTCGGGGCGAGGTAGGCAGCTGATTTTTGGTACAAGACCTGCTGAAGACTTGGGCCACAAATGGTCTAATGCACAACTTCGTAGATTGTTGTTTAGGGTTTGCACTCGACAATAGTGCACGGTCCCCGGGTATTGCTGTTCCTCGTCACTCGTGGGGTCCACTCACCACAGCTTCGCTGGGGACTCACAGGGGCCGACGAGAAGTCAGGAAATCTACTTCCAGGGCAGCAGGGACTTCGAACTCCGGCAGGAGCGGCAAAGTTTGCAACCGTTGATTCAAGTTACTGGTGCCTGCCAAGCAGGGGAGTCACTCCTTGACTCCAAGGGAGATTCTTCTGTCTTCCAAAGGTAGTGGAACGTCGAAGGGCCAGGATTCTTCTTTGTAGAGCGTCATCCAGGGTAATCTGAATTGAATTGGCAATGCTTGGTATCTTATAGTAAAGATATGGGAGGGACTAGCTCTATGACCACTCCTCTAGGAGGGTCAGGGTAGTGGGTGGTTATACCCACTTCCCTTTGTCCAGTTTTGCGCCAGAGCACAGGCAGGTAGCCCCTGAACCGGTTTGAGCTGGCATATGCACAGAGGAGCCTACTGCTCCCCCAGTGCAGGACTTCAAAGCACTCTAGGAGTGCACCCACCCAGCTCCAATACACTAAATCCTGTCTGGGAGGTGGTAACACCTCCCTGTGACAGGATACCTTTTGTTGGGCTCCCTCCACTGCGAGTTTCGGTCAACAGCAGGAGGGCAGCCCAATGTCTGTGCTGGTGGCATCCATTTTGTGATGCCAGGGCTCTTTTAGATTTCTACCGTTTAGTACAGTGGGTACATGTCATCCCCTCTAGAAGGGTGGGATCATACTCCCACATCAGTTACTGGTGTGGGGGTATGATTCCAAGTTGTTTGACACCAAACACAACATGTTTTGATGCAGTTCTCCCAAAGTTAGCATTTACCGCGAGGTTATAATGCACTTAAGAGTATATGGTTTAACCGCATCCACAAACAGCAGCAGAGAATAGACTCTGCCAGCTGCAGAGGGGTCCTGCTCAGGCAGAAGCACCCCCTCACATAGTAAACCAAGCACCCTGCCCTTAGGATTGATAGGGCCTACTATAGGGGTGGCTGATGTTTATATGTGTGTGTATGGTGAGATATAGGAACCTATACCTCAGTGAGGAGTGCTAACAATACCTCACACAGGCTGCAGTAGCAGGCCTGTGGTGTCAGATTGTGAATGCTTCCCAGGGGTGGCATAAGATATGCTGCAGCCCCTGGTAGGCCTGTGAAGTACCAATACCCTAGGTACCTAAGGTACCATATACTACGGGCTCATAAGGTACCACAGTATCCAATCACTAGTGCATCTAATATGCACACCAAGTTGTTTAGAGAGATCAGTGAGACTGGGGCCCTGATTAGCAGGGACCCAGCCAGCCTATAGCCAGAAACCAGTGTATACATCAGAAAAAAAGTGGGGGCAACATAAGTGCAGATCCTACTCTCCTACACTGTGAATGACTGCAGAGCTGCAGCCAAAGGGTTGTGAATGACTGCAGAGCTGCAGCCAGAGGGCTGTGAATGACTTCAGAGCTGCAGCCAGAGGGTTGTGAATGACTGCAGAGCTGCAGCCAGAGGGCTGTGAATGACTTCAGAGCTGCAGCCAGAGGGCTGTGAATGACTGCAGAGCTGCAGCCAGAGGGTGGTGAATGACTGCAGAGCTGCAGCCAGAGGGCTGTGAAAGAGTGCAGAGCTGCAGCCAGAGGGCTGTGAATGAGTGCAGAGCTGCAGCCAGAGGGCTGTGAATGACTGCAGAGCTGTAGCCAGATAGTGGTGAATGACTGCAGAGCTGCAGCCAGAGGGCTGTGAATGAGTGCAGAGCTGCAGCCAGAAGGCTGTGAATGACTGCAGAGCTGGCAGCCAGAGAGATGTGAATGAGTGCAGACCTGCAGCCAAAGGGCTGTGAATGAGTGCAGAGCTGCAGCCAGAGAGCTGTGAATGACAGCAAAGCTGCAGAACTGAGGGCTGTGAATGACGGCAGAGCTGGCAGCCAGAGGGCGGTGAATGACTGCAGAGGTGCAGCCAGAGGGCTGTGAGGGACTGCAGAGCTGCAGCCAGAGGGCTGTGAATGAGTGCAGAGCTGCAGCCAGAGGGCTGTGAATGACTTCAGAGCTGCTGCCAGAGGGCTTTGAATTACTGCAGAGCTGCAGAACTGAGGACTGTGAATGACTGCAGAGCTGGCAGCCAGAGGGATGTGTATGGCTGCAGAGCTGGCAGCCAGAGGGCTGTGTATGACTGCAGAGCTGGCAGCCAGAGGGCTGTGAATGACTTCAGAGCTGCAGCCAGAGGGCTGTGAATGACTGCAGAGCTGGCAGCATGAGGGCTGTGAATGACTTCAGAGCTGCTGCCAGAGGGCTTTGAATTACTGCAGAGCTGCAGAACTGAGGGCTGTGAATGACTGCAGAGCTGGCAGCATGAGGGCTGTGAATGACTGCAGAGCTGCAGCCAGAGGGCTGTGAATGACTTCAGAGCTGCAGCCAGAGGGCTGTGAATGACTGCAGAGCTGCAGCCAGAGGGCGGTGAATGACTGCAGAGCTGCAGCCAGAGGGCTGTGAACGAGTGCAGAGCTGCAGCCAGAAGGCTGTGGATGACTGTAGAGCTGCAGCCAGAGAGCTGTGAATGACTGCAGAGCTGGCAGCATGAGGGCTGTGAATGACTGCAGAGCTGCCGCCAGAGGGCTGTGAATGACTGCAGAGCTGCAGCCAGAGGGCTGTGAATGACTGCAGAGCTGCAGCCAGAGGGCTGTGAATGACTGCAGAGCTGGCAGCCAGAGGGCTGTGAATGACTTCAGAGCTGTAGCCAGAGGGCTGTGAATGACTGCAGAGCTGCAGCCAGAGGGCTGTGAATGACTGAAGAGCTGCAGCCAGAGGGCTGTGAATGACTGCAGAGGTGCAGCCAGAGGGCTGTGAGGGACTGCAGAGCTGCAGCCAGAGGGCTGTGAATGACTGAAGAGCTGCAGCCAGAGGGCTGTGAATGACTGCAGAGCTGGCAGCCAGAGGGCTGTGAATGACTGCAGAGCTGCAGAACTGAGGGCTGTGAATGACTGCAGAGCTGCAGCCAGAGGGCTGTGAATGACTGCAGAGCTGCAGCCAGAGGGCTGTGAATGACTGCAGAGCTGCAGAACAGGATGATGTGACAGGCGACAATGTCCAGTGCCTGGGGGAGGAGGGGTCAGTCTGCAGCTGTTGTATTCAGTGTCTGTGGCTGGACGTTTGAAGAAGGAGGGAGTAATCTGAGCCTTCGGTCTCGCCACAGAATCTCGACTCAGAGCAGGAATGCTGCTGTCCTGACGGATCGGCCTCTTCCTTGTGGCCTGAGCTGCATGAGGTGTAGTGGACTCTGCTGATGACATAAACCCCTGCAGGTCACTGTGAGCAGCTGCCGGTGATGGTCTGGTCTCGACAACTGACTCTTGTCTCATCACATGCCCCACACGATGGCTGATGATTGTTAAAGTCAGACTCAAACGTCTGTGTGTTTGTCATTGAGCCTTCCCAGGAAGGGGCCTGTTTGTCTCTCTCCCCTCTCCCTGCTCCAGGCTTGAACACTCCCCCCCCCCCTCATCAAACAGGAAACAGTCAAACCTTTTCCTTCAAGTAGACGTCTGTCTTCTGTCGCGGTGTCAGACTCCTGCCGTGATTGCGGGCGGGGCTTCGAGACACCTTGTTAGGATAAGAGTCACACTTTATGTCTCCCAAGCTCCCTTTACATGGGGGTTTCACTCATTAAATGTAATGTCTCTCGGTCTGCTGCAGAGTTTAAGTTTCTGTGATAGAATCTAGGGGTGTTCAGCGCAGGTCGACGGGTGCGCATCATACTAGATGTTTAGAATAACTAAGTGCATAATTTCCTTGTAATTATAAATATTTCTCTTATCTGGATATGCTAAAGATCTATCCCTGCTCCAGTCCTTCGGCAGTCAGTGTCCTCCCTGCTCTATGCTACAGTGTACATTAGAGCGGAGATCATTATTTCTAAGACCAGACCAACTACTACAGTGCCAGGATGCTCTCCTCGGCCAACAGTAGCGCTGTATTACCTGTATTTCAGCCTTTAATTGATGCACATTGCGCAGGTGCGAGGAGTTTGTGATCATGTACCTCACTTCTGTGACTCCTGAGTTTGTGACCAGACCTCTTTTTATGACCCAATATGTTTTTCAGACGCAGCATCACATGAGCCATGGATGACGGAGGGAGCACATCTGGGGACGTCCTGCTCCACGCCCTGGAGAATCTCCATCATGATTACTTCAGAAGGTTTAAGGATAAATTATCAGAAATCAACTTCAAAGGACAGCGAAACATCCCCCGAAGAAGCCTGGAGGACGCAGACCGGATTGACACCAAGAACCTCCTTGTACAGTTCTACGGCTCGGACTCAGCCATTGATGTGACCATCGAAGTCTTCTCCAAGGTCGGCCTGATGGAGCCGGCAGCCAGACACAGAGGGGCGCGACAGCGAGGTAAGAGGGGTGAGATCATTCACAATCACACCCCAAGGTCCACCTTGATGGCCAAAGTAAAATCATTTTCACAGATCTTCTTATTTTGAGAATAATACAAAGGGTTTTTCAAAGTCAACGCTATTAGACAAGTCCACACGGAAACTCCTTGAAAATGTATTTGGTCTGAAGTCAGCTGTAAGCGCCTCAGAGACTCTTCCTTGGAGCCTGCATGTTGTTGTTTGTTGAGTGCTTGTGTGGTGCGGCTGCCCCTCTGCACCACCACTGACTCCACTGCTCTGGCGCATCAACGAATGAACTCCTTGTAGTATCGTGAGAAGCGAGGAGTAAGCGCTTGCAATCCAGCGGGGACAGCTGTAAAAGGGACCCCCAGACCCTCTCACTCCTTTTCCCCCATCCATTTATTTATTTGAAGTTTTGTATTGCGCTAACAAGACCCCGAAAGGTATCAGAGCGCTTCACAGTAACGGAGAGAGGAACAAAGTGAGGGGATGCTGAGGAGAGGGTGAGGGAGGCTAGCGTGATGAGCTAATCCATGAAGTGGGACGGATCACCCGCCACCGTCAGCGATGAGACTGCGGCTCCTTACTGCCCAGAGCTCTGGGTATTCATTCCAAGTAAAAGTCTCTCTGACTCCCTGGAGCATCTTGGATGACATTCCAAGTAAAAGTCTTTCTGACTCCCTGGAGCATCTTGGATGACATTCCAAGGATTGACTCGTCGGAGGTGATGTGAAGACTGCGGACCTGAGTCACAGAGGTACTTAAGGATCACTGACTAAATATCGAAGGTCAAAATATCGAGCTACAAAAATATCGCAACAAAAATATCGATGTCAAGAATATCGACTTCCTATCTACAATATGGTACGTACAAAAATATCGATAATTAAATATCGATGTCAAAAATATCGTTAGTAAAAAAAATCGTTTTTTTTTGTTTAAAAATATATGTAAAATAAACCAAATAATACTTATAAATAAAATAAACATAATTAAATATATTTTATAATATTTAAAATTAATAATTAATATATATAATTTAATAAAACATTAATTAAACATATACATATAATATATAATATATATACTTACTTAAGAATTAGTTTTAATTATTATTTTAAGAACGTATAAATTATTAATTTTTAAAAATAATTACCAATACATCTACACACATAAAACAATTACATTAATAAATATTAATTAATTACATATAGCAAATAAAAAAAAATAATTTTATTTGAATATTTTTTATTATTAATGATATATTACATTAGCTAAAATAATATAAAACATATTAAATATCAGAGACAATAAAACTACTACTCCAACTCCAAAAAAAACAACAGTAAGGAAAATTTTGGATAGCGTAGGGCTAAAAATTACTATTTCCACTACAGGGAGTGTAACAGTAGGGAAAGCGCTGGATAGCGTAGGGGTAAAAATTACTATTCCAACTCCAGAGAGTGCAACAGTAGGGAAACCGCTGGATAGCGGGAGGGTAAAAATTACTATTCCAACTCCAGGGAGTGCAACAGTAGGGAAAGCGCTGGATAGCGTAGGGGTAAAAATTACTATTCCAACTCCACAGAATGCAACAGTAGGGAAAGTGTTGGATAGCGTAGGGGTAAAAATTACTCTTCCCACTCTAGAGAATGCAACAGTAGGGAAAGCGCTGGATAGCGTAGGGGTAAAAATTACTATTCCCACTCCAGAGAATGCAACAGTAGGGAAAGCGCTGGATAGCGTAGGGGTAAAAATTACTATTCCCACTCCAGTGAGTGCAACAGTAGGGAAAGCGTTGGATAGTGTAGGGGTAAAAATTGCTATTCCAACTCCAGAGTGTGCAACAGTAGGGAAAGCGCTGGATAGCGTAGGGGTAAAAATTACTATTCCCCCTCCAGATAGTGAAACAGTTGGGAAAGCACTGGATAGCGTAGGGGTTCAATGAACATAATAACCAATTAAATAATTTGTTATTAAAAAATTGCATATTAATAATTAATGTACAAAATAATTATTAATAAATACAAATAATTTAAACTAAATATTTTAATAAATAACATTAAATTACACCCCACACTATTCCCCCTTTAACACACAACACACTACACATACAAAAAACACAATAAATTTAACTATCAATGTATCTATTATTTACTATTAATAATACATTCTTTATAATTAATATAGTTAATAATTTTCTAGTTAATACATATTAACTACCAAATTACAATTATTCACAAATTAATTATTAATTAACAATACATTAATTAGCAATAACAACAAATAAAATGAAATAATAATTTATTTATATTTACTATATTTAACTAACTAATAACAATTAATTACCAATTAATAATTAATTAACAATTAATTAATAATAAATACAAATAAAAAAACAATATCATTAATTATTTTAATATAATTACATCCCCCCCTATTCCCCTATAAACACACAACCCACTACACATAAAATTCACATAATTAATTTAATTATCAATTAATCACTTAATAAAAATAAATCACCAATTAATTATTAATTACCAATAAATTAATTAACAATGACAATAAATAAATATTATTAATAAACTAATTATAACTAATATAATTAACCAATTAATAAAATTAATTTACAATTAATAATTAATTAACAATTAATTCATCATAAATACCAATTAAACAAAACATATTAATTCATTAATTATAATTAAATTACTTCCCACCCTATTCCCCTATAAACCCACAACCCGCTCTGATACTAAAACGCTAAATTTACTTTAAAATAATTATTAATCTCTAAACATTTATTTTTAAATGTATTAAAATACATTACAATAATCTTTAACATACAAATAAAATACATAGAAATATCGATATTATTGACATCGATATTTTTGCTTACGATATTCCTTACATCGATATTAAGTACTTCGATATTATTTACATCGATATTACTTACCTTGGGGTCGATATTCTGTCCATCGATATTCTTGACTTCGATATTCTCTCCCTACGATATTAAAAACTCGATATTATTGTAGGTCGATATTAAAAACTCGATATTTTGGCTGACCACCGGTACTTACATGTAGTAAAGTTACGACTGCGGAATCGCTGCACTGCAGTTCTCAGTGCGGAGACTCCACAGTTGTAAATTTACTACATGTACATATCTTTGTGAACCAGGCCCAGCAACATCCCATAGTTATCGCCATCACGACTGAGGGAACACATGGATCTCTGATATTAAAGGACTTCGCTTTAGTAAGGCACTCTTGGCTTCTCTCACCTACCTCCATGGGCCTTGAAGCTTGGGGACATTCATAGCTTTTACCTCACACCCATGTCCGTACTAGTGACCTTGTGGTAGAGGTGCCCTGATACAACACAGCTGCCCATTCACACACAAGGGTAGTTTCTTGAAATATAGACAGGATTGACTAAATTCTGTAGTACATGGTCATTTAGATACTCCCAGACACAGGTGGGATATTTCGTGAATGTATGTCTGTATATGGTATTTCTATAGCCCAACCCTAGACAAACGGAAGCGGAGCGCTGTACAGCGTCAAAGACAATGAGAGATAGGAGAGGTGGGTGCTTTGTGGACTGGTTAATGAGTTGTGATGCAGTCTTCTTTAAAGAGGCGTCTTCTACTCTTTTCCAAATTGCTGCAGGTTAGGGGCAGTCCTCATAGATAAGGGGATGTTATTCCAGATACTGGGTGTATAGATGGATAAGTCCTGCTGCCTTGTTTTTCCTATGTTCACTCCTTGGTCTCTAGATTGATGGTTTCCTGGCGGCAGACGTACCGAGAACCATCAGAGATGTGAGCTTGTTTGCAGCATAAGCAGTGATCCCTGTTGATTTGTAAATGATGCAGCTGGTTCTGAAGATGGTGCAGGCTGGCAAAGGGAGCCAATGTAGTCCCATCAGGATGGGGATGATGACTTGTACTTCTTCAGAGCCTGAATGAGACTTGCTGCATGTGTAGGATGCCCTTACGGGGTGCCAGCATGGAGCCTGGAAAGCCCTGGAGCAGGGCTTTATGGCCATCCAGGTAGAGAGTATGTGGGCTTGGACAGCAGTGCGTTCTGAAAGAAAGGTTTCAGTTCCTTCGGAAGGGAGAGCTGGTACCAGGCCACCTTTATTTTTTGCAGTGTGTTTATTGAGGGTGAATGTAAGTGGCTTGGCATTCAGTGAAAGTTGAGGTTCAAGGTCGTCAGAGTCTGTGTCATTGAACCAGAGGAGACTTTCAAGTAGAGTTGTGCATCATCTGCATTTTAGTGACTCCTGATGCTGTTATCAGGGAGTAGAGCACCCCGGGGCACCATGGAGAGGTTGATGGCGTGGGGTTGGGTATCCTCTGCATCCTGGTGATTCCTGATGCTGTTATCAGTGAGTAGAGCACCCCGGGGCTCCATGGAGAGGTTGAGGGAGTGGGGTTGGGTATCCTCTGCATCCTGGTGACTCCCGATGCTGTTATCAGTGAGCAGGGCAGCCCGGGGCTCCATGGAGAGGTTGACGAAGTGGCGTTGGGTATCCTCTGCATCCTGGTGACTCCTGATGCTGTTATCAGTAAGTAAAGCACCCAGGGGCTCCATGGAGAGGTTGACGGAGTGGCGTTGGGTATCCTCTGCATCCTGGTGACTCCTGATGCTGTTATCAGTGAGTAGAGCACCCCGGGGCTCCATGGAGAGGTTGACGGAGTGGCGTTGGGTATCCTCTGCATCCTGGTGACTCCTGATGCTGTTATCAGTGAGTAGAGCACCCCGGGACTCCATGGAGAGGTTGACGGAGTGGCGTTGGGTATCCTCTGCATCCTGGTGACTCCTGATGCTGTTATCAGTAAGTAGAGCACCCTGGGGCTCCATAGAGAGGTTGATGGAGTGGCGTTGAGTATCCTCTGCATCCTGGTGACTCCTGATGCTGTTATCAGTGAGTAGAGCACCCCGGGGCTCCATGGAGAGGTTGATGGAGTGACGTTCTGTATCCTCTGCATCCTGGTGACTCCTGATGCTGTTATCAGTGAGTAGAGCACCCCGGGGCTCCATGGGGAGGTTGATGGAGTGGCGTTGAGTATCCTCTGCATCCTGGTGACCCCTGATGCTGTTATCAGTGAGTAGAGCACCCAGGGGCTCCATGGAGAGGTTGACGGAGTGGCGTTGGGTATCCTCTGCATCCTGGTGACTCCTGATGCTGTTATCAGTGAGTAGAGCACCCCGGGGCTCCATGGAGAGGTTGACGGAGTGGCGTTGGGTATCCTCTGCATCCTGGTGACTCCTGATGCTTGCACCATAAAAAACACCTTTACACACGCTGATTTAGCATGGCGACCACTCGTTTTCTTTAGTACCGCCATCTTGGGTGTGTGAACCTGCTATTGTGCCATTTTCAGTCGCCATTTTGGGAGGCGCTCTAGCGGTCGGGGGAACATCGTTGAATCACCTATTTAAGCCATCCAATGCAAGCGCGCAGCCTGAAGACTGAGGCTAACATTGAGAGACAGAGTGGGTGATTGTGCGCTGTGAATATTGTTTTTACTTGTTCCTTTCATGTTCGATCTGTTTTTATTAATTACTGAAGTGAACACACAATTGTGATCCATTTCGTCCCCCCTCTTACTTGCACCATAAAAAACACCTCTACACACGCTGATTTAGCGTGGCGACCACTCGTTTTCTTTAGTACCGCCATCTTGGGTGTGTGAACCTGCTATTGTGCCATTTCCAGTCGCCATTTTGGGAGGCGCTCTAGCGGTCGGGGGAACATCGTTGAATCACCTATTTAAGCCATCCAATGCAAGCGCGCAGCGCGCGCGCGCGCAGAGGGCGCGCCGGTGGCGCGCCAGAGGCGCGCCAGTGGCAAGCCCGTCTGCGCCCGTCCGCGCCCTGGACGCTCCCAGTGCCAGAAATGCTGCTCTTCCAATGAACAATTCAGGACAACTGACATATAGTAGAGACCAACTACTACAGTTAAATTCATCAAAGGGTCACAAGCCGGTAGGCGATAGTCTTACCTGCGGCCTTGTAAATAGCTGCTCGCTTGTCAAGCACTCCTCCGAAACCTTTAGCCTCCTGGAAGACATGGGATTAGACGCACTCTTCATAACAGAAACATGGGCCACCGCTGAGTCCACTATTGGTTTGAGCGGGGCCTGTCCTAGTGGTTATAAAATCTTCCATAAACCTCGCAGCACGGGTAGAGGGGGAGGAGAGGGCCTGATTTTTAAAGATACCTTAGATTTTAGACCCTGTCAGATTGACGAGGTGGGGGGAATAGAAATCATGGGCTTCTCACTGCAGTCTCCTAGTGGGAACTTGCTTACGGGAATGCTATGTTACAGGCCCCCGGGCACGATTACACAATTCCACCTTCTTGCGGACACTATCACCAATTTAAAACTTGCCCACACTAACATGGCTGTACTAGGTGATTTTAACCTCAGCGCGGATGGAGGCCTCGGCAGCCAACGTAGAGACCTTCTGCACGCCTGCTCAAACCTGAATCTCCATCAATTGGTGGCCAGCCCAACTCATCAGAAGGGGCATATCCTGGATTTGGTTTTTGCTAATCCAGCCACAACAAGGATAATAAATATAATGCCCTTGAACTGGACGGACCACTTCCTTATACATCTGAGCATGGTGTGGCCTTGCCGGAAGAATATGCCTAGCCAGCAGTGCTCATATAGGTTGGATAGAGAATGGGCCAAACTGGCTAAAGTCGACCTCCCTATTACATTTTTGGACGCTAGTCTCTTCTCCTCCAATAAGTCCGTGGATGAAAATTACAGCTCATTCACTGGACATATAACTAAGTTTTTAGATCAAGCTATTTCCATAAAATCGCTAAAAAAGGTGAGGAAAAGATCAGCGCCCTGGTATAACGAGAAGCTGCATCAACTCCGTCTCTCTCGTAGGCAAGCAGAGAGGAAATGGAGGAGAAACTACATCGAGGATGATAAAAAAGACGTAAGACAAATCCAACTACAATATAAAGCCCTTATTTTGAGATCTAAGGCAGATTTCTATGCCTCCTCCATTACACAGGCCTCAAACGGGACTAAAGCCCTCTTTCAGATTGTCCGAGACCTCTCTAATCCAGACTGCATGAACAATAGAACAGCTCCCTCACAAGTCCTGTGCAATGAAATTGCCTCCTTTTTTCAGGAGAAAATCTCTTACATTGTAAATACTTTACAGGACAACACCCAGGATGACCCCGAGGAAACAACTAGCCTGGCTGAGGTAGACTTACATCTGACTGCGGTCTTAGACAGTTTTCAACCTCTCTCCCAGGCGGCTTTTGACAGCTTGATAGAAAGCGTGTCTTCCGGCTCTCCCCTAGACCCTCTTCCACACAAAATATGGAAGCGTCATGGGCGTAATACTTTTCCTTGGTTGAGGACGATCTGTAACCAGTCCCTGATGGTTGGATCTGTACCAGACTGCTGGAAATTAGCAGTGGTAACTCCACTGATTAAGAAGCCGAATCTGGACCCTCTGGAACCGGCTAATTTCAGGCCCATCTCCCTCTTGCCGTATCCGGTGAAAATCCTCGAAAAGTCAGTAAGCAGGACTTTGTCCCAGTTCCTGGAGGAGAACCTTCTGCTCGACAGGGATCAGTTCGGTTTCCGTCCTGGTCACGGAACCGAAACGGCTCTGACTACCATGCTGGACCATCTTCGATTGCGTGCCGACAACGGGAATGCCATGATTCTTGTGCTTCTCGACATGTCGGCAGCTTTCGACACGGTGAGCCACCCTGTCTTGGTGGAGAGACTCAGGCAGACAGGTGTTAAAGGCAGAGCGCTGCATGGTTTCAATCCTACCTGGAGGGTAGGCAGCAGGTAGTCACCTTGACACCTTTCTCCTCCAGCAGGTCTCCAGTTGTGCACCGAGTGCCGCAGGGATCTGCAATTAGCCCCATCCTTTTCAACATCTACCTGCGGCCCCTGTTTCCGTTAATTAAATCTTTTGGAGTCAGCCTGGTGAACTACGCTGACGACACGCAACTGGCCTTCTCTTTAGAAGGGGATGACGCACTATCCATGGACAGATTTCACCAATGTATGAACCAGACCACGGACTGGCTTAGAAGAAATTCTCTCCAGTTTAACAGTGGCAAAAACGAGGTTGTCTTTTGCTCGCCATCCAGGATCCTTAAACATCTCCCCCCCGATTTCTGCCTCTCGCCTGAGGAAGGACCCCTTCTACCGGTCAAGAAGGTACGTAATCTCGGGGTGATCATTGATGACGACCTCCAGATGGTATCCCAGGCCAGTAAGACCGCCAATGTCTGCTTTGCCCTGTTGCGGCTGCTCCGAAGCATTCTACCTTTGCTCCCTAGGGAGTCACGGGCTACAGTAGTACGCAGCACGGTATTAAGCAGGCTTGACTATTGTAACTCCCTGTATCTGCGGGCCCCACAGTACATCTTCCATGGACTGCAAAGGATCCAGTCAGCAGCAGCCAAATTAGTGCTCGATAAACGTCGTAGTTCTTCGACCACTAGAGCATTGAGGGACTTACACTGGCTTCCGGTTAAGGAAAGGGTCTTTTTTAAGTCCTTGTGTCTGACATTCAGAGCAATGCATGGATTCGGTCCAGCCCCCCTACAGGACAAGTTTGTTCGTCACCTACCAATCAGGCAACTTCGATCTTCTACAGCTGGCTTACTGTTAGTCCCGAGATTTAAGCGCTCTAGGGTAGGTGGAAGGGCCTTCAGCATAGTTGCTGCCAGTATGTCGAACAAGCTCCCATTGAACCTGAGACAATGCAACTCCCTACTAGAATTCCGTAAGGGACTCAAAACCTGGTTATATCCCAAAACATAACTGAGGCCGGCTCTCCATCCCGTCCTCTGTCACCCTTGATATTGGATTATCAGTCTAAGCGCCAGGATGCCCGTAGGGCGATAGCTGCGCTATACAAGTTCCACATCAATCAATCAATCAATCATGGAAAGCAGGAAGGTCCTCTGGGTTTCTCGAGGTTGCTGGCTGCAGGACACACCGGGGTTTTGCTGGGGCAGGTTCGAGGTGGGGACAGGCCAGTAGGGCTGGGGCCAAGTCAGTGGGCGTCCTCCTCTTGTTAGCTTCGGCACGGCTGTTCGGTCCTTCTTCTTTTCTTCTTCTGGTTTCTTGTCTGAGGAAGCAAGGTTCAAGGGTGCCTCTAAATACTAGATTTAGTGCTGTTACAGGTAGGTAAATGTTGAGACCAATGGGTCCCTTCCTTGGGGTGGGTACACCCCCTATTATGCCACCTTCCAGTGGGGGGGCATATGCCTCACTCTGGTTGGCTGGGTCCCTCATCTGCAAGATGGCCGGGACTGAGAGTTATGCTTCACCTCGCCACCCTCACCTGAGGGGGGGGGGGGGGAGTTGGCAGCGGTGGGCACACCTTTCTTCCTCACCAGCCGGTTCTCCCACCCAAAGTGGGGGTCAAAACCAGTGGGGACAAGTTGCTGAGAGCAGCATGTGGCCTGGGGAAGCACACAAAGGCGGAAAGCCTTTGAAGCTTCCCCTTTGTGGACCCTTCCCATCCTGTGGGAGGAGGCTTGGCACCTCGTCCCAGTATGTGCAATGTTTCAGACCCCCGAGAGCAGCAGGCTCTCGACCCAGGGGTCCAGAAACATTTCTGGGGGTGGCAGCTGGGGAGCAGCCACTCAGCCCAGACAATAGTGTTGGTCGTTTTTCTGGGGTTATCTCTAAGATGCACTCTGAGTGCATTTTTCATTAAATCCCACACTGGCATCAGTGTGGGTTTAATGTGTTGAAAGGTTTGATACCAAACTTCTCAGTTTTCAGTGTAGCCGTTATGGTGCTGTGGAGTTCGTAATGAAAAGCTTCCAGCAGCATAAACTCTTAATGGCAGCACTGCACTTACAGTGGCTGAGAATGGATTTAGACTCTGTAGGGGTACAGGGCTCATGCACCTGTACCCTCACCACTGGTATAGTGCACCCAGCTAGAGGGGTGGCTGATCTATGCCAGGGAAGTGGGTTGTGGGCATGGCACACAGGGATGTGTGCCATGTCGACTCCACTTTGTTCTGCACCAAGACACGCAGCCTGCAAAGGCAGTTTGTGAGTGTAAAGGTACAGGCCTCTAAGCGTGGCACAATAAGTGTTGCAGCCCTTGGAGGCCTTCCCTGGTCACAGTGCCCTGGGTACCTGTGGTACCATTTACCAGGGGCTGACCTGTGGCCAGAGATGCCAATTGGGTTTAGGCTTCAAATGTAGTTTTAGGGAAGGAACATAGGCCCTAGGAACTGATTAGCAGGAGCCCAGGGCACACTTAGTCAAAGCACATCAGCACTTCAGCAAAACGTGAGGCAAACATTCAGAAAGTGGGCACTTTCTCACAGCGCCCTATAGCTGGACTATGGGCAGAGGTACTGGAGGCATGGGATAGCCTAGAAGGCACTGAGGTGGGGCCCGACAGACAGAGCGAAGCAGCCAGAGCAGGCCGAGAAGCCTTTAGAGGACGGAGACGGAACGGGTGTGGACTAGTGGAAACCGACCATACACTCCTATAGTAGGTCGCTCCCTCTGGCACAGATGACCCGAGATCTCATACCCCGCCCCCTGGAATAATTTAAATAGGCCTTGAACACAATAGTGCTCCCAGACCCTCGGGGACTGCCCATGCTCACTCCCACTGATACTTTCCCCTTCAAGTGAGCTGCATGGCCCGGAGACAGTAGTTTTCAGAGTTTTTTTACTTATTTGTCCCTTTCATCCCTTTGAGTCCCAGTCTCAGTGATTGCATAGGGTCTTACAGGCAGGCAGCAATGCGGATACTATAAACTACTTAGGGTGACGGGCGCACTGCAAGAGGGGCCCCTAAAGAGGTGCAACTAGGATGGGGGACTGGACTGCTTATGCATGGAGGAACCCCGTGGTCTTGTGCACACGGGGCAAGGAGATAGCCAAGCACCCCTTTGCATACCCCCCCGCGGAAGCCCTGCAATGATATGTATTCTAATCAACAATCTGCCCAAAACATTGTCATTAATGTACTTGCCCGAAAGATATTACGGGGTTGGACCTGAAGGGGCACTGCTTTGACTTTTGTGTGTTTTCTACTGAAAATGCTAATGCACACAAGTTTTTAAAAAAGGGGCATCAAAGATTCTTGACTTTCCTACGAGGTAACATCCCCTAACAATACAAGATGCTGCGGTTCAGTCCCACCAAGAACATTCACAGAGTGCATGGCAGTGGAAGGTATCTCAGAAGGCCCGCGACTTTCACTGACCCTACAAGGATGCTGGCTGTCAGGGGCACCTCAGTACTTCCTAATAATCGTCTCCACTCTTCACTGTCTGGGTTTATGTGTCAGTCAGGAAAAGTCAACATCAGTTCTGGTAGCAAGGCTTCTGGCTCCTCCAGAGAGCCCAACTCCCACCCCCTACCATGATCAAAAATTTGCAAAGCCATGAACCCATCATAATCAATAGCTCCGTAATAAACCCTACCACATAAATGAATCATTCCTGCACATTCTGACTATGAGTTTGGTGGCTAATTAACATCCCACATTACGACGACCAAAGAAATATTCATGAAATCACATTAAAGTGGACGCTGTTTTAGCCTGTGATAGTCTTGATATTAATAAGTGTCATTGAATTTTCAGTGTTGGATCCTCATGAGGCCCCAGAGGTCCCAGGAGCTGCTTCAGGTACGTGACGCTTCCACGCAGATGATGAATAGGATTTTAATCCCAGGGAAAAGAGTCCTCGCTGCAGTGGGACTTGAACTTCTCTGTGAAACAAAATGCTGCAGTGACCTATGCTGTGGGCGCCTACTGTGGATAGGCGGATTTATTTGTGCATATTAATGATGCTGAAGGATGTTGAGGCTGGGTTTGTGTATGTCGATGATGCTGAAGGATGTGCTGGCTTGGTTTGTCCATGTTGATGATGCTGAAGGATGTGGAGGCTGAGTTTGTCCATGTTGATGATGCTGAAGGATGTGGAGGCTGGGTTTGTCCATGTTGATGATGCTGAAGGATGTGGAGGCTGAGTTTGTCCATGTTGATGATGCTGAAGGATGTTGAGGCTGGGTTTGTGTATGTCGATGATGAAAAGGATGTTAAGGCTGGGTTTGTCCATGTTGATGATGCTGAAGGATGTGAAGGCTGGGTTTGTCCGTGGCGACGATGCTGAAGGATGTGGAGGCTGGGTTTGTTCATGTTGATGATGCTGAAGGATGTTGAGGCTGGGTTTGTGTATGTCGATGATGAAAAGGATGTTGAGGCTGGGTTTGTCCGTGGCGACGATGCTGAAGGATGTGGAGGCTGGGTTTGTTCATGTTGATGATGCTGAAAGATGTAGGGGCTGGGTTTGTGTATGTCGATGATGCTGAAGGATGTTGAGGCTGGGTTTGTGTATGCCGATGATGAAAAGGATGTTGAGGCTGGGATTGTGCATGTCGATGATGCTGAAGGATGTGGAGGCTGGGTTTGTGCATGTTGATGATGCTGAAGGATGTGGAGGCTGGGTTTGAGATGATGGAGTCTATACAAAGACTGAATCCTCAAGGTCTGAGTACGCAGTTCATTGAAATGGCCGTGATATGGAAACAGCTCTTTAGGGATGGGAAGAATTCAAGTGGGTGCCTCAGGCTCCATAGCTCAGGCAGTGCTCTGCCCGTGCATCTGCCCGACACAGATCGCGGTTCGCACCCCAGACTGGACTGAACTGCCCTGGCCTCAGTCCTTGCTAGCTGCTGCCTTAGTTTACTTTAATTTTATTTTTCACGATTTCTATGAATTACTTTGTTTTCAGACAGTCCTTGAGGCTCTAGTCAGTCTTTTACTGACTTACTTCCCCCTCTGCCGCTTCCCGCCTCTGCTGCCTCCGCTGCCCCTCCCACGTTCTTTCCCCGTTCCCGCCTCCCAGTTGTCCCGCCCCGACCTCTACTTAATGGAGGCCGCTGCGTGGCTCCACGACCCGACCGCGACCAGCACCAGGAACCCTCGTCATCCGACCTACCAACGCTACAGCTAAACAGCTCTTCACGCACTCGACGACGGCAAGAACAACAACTGCAAGGTCTCCTCACGTCTCGACACCCATGGTCCTTTCATCTGCCAAAACTACTGCCACTCCTTCAACACCACCAGAACCCAGGACCCACCTCTGCCGACCACCAACACCCCCAACGCAGCCCAAACCCTGCAATGCCTTCTCCTCAACGTCCGCTCCCTCCACAGACACACCAAGTAAATCTGTGAGCTCCTCTGCAGCACCTCTCGGGATGCCACCTCCTTGGGACCTGACATTGTGATCGCCATCCCCGAAGGATACAAAATCACTCGGAAGGACCGCACGAACCACCCCGGAGGCGGCATCGCCATCGTCCACAAGGCCAACCTCTGCCTGAGCACCTACACTGACAGGCCTATGGACCTCATGGAACACCTCCACTTCAAGATATAGGTCAACCCAATCACCACTCTACGTGGCACCCTCATCTACCGACCTCCGGACCCTGTGCACCTTTCTCCCCCTCCATCACTGACATAATTGTAGGAGAGTAGGACCTGCCTCTTATGGTTACCCCCACTTTTTTCTGGTGTTCCACTGTTTTTTACTTTAGTCTGGCTGGGGCCCTGCTAATCAGGACCCCAGCCTAGCTGCTTCCTCTCTAAATGGATTCCTAGTACCTTAGGTACACTTCAGATTGGATTCTGAGGTGCCCTTATAAGTCCCTAGTATATGGAATACTATGTACCCATGGCATAGGTACCCCAGGAGCCTACCAGGGGCTGCAGCATATATTGTGTCACCCCTAGAAAGCCTTCCAAAATGACACCACAGGACTGCTACAGCAGCCTGAGTGAGATGGTGCATGCACCCCTCATTGAGATGTAGGTTCACTAGGTCTCACCATCACTGCACATATAAACCTATCAATCAACCCTATGGCAGGCCTTATCAATCCTGAAGGCAGGGTGCTTGTGAGAGGGTGCCCAAGCATGAGCTGAGCCCCTCTGCAGCTATCGGAATCTATTAACCGGAGCTGTCTGTGGTGCAGCCTGACCATATACTCTTAAGTGCATTATAACCTCGCGGTAAATGCTAACTTTGGAATGGCTGCACGCAAGCATGTTGTGTTTGGTGTCAAACACTTTGGAATCCTACCCCCCCCCGCCAGTTCTGGCGGGGGGGGGGTAGAATTCCACCCTTCTAGAGGGAGAGACATGTCCCCACCGGTATACCCGGTGGAAACCTTGAAGAGTCCTGGCATCACAAAATGGATGCTGCGGCCACAGACACGAGTCTGGCCTCCTGCTGCTGATGAAACTCTGGCAGGGGAGGCCTGGACAATAGGTTTCCTGTCACAGGGAGGTGTGACCACCTCCTAGACAGGCAGATGTGTATTGGGGCTGGGCGGGTGCACTCTCAGAGTGCTTTGAAGTCCTGCACTGGGGGCACTTTTGGTGTCCCTGTGCATAGTCCACTTCAAACTGGTTGCAGGGGCTACCAGCTCCTACTCTGGCGTGAAACTGGACAAAGGAAATAGGTGTAACCACCCCTCTTTCCTGGCCCCCAGAGTTAGTCCAACCCCTTTCTTAGGTATAAGTAAGGAACCCCTGACAACAGGACTTTAGATATCCCTGAAAATCCCAGCAAAGCTGAGACCCGCAGCCCTCACGAGTGACGTAGAACTCCTGGACACGTGCACATTTGCTAGTGCATTGACTTCTCGACGCCTCTTGAAGTTGTGCTTTGGTTACATAGACGATAACGGGCTCTCGCAGCTGTGTTTTCACACTTCCCGCATCCCCCGTGGGTCCCCTGTGTCACTGCCTTGGGTGGTTCCTTGGAGTCCCAACAATTCTACAGGCGCTAGGCCTTGTGTCTTATCAAGTTGTGGTTCTTATACCACTATTTTGATATATGGTTTGGTTCGCCCCTAGGGCCATTCGTATATTGTGCTGATTTACTGTGCTATTTGCTGTGTAACATGTGTTCTTTTACCTCTAGCCTCATAAAGAGACTAGAGGGGTGTGTTTTATCTTAAATGCGTATATTTTGAATATATACCTGGGGTGGTTGTGCTTTCATTTGGTCATTCAAGAGATTATAGACTGGTAAAACAAGCTGCTTTACAATCCTTCAAGACTTAGCCTGAAGGCTGCTCTCCATAGCTACCACTAGGATAGCTTTCAATAAAGGTTGTCTTTAACCTCTCATCAATAAGGGTTGTTTGGACTGGTACAAGGTGCCCACTAGATCTAGTGGACAGCATATACCAGGCCAACTTCTCACATTGGTGTGCAGCCTGTGGGATTCCAGCTTGCTATTGTTTTACCAGATAATCTCAATTGAATTGACTAACTGAAAACCACTAAAGGTACCTACGGTACATATAATATCAAGTTTAGAAATATAGTAAGTTCTACTGAACTTGGTGTTGTGTGTCAAGGGCTCAGCACACCACACTAGAGTAGGTAGGTGCTTACATCACACCACACTAGTGATGTCTTCAAGGCCAGGAACCAGTGGGTCCCTGCCAGAAGCCCTTGGGCTTCTATTCTCCAAGTATGATGATCTCCCATTCTTCGAATTGAGAAACTTATGTTCTACTAGGAAGCTGAAGACAGGCAAAAGTGCAAACACCCAACGCCTCATAGAGGTACTCTTCCTAGATCTCAGGAAGACCTCAAGGTCTGAGAGGGTAGGTAGAGTGGGTGGGGCAGCAGCAGAGGAAGGGCCAAGGGGTGAAGAAACCCCTACCCTGACCCCTGGTGCTGGTCCTGGGTGAGATGACAGCAGTCTTCCTCAGGGCAATGCAGCTCCTTCAGAGGATGAAGAAGAGGACCAGGCTCCTCTCTTTGTCCCCCCTGGAAGAGTTGAGAGAGTGCCTAGAAGGTCTAGATCTCCTTCACAGGAGTCAACTCACTCTGACACCTCAGGTGGGACCTCTGTCTCCTCTCATGGGAGGGAATTCTCTCATGAGAGGAGAGAGAGACTGCTCAAGTGTGAGGAAGCTCAGCTTAGAATCAGAAGACAGCAGATGGCTTTAGACAGGGAGTCCCTAGAGCTTCACAAACAAAGAAGAAAGATGGGACTAGAGTGGCATGGTGACAGCAACTTCCCTAGTGCTAGAGAAAGGTCTTATGACCATAGAAACCTGTACAAGATTGTCCCTCCCTTCCAAAGTGGGGATGACATCCACAAATGGATAACTGTAGGAGAGTAGGGTCTGCTTCACATGGGTACCCCCACTTTTTGCTGGTGTTTCACTGTTTTTTTTACCTTAGTCTGGCTGTGGCTCTGCTAATCAGGACCACAGCCTAGCTGCTTCCTCTCTAAAATGGTTTCCATGTACATTAGGTACATCTCTAATTGGGTTCTGGAGTGCCTTATAAGTCCCTAGTATATGATATACTATGTACCCAGGGCATAGGTACGTCAGAGGCCTACCAGGGGCTGAAGCATGTATTATGCCACCCCTGGGAAGCACTCCAAAATGACACCACAGGTCTGTTACTGCAGTCTGGGTAAGGTGGTGCATGTACCCCTTACTGTGGTATAGGCTACCTATATCACTACCATTGCACACACACATAAAACCTATAAGTCACTCCTATGGCAGTCCTTGACAATCCTGAAGGCAGAGTGCTTTGTTTTTATGTGAGAGGGTACCCCTGCATGAGCAGAGCCCTTCTGCAGCATTCGGAGTACCTCCTCTGATGCTGTTTGTGGTGCAGTCTGACCATATACTCTTAGGTGCATTATAACCACTCGGTAAGTGCTAACTGTGAGAAGTTGGCCTGATATGTAGTGCTCACTATTCTAGTGATCACTGTGTATCATTCCAAACGACCCTTATTGATGATTGGTTGTAAGTCAACCTTATAGACCAGCTATCCTAGTAGCGTGGATACGAGCAGTCTTAGGCTAAACTCTAGAGGGCGTGTTAAGCCAGCTGTTTACCATCACATATACCCCTGGAACACCAAGTGAAAGGACACCACACAAGTTGTTATGAAAATAAAAGGATATTTATTTATAACAAGACTACCCTGGCTCTTTATGAGTCAGGGAGCTAAGCACAATACAAAACTCTTAGGAAAATACTACTGGTTGCACAATTTACACAAATGCCCGAGGGGCACGGGAAACCATCTACACTTACATGGAAATGCGAATGGATAGAGTCTGGAGGTACTGATTCCGGAGTGTTCCGATCAGTGGGACTAAACGAAAAAGGAACTAGACACTTGTAGAGCGAACCTGATGGAGCACTGAAATGCTCAAGTTACCTAGCCCAGAGGCTGCGGCTGCGTGAAGTTCGGCAAGATGTCGGGAGTCCTCGTGTAGTCTCAGGAGCCTGAAAGAAGAAGTTGCTGGCAGGCGACCAGTGTCGATATTCAGCGAGATCCAAGCCTGGATCGGTGATGAAGGAAACCTGAAAGCAGAGGGGACTCAGTTCTCAACCGCTAGCCAGCGATCGTGTGGGTACCAGGAGGGTACCGGCTGAAGTCACCTCGACCAGGTGAGTGGGTGACGTCGGACTCGGCTGTTCCTCGGACCAGGAGGCGCGGCGGCGACCAGGATGGAGGGTGAGCTGTCCCACGAAGGTATCTGCTGTCGATGATGCTGAGCCCAGGAAGGGGCAGCGGATCTTGGCAGTGGCAACCCAAGCGGGGAAGTCACGATGGTGTCGGGAGTGGACCAGGAGGGTCCGTGGTACTCCTCTGTTGGAGGGGAGCAAGAGCCAGTCTGGAGCAACCAGACCAGTGATGAACAAACGTGGTGCGTCGTGAAGAGGGCCACAAGCCGGTCAGCCAGTGGTCGAACAACGCGGTGAACAGCAAGGAGCGGAAGGGCCCCCACGCAGATCTCGGGGATGCTGGGGAGGCAGACTTCGATGCTGGAGCTGCTCAGGGTTAGGGCTTCTCAAACCCTAGGTGCACTCACTCGAGGGTCCCTCGGTGGGCGTGCTAGATAAGCGTCGTGCAGGTTCTGAAGATAGCCGGTCCCGCAGGTCTCGTCACACCTACGACTCTCAGCTGGGCTGATGAGGCAGGTAAAAGGTCAGAGATGGCAGGGACTCGGGTCTCGTCGAGCTGGGCAGTCTTGATCCGTAGGAGAGACTTACAGCAAACCGCAAGCGCTTAGGTGGTGCCTGCTGGTGCAGGGTGGCTACTCCTTAGCCACAAGGGAGAGTCTTCAGAAATAGTCAAGAGTTCCTTTCGTGGAAAGTGGTTCGTGATTCGGAGTTATCCGATTATCTGATTATCCAATTTGGGAAGGGGACTCGCTCCTACCTTTATTCTAAGAAAAAGGGGTTGGCCCGTGACTAGGTTCTACCTATGGGTGGAGCCAGGAGGGGGGTGGTTACACCCCTATCCTTTGTCCGGCTTCGCGCCAGCTCAGGGGCTGGTAGGCCCCCCGAAACTGGTCTGAGCCGGGCTATGCGCCGTGAGCACCGGGGTGCCACTTGCAATCACCTTCCTTTCAGCCCTGCCTACCTGGAATACACAAACCCTGTCTGGGACGGTGCTAACACCGCCCTTGACAGGAAACCCTTTGTCCAAGCTCCCCTCGCTGGAAGGTCTCCCAGCAGCAGGAGGTCAGACTTGTGTCTGGTGGCAGCATCCATTTTGTGATGCTGAGGCTTGAGTCAACTTTAACCGGGGTTCAGGGTTACTTCCATGTCGTGCCCCTCTAGAAGGGGGGAATGCTAACCCCGTCGCCAGAACTAGCGAGGGGTTCGTATTCCAATTCGTATGACACCTTACTCGACATGTGCAGGTGATGCGATGCCAAAGTTAGCAAATAGTTGGCCCGCGTCACCATGGAACGGCTACTAGGACTTGGTTCCGCAAGCCGTCGACGGGCTCAGCTCGCGCCAGAGCACCGTCCCACATGATTCCCTGCACTCTGCCTTCAGGATTGATAAGGCCTGCCATAGGAGTGACTGATAGGAATCCATGTGTCCATTTTAGGGTTAGGTGTAGGAATACTACACCTACAGCAACGGGTGATTACACCACGTGGCCCCAGCTGTCGTGCAGCCAGTTGTGTCAGATTTGGGCGGCCATTCCAGGGGTGGCATAATACATGCTGCAGCCCCTGGTAGGCCCTGGGTACACCGATGCCCTGGATACCTGTCGTATGCTGAGACAGGGACTGACAAGGCGGCCCAGTTCCAATTAGTGGATGCACCTAATGTACATGTGTGTCAATTTCGAGAGAGAACAGCTAGGCTGTGGGTCTGATCGGCAGGCCCACAGCCGGGGAAAGTCGTAAACCAATGAAGCAAAAGCAAAAAATCTGGGTGATCATAGGATTGCAGACCCTACTCTCCTACATGACCCCCCCCAAACTTTGGGACAATAAGCTAACCTTGACCAGGTGAGTCTTCTTGCTCTAAGTGGAAATACCTGGAGAGCCCATCTGCATTGCCATGATCAGTGCCAGGTCTATGCTCCACTGTGAAGTCCATCCCCTGTAGGGAAATGGACCACCTAAGTAGTTTGGGGTTTTCACCCTTCATTTGATTTAGCCACAAGAGGGGCTTATGGTCGGTCTGAATCTTGAAGTGAGTGCCAAACAAGTATGGCCTCAACTTCTTCAGGGCCCAAACCACAGCAAAGGCCTCCCTCTCAATAGCTGACCAATTCTTCTCTCTGGGGGTCAGCCTCCTGCTAATAAAAGCTATGGGCTGGTCATGACCATCAAAATTCAGTTGCGATAGAACAGCTCCCACACCCAGCTCCGAAGCGTCTGTTTGGACAATGAATGGTTTGGAGTAGTCTGGACTCTTTAGGATAGGTGCTGTGCACATGGCCTGCTTTAGGTCATCGAATGCCTTCTGACAGCTTGCTGTCCACTGAACTTTTTTTGGCATTTTTTTACTTGTCAGGTCGTTTAGCGGGGTCACAATGGATCCATAATTTCTGACAAATTTCCGGTAATAACCAGTCAGGCCCAAGAAAGCTCGAACCTGAGTCTGGGTGGTTGGAGGAGCCCAGTCCTGGATGGCCTGTATTTTGCTCTCCAACGGTTGAACCTGACCTCCTCCTACAAGGTGGCCCAGGTATACAACCTGTGTCTGCCCTATCTGGCACTTGGTGGCCTTGATAGTGAGGCCTGCCTTCTGCAGGGCCTCTAACACTTTCCTCAGGTGGACCAGGTGATCCTCCCAGGTGGAGCTAAAGACAGCGATATCGTCCAGATACGCCGCACAGAAGTCGTCCAACCCAGTGAGAACTCGATTCACCAGCCTTTGGAAGGTGGCAGGTGCATTTTTCAAACCAAAGGGCATTACCACGAACTGATAATGCCCACCCGGGGTAGAAAATGCTGTTTTGGGCTTGGCCTCCTCAGCTAACCTGATTTGCCAATACCCAGCTGTCAGGTCAAACGTACTTAAGTAGTTAGCCGAGGCCAACCGGTCGATAAGTTCGTCTGCTCTTGGTATCGGGTGGGCGTCAGTCTTAGTGACTGCATTGAGACCTCTGTAGTCCACGCAAAACCTCATCTCTTTCTTACCGCCCTGGGTGTGAGGTTTCGGCACGAGCACTACGGGACTAGCCCAGGGGCTGTCCGAGGGTTCAATGACTCCCAGCTCCAACATTTTCTGCACCTCCGTCTTGATGCAGTCTCTGACGTGATCAGGTTGCCGATAGATTTTACTCTTTACGGGTAGACTGTCCCCAGTGTCGACCTCATGGGTGCACCAATTGGTCTGACTGGGTGTCAGAGAGAACATATGTCGAAAGGATTGAAGAACCTGTTTGCAATCCTTTTGTTGATGTCCAGAGAGGCTGCCACAAAAGACAACACCATCTACTGACCCATCGTCAGGGTTCTGAGAGAGCAGGTCCAGGAGAGGGTCACTCTCCTCTTCCTGTCCCTCATCTGTGGCCATGAGCAAGCCCATGCCCTCCCTGTCGACATATGCCTTGAGCCTGTTTACATGGAGCACCCTGTGGGGGCTCCGGGGAGTTCCCAGGTCTACCAGGTAGGTGACCTCTCCCTTTTGCTCAATGATCGTGTGGGGCCCAGACCATTTGTCCTTGAGTGCTGCCGGGGCCACTGGCTCCAGCACCCACACCTTCTGTCCAGGCTGGTACACAGTCAGGACAGCCTTTTGGTCGTGCCAAGCTTTCTGTAATTCTTGGCTCGCCTCAAGGTTTTTAGACGCCTTTTCCATGTACTCCGCCATCCGCGAGCGGAGACCGAGTACATAGTCCACAATGTTCGATGCCGGCTTTCTGAGAGGTCTCTCCCATCCTTCCTTTACCAAACAAAGGGGTCCCCTTACAGGATGTCCGAACAGAAGCTCGAAAGGGCTGTAGCCAACCCCCTTCTGCGGGACCTCCCTGTAGGCGAACAAGAGGCAGGGGATCAGGACATCCCATCTTCGCCGAAGCTTTTCAGGTAGTCCGTGAATCATCCCTTTTAGGGTCCTGTTGAATCTCTCAACAAGCCCATTGCATTGTGGGTGATAGGGTGTGGTGAATTTGTAGTTGACACCACATTCCTTCCACATTGCAGTCAGATATCCCGACATGAAGTTTGCACCTCTGTCTGAGACGACCTCCTTAGGGAAGCCCACTCTGGAGAACACTCCAAGTAGGGCCCGTGCCACCACAGGTGCTGTAGTGGTCCTAAGGGGAATAGCTTCAGGATACCTGGTGGCGTGGTCCACCACCACCAGTATAAACTTGTGCCCTGATGCTGTCTGGGGTTCCATTGGTCCGACAATGTCGATCCCCACTCGTTCAAAGGGTACCCCCACCACTGGTAGTGGTATGAGGGGGGCCTTTGTCGTGCCACCTGACTTACCACTGGCTTGGCAAGTGACACAGGAGCGACAAAACTCCTTCGTATCTTCGGACATGTGGGGCCAGTGAAAGTGTGGAACAATTCTGTCCCAAGTCTTATTCTGGCCTAAGTGACCTGCAAGGGGAATCTCGTGGGCCAAGGTGAGAAGGAAACCTCTCAGAGACAAGGGGACAACCAACCTCCTGGCCGCACCAGGTTTGGGGTCTCTTGCCTCAGAGTACAGGAGTCCATCGTCCCAGTACACTTTGTGGGTACCTGTGGCGTTCCCTACAGCCTCAGCAGCAGCCTGCTGTCTGAGGGGTTCAAGTGAGGGGCAGTCTAACTGTGCCTTCCCCAGGTCTTCCCTGGAGGGTCCCCCTGAGCCCAGAAACTCAACCTGACCAGGTTCAAGCTCTTGCGGCTCAGTTTCCCTCAGTTCTTTAAGGTCAGCCTCCTCGGAGACTTGATCCACGACCTGGGGCAAGGGGGAAGGCGAGGCCTTACCCTTACTGCTCCTTTTCTTGGAAGGTGTCTGGTCCGTTCTTCCAGGATCCAGCACCTGTTCAGTGGGGCATCTTTTGGCCTGTGACCTGGTCACAGCAAGGACATGTGCTGGCAAGCCTAACATTTCCATGTGAGTCCTCTGCTCCACTTCTGACCATTGTGACGTTTCCAAATCATTGCCCAACAGACATTCTACGGGGAGGTCTGAACTAACCACAACCTTTTTCGGGCCACTTACCCCTCCCCAGGAGAAATCAACAACTGCCATACTGTGATTGGTAGTGACGTTGCTGGCATTGGTCACCAGGTAACTGGTACCTAGCATGATCTGTCCAGGGTCCACAAAGTTAGGCGTCACCATGGTGACACTGGCACAAGTGTCCCTGTAGGCCTGAGCCACTTTTCCATTGATCAAAGGTGTCTGTCTGTATTTGCCCAAAGTATTGGGACTGGCATCAGGGGTCATATCCATATCCCCTGTACAGACAAGGACGGCCTGAGTGAGCGTGCCGACTAAGTCGTCACTCCCCTCGGTTCCCAAGGTTAACCCAACTAATGCCTTGGGAGGCGCACTACCACTGCTGACTGTACTAGGGGGTGCAGGTGCCTTAGGGGCTGCAGTGGTAGGAGTTTGCCCTCCTTTCTTGGTGCACTCACTAAACCAGTGAGTCTTACTTTTACAGTATTGGCACCACCTTTTTGACTGGCCTTCTTGAGTCTTCTTCTTCTGTGAAGCCTGACCCCCACCCTCTTTGGTTTGTTGGGGACCTGTCGAAGACTTCTGGTCATTTTGTTCGTTCTTGTTACCCTTTTGGTCTGCTTTCTTCTGACCACCCTGGTTCTGATTCTGGTTCTGCTTGACCCTTGTTCTGACCCATCTGTCTGCCTTCTTTCCCAATTCTTGGGGAGAGGTCAGATCCGAGTCGACAAGGTGCTGATGCAACAATTGGTTCTGACAGTTGTTTAAAATCTGTTCTCGCATGATAAGATTGTACAATCCTGTGTAATCAGTAACCTTGCTACCCAGTAACCAGCCTTCCAAAGCCTTAGTGGCACAATCAACAAAGTCAGTCCAATCCTGAGACTGAATTTTCTGGGTGTCCCGGAACAGCACCCGGTACTGTTCCGTGGTTAAGCCGAACCCATCAATCAGTGTGTTCTTCAGGACCTGGTAGTTGTTAGCATCCTCAGCTCTTGTAGTGAGGAGCTTGTCCCTTCCTTTACCCTCAAAGGAAAGCCACAGTATAGCTGCCCACTGACTTGGGGGGACGCACTGGACAGTGCAGGCCCTCTCCAAGGCAGTTATCCACTTGTGGATGTCGTCCCCTTGTTTAAAGGGGGGCACTATTTTACTCAGGTGTCTAGTGTCTATACCCCTGTCTTTCTCTCTATTGAGACTGCTGCCACCAGTGGGATCTAACCCACTTAATTTCTGCTCTCGGGCCAGGGCAAGTCTTTCTTTGGCGAGGGCAAGTTCTTCCCGCTCGATCCTCAGATTGACCTCCCTCATCTTCGCTTCATGCTCCCTTCTCTGAGGGGACGTCATTCCTCTCTGAGAAGATGCCTGAGAGACATGTGTATGAACCGATCTGCCGGAGCCTCTGGAGAGAGACCTAGCTCGTCCGTTCCCAAGGTTAAGCCTGCTTGAGCGTGGGCCCGGGGCTCCCCCAGTTCCATTCTCATGCCTGCTTAAGTTGGTCCTTGTAAGCCTGCCAACTACCACTGGACCTTTGTCTGCCTCGTCTCCCGATAACTCGTCCTCGTCCTCCTCTTCTGTGTGGAGGTCGAGGTCGGGGTCACCGAGGGTTCCCTCTAAGGGAGGCATGTTCCCATCTGCACGGGGGGGACCTGTGTTAGAGGACCTCCTAGCATCGTACGCCTCTAAGAGACCTATCAGAATTGCGATGGTAGGGTTAGAACCCTGGTTTAGCTTCCTGGAGGCACACAGTTGTCTCATCTCCTTGAAGCTAAGAGTTGCATATCGTGACACGACCTGTGGAGGGTCACTGACCACTAAGGGAGTCTGCGAGGACTCTCCGTGGACCGACATGCTTGTCTAGTGAGGTGTAAGTGATGCACCTACCTACACTATGTGTTTACCTACTGGTCCCTTGCTAAGAGTTGTAGTCAGGGTGTGCTAAGCCCTGTTACACTACAACAGCCGGTTCAGTAGAACTCGGAGTATTCTAAGTTAAGTTATATGTACCTGGGTACTTATGTGATCTTTCACTGCGATATTCTTAGGATACGTGTGTGGTAAACAACAGCAAGCTCAAATCCCAACCGCTGCTCACCAATGTGAGAAGTTGGCCTGATATGTAGTGCTCACTATTCTAGTGATCACTGTGTATCATTCCAAACGACCCTTATTGATGATTGGTTGTAAGTCAACCTTATAGACCAGCTATCCTAGTAGCGTGGATACGAGCAGTCTTAGGCTAAACTCTAGAGGGCGTGTTAAGCCAGCTGTTTACCATCACATATACCCCTGGAACACCAAGTGAAAGGACACCACACAAGTTGTTATGAAAATAAAAGGATATTTATTTATAACAAGACTACTGTGGTAAATAAAATACCGGACTGAATTTCATACGGAATCTAAAAATAAAGTAAATAGCTCAAAATAACAAGAGGCAGAATCCGTGGTATAAGAGGTTTTCTAAATGGGCTTTATTCCATTCAAAATGGCCGACTCGAGTCGCGGCCTTCAGGTTCCGTCACCACGAGGGTTCAGGAAGTGAAGTACAATACTTTATTGACAGTCATGTATTTTTATAATAAGTGCATTACAATGAAACGAATGTAGAAGGCGTAACATTTGATAAGAAAAAATGACGTGACAGTGACATAATCGAAACTAGGCGTAATAAGGAATAAAAGAAACATGATTGGTTAGGATTATCAGACATAGGTGGATCTATAAGATAATACTTGGCATAGATGCGCGCGCAGCAGCATGACGTGTAATTGACGTGCAACTAGGGGGTGAAGGGGACTTGACATTTAGCTCTACATGTGGAGACGAGAAGTCTGGGGGGTCAAGTCAACCTAATCCCAAATCATATCTAACATCCTATGTTTAAAGAACTATGTTATCCACAAGGAAGGACTCTCGGACAGAATCTATTCTATACTAACTGTGTGTGCGTGTACAAGCGTCTAAGTGTCTATATGAGATGCGAGGGACAGAAAACTTTCCATGGCAGCAGGGCTATGAATCATTTGCAGGAGGACGGAAAGGCTGAGTCCTTTGCTTGTGAGCTAACGGAAATGTTTACCTAAATCACTAGACAGGAATGCATCGGCTGAAGAGCAAAATAGATAATTTGAAGGTGAAATACAGCTTCTTGGCAGGCAGGCGAAAACTGGCCGAGGCAGACATTGTTAGCTGCACAGGGAGTAGGACAAAGTTCATGGATACAGATGCGAGCTCAAGCTGAAGCTGTCAAAAGACAGAGAGCAGGGAAAGGCTTTGAGGACAGAATCGGGCCTACTTGCCTGAACTGTAAAAATGGAGTAACTTAGCCATATAAAGTCGGTGGCCTTTCATGCTTAGGAATCGAATATCCAGCCCATTGATGGCGGATCTGACAGAGAACATGTCGACGGTAGACACACATATGTTTGCGTCTTAGAAACTGGAACTAGAGGGAACATGCATGTACTTGTAACATGCATATAGAACCGTTGGGGTCCAAGATAGGGGACATAACTGATCAGGAAAATCCACATTTCCACATTCCCTCCTTGTCCCCTTCTTGCCCTTCAAGAGACATCAATCTTCATTATTCCATCGATTTGCTCATGGAGCATCATTTCTTCTTCCTTCTTCTTCCGGCATTCTGAACGAGACCTTGGTGGTGGAATACACGATGTGGCACACAGACCACAAATCGCTGGTCCACATTGTAGACATAGACAGCAACTGAATAGTATGAGAAGGCCAATACCTAGGAAGGATAGAACTCTCCATCCCCAGGCTGATATCACACTCCAAAACCACCCGGACCACGTCCAAGTGCCTGGATTCTCGTGTATCTGGCTTACAATCTTATGAAGGCGTGTTATAGCTTTATATACAGATGGCGAATTTTCTGGTATGAATATGCAGCAGCTGGATCCGATGACCCTGCAAGCTCCGCCCCTATCGGCCAGGATGACGTCAAGGACAAGACGATTCTGGAGAACAACAATTCTCATCACTGATTGTTCCTCTGTCAGATTGCCTAGGGCGGCTATAGTCTCATTTACTACAGCTTCAAGAGTCTTGGTTAGTCTGCGTATCAGCTTACTATTTGATATTGTACCTATATAGGGAAAGATACCTTTATTGAAATCTACATACTTGTCCCATGCCGTCTCAGTATAATCGACAACTGGGAGATCTCTTCGCTCTCTATTGTGTACTAAATGAACATTTCGATAATAATCAGGGGGAGCTAGGAAAACAGGTGGCAAAAGGAATGCTATGTAACAGGTACCATCCCAATCTAGAGGCAGACGCATATATGCCGTCTGGCCACATATAAAGTAAGAATGGCGAGAAGCTCTAAATGAAGATTTACCTTGATCACTATATTCTACTATAGTAACGCATTGGCTATGGCCCATATGTATGGAACCAACTTTTCTCACACATAATTCACCCTTAACTGGAAATACTGACATAGTGGGCAGAATTAGTTCAACTTCGGATTTGACATTCAAAATCATAAGATTAGGCGTAAAATTACCTAATTTATACACTTCATTTTCTAAATCAGTTCCTGTTCTACTGGGGTGACCCTCCTTATTAGGGTGACAGACTTTGAATAAAACTAGATTCAGATTTCCCCATATCCAGTGTTGTTGATAAACTGCTGTGTCTGGGTCTATGGAATTTAATAAACTAAACCATGCTCCACAGGAGCCATTGTGTGTGAATGGATGTGGAAAGAAGGGCAGAACTCCTTTGTTATTCTGATAGGGAGGAAGTCGGCCACACACCCAACAATTGGTGGCATTACTAGTCTGATGGGAATGATGTAACATACTAATGAATGTGTTATTACGCAGCGCAAGTCTATAGGACAACTCATGTGGGGGTAATTCACTAAAAGAATGTTCATCAGTTATATTGAAAGCACGTTTAGAAACAGGATAATACATATGCAACAATATACTTGCAGTAACTATTAAAAAACTCAAAGAAAACAAAATTAATAAAGTCACAATACAGTGGTTACGCAGTAATTTACAATAAGCATGTCGTTTCACTATGATTCTGGACTCTACATCATTTAGACCTAAGGGATACATGTCGGGACAGATTCAACCGCTTCACCTTGGAGAGGACTTAAACAATCAAATCGTCCGACAGTTTAGATCTGGACCTGAGTTTCTGTTTATAGAGTTCGGTGCTACTGGCCTCAGCCAAAGGTAGCTTTGAGTCAATGGGGGAAGACACACGGGGAGTACTGTTTGTGTCAGGAGGAAGTCCATGAAATTTTTTGATATGGCTGGAATGCACCCATCCTTTCCTCCCTTCGATCTTCACAGCTGTTCTGGTCGTCAGCAGGACCAACTTAGGAAGCCTCCACCTTGGCTCCAGTTGGGTTTTCCGATCAAAGTTTCTGATGAGAACATAATCACCGGGAATTACGTCATGAGGTTTCACCTCGGTGTTGTCGGGAAAAGCTGCGACTACCTGTGAACGACAAGATTGTAGTGCAGACATCAAGGAAGCCAGGTAATCTGTCAGCATATTACAGTCAACATCAGTTATTTTACGGGGTATAGGCGTCCCCCACATATTCGGTGGTCTACCAAAGATCACTTCATAAGGGGATAGCCCTGTTCGAGAGTGTGCTACCATTCTCATGTAGAATAGCGCAACTGGTAAGGCTACTATCCAGTCCACACCTTTTTCCTGACATATTTTAGACAATCTGATTTTTAAAAGTTGATTATGTCGTTCCACGAGACCTGCTGCCTCGGGGTGTCGGACACAGTGGAATTTCCACTGATATCCCAACAAGAGTGAGACATGTTTCATTAATTCGGATGAGAAAGGCTGACCGTTATCTGAATATACAACACGTGGTAAACCGTACCGTGGGAAGAATTCTCGAACTAGCTGCTTGGCAGTAGTCGGGGCAGTGTAATCTGATACGGGATACGCCTCTGTCCAACGGGAGAGAGCGCAGACAACTACAAGAACATATTTGAATCCTCGACAACGTTCCATCTGAATATAATCCATCTGGAGAACTTCAAAAGGATGGTCAGGAGGCTGAAATCCACCCTGCTCTACGGGAACACTCTTTCCTGGATTAAACTGACAACATATCATACAGGTACGAACTTTTTGTTTAGCTGCTGCTCGTAAATGTTTATTGAACCAAATGTGCTGAATGCTGTCTAGCATAGCCTTCTCTCCTAAATGTGCTGGACTGTGAACTGTAGCTATAATGGCTTGAACCATGGAATCAGGGAGAAACCATACAGATTTCTCCTTCGTCATCCATCCTTGATCTGTCTGGATCCCTCCTAGTTCAGTCCACTTCTTTATTTCTTCTGCTGTGGCATGTGTCTGTATGTCAATTACGTCAAGTGCGGGGTCCTTAATTGTCATACACTGTGTTGGTGTCTGAACTATTGGCTTTGTCATGTCTAATGTGCGATTCTGAGCAGTCTGTTTAGCTGTTTTGTCAGCTAAATCATTGCCTTGAGAAATGGTATCAGTAACCTTCGTGTGTGCTTTACATTTCATAATCGATATAGCAGTGGGTAAATGTATTGCGTCTAACAAAGCATGAATGAGGGGTCCGTGCTGAATGTGGGCACCATGGGACGTTAAATAACCTCTCTCTCGCCACAGCACGCCGAAGTCGTGTACAACTCCGAATGCATAACGTGAGTCAGTGTATACATTAACTTTCTTATTTGTGGCTTGAATACAGGCTTGTGTTAGAGCAATAAGTTCTGCTGCTTGGGCTGACAAAATATCTATACAATTTGTCTCAATAACTTCAGTGTCTGTTGTGACTGCATACGCGGCCACTAAGTCTCCTGTACTTGCTCTCATGCACGATCCGTCTACATACAACGTCAGGTCTGGATCTAACAATGGAACGTCTGTCAAGTCTTGTCTAGGTTTCGTCTTTATTTCAATGATTTCAACACAATCATGAGCTAGTGGGTCTGTTCCAATTACAGGTAATAGTGTAGCAGGATTCAATGTATTACACCGTCGGATCTCTATGTGTGGTTGAAACAATGTCAGTTCATAACCGGTAAGTCTTGCTATGGTCAAGTGTTGTGTTTGTGTTCGGTTCACAAGAACCTCTACTGCATGTGGTACTTGTACTGTCAATGGGTGTCCTAATACTATGGCATCGCTTTGTCTGATTGCTAAAGCTGTCGCTGCCACTGATTTCAGGCATGCAGGCAAAGCCTGAGCTACGGGATCTAATGTACTGGAAAAATAAGCACATGGCTTGCGTGATCCTGCTTGATCCTGAGTGAGTACTGACAAGGCAGTACCTTCGCGTTCTGTAACAAAGAGTGTAAAATGTTTGCTATAACATGGTGTTGCTAAAACAGGTGCTTGACATAAAGCTTTCTTTAGGCTTTCAAAAGCTTGTGTATGTTCCTGAGTCCAAGGGAGAACAGTCGATGTGGCTGCCTCCTGTGTGGTTAACTGAATGAGTGGTTTTGCTAGAAATGCGTACTGAGGGATCCACTGCCTACAATATGAAGTGAGGCCTATGAAAGCCCGCACCTCCTTCTGTGTCTGGGGTATTGACATGTTAGCAATTAACTGGATGCGATCTGGTGTAAGCTGCCTTCCCTCCTTGGACAGCGAGTGACCAAGATAAATAACTCGCTGAACACAGAATTGCAGCTTAGAAGGAGACACCTTGTGCCCCTTGTCGGCTAGGAAATGTAAAACTGTCAGAGAAGCTTTTTCACATTCTGGCTCGCTTCTTGCGGTGATCAGCAGATCATCGACATATTGAAGCAGTGCAGTATTGACTGGCATGTGGATACTGTCAAGTTCTCGTTTCAGTGCTTGGCTGTAGATGCTGGGGCTTTCTGTGAATCCTTGGGGAGCGCGTGAGAATTTAAAGCTGCGCCCATTTAAACTGAATCCGAACAAGTATTGGCTTTCCGGATCTATTGGGACGCTGAAAAAGGCATTCTTAAGATCAATTACAGTAAAGAATGTTGCTTCGGAATCAATTGCTGTCAACAATGATGATATATCAGGGACCACAGGGAATTGTGGTACAATACACTTGTTTAGTTCACGCAAATCAATAACCAATCGGTATACTGGTGGGGCAGTAGGATCAGTTCGTTTAAGAATCGGAATTATCGGTGAATTACATACATTGGAGTCTGTTTCTACAACTACTCCCTGGGCAATCAGCTCATCAATGATTTTCAGCAAAGCCACTACAGCATCATGCGGTAACTTGTATTGTCGCATTCGTGGTAGTACCACTCCTGCTTTCAATGTGACTCGATAGGGTGTAATGTTCATGCAGCCAACATCCGTAGGGCCTTGTGCCCATAGATGTACTGGTAAAGTCTGTAGTCGGGGATCCATGTCTCTAGACACATAGTGACCTTTAAAATCACGTAAAAACAACCTTACTCCTTCCGGAGAACAACATATTATGGCTCCTAGTGCTTTCAGAGTTTTAATTCCTAACAAATTTTCTGGGCATGATTTAGTAAGCAATAAATCTGTAGTTCGTGTCAAAGGTCCTATCGTAAGTGGTAGAGGCTGTGATACTTCATTAACAATAGGTTTTCCCGAAAAACCAAGGGAAACATTTTGAGAGCCTGAGAGGGGTGCCCCTGGAACTTCACTACGTTTTATGGTTGTTCGACTTGCCCCTGTATCGAGTAAAAATTTTCTATCTTGACCTAATAATTCACTATGTACATAAGGTCCTTCTTGATCTACAAGAATCTCGATAAGCGGTAAGTCAACTTCCCTCTCTAGGCTGGTTCATGCGTAACGCTGATACTCAGGGTATTCATACTGTGCAGTCTGATACATTTGTCGTGTTGTGGTTTGTGTGGCAGTAGCAGGCAACGGTGGTGCAGCTGGCACAAACTGTATGGGTTGCTGTGAGGCTGGCATGGACTGTTGCTGAACTGGCATGGACTGTCCATGCTGCGTAGCTCCTTGTTCATTCTGATCTTGTCTAACTAATCGTGGTCTCTCTTTTGCAATACCTGTAGCTATATTACGTTTCAGGACTGGACAATCATGTACATAATGGCCTAGTTGTTTACAGTAATTGCAGGTTCCTTTTACAGGAACTGCAGAATCACCAGAATGTGTCACACCCTTTTTGTGACCATCTGCTGGTACTGTCTGAGAAACTAGCATTTTCATTTTTGTATCCTTCATGCGTCTATGCTCATGTTCTTGTTCATCCCTAATTCTATTGTGATGATACTGTAACATTTGTAGCATTTGCGACGGAGTGTTACTTTGCCAGGTACTCTCGAATTTCAATATTCTATTCTTTACTGGAGGCAATGCATTTTCCACTAATTTTGTCACAAATAGATGTGGATATGAGTCACTACTTGCTTTTATACCACTATTTATACCAAAGCATTTTTCAAATCGAGCATAATAATCGCTTGTGTCTTCATCTTGCTTTTGTTTGCAGGCTGTGATTGCACCCCAATCTTCCTTTTTTGTAGTTAATAAACGTGGCAGTACCTGTACTAGTAAACCTGGTAACAGTTTAACTTTATCCCCGAGCCCTGAACCTGCAGTTCGGCCCCTTTCTTCCTCTGCTAATGCTGTCCAGTCTATCTTTTGGTCTCCTACTTCCCACTCTTTTTCTTTCAGTTTTTCATAAATGCCAGCAGGCAAAAGCACCTTTAATATCGTCATAATATCAGGAAAGGTGTACTCTCCCATCAGTAACATGTCTTTAATTTCTCGGTGGAAACCCGCTGGGTCTTTGTCATGACTAGGTACTACTTTCTTCATTTCTAATAATTCCATTTTTGATATGGGTGTGTAAACAAATACACGGTGAAACTCATTGTCTTCGCCTTTTATTGGGTGCACTTCTCGTAAAGGATTTTGTCTATCCATATAGTACGGCGTTCTTTCTCTGTGGGGCAGCGAGAGAGAATCCGGACTTACAAAAAGGACATACTGTTTACGTGACACTAATATCTCTTTAATTAGCTTATTACTAGAACCTCTCCATCTGTTTGTGAGTAGTTCCGTCAATATATCAGGTAAAGGACCAGGGTCAGCATGTTGGCTCTTATATAATATGAGGAGTTGCTGAATCATATAGATTCCAGCTAAACGTTGTTCATCTGTACTGAGATTAAAAAACGTGTGTGCTACGGTCTCATCACCGTATTTTTCAGGACTAACAATCCAGTGAACGGCTGATCTGGCTAATTCTTGCTCATCCATGGAATCGAGGAGGTGGTAACCCCTTCGTTCTCGTAGTATTTTATCTGCGGCTTGAAACGAATGTTCAGGAGACTTCAGATTTATTATAGGCGTCGGATACGTTCTGCTGTTTTTTTGGGCATACAGAATGTATTGGATCAGGAAAACATCTAGCATTATCACAGGATCTTCCTCTGCCTACATAGGCTATGGTCTCTGACTGTCTTGCGGAATTCCCTGATTCGGACACTTCATCTTGCTCAAACTCGTCTGTTCCCAATCTTTCTTCATGAATACGCTCTATTTCTTTACGGATTTTTCGGCACATGGCTATTATACAATTTTGCTTATCGTGTCTCCCTTCTGATATATTCTGACTCCATCTTGTAAGAATAAGCATTGCATTCGGATCTACCCCCGGACGATCTTGATTTCTGATCATACAGTTTATGAGGAAACGTAACAGTTCCCCCTGTATCTCTACTTTCTGGAATTCCATAGCTCTGTTAATACATCCTGGATCTCGTCCTGTTTGAACAAAATGATATATGTTGTCTAGATGCGTAGTCATCCCTGGTAACCTCGCTAAATACTCTGCGGCTCGCCTGATACGTAATGATGCCAGGACCATTTCGTCCTCTTTACCAACCACCGGGTCATATCTACAATTTACAAGAAGTTCCTTAAGCGTACGTTCACTTACGAATTTAGGTGTACGTGAATGTGCTGACTCTTGAAAGACAAGTTTATTTATTCTAGGTGGTGTAAAAGTACTGCTAGCACCTCCCGTGGCCCTATCTGGGGCGTCGGGTGTGAATGGGTTCGTTGAACGTGACACAGCAACTATGGGTGTCGATACCTCTGTAGAGTCGACTGCGGAGACAGATGCGGAAACAGATGTGCTTGCCGACGCTTGTGTCGGAACTTGCTGTTGCACGGGGACAGATACCTGATCCTGACGTTGAACCCCTCCGCCAGACGGTCTATGTGGTGCGGCGTTAGCATACTCGGGAGCTGCGTCATCTAGATATGAGGAAAGAAAAACATCTTCTGCGGTTCTGGGAAGCCCCTTTGGATGTACCTTAATTGGAAATAATGGGGGTGGCAAGTCTTTTGGTATCTCTGGAGCAGCCTTAGGTAATCCTTCGGCTAGTAGGGGATACATACCATTCATAAGAGCATTTCTTTGTCTATTTACTTGTTCTGATCTCACTCGGATACCTTCCTCAATTAATAGATTTTCTTGAACTTTATTTGAACTTTCTTTACTCCTCTCTTCTTGTCTACGTGCTTTTTCTGTTCGTCTATGAGATTCTTTACGCCATAACTCAACAGCGTCTTTCTGTGACTGTCTGACCTTTCTTTTCCATAACTCTTCCTCCACTTTCATGATGCACTCTGCATCCCAGGTTCCCGCTATGGGCCACCTTTGACTTTCCGGTAATCCCTTGGTATAATCTACCCATAGATCAAGAAATAATATGGCATCTAAGCCATGTTTATGGTACATAAAATGCCCTGGAGTGTCCCTAGGAGGAATAGGAACTGCTTCTTCAAGCACCCCTTTTCTGGTAGTAATCTGTCTTAACTTCGAGAAGAGCGGCATATTTACAACTGATCTGATACTTACTCTTGAATTTTCTTAATACGAAAAACACAATAAATGAACAGTGAACAATGAACAGTCATTCATACTACAATACTTTGAACACTTTAAACATTAAACATTAAACATTGTAACAATGATCGACAATGATGACAGTCTGCCTAACTAATCACCACGCTGAATTCTTGACAATAACTGCATTCTTCGGAATACTTGATATACTGCTAAACAGTACATATACACTGCTAAACAGTGCAGACCGGATTTGTGTACCCAAATCCGTCTTGACCGGCACAACCTATGTGCGCGTCAACACGCCTCCCCGGCGATGGTACTCACCGAGTAGCTCCTTGAAACGGAAGGCCTCAGAGAATGGACAGGACTCGATGACTGCGGACAGCGGACCCTCGGGACATCGGGATTTCGGAAAACCTGGTGGGCCTCTGTATACCTCGGATCTTGCTCTCTCAGCTAGGCTCTGGTCGGGATACTTCGCACTTCTCACCGCCTCGTCTGGGTTGATCGCAGCCTCAGTCGCCCCCGCTTGACCGGAGGGAGCTTACAGGAAATCCTGCTGGTACGCGTTTATGGTCCGTCCAGTTGTGGCAGGAGACCGGGCCTGCAACGCACCGCCGGCGCGTGAGATGAGAAAGTGTCCCTATTCGGGCGCCATTATGTGGTAAATAAAATACCGGACTGAATTTCATACGGAATCTAAAAATAAAGTAAATAGCTCAAAATAACAAGAGGCAGAATCCGTGGTATAAGAGGTTTTCTAAATGGGCTTTATTCCATTCAAAATGGCCGACTCGAGTCGCGGCCTTCAGGTTCCGTCACCACGAGGGTTCAGGAAGTGAAGTACAATACTTTATTGACAGTCATGTATTTTTATAATAAGTGCATTACAATGAAACGAATGTAGAAGGCGTAACATTTGATAAGAAAAAATGACGTGACAGTGACATAATCGAAACTAGGCGTAATAAGGAATAAAAGAAACATGATTGGTTAGGATTATCAGACATAGGTGGATCTATAAGATAATACTTGGCATAGATGCGCGCGCAGCAGCATGACGTGTAATTGACGTGCAACTAGGGGGTGAAGGGGACTTGACATTTAGCTCTACATGTGGAGACGAGAAGTCTGGGGGGTCAAGTCAACCTAATCCCAAATCATATCTAACATCCTATGTTTAAAGAACTATGTTATCCACAAGGAAGGACTCTCGGACAGAATCTATTCTATACTAACTGTGTGTGCGTGTACAAGCGTCTAAGTGTCTATATGAGATGCGAGGGACAGAAAACTTTCCATGGCAGCAGGGCTATGAATCATTTGCAGGAGGACGGAAAGGCTGAGTCCTTTGCTTGTGAGCTAAAGGAAATGTTTACCTAAATCACTAGACAGGAATGCATCGGCTGAAGAGCAAAATAGATAATTTGAAGGTGAAATACAGCTTCTTGGCAGGCAGGCGAAAACTGGCCGAGGCAGACATTGTTAGCTGCACAGGGAGTAGGACAAAGTTCATGGATACAGATGCGAGCTCAAGCTGAAGCTGTCAAAAGACAGAGAGCAGGGAAAGGCTTTGAGGACAGAATCGGGCCTACTTGCCTGAACTGTAAAAATGGAGTAACTTAGCCATATAAAGTCGGTGGCCTTTCATGCTTAGGAATCGAATATCCAGCCCATTGATGGCGGATCTGACAGAGAACATGTCGACGGTAGACACACATATGTTTGCGTCTTAGAAACTGGAACTAGAGGGAACATGCATGTACTTGTAACATGCATATAGAACCGTTGGGGTCCAAGATAGGGGACATAACTGATCAGGAAAATCCACATTTCCACACTACCCTGGCTCTTTATGAGTCAGGGAGCTAAGCACAATACAAAACTCTTAGGAAAATACTACTGGTTGCACAATTTACACAAATGCCCGAGGGGCACGGGAAACCATCTACACTTACAGGGAAATGCGAATGGATAGAGTCTGGAGGTACTGATTCCGGAGTGTTCCGATCAGTGGGACTAAACGAAAAAGGAACTAGACACTTGTAGAGCGAACCTGATGGAGCACTGAAATGCTCAAGTTACCTAGCCCAGAGGCTGCGGCTGCGTGAAGTTCGGCAAGATGTCGGGAGTCCTCGTGTAGTCTCAGGAGCCTGAAAGAAGAAGTTGCTGGCAGGCGACCAGTGTCGATATTCAGCGAGATCCAAGCCTGGATCGGTGATGAAGGAAACCTGAAAGCAGAGGGGACTCAGTTCTCAACCGCTAGCCAGCGATCGTGTGGGTACCAGGAGGGTACCGGCTGAAGTCACCTCGACCAGGTGAGTGGGTGACGTCGGACTCGGCTGTTCCTCGGACCAGGAGGCGCGGCGGCGACCAGGATGGAGGGTGAGCTGTCCCACGAAGGTATCTGCTGTCGATGATGCTGAGCCCAGGAAGGGGCAGCGGATCTTGGCAGTGGCAACCCAAGCGGGGAAGTCACGATGGTGTCGGGAGTGGACCAGGAGGGTCCGTGGTACTCCTCTGTTGGAGGGGAGCAAGAGCCAGTCTGGAGCAACCAGACCAGTGATGAACAAACGTGGTGCGTCGTGAAGAGGGCCACAAGCCGGTCAGCCAGTGGTCGAACAACGCGGTGAACAGCAAGGAGCGGAAGGGCCCCCACGCAGATCTCGGGGATGCTGGGGAGGCAGACTTCGATGCTGGAGCTGCTCAGGGTTAGGGCTTCTCAAACCCTAGGTGCACTCACTCGAGGGTCCCTCGGTGGGCGTGCTAGATAAGCGTCGTGCAGGTTCTGAAGATAGCCGGTCCCGCAGGTCTCGTCACACCTACGACTCTCAGCTGGGCTGATGAGGCAGGTAAAAGGTCAGAGATGGCAGGGACTCGGGTCTCGTCGAGCTGGGCAGTCTTGATCCGTAGGAGAGACTTACAGCAAACCGCAAGCGCTTAGGTGGTGCCTGCTGGTGCAGGGTGGCTACTCCTTAGCCACAAGGGAGAGTCTTCAGAAATAGTCAAGAGTTCCTTTCGTGGAAAGTGGTTCGTGATTCGGAGTTATCCGATTATCTGATTATCCAATTTGGGAAGGGGACTCGCTCCTACCTTTATTCTAAGAAAAAGGGGTTGGCCCGTGACTAGGTTCTACCTATGGGTGGAGCCAGGAGGGGGGTGGTTACACCCCTATCCTTTGTCCGGCTTCGCGCCATCTCAGGGGCTGGTAGGCCCCCCGAAACTGGTCTGAGCCGGGCTATGCGCCGTGAGCACCGGGGTGCCACTTGCAATCACCTTCCTTTCAGCCCTGCCTACCTGGAATACACAAACCCTGTCTGGGACGGTGCTAACACCGCCCTTGACAGGAAACCCTTTGTCCAAGCTCCCCTCGCTGGAAGGTCTCCCAGCAGCAGGAGGTCAGACTTGTGTCTGGTGGCAGCATCCATTTTGTGATGCTGAGGCTTGAGTCAACTTTAACCGGGGTTCAGGGTTACTTCCATGTCGTGCCCCTCTAGAAGGGGGGAATGCTAACCCCGTCGCCAGAACTAGCGAGGGGTTCGTATTCCAATTCGTATGACACCTTACTCGACATGTGCAGGTGATGCGATGCCAAAGTTAGCAAATAGTTGGCCCGCGTCACCATGGAACGGCTACTAGGACTTGGTTACGCAAGCCGTCGACGGGCTCAGCTCGCGCCAGAGCACCGTCCCACATGATTCCCTGCACTCTGCCTTCAGGATTGATAAGGCCTGCCATAGGAGTGACTGATAGGAATCCATGTGTCCATTTTAGGGTTAGGTGTAGGAATACTACACCTACAGCAACGGGTGATTACACCACGTGGCCCCAGCTGTCGTGCAGCCAGTTTTGTCAGATTTGGGCGGCCATTCCAGGGGTGGCATAATACATGCTGCAGCCCCTGGTAGGCCCTGGGTACACCGATGCCCTGGATACCTGTCGTATGCTGAGACAGGGACTGACAAGGCGGCCCAGTTCCAATTAGTGGATGCACCTAATGTACATGTGTGTCAATTTCGAGAGAGAACAGCTAGGCTGTGGGTCTGATCGGCAGGCCCACAGCCGGGGAAAGTCGTAAACCAATGAAGCAAAAGCAAAAAATCTGGGTGATCATAGGATTGCAGACCCTACTCTCCTACACTAACTTTGGACTGGCTGCACGGAAACATGTCGTGTTAAACTTTAGGACTCCTAAATGCCTTCTGTGAATACCGAAAGCCTTAAAATTAGGATTTTTCTCAATTTAGTAGTAGTAAAGCTAGGACTCCTAACTTTAGGACTCCTAAATGCCTTCTGTGAATACCGAAAGGCTTAAAATTAGGATTTTTCTCAGTTTAGTAGTAGTAAAGTTAGGAGTCCTAACTTTGGGACTCCTAAACTGAGAAAAATCCTAATTTTAAGTCTTTCGGTATTCACAGAAGGCATTTAGGAGTCCTAAAGTTAGGTCTCCAAACTTCTGTGAATACCGAAGTAAATAAGTGTCTTCTGTGAATACCAAAATGAGTAAGTGCCTTCTGTGAATACCAAAATGGTAGTAAGTTTAGGATTTTGTCTTAAATTAGTTCTGTGAATCGGGCCCAGTGTGTTTATATGAATAAATAAATATTTTGAAAGTTATATTCTGTCTGTATTTAATTTATTACGTTATTTTAAAACATTTATATAATGCTATTTTTGTATACAGCAATGAAAAATAAATAACCACACCCCCAAAAAATAAACAACCCAAAAATAATACACTCCCCACCATTTTCCCCTGTAACATTAACATTCTGCTTCTAGCACTTGGCATGTACACTTATTAACAAAATGGTGGACAAAAATACAAATCCATAAAAAATAAATACGCACAACCTCTAAAAAAACTAATAACACACCTAAACATGATATATGTCTGTTGGACTTGGCCCTTCTGGCAAGTTCACCCCTAGAACTTTTTGCATTATCTTAGCCTTTTTCCTATGTTGTACTAGTGGTTTTAGGCCTCTAGGCGCTTTTACACTGTATCCCAGTGGAGAGCGTGTGTGCTCTGTGTATGTTTTAGTGAGACTGACCTGCCCTCCCATAGGAATGCATGGGGGATCTGAGGGACCGTGCTAAGTCCTGATGTGAGAGGAGTGCAGGGTCGAGTTTGCTATGTGCGAACTCGTGAGATTAAATGCTGCGCGATGATGTGTGCGGCGTTACTGTGGCTAGTGTAGAAGTGCCACTTCTAGACGCTGGCATAAATGAGCAGTGACTGTCTGGCTTGTGATTGGCTGGTGTGTCTGTCTCCAGGAGTCAGGATGGGTCTGCCGCGGTGGTGGGTGGAGAGATCTGCATGTTGATGGCAGGGAGGAGTACACCTGGGACCTGAATAGGGCTGGGCTTTCCCCACACAATGCTGGCTCCACCCCCTGTGGTGCGTCTGATGTCCCTGGCCTGTCCTGTGAATAGGGAGAGGGGCTGAGCAAAACAAAGTGCTCAGGGACCAGTTGCATCTGGTCCACCCCTTCCCTGCACCTTTGGAGACAAAGGATTCTGTGTATAAAAGAGGGGCTGTGACCCCATAAAAATGTTCTTGTTCTGGACTTGAATCTACCAGGGGCGTGCTGCTGCGGTTGGGGCTCAGGGGAAGGCTTGCCTCCCTGGGCCCTGACCTGCCCCTGGATGCCTAGAGGACTTTTCTTTGCTGGGAGCTTTTCTGCTCCATTTCTTTATGCCCAGGACTTCTTGGGACCCTTCTGCCTTTGCTGGGGGCTGTTTTGCCCCCCATGATACCTCCAGGACTTTTAGGACCTTTTGCTTTTCGTTAGATCCTGTTGACGCCAAGAAGAAACTCTGCCTGAAGAGAAGGACCTGGGAAAGCTACATGGAGGAGTACTGTCTCTAGCCTGAGAGACTGGCCTGTGGTGGGTGCCTTGCTGCAAGAAGGAGAGAGGAAGAAAAGACTGAAAGACTTTTTATTCACTTGTGCATCTTAAACAATCTCCAAGGGCTTGCTTGTGAACTTGCCCCCTGAACTGCACCCCAGGAACAGTGGGCGCTACCCCTCCCTTGAAGAAGGAAGCTGCTGCTGGTGTATTTCCACCTTCAGCGCTGACTCCGGAGACCTGAGTGCGACTGGGAATCTGTCCTGCACTCTGAGAGCCTGTGCGCCCCATCCCGCCGAGCAAAGTGACCTCTGAACGACTGTGCCGCAGTTAGCATCGTAACGGCCTGCCCCGCCTGGCCTGAGCACCGCAAACTGCTGCCCCCTCGAGCCGGAGCTCGCACCGCAAGAACGGACCGTGTGGTCCAAACAACGTGAGTCTGTGGCCCCCGAGCTGTAGAGCACACCGTGAAGACTGCCTGCACCTGAGCTCGCCTCTCCAGGACGACGCCCTGCTGACAGCGCCTCGCCGCTGGATTCACCTCAAGCCGCCGCCCCCTCCCTCTTCAAAATCGAGACGGAAATCGAGGTCAAGAGCCGCCCCACAACGCATCGCTGTCCTCCGAGAAGCAGGACCGCACCGCGACGCGGGACGCCCCCTCTACGCCTGCTGATTCGCCTCGAACCGCCTAGAGAAAGCAAGGTACTGTGGCTTACACGCAGCGTACGGCTGCATTGTAGAGAACTGTGCGCTTCCTAGTTTAATTCCAGTCTATCCGCAGCATACGGCTCCAGTCGGAGAGCCTGTACGCCTCGTACTGCTGCTTGGAGGCCCTGCAGTGTGCACTCCAACTTGTGCCCTGGGGCAGGAAGGCTCCGTACGCCTCGCACCTGCTAAAATCAAAAGATTCAGAACTGTACGCCTCATTCTAAGCGAACATTTCATTGCGTACTTCCTTGAAATTGACCGCCCCATACGCTTGCTCACGCGGGAAGCGTGAGGTATAGTGGGGCTCTTCCTGTAAAGCGGTACGAAGCATACAAAGAGCGCTACGAAGCACACAGACCTAAAAGAAGTGCAGTAAACAACAAAGCCTTGCATTTATAAGAACTGTGGCATCCTCTTAAAGAATTGGAACATTTTTGTGATAATGCTGAGGTCATTATTGCGCCAGTAGGGACTGGCTGTGCTCTACAATTATAATTTGTGCTACAGTTGGTATATGTTCTACATTTACAATTGGTGATTTGTGCTAATTCTGACAGTGGTCCATGTGGCCCTGTCTTGTGTAAATAGTCCCCTGTAAAATTATGCCCAGTGCCGGTTGGCACCGTGTAAATTATGTGATTATCATCTAATGCGTTTATTATAATACAAAGGCTATTTTTTATATATAACCTTGTGTTGAGTTTCCTTTGTGGTGGGCCTAGGGTGTTGTTGCTGTGTGCGCGTGCAAACGCTTTACACACTGCCTCCGGGATAAGCCTGACTGCTCGTGCCAAGCTACCTAGGGGGTGGGCAGGGGTTATCTTGGTGTGTAAATCCCCAGCCCTGACTTAGAGTGGTGGTCTCTGCCTGGCTTTGGCGCAAGCCTTAGCCAACCAGAGATCCCATTTCTAACATTGGTGATCAGCGGTGGGATTAGGACTTGCGTTTGCGCAGTACCACAGTGACAGCTGACTGCACTACAAAACTCTGCATTTAGATAGTCACATGGAAAGGGATTATTGTTCTAACTTTGTTTTTAAGTGTCATTTCTGTGGAAATGTGTTTCTGGATTCACCAGTAAGGGTGGGATCCAGTGGTGGCAGCAGATGTGTGTCCAGTGCATGTATTCCCATTCCCAGTTCCCGGGGTAATGGTACCTGTGTCACGTGGTGGTCAGGTTGAGAAATCAGGGGCGGTAAAAACTGTCTTATCAGTCTTGGGAGGGGTGGGGATGAATGTGTAATGCGCTGGATGAATGTGAACATCCCATTCCCAGTTCCCGGAGTAATAGTACCTGTGTGACGTGGTGGTCAGGTTGAGAAATCAGGGGCGGTAGAAACTGTTTTACTAGTCTGGGGGTGTGTGTGTGGATGAATGGTGTGAGTTCTCTGAAATAAGGAGCTTGCTGAATACTTTGGTGTGAGTTTTCTGAAATAAGGAGCTTGCTGAATACTTTGGTGTGAATTCTCTGAAATAAGGAGCTGGCTGGTTGATTGGGTGTGAGTTCTCTGAAATAAGGAGCTTGCATTGGGGAGTGATTCCAAAAGGAGTGGCTGAGGTGTCTTCCAGCCCAGCGAGGTGGAAGAGGTTCAGAGTAGCCCAGCTAGGTCTCGGTGTAGGGGCTCACGTCCTGACTCTGCGGAGAAGGAGTGGGTGGGACTGCGTGTCTCCAGGTGCCCGAAACCCAGTGTCGGGGCCTGGATGGTTTCTTTAGGGAACATCAGGTCGGGGGCCTAGGCTGTACCAATAGGTCATTTGAGGAGGATCTCCCAGTGTCTAGAGGACGTGGAGCGTCTGTAATCAGAGCTCCAGTAGTCCTGGTGTCTGGCGGTACCGCTCCAGTTGGGAGGGTGCAGAAGTCCAGAGGGAGGGGTGAGAGGGGGAGGGATTCCCCAGTGGGAACCAGTAGGTCAGGGACCAGCCGGGAGGGCTGATTTGCCACTGAGTGACCGTGGTGTCGCCACTTCTGTCCTGGGGGGTCTGCACGCACTGTCAGATGGACAGGAGGTCGTGAGATCAGTGCCAGGCAGACTGTCACACGACCCATTAGTTATGTGTCACCCTTGTTAAGTCTTGGTTCGCCAGGCATCTGACCAAAGGGTACGTCCCTCGGTTGGGGAGCCAGTAGTCGGTGTTTCCGGATCTGGACGTAAGGGCAGCTGTAGTCCTGAGGGCAGGTGGGGCTCATCTTAGGTGAAGAGACCCTGCTCTACAGTGTAAGGGGGTGCAGAGGGAGGGAATCCTTGCCTCTGACCCCGGTGGATCCCAGGTGGTAGACCAGTTGATGGAGAGAGGTCCTGAACTGGTGGGAGAGTTGTGTTCTGGTGGGTGCTTCCCTGGGAGGGTGCGGAACCCCAGAAGTAGAGGTAGGGTGGGGCATTCTTGCCTGTGACCTCTGGTCAGCCTGAGGGTGCGGACCCTAGGTTGAAGGATCAGTGGTAGTTGGGAACTACACTGAGAGGGAGAGTGGAGAATGGCTTGTATGCCAGGGGTTACTACCCCCCACTCTGGGTTTGGCAAGGACCAGTGGTATCTGGGTGGCCTAGGGCCTGGTCCTGGCCGTGGACAACTAGGTAGTACCAGTGCGGTAGCCTAGTTGGGCCTGAGTTTTTTTTCGGTTGTTTTTTTTCAGATGGAACACTGATGTACTGACGTCTGCTGAGCTGGGCACTGCTGCACTGGGGTGACTATCCTGCCTCTGCAGGGCTAGGGGCGCTACTGTACTAGGCACTGCTTGGCTGGGACACTGCAGTACTGACGTCTGCCGAGCTGGGCACTGCCACACTTGGGCCTGCAGGACTGGGACTCTAAACTGTCTCTTCAGGTCTATGGTCGCTTCTGTACTAGGCACCGCTTGGCATCGAACATCATGGTGATTTGAGAACGCGTGTACCTTTCCGGCCATGTGTGCTTTAATGGGACCAATCTCCTGGGACCACTGTGGTGTCGCTGCATATCTGTGGGACTAATCTGGGTTTTTCGTGTTTGCGCGTTTGTCCTGCTGGCTACGTGCCGCCCCACCTGTAATCTGTCAATCGATAGCCTCAAGCTTAGGTCGCAGGGCCAGCCTGAAAACGTATTTCTTACTCAGGGTTAATGGAGAGGTCGTCTCGGCAGATTTCGACAACAGTGATTCGATCTGTTTTTTTAAGAGACACGTATCATTGGGTATATCGATATGAATATTAACACTATTATATGACAGGTGATAGCTCCCTAACGCATAGAACTGCTGCAGGACAAGTGGCCACAGTAAATGTTCTTCACTTTCACAGAACAAGTACGTCTGTCAGAAGAACAAGATTCCTTGCGTTTCGGAAATAAGCTTTCACTTCCTGGTGCTTCCTCTTCTCTTACAGTTTAAGCAAAATGTATTTTTCTTATATTTTTGCAGACATGCTTGTACATTATTAAAAGTAAAGTACAAACAGCATTTAATGGATAGAATTGCAATGCAGCCATATCAATTAACCATATTTATGCTTATTTTTTATTCCGCTTACCTGTACATCTACATTTACCATATGAGAGGTTAGAGTAACAATGAACACTTGGACCTGATCTCCTTTGTTTCTATTTGTTTCCTCCCTCTTCCTTAATGCCTTTGAAAGTCTCCCCGGACTCATTAAAAGTCAGAGTTTCTGGATTTTGTTTAAATCTTTGTATTAAATTTGTCAGAAGAATATGAGTAGGGTCACTATAATTCACTACAGTTTTCTTTGTTTCTTTTCCTGCAACAGAAACTTTCATTAAGGAACACAGTCTCATCAAAAGAATGGGAAATATTAAACCCATAATGGAGATTCTACGGCACGAAGGGGTCCTCCAGGAAGAAGAGGTCGAAGAGATTCTTTCAGAAAAGATCAGCAGCTCCAAGAACTCAACGCTGATTCAGATGGTGGTGAAGAAAGGGACTGGTTCTCAAGAAGAGTTCCTGCTCGCCCTTCAAGAGACAGACCCTTATTTCTACAATGACCTGCAGAAATCATAACTAATTAGAAAATCAGGGAAGATCGATCTCATTTATCCAATGACAGATAGCCTTTGTTATACCATCACCCAGTGCAATCTCACCAATAGGTAATCAGGATCCTTTCTGATGCGATGACCTGGAGCAATCACAGATACGCCTTGTTTTTCCAGTGTTGTGAGGCAATCACAGGCAGGCCCTTGGTTATACAGTGAACTGGGGCAATGTCACTGAGAGGAAATCAGAAATGATTGACCCTTTGTTATCAGTCTAATGACCTGGAGCAATCACAGATAGACCCTTTGTTATACAATGACCAAAAGAAGTCATACTGTGAGGAAATCAGGAAAGATTAACTAGTACTTATCCATTGACGGGGAGCAATCAAAGTTAGACCCTTTCTTATCCAGTGACCTGGAGCTGTCACGGTTAAACCCTTTGTAATACCAAGACCAGAGCAATTACACTGACAGGAAATCTGGAACGTTTGAGACAATCTTGTCCAATGACCTGGAGCGATCACATTGAGACGATATTAGAAAAGGTGGACTCCCTCTTATCCAATGACCTGGGACAGTCACAGGTAGGCCCTTTGTTATCCAGTGGCCTTGGGCAATCACAGATAGACTCTTAGTTATACATTCAACTGGGCAGTCACAGATTAACCCTTTGTTATCCAATTACATGGGATAGTCACAGGTAGACCCTTTGTTATCCAGTGGACTTGGGCAATCACAGATAGGCTCTCAGTTATAAGATGAATGAGGGCGGTCACAGGTAGACCCTTTGTTATCCAGTGGCCTGGGATAGTTACAGGTAGACCATTCATTATCCAGTGGCCTTTGGCAATCACAGATAGACTTAGTTATTCAGAAAATGGGGGCAATATTGCCGAGAGGAAATAAGCAAAGATTGATCTTTTCTTACTCAGTAACCTTGAGCCGTCACACTGAAAAGATGGAGGGGCATATTATCAAGGGCAATATCGCCGCTTTAGCGGCACTTTTTGCTGCTAAAGCGGCGATATTTTTATCGCCCATTAGCAAGCTGTCGCTAACAGCTGTTAGCGACAGTTTACTGGCAATAGCGTCCATATTTTTGCCGCTTTGAATGTCAGCGATATTTATCGCTAATGACATGCAAAGTAGGCGTTCCTCACTAAAACTAAATGGAAACAGTCGTAAACACAACTTCCCGCTATTATCAATGCCCGCGTTGCGATAAAAAGTCACACTACCCGCGATTATCGCTGGTTCCTAACGCCTGATTGAAACCTGACTTAGACATCTTTTCAATGGGAGGTGGATTGTCAGGCTGAGACCACCTTAGCTTATTACCAAGGATTTCACTATCGCAGGAATTTCATCGCTGGATTTCCAGCGATTATCAGTAATTTCGCCGCTATCACTGGTTTTTTCATCGCCTTGGAGATACGCGTTGCTAATAACGCGCTATCTCCGCGATAAAAAACAGCGATAGCCGGCGGTAAAAAAAATTGACGCTACGCGCGCTTTGCGTTATTTATCGCAAAGCTTTGCTAATATGCCCCGGAGTATTTCTTATTCGGGCGGAACTGAGATGACATCAAAATGTCTTTCTTTTCAATTCCTGTTTACAAAAAAACAATACAAACCGTCATAAAATTGTTGAGCTACATTTAGTTTTTTTTAAATTCCATTGAAAGTTATTAATACCAACTATTTTAGTGCTTGTTGTGATTGCACAGTGATCCCGTTTGTAGTCTCCAAAAACAGAGGGTGGCTCCAGATCTCAGTTAGAGATTGTGAGATGGGGTCTCATCATAGGCAGACAGTCTTTTGTTCAGCGTTATTTTCCACGGATCACTGACAGAATATCGACATCAAGAATATCGACTTCCCATCTACAACATTGTAAGTACAAAAATATCAAAAGAAAAATATCGATGTCAAAAATATCGTTATTTTTAAATGTTTAAAAGCTAATGTAAAAGATGATAAACAATATATATAATTAAAGTAAACATAGTTAAAATATTTAAAAGTATTTAAAAATAATAACTAACACATATACCGTAAAAATAAATTAAACATATATATTTAAAATATAATGTATATAGTTAGTCCATAAAAAGCAACACTAGGGAAAGCGTTGGAGAGCGTAGGGGTAAAAATTACTATTCCCACTCCAGTGAGTGCAACAGTAGGAAAAACTTTGGATAGCGTAGGACTTAAAACTACTATTCCCACTCCTAAGAGTGCAACAGTAGGGAAAGCATTGGATTGCGTAGGGGTTAAAATTACTATTCCCACTCCAGAGAGTGCAACAGTAGGGAAAGCATTGGATTGCGTAGGGGTTAAAATGACTATTCCCACTCCAGTGAGTGCAACAGTAGGGAAAGCATTGGATTGCGGAAATGTTAAAATTACTATTCCCACTCCAGAGAGTGCAACAGTAGGGAAAACTTTGGATAGCGTAGGGATTAAAAATAACATATTTATAAATTATTATTATTTTTTAATTAAAATAATAATTGAATAATTAATTATCAATAAATTAATTAAAAATACCAATCAATTAAAAATATAAATTACCTTGATAACTCTAAATTACTTCCCACCCTATTCCCAAATAAAAACACAACTCACTCCACATACAATTTTAAACAATTAAAATATTTTTAATTAATAAATTAATAAAAATTAATTACCAAATAATAATTAATAAACAATAAATACATTAACTACACCAATAAATTATAATTAATAATTACAAATAAATTACTTCCCACCCTATTCCCTTATACACCCACACCCCGCTCCAAAAATTAATAAATACAATTAACATAATTATCAATTAATAACAATTAATAACCAATTATTAATTAATTAACAATAAATTAATTATCAATACCAATAAACAAAAAGTAATCATTACTTAATTACAATTAAATTACTTCCCACCCTATTCTCCTATAAACCCACAACCGGCTACAGAACTAAAACGCAAAATGTAATTACAAATAATTAATAATTCATAAAAAATAATATTTAATTAACTATAATTAAATTACTTTCCATCCTATTCCCCTATAAACCCACAGCCCGCTACGGTATTAAAATGCATAATTTACTTTACAACAAAAAATGCTAACTTCTAAAAAATGTATACATATATGTAAAAAAAAGACAATACTTAACAAAAAACATATAATACATACATATAATACATAGTAATATAAACATCGATATTTTTGTATCAATATTAATAACTTTGATATTATGTACTTCCATATTTCTTACCTTACATTCGATATTCCATTCGATATTCTTTACATCGATATTCTGTCCCCACGATATTAAAAACTCGATATATATGTATATTGATTAAAAAACTCGATATTATGTCTGTACACCATTTTCCACATACTGTTTCTGTGCTTTTAGCATCTCCTCTTTGAGCCCAACAATCCTACATGCTCACTGTGGGGCCTCCTTGTGGAAGGGACTCAGACCCCAGAGCAAGCCGCTGAGGGTCAGAGGCAACCAAGGCCCCCTTCTTGAGGAGACTGGCGACTGCTGTCTCTGCCCGGGTTTCTGTGGGGCTGGCAGCGGGTGCAGCATGAATTCTCATTGAGGAACAGACATATTTCTCTTTGCCCTTTCGGAAAAGATTTCCCCTCGGTGAAAGGTTATACCAGCTTCTTTTATGTTGATTTCTTGCATCCAAGAGCATGGGCTGCGTGTGGAAGAGAAGCGCACACATTGGCACAGATTTAGTAACATTTATTGCAACGCAGGGGAGCAAGCAAAGCTGCTGCGCTGAATTGCATGAAGCAAAGCGAAATGTACTTTATTTACTGAGATATCGCTCACTTCTGCTCCCTTGTAGCGTTGACACATTATGTGCTGTCTAGTTCCAACGCAGATATACTACCGCGATTGTGCAAAGGTGTTTGCATTATGGGCAGAATTGTTTTTGTGCAGGAATTCATACCTTCCTGCACAGGACCAATCCTTGGAGGCAATTTCCTGATTCTATGTGTGCTGCATTCCGCAGCAGCACACACGGAAAGAGGAAATAACAAGGAGGAATATTTCTCCCTGTTCCACCTCTCCGTGGTAGGCACCCCATGTTGACACAATCCCCAGTTTACTAGCTTTAGTAAGTCTGGGATTGCATCAATTTCCATGGGGGGGGGGTGCATGGGCACACCCATGCTTCACCCATGGAATACCTACCACAACAAAAAATAATGCAGCGCACAGTCAGCTGCTGTGTTGCCTTACATTTCTAAACAAAGTCACGCGAGGCAGCACAAATAGTCCATTGCGTGGCTTTATAAATACCATTTAAGGACTTGTGTTTCCTTGTGATGACTTGCGTCACGCGAGGACAATGCAAGTTCTTAGTAACCATGCCCCTCTGTGTGCCGTGCTCAGAGTAGAAGGACTGTGGCCCAAATTTACTAAGGGTTTGCGTTGCCCTTGTATCACCTTGAATGACAAGCCCTTACATGACATTTACTATGCTACACAGGGCCACCTTGTGTAGCTCTGCGTGGTATAGTAAGTCTTGAAGTACACAAGGTAGAGCAAGTTGCTGACTTGTGTAACCTTGCCCGAGGAAGGCATTCCCTGTGGGGAGCATGGGTGTTCCCCTGCACCTTCCATGGAAATTGATGAAATACTATGCGAGGCCTAACAAGGAGAACTACGTTTCTTTCTCCTTGTTGTTCCCTCTTTCTATGTGTGATGCATTCTGCAGCACATGTAGAAAGAGAAAAAAGCCTCAGAGGACTGTCTTTGTGCCGGAGGGTGTCCCTCCCTGCACAAAATACAATCCTGTCTGCAAGGCAGACACCCTCGCACCATGGCGCAAGGGTGCCTGCGTTGGCTCTTGGCAGCCACTAGTGCAGCAGCGCAGAGAGACAGAGCAGGAAGGCGCCGTATTTTAGTAGATTTGGCGCATTCCTGTCCTCTCATTTGATGCAGCGCAGCAGAGCAGGCATTCTTGCTGCGTTGAACTGCATCAAATGTTGGCACATCTGCTCCTGTGTGTGTCAGAATGTGTGGTGGAATCCATGTTGTGTGTCAACCTGAAATGGTAGAGGCTGCCCAAGTCACTGGGGAACGGCCCTTTGCACATTCAAGTCCCCTTACATTATTACTGCCTGAACATCATCTCGAAGAGATGAACATGTTTTCTTGAGTAGATTGGAACCAGTCTAAGAGATGCTCCTGTTTTCATTGGTCCTGGCCCAGGCTCGTCATACAGTGGCCATGAGTCTGTGAATGAAGAAGTCCACCAGAAAGTGAGCATTGTAGAGGAGGTGATTGGTCGACTCTCCCCATAACTATCACAATCATTACATTGCCCCAGAATCTGTTCACCAGTACACCTGAGGAGGACAGAGGTCCAGGGACAGATTAGGAGCCTGATGTAGAATTCACTTACTTTGCCACAGACATGATGGCTACCCGTGCACCATATTATAAGTACGTTACATACAAGGGCACTTGTAATATGACGGGCAGGATATCTGTCACGTTTGTTACAGAGAAACCCATCAGCTGAACTCTAAATCAGGACCTACGTCTTTATACTATACCTCTGGGCCAACTAGGACCAATCTGGGCGCAGATTCCTGAACTGCCGTGCGGGGTGAAACGTCCTGCCTGCTGTGGAAGAGTCCATGGACCTGTGCCCTGCAGGGAGAGACGTCCTGCCTGCTGTGGAAGACTCCATGGACCTGTGCCCTGCAGGGAGAGACGTCCTGCCTGCTGTGGAAGACTCCATGGACCTGTGCCCTGCAGGGAGAGACGTCCTGCCTGCTGTGGAAGACTCCATGGACCTGTGCCCTGCAGGGAGAGACGTCCTGCCTGCTGTGGAAGACTCCATGGACCTGTGCCCTGCAGGGAGAGACGTCCTGCCTGCTGTGGAAGACTCCATGGACCTGTGCCCTGCAGGGAGAGACGTCCTGCCTGCTGTGGAAGACTCCATGGACCTGTGCCCTGCAGGGAGAGACGTCCTGCCTGCTGTGGAAGACTCCATGGACCTGTGCCCTGCAGAGGAGAGTCTGCTTGGTAACAATCCAAGAGCCCAGCTGCGTCTGAGGACCTGAGGTAGCGCTTGGAAGGTCTGCGGCGCTCAGAATTTGAGGATGCCTAGCTGCTTCTCATGAAGAGAGGTGCACATCATCTGACTGCACCACTCAGGGCCCAGAGGGAAAATGTCACCTATGTTGTTGGTTAGTGACCCTGTTATAGCCCTGACCCTGCCAGTGCTGAAGAGAAATGGGTGCTTGACCCCGGCTGCCTCCAGGAACCTTGCTCTCCCTTTCGGCTCCATCCCCTGGCCACAGAAGTTGTCCGGGTAAGCAACGCGAGGAAGTTCTCAATAGCGATCAAACCGTTGCCAAGATATCAGTGCCTGAACCCCCAGTACGTGTTCTCCAGCTTTGTCTTTGCTGCCAGGCCCAGGGTCCCCTGGGCGCCCGCTCCACTGTGAAAATGACTCCATGGCTGGGGTTTGAAAGCTGTGGGCGCTGCATGTATCTTCAGTCCTGTGCATGGATTCTTGTAACACAGTCACAAACACAAGCCTGAGGCCCACAAAAGCTAGACCTGTGGCCTAGTGGACTCGTGTGACTCTTGACCCATTCACTGGACACTGCACGCTGGCCGTGCACCGCTGAAGCGACCATTCTACTCAGCAAGCATTGGTTGCGCAAGTTGAATGGTGGTGTAAGTGGTGAATTTCTGTTAAATAAAAACAATGCGCTATAACTTGAACTTATGCTAATGCTCAACCTGGTTACGTCATCTTCCATCTTGTTTAAGCGTCATCGGTCATGTGATATTACTGTCAATTTTAGTTCTAAAATAAACTTTATTAGTTTCACACAAGTCAGCAGAAAATATTCTCAAAGAAGCTTTCCTGAATGTACTAAGCCGAGGACAAATCTTGCTCGTCCTAGTTCAGTTTAAATTGTATCAGTTCAACTGTAAAACCAAGACTGTGAGAGTGAGCGAACCATAGAGTACGGGTGGCGGGAAAATAACTGAATGTGTTCTATGTAGGAATGTTTCTTTAGAGTCGTTACCGTTTGTTTATAATTAATGAATCGTGTATTCCTGCCAAATGATTGATCCCCGTTGTCTAAAGGCCTATTTAAGAGGGTGCCTTCTTCTCACAAGAGAGGCCCCTGCTCCCATTCTTAGGTGAATCTACGCCGGATATAATACTAAACTGTACCGAGTTCTTTTACTTATGATTTCTGTGCTTTGCTGTTAATTTACTGATGGAATATTCTGTATTTCTACTTTAAAACTTACATAAAGGATTCGAAAAAAATCTATTGTCAGTCATTCTTGTGAGAATGTTTCAGAAGTACTTTATGGGTCCTTTTGATTAAAGTTCAAATCGGGGAACACCAAAGTCAAAGTTACAGGGACTACACACTCCGAAGATTGGGCCCGATTCGTAAAAGTTATCTGAGATAAAATCCTAACTTTACCACTTTTGGTATTCACAAAATGCATTTAGGAGTCGTAAAGTTAGGATTTTGTCTTAAATTTGTCTTAAGTTTTGGTCTCAAGACAAAATCCTAACTTAAGTTTAACTTAGGTTAGGATTTTGTCTTAAAACCAAAATTTAAGACAAATTTAAGACAAAATCCTAACTTTACCACTCCTAAATGCCTTCTGTGAATACCAAAAGTAGTAAAATTAGGATTTTGTCTCAGATTACTTTTGTGAATCGGGCCCACAAATGTATGGTTTAAGCCTGGAAAACTTGTAAGGTTTCAAAGAGCCAACTGACCTTGGTGGAAGAGGATGGTCTATATTGGAGCCAACCTATACATTGATATTAATTGGATGTAGAACCGAGTACAGTGGCTTCATGGTCCAGGTTTGCCCCGAGATTTAAATTGACCACGGTTTCAGAGAGACAGGAGGCGGCTTGCGGAAGAAGGACTACATGAGTATCTATAGGGATTGCATGAAGTAAACAGTTTATTGCATGTTGGGAATTGTAGTAAGCATTGAGAGAGTGGAATACTATGGGCAATAATAGAGGGTAAATATCGGATGGCTTTGATGGTTGGTCTTATTGGAGTCCAAGTTATTGTAGTTCCGATGATGATTTTCAATTTTTAGAGGCGAGTTACCTCCAAGTTATAATTTCAATTGGTATTCTTGCCTGCTAGGAGAGGTGTACTCTTCTTAGAAGGCTAATCTTTGACAGATTTCATATATAGAACTGTACTGAGTTCTTTTACTTATGATTTCTGTGCTTTGCTGTTATTTTACTGATGGCATATTCTGTATTTTGACTTTAAAACTTACATAAAACGTTCAAAAAAGTTCTATTGTCTGTCATTCTTATAAGAATGTTTCAGAAGTACTTTGTGGGTCCTTTTGAATAAAGTGACAGTTCCATTCAGGGAGTGCGAAAGTCTCAGCTACTGGGAGTACACTACTCCGAAGATTGAAATCCCAGCTCACAAATATATGGTTTAAGCCTGGAAACTTGTAAAGTTTCAAAGAGCCGACTGACCTTGGTAGAAGAGGATGGTCCATATTGTGCTAACCTATACCTTGATATTAATTGGATGTAGAACCGAGCACAGTGGCTTCATGGTCCAGGTTTGCCCCGAGATTTAAATTGACCACTTCACCCCGATCCTGGTTTCAGAGAGACGAAAGGTGGCTGATGGAAGAAGAATAACGACATGAGTATCAATAGGAATTGCATGAAGTAAACAGTTTATTGCATGTTGGGAATTGTAGTAAGCTTTGAGAGAGAGGAAGGCTATGGGCAATAATAGAGGGTAAATATCGGATGGCTTTGATGGTTGGTCTTCTTGGAGTTTTTGGAGTTCCGATGATGATTTTAGAATTTTAGAGGAAAGGTACCTCAAGTTATAATTTGAAGTGGTATTTTTGCCTGCTAGGAGAGATGTACTGTGAAGCACTATCAGTTACACCAAGAATGAAGCATAATTTTCTTGTGCAAGTGCATTAACCTAGCTCTATAGTGATTTGCTACTGGGTGCACAAGAGGTGGACACAGAGGTGCCGATTCCGATCCCGGAGAAACTGGGTACGAACCGTCGGACGGAGCGTATTCTCCGTCCGACTCGTACCCGGTAGAAATACCTTACAAACATGCAAGTACGATTCGTACGCAAACACCATTTGCGTACGAATCGTAAAAAAAACCGACCGAACAAAAAATACCCACAATTCTGATCCGGGACACCGCGGACGTGATGTCCGGACGGAGTCAGGCAGCGTTTCACGAACCAGCAAGTACGATTCGTTCCGACGTCACTCCGCACGGACAATATTTTACGGTAGCCAAAAACTGCCGGGAAATCAGGACGACGCGCAGAAGGAGCACCTGGACGCGACGGACAGCCATGGACCCGAACCTACGTGTCATCCCGGCCCTCATAGCAGTCCACCTGGTGTACAGGAACCGACACAGACGCCGCAGAAGGTCAGAACAACACCCAGGGGCAAAGGGGGGGGAGGGCAGGGGCAGGAAACATAACCTCGACCCAAGTTCCAAATCACACATGCCCAGTACATACCTGACCCCCAGGGCCTGGTCACTTCGGGGGTGGGGGCGTGTCCACCAAGGCCTGCGTCCGCCACAACAAAAGTCAACATGGACGCGAACCGGCAACACAACAATTGTGGTACGCACCGTACCCACGCCTTAAGAGCGTGGGTACGGGTCGTACCACGCCCACCCCTACGTCACCCCAACAATGGCGGTACGACCCGTACCCACGTCCCAAAGGCATGGGTACGGGCCGTACCGCCATTGTTGGGGTGACGTAGGAGTGGGCGTGGTACGGGCCGTACCCACGTCCAAAAGGCATGGGTACGAGCCGTACCGCCATTGTTGGTGTGACGTAGGGGTGGCCGTGGTACGACCCGTACCCACGCTCTTAAGGCGTGGGTACGGTGCGTACCCCTACGGCACCCCAACAATGGTGGCACGGGCCGTACCCATGCCCCCAGAGCGTGGGTACGGCCCGTTCCACGTGTACCCCTACGCCACCGCCACAATGGCGGTACGGCTCGTACCCACGTCCCACAGGCATGGGTACGGGCCGTACCGCCATTGTGGCGGTGACGTAGGGGTACGCTTGGTACGAGCCGTACCCATGTTCTAAAGGCATGGGTACGGTACGTACCCCTACGGCACCCCAACAATGGGGTACGACCCATGCCTGTGGGACGTGGGTACGGCTCGTACCAAGTGTACCCCTACATTACCACTGCAATGGTGGTACGGCCCGTACCCACGTCCCACAGACATGGGTACGGGCCGTACCCAGGCCGTAGGACGTGGGTACGGGTCGTACCACGCCAGTGGACAGACACATAGGGGTGTGTGGCCATCATCCCCAGCAGTGCCCAGACATAGGAGGGGTGGGTGCCTATCACTCCCAGCAGTGCCCAGACATAGGAGGGGTGGGTGCAGAGTCCTCCCAGCAGTGCCCAGACATAGGAGTGGTGGGTGCCTATCACTCCCAGCAGTGCCCAGACATAGGAGTGGTGGGTGCCTATCACTCCCAGCAGTGCCCAGACATAGGAGGGGTGGGTGCAGAGTCCTCCCAGCAGTGCCCAGACATAGGAGGGGTGGGTGCCTATCACTCCCAGCAGTGCCCAGACATAGGAGGGGTGGGTGCAGAGTCCTCCCAGCAGTGCCCAGACATAGGAGGGGTGGGTGCAGAGTCCTCCCAGCAGTGCCTAGACATAGGAGGGGTGGGTGCCTATCACTCTCAGCAGTGCCCAGACATAGGAGGGGTGGGTGCAGTGTCCCCCCAGCAGTGCCCAGACATAGGAGGGGTGGGTGTCTATCACTCCCAGCAGTGCCCAGACATAGGAGGGGTGGGTGCCTATCACTCCCAGCAGTGCCCAGACATAGGAGGGGTGGGTGCAGCGTCCCCCCAGCAGTGCCCAGACATAGGAGGGGTGGGTGCCTATCACTCCCAGCAGTGCCCAGACATAGGAGGGGTGGGTGCCTATCACTCCCAGCAGTGCCCAGATATAGGAGGGGTGTGTGCAGAGTCCCCCCAGCAGTGCCCAGACATAGGAGGGGTGGGTGCAGAGTCCTCCCAGCAGTGCCCAGACATAGGAGGGGTGGGTGCAGAGTCCTCCCAGCAGTGCCCAGACATAGGAGGGGTGGGTGCAGAGTCCTCCCAGAAGTGCCCAGACATAGGAGGGGTGGGTGCCTATCACTCCCAGCAGTGCCCAGGCATAGGAGGGGTGGGTGCAGAGTCCTCCCAGCAGTGCCCAGACATAGGAGGGGTGGGTGCCTATCACTCCCAGCAATGCCCAGACATAGGAGTGGTGGGTGCCTATCACTCTCAGCAGTGCCCAGACATAGGAGTGGTGGGTGCCTATCACTCCCAGCAGTGCCCAGACATAGGAGGGGTGGGTGCAGAGTCCTCCCAGCAGTGCCCAGACGTAGGAGGGGTGGGTGCAGAGTCCTCCCAGCAGTGCCCAGACATAGGAGGGGTGGGTGCCTATCACTCCCAGCAGTGCCCAGACATAGGAGGGGTGGGTGCCTATCACTCCCAGCAGTGCCCAGACATAGGAGGGGTGGGTGCAGAGTCCTCCCAGCAGTGCCCAGACATAGGAGGGGTGGGTGCAGAGTCCTCCCAGCAGTGCCCAGACATAGGAGGGGTGGGTGCCTACCACTCCCAGCAGTGCCCAGACATATGACACATGCATACCCACCCCTGGTGCTGGCAGCACAATACACACAATGAGAGCATGCAACAAGACTGTATACTCATGTGCCACCCTACTAAACTAAGAGACCCAAAGGGAACACACACTGTCACGCACATTCCAGGACTGATAGGAATGTACAGGTGCTGGGGCAGCCAACAAGTTGTTGCCTCCCATGGAAGGAAAAGGGTGGAGTACCCACAGATACAATGCCCACAATTGTCAGTCAGGTGACCAAATACCCTGCAGAACACGTAACACATGTGTGCGAGGCTGGGAGTACACACATGCATAGGGCGTAAAAGGGAACATGTCCACATGAAGTCAGGTCAATATACTCCATACACTAGTACAGTGACCACCAAGGATGCCACAAATGATGCAGGTGGAGACATTGCTGAGCAGGCATGGCCAAAGTTGAAGGGATCCGTCACACACCCAGGATATGTAGACACAGCTCAGCACAACAATTGGGAAACAGCCTGCAGGGAAGATGTCAGGGTCCACAGAGGAAGGAACACACCTTGGGACAACATCACCATACAGCAAGAGCACTGTTGGACTTGGCCCTTTTTCCCGAAATGTTTCGCTTTTCGGGGAAACTAAATGATATATGAATGCTGTATGAATGTGTGCAGACTGAGTTTCCCCATTTTAAAAATATGACTTAAAATGGATGCCAAAGGTGTGTGGTTGCGCCGGTTGACTGAGCTGGGTTGACAGTCTAGGCGTTATTTCCCAGCAGCCCCAGCTTTTGGAGGGAAGCCTGGCACCCAGGGTGCTCTACCCCTCCCCCTAGGCCAGTTAGAGCCAGCTTCCCCAGACGCTTCTAGAAGCTTCTGGCACTGTCTGGTAGGTGGAGCAGGGCTGCCATGTGCTCATTCAGAGGGTGGACCAGGAAGAGAGGGGACCTGCTGCCAGGGGTTACCGCCACATAGGCCTGTGTGCTGGGCCCTGAGCCTACCTACCCCCCCCCCCCCTACTGTCCACAGGGCGAGGGAAAGATATAGTGGTGGCAATTCAGACCTGGAAAAGCCTTCGCAGGAGTTTAGGCGGTAGGATTAGTCAGGGACCTATGCCTCTGAAAGTGACAGGGCTTAGGTGCTGCCTTTCAAGTGAGTGAGGGATCCTGAACTACCCACTGATCTGGCCCGGCGAGAGGAAAACCCAGGGACGACAGGCAGAGGCTACTTAGTCAGCCTTCAACCACCAACGCAATTTCCCCCCCTCAAGAAACCCCCAAACAAGGGGCAGGAACCAAAGAGCGCTATTTACAATGGAGAGCGCTATTTCCAAGCTGCCCCTGGAAGGAGAGCGCTATTTACAAAGGAGAGCTCTATTTCCAAGCTGCCCCTGGAAGGAGAGCGCTATTTAGAAAGGAGAGCGCTCTTTCCAAGCTGCCCCTGGAAGGAGAGCGCTATTTACAAAGGAGAGCGCTATTTCCAAGCTGCCCCTGGAAGGAGAGCGCTGGATTTGGTGAGCACTATCTTTGAAGTGGCTGTGCCTGCAGCCGGAGAGAGTGACAGCCTGCTGCTCGGAGGCCGCCGAGACGCCTGCAGCCGAGAGCCCGGTGAGTGGGGCATTGGGGGAACCAGTGGCGTGGAGGGGGCAACGGGGCACATTATCGGTGCCCGCCCCGGGGACCCTTCACATTTTTGGGGACCTTGTGGGGGCGCACTTGGAGGGTGTGTCGGGGCACATTGTCGGTGCCCGCCCCCGGCGTCGTGTGGGACTGTTAGTGGAGGAGGGGGGCAACGGGGTACATTGCCGGTGCCCGCCCCTGGTGCCAGGAGCCTGCACAGCTGCCCTACAGGACAGTGGGCAGCTGCAACGGCCTAGAGGGATGCTGGAGGGGGTGGACACCTTGGAGGGCCCACGGACCTGCCCGGACTAAATGCAATGCCTAGCGCTGCAGTGGCTGGCCATGGTTGATGCTCCCAGAGCTTGCCAAGTCTACTGCCCCAAGAGCTTGCTATGCTGAATGCTCCCAGTGAGGGCCCTATCTGAAGCGCCATTGATCTGCCAGGTGTAGCACTATGCTATAATGCCATATTTAAAGCGCTATGGTCAATACTAGTTGTGCAGCGCTATATTCAAATGTCATGCTCTTAAGCGCTATGTCAATGGTTATGTTTTGAAGCGCTTTCGCCGTGATATGTGCAGCGCTATATTCAAATGTCATGCTCTTAAGCGCTATGTCAATGGCTATGTTTTGAAGCGCTTTCGCCGTTGTTAGACGGACCGGGAGGGTCGGCCGAGGTCGGAGGGAGAGGTCTCCGGGGAGAGCCGTCTCCAGCGATCGTACAGACAAATAACTTCCCCCCCACAGACAGGTACCACACAAGGATGAGATTTAGCGTTCTTTATATGCACTTCTTAAGGTACGATAAAATAGTACAAGGAGGTCTGGACTCAGGGGTCCCCTCGATTCAAGTCTCTCAGGATAGGGAAAGGGGTAGCGGGACAGTCTGTTTACCAGTCTGGTAGTTCGGATGATATGATGATTAGCTCACAATCCTCGAGCTTGGTGGTTTAGCTGGTCCGGGCCGCGGCAGCGCCAGCAGGTCCCGGTAGAGATGGTCGGTACACGGTCCGCGGCAGCGCCAGCAGGTCCAGGTGAAGATGGTCGATGTACGGTCCGCGGCAGCGCCAGCAGGTCCCGGTGAGGATGGTCGTTACAACGGGCAGCGCCAGTAGTCCGTCAAGGCTGAGTTCTCTCGGTGTCTCTCGACTCCAGGATACAACTGCCTTCCTGCTCCGGAGCTGCTCCAGTTATAGGGCAGGCGCCCTTTGATGTCCGGACCCTCGCACTTGGAGGTCGGAGGGTCCGGGATGAAGGTGTCCAGACACCCAGCAGGGGGTGGAGCCAGCGCCGGGGGGAGCTGGAGGCGCTCGGCACCTGGCGGGGGAAGAGCTCTTGACGCTTCGTTCTCCCATTGACCTGCCAAGTGGTCCGCTCACCTCCTGGGTGGATGGTGGTGCCGGGATGTCGGGGACGGCCAGGCCCAGGGTTAGGGTCGGGGGGGAGGCCACGCGGCCTCGTGGTGCAGGGCCCAAGATGGCGGCTCGACCCGGCCGAGGGAGCCGGTGGGGGCTGGGGCCCGTGATACATGGAGGTCCGAGGGCAGGAGTTCCGTCGGGAGACGGGGTGCGGGTGCTTTTCGTGGGTCACGCCTGGCGGGCCAGGGCTTGGGCCCTGTCATGCGGGGAGGGAGCAAGCCCTTCGTGTGGCCTGTCCAACATGCGTCCCCCCCAGCTGAAGGCGGGGAGAGTCACCCATCTTCTTGGGGACTCTCCTCGTCGAGGCGGAAAAAGCGTGACAGGCCATCTGCGTTGGCGTGGTCTTGGCCCGGTCGGTGCTCCACGGTGAAGTCCATTCCCTGCAGGGAAATGGACCAGCGCAATAGTTTTGGGTTCTCCCCCCGCATCTGCATCAGCCACTGCAGGGGTCGATGGTCGGTTTGTACCCGGAAGTGGGTACCGAAGAGATAGGGCCGGAGCTTTTTGAGGGCCCACACCACTGCGAAGGCCTCCCTCTCGATGGTGCTCCAGCGCTGTTCTCGGGCCAGGAGACGTCGACTGATGAAGGCCACCGGCTGGTCATGACCTTCGGGGTTCAGTTGGGAAAGAACCGCTCCGATGCCGTGGTCGGAGGCGTCGGTCTGTACCACGAATTCCCGACTGTAATCGGGGGCCTGGAGCACAGGGGCGGTGCACAGGGCGGCCTTCAGCTTCTCGAAGGCCGCTTGACAATCGGGGGTCCAGTTAATCCGCTTGGGTTGGTTTTTGGACGTGAGACCCGTGAGGGGCCCCACGATGCTGCCGTAGTCCTTCACGAACCGTCGGTAGTAGCCGGTGAGCCCCAAGAAGGCTCGGACCTCGGTCTGGGTGATGGGGGGCTGCCAGGACTGGATGGCAGCAATCTTAAGTTGCAGCGGGGCCACCAGCCCGCTTCCCACTTGGTGCCCAAGGTAGGTCACGGACCCTTGGCCAATTTGGCATTTGCCGGCCTTAATTGTGAGGCCGGCCCGCTGGAGGGCCTGTAGGACCTCTTGGAGGTGGAGGAGGTGGTCGGACCAGTGGCCGCTGTATACAGCGATATCGTCCAGGTAGGCAGCGCTGAACTCTTCGAGCCCCGCCAAGACCTGGTTCACAAGGCGCTGAAACGTGGCGGGGGCGTTCTTCATGCCGAAGGGCATGACCTTGAATTGGTAGTGGCCATCGGGGGTAGAGAAGGCTGACCGTTCCTGAGCCCGGGGTGTGAGACCGATCTGCCAGTAGCCCGCTGTTAGGTCGAAGATACTGAGGTAGCGGGCGGCCCCCAGCCGGTCGATCAACTCGTCCGCTCGGGGGATGGGATGAGCGTCGGTCCGGGTGACAGCGTTCAAGCCCCGGTAGTCGACGCAGAATCTCAGTTCAGATGTGGTGCCGGGGGCAGCGGCTTTGGGGACTAATACAACCGGGCTGGCCCAGGGACTGTCCGAGGGCTCGATGACCCCGATCGTGAGCATTTTGGCCACTTCCTCTTGTATGCAGGCCCGTACCCGATCTGGTACGCGGTAGGCCCGGTGTCGTATAGGGGGACTGTCCCCGGTGTCCACATCGTGCAAACACCAAGGGGTGACCCCGGGGGTGAGGGAGAACAGTGCAGCGAACCGCAGCAGGAGGTTCCGGCAGCCCTGGTGTTGCTCCGGGGTGAGGGCATCAGAGAGCCGAACCCCGTCCACGGAACCGTCATTCTCCTGAGTCTTCAGGAGATCCGGGAGGGGTTCGGAGTCTTCCCCTGCCCCACTGTCCGTAGCCATCAAGAGGCTGAGTTCTGAGTGCACAAAGTGTGGTTTGAGTCTGTTGGTGTGGAGGACCCGAAGGGGGTTCCGGGAGGTCCCCATGTCGATGAGGTAAGTGACGGGGCTTTTGCGCTCGACCACTTTGAAGGGCCCAGTCCACTTATCTTGCAAGGCACATGGTTCGGTGGGGGACATCACCCACACTTGTTGACCAGGCTCGAACTCGACGGAGGAGGCATTGTGGTCATACCACCTCTTCATGTCCTCCTGGCTGGCCTCGAGGTTCGCCTTGGCCATCTCCCTGAAGCGCCGGGTCTGATTGCGCATGGCCAGGAGGTATTTGTAGACGTCTGGAGGGGTCTTTAGGGGGGCCATCTCCCAACCTTCCTTGACTAGGCTGAGAGGCCCTCGCACAGGGTGCCCGTACAGGAGTTCGAAAGGGCTAAAGCCGAGGGACTTCTGGGGGACTTCTCGGTAGGCGAAGAGGAGGCACGGGAGTAGTACATCCCACTGGCGACGGAGGGGCTCTTCCAATCCCCCAATCATCCCCTTGAGAGTGCGGTTGAAACGCTCCACTAGTCCGTTCCCTTGGGGGTGATAGGGGGTCGTGAACCTGTAGGTGACCCCGCATTGTTGCCAGAGGGACTTCATGTATTTGGAGATGAAGTTCGTGCCTCGGTCGCTGACGACTTCTCGGGGGAAGCCCACCCGGGAGAAGATCCCCATTAGGGCCCGGCCGACCACCGGAGCTGTCACGGTTCGTAGGGGCACCGCCTCGGGGTAGCGGGTGGCGTGGTCCACCAGTACCAGGATGAACCTGTGTCCTTGTGCTGTGCGAGGGTCCAGGGGCCCCACAATGTCTATTCCTACCCTCTCGAACGGGGTGGTGACCACAGGGAAGGGTTGCAGAGGGGCTTTCAGCTTACGGCCACTCTTCCCGCTGGCTTGGCACGTGAGGCAGGACCGGCAGTGGTTCAGGACGTCGTTCCTCATTTTCGGCCAGAAAAAGTGGGTCACTAGGCGACTGTAAGTTTTGTCCTGGCCCAGGTGTCCAGCCAGGGGGACATCGTGGGCCAGGTTGAGTAGGAAGTCTCTGAAGCGGAGAGGTACCACCAGCACTCGACCGGCCCCTAGCTCTGCGATTCTTTGTTCGCTGTATAGCAGGTCGTTATCCCAGTAGACCCAGTGAGATCCGGTGGAGTCCCCTGCGCTCTGGGCGCTGGCTTGTTGGCGGAGTCCCTCGAGGGAGGGGCAGGTCTTTTGTTCCTGGCGGAACTGTTCTTGGGTGGGCCCCCCTTCGTGACGCCACTGAGCCAGGTCAGGAAAGTCCGGGGGTTGCGCGTCTCCTTCGGTCGTCGGTTCCGTGGGGTTGGCCTCGTCGTTGTCTCCTACTGGGGCGACCGGGGGCGGAGGTGCTGGCCATTCCGGTTCTTCTGATCGGGGGACGGCACGGGCGGCCATGGACCGGGTGGTTATGCAGGCCCAGTCCGGGAGGCCCAGCATCCCCAGGTGCTCTTTTCTCTCGACGGTGGCCCACGGAGAACTCTCGAGGTCATTCCCCAGGAGGCAGTCCACGGGGGCATCGTCCCAGACCGTCACCTTTAACAGGCCAGAGACCCCTCCCCATTCGAATGGGACGCAGGCCATTTGGCACAGACTTTCAGAGTTGTCTGCTGAGCGGACGGGGCAGAGAATGTTCGGCAGGATCTGCTCGGGCTTCACCAGGTGACAGCGGACGGCCGTCACACTGGCGCCGGTGTCACGCAAGGCCTCGGCCCGATGTCCATTAATGGTCACCCACTGACCGTATTTCCTGGTGTTAGCGGGTAGGGGAGCCCGCGGGACCATGTCTTTTCTCCCTAGGCACGCCAGGACCATGGCGGCTGGTTCCCACTCTTGCTGGGCCGGCTCATACTCTTCCTGTTCCTCCGATAATCGCTCTTCCCCCAGGGCGGCGGCAGCTACCTGGCGGGGCTTGGCTGTTTGGTTCTGCGGGCAGCTCGGGTCATTGGCGTAGTGGCCGACTCGCTGGCATCGGTGGCACGTGACGTTGGCTCGGAACCCAGGACGCATCGGGGGGTTGCCCCGGCCGGCCGGCCGGAGGCGGGGTGCTGGCCACGGGTGTTGCCGGTAGGGCGTCTCTTCCTCGCCCCTGGCCTCCTCCTCCTCCCCGAGGACGGTGCTGGCCTTGGTTGCTTCGGTTTTGCTCGTGTGGCCCTCTCCGGCCCACTCGGGTGCTTTCCCATCGGTCAGCTTCGGCGGCGAGCTGCCGGGGGTCGGTCAATTTACTGTCGAGGAGGTGCTGCCTGAGCTCGACGAAACAGTTGTTCGACAGGTGCTCCCATACCATAAGGTTAAAGAGTTGTTCGTAGGTCGTGACATGGCTCCCCTTGATCCAACCCTCGAAGGCTCGGCTAAAATAGTTAACGTACTCCACCCAAGTTGTACCTGGGATCCGGGTGCAATCTCTGAACCTCTGGCGGTACATCTCGGGTGTGAGGCCGTAGCGGGTGAGGAGGGCAGCCTTCATGTGGTCGTAGGACGACATTTGGTGATCTGGGAGCTGCAGCAGGGCATCGCGACCTTCGTTGACGAACCTCCCCCATAGTCCGGCTCCCCAATCACTCCGGTCGATCCGGTGGGAGGTCATGGCGATCTCGTAGGCTTTGAACCACTGTTGTATGTCGTCTTCCCGGACATACTCTCGGACAACATCCTTGGGGATGTGGACTTTTTTCTCGGTTGGCCCCGGGGTGTGCGGTCGCTCAGGCACCCCCGGTTCTTTATTCTGTTTCCGAAGTTCTATTTCCGCCAGTTTGCGCTCGTGTTCGAGTGTTATTCTCTTTTCCTCAAGCTCTCTCTGTCTCTGCTTTTCTTCTCGTTCTTCTCGGAGCCGCATATGCTCTAGATTTAGTTTCTGCTCGGCTAACTTGAGTTCACCGTCCATCTTGAGTCGTGCCATTTCCAACTCGTGTAATCTGGTTCTTTCTCTTTCCTGGATCTCCTCCTGCGAGAGGCCCGTTCCCCGCTCCTCGGGAGCCGTGGCGTTCCCCTCTGGTGTGACACTGTTTCAGTCGGAGGGCCCGGCGATCCCAGTTTCTGTCCACGACTCAAGGGCGTGCTTCAAATCATCTTTGGTACTCAGGCCGGTGGTAGCAATGCCTAGTTCCATGCAGAATTGTTTCAGTTCGCGGTGGCTATATTCTTCCAACTTATCCATTTGGAATTTTTCAGTGGAACCGCTATCTTTGGCTGACATCGTGGTTTTGTCGTGGGGTGAGCTACTCTCTGTACGGTTACGCGTTGATTCGGATCGCGCCGCTGGCCACCAATGTTAGACGGACCGGGAGGGTCGGCCGAGGTCGGAGGGAGAGGTCTCCGGGGAGAGCCGTCTCCAGCGATCGTACAGACAAATAACTTCCCCCCCCACAGACAGGTACCACACAAGGATGAGATTTAACGTTCTTTATATGCACTTCTTAAGGTACGATAAAATAGTACAAGGAGGTATGGACTCAGGGGTCCCCTCGATTCAAGTCTCTCAGGATAGGGAACGGGGTAGCGGGACAGTCTGTTTACCAGTCTGGTAGTTCGGATGATATGATGATTAGCTCACAATCCTCGAGCTTGGTGGTTTAGCTGGTACGGGCCGCAGCAGCGCCAGCAGGTCCCGGTAGAGATGGTCGGTACACGGTCCGCGGCAGCGCCAGCAGGTCCAGGTGAAGATGGTCGATGTACGGTCCGCGGCAGCGCCAGCAGGTCCCGGTGAGGATGGTCGTTACAACGGGCCGCGACAGCTCCAGCAGGTCCCGACGAGGATGGATGTTGCAGAAGGCCGCGGCAGCGCCAGCAGGCAGGACGATGGTTCGCAAGATAGGGCTACGGCAGCGCCAGTAGTCCGTCAAGGCTGAGTTCTCTCGGTGTCTCTCGACTCCAGGATACAACTGCCTTCCTGCTCCGGAGCTGCTCCAGTTATAGGGCAGGCGCCCTTTGATGTCCGGACCCTCGCACTTGGAGGTCGGAGGGTCCGGGATGAAGGTGTCCAGACACCCAGCAGGGGGTGGAGCCAGCGCCGGGGGGAGCTGGAGGCGATCGGCACCTGGCGGGGGAAGAGCTCTTGACGCTTCGTTCTCCCATTGACCTGCCAAGTGGTCCGCTCACCTCCTGGGTGGATGGTGGTGCCGGGATGTCGGGGCCGGCCAGGCCCAGGGTTAGGGTCGGGGGGAGGCCACGCGGCCTCGTGGTGCAGGGCCCAAGATGGCGGCTCGACCCGGCCGGGGGAGCCGGTGGGGGCTGGGGCCCGTGATACATGGAGGTCCGAGGGCAGGAGTTCCGTCGGGAGACGGGGTGCGGGTGCTTTTCGTGGGTCACGCCTGGCGGGCCGGGGCTTGGGCCCTGTCATGCGGGGAGGGAGCAAGCCCTTCGTGTGGCCTGTCCAACAGCCGTGATATGTGCAGCGCTATATTCAAATGTCATGCTCTTAAGCGCTATGTCAATGGCTATGTTTTGAAGCGCTTTCGCCGTGATATGTGCAGCGCTATATTCAAATGTCATGCTCTTAAGCGCTATGTCAATGGCTATGTTTTGAAGCGCTTTTGCCGTGATATGTGCAGCGCTATATTCAAATGTCATGCTATTAAGCGCTATGTCAATGGCTATGTTTTGAAGCGCTTTCGCCGTGATATGTGCAGCGCTATATTCAAATGTCATGCTCTTAAGCGCTATGTCAATGGCTATGTTTTGAAGCGCTTTCGCCGTGATATGTGCAGCGCTATATTCAAATGTCATGCTCTTAAGCGCTATGTCAATGGCTATGTTTTGAAGCGCTTTCGCCGTGATATGTGCGGCGCTATATTCAAATGTCATGCTCTTAAGCGCTATGTCAATGGCTATGTTTTGAAGCGCTTTCGCCGTGATATGTGCGGCGCTATATTCAAATGTCATGCTCTTAAGCGCTATGTCAATGGCTATGATTTAAAGTGCTAGTCATGTGTTGTATGCAGCGCTATGTCTAGATGCCAGGTTTTAAGGTGAATGGACTGCCTATTTCGATTCCTGCCTCAGGGGACCTTCAGGTTGTTAAGGGATATTGTCAGGTCATGATGTGTTTTATTACAGGTGGTCCGGACTAACGCCTAAGGTTATGCCCTGAGTTGACTTTATTGCAGGTTGCAGCTAATGGACTTACTTTTACTATCTTCTAAATCGCAGTGATTCCGGTAGGGGCCCGATTGGCCCTGCCCTGTACATAATTCCCCCCCTGTAAATGTTAACCGAGCGCCAGTTGGCGCAGTACAGAGATTGCCTATTGACACCTTGTGGTTTTGGACAATACAAAAGTTATTTTTACCTAAACTGGTGTGGTGTCTCTTTTTGTAGTGTGCCTTGTGTGTCGCCTGTGTGTACTGCGTGGATGCTTTGCACATTTCCTCCGGAGTTTGACCCGCCCGCTCTGCACCACGCTACCCGTTGCCAACATTGGTGTTCAGCGGTGGGATAGGAATTGTGTTTGCGCAGTACCACAGCGACCGCGGGTTGCACTGCAAATTGAGCGTTTAAAGTAATCTCAGCTTTGGGGAATTATTGTTTTTTTCCTTGATTGTGATTTCCTCCTGGAAGTGTGTTTTTAAATTGTGTCCCCTTGTTGCACTGTGGGTGGTGTGTCCCGGGTGTACCGTGCCAGGATGGGGTCAACCTACAACGAGGATGATCTTATGGAGTACACGGAGCAGGAAGTGATGTATCTCTGCAGGGAGAGAGGGATACCCCCAGTAGGCAACATACGCAGGAAGTTATTTCTCTATGAGGCCCTCAAGAGGGGGGAACCCTTAGAGATCGGTGGGGACCTGTCAGATTACCCCTCCGCATATTTAAAGGGTGGATTTAGTGGAGACCCGAAGGAGGACCTCCAGTGTAGGGAGGACTCCGAGAGTGAGGGGGCCCAGTCCATAACCCAGGAGGGGGGTGACACTGATGAGGAGGAGGAAGATGACCGGGGGGAGACGCCAGTAGCGAGTGAGGACACCAGAGTTAGGGAGTCCCGTGCTGGGTCCAGTCCCGGGGGCACTGCCCCGTCCCTTTCCCTGTCCCCAGAAGAGTGGGTAGATAGGAGGGAAGAGAGGGAGCGTCAGCTGGCGCTGGGAAGGCTCAAGGTGGAGCTAGCGCGGCTGAGTGTGCAGGAGAAGAAGCTAGAGACGGAGAAGGTCTTAGCGCAGGAGAGGATGGCGGAGGCAGAGAGGGCCTTTGCCAGGGAGAGACCAGCTCGGGAGGGTAGGTTGTCCCCTGAGAGTGGTTTTGGTGGTCTGGATTCACCAGTAAGGGTGGGATCCAGTGGTGGCAGCGAGAGTGGATCCAATGTAGGGTGTCCCACTCCCAGAGCCCAGGAGACGGTGCCTGATTCCCAGGAAGAAGGGGACAGGTTAGAGTTCAGGGGCAGGGGAAAACTGTCCCACCAGTCCTGGGGGGAGTTTGCAGAGGTGTGTGGGACTGCATTGGAGGATTGGGTGGTGAGGAGTGCAGTGAATGAGTGGGAAGGGCTGTGCCAGGTAGTCATCCGGGAGCACATGCTGAGGAATTGTTCCCCAAGATTGCGTCACCACCTAGTACAGTGTGGGTTCTCCGACCCCAGGGAGCTTGCACAGGAGGCAGACCTCTGGGTGAGGGCCAGGGTGTCTGAGGAGGCATTGGGGAGTGACCCTGAAGGGGGTGGTGCAGGGATCTTCCAACCCAGCGAGGTGGGAGAGGTGGCGAATAGCCCAGCTAGGTCCCCGGGAAGAGAGAGGGTTGTAGGGCCTCACGACCTATCCATAGGAAGGAGTGAGACGGGGAGGTGTCCCGAGGTGCCCCAACCGCAGTCTCAGGGCCTGGAGAGTTCCGTAAGGGAGCCCCAGGTTGGGAGCCTAGGCTGTCCTGATGTGCCGCCCGGTGAGGGGGAGCCCCTAGTGTCAGGAGGACCCGGGGCATCTGTAATCAGAGCTCCTGAGGTTCTGGGGTTGGCCCAGTTGCAGGGTTTAGATCCTGGGCTGGGATGCCAGGTTCAGGGGTTGCCTGACCTGGCGGGTGGGACATCTGTTAACAGTGTCCCCCAAGAATTGACTTCCAGGGGTACTTCTCCAGGTGGGAGGGTGCGGAACTCTGGAAGGGGGTGCAGAGGGAGGAAGGTCTCACCTTGGGCACCGGCTCAGCCCCAGGGCTTAGATTCTGGGTTGGGAGGCCAGGGATGGGTACTGCCTGACCTGGCGGGTGGGACATCTGTTAGCAGTGTCCCCCCAGAATTGTCTTCCAGGGGTGCTACTCCCGTTGGGAGGGTGCGGAACTCTGGGAGGGGGTGCAGGGGGAGGGAGGTCTCACCCCTGGCACCGGTGCAGCCTAAGGGTTTAGACCCTAGGCTGGGGAACCAGTTGAAGGGTCAAGGCCCTGGACTGGGGAGAGAGTGGTGGTCTGAGGGTGCCTCGCATGGGAGTAGGGTGAGGAACCCCAGAAGGAGAGGTAGGGGGAGGAGAGCCTCGCCCCTGAGGGCTGGTCTGCCTGAGGGTGCGGACCCCAGGTGGGAGGACCAGTGGCAGTTCGGAACTGCAAGGACGAGGAGGAGAGTGGTCAGCGGGTACTATGGGCCTGGGGTTACTGCCCCCCACTCTGTGAGACCGCAAGGGCCAGAGACATCTGGGTGGCCTAGGGGCCAGTCCTGGCCACAACCAGCTAGGGGACCCCCGGGTGGTGGCTCAGTTGGTCGAGGAAGGTTTGAGAGAGGGAACCTTCGGGTTCCAGAGTGGAGGAGAACCTGCGGGTGCTCCTGCAGTTGCGGGCCTGCGTCCACCTTTTCTCGCCCTAAGCAGGGAAGCCCATCAAGGCATTGATCGGTCTACCCTGGCTTTTGGCTGGAAGGGGGTTGTGTTGGACTTGGCCCCTTTTCCCGAAATGTTTCGCTTTTCGGGGTAACTAAATGATATATGAATGCTGTATGAATGTGTGCAGACTGAGTTTCCCCATTTTAAAAATATAACTTAAAATGGATGTGAAAGCTGTGTGGTTGCGCCGGTTGACTGAGCTGGGTTGAAAGTCTAGGCGTTATTTCCCAGCAGCCCCAGCTTTTGGAGGGAAGCCTGGCACCCAGGGTGCTCTACCCCTCCCACTAGGCCAGTTAGAGCCAGCTTCCCCAGACGCTTCCAGAAGCTTCTGGCACTGTCTGGTAGGTGGAGCTGGGCTGCCATGTGCTCAGTCATAGGGTGGACCAGGAAGAGAGGGGACCTGCTGCCAGGGGTTACCGCCACATAGGCCTGTGTGCTGGGCCCTGAGCCTACCTACCCCCCCCCCCCCTACTGTCCACAGGGCGAGGGAAAGATATAGTGGTGGCAATTCAGACCTGGAAAAGCCTTCGCAGGAGTTTAGGCGGTAGGATTAGTCAGGGACCTATGCCTCTGAAAGTGACAGGGCTTAGGTGCTGCCTTTCAAGTGAGTGAGGGATCCTGAACTACCCACTGATCTGGCCCGGCGAGAGGAAAACCCAGGGACGACAGGCAGAGGCTACTTACTCAGCCTTCAACCACCAACGCAATTTCCCCCCTCAAGAAACCCCCAAACAAGGGGCAGGAACCAAAGAGCGCTATTTACAAAGGAGAGCGCTATTTCCAAGCTGCCCCTGGAAGGAGAGCGCTATTTACGAAGGAGAGCGCTATTTACAAGCTGCCCCTGGAAGGAGAGCGCTATTTACAAAGGAGAGCGTTATTTCCAAGCTGCCCCTGGAAGGAGAGCGCTATTTACAAAGGAGAGCGCTATTTCCAAGCTGCCCCTGGAAGGAGAGCGCTATTTACAAAGGAGAGCGCTATTTCCAAGCTGCCCCTGGAAGGAGAGCGCTATTTACAAAGGAGAGCACTATTTCCAAGCTGCCCCTGGAAGGAGAGCGCTATTTACAAAGGAGAGCGCTATTTCCAAGCTGCCCCTGGAAGGAGAGCGCTATTTCCAAGCTGCCCCTGGAAGGAGAGCGCTATTTACAAAGGAGAGCGCTCTTTCCAAGCTGCCCCTGGAAGGAGAGCGCTATTTACAAAGGAGAGCGCTATTTCCAAGCTGCCCCTGGAAGGAGAGCGCTGGATTTGGTGAGCGCTATCTTTGAAGTGGCTGTGCCTGCAGCCGGAGAGAGTGACAGCCTGCTGCTGGGAGGCCGCCGAGACGCCTGCAGCCGAGAGCCCGGTGAGTGGGGCATTGGGGGAACCAGTGGCGTGGAGGGGGCAACGGGGCACATTATCGGTGCCTGCCCCGGGGACCCTTCACATTTTTGGGGACCTTGTGGGGGCGCACTTGGAGGGTGTGTCGGGGCACATTGTCGGTGCCCGCCCCCGGCGTCTTGTGGGACTGGTAGTGGAGGAGGGGGGGCAACGGGGTACATTGCCGGTGCCCGCCCCTGGTGCCAGGAGCCTGCACAGCTGCCCTACAGGACAGTGGGCAGCTGCAACGGCCTAGAGGGATGCTGGAGGGGTGGACACCTCGGAGGGCCCACGGACCTGCCCGGACTAAATGCAATGCCTAGCGCTGCAGTGGCTGGCCATGGTTGATGCTCCCAGAGCTTGCCAAGTCTACTGCCCCAAGAGCTTGCTATGCTGAATGCTCCCAGTGAGGGCCCTATCTGAAGCGCCATTGATCTGCCAGGTGTAGCACTATGCTATAATGCCATATTTAAAGCGCTATGGTCAATGTTAGTTGTGCAGCGCTATATTCAAATGTCATGCTCTTAAGCGCTATGTCAATGGCTATGTTTTGAAGCGCTTTCGCCGTGATATGTGCAGCGCTATATTCAAATGTCATGCTCTTAAGCGCTATGTCAATGGCTATGTTTTGAAGCGCTTTCGCCGTGATATGTGCAGCGCTATATTCAAATGTCATGCTCTTAAGCGCTATGTCAATGGCTATGTTTTGAAGCGCTTTCGCCGTGATATGTGCAGCGCTATATTCAAATGTCATGCTCTTAAGCGCTATGTCAATGGCTATGTTTTGAAGCGCTTTCGCCGTGATATGTGCAGCGCTATATTCAAATGTCATGCTCTTAAGCGCTATGTCAATGGCTATGTTTTGAAGCGCTTTCGCCGTGATATGTGCGGCGCTATATTCAAATGTCATGCTCTTAAGCACTATGTCAATGGCTATGTTTTGAAGCGCTTTCGCCGTGATATGTGCGGCGCTATATTCAAATGTCATGCTCTTAAGCGCTATGTCAATGGCTATGATTTAAAGTGCTAGTCATGTGTTGTATGCAGCGCTATGTCTAGATGCCAGGTTTTAAGGTGAATGGACTGCCTATTTCGATTCCTGCCTCAGGGGACCTCCAGGTTGTTAAGGGATATGGTCAGGTCATGATGTGTTTTATTACAGGTGGTCCGGACTAACGCCTAAGGTTATGCCCTGAGTTGACTTTATTGCAGGTTGCAGCTAATGGACTTACTTTTACTATCTTCTAAATCGCAATGATTCCGGCAGGGGCCCGATTGGCCCTGCCCTGTACATAATTCCCCGCCTGTAAATGTTAACCGAGCGCCAGTTGGCGCGGTGCAGAGATTGCCTATTGACACCTTGTGGTTTTGGACAATACAAAAGTTCTTTTTACCTAAACTGGTGTGGTGTCTCTTTTTGTAGTGTGCCTTGTGTGTCGCCTGTGTGTACTGCGTGGATGCTTTGCACATTTCCTCCGGAGTTTGACCCGCCCGCTCTGCACCACGCTACCCGTTGCCAACAAGCACACATGACCAAAGATTATTTGCAGAGCCCTTGTGATGGCACACAGATACCAGGGTGCACCCCATGAGCAGCACACTACAACATTTCCCAGACACCTAACACATTATCACCACCCCAACGCAGGGAGCACCAGCACCAACAGCAAGTCCAGGAAAGCATCAGTGTGCAAAAGAAAAAAAAAAAGCTTTATTCAGCATTCAATAGAAACTTTTTTAAATGTCCACTATTTACAAGGCCCATGGGCCAGGCCATCAGCAAAGTCCGGGGGGGGGTACACATCCGGACGTGTGTCCCCTAGCTTGCCTGCACAGTTCACATGTCCATTTCATCCACAGAAGGGGGGGCATCATGTGGGGGGGAAGGACCAGGCACCGCAGGGACAGGAGGGGCAAGGGTAGGTGTTGTGGGTGCAGGGACGGACGACTCCACCACAGGGGGTGGGGCAGCGCCAAAGGTGGATTCCAGCACGGCGCTACACACTACTGCCAGGTCGCCCAGCGTCTCCCCTGCACCCGAAGGAACCACAGGCCCCAAGGAGGGGGGGGGGTCACAGGGATGGGTCGCAGCGCTCCCGGGGAGGGTGTGGACAGGGGGGGGCTCAACTCCCCTACCCGTGGAGTGCCTTGCCCGTTTGTGTGATGGTGAACCAGTGGGGCTGAGGAGTCTCCTGCTCAGACTGTGGGGCAGGGGAGCCGAGGGGAGTGGTTATGGAGGAAGTGGGTCTTGAGGAATGTGGACTCCCACTCTGGCTGCGTGCCTGCCATTTGCCCCCAGACCCAGTGGGTGTGCCTACTTCCCCCTGTGTGTGCATGACTGGAGGAGTGCACTTTGCCTTCCCTGGTGGTGTGCTGCCTGTGTCTGGTGGGGTGCGTGCATGGGGACGTCTAGGTGTGCGTGGGACAGGCATGGGAGTAGGAAGTGTGGATGGTGCAGGGGTAGGGGGGGACAGAGCGCTGCTGGAGATCCACTGCTGCAGTCAGTGACGAGTCTATGGACCTCAGCAACATCCGTTGGTCCGACATCGCTGCTGACATGCCCTCCATGTACGACACCATCTGTGTCAGCAGTGTGGTGTGGCCATGGAGGACAGTAAGCATCGATGCCTGACCAACCTGCAACTGCCGCTGAATGTCCACAGACTCGGCATTGATGGCAGCAGGGTAGACAGGGGCAGGGGGTGCGGTGCCTGGCACGAAGGAGACCTGTTGGCGCCTAGCACGAACGGAAGGGACCCGAGCAGGTGGGAGGCGGGTGATTGGAATGGAGGGGGCGGCGACAGATGGAGTGCTGCTCTCAGCGCTGGGAGCAGCGTCCGCCCTCTCAGGGAGTTCAGCCTCGGACCCGTCAGCGTCATAGTCGGTGGTGGGACTGGACAGGTCCTCCGCCGCACTCCCCTCCACCTCCGTGCCACTCGCTGAGCCAGACTCGCCAGCACTGGTGGCACCGCTACTGGATCCCTCCTCAATTTCCGTGCCAGTGTCTCCCTCGGTTTCCCCCGTCGATGCTGTGGGCAAGGTGAAGAGACAGGAAATAATCAGACACCTGTATACATCTGACACATGATTCAAAACTACATAGGTCACAGTGCATAGCATGAAAAGCAACATGAGTAACATCTACAATACTACGCACATATGTAGGCCCTGCACCACACAGTTGGTTGACCCACCATGCCACTGAGAAACAATGGAGAGCATGACACAACAGCAAAGAACTTGATATAAAATTAGACAGAGGAGCTAGTCTCTGGGGACAGTCGAGTACAGCATCTGGACCACACACCGTGGCCAAAAAAGGGATGAGCAGGAACCATGTCTTGTAACTTTTGGCACATGCTGCTCAGCAAATACATTAAACCCTGCCCAACATGACTGGGTCACTGCATGTTGAGTGTATATTCAGACAATCATCACACACAGGCCAGACCTGGCAAGGACACATACGGTTTGGACATGTAGGCCTTTCCCGCACAAACCCCCCCTACCTGAGATAATGTGAGTGACACAGAGGAAGTACTTACACCTCTTACTCAGGGATTACTAAAATGGCCTTCAATAAATCCTGAATGTACACGAACTAACCCTCGTGCGCCTGTCCACACATATAATTGACAAACAACCATCATCAGATAGTTGAACCAAGACACACTGGCACCGGCCACTGTGAGTATGCACAAGCCAAATGGGGTCACCCTGTACAGTGGACAAATGTAGCACACTTTACGTATATACACATTAGGCCAGGGTACAATGCCACAGAGCCCAACCTATGCTGAAGACACAGTGAATGTCCACATTGTCGGATGACACACATGATACCTAGGAAAAGGTGCCCCAGGGGACTGTAGTGGCCACACTCCTCCATGGTCCGGGATGGATATGACTGCAACAGAAGCAAACACCCCTGCACTATGCATATCTCCCACTAATGCACAGCGGTACAAAAGAGGGTGGTGATGGACGGAGCATCAGAACCAATCAAATACTCACACCCAGTCAACAGATCTGGGTTTGATCCATCACCGTTCTTTAGCCCACTCTGCCACCCCAGTTCAGACATGGCCATATGCAAATCAGTCTGACCCTGTGCCTCATGGGAACAGTCCAGCCCGAACTGCCAAGCCATGCCTTCCCTGGACCGGAAACAAGCTTCCTAGGACCGGTTTCTGGCATTTCAGCCGTCTTCAGCCAGGCTTGCTTGAATCCAGTGGCAAAGTGAGCAAGGGACTCACGTCTGAGCATACCCTGCCAACTTATGGCGAACAAAGCGGTACAAAAGAGGGTGGTGATGGACGGAGCATCAGAACCAATCAAACACTGTCACCCAGTCAACAGATCTGGGTTTGATCCATCACCGTTCTTTAGCCCACTCTGCCACCCCAGTTCAGACATGGCCGTATGCAAATCAGTCTGACCCTGTGTCTCATGGGAACAGTCCAGCCCGAACTGCCAAGCCATGTCTTCCCTGGACCTGTTTCTGGCTATCAGCCGTCATCAGCCAGGATAGCTTGACTCCAGTGGCGTAGTGAGCACGGGTCCCACGTCTGGGAATACCCATCCCACTTAGGGCGAAAAGCGTTACAACAAACAAATGATGGACGGCATCCAGGTGAATGTCGCAGAGTGTTTCGGGAGACAGTGGGAGGTGTTGTACCAGGGCATGATGCATGGTGCTGAACCAGGTAGGGACAGGGGATGGATGCTACTACCTCCATCTACATAGAGTCATTACCATCCACATCTTACTCCTCCGATACATCTTCTGTCTGGTGTGTCAGGTGTGTGGGGTGGTTTTATGTCAGCATCACCCTGTGCCACTGACGCATCAGGGAGCGTAGCTGGTATGGCTGCATCACTGTGTGCCAATGACACTTCTGGGGACGGAGCATGGGGCGGACATGGGATGTCCGTTAGGGAAAGTAAGTGGTCCCTGATGGGACTCAGACACCCTCATATGGCATCCAGTTTGGCTGCCATGAGGTTGAACCCCACCCGCAGCTGCTCAGCCATCTTCTCCTGGCGCACCAACACACGTCGTTGGGCTGCCATATGTTGGTCGTGGGGGGTCCTGTGAGCCAGACGTGGTGGTGGGTGCTTCCTGCTGTGTGGCCCGTGTAGGGGTTGGGGTGACAAATGCAAAAATAACAATTGATGGACAGAATGCAGAACAATGTCATACATTCACCCCAGTACAGAGATCTGGGCCTAAATCCATCGTTTTTTTGCTCACCATGCCATTCCAGTTTGAACCCAGCCATATGCAAATCAGTCTTGACCCTGTGCCCCATGGGAACAGTCCAGCCCGAACTGCCAAGCCAGGTCCTCCCTGGACTGGAAACAAGCATCCTAGGACCGGTTTCGGGCTTTCAGCCCTCGTCAGCCAGGATAGCTTGATTCCAGTGGCATGGAGAGCAAGGGACTCACGTCTGAGCATACCCTTCCCACTCGGGGTGACAAATGCAAAAATAACAATTGATGGACAGAATGCAGAACAATGTCATACATTCACCCCAGTACAGAGATCTGGGCCTAAATCCATCGTTTTTTTGCTCACCATGCCATTCCAGTTTGAACCCAGCCATATGCAAATCAGTCTTGACCCTGTGCCCCATGGGAACAGTCCAGCCCGAACTGCCAAGCCAGGTCCTCCCTGGACTGGAAACAAGCATCCTAGGACCGGTTTCGGGCTTTCAGCCCTCGTCAGCCAGGATAGCTTGATTCCAGTGGCATGGAGAGCAAGGGACTCACGTCTGAGCATACCCTTCCCACTCGGGGTGACAAATGCAAAAATAACAATTGATGGACAGAATGCAGAACAATGTCATACATTCACCCCAGTACAGAGATCTGGGCCTAAATCCATCGTTTTTTTGCTCACCATGCCATTCCAGTTTGAACCCAGCCATATGCAAATCAGTCTTGACCCTGTGCCCCATGGGAACAGTCCAGCCCGAACTGCCAAGCCAGGTCCTCCCTGGACTGGAAACAAGCATCCTAGGACCGGTTTCGGGCTTTCAGCCCTCGTCAGCCAGGATAGCTTGATTCCAGTGGCATGGAGAGCAAGGGACTCACGTCTGAGCATACCCTTCCCACTCGGGGTGACAAATGCAAAAATAACAATTGATGGACAGAATGCAGAACAATGTCATACATTCACCCCAGTACAGAGATCTCGGCCTAAATCCATCGTTTTTTTGCTCACCATGCCATTCCAGTTTGAACCCAGCCATATGCAAATCAGTCTTGACCCTGTGCCCCATGGGAACAGTCCAGCCCGAACTGCCAAGCCAGGTCCTCCCTGGACTGGAAACAAGCATCCTAGGACCGGTTTCGGGCTTTCAGCCCTCGTCAGCCAGGATAGCTTGATTCCAGTGGCATGGAGAGCAAGGGACTCACGTCTGAGCATACCCTTCCCACTCGGGGTGACAAATGCAAAAATAACAATTGATGGACAGAATGCAGAACAATGTCATACATTCACCCCAGTACAGAGATCTGGGCCTAAATCCATCGTTTTTTTGCTCACCATGCCATTCCAGTTTGAACCCAGCCATATGCAAATCAGTCTTGACCCTGTGCCTCATGGGAACAGTCCAGCCCGAACTGCCAAGCCAGGTCCTCCCTGGACTGGAAACAAGCATCCTAGGACCGGTTTCGGGCTTTCAGCCCTCGTCAGCCAGGATAGCTTGATTCCAGTGGCATGGAGAGCAAGGGACTCACGTCTGAGCATACCCTTCCCACTCCAGGTGACAAATGCAAAAATAACAATTGATGGACAGAATGCAGAACAATGTCATACATTCACCCCAGTACAGAGATCTGGGCCTAAATCCATCGTTTTTTTGCTCACCATGCCATTCCAGTTTGAACCCAGCCATATGCAAATCAGTCTTGACCCTGTGCCCCATGGGAACAGTCCAGCCCGAACTGCCAAGCCAGGTCCTCCCTGGACTGGAAACAAGCATCCTAGGACCGGTTTCGGGCTTTCAGCCCTCGTCAGCCAGGATAGCTTGATTCCAGTGGCATGGAGAGCAAGGGACTCACGTCTGAGCAAGCAAGGGACACAGAGGAAGTACTTACACCTCTTACTCAGGGATTACTAAAATGGCCTTCAATAAATCCTGAATGTACACGAACTAACCCTCGTGCGCCTGTCCACACATATAATTGACAAACAACCATCATCAGATAGTTGAACCAAGACACACAGGCACTGGCCACTGTGAGTATGCACAAGCCAAATGGGGTCACCCTGTACAGTGGACAAATGTAGCACACTTTACGTATATACACATTAGGCCAGGGTACAATGCCACAGAGCCCAACCTATGCTGAAGACACAGTGAATGTCCACATTGTCGGATGACACACATGATACCTAGGAAAAGGTGCCCCAGGGGACTGTAGTGGCCACACTCCTCCATGGTCCGGGATGGATATGACTGCAACAGAAGCAAACATCCCTGCACTATGCATATCTCCCACTAATGCACAGCGGTACAAAAGAGGGTGGTGATGGACGGAGCATCAGAACCAATCAAATACTCACACCCAGTCAACAGATCTGGGTTTGATCCATCACCGTTCTTTAGCCCACTCTGCCACCCCAGTTCAGACATGGCCATATGCAAATCAGTCTGACCCTGTGCCTCATGGGAACAGTCCAGCCCGAACTGCCAAGCCATGCCTTCCCTGGACCGGAAACAAGCTTCCTAGGACCGGTTTCTGGCATTTCAGCCGTCTTCAGCCAGGCTTGCTTGAATCCAGTGGCAAAGTGAGCAAGGGACTCACGTCTGAGCATACCCTGCCAACTTATGGCGAACAAAGCGGTACAAAAGAGGGTGGTGATGGACGGAGCATCAGAACCAATCAAACACTGTCACCCAGTCAACAGATCTGGGTTTGATCCATCACCGTTCTTTAGCCCACTCTGCCACCCCAGTTCAGGAGTCCTAAAGTTAGGAGTCCTAACTATACTACTACTAAACTGAGAAAAATCCTAATTGTAAGACTTTCGGTATTCACAGAAGGCATTTAGGAGTCCTAAAGTTAGGACTCCTAACTTCTGTGAATACCGAAATGAGTAAGTGCCTTCTGTGAATACCAAAATGAGTAAGTGCCTTCTGTGAATACCAAAATGGTAGTAAGTTTAGGATTTTGTCTTAAGTTAGTTCTGTGAATCGGGCCCAGAGTGTTTAGTTTGAGGCCTAACCAAGAGTGTAAAGTGAAGGCCTCGTTTATTTTAGCCATGTTTTATTAAGACGGCAGGATTCTAGCAGAGCTTAAAATACAGTGCATTGTGAAACCTCATGATGTTAGGGGTTTTTCTTATTCAGCATTTGGCTGCAGGTACAAGGCCATGTAGCTCGTTAGTTAGAAAGAGCCTTTGTTCAAATGGAATGGAGACAGAAGGAGTAGACATGAAGGGAGTGGATTGGAATGTAAAGTTGCAACTCCTGGTACAGAGAAGGCCTGGGACCCAAGGTCGAATTCGTGGATGGAAGAAGAAAGGACCCAAATAGAAATTCACTGAAGAAAGAGGCTGCCTGAAGGGGTGTGCTGAAGGGCGTGTACCGGGTTTTTGGGGTTTTGTATTAGGGACAGAGCCCCGTGGGTGGAGCAGACGAGATTTAGGCGAGGGACGGAAAGGAGCAATATAGATCGAGCTCTCATATGGTGAAAACTTCTTAGGAAGCTTCACTGCTGACACCTTTTATGCGATCCTCACCTGGAAGGGAATGTTAAGTAGGTATGTCACCTTAGAGTGGAGTAGGGACAGAAATGATTTGATTGATGACTTTAAATTTTGATATCACGATTGCCATAGGGTATTTGATGCTCTTGGAAGCTGTAATCTTGTTCATTTTCAGTCGTATGCGAATTCTTCGCAGACTAGCATTTGTATTAATTCCCATATATCTTTTGTGTTTGGTATTGAGGTGCCTATATATTCAGATGTTTTTGCTGATAATAAAAGGTCATCCTCCCAGATTATCAGTCTTCTTTCCTGAGATGTCCAATTGCGGTAAATACGACCTGATAATTGTGTTTCTTCCCTCTACGCTATTCTGCAAGTAAAAAGATCCTGGCGACCTGTGTAGGTTCTTGTAGTTAATTTAGGAGGACAAGAACCGGCGTTCCCAGTTAGTAGCAGAGGATGGTTTCTTTCTGATAGCGAGGGAAGATCAAGAATAGGATAAGTGCTTCTTGAGGCCCATCCATGATAAGTGAGGTTGAATCATCGGAGGGCGAGCGGCAGAAGACCTGGCAGACGGAAGTGCATGGCGAGTAGCAGTGCGACAGCAAGCAGAAGCTCGAAGAGTGAGTATGAACAGGATACGATGTTGTAGATTGCGGTGTTGTATTGTATGAGATGTTTTGCGGAGATGGTGTGAGTGTTGTGTGATTGTGAGATCAGGCTGTGAGCGCGCGCAGCCCGGGAAAGTCTTAGGCGATGAGAAGCCTGAGCAAGAGGGTGTAGAAGACACCCCTGGTAGATTTTGTTGACCACCGATCGTGAGGTACCATCGATCAATAGGACCGAGATAGGGGGAACGAGTGTATGAGTGTGTGGCAACCTGACGCCGGACGTGGGTTGTAGTATGTGGAATTGAGTAATTGAAACCTATCAGAGGTGATCTGTCTACCCGAAAGGGACGGACAGTAACCAACCGAGGTCGACAATTTCGAGAGACTGTGGATGGACAGTCAGAGGCTGTGGACGGACAGCCAGAGGAGTAATTGTTTGGGATCAAACGGTTATTTCAGCGTGTGAATGGGACGAATGCAAGGGTGAGACGAGCGGTGAGAAGGAGGGGAACTGCTGCGAGCGGAGGAACTGTGACGTCAGAAGGTGTCGCGCTGCGATAGGCTGGTTGGTGTAGTTCGCGCTGTCATTGGCGGACGGAAACAAGGAAGTAAATAGAGGTTGTGTGCGTTTAGTATTTGGTCAGGATGAAATGTTTTAAAGTTTTTAGGGAATTGTGCCGGGGGGATGAACCTGTGGTTACTCGGGAGGGTGCGGAGGCCCCTCCGGAGGATTCGCCAGCACACTACATGGCAAGAAATGTAGGGTTGCATACTATAGTTTGGATTGAAAATTGGCACAAAGTGACTCAGGGAGAAGGAGAGTTAGCGTTCCCACGGTATGGTTCATTCAGACTAGCAGTGTTGTATCAGCTAAAGACTGTGATGGCCGCTTTACGACCTATGCCGAGGCCCACACAATTTGAAGCACTACATGCGTGGATAAGAGCAGCGCATGATAAAAAGAGAGGTAGAAATCAAGAAAGGGTGAACAGGTCGGTTCAGGCATTACAGGATGCTAGATGGGATGCTGCGGAGAAAAGATGGAGAAAACAGGCCATAGAGGGACATAAATTGTATCCCTTGTTAGAGACGACAGGAAAACCAAGGGAAAAGACAGTAGATGGTGAGGAAGACAGTGACACGGACGATAGCCTGGTAGAAAGGTTGTTGTCCGAGAGACCCCCTCCGTACAATCCAGATGCCTCAGAAGACAATGAGACGAAAGAAGAAGAGTGTAGGGGAACGATACCTAGATCAGAAGTAAGAGTGGAAGGAAAGATCTCTATGGGAACCGAGAATATTAGGTACAAGTCTGTCAGCAGCTCGGAAGTGGAGAAAGGAGTGAGGTTACCAGATGCTTTGAAAATACCAGTTATCATTGGACCTATTGAGTCGATGTACGAGCTTGAGCCAGAAACAGCAGGGAGTTCAGAACGGTCAGAGGGCAGGACAAGAAATGAGATGGAGGGAAGTGGCTCGGTGAGGAGAATGGAGAGGGCTCCGCAGCCTATAGAATGGAGTACGCCAATGCCAGCTACAGCGGACTCTTCAGGAGGACAGGGAGAATCGAGACCGATTAGACCAAAGTCGTTAGTAGAGTCAAGATCCGACTTGAGAATGTGGACTCCACCAGTGAGAACTCAAAGTCAGGGTGTTTTAGATGCAGAAAGGGATCGAGGGGCGGTTGTAAATCGCTCGATTCCTATGGGCAGATCAGGAGAGAGCAGGTCGCAAGAAAGAGAATGTGAATACAATGACAGGGATGGTACAGCTTGTCGAGAAGTCCTGAGGGGAGCATTGAGAGGGAAAATGTTGGATGTTGTAAGGCTAAAGGCCGAATTGGATGAGATAATAGGTGGAAATCTACCCCTAGAAAGAATACAGACTTACGAACAAGACGAGTTAATCTTTTTAGCGAAAGATGTGACTCGCAAGGCACGCATAGCTCATGAGAAATTGGCGGAGATGGCAAAAAGATATGGGGTGGATCTATCCAAAACTAAAACGTTGCAAGGTGACCACCGGCTACAGTATAGTGATCAGGAACTGGAAGACAAGAGACTCGTGGGACTAAGGACCCATGTCAAGGATTTGATTATAGCGATGCGAGCATGGATTATGCTCGATAAGTGGGAAGAAAGATGGTCCAAAAAGAAAAGTTCTAGAGGAGTAGTGGGAGAGACGCCACCTCCAGGAGGAGGCGCGTTGGCGATAGGGAGTTTCCCTTTAAGGGAAGTACAGAATGGAGGATACGTGCATGTACCCTGGAGTAGAGGGGACTTGGCTGCGTTCACAAATGATTTTCCCAGACTAAGGGAAAAGCCTGTGGAGTGGTACAAGCAGGTTGACCGTTTTGTCAAAATCTCGAAAGTATTGTGGATTGATTTGAATACTCTGTTTGACATTGTGATCCCGGGAGATTTGTGGTCGGCATGTAAGGTTGCGATTGAATGTCCGGCCTCAGAGCCCGACAGAGATTTGCTTACACATGGCCCCTCGCCGATAGTGATGAAAAAGTTCGAGCAGGTAATCACTTGGTTGAAATCGAAGGTCTCGCCTCAAGATACCGATTGGGTGAAGATAGATAGGACAGTACAGGAGCCCAAGGAGACAGTGCATGAATTCTATGAGAGGCTTTTGGAAGCTTTTAAACAGTACAGTGGTTTAGAGGCATTGGATACCAAGGATATGGGGCAGTTTGTGTCTAATTTTGTGTTGGGATTGAGGCCAGAGGTGAGCCTGATGATACAGCAACATTTGATTTGTTGGCAGAATAAGCCTGTGGATGAGATCCTCCGATATGCTAGGTATTGCAGTGATGAAATCGAATCTAAGCATAAGAAATTGAAAGACAATCTGTTATTGGTACAGATGCAGACCGCAGTACAGGGACAGTCTACTGGAGGAACGTTGGGAAGGAGACAGGGAAATTACCAAGGAGGAGCACAGAGTGCTCAAGGACTGGGGAGGCCGAGAGGAGTAGATCCTAAGACCGGAATAGATGTGACAGTATTGAAAAAGACCACAGCTTGTCATCTTTGTCATCAGATTGGACACTGGAGACGGGAGTGTCCGTTTAATCCATTAAACCAGATACAGCAGGAAGAAGAGTTGACCCATGTTCCAGTAGCAGACACACTCCCTGTAGTGACAACACCTAGAATGACAAAAGGGGGGGGCGAACGTTCCGCAGGTACAAGTTCCCCGACCGCCTAGAATACCGAATATCCATAGCCACAGACATAGCCAAACGAGGCAACAAAAATCACGTGAGTGGGCCAAAGACTGGACACGTAGGGTAAGGTTACAGGCCTCAGCATTTCACACTAATTGGAAGCTCTCACATAAAGTATTCATGGCTCGTAGGAATCGGACAACCATCGAGAATGATCCCCGTGAAAAAAATAAGGGGCACTGGATCTGCCAACAAGGAAACAAGAGCAAGGCAGCAACAGGGTACCATAAAAGGCCTGAAGAACATGCTAAGGCAATCCCCCAATGGGGAGCGCACAAATACACAAATACTTCACAAGGTTAAAGTCAGAATCCAAAACCGATTGCCCTAGGCATAGGGAGGACGAGGAGATCACAATCGGCCCAGGGCTCAGCCAGTAAGTAGCAACTTCGGGGTAAGAGCCCCCCTCGTCTCAAATCAAACAGCCGAGATTAATCTGGGTGAATCAATAGTACTTGAGATGGAAGGACTCGCAGAGTTAGTAGAATCCGCCACGGACAGGAACGACTCCTCAAATACCAACTACCAACACAAAGATTATAATAAAAATCGCAACATAGTCGAACATTGGGTTGAGCAAACTGAGATCATCGAGATTTCATCGGCTTTAAACGATGACAAATCATCAACCAATTTACAGGGTCCATCAACACTGGCAGACACCCGTAACAAAAAAATTGCAATTGAAATAGAGGCTCTTATCCACCAAAAAATAGCCTCACTGCCTGGCCTATTAAAAACCTGAATAATAGAATGCAGCCAAGTACGACTAAGTAAAACACAAAGCAAAATCAAGAAAGAAAAATTGAACTTACTCTCCAGACAACAAATAGCACCCAATAAATCAGAAATAACAGAGGGCACATCAAGTAAAATCAATAAAAAACTATCAGACAAATGCTGGAGCCCAACACCCAGCTCAGAAGCCGGAGATGATGGCGGGATACCAGATCAAAGACCAATTGTAGGACAACTATCCAGACGGCAAAAGAAAAATTTCGGAAATCTCTGTAAACAAACAAAAGGAAAAGTGCAATGGCACTCCTAAAAAAAATGAATGGAAAGCCGGCCGCACTCAGACAAATCAACAGACAGGGAGACAAGGGCCTAATGTACTATCCCATCTTTAAATAGTACCACATTCGAGGCCTCGACAGTAAACACTAGCCAGGAAACCTCATCACCAAACCATTTAAATGAAAACCCAACAGAGGGTCCCTCCAAGGTGACCACCACGCATCATAAAACCTGTAATGCTGTCAATCCCCAATCACAATCATACGCCGAAGTCACAAAAGCCAATATTACAAACGCCACCAAAACAGTAGAAAGCTCGGAGGCAAAGGCACCATCCAAGACCAACAAAAATACGAAAAGCCAATCGTCAGGTCACAACATCACAGAAACACAATCATGTGAAAAGGCAGAAAAGAAAACAACCAGCTCAATGAAAGCATGCCCATCCAGAACGGAACCACAATATAATATCCAAAATAACCCACGCCAGCACGGTCGATGCCGCTGGGCAATCAACATCAGACTTGTGAACGGATGGGAAGTTGCAAACCACACCTTGCTGGAACAGCAACCAAATAGGGCTTACTGTCCAATTAACCGAGCAGGAGGGTCAAAGTAATGTGCAAAAGGGAAATAACTCGGGAAAAGCACACAGAGCATACAGTTATTTTCACACCTGAATTTAAGACAAGAGGCCCGGGCGACATCTTAAACCGCTCAAATATATTATATATCCTGTCGTGCATATCCTCATTGGCCTACCTAAAATCAGCACATCTTGAATCGGTGCATTTTATAAACTATCCCTGTATAAGTCATAGGGAGTCTACTCTAACAAAATGGACTAATAAGCAAGACATTCAAAATATCTTGGCAGAGAAAGATGTACTCAGGGGCTGGGGGATCCGCGCAGACACATGCCCAACTGAAAAGGATCCGCACATACTACTGCAGAGGCTGCAAAACCAACCGCAGCAGCACCACGCAATTGCATTCTAAAGGGCATAAGATCGATGCCGAGCCCACACTGGGATAACAATATCAAAATCAAACTTATGAAGGCGGAAGCCACTAGACAATGCTTGGAGACAGGCGTGACTCAGGGTACCACCACACAAGATTGGGCCTGGATCTCAACGGCTCTGCACACTAAAGGGAGGACAAATCCCTAGCATACAAGTAGTAAAAACACAAACAAACCTCAGATTATTAAGCTGGAATGTTGCAGGCCTCAAATCAATCTTGGCAAACAAGGAGGCCATACGTCTACTCAAAAAAAGAGACATCTTATGTTTACAGGAAACATGGAGGACATCACCAACCCCCATCAAAGGCTTCCAGGCAATACACACCTTAGCATGTCAGAAAAACATATTTGGAAGACCTACTGGTGGGGTATCAAATTTGAACTTGCAATTATAGATGGAAGAATGGCCCATGAATTCACCCGGTATCCAGATCGTCAGCATAAAGGGAAATAAGGCTAGAGGGAATTCCAACCACAACTGCAGTAATTAACCTATACATTAACCCAAATAATAAGACAAAAACTGTGTGCACGAGGATGGTCACCAGCCTAATTAAAGAATATCTCTATAAAAACCCAGGTCACAAATGCATTATCACTGGGGATTTCAACATGAGAGACCTGTGCAACTCGCCCAGCCACCGAGGAGATAAAGGCCAGAATATTATGGATTCAGCCTGGAGCCGGCAAATCAAGTGGTACAGCCAAATAGGAAACCACAACCAACTTTGAAAAACATCTCCACGCTGGACTACATGTTTTTGAGCCAGGGCCTACAGAGGAGGTGCAAAGATTACAAGGTGACTAACACTACCGTGAGTGACCACAACCCATTAACCATCCTTGTCAATATAAGCACAATGCACATTGAACATTTAACTGCGGGTAAAACGCTCCATACAAACATTGATACCGCACCGATAAAACGTATAAAATGAGGCCCTATAAGCCAAGAGAAATATAACTCCTGGAAACAGGCAACATGCATAACCAGTCCACATAAGAATTGGTTGAAAATCATTTTGTCAATATCCAAAGCTATGACCTCATGAAAACAATTGGCACACAAAGGAAAACGTCGAAACTATGGGCCAGCCAACCTTGCCGACTTTGAAGATCTTAAAGAGAGCAAAAAGCAGTGTCACTTGGCGGAGAAACAGCATCGGAGGAAAAAATATTCAATGAAAGAATCACCATTGAAAGCAGCCAGAAGATCGCATAAAAACACGGTCTGGCAGTTGAAACGGAACATCATAGACGATAAATGAAAACGCATTTACGCATGGCTTGCCCCCAGTAAGAGCAGGGGACTTTGGAGCTATGTCAACAACCTCAATGGTAGAAGCGACATACACAATGCAGTACCTGCCAACGAATGGGCAGCCCATGCAACAAAGTTATACGTTGATCAGGATAAATCCAAATTAAAAACAGTGGTAGTTGAAAACCATTGTCCAGAGGGTAAGGAGAATAAGGCTCTCATTCTCAGCGAAAAAGAAATCCTGCTCACATTGAAAGGCATAAGGAAGGACGGGGCCCCAGGTCCTAACAGGTTACCGGGAAGTGTCTTTAATGAAGATCGGGCCTTTTGGGCCCCCCCATATGCATTGTCTATTCAACTACTGCTACAAAACTTCAGGCGTACCAGACTCGTGGAAAGGCTCCATTCTGCAACCGATCTATAAGAAAGGCAACGCCTCACAGCCAGAGAATTACAGACTAATTGCTCTACTAGACGTGGATGGGAAGGCATATGCAAAAGTTGTTCTGAAAGAGCTAGAGGAATGGATAACAGGCAATCAAATAATACCACAATACCAGACAGGATTCCGGCCGAACTCATCAACAATGGATAACGCCATTGCATTATCATACCTGATAACTAAGGCCACAGAGGGTGTAACCCCACCCCTATACGCCTGCTTCGTTGACTATAGTGCTGCTTTTGATTGCATCGACCGCAACATATTGTGGGCAAAACTTGTGAAGTGGGGCATACCAAGGAAACTTCTGGCGACCATTTTGTCCCTTCATACCAGTAGATGGGTCTGCACTAAGCTCACACAGACACACGCAACCGCCAAGATATATACTAACAAAGGGTTAAAACAGGGCTGTGTGATTGCACCAACACTGTTTAACCTATACACTGCGGACCTGGGAGTTGCACTCTCAAAAATCAATATCTTCCCACCCAAATTGGGTCACCTTAGAATACCTATCATGCAATACGTGGACGACCTTGTCATCCTGGACCAAACTAGAATAGGCATGAAAAGGGCTCTGGAGACACTTCATTTTTACAACACAGAAAACAAACTCCAAACCAATGCAAATAAAACCAAAGTATTGGTTTTTGGACATAAACCAAAAAAATCCTGCTGGCCTGGAACATCGGACCACTAAGAATTGCAACCGCAAATAAGTCTACCTGGGAGTACAATTCTCAGATACTGGTAGAACAACACCCCAGGCCAAATCACTGGAGACAAAATCAGCTAAGGTCACACACGCTCTATGCAAAATACACCAGAATCTTGTGAGCCATTCAACGGAGGGTATCCGAAGAGTAATACAAGCCAAGCTATTTTCAACAATTAGCTATGGCCATCTGGCCTTCCCGGGCTTATTGTCCGATAAATTGGAACACTTATATATCATGGCTTTGAGGAAGGTCTTTAGGCTGCCATTCTCAACAAGGCGTACACTGATCCTACTTCAGTTTAACTTAACATCAATGGACATAGAATGCAAAAAAGACATAGTGAAGCTGCATCACCGTGTGAACAAGGCTAGACCGGGCACCATGAGGGAAGCACTTCAAATACTCTTCATGGACCAGACTAGTCAATCGTCTAGGTACCTTGCTTCAGCTAACAAAACACTATGCCTGACAGCTGATCACACAACGATATCACAACTGCCAACAGCTAGCCTAAAAAACCTGTTAAAAAAACAGGGAAAGATCATGTCAAGGAACCAGGACATAGATATGATCAAAGCTATCCGTGGCGCAGAGGGCCTTGCCAAATCACATGAAGACACTCTATGCCAACCATACCTGAAAGCCGGTCTGGGTAGACAAGCTCTTCAAAATGTTCTGAAGACCCGGCTGCTAACTCTACAGGGCACATTGGAAAATCACACCAGCTGGACACAGAGGATGTTGCTTATGTCAATATCACCCAGAATCTGCAGAGCATGTCATCTGTTGTTGTCCAGCCTTGGTAAGTCCGAGGCGTAAATACTTAAGGACAATGCTCAACCTAAACAAAGTAAAAACATGCAAGGAGGCTTTAACGTACATATATACTACGACAATACCAACGGAGCTTGCACGTGCCGGGAAGTTTTTTGCCGCTGCTGGAAAGATCTTATGTCAAACTCAATGTACGAAAAAATAACAGCATAATAACAATCTACATACCGACTGTCGATGAGCATCAACATCACCATTAGTGACCCTGTGCTAAATCCAATGGTCAAGCACAGTGCTATGTTCGTTGAGCAATTAATAACACAGCATGTTATGGCCATCAGTGATCTTGCACTAAGCCCGACAAGTTAAGATGAACTAATATTAGGGCATTGACTGATCAACAGATGTATATGTCTCTAGACGTTTTTCTCTTTTAAATACCACGTCATTTTAGATGCTTTTTTATTAACCTACTGTTTAAATATGATAGTAACATGCGTTGCATTTGTAAATGATTTTAGGTAATCATACAATAAAGTATATTCATTCATTCATTCAAAAAAAAAAAACGAACAACATTTAGAGACTTTATTTAATAAGTGCTTTGTCTGTGAGTAATGAAGAAATGCAGCAATTTATGGTTACTGCACACAGCACTTATGCAGTTAATAAGGCGAGGCTTCAAGTCCTGGCGGGGGCAGTCAGTTCATCTTTCTGGTTTAATGACGGCAGATTATGCGATGCCACGTAAGAAAGAACCTTGGGGCATATTATCAAGGGCCTTATCTCTGCCTTTTTGGCTTTAAAAGCCAAAAAAGCGGAGATAATGTTTTCGCCCTATTAACAAGGCAGTGCTAACAGCCTTGTTACTGACGCCTTGCTTTGTATCGCTAATGAGATGCAAAGTGGGCGTTTTGTGTGAAAATAACACAGAAAATGTCGCTAACTGCACTTCTCCGTATTACGAAGCCGGCCCAGGACACCCATAGCGATAAAAAAAGCAGCGCTAAGCGTGGTTATTGCCGTAACCTAACGTCTGCAAAATGTCAGACTTAGCTATATTAATAAAGGGAGGTGGATTCTGAGGCTATGTCCACATCTCCCTATTACCAAGGATTCCCTTATTGCCGCATTTGTATCGCTGGATTTCCAGCGATGTCCCCTTATTTTGCCGCTATCGCTGGATCTGTTATCGCTGTGGAGATAAACATTGATGATAACGCATTATCTCAGCGATTTAATCCAGCGATAGCCGGCGATAAAAAAATTGCGCTAATCGCACTCAACGATATTAATCGCTGTGTGTTGATAATATGCCCCCTTATTTGTTGTTCTTTCTTAAAGCAAGAGCCTTTGGGGTGCCATAATACGCCAGGCGACCAGGTCACACTGCGTCGGAGCGTTACTGTAAACGTGCAGGAGGACCTTGGGAATGGTGCGTGTTAACCATCCTTGAATGTCTGTCCTGCCTCAGTGAGGGGGGACAATGGGCTAATAGCTGACGCTGCTCTTTTAAGTCTCTTGCCTCGGTGTTCTGTTAATGACTCTCTGGTTGCAGATAGAAGGGATGTGTTGCCTTTGAGTTTGATAGTCGGTCAGGCCCAGCTTGTTGCAGTTAAGCGGGACGAGTTGATGAATTCCCCGTTATTTGTCCTTTGAATTGATATGTTCTATGACTCAGACACATGAGTGTGGACTGGCATGCTTGTATGGACCCCTTGATTGTATAGGTACGCTGCATGCGCATAAACGGGTTGAATATAGTGGCATCGGGAGAACGGTGGTTTAGAGTTTGACACCATGGTTTATAATCAACTGTTTGCCTGTTCAGTCCTGGACCCGGTGAGTAGGGATTAATCTTTGTGGAACCCGTTGACGACACAGCTGAATTACTAATTGGTGGCAAGGTTGATAAAACTAAGGGTATATCACGATGTGTGTGACTCTTGCACTTAGGAAAGCCAGATGGAACATAGGTAAATTAGTTGGCTATTAGGCCTGCGCCACTTCGCCAGTTTAAAACCCCCTCAGTGATAGTGACGTTATCTCATTTGCAATGTGACATTGAAAATTAAAATTGTCATTTTGCCACAACAGACTCGCGTCAGGCCTCAGTTCACCTGACGCAAGCGCAAAAACAACAGTTGATGGACAGAATGCAGAACAATGTCATACATTCACCCCAGTACAGAGATCTGGGCTTAAATCCATTGTTTTTTTGCTCACCATGCCATTCCAGTTTGAACCCAGCCATATGCAAATCAGTCTTGACCATGTGCCTCATGGGAACAGTCCAGCCCAAACTGCCAAGCCTGGTTCTCCCTGGACTGGAACCAAGAATCCTAGGACTGGTTTCGGGGTTTCACCCCTCTTCAGCCTGGATAGCTTGATTCCAGTGGCAAGGAGAGCACGGGACTCACGTCTGAGCATACCCGTCCCACTCGGGGTGACAAATGCAAAAACAACAGTTGATGGACAGAATGCTGAACAATGTCATACATTCACCCCAGTACAGAGATCTGGGCCTAAATCCATCGTTTTTTTGCTCACCATGCCATTCCAGGTTGAACCAAGCCATATGCAAATCAGTCTTGACCCTGTGCCTCATGGGAACAGTCCAGCCCGTGGGAAGGGTATGCCCAGACGTGGGTCCCTTGCTCACTATGACACTGGAGTCAAGCTATCCTGGCTGAAGAGGGGTGAAACCCCGAAACCGGTCCTAGGATGCTTGATTCCGGTCCAGGGAAGACATGGCTTGGCAGTTCGGGCTGGACTGTTCCCATGAGGCACAGGGTCAAGGCTGATTTGCATATGGCCATGTCTGAACTGGGGTGGCGTGGTGAGCAAAATAACAATGGATTAAACCCAGATCTGTGACTGGGGGTGAATGTTTTGCCAATGTGCAACATTCCGTCCATCATCTTGTGTGTTCTCAGTTCACCTGACACCTGAGTCCCGGTCCCATTGTGAGCCATAGGCCTCATGTTTTAAGAGTAGAATGTTAGGGTAAAACCAATGGTTTACCGCTGATTATGGTAGGTTTGAAGGTGCATAAGTCCTTTTGGTGCAAGGCCTACTCCACTGCCACTGGAGCAATCTCCGCTACAGTGGGTTCCAGGGCCTCATCAGTAGTGGCCAAAAGCCACGCTGTGGTCAGCATAGACGTTCGGCACCATCCACCCTGGGTCGCCTGCCAGCTTATTCTACAACACTAGTAGAGCTTATCAGTGGGATACTCATTGGAGGTGCAGTCATTACAGGGGGGCAACAATGTCACAGTGTCTGGGACATAAGAAATATTGTTTGAGCTGAATTATAGTGTTGGGATAACAACCTTGGTCTCCAGGCCTCAGTATTTTCAGCTCCACCAGGAGCTTATGTCAAATGAAGTTGGCAAAAGTCTTTACACCACCTGGGAATTTGCAACTCTTCCATTGGGTATCACAGACTCCACCCAGCCAGACCCTGCCTTTTTCCACAAGGTGTTGGGTATCTAGTAAAATTCTTAACATGGGGCAGGCACATTGGTAGAAGTGTGGCACATTCACCTCAGCACTAGGCCTGGGCGAAAATTCCGTTCTGCTCGCGGAAATTGCGATAATTTGACATTGTTGCGCTCCGCGGAGAGCGCGAAAATGTCAAAATTTCCGCAATCCGCATCTTGCCGGAATTTTTTTTCTTGCTCGCGCTGTAAAAAAATACATTCTCGCGTGCACTTGATCGCCTTACCTGATTCCCCGCGTTCGCCGACAAGTTTTCCCGATCCGGTGGCGTTCTCCACGAGATGTTGGATTGTTGGTAGCCGTTTGCGCTGTCTCGCGACAGTTCGCGCCCGCAATAACGTCATTTGTTGCGCGATCACGTCATTCATTGCGCGATCACGTCTTTCTTCTTGCGATCAAGCACCGCGAGAGTATGAGATGATTGAGATCTCGAACACATCATTCTCCACCGCGAGCAAGAGCGTGAGGATGCGAGCATGTCATATCGAATGCGAGCGGGCGGGACAAGTGAAAACAAGATGGCCGCTCCCGTGAGCAACCGCATGGGTAAGTTGGCGAGCCGCGATCACGCAGACAATACCGCGAACAGGCGGGAAAAAAACTTCCGTGTCTTCGCAATATTTCCGCGTGTTTGCGGAGATTTTCAACATTTTCGCGATAGTTTGCGAAAGTGAATTTCTCAAATTCCGCCCACCCCTACTCAGCAGCAGCAAGGCATGTTTTCGAATGCAGGTATTAGTCCCACCCCTCCAACCTTATTACCACCCAGGCTCTAAATAATGGAATAAAATTGTACTTTCATCAGGTCTGGGAAAACAGGTGTAATGCATTTTAGTCGCAGCTTCAGCCGGCCGATCTCATTTGAGTTTCACAGGCTGAGGGGTTGTTACCTCCATGCGAAATGTTCCCAGTTCATGAACAGGGGGAAACACATTTTGGGGCAGGTCAGCAGACCTCAGAAGTGTCTCTGCGGGTTGGATGTGTCTTTCAGGTCATTATGGCGGAGTAGAGCCATTCTACTCTTGCAGACTGCCTGTGTCTTGTGTTCTTCAGCTGCCCCACCTTGGAGACATTTAGAGGTATGTCCATGGGTACATTTGGTTCTTAGTAATATTTTCATTATCAAAGCGGATTTCAGTAACTTTCCGGGGGGGGGGGATTATAAATTAAATTAAGAATCTAATTACCTACAACAAAGCACATTAAGGTAGGCGCCGTAAAAGTTTAAATTGCAACTGTCAGACCCCCCTCACCATTAATGTCAGCAACAGCTCACATTGTTAGCAGTTAAGCAGCCTAGAAAGATTTGGGGCAAAACACCACATAATAAACTGTACATACAAAATTCCTGTAAGAAATGAAGGACACATGGCAAATAATTAAGGACACCCGTTGCTTAATGTCACATATTTCCAAGCTCATCTGAAGATGAGCAGTCACATCATATTGGGATAGTCACCAACGCAGACCAGGCTGTTGGGTCTGCCTTGACATGACACTGACACGCTTATGTGAACTGGAGCCTCTATAGTGTATAATATTCTGAAAACAAGGGCTTGTTTTTGATCTGAGCTGCTAACTAACACAGATTTTGTGGCAGCCAACTAGTACCCATTTATCTACTGGGTCTGGTGACTTAGTGGACTTTAGCATCCGCTGTAGGGGCCTGGGTTCGACCTCATCAGCCTTCCATCCTGTTGAGGTCATTAAAATGAGTATCAGTGAATGGGGTAACAATAAACATCTAATATTCGGTGCAAACATGCCTACGGGAGCATGATATCAAAAACAACCAAAGGTGATGGACTTAAATAGTAGCACCTCACTTTTAATAATGCTGCTGCCTTATCTGGCTGTTAGTGCACAATAACTCCAGCACCATTCACCTAGTGGTGCCTCAGAAAAAATTCTGACAATTAATTCACAACAAATGGAGGTGCACTGAACATAAAATAGAGAGTCCAAAGTGTTTTTCTGTTTCTTTGTTTGACTTTTATTTCTTAGCTGATAAAAACACAACAACAGCCAACGCGTTTCGGTCCTTTAAAGACAAATTTTAACGGAACTTCTTCAGGGCTCAAAATGACAGCAAGTCAAGTATAGGCTTTTTATTTGATGATTGGTAAATAAGAGATAGACAGCAAATCCCACTTTAGGACATCCAAAATATCAAAATTAATCTTGGTCGGTCGCAGAAGGTTTAAATATGTCTAGAGAACCAGTGATTCAAATTAAAGATGAAAAGGTCCAATATAATGGTGGCTATCAGATTTCTTAATAAAAATCTGTACGGTAGCTTCAAATAGTTGTGTAAGGCGGAAAGTCTTAGTTAGCAAAGGTGGACGCTCAATTTATAAACAGCGAAATATCGATCAATCACCAGTGCTGTAACTACCGTTCCTAACAAACAACTAATTCGCTAAAATCGGCCTGCTTGCTGCTTTCAAAGCCACACGGAAAAAAACACAATCCTTCCGTGCAGGTCACATATTTCCAAGCTCATCTGAAGATGAGCAGTCACATCATATTGGGATAGTCACCAACGCAGACCAGGCTGTTGGGTCTGCCTTGACATGACACTGACACACGCTTATGTGAACTGGAGCCTCTATAGTGTATAATATTCTGAAAACAAGGGCTTGTTTTTGATCTGAGCTGCTAACTAACACAGATTTTGTGGCAGCCAACTAGTACCCATTTATCTACAGGGTCTGGTGACTTAGTGGACTTTAGCATCCGCTGTAGGGGCCTGGGTTCGACCTCATCAGCCTTCCATCCTGTTGAGGTCATTAAAAGGAGTATCAGTGAATGGGGTAACAATAAACATCTAATATTCAGTGCAAACATGCCTACGGGAGCATGTGCGCGCCACAAATACACAATTGTTAGGTTATGCTCCATCAAGTCCCTATATACAGATAACTGGAAGAGAGGAAATTAAAGCTAACTGGATATAACTCTTACTTCTACCTTCATTGGCACATCTTGTCGGGAGTTGCTTAGGCAAAGGTATTGCACTACAGCCAGGCAACGTGGACAACCCATCCACACTAAGTTTTAGAGTTAAATTGTGGTTTTCTTAGACTGGCCCTGATTGCTTTTTTATGTTACTTACAGATACCCCATTTGCTGATCCACCAGCTCTGACTTATCTCAAGTGGTCCTGAAGAAGGTAGATGTTTTATATATTTGCACATAGACTGGAGTGTACAAGATCCCAACCTACAACACAACAACAGCTGAAAAAATAGTAATTTTCAGAATGTCCTTGGATGGTGATTGAAATTAGCGGATGAGATGGGTGTGAATGTAAAAAGTGAGTGAATGAATGTGCATGTGTGCAAGGAGAGAGTGGCGTTCAATACATGGGGTATGAAATTGGTATGAGGTATCTTCTTTTGAAAAGTTGTATACATACAGAGATATGCTACCTTGTGTGTTTTAGTCTAAGGGTTCTTGTCCTTGTTTTTTTAACATGAAATGAAAAGAATTGACCAAAGAACCAGCACCATATACTGGATCAAATTGTATAGTGTTGTATATTTTATATTTATTCACATTATGCCTTAGTTATAATTCAATTGAGATATGTAAAATGTATAAAGAAACAAAAAGTTGAGAAATGAGAATTATAATAATGAAATAAGTAAATGTGTTTGACACAAGGACTAAATGGTTTCATTCAGTCGCACTTTACATATGACCAGCTTGGTGAGCTGCTTATAGCTCTTTCGGAAGCAGTAATCGTCTTGTGGGACTTTGCATTATAATTCATTACTCTACGCAACTCCCTCTCCACCACTGCATGGCACTTCACTCCACTCCGTTCCATGACACACTACTGTATTATGCTTCAGTCTACTACAGCACTCCACTCTACATCACGCCACTCTACACCACCGTATGTCACTCCACTCTACGAGACTCTATACCGCTCCCCTCTAACACACTGTGCAACACGCCATTCCACATCACTCTACGCCCCTCTGGTGTACTCCACTCTACTCCACTTTACGACACACAACTGTAGTGCACAACACCCCACCTCACGCTACTCCATGCCACTCCTCTCTATGACACTCCACACCACTCTACAACACCCACTCCACTGTATGAAACACCATTCAATTGTACAACCCTCCACTTTATGCCACTTTATGCCACTCCAGTGTATGCCACTCAAGTCTATGCTACAAGACCCAACTCCATAAGTCACACCACAACACTCTATGCCACAACACTTAACAACACAACACTGTACGGCACTCCACTCTACAACAATCAACAGTATACCACTCCCCTGTACTCCTTTTAACAACACACCACTCCCCCCTATCACACGCCACTCCACTGGGCTGAGAGGAATTACAACACATTTAGCAGGAAGCTAGATCTTGGTCTGCAGATTGAGTTTTTTGTGCTTTGGTGTAGACCCGTTAAGTAGTATTTAGAAATTATGGGTCAACAGTTTTTGTATATCTGGACAGTTGGGACTGTGAGAGGCGTGAAGGAGTCTTGCGGGACCTCCAATTAAAAAATAGAGCATTCGGATTGGCCCAGGGAGCTTTTTTCCCTTGGGGTAATTTGCTCCCATGGGATTCAGACTCTCATGGGAGAAAGCGCTCTGATTGGCTGCCATCAATAAACAAAAAATGTTGGTGGCAATCATTACAGAACTCTAGGACCTAGTCCTCTGTCCTGAAGTTAAAGAAAAAAGTGATAGAAGGGACAGGCCTAGGGGGCCCTGGGGGTCCCCCCATGGGCCCCCGAGGCCCATGGGGGGACCCCCAGGGTAAAAACAGAAACCAAATCTGCAATTGTTGCCGCAATCCAGTAGTTCTTCTGTGGGATAAGAAAAATGGTGTCCAGGGCCACATTCTTCAATTATAGATTCCAGGGAAATTACCCCTGCAACAGCATTGTTTAATTAAGGGAAAGGAGCGAATGGTCCCCCGCCCGAGCCATCATAGGCCCCAGTAAGCCCAACCCTGGGGCCTAAAGGTCCATAAAAGGGAAATTGGGCCATGCAGCCCCCCTGCACCCCTTGGGGACTGCTTTGTAAACTTAAAGGAGGTGGCAGCAGGCTGCCCCAAGCCGTTATTGGACCAGAGAGCCGACCCCGGGGCCAAAGATTCTAAAAAGGTGAAAGACCCACAGGGCCTTTTTCCCCAAGCCTTTAAAAGGCCCAGACACCAGGATTGCTAATCTTAACAAAATGGGAGGAGGACCATGCAGCCCCATCCATGAGTCTCTAATGACCCCCGGGACCCGTCCCCTGAAGCTGGCTCACTTGCTGCGTCCTGGGAAGCCCACCCCCGGAATACAGTAGTTTCTCTGAAAACTTGTGTTTGCTCCTGCCTGGCAGCAGTGGTGACTGGTGGCATTTGAAAGTGGTGAGGCGTAAAAGTATGTGGTGAGTGCCCAATCATCATACGGGGGAGTTCAGGGGGAGTTGCCCCCCAGGGAATTTTAAAAAAAAGAGTGGGCAAATGATGCATTCCCAAGCAAATTTGAGAAAGCAAGAAGGTTCATACAGCAATTGTATTTCGGACATAATTAGGGCACAAAACTATTTAAAACTGACACAGGTTGATACTACTTTGCATATCATGGCACCTCTTGTGGTCTTTTTAATAAACACACCTCTGAATTCCGAGAGCATTCACGGTCGTATGTTAAAGTAGAATACAAATCCAATTTAACAGCTGTGAGTTTAAGCCTGTTAAAACTTTCTTCCTGACGTCCAACCATCAGCTCTCTGAGCCATCATTTCAGTCACCAAACTACTGTATATTGTTTTATCTATACGTAGGCAACAGTGTAATTGGATGCAGCACACATCAAATTTCAGAAACAAAATATTATAATATTTTTAAAAAAACATTAAAGCCTCATCAAAATGAATGTCTTGTTACTTATCGGTAATCTTCATTACCCCGATTAGTGTCCTCCCCGTCCCAGTCCTTACTATGTGAGGCAGTCCTGCCTTCACCCAGCCAATCATAAAGCCAGTATCAAAAGTTTACATCAGCCCCTGTCACCTACCACCATGCCTGTTATCAACAAGACTCTGACACAAACACAGTGAGAGGGAGGGAGAGAAGAGGACTGGGACGGGGAGGACCCCAATCGGGGTAATGAAGATTACCGGTAAGTAACAAGGCATTACCCCATCATGGGTCCTCCCTGTCCCAGTCCTTACTACGTGAGGAGCTCACAAGCAGAGAACCAAGAAAAAATGCAGGACACCAGGGATCCATGCAAAGTACAAAACTTTAATCGAGAAATGATCAATGAACAGCAGCGTTCAAGACACCAATAGAAAAACTGTCAGCAGAGGCATGTAAAACATCAAGCGGATAATGTTGCACAAAAGTGTGATGAGACTGCCACGTGGCCGCCCTACAAATCTCCTGGATAGAGACCCCCGCCGCCTCAGCCCAGGAAGCAGACACAGAGCGCGTCGAACGGCCCTGCACCTGAGACGGATGAGGCAGATCCAAAGACTTATAAGATTGGCAGACCGCCAAATGCACCCACCGACTGATTGTGGAAGTGGAAACCTTCTTCCCCTTAGCCACACCCCCGCAGGAGACAAACAGGGCAGGAGAAAACCGAAACTCCAGGGAACATTGGAGGTAAATCTGGAGAGCCCTGCGAACATCCAAGGAAGGAGGAACAAGGGAATCCCCCTCAGTAGGCAAATCAGGAAGATTCACCTCCTGCTGTAAATGAAATTTGGAAGAAACCTTAGGCAGGAAAGCCGGATCAAGCCGCAAAATGGCCCGATCCTGCATGAACTGCAAATAAGGGAACGAAATGAGCAAGGCACCCAACTCACCCAACCGGCGAGCGGAGGTAATGGCCAGCAAAAAAGCTACCTTAGCGGACAGCCACAACAAATCCGCCTCCAGCAAAGGCTCAAAAGGGGGCAACTGCAGACTCCGCAAAACAGTAGGCAAATCCCAAGAAGGAATGAGAACAGGAGAGACCGGCCGAGGAAGCCGAAAGCTCCAAAGAAGCAGACTAACCAAAGGGGCAATAACCTCCTAGGAGGCCCCAGGACCCTGACCAGCACGAACCGCCACCCACTGAGCAGACAAAGTGGAAGGGGAAAGGTCCTTCAAAAAACCATCCAAGAGAAATTCCAACACAGAAGTAGGATCCCCAGCACAGGATCCACCCCATGGGAAGAACACCAAGAGACAAAAGAACCCCAATGACGACCATAGAACTTAAGGGTCGAAGGGCGGCATGACAACTGAATGTCACGAGCCACCACAGAGGAACAACCCAAAGACTTCAACGTCAACCGCTCAAGAGCCAAGCCGTCAGCTGCAAACGATGAAGACGAGACAGGAGCGGAAACTGAAGAGGAGCCAGACAGAAAGGAAGCCGGACAAACCGACCCTCCGCCAGCCGCCACAGGAGAGGAAACCAAATGTGGCAAGGCCAGAAAGGAGCAATCAACAGGACCGACACTTTCTCCCTCCGAATTTTCTGAAGCACCCTCGGGAGGAGGGTAATAGGAGAAAATGCATAGAGAAGGCCCGAAGGCCAGGGAATAGAAAGAGCATCCATTGCCCAAGCCTGAGGACACAGGACCTCCAAACAAAACCAGGGGAAAAGAGTGTTTTGAGGAGAGGCAAAGAGATCGATCCAGGGAGTCCCGAACTGAAGACAAAGGGGCCTGAACAGAGGAGGAGAGAGATGGTACAGAACAGAGGAGGAAAGGTCGCGGCTCAAAGCATCCGCATGAAAATTCAACTGTCCTAGAATGTACACTACCCTCAAGGCCAGCAGATGATATTCCTCCCAAGCACAAATCAAGGAGGCCAACAGGTTCAGAGACGTTCACCTCGTCCCCCCCTGACTGTTCAAGTAACAATGAGCCACCTGATTGTCAGTACGAACCAACAGATTCGACCTGTGGAGATGAACCTGAAAGAACCGCACCGCCGCCAGTTCGAGGAATGGGTGCTGTCCCCCCAAGACCACCGACCCTTTGCTTCGAAGGACCCCAAGGTGGCCCCCCCAACTCCAAAGACTGGCATCAGTAGTCAACAAAAGGGGAGGTGGAAGACAAAACAGCACACCCCTCTCCAGTTGGGAGTGCAAAGCCACCAGTCCAAGTCCAGAACCAGAGCAGGAGAGAGAGGAATTAGAGTCTCGTAATCTGCCCAAGAGGGGTCCCACCGAGCCAACAGATGAGTCACCAAGGGCTTGAGATGGAGGCGAGCCCAAGGAACCACGGTAGTGGTTGCAGCCATCAATCACTGGACCCGCAACCAAACACGAGCCAGGGCAGAGGGATGACTCAACAGATCCGCAACAGAGTCTGCAGGGAAAGGATCCGAACAGGAGGGAGAAACACCGCCCCCAGAGAGGTGTCGAACAAACCCGCGATGAACTGAAGTCTCTGAACAGGATCCAGATGAGACAGTAGCCTCCACTGCCAGAAGAGCCTTAGGAAAGGAGGAAGCAGAGATTAAACAATCATCAATATAGGGAAACACAGAGAAACCCCGATGCTGCAAAACCCCCACAGCAGTAGCAAATGTTATGTTAACTGTTATGTTAACTGGTCTTCTATAGCGCACAGCTGCCCCAGCAAGGGGGCGTCCCGGCGCTCTGACTGGCAGAAGGAAAATACATAAAACAGAGAAAAAGAAAAAAACAGAGAAAAGAAGCAGCAGGGCAGGGTAAGGAGGTCCTATGCAGTATATAAAATCCAGGGGGGAAAAGATAGGTTTTAATAACCCTCCTGAACGTAAGCAAATCATCCAGGGCGCGAATGTGGGCTGGTAATGAGTTCCAAAGCCTAGCCGCCAGATAGCGGAAGGAACGCCCTCCCGCTCTGCAGCGTTTGAACCGTGGAACTACTGCTAGATTTTGACCCAATGACCTCAGAGAACGAGAGGGGACATTGGGGGTGAGAAGATGCTCTAAAATCAGGGGAGAGGACAGCTTAAGAATCTTGAAGGAAAGACATAGAGTCTTAAACTCAATCCTTTGAGCCATGGGCAGCCAATGGAGTTTCCGGATAGTTTCCTTCGCAGAGCAAAACCTAGGTAAACCCACCAAGGCTCTGGCCACCGCATTCTGTACGCGCTGCATCCGGATAACTTCCGCCTGATTGGCCCCCAACAGGAGCGAGCTCGCATAGTCAAGCCGCGAGAGTATGGTGGCCTGAATTATCAGCTGTCTAGTGGGGGCGTCCAAAAATTTCAGGGCTGGCCTAAGCCCACGCAAGACACCAAAGCAAGTAGCAGCCACTTTTTTAGTGTGTCCACAGAAACTCAGGGCGGGATCTAACCAGACACCCAAGTTTTTAACCTTGGGTACCGGAATGGGGGCTGAACCCAGCTCTGGGGGCCACCACTGAGCACCCCAGAGGTTGCTCAGCTTACCAACAATAAGGACCTCCGTTTTCTTGGCATTGAGTTGTAAGCAGTTAGCCGTCATCCAGCCGGCCACTGCTGTCAGACCCTCCTTGAACCTAAGTGCCTCAGAGTCGGAGTCCACATTAAGTGCAACCGCCAGCTGCGTGTCGTCCGCATAGGAAACCATAGTCAGGCCCCACTGCTTGGCTACCGCAGCCAGCGGCTGCACGTACAGATTGAACAACGTGGGGCTAAGTGCCGACCCCTGAGGCACTCCCTGCTCGATGAAATAGGGTTTAGACTCAAATGGAGGTGTAGCGACTCGGAATGAGCGACCTGCTAGAAATGACCGAAACCATTCAAGTGCCAAGCCAGAGACACCTGCTTCACCCAGTCGCTGCAGTAACATCGCGTGTGAGACCGTGTCAAACGCGGCACTAAGGTCGAGTAACACCAGTGCCGCAGTTTGACCGGAATCAAGCACGGAGCGCAGATGTTCCGTCATCGCAAGGAGAGCAGTCTCCGTGCTGTGACCTGCCCGAAAACCATTCTGGGAGGAATCCAGGATATTAGCAGTCTGAAGGTGTTGAGTCAAGAGTCCATTAGCATGAGCCTCCGCAACCTTGGCGGCCCATGGGAGAAGAGAAATCGGGCGATAGTTCTCCAGTTTAAGGGGGTCCGAGGCGGGTTTCTTCAAGATAGGAGTGACATAGGCTTGTTTCCACTTAGTAGGTACTATCCCTGAACACAGCGAAAGATTGATGAGTTGGCGCACAGGGGGGAAACATAGAGCAGCCGATTCTCTGAGCTGCGCGGGTCTAAGCGGGTCGGCAGGGGGCCCGGATTTAACTTTAGCCGCCAGCCTATCAAACTCTACCTCGGAGATTCCAGGAAGTGTGGCCAAAGCCACATTAGTAGTAGAATTAAGCCTCAGGTCCTCACACTGAGGGAAGATACTAGGAAAAGAGCGATAGATAGTATGTACCTTTTCCAGAAAAAAGGTGGCAAGCTCATCACAATGGGACACTGAGCATATCTCAGCTTCTGAAGCTCTTTTAGCGGTTAGATCTTTAAGAACTTTAAAAATCAACTTCGCAGGATTAGGGCTGCGTTTGAACTCCTGGGAATAGTAGGCCGCACGAGCTCTACATATGGCTCTATGGTAGGTTTTTGTTTTAGCGAGGTACAGTATTTTTTTTTTTCTCAACAGCATAAGTTTTACGCCAGTCTCTTTCCGCTTGTTTACATGATTTTTTTAAGAACAATAGTGCACTATCATACCATGGACTGGGTTCAAAAGACCGACTTTTACTCCACGTAGCAGGGATCAGAGAGTCAAGTGCCCGGGTGACCCAATCACAGAAGAGATCAGATTCGACGTCGCTAAAAGGGCCCAGCGGGTATTCGCTAAGTACCCGATGAAAATCCTCAAGCTTAAGTTTCTTCCAAGGACGTTTAAAAACAGATCTGTCTAAGTTTTTAGAAGGGGGGTTTCTTATCTCTAGGTTCAATTCCACTAAAAAATGGTCTGACCAAGCTACCGGAATCGGCGGCAAAACATTAGCCACTGGCAGGTTAGTAAATATAGGGTCCAGAATGTGTCCACCCACATGCGTGGGGTGGATGACCACCTGACTTAACTGCAACGCCTCTAAATCTGCAAGAGTACTACTGATAACAGGGGTGTGGCAAAGGTCAAAGTGGAGGTTGAGATCACCAAGGACAGTAAAATTGGCCGATCCTATCGCAAGAGAGCTCACTATTTCTGGAAGAGCTTTTCTGAAGGCGATGTCGTTGCCAGGGGGCCTGTAAATCAGAAGCCCAGAGAAGGTAAGGTGATGATTAACCGTAATACAAAAATGCGCACTCTCACAACGATCCATAACTAATTTCTTCCAAATACAAGGGTAGCATGATTTAACTACCACTGCAATACCCCCACCCCTGGAGTTACGATTATGAGTGAAAATAGAGTATTCTGGAGGGATTGCTAAGTTCAGTTCCACAACGGCCTCATCATGAAGCCAAGTTTCGGTCATGAAGAAAATATCAGGAGCCTCCGCTAAAATAAGGTCATGGATTGCGGAATGATGTTTAATGAGAGACCTAACGTTGAGATTCCAAATTTTAAGATCCTGTGGAGCCGAAGGTTCGCTGGGCGGGGATACCTTGGGAGGGGGCTCACTTAATGCTCTAATAGTGGTAGGGGAGCTAAGGACAAAATTGCCACAAGGGCACAGAAAGGGGCCACAAAACGGGTCATGAGAGGAGTACTCACAGAATAAGGACAACTGCCAAATACTAAGTAACTCCTCTCTCATGTACGGGCCGCCGGCGGGTTTGTGAGGCACACTAACCCTGGCGTAAGGCGCCTCATTAGCGCTGACGGGCGCAGACTGGCAGGACTCTGGCACGACTCCGGCGCAGATACGGCACGTCCGCTGATCGCGTCCGCTGCGCGGAGACATGACCGTCCTTTTTTATGCGCAGCTAGAGCGCGTCCCAGCAAGAGCCCACACCCAATATGGCCGCCGTCAAAGACTCGCCCACCCGAACCCGGTCTCTCAGCGTCGGTACTCGGCTGAGAGTGGCCAGGCAGCGAGGGGGGGGAAAGGTCTCTACAAGGTCTTAGCGGATGTCACCAAAATAAAGATAAAAGCTTATAATATCACGCAATAGATCACGCAGCAGTCACAATAGCACATACAATTTTTAAAATGCAAAATAAAGTAATAGAGAGATCTCACGGCATCCGCCTCAGGAGGGTGAAAATACCGTACTGCCTAGTCAAACGCAGGGCATCCAAATGCCCCTTTTATGCGCAGCTAGAGCACGTCCCAGCAAGAGCCCACACCCAACATGGCCGCCATCAAAGACTCGCCCACCCGAACCCGGTCTCTCAGCGTCGGTACTCGGCTGAGAGTGGCCAGGCAGCGAGGGGGAGGAAAGGTCTCTACAAGGTCTTAGCGGATGTCACCAAAATAAAGATAAAAGCTTATAATATCACGCAATAGATCACGCAGTAGTCACAATAGCACATACAATTTTTAGAATGCAAAATAAAGTGATAGAGAGATCTCCCGGCATCCGCCTCAGGAGGGTGAAAATACCGTACTGCCTAGTCAAACGCAGGGCATCCAAATGCCCCTTCTATGCGCAGCTAGAGCGCGTCCCAGCAAGAGCCCACACCCAATATGGCCGCTGTCAAAGACTCGCCCACCCGAACCCAGTCTCTCAGCGTCGGTACTCGGCTGAGAGTGGCCAGGCAGCGAGGGGGGGGAAAGGTCTCTACAAGGTCTTAGCGGATGTCACCAAAATAAAGATAAAAGCTTATAATATCACGCAATAGATCACGCAGTAGTCACAATAGCACATACAATTTTTAAAATGCAAAATAAAGTAATAGAGAGATCTCACGGCATCCGCCTCAGGAGGGTGAAAATACCGTACTGCCTAGTCAAACGCAGGGCATCCAAATGCCCCTTTTATGTGCAGCTAGAGCACGTCCCAGCAAGAGCCCACACCCAACATGGCCGCCATCAAAGACTCGCCCACCCGAACCCGGTCTCTCAGCGTCGGTACTCGGCTGAGAGTGGCCAGGCAGCGTGGGGGGGGAAAGGTCTCTACAAGGTCTTAGCGGATGTCACCAAAATAAAGATAAAAGCTTATAATATCACGCAATAGATCACGCAGTAGTCACAATAGCACATACAATTTTTATAATGCAAAATAAAGTAATAGAGAGATCTCACGGCATCCGCCTCAGGAGGGTGAAAATACCGTACTGCCTAGTCAAACGCAGGGCATCCAAATGCCCCTTTTATGCGCAGCTAGAGCACGTCCCAGCAAGAGCCCACACCCAACATGGCCGCCATCAAAGACTCGCCCACCCGAACCCGGTCTCTCAGCGTCGGTACTTGGCTGAGAGTGGCCAGGCAGCGAGGGGGGGGGAAAGGTCTCTACAAGGTCTTAGCGGATGTCACCAAAATAAAGATAAAAGCTTATAATATCACGCAATAGATCACGCAGTAGTCACAATAGCACATACAATTTTTAAAATGCAAAATAAAGTGATAGAGAGATCTCCCGGCATCCGCCTCAGGAGGGTGAAAATACCGTACTGCCTAGTCAAACGCAGGGCATCCAAATGCCCCTTCTATGCGCAGCTAGAGCGCGTCCCAGCAAGAGCCCACACCCAATATGGCCGCCGTCAAAGACTCGCCCACCCGAACCTAGTCTCTCAGCGTCGGTACTCGGCTGGGAGTGGCCAGGCAGCGAGGGGGGGGAAAGGTCTCTACAAGGTCTTAGCGGATGTCACCAAAATAAAGATAAAAGCTTATAATATCACGCAATAGATCACGCAGTAGTCACAATAGAACATACAATTTTTAAAATGCAAAATAAAGTGAGAGAGAGATCTCCCGGCATCCGCCTCAGGAGGGTGAAAATACTGTACTGCCTAGTCAAACGCAGGGCATCCAAATGCCCCTTTTATGCACAGCTAGAGCGCATCCCAGCAAGAGCCCACACCCAATAAAAGGTAAAAGTCCTGGGAGCAGTGGAGAGGCTAAACGGCAAAACCTGAAACTGGAAATACATCCCCTGGACCACAAACCTCAGGAACCACTGACTGGCAGGATGGACTGGAACGTGAAAAAAGGCGTCTTCCAAGTCCAGAGAAGCCAAAAAATCACCCTCCTGGATGAGGGGAATGACGGACTACACGGTGACCATCCGGAAATGATCCAACCACACCAACTTGTTCAGAGCTCGGAATTCAGGATCAGGCATAAGGAACCATCTGGCTTTGGTACCAGGAACAGATGGGAATAGAAGCCCAGGCCCACTTCCTCCACTGGAACCGGCACAACAGCGTAGTATCTTATTTATTAATTGTCTTCCTCTTTGGAGACAGGGTAGAAATAGAAATGCATTTGGTGAAGAGCAGGGCCATTGGAATTAAAAATGCATAATTGTCAACTACGGCTGCAGACAGTAGCAAACTAGCAGAGGCCCTGGTTAGCAATTAGTATTGGTTCATTATTTTAGCACCACACACAACTTGTACTCCATATAATGCATAATGCCGTACTCAATAATAAGAAGTCATTTATTTTTCAACTCAAAGTGTCTGTCTCTGTTTATAGTTACTTGAAAAGCCTTTAGAAGAAAAAAAATCAAATCACTTCTTTTAATCCTGTGATGTTATTCTCTGCCTGTTAATACTTTTCTTACACACAGTCAGTGCCTTTTCATGTTTGGCAACATGTGTGGGTAAAACATAAAATTGACCTTGTGACTCTCCTAATCATAATCACATCACATGAATTTCAATGGCCCTAGGAGGCCAGCAAAGTACTGCTACTGTGCCACCCAGTCATTTAAAACAATTGTTTGCACAGAGCATTATTTACAATTTGTCTTTTTTGTTTTTCTCAATAAAGCTGCTCCTGCTGGTCCAGCCGGACCACCCAACAGGCAGAAGAGATAGGCCCGTTTGCGACAGCAGAGGCTGGAGCATATCCAGCAGGGCTACCGGCTGCTTGTCCTCATGTAAGGGGAAGAGGAAAAAATAAATGCACAATAGCTGGGCCCCAGTGCAGCTGATCTCCCTCAGCTTCTAGCCTCCTGCCCATTTCATCACCGGTGCTCCCACCAGCCAACTGCTGCCACCCCTCACCACAATGGCAACAGGCCATTGCTGTGCTGCATCCTGCAGCGGCTGTACACCATGAGGGCCGGCTCACCACGATGGAGCAGAGCCTGGACCAGCTCCGGACCAAAGTTCATAATGTCTTCTTCTAGCCCTTTAAAAAAAAAATGTTTTGGTAGGAGGGATTTGATGTTTGTTGGGACGGGTTGGAGAGGGTGAGAAGGGAGTTGGGACTGGAAAGACTTTCTTGGACATTTTGAGTTTTAAGGCTTGGGTCAGTTTTGTTTGAGAGAGGGGTGGGTGTGTTGTTTGGGCAGAGAGGGTGGGTAGCTTTGTAAATAAATAAAGAGAAAAACTATTTTTTCCAATCTAAATTTTCACGTGGAGTAGTTTCTTTTACTTTTACTTTGCACTGCTGCCTTCAAGTAGTTTCACACAGCCTTTGTATGTGCTTGTAACTTAGGAGAGAGCATAGCGCTTAGTTAAAGAGTCTAGGCTTATACTTCTCTAACAATCGTGTCCATTTTGGGAAATGCTGCCATGACGACCTATATTGTGTAGAACTATCTAGATAAAAAGCAGTAACAGTTAATTTATTTCTTACTAAGTTAAATTGCATTCATACTAGTTGTCTTATCTGAATATACATGCAGCAGTAACAGGGGAGGTATTACAACTTCACAAGCGAGGTCCAACTTCCAGTTCCACCCAGGTGAGCTCCGGCAGTAGGATTGATCTGAATGATTGATTGATTACCCATTGCAGGCAACTAAATGGAAGTAGAAAGACTGAGTAAGGGGAATATACATTTATCAAAGATTTACAAAGAATTGACAATCCCTGAGCACTATGTGATGACACAATGAGAATGCCTGTTTGTGCTAAAATTGAAAAAATAGCAATGCTAGTAAGTTTTGGCTAATGTGGAGCTAGCAGTATTATTTGTGAAATCCTCAAGTTATAAAAAAAAGGATTCAAAGTCTGGAGTCAACAAGTTAGGTTAGGCGTTTACGGTTATGCAACACAAGGCCTAAATGATGATGCTGAGGATTGATGTTCTTTATTCTATATCTAAAAGAAATATGGATCATTTTTAATGCACGGGGTCGTAATGGGCTGGTGTGTGCTTCTTGCTTAGAAGATTCTACAATAAGTTGGTGTTGCTTTCACCACATTCGCACCACCAAGTAAATATGAAATGATAATAGTGAAATAATTGCAAATTACAATAACCGCTGCTAATATATGTTGTTTTATTTTGTTGCATTTTAAATGGTAATTATTGGAAGTATAATGCACTCTACTGATTATAAAGCTTTTTAACTACTGTTTTATGCAAAGGTTTTAATGTTAGGTTGAAAAATTGTTAATTATTAATTTACAAGTAGTGATTCTTTTCAAAGGTGTTTTTATTTTTTTATTTTCTTTGTGTGTGTGCACATGATTGTAATGATTTTAATTAATTAACAAATAAATTACTACTACCATTGATTTTAAGCCACACCTCAATAAATCACCCAGCTCGGGTCAAGCCGGTTAGGGGTTTGATGAATGGATGGGTAATGAGATTTGGGGGAAGGTTTGACAAAGAGAAACACTACAATACAAGGCCAACATTTATCTGGGTAATAAGCAGCAACACATAATTCGCCATCAATCTGTTGTTAGAAAAAAAAGAAAAGAATGAGTATGACAGAGTACAGATACATGCATCGCAAATAGTCCTTTTGCCCCCTAGGCCCAATTTATCATATTTCTAAATGTTCTGCCTTCTAGGTTGGGGAGTGAACCTATCTACCCACTTCTCTTAGTTAATATGATTGTTAAAAGAAAAATTATACTGTATTGCAAAGTTGGGTGGTGCATCTGCATTCTCATAGGGAATGTCCACTCTTTGGGGCCTGTCTGCACTGGTCTGGTAGGTATACAGGAGTGTTGTTGAACTCAGCTAGCTTTTGCCTTTCATTCGTGAAAGAGATTAGAAGAAGGCCTGCAGACTGTAAAAGACAAACTGTATTTTAGAGTCAAGGAGAAGGACAGAAGGAAGATAAGCTTCATGAGGAGTGTATCAAGAAGACTCAGAGGCAAGTGTGGGGTGAATGAAACATGGTGCGGTGTGGGTTATGTACACTTCCACAGCCCCCTCGAGGAGTGTGGGAAGACTAGCGGGAGTTGCAGACAGAAGAGAAAGTTCCACAAATCAATAATGCTGTGTCACTCAATCAACGTGTCGCTTGATCTAATCTTAATGTGTTTGTGTGCGTGTGTGTGTGTGTGTGTGTGTATGTGTGTGAATGTGTGTGTGACTTGTGGCAAAAGTGATACTCTGATACTCTGAGTACCACCTTTGGTTTTTTTTCGCGCTGCCTCTGAGTTTTCTTTTTTTCCATAGAAAAGGGGAGGAAGTGGGTATACAGAAAAAGAAAACTGTACTGCACAGACTTTCAAGTCTGTGCAGTACAGTTTTCTTTTTCTGTATACCCACTTCCTCCCCTTTTCTATGGAAAAAAAGAAAACTCAGAGGCAGCGCGAAAAAAAACCAAAGGTGGTACTCAGAGTATCACTTTTGCCACAAGTCACACACACATTCACACACATACACACACACACACGCACACACACACACGCACACACACACCTCTCTATTCCACTCAGCTGAGTACTAGACCTCAGACTCTTGGTTTACCTTTAAACTGAAGTCCATAGTATACTCCATAACTTCTTTATTCTAGCTATTGATGAGGTAGTCCTGCAGCTCCTGCCCTGAGTTCCTCCATGATACTCCTCTAGTCCTGACTCCAAGTAGCGCCGCCCAGACCAGTCATCATAATTATCATAAATCATGATGACCCGAGCAAGATATATGTGGAGTGCAGTGCACTGTTGTTGAAGAACAAGTAGAGAATGAAATAGAAGTGCAGTAGTTTTCATAGGTTTTTATTTATTAACTAAAGTGACTGTTCTGGATGCTGAAGAACCAGAAAATGAAATTAATTAAATCTGGCTAAGTGTGAAAGGGCATCACTCAAGCCCTAAACAACAAAAATCAATAATCATCTCAAGAGATTTCCCATATTACAATACAACACACACCCGCCCTCTGTGTCTGCCACCACAAAAATCATCAATCAACTTAAATCATCACTCACACAATCAGTCTATCACCATTTGAATAGTTGAAGTTGCCTCATCCAATCCAAGCACGGGTAGTTCACATAGGTATTCAATCATCTTTGATGCAGGCAACACATTGGAATTTGGTATTGGTAGGCAGTCTTGTAGGTAATAATTTTAAAGCGCAGCCTTTTAGTGCTAAGTGATGCAAAAAGGAATAGGCATGCCTGGGGGGGGGGTGGGGCAGGCATTGTCCCCAATGTCATGAAGGAATTGTGGAGGCTTCTTCAATACACACTGGTCTAACTGTAATCTGCCAATATATATGTGACTAATAAAAAAGGGGGGAAGCATAAATCTGGCATAAAAATAATGTTCCTTTAGCTATTTTTTTTGTGTTTTGCAAAGAAAGAACTAAGTTAAACAAGAAAAATTAAAAAGTTATACGGGGGCACTGGCATACTTAGACCAGAAGTAGAGGTTGTCCTCAAACTCAAGTGGTTCACCCAGAAGTTGGTCAGCTAACACATTTGATTCAATTTCGGACCAATCACCCTCTTCCTCTTCCTGTGCTGCTGTTCTGCAACGGTGTAATTGTGTGGTATAAAATATTAGTTCATTTTGATTATTGTCAATCTCTCTACATTTTGAGGTGAGAGACTGGTCATTCTCACTGTGACAATCACACCAGCTGCACTGAACAAACATTCAGCAGACACACTGGTGACAGGACAAGCCAGTTACTTTATTCAATCAATCAATCAATCAATAAATCATATCACTTGTAAAGCGCACTACTTACCCGTGAGGATCTCAAGGGGCTAGGGGTGGGAAGGTGCTGCTACTGCTCGAAAAGCCAGGTCTTGAGGAGTCATCTGAAGGTCAGTAGGTCTTGGGTCTGCTGTAGGTGGGTGGGGAGGGTGTTCCAGGTCTTGGCGGTGAGGTGGGAGAAAGATCTGCCACCAGCAGTCATTCTTTTGATGCTGGGGACTGCAGCGAGGGCAAGGCCGGTGGAGCAGAGTTGGCGGGTGGGGGTGTAGAAGCTGAGTCGTCTGTTGAAGTATGCTGGTCCGGTGTTGTGGAGTGCTTTGTGTGCGTGGGTGAGGAGCTTGAAGGTTATCCTCTTGTTGACGGGGAGCCAGTGCAGGTCTCTCAGGTAGGGTGTGATGTGGCTGCGATGGGGGATGTTGAGGATCAGACGTGCAGAGGCGTTCTGGATGCGTTGCAGCCGTCTCAGGAATTTGGCCGAAGTTCCTGCGTAGAGGGCGTTTCCATAGTCCAACCTGCTGCTGACGAGGGCCTGAGTGACGGTTCTTCTCGTTTCGGTGGGGATCCACTTGTAGATCCTGCGGACATGCGGAGGGTGTTGAAGCAGGAGGAGGAGACGGCGTTGACTTGCTTAGTCATGGAGAGGGTGGAGTCGAGGATGATCCCTAGGTTGTGTGCGTGGTCGGTGGGTTTTGGAGTTGTTCCCAGTGTGGTCGGCCACCAGGAGTTGTCCCAGGCCGAAGGGGTGGAACCGAGGATGAGGACCTCCGTCTTGTCCGAGTTCAGCTTCTGTGGGCTGTTCCCCATCAATTCGGCGACATCCTTCATTCCTTCGTGGAGATTGATTTTGGCGGTGTGAGTGTCTTTGGTGAGGGAGAGGATCAGCTGGGTGTCATCGGCGTAGGAGATGATGTTGAGGTCTTGCTGTCGGGCGACGTGGGCAAGAGGTGACATGTAGATGTTGAACAGCGTTGGGCTGAGGGATGAGCCCTGGGATATGCCGCAGATGATCTCGGTGGCATTGGGGCAGAAGGGGGGGAGGCGGATGCTCTGTGGTCTGCCGGAGAGGAAGGATGTGGTCCAGTCCAGGGCTTTCTCTTGGATCCCGGCGTCGTGTAGGCATGTTTGTAGTGTGCGGTGACAATCAAACCAGCTGCACTGAACAAACATTCAGCAGACACACTGGTGACAGGACAAGCCAGTTACTTTATTCAATCAATCAATCAATAAATCATATCACTTGTAAATCGCACTACTTACCCGTGAGGGTCTCAAGGGGCTAGGGGTGGGAAGGTGCTGCTACTGCTCGAAAAGCCAGGTCTTGAGGAGTCATCTGAAGGTCAGTAGGTCTTGAGTCTGCTGTAGGTGGGTGGGGAGGGTGTTCCAGGTCTTGGCGGTGAGGTGGGAGAAAGATCTGCCGCCGGCAGTCATTCTTTTGATGCTAGGGACTGCGGCGAGGGCGAGGCCGGTGGAGCAGAGTTGGCGGGTGGGGGTGTAGAAGCTGAGTCGTCTGTTGAAGTATGCTGGTCCGGTGTTGTGGAGTGCTTTGTGTGCGTGGGTGAGGAGCTTGAAGGTTATCCTCTTGTTGACGGGGAGCCAGTGCAGGTCTCTCAGGTAGGGTGTGATGTGGCTGAGATGGGGGATGTTGAGGATCAGACGTGCAGAGGCGTTCTGGATGCGTTGCAGCCGTCTCAGGAGTTTGGCCGAAGTTCCTGCGTAGAGGGCGTTTCCGTAGTCCAACCTGCTGCGGACGAGGGCCTGAGTGACCGTTCTTCTCGTTTCGGTGAGGATCCACTTGTAGATCCTGCGGACATGCGGAGGGTGTTGAAGCAGGAGGAGGAGACGGCGTTGACTTGCTTAGTCATGGAGAGGGTGGAGTCGAGGATGACCCTTAGGTTGTGTGCGTGGTCGGTGGGTTTTGGAGTTGTTCCCAGTGTGGTCAGCCACCAGGAGTCGTCCCAGGCCGAAGGGGTGGAACCGAGGATGAGGACCTCCGTCTTGTCCGAGTTCAGCTTCTGTCGGCTGTTCCCCATCAATTCGGTGACATCCTTCATTCCTTCGTGGAGATTGATTTTGGCGGTGTGAGTGTCTTTCGTGAGGGAGAGGATCAGCTGGGTGTCATCGGCGTAGGAGATGATGTTGAGGTCTTGCTGTCGGGCGACGTGGGCAAGAGGTGACATGTAGATGTTGAACAGCGTTGGGCTGAGGGATGAGCCCTGGGATACGCCGCAGATGATCTCGGTGGCATTGGGGCAGAAGGGGGGGAGGCGGATGCTCTGTGTTCTGCCGGAGAGGAAGGATGTGGTCCAGTCCAGGGCTTTCTCTTGGATCCCGGCGTCGTGTAGGCATGTTCGTAGTGTGCGGTGACAATCACACCAGCTGCACTGAACAAACATTCAGCAGACACACTGGCGACAGGACAAGCCAGTTACTTTATTCAATCAATCAATCAATCAATAAATCATATCACTTGTAAAGCGCACTACTTACCCGTGAGGGTCTCAAGGGGCTAGGGGTGGGAAGGTGCTGCTACTGCTCGAAAAGCCAGGTCTTGAGGAGTCATCTGAAGGTCAGTAGGTCTTGGGTCTGCTGTAGGTGGGTGGGGAGGGTGTTCCAGGTCTTGGTGGTGAGGTGGGAGAAAGATCTGCCGCCGGAAGTCATTCTTTTGATGCTGGGGACTGCGGCGAGGGCGAGGCCGGTGGAGCAGAGTTGGCGGGTGGGGGTGTAGAAGCTGAGTCGTCTGTTGAAGTATGCTGGTCCGGTGTTGTGGAGTGCTTTGTGTGCATGGGTGAGGAGCTTGAAGGTTATCCTCTTGTTGACGGGGAGCCAGTGCAGGTCTCTCAGGTAGGGTGTGATGTTGCTGCGATGGGGGATGTTGAGGATCAGACGTGCAGAGGCGTTCTGGATGCGTTGCAGCAGTCTCAGGAGTTTGGCCGAAGTTCCTGCGTAGAGGGCGTTTCCGTAGTCCAACCTGCTGCTGACGAGGGCCTGAGTGACCGTTCTTCTCGTTTCGGTGGGGATCCACTTGTAGATCCTGTGGACATGCGGAGGGTGTTGAAGCAGGAGGAGGAGACGGTGTTGACTTGCTTAGTCATGGAGAGGGTGGAGTCGAGGATGACCCCTAGGTTGTGTGCGTGGTCGGTGGGTTTTGGAGTTGTTCCCAGTGTGGTCGGCCACCAGGAGTCGTCCCAGGCCGAAGGGGTGGAACCGAGGATGAGGACCTCCGTCTTGTCCGAGTTCAGCTTCTGTCGGCTGTTCCCCATCAATTCGGCGACATCCTTCATTCCTTCGTGGAGATTGATTTTGGCGGTGTGAGTGTCTTTGGTGAGGGAGAGGATCAGTTGGGTGCCATCGGCGTTGGAGATGATGTTGAGGTCTTGCTGTCGGGCGACGTGGGCAAGAGGTGACATGTAGATGTTGAACAGCGTTGGGCTGAGGGATGAGTCCTAGGATACGCCGCAGATAATCTCGGTGGCATTGGGGCAGAAGGGGGGGAGGCGGATGCTCTGTGTTCTGCCGGAGAGGAAGGATGTGGTCCAGGCCAGGGCCTTCTCTTGGATCCCGGCGTCGTGTAGGCATGTTCGTAGTGTGCGGTGGCAGAACGTGTCGAAGGCGGCTGACAGGTCCAGGAGGATGAGGGCCGCTGTTTCTCTGTTGTCTAGCAGGGTCCTGATGTCATCGGTGGCGGCTATGAGGGCGGTTTCAGTGCTGTGGCTGCTGTGGAACCCAGACTGGGATGGGTCCAGGATGCTGTTCTCCTCGAGGTAGCGGGTCAGTTGTTTGTTGACGGTCTTCTCGATGTCCTTCCCTGGGAACGGGAGCAGGGAGATGGGCCAGAAGTTCTTGGGTTTCTTGAGTAGGGAGTTGATCTCGGCGTGCTTCCAGCTTTCCGGGAAGGTTGCTGTCTCGAAGGAGATGTTGATTACTTTCCGGAGATGGGGTGCGATGGCTGTGCTGGCTTTGTTGAAGATGTGGTGTGGGCATGGGTCTAATGGTGATCCTGAGTGGATGGTGTTCATAATCTTGGTGGTGTCCTCGTCGTTGATGTTGGTCCAGGAGAGCAGGCGGTTGGTGTGGGTGGTGGTCTTGGGGGCGGAGGTCTCAGTGGTTGTCGGGCAGTCGTGGCATTGAAACTGTCGTGGGTGTCGGCGATCTTGCGGTGGACGAAGGTGGCCAGCGAGTCACACAGGTTTTGCGAAGGTGGGATGTCGTTGGTGTTGGAGTTGGGGTTGGAGAGTTCCTTCATGATATTGAAGAGCTCTTTGCTGTTGTGTGCGATGTTATCTAGGTGGTCTTTGAGTGAGGCCCTTTTGGCGGATCTAATGAGGTGATCGTGTCTGTGGGTGGCGTTCTTGTGGGCTACGTAGCTGTCCGGTGTTCGTTCGTGGATCTAGTTCTCCTCCAGTTTTCAGCATGTTCGTTTGGAGGCCTGGAGGTCTTCGATGAGGTGGAGTTGGTGTCGTTGATGTTCTCAAGGTGGAAGTTCAGGTCCCCGATGAGGATGTAGTCCGTGGAGGCGAGGGCGTGTGTGCTGATCAAATCGGTGATGGAGTGGCTGAACTGTGGTCGGGGTCTGGGGGTCTGTAGACGAGGGTTCCTCTGAGGGTGGTGTTGCGGTCGGTGTGGATCTGGAAGTGCAGGTGTTCGGCGGTGCTGAGGGTGTCGTCTGTGTTGGTCGAGACTCTGAGGGTGTTCTTGGGGACGATGGCGATTCCTCCTCCTACTCCGTTGGTGCGATCCCTGTGGGTGATCTTGTAGTCTTCTGGGATGGCTATGGTGATGTAGGGTGCTTAGGCGGGGTTCAGCAAGGTCTCCGTCAGAAAGGCGAAGTCTGGGGAGGTTGAGTCGAGAAGGTCCCAGAGTTCAACGGCGTGTTTGCGGGCGGAGCGGGTGTTGAGGAGGATGCACCTGAGGTAGTTGGGTTCTTTCCTGGGCGGAGGGTTGGCGGGCGGATGCTGGTGAAACTGCAGTTCCGGCAGGTGAAGGGTCCTTAGGTGCGCTTCAGGGTGGCCCGGTAGCGGGTTTGTTCTCATCCGGAGTTGAGTGCATGGAGGGTGCTGGCATCGTAGTGGAGTTGGGCTTCGTGGCGTTCGCAGGGGCCAGGGGTTCTGGCGCTGGGCGCGGTCCAGGCGAGGACGGGCTCAGCGGCCACCATAAGAAGGGGAGGTGGGAGGGAGGAGCAGCTGGGAGGGGGAACGATGAATGGGCGAGCGGGGGGGCGGGCCCGCAGCAGACGCAGCGGCGGGAAGAACGGGAGGAAGGGACGGCGAAGGGAAAACAGAAGGCAAAAGGGCAAAGAAATAACGAGGGAAAAACGGTCACAGAAACAGGTAAACAATATACAAAATACAATACAGTTACAGAAAGGCAAACCTACGGCGAGCGGGGGTGGGCCGCAGGGGATGCAGTGCAGGGGAGAATGGGCGAAAGGGAAACAGAGGGCAAAAGTGCACAGAAATAGCAGGGATAAGAATGGTCACAGAGCAAGTAAGCAAAATACAAAATGCAATACAATTACAGAAAGGCAGAAGGGCACAGAGATAACAGGAGGAAAAGTAAACAAAATACAAAATACAATAAAATTACTGAAAGGCAGACCTACGGCCTACCACTGGCCACCAGGGATGAGGCACAGGTGGTAGCCTGCGGGTGGAGGCGGGCCTCGAACTGGGCACTCTGCAGAAGCTGGGCACAGGAGCACGGGCGCAGTCAGGTGAAGCTGCGCGGCGTGGGGAGCGACCTGCCTGGAACAGGGTCAAGGGTCGCTCTCACTGCCGCGCAGTGGCCGCCATAAGAAGGGGAGGTGGGAGGGAGGAGCAGCTGGGTGGGGGGAACGACGAATGGGCGAGCTGGGGGGCAGGGACGCAGGGGACGCAGCGGCAGGAAGAACAGGAGGAAGGGACGGCGAAGGGAAAACAGAAGGCAAAAGGGCAAAGAAATAACAGGAGGGAAAAACGGTCACAGAAACAGGTAAACAAAATACAAAATACAATACAGTTACAGAAAGGCAAACCTACGGCGAGCGGGGGGGTGGGGCCGCAGGGGATGCAGTGGCAGGGAGAACAGGCGAAAGGGAATCAGAGGGCAAAAGTGCAAAGAAATAGCAGGGATAAGAACGGTCACAGAGCAAGTACGCAAAATACAAAATGCAATACAATTACAGAAAGGCAGAAGGGCACAGAGATAACAGGAGGGGAAAAAAAACAAAAGGCGAAAGGGAATCAGAGGGCAAAAGTGCAAAGAAATAGCAGGGATAAGAACGGTCACAGAAAAGTAAACAAAATACAAAATACAATGAAATTACTGAAAGGCAGACCTACGGCCTACCACTGGCCACCAGGGATGAGATGCAGGTGGTAGCCTGCGGGTGGAGGCGGGCCTCGAACTGGGCACTCGGCAGCAGCTGGGCACAGGAGCACGGGCGCAGTCAGGTGGAGCTGTGCGGCGTGTGGAGCGACCTGCCTAAACAGGGTTAAGGGTCACTCCGGCCATTGGCACATCCTCCCATACCAACACATCAATGGATTTTGATCCACATAGACCTGTTTTGGATCATCCAGATACTCCTGGAAAATCCTGTGGATGGTCATTGGTGCTGCCACTTGCTCTACCTGTTTTGCCATCGCCTCTGCAATGGTCTTGAGCCCTGCCAATTGAAACCAATACAATGCAGAGGTTGGGTACAGTCCTTCTGTTGCTGTTGTTGCCGGTGTTCTAGTTGATGGTTTTGTTGGCTGCTTTGAGACAAGACTGCCCACTCTGGAAGTTGAAGGTGGAACCCCAGAACTGCGGGTTGAGACTCGAAGTTCCAGCCATTCTTCTTTCAAGTCTCCAGCTTGCTCACAATCCACCTCTTGTATTTTAAAACATCCCCTTCTGAAAAAGGAATAAAAGTGGGCAGAATTTCTTTATACTGTGGATCAAGTAGTGTGGCACATATGTATTCTTTGTACTGATGATGTCATGTTGCAGCCTTATGTTAAAAACCAAGAGCAGGACTAAGTTCTCAAACAAGACATGTGCTTTTGTATTTTCTTTCACACCTGCAGGGATGAACCTTTCAGATGCCCTATTTACCTATTCTTGTATGAGATGCAGCAATGGAATAGCTTGGCCCATTGTACTGTCCTTCTTGCTAACCTCCCGTATAAAAAACTCAAAAGGGAGTAGCATCTGTGTCTGGCATTTGCCTAGGCCCCATTTGTCCACATCCATGATCATAGCTTTCTCAACTGCATCCCCTCCTCTTTGAATGACATTGTAGTTCCCGCCCCCTTCCTGGTCCCCTTTAGGCGTATGCGAGGCAGAGACACTGATGGAGTGAGTGATTCTTTATTGGTTGCTATGGAGGCAGCTCAAGTACGGGGGAAAGACAAATGTCCTGACAGTCTTCAAAACAAAGGAAGAGCTGTTCGTGGTTGTTAGCCAGCGTCAGCTGGTTCCTCTTCTGCCTGGTAGCGGTAGTGACTGGTGGCCGGTTCCCTCCCAACAAGAAAGGAAAAAGAAAAGGGGGACAAGACTGTCAATAATTAGATCGTGGGCTTATGTATACCACCACCGACACCCTCAAGGAGTGCATATTTAAGAAGGGAGGGGGTTGCTGTGTATTGAGGATGGAGGTGCAAAAAAGAGTAGCTGACCGGTATAGAAGATAAGGAAAGGGAAAAAAAACGAGTTCTTCTACATTCCTGCCCTCCACCAGCCTAACGTGAGGAAAGTGAACAAAGGTACTTGCCTCCAGCCACGGCCCTCCGGGGTCGTGGCTGTCGGAGTCTTGTCGCCCTCTTCCTCCTCTCCGTGGGGCCCGCGGGACTCAAGCGCGTTGCCACTGGGCGGTTCGGTGCTCTCTGCTGTGCTTGCCTTGGTCGCTTCCTCCTCCGTAGTCGTTTCCTCCCTCGCGCCCGGTTCTTCTGCCTCGGCGCTAAACACACCCGCGCCATTCTCCTGCTTCCTTGTTTTAAGTCCCGCCTCCTGCCTCAGCGCGCTCTCCTTGGAAAACACTAGACCGCCTACGGTGTTCTCCGGCGGTCTAGTTGCGGGCGCCATCTTAGAAGTCCCGCTCGCGAAGAGCGCGGGACTACATTGCTTCCCCTCCAGGCATGGACGTTCGGGCCATGTTTCTGATGGATACCGTGAAAGAAGGTCCACGTTTCCTTGAGCGCGGCCCGGGGCATGGATGGTCTGAAAGGCAAAGGTTGCAAAGATAGGAACCAAGGGAGTATTTTGGGGTTTGTGTCCTTGTGTGTAGAAAGCCAAGTGAGAGGGGCATGATCAGTGATGAGAAAAAAAGGTCGACCCAATAGGTAGTATTGTAAAGCCCCCATGGCCCACTTGATTGCCAGGCATTCTTTCTCCATTGTTGAGTAATGGGTCTCACGTTGGAACAACTTGCGACTGAGATATAGTATAGGTCTCAGTTCGCCTTTTTGGTCGGGTTGCGAAAGAATTGCCCCCAAACCACGATCCGAGGCGTCCGTCTGGAGAACAAAGGGCTTTTCAAAATCGGGACACATCAATACTGGGGTTTGGCATAACTGGGTTTTTAAGGTATTAAAGCTATGGTCCTGGGTGTCTTTCCATTCTAGTCTGTTATTGGGGTAGCGTTGTGCTAGTAAGTCAGTCAGAGGGGAGGCTATGGAGGAGAAATGAGGAATGAAACGTCTGTAATAGCCAACTAGACCGAGGAAAGCTCGTACATCCTTTTTAGTGGTTGGTCGGGGTATGGCCTTTATGGCTTCTAACTTGGTGTGTTGGGGTTGTAGTGTCCCGTTTTTAATGGAATACCCTAAGTATTCTATATGGTTGGTTCCCAGGGTGGTTTTTTTGGGATTGAGTGTTAGACCTGCCTGCTGTAGGGAGGAGAAGAGACGTCGGAGGTGTTTTAGATGTGTTTCCCAATCAGGGCTGTATACCACAACATCATCAAGATATGCTACCGCGTATTGTTGGTGAGCTCGTAGCACAATGTCCATTAACCTCTGGAATGTTGCGGGGGCTCCGTGTAGCCCAAAGGGCATGACCTTGAAGTGGTACAGGCCTGACGGGGTGGAAAAGGCCGTTTTTTCTCAAGCAGCAGGATGGAGAGGGATCTGCCAGTATCCCTTTGTTAGGTCGATAGTGGACATCACCCGTGCCCCCCCAAGACTTTCTACTAGTTCATCAACTCTCGGCATGGGGTAGCTATCAAATTTGGAGTGGGCGTTTAACTGGCGGAAGTCAACACAAAACCGGAGACTGCCGTCCGGTTTGGGTACTAGTACTACCGGGGAACACCACTCGCTTTGTGAGGGTTCTATGATGTCGGCCTGCAACATTGACTCCACTTCCTGTTCCACGGCTTGTCGCCTTGCGGCGGGTATGCGGTAGGGCTTTAATTTTATGATTGTCCCTGCTTCTGTTTTTAAATCATGATGTACTAGAGTGGTTCTTCCTGGGTTGCTAGAACAAACACCTGGAAACTCTTTCAAAAGACAGTATAGGTTCTCTCTTTAGGAGTAAGCGATTCCCCAACTTCGGGGTTTCTAGGAGTGACGACTTTGAGGGCTGGTCGGGGATTTCTAGGGTTTTGGTATAAGTTATATTGTTCACTGCTGCCACAGGGACTTTGACTTGAGAGGGTGGGACTATCCATTTTTTTAATAGGTTGATGTGGTAGATCTGTTCCCTGGCTCTGGTTCCAGGTATGGCTATTCTATAAGTGACAGGGGTTACCTGGCTGACTACTGTATAGGGGCCTTGCCAGGTGGCTAGTAGTTTCTTCTCGGAGGTCGGCATTACTATAAGAACCTTGTCCCTGATGGCCAGCTGACGGGCCTGAGAACATTTGTCATATTGTTTCTTTTGCTTTTGTTGGACTTCTTCAAGGTGTTGGTGTACCTCTTCCCAGAGACCTATAAGGTTCTCTTTAAGGGCGGTGGTGTATGTTAACAAAGGACTTCGTTCCTCTTCTTCCTCAGTCCATTGTTCTATAGTCATATCTAAGAGTGTGCGTGGTTTACGACCGAAGACTAGTTCAAATGGACTGAACCCGGTTGATGATTGTTCATGTGTGCTTATAGAGAATAGGACTAGGGGAAGCTTTCGATCCCAGTCTTTTCCTGAACTTGTAATACATTTCCTAAGCATGGTTTTTATAGTTCGGGTTTACCGTTCCACCAGGCCATCCGTCTGGGGATGGTAAATGGCGGTACGCAGTTGGCGGATATTCAATAAGGTACAGACCTCCTTCATCAACCGGGACATGAATGGGGTCCCTTGGTCAGTTAATATCTCTGAAGGAAAACCGACTCGTGAGAAGAAAGAAATCATAGCTTGAGCAACCACAGGGGTAGGTCATGCTTGAAAGGGTTATTGCTTCAGGGTAACGAGTGGCGTAGTCGACTAGGACTAATATATAATGGTGTCCTCGAGATGAGGGTAAAAGAGGGCCTACCAAGTCCATGCCTACTCGTTTGAAAGGGATATCTATTATAGGTAAAGATCGTAGCGGAGCCTTTTTATCTGTAGACGGGTTAACTAACTAACATCTGACACAAGAAGCACAGAACCTAGCAACCTCCCTATACACCCCAGGCCAATAAAACTTTTCTAATAGGTAGTGTAGAGTGTGTTCTTGTCCATAATGCCCACCCCCAGCCTGGCTGTGTGCTAGGTGTAAAACTTGTTCCCTGAACGGAAGGGGAACCAGGAGTTGTTCTCTTTTTGAGGTAGGGGACCCACTGATTCTATAGAGGAGTCCCTGTTTGACAAGGAAATATGGTCCTACCTTGTTGGGGTCTTCTGCGTAGGCCTGGTTCCATGCTTGGGTTAGCGTGCTGTCATCTCGTTGGGCGTTGCAGAAGCTACGGGCCGGCCATTCACTGTTTTCTGGGGAGGAAAGAAGACAAGTAACAGGTGGACATAGGGATTTTGCATAGCTTCTCCGGTCTTTTCTCTTCTCTGATCTAGATTTCGGATCTTTGGATTGTTTTTGGGTAAAGTCAGAGGACGAAAAGGGGGCTTCTTGTAACCAGTCTATTTCGGGGGACTTTCTGGATACACTGGTCAGGTAATCGTCAAACCGGGGAAGATCCGTTCCCAGTATAACCCTTTCTGGGAGAGCAGGTACTATGCCAACCTGTCGTACCTGTGTTTCCCCGTCTATCTCCATAAGAACATTGGCTACGGGGTACCGGCGTACATCACCGTGGACACAGGACACCTGTATATGGGCCTCGTTTTGAACATGATTAAGGGGGACAAGATCTTGGGATATCACTGTGTGATGACACCCCGTGTCTAACAGGGCATCAATAGGTCTGCCGTTGAGGCGGATGGTCTTTCTGTATCTGGAGACGTCTCCTCCTGTGACTAAGACCTGTCCCCGAGTCAGTCCAACCTCCATAGGTTCTACTGTTTCTTTCTTTTCCGGACAGTTTCTGGCTATATGTCCCCACTCCATGCATTTGAAACACTGGGGTCCAGAAGTGGAAGGGAAAAACGGTGGGGGCGATTTCGTCAATCCCCTTCCTACGCTGAGTGTTTTATTTTCTGTTGGTCTGAGGGATGGTCTGAGGGTAGGGGGTGGGGGTGTTTTTACGGGCTGTGCTTTGAAATCTGGGGACCGGTGATAGGCACACGCGAGGTCCACCGCTGTTTGAACGGTTAAATGAGGATGTTGTTTCAACCAGGATCTAGTAGTGGTAGGGAGGGCGTCTAGATATTGTTCTAGGTAGATCTTTTCTGTAACCTCCGCCATGGTGGAGTTGTTAGGTTGTAACCACCTTTCGCCCAAATCTCTGATGCGGTAATATAAGGCTCTAGGATTGTCGCCCAACACCCATTTCTCCTTTCGGAATTTGGACCTATAGTATTCAGTATCATATCCCAACCTTTCGAGAATCATTTTCTCGGGATAGGGCGTGTCTCCGGCAGGGTTAGCAGCCTGGTATGCGGCTTGCATTTCGCCGGAAAGGAGGGGAGCTATATATTGACCCCATCGCTCGGGAGGCCAACTAGCAGTTGTGGCCAACCTCTCAAAGTTGACGAAAAAGAAATCGGGGTCCTCCCCTTCCTGGTACTTTTAGAGGACTGAACTAGGGATTTTAGGGTGCACTCGGGCGGTTGTTATGGCGTCGGTTAACCGCAATATAGCGGTGTCCTGAATTTGTTGGTTAGTCACTAGTAGGGTAGCCTGTTCTTTCAGGGCGGCCTGAAAAACTTCTCTGTCTTTCTGTGCTGCCTGTGTTTGACTTTCCAAGACCAGCTGTAGGTGTCTCTGCCCCTCCGCTAACTGGGCGACCATCTCCTCCATGGTGACGGGTTGGGTCATTATGGCTTGAATGACCCTATCCCACTTCTGACACCACTGTAGTTCCCGCCCCCTTCCTGGTCCCCTTTAGGCGTATGCGAGGCAGAGACACTGATGGAGTGAGTGATTCTTTATTGGTTGCTATGGAGGCAGCTCAAGTACGGGGGAAAGACGAATGTCCTGACAGTCTTCAAAACAAAGGAAGAGCTGTAGTGGTTGTTAGCCGGCGTCAGCTGGTTCCTCTTCTGCCTGGCAGCGGTAGTGACTGGTGGCCGGTTCCCTCGGAACAAGAAAGGAAAAAGAAAAGGGGGAAAAGACTGTCAATAATTAGGTCGTGGGCTTATGTATACCACCACCGACACCCTCAAGGAGTGTATATTTAAGAAGGGAGGGGGTTGGTGTGTATTGAGGATGGAGGTGCCCAAAAAGAGTAGCTGAGCGGTATAGAAGATAAGGAAAGGGAAAAAAAAACGAGTTCTTCTACATTTCTGCCCTCCACCAGCCTAACGTGAGGAAAGTGAACAAAGGTACTTGCCTCCAGCCACGGCCCTCCGGGGTCGTGGCTGTCGGAGTCTTGCCGCCCTCTTCCTCCTCTCCGTGGGGCCGGCGGGACTCAAGCGTGTTGCCATTGGGCGGTTCGGTGCTCTCTGCTGTGCTTGCCTTGGTCACTTCCTCCTCCGTAGTCATTTCCTCTCTCGCGCCCGATTCTTCTGCCTCGGCGCTAAACACACCTGCGCCATTCTCCTGCTTCCTAGTTTTAAGTCCCGCCTCCTTGGAAAAGACTAGACCGCCTACGGTGTTCTCCGGCGGTCTAGTCGCGGGCGCCATCTTAGAAGTCCCGCTCGCGAAGAGCGCGTGACTACAGACATAGTCATTGATCTGTTTGTGCTGCTCAAACATGTTGTTGGAGCATTTAAAAGGTGGAGTTACAACATGATGGCACCTCCTGTATCAGGGCTTTAATGGTACTCTATTATTACACTGAATAATCCACAGCTGCTTCCGGGCTTTAAAAGAATGGCTGAAATGGATAGATTCTTCTGCAGGTGGTCAGTATGTTGCTGGCTATATCTTCATTTTTGAGGAGGTCTTGCACTACCAGGTTGATGCAATGGGCCAAACACAGAATCTTGAAATAGCCTCTGTCTAAGAACTCTAGGTCGCAGCAATTCATACAGCTTGCTGTTAAATTCCTCCAAGATGTTTACAGCTGCATGTGATTCCTCCATCGCAAACATGGTGTCAGCTCAACGATTCCTCGGGAACGGTTAGATGCCAAAAGGGGTCCACCTTTCGACAGCCCCAACCCTGAATGCTATAACAGCACATGCGAATGGGATGGCCAAGCGGTGGAAGGAAAGGAAGGGGTCAGCAGGGAGGGAGATCTAAGTCAGTGAGCAACCCCTACCTGTAAAACAAATAATAGCATTCCTTCTTTTTTAGGCAATTCAAGAAACCCACAGTTCTGTATTTTAGTTCTCTAACGATGATGATTGTGCTAGGGAAAGGATAGAAGTACATAGGGAGTCATAGAACCAGGAGCCCACACAGACACTCAGCCATCGCTAGCTTTGCCATGCACCAAGGAGCCATGCACACCAGTACACACACTTTGTTCCATGTCACAGGGGAAGAGCAGAAGGCCGCCTCTTGAACCCCCTGTTGAGATAAACCAAACACAAATGATCAAAATACTTCTTTTGAAATCTGGATTAATAGTTCAGCATCATTTTAGCATTCATGTGCATCGCGTAAACCACTTCTTTAGCAGCAATAACTAGATACCTAATGCTTGGTTGTCTCTGTACAAAACGTACCGTGATACTCTCCTAGCAAAGGATAGATATGGGCGTTAGATGAAGCAAGGATCCCAATAATAACAGAGGCTGAGTTAATGTTAGAAGAGCACACCTTGGCCCCCAAAAGATGAACAACAAAAGAAAGGTCAGACTTTGTAACAACACCGGGACTTCCCGGTCACGGTCAAGGTGGTGCAAGTGCACCCTTACCCTACTTCAACTGGACAAGGGATCTGCAGCGTGGCCGACGCTGCTTGGACAGGGAATAACCAGCAGATTGTTCTTCATTTGTGGCTGCCTTTAACCGGTCTTCCTCTTCCGGTAAAGATGCCACGTGATCGGGGCTGTAGCGGATACGTCCGCAGGGTATCATGAGAACTGTAATTTCCGGAGTCCTGCGCCAAACGCAGATCGCGTTGCAACGTCAATCCATCGCCGCCTCTGCCACCACTGCTGAGCCCCCTCTGTGGTTCCACCACCCAGAGCCAAGACCAGATTTCACCACCACGGGTGAACAACAATGCGACCCCCTCGCCCTCAGGTTCGTCTTTGTCTTTGGTCCGATCGGGATCCGCCCGGTTCGTCCTGTGACGTGTAACACATGGCCAATCTTGCATTCCTGCGAATGCTCTCAAAACTTTCCTTATGGCCAAGACCTGAAGATATCTTTTACTTTACCCCTGCAAAAGAGATACAGTGTGCAGTGATGCACATGTAATCAGGCGCCTGACAACTGGTCCACATGTCTGTCGTCAGGTGGATGGTGTGGACAACACTTTGCTGCAAAGCTTGCCCAACCAACTGCAGCACATCATGATGCAGCGCTGGAACAGCCACTCTGGCAAAATAGGTTCTAATGGGTACCTTCCATTTTGGGCAGAAGGCTGACACATATTTTATCTCACTTCTTTCACAAAAGAAAAAGGGAGGAGGTCCAGTGCTAACATTTTTGCCAGCTTCCCATTGTACAAACGTGCGGTTGGGTGGTTTCGCTCATAGGGCCCCTCCTGCCTAAACATGCGCGTAATAGAAGCCTGGATTTTCTTCTTTTCTTGGGGCTTTGACGCAGATGTCTTTTGAAAAGAGGATGCTAGTGGTAGACTCAATGAGTGTGGTGGTGGTAGGGCTACCATTGTTTGCCATGGTGTCTCCATCTCACTCTGAGTCTTATTGTGCCATTGTGCAGGCGCTGCAGTGGGTGAATCTACTGGCACACTGCTGTGGACAGAGATGCGTTTTGTGAAGATGTCACCCTATTCTTCCTCATCATCACCCTCCCTGTGATTCGACTTGTAGTTGATGTTCCCCGGCTCTCGCCACCACCACAACCACCACGTTCAGCAATTGTTTTAAGGTGCTCCTCCCACTAGATTGTGTGGTGTTTTTTAATTTGGGTTGTCTGGCCTCCAGTACCATAATGTGTACCAGGCATACCTTGACAAACATTTGTGTGTCAAATGGTGCATACTGCAATGTGCTCCCCCTCTTTGCGAACTGTAAAAAAGTCCCAAACTGGGGAGTAGTACTTTTTTACCAGGCCACTGCCAATGCCTGAAGAAGAACTGGAGGTAAGTGGGCATGTCATCGATTGCCTCTCTGCTTCTCCTGGGGCAGGGGCTGGTACAGGTCTCAGCTGGGGCTTTGCAAATATGAGAGCTGGTGGCGGTGCTAACTGTGCCACATCCATTGGAGCTGGTTGAATAGCAATGTTGGATTCCTCTGTGACACCGTCCTCTGTGACACCTTCAACCATGACTACCTCATCATCCTCCTCTTCATCCCCTTCCAGAAGTTTAAGGGCCATGTTTTCAAGGCCAGGCGATAATATTATCGCCGCTTTAGAATCCTTTTTCGGACAGAAAGCGGTGATAATTTTATCACCTTATCAGCAAGGTCACGCTATCGCGTCAATCCTTGCCTTTTCGCCCTTTCCCCCAAAGCCCATCTTCGCATCTCTAATGAGATGCAAAGTGGGCATTCCACCCCAAGATAAGCGACATTTCTCCTATTATCAAGCCTCACGCTAACCTGCAGAGCGACAAGAAAAGTAGCGATAACCTCGGTTATCGCGATTTTCCTTACGCTTGCTTTTCAACTGACTTAGCCATGATATCCTATGGAAGGTGGATATCATGGCTGAGTCTGCCCTGCACTATCAGCAAGCTTTCGCCAACCGTTGTGCGATTATCACTGGATTTCCAGCGATAATCGCACAGTTGCCAGCTTGCGCCCCTACATACTATGCAGAGTATAATCACTGCAGTGCACACCCCTTGGTGCCCTTACTTACTCTGCAGTAATCGTAGCGGTGAATACCCCGCGGTGCCCTTACATACTCTGCAATGGACTACTGTGGTGCACACCCCCTCAGAGCCCTTACATACTCTGCAGTAATCGTAGTGGTGCATACCCCTCGGTGCCCTTGCATACTCTGCAGTATAATCACTGCAGTGACACACCCCTCGGCACCATTACATACGCAGCAGTATAATCACTGCAGTGCATACCCCTTGAAACCCTTACATACTCTGCAGGATAATCGAACAATCGCTGCAGTGTACACCCATCAGCATCCTTACATACTCTGCAGTATAATCACTGCGGTGTACACCCCTCTGCGTCCCTTACATACTCTGCAGTATAATCAATCACTGCAGTGTACACCCCTCAGCGCCCTTACATACTCTGCAGTATAATCAATCACTGCAGTGTACACCCCTCAGCGCCCTTACATACTCTGCAGTAATTGTTGCAGTGCACACCTCTCGGCGCCCTTACATACTCTGCAGTAATTGTTGCAGTGCACACCTCTTGGTGCCCTTACATACTCTGCAGTATAATCACTGCGGTGTACACCCCTCGGCACCCTTACATACTCTGCAGTATAATCACTGTGGTGTACACTCCTCAGCGCCCTTACATGCTCTACATTATAATCACTGCAGTGCATACCCCTCAGCACCCTTACATACTCTGCAGTAATCACTGCTGTGCCCACCCCTCAGCACCCTTACATACTCTGCAGTATAATCAATCACTGCAGTGTACACCCCTCAGCGCCCTTACATACTCTGCAGTAATTGTTGCAGTGTACACCCCTCAGCGCCCTTACATACTCTGCAGTAATTGTTGCAGTGCACACCTCTCGTAGCCCTTACATACTCTGCAGTATAATCACTGCGGTGTACACCCCTCGGCGCCTTACATACTCTGCAGTATAAACACTGCGGTGTACACCCCTCAGTGCCCTTACATGCTCTACAGTATAATCACTGCAGTGCATACCCCTCAGCACCCTTACATACTCTGCAGTAATCACTGCAGTGCATACCCCTCAGCACCCTTACATACTCTGCAGTAATCACTGCAGTGCCCACCCCTCAGCACCCTTACATACTCTGTAATATTCACTGCAGTGCACACCCCTTTGTGCCCTTACAAACTCTTCAGTATAATCAATCGCTGCAGTGCACACCCCTCAGCTCCCTTACATACTCCGCAGTGTAATTACTGCGATGCACACCCCTTGACACCCTTACATACTATGCAGTATAATCACTTCAGTGCACACCCCTTGGTGCCCTTACTTACTCTGCAGTAATCGTAGCGGTGAATACCCCGCGGTGCCCTTACATACTCTGCAGTGGACTACTGTGGTGCACACCCCCTCAGAGCCCTTACATACTCTGCAGTAATCGTAGTGGTGCATACCCCTCGGTGCCCTTGCATACTCTGCAGTATAATCACTGCAGTGACACACCCCTCGGCACCATTACATACGCAGCAGTATAATCACTGCAGTGCATACCCCTTGAAACCCTTACATACTCTGCAGGATAATCGATCAATCACTGCAGTGTACACCCATCAGCATCCTTACATACTCTGCAGTATAATCACTGCAGTATACACCCCTCTGCGTCCCTTACATACTCTGCAGTATAATCACTGCGATGTACACCCCTTGGCACCCTTACATACTCTGCAGTATAATCACTGCGGTGTACACTCCTCAGCGCCCTTACATGCTCTGCATTATAATCACTGCAGTGCATACCCCTCAGCACCCTTACATACTCTGCAGTAATCACTGCTGTGCCCACCCCTCAGCACCCTTACATACTCTGCAATATTCACAGCAGTGCACACCCCTTTGTGCCCTTACAAACTCTTCAGTATAATCAATCGCTGCAGTGCACACCCCTCAGCTCCCTTACATACTCTGCAGTGTAATTACTGTGATGCACACCCCTTGACGCCCTTACATACTATGCAGTATAATCACTGCAGTGCACACCCCTTGGTGCACTTACATACTCTGCAGTAATCGTAGCGGTGCATACCCCGCGGTGCCCTTACATACTGTGCAGTATAATCACTGCAGTGCACACCCCTCGGCACCATTACATACACAGCAGTATAATCACTGCAGTGCAAACCGTTGAAACCCTTACATACTCTGCAGGATAATCGATCACTGCAGTGCACACCCCTTGGTGCCCTTACATACTCTACAGTGGACTACTGTGGTGCACACCCCCTCAAAGCCCTTTCATACTCTGCAGTAATTGTAGCGTTGCATACCCCTTGGTGCCCTTACATACTCTGCAGGATAATCGAACAATCGCTGCAGTGTACACCCATCAGCATCCTTACATACTCTGCAGTATAATCACTCCAGGGCACATCCCTTGGCACCTTTACATACGCAGCAGTATAATCACTGCAGTGCATACCCCTTGGTGCCCTTACATACTCTGCAGTGGATTACTTTGGTGCATACCCCTCAGAGTCCTTACATACTCTGCAGTAATCGTAGCGGTGAATACCCCTCGGTGCCCTTGCATACTGTGCAGTATAATCACTGCACCACATATCCCTTAGCGCCCTACATACTCCACATTATATTCACTGTGGTGCATACCATTCAACACCCTTACATACTTTGTAGTATAATCACTGCAGTGCACACATCTTGGTGCCTGTTAGATCTGGCATCTTTTGATGTGTTTCCCCTGTCTTTTTCCTTTCTGAACTCCTGGTTTTGATCCTGTTTTTGCTGGATTTGTGTCTCTGCACACTTTCTCACTGCTGTTCAGTGTTAAAGTGCAAGTACTCCTATTGTAAATTATGTTCTGGATTGGTGTTTCGTTATTGGCATTTTTGAGTTACAGGTAAGTCCCTAGTACAGTGCAATTTGGAGTGCCAGGGCCTGTAAATCAAATGTTTTTAGTGGGCCTGCAGCAGAGATTGTGCCACCCAAATGAGTAGCCCTGAAAAGGGAACTCAGACCTGCCACTGCAGGTTCTGCGCACAGTTTGTAACTGCCATGCCGACCTGGCAAGTGCACTCACTTGCCAAGTCCTAAGATTCCCTTTTATTATATGTAAGTCACCCCTAAGGTAGGCCCAAGGCACCCCTATGGGCAGGGTGCAGTGTATGTGAAAGGTAGGAGATTTACTGATGTGTGACGTCCTGATAGTGAAATACAGTGCCGTTCGTTTTTCACTATTGAAAAGCTATTTGTCCCATAGGATAGAATAGGAAATACTTTGTGACATCTTACAAGTATAACCTTCCATTGGGACAAGATGGAGAACTGGAGTTTAGTATGCCTGCACTAAGAATGTAAAAATACATATTTTAGTAAAGATGATTTTTATGTTGTGTGTTTGAAAATACCACTTTTAGAAAGTGGGTATTTTCTTGCTTAGCCATCCTATGTGCCTCTGCTGGGTTGTGCATTGACTCTCTGGCTTTGGAGTGACAGGGGCTGGGGATGTGCATTCACTGTAGACAGCCAAGGGGGGGTGACGTTTTTCCTGAATGAGTCACGCTGGTCTGAATATACCTGGGCTGCATTTAGAGTAGTGGGAGGGGATTTCCTTGCCCCTGAATGGGCCTGTTCTCCCTTAGACAATACTGTCTCCACCTCCTGCCAGGAAGCTGGGCCAGAGGGGAGGGAACTGGTTTGGACTGAGCACTGACACTCACTTCCACGAGAGAACAAAGAAAAATGCAGTATAAATATTGGGGCCAAGACCCCAGACCCCAGAACTTTAGATCTCTTTTGGACCAAGAAGACTGCTGCAAAGAGGAGCTGGAGAAGCTGTGAGGAGAAACTACCACTTTGCTGTGTGCTTTGCTGTGTTGGCCTGCCGTGGCTGCTTCTGTCTTGGGCAGTGAAAGGACTGGGACGAACTTTCTGCAACTTTTGTGAGAGTTTCTCCAAGCGCTGAAGGTATAGCTTGCCCCTTGTTCAAGAAGACTCACGAACAGCCAAGACTTCAAGGTCATCTGCTACCAGCACAGGGAATTGTCTTTTTTGTGCTGCAACAGAAGAAAAAGCAACTATGCCGCTGCCGGCTCTGTGTCAAGATGGCACTGCTGAGGGCACCGCCGCATTTCACACCACAACCCTGGTCTCACCGATGATGCCATTCGATGCCGCCACTGTGCTGCTGCTTGCAACGTGACCTATGGGCACCGCATTTCACACTGCCTTGCTTCACGATGCCATCCTGGTATCCCCGATGACGACACTCCACGCCGACATTGATGCTGCTACTTGCACCGTGGTTCAAGGGCATCGCTTGTAATTCACACAATGCAGCACCCGCATGCCACCCCTTTGGCCTACCGATGCCGGCACCATTGACTCCAGTTCGTCAGCTGACGACATCGCTTCAGCAACCGCGACGACGCTGCTTGTACTGTGACCGGCGAACACCGCGAAGAGCACCGCATCACTTCGCACCGCAGCCGAGGTCTTACCGACACCGCTGGACGACTGTTATTGAGCTGCTGTCTACACCACGACCTAAGGGCATCGCACGCCGCACCACTGCACTTCGCTTCACAGCCCTGACGCCTGCCAACACCGACGCTCCCGACTTCAACCGTGAGGAGTTCGATCAGGAAGGCGTGTGACTTCAAGGGCCCGACGACTCCTGCACCAACCTCCGGAACACATGCCTGCCAATGCCATCTCTTTGGAACGCAATAAGAGGTCGCTGACGCCCTGCTTTTCTAAAGGTACTATTTTGCGGGTCTTCTCGACACTGTAGCTGGCCTGCGTCATCACAGTCAGCCAGAACTGTTTGGATTTGTTGTTCACGAACCTGTGATATCCCCGGACGCAGCTATTGACTTCAAGGAACTGTATTTTAAGTCTATTTTTGATTATTAATATTTCTAAGAACTGTATGGTAGATTTTTATTGTTTTTCGTCTATTTTGCACAGATAAATTATTGGATATATTTCTAAAACTGGTGTGGTGTCTTTTTGTGGTGTTTTCACTGTGTTACTGTTGGTTATGTGCAAATGCTTTACACACTGCCTCTGAGATTGGCCTGACTGCTTGTGCCAAGCTACCATGGGGGGAGTAGTGGTTATTTCAGTTGTGTATCCCCCTTATCCCGAATAGGAGGAGGGGTTCCTACGTGTACAGGGTAAAAACCTGCCAACTAGAGACCCCCATTTATAACAGTGCCCTTACATTTTCCGCAGTATAATCACTGCAGTGCACAACCCTGGGCATGCATATATACTCTGCAGCATAATCACTGCAGTGCATTCCCCTTGGCGCCCTTTCATACTCTGCATTATAATCACTGCAGGGCGCACCCCTCAACACCCTTTCATACTCTGCATTATAATCACTGCAGGGCACACCCCTCAACACCCTTTCATACTCTGCATTATAATCACTGCAGGGCACACCCCTCAACACCCTTGCATACTCTGCATTATAATCACTGCAGGGCACACCCCTCAACACCCTTGCATACTCTGCATTATAATCACTGCAGGGCTCACCCCTCAACACCCTTGCATACTCTGCATTATAATCACTGCAGGGCACACCCCTCAACACCCTTGCATACTCTGCATTATAATCACTGCAGGGCACACCCCTCAGCACCCTTGCATACTCTGCATTATAATCACTGCAGGGCACACCCCTCAACACCCTTGCATACTCTGCATTATAATCACTGCAGGGCACACCCCTCAGCACCCTTGCATACTCTGCATTGCATTATAATCACTGCAGTGCACACCCCTCAGCACCCTTGCATACTCTGCATTATAATCACTGCAGGGCACACCCCTCAGCACCCTTGCATTCTCTGCATTATAATCACTGCAGGGCACATCCCTCAACACCCTTGCATACTCTGCATTATAATCACTGCAGGGCACACCCCTCAACACCCTTGCATACTCTGCATTATAATCACTGCAGGGCGCACCCCTCAACACCCTTGCATACTCTGCATTATAATCACTGCAGGGCGCACCCCTCAACACCCTTGCATACTCTGCATTATAATCACTGCAGGGCGCACCCCTCAACACCCTTGCATACTCTGCATTATAATCACTGCAGGGCGCACCCCTCAACACCCTTGCATACTCTGCATTATAATCACTGCAGGGCGCACCCCTCAACACCCTTGCATACTCTGCATTATAATCACTGCAGGGCGCACCCCTCAGCACCCTTGCATACTCTGCATTATAATCACTGCAGGGCGCACCCCTCAGCACCCTTGCATACTCTGCATTATAATCACTGCAGTGCACACCCCTCAGCACCCTTGCATACTCTGCATTATAATCACTGCAGGGCACACCCCTCAGCACCCTTGCATACTCTGCATTATAATCACTGCAGTGCACACCCCTCAGCACCCTTGCATACTCTGCATTATAATCACTGCAGTGCACACCCCTCAGCACCCTTGCATACTCTGCATTATAATCACTGCAGTGCACACCCCTCAGCACCCTTGCATACTCTGCATTATAATCACTGCAGGGCACACCCCTCAGCACCCTTGCATACTCTGCATTATAATCACTGCAGTGCACACCCCTCAGCACCCTTGCATACTCTGCATTATAATCACTGCAGTGCACACCCCTCAGCACCCTTGCATACTCTGCATTATAATCACTGCAGGGCACACCCCTCAGCCCCCTTGCATACTCTGCATTATAATCACTGCAGTGCACACCCCTCAGCACCCTTGCATACTCTGCATTATAATCACTGCAGTGCACACCCCTCAGCACCCTTGCATACTCTGCATTATAATCACTGCAGTGCACACCCCTCAGCACCCTTGCATACTCTGCATTGCATTATAATCACTGCAGTGCACACCCCTCAGCACCCTTGCATACTCTGCATTATAATCACTGCAGGGCACACCCCTCAGCACCCTTGCATACTCTGCATTATAATCACTGCAGTGCACACCCCTCAGCACCCTAGCATACTCTGCATTATAATCACTGCAGTGCACACCCCTCAGCACCCTTGCATACTCTGCATTATAATCACTGCAGGGCACACCCCTCAGCACCCTTGCATACTCTGCATTATAATCACTGCAGTGTACACCCCTCAGCACCCTTGCATACTCTGCATTATAATCACTGCAGGGCACACCCCTCAGCACCCTTGCATACTCTGCATTATAATCACTGCAGTGCACACCCCTCAGCACCCTTGCATACTCTGCATTATAATCACTGCAGGGCACACCCCTCAGCACCCTTGCATACTCTGCATTATAATCACTGCAGGGCACACCCCTCAGCACCCTTGCATACTCTGCATTATAATCACTGCAGTGCACACCCCTCAGCACCCTTGCATACTCTGCATTATAATCACTGCAGTGCACACCCCTCAGCACCCTTGCATACTCTGCATTATAATCACTGCAGGGCACACCCCTCAGCACCCTTGCATACTCTGCATTATAATCACTGCAGTGCACACCCCTCAGCACCCTTGCATACTCTGCATTATAATCACTGCAGTGCACACCCCTCAGCACCCTTGCGTACTCTGCATTATAATCACTGCAGGGCACACCCCTCAGCACCCTTGCATACTCTGCATTATAATCACTGCAGTGCACACCCCTCAGCACCCTTGCATACTTTTTAGTAATCACTGCAGAGTATGTAAGGGCGCAAAGGGGAATGGACTGCAGAGTCAAATGCAGTGGTTTCTAAATTTTAAAATTCACTGCATACCACTCAGCAGAGGTGCCTTTACATGCTTGCAGTATAATCACTGCAGATTGTGGAAGGGCGCCAAGTGGTTTTTAGCTGCGCTATTTTCTTAGAAAAAAAAGCATCCTCACGTCCATTTTTGGATGCAAGCGTTCATTTTGTGCTGAGAAAATAGTGCCAAATTCCCACTCTGCCACATTGAGGAAGTCCATGAAATCTCACAGAGTTCTGTGGAATTAAACTCTGGTACAGTAAATGTATGTTATCATCTTTTTAATGCTTTAAATAATATTCTATCCTTATAATGTAGTTTATTCTTGAGATCATAGTAAATAAAATGTAATTGAATTTGCCAATAAAATGAGATTGAAAAGAACCAAGAGCTTCAGAGGTGGCTTCATTTTGCAGGTTCTCATCAATCATACATGTACGGAGCACAGAGACGGGGTCTTTGAGTTTAGCAGTTCCGCAGAGTTCTTCAGTTTTTAATTGCCACAACGAATCGGGGATCCCCTACATTTCCGACATGATTAAAATGCAACCTTTATTATTATGGCAAAAACCAAAGGAAATGATGGACGGAGTGTTGAACATTGCAAGCACTCACCCCCAGTCAACTGATCTTGGTTTGATCCATCACCGTTCTTTAGCCCACTCTGCCACCCCAGTTCAGACATGGTCATATGCAAATCAGTCTGACCCTGAACTGGGGTGGCAGAGTGGGCTAAAGAACGGTGATGGATTAAACCCAGATCAGTTGACTGGGGGTGAGTGCTTGCAATGTTCAACACTCCGTCCATCATTTCCTTTGGTTTTTACCTTTATTATTATGGCATCGAGTCTGGACGTCTACTACTACAGGGTTAAATACAGAAATCATTAGAGATGCTATGAGTCTATACCATGCAAATAAGATTACTTGGCTGAACTATATTAGAAGATTTTTAATAGATTTGGACAGACTTCATTTCTATACTCACCCAGAAACTACGGGCCATATTGTCAAGATCAGCGTTAAACTTATCGCCGCATTAGCGGCAGGAAACTGCCGCTAAAGAGGCGATAATGGGCTTGATAATATGCCCTTGTGAATTCCCATAGAAGCCCGTGTTCACACCAGAACATGGGCTTCTATGGTTCTATTGTTCAGCATTAGAAGATGTTATTCTCGTTACTCGGTGTAGGACCGGGGGTCACCAGGCCCTAAGGGGGTAGCGTGACTCGAGCAGGTAGGCAACCAAGGGCTTACGTGTAAAGTGACCATACAGCACACACATCCACTGAGACAGGAAACGCATGCAATAATTGACATCACACAGTAGTTTGAATAAAAACCAATCAGGTTTATCTAGATCAACCTTAGGATCAAAAGCATGTCATTAGGAATAGATTAGCAGTTCATTCAAACATCAAAACCTGGCCTTGAATCAAAGCGCAGCACATAGCCAATCCACAGCGCTTAAACCATGGCATTTAACATAGCGCTGCACATAGCAATTCAATAGCGCTTTAAATATGGCAGTTTAAAATAGCGCTGCACATAGCAATTCAATAGCGCGTGAAAACATGGCATTAAACATAGCGCTGCACATAGCAATTCAATAGCGCTTGAAAACATTACATTACACATAGCGCTGCACATAGCAATTCAATAGCGCTTTTAATATGGCAGTTTAACATAGCGCTGCACATAGCAATTCAATAGCGCGTGAAAACATGGCATTAAACATAGCGCTGCACATAGCAATTCAATAGCGCTTGAAAACATTACCTTACAGCCTAGGGCTACACATGGCACCTCAATAGCGCTTCAAAACTGGCCTCTACACGTAGTGCTGCACATATCAATTTAATAGCGCTTCAAACAGGGCACTTGCTCAGGGCAGTTCATGGGGCAGGAGACCTGGCATTTAAGTATGGCACTACACATGGCAGATCACGACAGCGCTAAGCAGGGAGTATCCGCCGGGCCTTAAACCTGGCCTTCCATTGGAGAGCTTCACAGTCAGGCAGGAGAACACCCTCCTAACCGGGAGGGTTAATCAGTGCCTCCAAGTTATCCTGTTTATCAGGCAACCGCTTAGCCCTTCACCGGGCACGAGTCCAGGGGGGCCATGGGCCGGCCTCTCCCCACTCCTGGGTAGTTGGGGGGCCAAGCGGGTCCAACGATCGAATCCCCGGGGGAGGGGCGTGCTCCGGGACTCGTGGGCCTCCCGCCCTCCTCCCGCCCTCCTCCCCGGGAATTACCTGACTCTTCGGGGTCAGTGGGGGCCCGCCAGGCTCACGGAGAAACGCCCCCGGGGGAGGGGTGAATCCAGGGCCTCTCTCCGGCCCTCCCCCCGCCTCCCCTGGGGGTTACCTTCACGGGAGGTCTTTTACGGGTTGTCCGGTGCTCCTCGGCTGGGCGGGAGCTCTCGTGCCTCCGGGCCCCTCCCGCCAGCCGCCTCCGACGCCCGGCGGTGTCCGGGCCGATGAGGCCGACGTGGGGCTTGGGGATTCTTCCGGACTCCGGGAAGGGCGCGCCCGCAGCCGCCAATGGCAGTGCGGCCTGCGGGGGTGCGGCCCAGATCGCGAATCCCAAAGCAGCGGGGGCGGTGCTAAGTAGTCCCCCCCGCCAGGTGACACAGGCCTTGGCTTTTGGGCCTAGCGCGGCCCTTGCAGGATGGCTTCAGGCCTAACGAGGCCTCGGCAAGACGTCCCGGCCTAACGAGGCCTTCCCTGCTTTCCAGCGGCCTTCTCCGCCCTGGGGGCAACGTTACCTCAGCTGCGACGGCCGCGACGGGGCCCCGGGCTTCTCCGCGGGCCCCTGTGACAGAGGGAGCAATCTTTCCGGCCCCGGGCCGCAGCGGTGAGTGATTTCTTTCGGAGTTCCCCCGACGGGGGTGGCAGAAGTTAAGGGTTAGCCTCTAGCCTGGGGGGTGGCGATTGATTTGGCGCCCAGCGCCCCCTTCCTCCCACAATGACGCCCTAGCTCCGGGCAGGTAGGCGGGGAGGCGGCAGGTCACACGCCAGTGGCAGAACAAGTTAGAGGGGGCAGGCAGCTGGGATCACAGCACTCACCAGCAGAGCACAGTCCAGTAAAATGTAGCGCCCACCAAATTTAGCGCTCTCCTTCCGCAGGCAGCTGGAATATCGCGCTCTCTTTCCGTCGAGACTGCAGTCAGGGCCCCACGAGGTGCTTGCTGGTTCCGGCGCCCTTGTCTGAGGGTCTCTTGAGGGGGGGGAAGTTGAGTGGGTGGCTGACGGCAGACTAAGTATTTTCTGCAGGTCGTCCCTGGGTTCTCCTCCTTCTGGGCCAGATCAGTGGGTTAGTTCAGGATCCCTCACTCACTTAAAAGGCAGCGCCTAAGCCCTGTCACTTCCAGTGGCATAGCTCCCTGGCTAAACCCTACCGCCTAAAACTCCTGCGGAGGTTCCTCCAGGTCAGCATCGCCCCAACTATAGTTTTCCCTCGCCCTGTGGAAAGTAGGGGGGGTGTAGGTAAGCTCAGGGCCCAGCACACAGGCCCATGTGGCGGTAACCCCTGGCAGCAGGTCCCCTCTCTCTCAGGTCCACCCTCTGACTCAGCACATGGCAGACCAGCTCCGCCCTTTATACGCCCCTCACCCCACCTACCAGACAGTGCCAGAAGCTTCTAGAAGCGTCCGGGGAAACTGGTTCTAAATGGCCTAGGCGGAGGGGTAGAGCACCCTGGGTGCCAGGCTTCCCTCCAAAAGCTGGGGTTGCTGGGAAATAACCACTAGACTGTTAACCCAGCTCAGTCAGACGGCACAACCACACAGCCATGGCATCCATTTTAAGTTACATGCTTAAAATGGGGAAACTCAGTCTGTGTACACCATCGCACAGCATTCCATACTTGCTTTTATATAACATGTGGTTTCCCGTAAAAGCGAAAAATTTCCGGGAAAAAGGGCCAAGTCCAACAGTCGGTATCTCAATCTTTTGAGTTTCGTGGGCCAAATTTCTTCTTTTGACAGCCTCTTTAACTTTGTTCCTTTCCCTTCTCGCTCCGTTTTCCAAGCTCTTTTCCTTAAAGTTCTTCCCCCTTTGTTTTCTTCTTCACTCTCTTCAGATTCTGTATCGGTCTGGCTTTTACTTTCTTTGGATTTTATCCTCAGGACCTCAGTTTCATTATCTACATTTATCCCTCCTCGCGTTTCTTCCACGCAATCTTCCTGTTGACTAACTGTCCCTTTTTCTACCTTGGTGTGTGTTGTCCCTACACCTCCTCGGGGGTCTTCCGCAATTATCTTACCCTCACTCTCTGTATCTAATTCCTCACCTTCTATTTCTATGATTTCGGGCAGAATTTCTCTTGTGCTTGTACTGGTGACTTCCTTACCAAAGATTTCTTGTTTAGTTTCTCCAGTTTTCTCATTTATTCTTTCCAGGGCCGGACTGGGAACCAAAACCGGCCCTGACAAAGTGCTCGGCCGGCCCCCACGGAGCCGGCCGAGCACTTTGCCGGGGCCGGTTTTCGGCCGATTTTGTTACAGGACCGATTTTGCAGCTATGCTGCTAAAACGGCCCTGTAACAAAAACGGCCCCCAGGGGCCCAAAACCGGCCCCCACCCGTTTGGCGCACCGGGGGATTGCCCGGTGCCCGCTACGGCCAGTCCGGCCCTGATTCTTTCTCGTATTCCCACTTGTTCTGTCTCTGATTCAGAACTGGTATCAGAAATTTCAAGTCGTCTTCTTAGTGGTATAGTCTCTTGTCCCACAATTTGACTGAAATCCGCTTCGCCTGCTCCTGAGTTTTGTCTTGTTCTTGTCTCTTCTGCTTCTGATTCTGATTCAGAGCTAGTATCTGACGCTTCCTGATACTCTTCTTCAGATCGATTTCCAGGACTGGGAACTCGAAGAGTGTGACTGGCATGAATCCAATTTTTTACCTTTGCACACTTCACAGCAGTCATTGTGGTCAGAATCACTTGACGTGGTTTCCCCCAGCGTGGAACCAGACAATTTCTCCTTCTGTGTACTTTGATGCGTACCCAATCTCCAGGAATCAGATCATGAGCTGGCTTCTTTTCAAGAGTGGACCAGAGGCAAGACATCTGGCCATTTTAGACCTGTGGCCAAACACATTTTTCCCAATCTGTTCTTTATGGTGCCATTTATCTGCTCCACCTCTCCAGAAGCTTCTGGTCGGTAGGCACAATGCAGTTTCTTTTGTACATTCAATGCTTCACAAATCAATTTTATAATTTAATTCTGGAAATGCGTTCCTCTATCTGATTCACTTGTTACTCGGAAACCAAACCTAGGAATGAACTCTCTTAGTAGGAGTTTTGCTACAGTAACTCATCATTCCTTCTGGTCGGGTAAGCCTCCACCCAACGTGACAACAGACAGACAATCACCAATACATACCTCAGCTTGTTACATGAGGGCATTTCAATGAAATCAATCTGCATTCGAGTGAAAGGACCTCCCTCCCGTCCTATGGTTCCCAAACTCACCGCAGTTTTTCTTCCTGGATTATATTGCTGGCATATAAGGCATCTCTGACAAAGGCTCTCAGCTATAAGCTGAAACTTCACATTATACCAGGTCTGTTTAAAAAGTCTAATCATGGCATCCCTACCTATGTGAGCCTGTCCATGGTACATCCGTGCCATGGTAGAGATCATGCTATTAGGCATTACTGGTCTTCCATCGCGATAAACCCAAACTCTGTCTGCCTCTTGTGGTGCACATCCTGATTTTATCCACTGTTTCTTTTCCTCTTCCCCTTCCTCTTCCTGTAACTGCCTCACTTTGGGGCATATCAGCAAGGGCTGGCAATAATTATTGCTCAGCGCGCTTAGCGCAAGGATAATTATCGCCGGCTAGCGCTGAATTTTATTGCTGAGATAGCGTGCTATCAGCAACGCTTATCTCAAATGCGATAAAATTCCAGGCGCAAGCTGCCAAATGTGTGATTATCGCTGGAAATCCAGCGATAATTGCACAACGTTTGGAGATAGCTTGCTTATAGGTCAGGGCAGACTTAACCATGATATCCACCTTCCATTGGATATCATGGCTAAGTCAAACTAAAAGCAGGCGTAAGGAAAGTAGCGATAACCGTGGTGAGCGCTACATTTCTTATCGCTATGCTTGTTAGCGTGCTCATTGATAATTGGAGAAATGTCGGTTAGCGACATTTCTCCAGTTATTTTGGGACGGAATGCCCACTTTGCATCTCATTAGAGATGCAAAGCGGGGCATTGTTGTGACGGGCGCTAAGTCAGTAAAACACGCGATAGCATGTCTTTGCTGATAAGGCGATTAAATTATCGCCGCTTTTCGCCCGAAAACGGACACAAAAGCGGCGATAATTTCATAGCGCCACCTTGTTGATATGCCCCTTCATCCCATGTGTTCACAGTGTTAGTAAAAAGCAAAGGACATGACTCCATTTCCCTCTCCCTATTGCGGTTCAAGGAGTTTTGTTTTCGCGCACAATATTGTGCTATGTCATTGGCAAACTCATTGCCGGCTGACACATAGTCAGTTCCCTTCATATGCGCTGCGCATTTTATAACTGCAATCTGTTTAGGTAGCTGTATCGCCTCAAGTAATTTTCCAACCATTTCTACATTTCTGATTGGAGTTCCACTTGACATCAAGAAACCTCTTTGGGACCAGATCTGCCCAAAGTCATGCACCACTCCAAACCCATACTGACTGTCAGTAACCACAGTGACTCGCAGATTCTTTCCCAACTTGCATGCTCTAATCAGTGCAAACAACTCAGCAACTTGAGCAGATCATACTCCTCTCAAAGATGCTTCCAACACAGTCGCTACAGTACACACAGCATATGCAGCACTCAATATCCCTTCTCCAGTTCGCAAGCATGACCCATCCACAAACATCACACAGTCACTCTCTTTCAACAGCACATCTTTTATGTCCGGACGCGGTTTGGTGCAAAAAATCAAGCACTTCCAAGCAGTCATGATCAACATCATCCGTCACTTCCGCATTCACCGCATCAGGTAGTAATGTCGATGGGTTCACATTAGTGCATCTTACAAGATTCACATTTGTGGCACTCTAAATGACCTTTTCATATTTGGTCAGACAACTATGCGTCATGAACTGAGTCTTGCGCCTTGTTAAAAGGATTGCCACATCATGGGGCACAAACACTCTCACAGGATATCCCATCACAATTCCTTCACTTTGTTCCAAACTTTTACACGTGGCTGCCACAGCTTTCAAACAACCAGGCAAAGCTACAGCTATGGGATCTAACAAAGCTGAAAAATAGGCAATCGGCCGTCTCAATATTCCATGCCTTTGTACCAACACAGAAAGTGCGCATCCATCTCTCTCTTCAATAGAGCTTGAATTCCTTTTCGTAATCAGGCATTCCAAGAGCTGGTGCTTCACACAAGCTGTCTATCAATTGCCTAAAAGCCTTCAACTCTTCTTTATTCAACTCAAGGGGATATTTTACATCAATTTTTGTTAGGCGTGCCAGTGGTTTTACAATCAGCGAAAAGTTGCTGATCCACTGGCGACAATATCCTACCATCCCAAGAAATATTCTGACTTCTCTTTGTGTCATTGGTGCACTCATTCCTTTTATTATTCTAATCTTGTCCATAGTCACCTTTCTCAGACCCTTTTCGATCTTATGACCTAGGTATTGTACTTCTTTCTGACAAAACTGTAATTTCGATGGGGTTACTTTGAGTCCCCCACCAGCCAATGATTTAACAGTGCAACTGTGTCCACCAAACATGCCTCTTGTGTCTTCGATGCCACCAATAGGTCATCGATGTACTGCACGAGAACTGAACTTTCGGGCATTTTTAAATCTTCCAGGAACTTCTTTAGAATCTGATTAAATATTGATGGACTTTCTGTATACCCTTGAGGGATAAGCACCATGCCAAAATACACTCACCGAACCGGAACGCAAATATTTGCTGGCTATCCGGGTGCAATGGGATAGAAAAAAAGAAAGCATGACACAAGTCAATGACTGTGTACCATTCCGCATCATGGGGAATCTGAAATAGGATTACCGAAGGGTTTGGTACAATGGGACAGCATGGAACAACGATTTTATTCACCTTTCTCAAATCCTGTATTATCCTAAAAGTCCCATTCGGTTTTTTCAAAGCCATCTTCGGAGAATTACATGGACTACTCATTATCTCTCTCAGAAATTCCTTGTTCAATCATTCTGTCAATTACAGGCATTACTCCTGCAATTATTTCTGGAGTTAGTTTATACTGAGGAATATTCGGGTAATTTACTCCTTCTTTTACAATTATTTTCACAGGATCATACTCTTTTCATCAATCCAATATCCTCTCCTGTGAAATCCCATACTTCGGGTTTTACGGTTTTCTTCAACTCTTGAGGCAATCCTTCCGGATCAAATACAACGAATGCCTTAGTGATTTCAGGTTCTAAGTTTGACATTGTCATTCTATACAGTACGTCTTCGTCAGGAGTTTCAAAAGCTATGCCATCAGGTTACAGAAAATAGTGCAATTCATTTTGCACAATAAATCTCCCCCCAACATATTTACAGGGCTAGTGTCACACACACGACAAATCAATGCATGTCGGTGAATTTCCAAATTTAACCTTAACAGGATCCGTAAGATAAGCTTTATCTGTTTGTTTGAGACTCAAACTACTTGGATTGTTTCACCAGAGAGAGGAAGATCTTTAACGTCAGCTGATCTAACAGTTGAACAAGTAGCACCAGTATCTACTAGGAAATTAATGTTCTCTTCATTCACCTTTCCATCCACCAAGGGTCCTGTCTGGTCTGCCTCTAGAGTTGCGCCAAGTACGCACTCCTCTTCCTCTCCTAGGCACCGACAATAACTCTCTTCTGACTCTGCGAAACAGCACTAGCGCGTTACCTGTTCCTCGGTGTAGAATCCTGTCTCATTACTGTATCTCTGAGGATTTGCGTGCTGTGGAAAACGTGGCTTTGGCACCTGACACTGTTGGGTAACAACCTGCTGCTGTCGCGGCAGTTGGCAACTCACCTCATTCTGCACCGGTGGATTCAATGATGAATTATCACCATTAGCTCGGATTTCCAATGCCCTAATTTTTCGCAATTATGACATTGCCACTTCTTCTTAGCTTCCTCTATGCTGACCTGTCCTTTTCCTTTTCCAATATTAGGCTTTTGTTTTGCTTGGCCCATACCATTAGCTTGCTCGATCAACTGGGCTTCTTGTCGCTCAGCTACCTTAACCTGTGCCCACATTGCCTTTTCTTTCAGTTTACGTTGTTTGGCTTCAAATTCATCACTGAAATATTTTGCATGTCGTAACACCTCATCTATCTTTTTATTCTGCCAATCTACTGTATGTTATTTGATCATTTCCCTAACCTCAGGCTTTAAACCATAAACTATTCTGTACACAAAATGATTCAAATCCTTTTCGCTTAATTTCTCATCTCCACTATATTGCTTAAAAGCTAACAATAACCTCTCATAATATGCATGAACAGATTCTTTAGCCTCTTGGTGAGTTCTGTCAATTTTTACCCCGTCAGTTTCTTTTGGAGGTACTTTATTTTTCAAAAAGGTAATTACCTGGTCATATTTTTTCATTACCTTTGGATCAGGGGCTCCCGTCTTAGGATCCCTAGGATACTCTTGCGTTGGCCAATCTATTGTAATTTTACATTCTGCCCATAAATCTGCAGGTACAATTATATCAAAAAGACCGTTCAGATCTCTCCACCACACCTCTGAAAGTTTGACAAATCTTTCTACCTGTCGGTACCATTCAACTGGTTTTTCTCTTAACCTTGGGAAATCATTGGTAAATGACAACATTTCCTGTCTAGTTCAAGGGACATGCACATAACCTCCTCCTGGGATTTCTCTCATGGGACATTCTGTTACCACTGGCTCTTTTTCTCTCACTGGGAATGCTGAGAAAGCCTTATCTGTAGTTTCCTTTCTTATTCGGAACCATCTACTTTTCCACCGATCTACATCTCCCCATTTCCTTAGCAAAGCAATCAGTTCTTTAATTTGGGTCAACCTTCCTGCAGTATTCAAGTTTTCAATATCCTTTTTGGAAAAATCTACCCTATATGGTTTTTGTAATTACCTTATTTTCTCAAAATCAATTCCCATTTCACTCGCTGTCTCTTCTAATTTTTCATGTAAAGTCCTAGCTCTCCAAGTTATACTTTTGCAGAGGAACATTAGCTCCTCATCCTGATATGCTTTTATTTTTCAGTTGGAATGGTTCCTATCATTAATTCTTTTAATGTTACCTTTAATTTTGCGACATCTAAAGATTGTGGGTCTGTATCTTTTCTCTGTAAACTTCTTAACCAATCACTTAATTCTTCAGATGTGGGTCCTACAAGGGTTGTCTCAATTCTTATTTTATCCGTTATTCTCTCTGGGGTTTCAGTTGCTGATTCTGTTGTCATAAGTGTCTTACTCGCTGGACTTTGATTTACAGTTAAATTTTCAGGCGTAGTTAACCCTGATGTTCCTGCTATATTTTCCCTTCATTCCCTCCGAACCGCTTCTTTCGATTTCTTTTTGCCTACCATAATTGCAGGAAACTGTTAAACAATGCTCACTATCTTTCTGTTTACCAAAGACAGGCATCACCGGCCCTATAGTTACAGGTACGGTCACCGCTTCCATATTCTTAGTTAACTCTCTAATTTTCTCAGTTAATTCCAGTCTAGTTCTAGCTAACTCGGCTGAATTTTAATTTCCAATTCTAACGGGTTTTGTGGCATTTCAGAATCTTTAAATGGATAAAATTTCCCCAAATTAGATGGCGTTTGTTTTTTTAAACATCACAGTTTCTTTTACCGGCGCACTCGGCGTCAGTAACATAGAATTCGGTTGATATGGGGTGGATTTTTATAGAACATGTCCTTCAGCACTTCATCTTCTGATTCACTCACTCCATATCTATGACCTTCTGACCCTGTGTTATTTTTCTTTTCTGTACATTTCCTGCCACTCGTCTCCTCAGCATTTCTCAGAGGAAACATTCCATCAGTCATATTCGCATTCCACCACCTTCTCATTATGTCATCATGACTTTCTTGATCACAATGTCTATGAAACATGTAATTATACCTTCTTCCACTCTGATGCCTTTCTCTTTTATACATCTCTTCTTCCCATTCGGTCAAAGCCTCGAACTGGGTAGGTCTGGGTTTCGGTTCTAACCTCATCATTCTTTCTCTTAAATTTCGTAATACAGCCAAACTAATTGAACCCCTTATTTGGAAACGCTAGTACTCCATCCTCTTTGGTATACCTTGCCCAATTCTCCAGCCAGATACATGTATGATAACCATATTTCGCTACCATAAAAGATGCAGGTGATTTCGGTGGAGGAAGTATCTGTCCTTCCCTAGTCACAATCGACTTATCCTTCTTAAATAGGCCTTTAATTTTCCCAAACCATGATTTTTCTCTTTCTCAGGTGGATCGTAGTACATCATTTTTATTTTTCAAAATTCTTATCCAACTAAGCTTTGCAAATCACTTCCTTTGCAGCTTCTCCGTATTCTGTTCAATCCCAGCGCGACTCACACTAACGCACCAATCCTGGGCGTCTAGGTCACACCTGAAATTCTCCAATCCCAGAGCGACTCACACTAACGCACCAATCCTAGGCGTCTACGTCACCCTGGTATTTCTCCACTCCCAGCGCGATTCCCACTAACGCACCAATCAGTGAAAATGTTGTCTCTCTACAGCTGACCAATCCCAGCGCGGTCTATCTGACGTCAGCCTTTCTCGCTACTCATGCTCCTGCTGACCCCTCCTTTACAAAAACAATTTGGTAAACGTTTTCTTACGTTTTCTTTAATCAAATCTGTTAGCAACAACATAAAACATCTCCATTGCCTGTTTCGCTAAACCAACAAGATAGTTTTGTCCACTTACACAAGAATTCTGTCTTTCCAGTAGGCAGCGCTTACCTCTACCCTGTTATGTTATGTCGGGTATTTATAGAGCGCGCGGCTACTCCCAGGAGTGTCCCGGCGCTAGAATAAAGAACACGCACCCGAACAACAGAAGGATGAACCAGAGTACCAGACAGCAAACTGCTAGTTGAGCCGAATTAGAGTTGGAAAAGTCATGTCTTCAGCATTTTCCTAAAGGCAAGAAGATCCTGGGCCTGGCGCAGAGGCAGGGGGAGGTTGTTCCATAGGCCGGATGCAGTCGCTGAACCACCGAATTATTCAGTTTCGCCGATAAAGTGGCACTTCCCTCTACCTTGCCCTCTAACAAGCAAAAGGCTAACCCATTTCTCTGGGGATAAAACGTATGTGGAGACTACAATGCTCCTGAGAATTAAGGCCAGAGTTTCACAAGAGAACCTATTGCTATTTCACTCATTCATACGGTAAATGTCCCTACCGATAACACACGACGATGTTACCACCTTGAAACCAGACAATGCGCTGTGCTACTTCACTTGCCACACATTTCCCCTGCCTGCATACAGGGCAACCAACTTCCTACCTCCCGGAAGTCTTTAGAACATTTGACACCATAAGACGCAACACAAACTCAACATAAAGTGTTAGACATAAACCTTTGAATATAGGGGTTTTATATACACTAATCTAGTAAAAATAACCATTACTAATCACCAAACTAGTCAATAATAACCATCAATCTGCTACCAAGAAAACTGCTCCAGCGGAAAAGGGCAAATTTACATATTCTCTCAATGTCACAGACTCGTCATCCCAACCACTCATCCATACACTCATTCATTGGTGGGGCCCATAACACCAACACGCACTTGTCTCACTCGATTCTGTAAACAGGAGAAAAAGCGCTGGTTATGTGGGTACCTTATTACCTTTCAGGATTAAATTTCTTTACATTTTATACATTACATACATCTGCACCTATGGAATCCTGAACTTAACATCAAGGCACTCCACCACTTGGTCGACATACCAATTAGTTGGTCTGGTTGATGGTGATTTAGAACCAGCTAAAACACAATCAAAGCCTAGGAAAACATTTGATTAATTTTGGTACTCAATTAAAGAATCACAAACTCCTTTCTTATTAATCCAGATTTGTTTATCTAATATTAATTTGCTCTGCATTAGCATTTAGGCGCTACAAAATATAGCATAATTCGGTTTATTTCAAGAAGAAATCAAATTGTTGGAACATAAGCATAGATTTAGAAATGCTTTTATATTTACCAAATATCAAACGTTGGCGACCCTCCGACCACACAGAGGATTATTCAAAGTCTCTGCTACAATCTCCAGGATAAACAGTCCAACCCACAGCAATAATCAAACCATCAGATGAAATAACTTCCCGACATCACAGAAACCCAAGGTACCATGGAAATCTTTATCAGCTCAACGTAGACCCAACGCCACGGAAGATCAGCCCAGTGAACCACCCCCCTTGGGCGGTTGAGGGTCTTTTATACCCTTTTTCCTCTTACTTCAGATCAACATGCAACAATTTAGGGGTAGAAACTGTTCTGATTGGCCAGTCCAGGTCAACTTGCAATTTCTTAAAGGTTTCCCATGACCAACTGGTTTTCCATGAGACTTGGCATAGCAAAGCGCAAAATGTATTTATTATTAATTTTTTTTCCTCCGATTCACAGGCAAAAGTTCCGAAGTAATAACAAGTAAGCCTCCTTGTATGGGTCTCTCATTGTCTCCTTTGTAGTTCATACCGTTCATCACCTGGCAACCCTCCATGGTCCTCTCCTTGACAAGGAACACAGCGGTGCGGGAGCTAAGGTCACTTGGAGATCTCCAGAGCCATCCGATTCTGCGCACTAGTCATCGCGCTCACATGACGGCAGCACCACAGGAGCTCCATCCCAAGTACTGCGGCCTAGCAGGCCCGAATGCCAACTTAAGCAAAAACAGACATATCAGTAATTAGAATATAGAAATGAAGATTCTAATGTTTAATCCCGCTCTAATCCCAATGTATATTAGTAATTTTCCTAGTTAATAGCAACATTTAAAGCAATAATACTCACCATTCTGCAGTACTGAAAACACAAACCATCACCAAAGCAACATGAATCATGCAATTCTCTATTTCACCTCAATCTACAGTTAGTTTGCGTACCACAGTTAATTAATGAGTTGTTCTGCCATGCAATTAGCAATTTAGTCCCATGTGTGTCTTGTGTTTATCGAGGTGTAAGGGTTTGTTTATAATTTTTCACTTCAAACTAATTAGTACGAGTTAATTCTTAGAATGATTACGTAATTAATTTTCATGCAAAATAGAGGAGGTTTACAAAATGTTGTTTTACCTGCTCCATCAGGGTCAATGGTTCGGTTATCTTTCTGTTGCATGCTATTGTTCATATGACATCCTTTGCTTGCTTCAGATGTCATTGTTATTTATTTTAGAGTCTTTCTGTTTTAAATATAAAGAACGGAGGTTTGTTATACCTGCTGCTCCGCCGGTGTGACTGTGGTGAGAGAATGCTGGAGTTTGGTGCTGGTGGATGAACTGAGCAGCAGGAAGGCTGCTCCGGGTGGGGCTCTACTTAGCATCATACCTTGAATAGATCAACTTAAGAAACTACTTGAATTGGACCTTCTTGTATTCACTCATACGAAGGACACACATGTAACATGTACACAGACCTGTCTGTGTCTGAAGGATCTGGGTGGGAATGAGCTGAGGCTGGACATCTGTGGTTGTCGGTTGTTAACTTTATTCTCAGAATCTCCCCGGTGCACATTGACTCTTAGGGGGGATTTACTGAGCTCCTGTGCTGTGTTTAAGTCACAAAAGTGACACAAAACGGCGCAAAATCTTTTTTTCCTAATTTACTTTCCAACGCTAAACTTGTTTAGCGCTGGATATAACGTAAAAGTAATGTGAAGCAGCGCAGTGCACTGCGATGCGTTACTCTGCGCCAAGGGGGCGTGCCAAGGAGGGTGCATGGGAGTTCCCGTGCAACCACCCCAGGTTTCTCACCCTAAACCCAATTTACTAAAAACAGTAGATTGGGTTTAGCATGAGAATACTGTGCCCTTTTCAACTAGGCGCAAGGAAGGAGAAATGCTTTCATTTCTCCTTCCTTTTCTGACTCGGCGTGAGTGCTGCACTGTGCACCACGCATACAAAGTGGGAAAAGCTTTCCCTTGTGTCGAGCATAGTATTTTGTACGGGAAGGGTACCCTTCTTGTACAAAACCTATGCTGGACTCACAAACACACACACCCAGCGCTAAGGTGTGTGCATGGCGCACGGCTGCTGATATCAGAGCCGTCACAAGGGAAAAGGGAGGAGAGAGCCATATCTTTGAAGATATGGCACTCCCCTGCTCCCTCCCTGTCGTGCAACGCAGTGCAGCCTCGCGGGGGCTGCGTTGCAAATTGTTTTGGTAAATCTCCCCTCAGGTCCCTTCACAGTTTCTTTTCCTCTGTGGCCCTCTCTCTGGCTCTCTATTCTCAGTGTCTTCCCCATCTCACGCATGTGTTCTCTCGCTCTCTCTCTCTCTCTCTCTCCTTCTCATTCTCTCTCTCTCCCTGTCCCTCCTTCTCTCTCTATCGCTCTCTCTCTCTTCTCCCTCTTTCTCTCCCTCTCTCTCCCTCTCCTTCTCTCCTCTTCTCCCTCTCTCTCTCTCTCTCTCCATCTCTCTCTCTCCCTCTACTTCTCTCTTTCTCTCCTTCTCTCTCTCTCCTCTCTCTCTGTCTCTCTCTATCCTTCTCTCTCTCTCTCTCTCTCTCTCTCTCTCTCTCTCTCTCTCTCCCTCTCTCTCTCTCCTTCTCTCTCTCTCCCTTTCTCTCTCTCTCTCTGTCTCTCCTTCTCTCTCTCTCTCTCTCCCACTCTCTCTGTCGTTCTCTCCTTCTCTCTCTCACTCTCCCTCCCTCTCTCTCTCTGTCTCTCTATCTCTCTCTCTCTCTCTCTCTCCCACTCTCTCTCTGTCTCTCTCTCCTTCTCTGTCTCTCTCTCTCTCTCTCTCTTTCTCTCCCTCTCTCTCGGTCTCTCTCTCCCTCTCTCTTTCTCTCCCTCTCTTTCTCTCTGTCTCTCTCTCTCTCTCTCTCTCTCCCTCTCTTTCTCTCTCTCCCCCTCTTTCTCTCTCTCCCCCTCTCTGTCTCTCTCTCTCCTTCTCTCTCCTTCTCTCTCTCTCTCTGTCTCTCTCTCGTTCTCTCTCTCTCTCTCTCTCTCTCTCTCTCTCTCTCTCTCTCTCCTTCTCTGTCTCTCTCTCTCTCTCTCTCTCTCTTTCTCTCCCTCTCTCTCGGTCTCTCTCTCCCTCTCTCTTTCTCTCCCTCTCTTTCTCTCTGTCTCTCTCTCTCTCTCTCTCTCTCCCTCTCTTTCTCTCTCTCCCCCTCTTTCTCTCTCTCCCCCTCTCTGTCTCTCTCTCTCCTTCTCTCTCCTTCTCTCTCTCTCTCTGTCTCTCTCTCGTTCTCTCTCTCTCTCTCTCTCTCTCTCTCTCTCTCTCTCTCTCTCTCTCTCTCTCTCTATCTCTATCTCTATCTCTCTCCCACTCTCTCTCTGTCTCTCCTTCTCTCTCTCTCCTTCGCTCTGTCTCTCTGTCTCTCTCTCTCTCTCCCCCCTCTCTGTCTCTCTTTCTCCTTCTCTCTCTCTCTCCCTCTCTCTGTCTCTCTCTCTCTCTCTCTCTCTCTCTCTCTCTCCCACTCTCTCTCTGTCTCTCCTTCTCTGTCTCTCCTTCTCTCTCTCTCCTTCTCTCTCTCCTTCTCTCTCTCTCTCCTTCCCCCTCAGCCTCTGTTTGTCTCTTCCTTCCACCTTCCTCTTTATGCATCACTCACATGAAGGGACTGATTCTCAAACTTCACCAACAAACATAGTACAACATGTCATTCCCAAACTCTGTGCTGAGTTTTCTGCCTCTGCACTCTCTATACTTCTGCGAGGAGTTCTCCGTCCAGCTGTGGAGTCGCGGGGTGTGGAGAGCCCCACACCTATAAGTATGGGGGGTGCAGAATTGTAAAACTCATAGTTCATTAATACTGAAAAGTGTTCGATTTACTCCAAAGTGTGAGCTTTCCCCATTTGTGGCTCAGGCCCCAGATGTGTGTGATGCGTGCGATGCGTGCGATGTTGGCCTGTATCTTGACTCCGCATCTCTCCATCTCACGCACACTGCAGCAGTATGAGAGGAGAGAGCTTCAGTGGTATCTGATCCTCAGTCTCCCCCCCCCACCCCCCCCCTTGCAGGGTGTGCCTCAAGCAGGGCTTCCGTCAGCACTTTCTGGGCTAATTCTGTGTCTGCAGTTGCTAAACCCGCCCCTCCTCTCGCTCTGGTCCTCACAGGGCCCGGGGCATTCTGGGGGATCAAAGAGTGCTCAGAGGGGGGTCCGCCTCCACCCACAGGTAACTATGACCCCGTCTGTCAGGGTCGCCCCTCAAGAAGCCACGCTGATACCGAGTGTCGAGGAAGCTTGAAGCTGGAGGTGGTTATCATGGCGTCTGCGGGGCCACCCTTCCTGTGGCAGTAATTAGAGTATGAGAGAGCCATGCTGCCCCTAGGGTAGTTATCATGGCGTCTGCAGGGCCACGCATCCAGTGGTGGCAATACAGAGTATGAGAGAGTAAGTGGGGGGGACTTCCAATGGCCGTTATTCTTACAGGTATGACAGTCACGCTGCCCCTAGGGTAGTTATCATAAGCTCTCGCAGGGGCATCTTCCTATGGCAGTAATCCTTCAGAATATGAGAGAGCCCCGCTGCACCTAGGGGAGAGCGGGGTGCGGGTTGATTGGGTGTTAAAGAAGCAGATATTAACAAGCATTTGCAATGCATTAGGTCTCGCATTTACGCGAGTTTGAGCTATTGACATTGCAAATAACAATGCCTATTGGCATTGTCATTTACAATGCCAATAGCTTTAACTCGTGTAACTGCGAGACCTATTGCATTGCAAATGCTTGTTTAAAGCTGCAAGAGCAAATGCAGTAGCAAGCTGGTTGAAGTGCACTCTGCTAAACTCACGAGGGAATGACTGACCGTGGTAGGGTATGTGCGTGTGTGAAAGTAATCGCGATCGCGATCACATCAAAGCGGCCGTGCGGCCCGCGAAAGTGAAAGCAAACGAGTGCTTTCAGGCCTCCAAATGGTGCGCGCGCCCGGCCGACGCACATGCACTGTATTTGGAGGCCTGAAGTTTAAGCATTGAATGTATTGTGGGTCTGCAGTCTAGTAATGATTTTAAATAATTTTATACAATAGCGATGGCATGAAAGAGAAATAAAGAGCATACATCAAAAGGATATCGAGTTCACAAGCAAATAAGCATAAGTTACTGAATTCACGAGTTATGGAAATGAGTCGTGAATGATTTGTCAAGTTCTGGGTTTAATAAAAGTTATATTCCACTCAAAACGTGTTCCTCAGTTGCCCATTTGCATAGCTTGAATTTATTTTTGGAATGAGAATCGAAAGCAACATGCTTTTTGTCCTGAATTGTGACACAAGAAGAAGGGTGCAGTGTAACAAAAAGTGTTTGCGGGAAATTTAAAAAGTGAAGATAATTCACAGCACAACTCTTACATACTCCAATAAAACAATTCTAGTAGAACCTTCATTTTACAATGCAGAGCACAGTCAACATGATTATTTAAAGCTGTAAGAGCAAATGCAGTAGGGTATGTGCGTGTGTGAAAGTAATCGCGATCACATCAAAGCGGCCGTGCGGCCCGTGAAAGTGAAAGCAAACGAGTGCTTTCAGGCCTCCAAATGGTGCGCGCGCCCGGCCGACGCACATGCACTGTATTTGGAGGCCTGAAAGCACTCGTTTGCACTTCCAGATCCCCCATTTACAAAAGCTCTCGCGAGAGCAGCGCTAAAGCGCTGTCTCAGGCGAGACCTAAAAATGATTCAAAGCTGGTTGAGCAGACCCACTGAAGCTAGGTCAGAAGGAGGCTGGGGCATGCATGACCCCAATGCGAACAGCTCCCTGCGCCCCTCTGAAGGTTGGTGCCCTGAGCGTCGGCCCAGCTTGCCCATGCCAAAAACAGTCCTGTCAGTCAGATCCCCAGGAGTCTGTTGTGCTTCTCAAGAGAGTGGGTGGTAAACCTCGGACCCGGAGCCCCAGCAGGCCTTCTGGGTTATGATCTCATTAACCTTGCTATGGGTGGTCCACTGGACCAAACCATTGGTGTTAGAACTGGCACCATTGGCGTGGGTCTCCCTTCCATTTTTCGCTGTTGTCTCCTCTGTATTTGCTGGTGTGAGATGCTCTGGGCGCTGTGCCACTGCCATTCAGTGCCACAGCGCGAATGCTCCCTGTGTAAATATGACATGTGAATTGGTAGATCCTTGATTGGCTTATTTGGTTTACCTGTTAGTACCTAGCAGCGTGGCCTGTGTGTGCCCAGGGCTGGTAAACCAAATGCTGTTGGTGGGCCTGCAGCGCTGGTTTGCACCACCCACAGAAGCAGCTTGTAAAGTGTGTCTCAGACCTGCCACTGCAAAGTCTGTGTGCAGTCCAGAACTGCCATCTTGGCTGTGAAGTGCACCCACTTCCCAGCCCCTGAACCGTCCCTTGGCATCATGTAAGCCATCCCTATGGTAGGGTGCATTATATGTGTAAGGTAGGACATGCCTTGGTGTGTGTAGCATGTCCTGGTAGTGAATTACATCCAATTTCGTTTTTCCCTTCTGTAAGGCTACCTGTTCCCCATAGGCCAGAATGGGCAGTTGTGATTATTACATTCTATAATCCTAACTGACCCAAGGAACAGGTTAGAAAAACGAATTTAGTATGCCTGAGCTCAGAATATTAAAATATATCTTTTAGTGAAGTTTATTTTTATATTCCGTGTTGGAAAATACCACTTTTTGAAAGTAGCTATTTTCTTGCCGAAGCCTTCCAGTGTGCTCTGTTGTTATATGTATTGACTGTCTGTTTTTGGAGGGACACGGCAGGCTGAGTCAGACCTGGGTTGAATAGAGAGATCTGCATTTGGATTAGGGGGAGGGTTAGCTCCTTGACCTGAATAGGGCTGTGCCTGGCAAGGTGAATGCTGGCTTCACCTCCTACTGTGCATATGATGGCAGACACCCTCTTTCGCACGTTTGGGGGCTGCCAAGTGCTCGCTACAACCAAAGATCATCGCATGTTTGCGGGCTGCCAAGTGCTCGCTAACCCCACAGATCATTGTATCGAGATCATCGCATCACGACATTGCAGCGCGGACGCCGGGCATCCGTCATTTTCATCGCATCGCAACACGATCGCGCACGCAACAGGATCGTTGCCTCGTCTCCTCCTTCGTGGCAAGAAGTCATTGCATCAACAGCTTAGCGTGCAGAAGTTTGTCGCCTTTTTCCCCGCATGCATCAGCAGATCGGCGCATCGTCTTCTCCTTCGCGGCAAGGATTCATCGCATCGTCGGCCTCGCGTGCAGAAAATCATTGCTACAGCTTCTTTGCTACATTTAGTTAGTTTTGCTACAAAATCCAGGTACTTTGTAAGTAAAAGGGTCGCAGAGACCACGGGTTTGAACTGAACTCCTCTGTGCACACGTTAAACTATTTTTGTAGCATTCCAAGAGTAATCCTATTTTACAGTATTGTGGCTTGTTATCATTATCGTTATTGGTCTTGTGTTAAGTCTATATATAAAGAAACTTATTTTTTTATAACTACTTGTGTGGTGCCCCTTTTTAGTATTCTTCACTGTGTTACTGTGTATGGTCATAAATGCTTACACACTGCCTCTGAGATAAGCCTAGCTGCTCGTGCTACGTTACCACAGGGTTGAGCAGGGGTTATCAAAGGGTGTAGCCCTCTTACTCTGACTTAGGAAGAATGGTCCCTACCTGGACAGTGGTCAGCCATTGCCAACTAGAGACCCCCATTTCTAACAATTGGTTATTGATGGAGTTGCCTTTGACTCTTTATTTAGCGCTGGGATACACGTCCCATTGGATGGAGACACATTACTGCCCTGATGAAGGAAGGGGCGCTGGACAAGATGTCAGTGAATGTCCAAAACCTTCTGGGGCATATTATCAAGAGATATATCGCGGCTTTTCGGGACATAGCGCCGAAAAAGCAGCGATTTTTTTTCATCTCAATATTATCAAGGCGTCGCTAACATGCATTAGCGCATGTTAGCAGCCGATTTTGACCGCGATGGATATTGCTAATGAGATGCAAAGTAGGCGTTCCCTCCTGAGACAACATGAGAAATAATTGCAAAACCAACATCGCGGTATTATCAACGCAGCCCCTGAACAGCGAAGTAATTACAAAAGGCACGCTAAGCCCCAATTATCGCATGATTCGAACGCCTGCAAAAAACCTGACAGCCTTATTGCCTAAGGGAGGTGGATTGTGTGGTTAAGTACACACTATCGTATCAGCGAGCTTTTCTATTATCGCTGCTCAGCTATTTCTGGATTTCACGCGACAATGGGTGTTTTCGCCGCTATCGCTGGATTCCTTATTGCCTTTGAGATGAGCGTTGATAATATCACGGCGATGAAATCCAGCGATAGCCGGCGATAAGAAAAACAGCGCTAAGCACGCTTTGCGATAATGATCTCAACTCGTTGGTAATATGCCCCTCTGTCTTTACCTGAACTAACGATTCTATGACCTTTGACCCACTGTGTAGTGAGTAGGTCCACGCGGGAAGGTAGTAATTCAGGATGTTTTATTCACGTAGATAAGTTGTGAAGGTGAGCCCCACCTGGAGCAGCCTGTCTGCTGCTCAGCCCATGCTCCACTGTCCCTTCACCTCTCTTTGTCCCACCATTTCGAGGCGTCATCAGACTCCAACATTCTATTGAGCACAGGCACTGGCTGAGCAGCTGGAGAATACATTACAACACAAATGCAGGATTCTACATATCCCTTTTCCTTACAACAGAAGAACAAATGCAATATATGATAAAATATAACGAGTGTGAACAAGGGGGAGATACTAAGAAAGGAACAACGGAGTGACAGAGAGAATGTCCAGGAAAAGAGCAAACAAAGCAGAGCGAGGAAATAGATGGGAGAAGACAAGGAGGAGAAGGTAAAGTGTAAGTAAGCAAAAGGAAAATCCAACCTCTACAACAATGAAATAGAAAGAAAGGGACAGAGAGACCCAAGAGAGAAAATACGAAATTGAGAGACAAACGTGACAAAGACAACCCCCACGCACACCCACTGACCAAGCAGGCAAGCAAGGAAAGAAGCACAAGGCACGACGGGAACAGAACAGAAGACATACCCAAGCAGCGGGAGAAGAGAAGGAAGAGATTCCTCTGAACAACGAAGAACAAGAAGGACATTGTAGAAAAGGAAAAAGGATCTCCAGAACAGGGAAGAGAAGAATGAAAACGCGAGTGAGGGAAGGCTGGAGAAAGAGGACGACAACAAGCAATGTAAATCCAGAAACCAAGGAGGAAAAGTATGTGTAACATCACGAGGAAAGCTGGACAAAAGATAAAACAGAGAAGAGGCAAAGAGATACATACAGTATAAATAATACTCCCCCCATTTTCAATTAGACAAATGTAGAGATGAAGGTCCACGCACTAAGGATGTAATTCAAGAAGTGTTTATTGTAGATGGATACAAGTCGATAGGATCTAGACAAGCAGCCCCACCAGGAGCAGCCTGCTTGCTGCTCAGCCCAATCTCAACTGAGACTTCCAACCTCTCAGGCACCCAACGTGCAGCACACTCACAAACACACTGGCTGAGCAGGGGCTGCAAAGGGCATAACAAGAACTAGAACATGAGTAGGATACTACACATTGCTTCTCCCCCGCCCCTCTTTTGTTGGCACAAACTGTCCCCTTCTACCATTCTCTTAGCTTCCTTATTTCTGAAAATATCCAGGATGACCGGTCCAGCTTCTGCGATTGTTTTCATTGCTCTCTTGCTCTCTCAGTGCTTTGAAGTACCTGTCAGAGCCCTTCCCGGCGCCCTCTGTAGCCAGTAATGGACCCCTGTCCTGTTTGAGTAAAAACTGAACCCTGGGCATCCTCAACCCTGCCCAGACTGTGGAAGAGGTGGCATGGCTGGCACTGCACCCGACACCTCCTTGAGCCACGCGCCTATCGGGGATGGAACCTATTTAGCCAAATTACTTGGTAATTACTATCCAAACTAAGATGACACAACTCTTCCCAGCCGACTGGGGAATCTCCCCGCTAATACACCAGAAACGCATGTTTTTAGCATTTAAGGGCGGTGATTGTTCTCTTCCCTCAAACGCATGCTGAAGTTACTTAAAAAGAGAAAGAACTGGACAGATGCGAGGCTGTGATGGAAGACGGCCATACTGGCACTGCCAGCATGGGTGACTCCTAGAAGACCATCCGAGAGGAAATGACCATCCGAGAGGAAATGACCATCCGAGAGGCAATGACCATCCAAGAGGGAATGACCATCCGAGGGGGAATGACCATCCAAGAGGGAATGACCATCCGAGGGGGAATGACCATCCGAGAGGAAATGACCATCCGAGAGGCAATGACCATCCAAGAGGGAATGACCATCTGAGGGGGAATGACCCTCCGAGGGGGAACGACCATCTAAGAGGGAATGACCATCCGAGAGGGAATGAGCTTGCATTGCTTGAATGAATCCTCTTGTCATCGCGGTCCTATTTCCCTAGAGGCTCTGCAAACAAGCAACGTGCCCTCATCATTGCCCTTTTTGGTATAGGCTGTGTGAGAAGGGCCTGATATATGCTGTCCACTAGTTCTAGTGGCCACCTTGTATCAGTCCAAACAACCCCTTATGGTGATAGGTTAAAGACAACCTATATTGAAAGCTATCCTAGTGGTAGCTATGGAGAGCAGCCTTCAGGCTAAGTCTTGAAGGAATGTAAAGCAGCTTGTTTTATAAGTCTATAATCTCTTGAATGATCAAATGGAAGGACAACCATACCAGGTATATATTTCACATATATGTGTTTAGGTGAAAGCACACCCCTCTAGTCTCTTTATGAGAGTGGAGTTCAAAGTAATAAATTTACAACTGAGCAATCATCAGTAATAGCACAAATACACGTTTGGGCCCTAGGGGCGTGTCAAACCATATACCAAAAAAGTGGTATAAGAACCACAACTGAACTAGACACAAGGCCTAGAGCCTGTACAGTATGCAGTGTGAGAACACAACCGCGGGTTACCGTTATCTTCTATGGGCAATGTCGCGGTTGGAAAAGTAAAGATTAGGGATACTTAGAGTCGAGTCAGGACCAAACCCTTTTGGTCTTAGGTAGTTCTAGGGCTAGCACCCACGAGAGCACCGGAGTACTCGAGTTACCTCACCCAGGGAAGCCGGGTGCATTGGTGTCTTTTGGTGTCGAGTCGCGTCGTAGATTGCAATGGAAGCCTGCAAAGAACTGCTGCTGTCGTGAAGAGGAGAAGTGTCCAAAGAGATCCAAGCCTGGATCTAGGATGGAAGGAACCTGAAAGCAGAGGGGACAGAGTCTGGGTCACTAGCCAGTGACCAAGGGCAGGATGGACCAAGGCCCACAGATGTCAGGTGCTTCAGGTGAGTTGATGGGTGTCTTGACTCTTCAGCCACGAGGTCCAGGAGGCGTCGACAAAGCCCACGAGCCGGATTCGATCTGTCCTACAAAATCTGTCAAGTGCTGCGGTGTTGGCGACCACAATGGACCCAACAAGCCTTGGCAATGGCAAGTCACTGGAATTCAGAGAAAGGACTGCCGTGCAGACCAGCAAGGTCTGAGGGACTCACCCAGGAAAGATAATTCAGGGAACATCTGGAGTAACCAGGAAATCCCAAGTAGAAGAGGAGTTGCCTTTGTGGGGACCTGCTAACCAACGGGCTAGTGATCGCGAAGGAGCCTCAAGCGGTCGCACTTGAAACTGGCCCACGGGTCACTCGTGGAGTGGAAGCCGGCAATCTTCGGTGCAGGAGGTGCTCAAGGCTGGGGCTACTAGGAGCCTAAAGCACAACTTCAAGGAAGCCCAGGAAGATGTTGTTGCTGCAAAAGATCACGGTAACCAGGGGTCACGGTTCCACGTCACCCACGATAGCCACGGGCCTCAGCTTTGCTGTGGACTCAGGGTAGCCTTGGGGAAGTCTGGAAATCTACCTCTGGGGATGTAAAGACTTCAGCGTCTGGCGGGAGCTTCAGCGATGTAGACTGGTCAGTTGCTTCTTTGGTGCCTGCCAAGCAGGGGAGTCACTTCTTGACCCCAAGGGAGATTTCTCCAGTCTTCTAGTCAGGATAGAACATCGCAGGTCCAGGATGTACGTTGCAGAGTTTCGTCCAGGGTAATCTAAAGTCCTAGGGACTGGATTCTCATACTTATACTAAGTTTAGGGGATGGACTAACTCTAAGGCCCCACCTATGGGTGGGCTTGGAAAGATTGGTGGTTACACCCATTTCCTTTGTCCAGTTTCGTGCCAGAGCAGGGGCAGGTAGCCCCTGCAACCGGTTTGAACTGGACTATGCACAGGGACACCAAATGTGCCCCCAGTGCAGGACTTCAAAGCACCAGGGAGTGCTCCCGCCCAGCCCCAATAAACATCTGCCTGTCTGGGGAGGTGGTTACACCCCCCTTCGACAGGAAACCTATTGTCCAGGCCTCCCCTGCCAAAGTTTCGGTCAGCAGCAGGAGGCCAGACCTGTGTCTGTGGCAGAGGCATCCATTTTGTGATGTCAGGGCTCAGGAAAGTCCTACCGGGTTTGACCAGTGTGAACATGTCACTCCCTCTGGAAGGGTGGAATGCAACCCCCGCCGCCAGAAGTTGTCGGGGGGGTAGTTGTCCAAGATGTTTGACAACAAACACAACATGTTTTGATGCAGCCATTCCAAAGTTAGCATTTACCACGAGGTTATAATGCACTTAAGAGTATATGGTATGGCTGTATCACAGAACATGTGACTTAGTTGATTAGCAACCCGCACACCTTTTTGTTCAATGTTCTATTCATTTAATCCTTTTGGGGTGCAAACCTGGAGAGTGCCCTGTCCCATGGCACGAAAGAATATAGCATGATGCTGATGCACAATTGCGTATCAGTCCCAGGTTGCGACACCGCGTAGTAGATGAAAAAATCATCGTTCAACTGAAGTTCATTCGATTTAACCACATTTTATTGAAATCTTTTGCATGTGAAATTGGTCATTTCGATTTTCAAATGCATGTAATATGCTAAATAGCCTTAGTTACAGCATGTCGAAAGAATCCATTAATCATGAAGTAATTTAACCCAATGCATTTCGGGCTTCTCGCCCTTCGTCAGGGGTAACTGTAAAACATGGAAGAGACCACAAGTCAGAATGACCTCGAAAAAGCACAATTTCAAGTGATTTTTAAATTAACAAAGTCTAACAAAGTCTAAACCGTTAACCAATTCAATAGCAAAAACTGTGATGGATATAATGTCAAAACACAATCGTCCCGTTTGATTGTATATTGAATACTACCCCCCATAATACAAACAAAATAACAATGCAGAGAAATAATAATGAAATCATGTTGCGACACGATTAAGGGTCAAAATGTAAAGCATACAACACCTCCACAATGCCGCACCCGGCGTTGCCTACCTTAAAAACTCTTAATTTATCGTATGGAGCGGCTGACATGGATACTGCCTGTTTGAAAAGTCAGTTTCACCAACCCCGTTTAAATATCAACTAACTCCACCCCTATTGCGGCCACGTGTTTACCTCCGAATGTGAAAATGAAAAAAAGATTTAAACAAATCAATAAAATTAAAACCATACAAAGCAACTTAAACAGATGACACGGAACTCTATAAATGTGTAAAATACGACGCGTTCATATGAACTCCCTTGAAAAGTCTTTCAGAGTAATCCATTGTCTTTGTCAAATCCAGTTTTCAGCGAGGATTGTTTTTTAAGGTGAGTTTCATGGTGGGTGCTGGGTGCTAGTTGGGCAGCGAGGAAAATGTGACTTAGTTGATTAGCAACCCGCACACCTTTTTGTTCAATGTTCTATTCATTTAATCCTTTTGGGGTGCAAACCTGGAGAGTGCCCTGTCCCATGGCACGAAAGAATATAGCATGATGCTGATGCACAATTGCGTATCAGTCCCAGGTTGCGACACCGCGTAGTAGATGAAAAAATCATCGTTCAACTGAAGTTCATTCGATTTAACCACATTTTATTGAAATCTTTTGCATGTGAAATTGGTCATTTCGATTTTCAAATGCATGTAATATGCTAAATAGCCTTAGTTACAGCATGTCGAAAGAATCCATTAATCATGAAGTAATTTAACCCAATGCATTTCGGGCTTCTCGCCCTTCGTCAGGGGTAACTGTAAAACATGGAAGAGACCACAAGTCAGAATGACCTCGAAAAAGCACAATTTCAAGTGATTTTTAAATTAACAAAGTCTAACAAAGTCTAAACCGTTAACCAATTCAATAGCAAAAACTGTGATGGATATAATGTCAAAACACAATCGTCCCGTTTGATTGTATATTGAATACTACCCCCCATAATACAAACAAAATAACAATGCAGAGAAATAATAATGAAATCATGTTGCGACACGATTAAGGGTCAAAATGTAAAGCATACAACACCTCCACAATGCCGCACCCGGCGTTGCCTACCTTAAAAACTCTTAATTTATCGTATGGAGCGGCTGACATGGATACTGCCTGTTTGAAAAGTCAGTTTCACCAACCCCGTTTAAATATCAACTAACTCCACCCCTATTGCGGCCACGTGTTTACCTCCGAATGTGAAAATGAAAAAAAGATTTAAACAAATCAATAAAATTAAAACCATACAAAGCAACTTAAACAGATGACACGGAACTCTATAAATGTGTAAAATACGACGCGTTCATATGAACTCCCTTGAAAAGTCTTTCAGAGTAATCCATTGTCTTTGTCAAATCCAGTTTTCAGCGAGGATTGTTTTTTAAGGTGAGTTTCATGGTGGGTGCTGGGTGCTAGTTGGGCAGCGAGGAAAATGTGACTTAGTTGATTAGCAACCCGCACACCTTTTTGTTCAATGTTCTATTCATTTAATCCTTTTGGGGTGCAAACCTGGAGAGTGCCCTGTCCCATGGCACGAAAGAATATAGCATGATGCTGATGCACAATTGCGTATCAGTCCCAGGTTGCGACACCGCGTAGTAGATGAAAAAATCATCGTTCAACTGAAGTTCATTCGATTTAACCACATTTTATTGAAATCTTTTGCATGTGAAATTGGTCATTTCGATTTTCAAATGCATGTAATATGCTAAATAGCCTTAGTTACAGCATGTCGAAAGAATCCATTAATCATGAAGTAATTTAACCCAATGCATTTCGGGCTTCTCGCCCTTCGTCAGGGGTAACTGTAAAACATGGAAGAGACCACAAGTCAGAATGACCTCGAAAAAGCACAATTTCAAGTGATTTTTAAATTAACAAAGTCTAACAAAGTCTAAACCGTTAACCAATTCAATAGCAAAAACTGTGATGGATATAATGTCAAAACACAATCGTCCCGTTTGATTGTATATTGAATACTACCCCCCATAATACAAACAAAATAACAATGCAGAGAAATAATAATGAAATCATGTTGCGACACGATTAAGGGTCAAAATGTAAAGCATACAACACCTCCACAATGCCGCACCCGGCGTTGCCTACCTTAAAAACTCTTAATTTATCGTATGGAGCGGCTGACATGGATACTGCCTGTTTGAAAAGTCAGTTTCACCAACCCCGTTTAAATATCAACTAACTCCACCCCTATTGCGGCCACGTGTTTACCTCCGAATGTGAAAATGAAAAAAAGATTTAAACAAATCAATAAAATTAAAACCATACAAAGCAACTTAAACAGATGACACGGAACTCTATAAATGTGTAAAATACGACGCGTTCATATGAACTCCCTTGAAAAGTCTTTCAGAGTAATCCATTGTCTTTGTCAAATCCAGTTTTCAGCGAGGATTGTTTTTTAAGGTGAGTTTCATGGTGGGTGCTGGGTGCTAGTTGGGCAGCGAGGAAAATGTGACTTAGTTGATTAGCAACCCGCACACCTTTTTGTTCAATGTTCTATTCATTTAATCCTTTTGGGGTGCAAACCTGGAGAGTGCCCTGTCCCATGGCACGAAAGAATATAGCATGATGCTGATGCACAATTGCGTATCAGTCCCAGGTTGCGACACCGCGTAGTAGATGAAAAAATCATCGTTCAACTGAAGTTCATTCGATTTAACCACATTTTATTGAAATCTTTTGCATGTGAAATTGGTCATTTCGATTTTCAAATGCATGTAATATGCTAAATAGCCTTAGTTACAGCATGTCGAAAGAATCCATTAATCATGAAGTAATTTAACCCAATGCATTTCGGGCTTCTCGCCCTTCGTCAGGGGTAACTGTAAAACATGGAAGAGACCACAAGTCAGAATGACCTCGAAAAAGCACAATTTCAAGTGATTTTTAAATTAACAAAGTCTAACAAAGTCTAAACCGTTAACCAATTCAATAGCAAAAACTGTGATGGATATAATGTCAAAACACAATCGTCCCGTTTGATTGTATATTGAATACTACCCCCCATAATACAAACAAAATAACAATGCAGAGAAATAATAATGAAATCATGTTGCGACACGATTAAGGGTCAAAATGTAAAGCATACAACACCTCCACAATGCCGCACCCGGCGTTGCCTACCTTAAAGACTCTTAATTTATCGTATGGAGCGGCTGACATGGATACTGCCTGTTTGAAAAGTCAGTTTCACCAACCCCGTTTAAATATCAACTAACTCCACCCCTATTGCGGCCACGTGTTTACCTCCGAATGTGAAAATGAAAAAAAGATTTAAACAAATCAATAAAATTAAAACCATACAAAGCAACTTAAACAGATGACACGGAACTCTATAAATGTGTAAAATACGACGCGTTCATATGAACTCCCTTGAAAAGTCTTTCAGAGTAATCCATTGTCTTTGTCAAATCCAGTTTTCAGCGAGGATTGTTTTTTAAGGTGAGTTTCATGGTGGGTGCTGGGTGCTAGTTGGGCAGCGAGGAAAATGTGACTTAGTTGATTAGCAACCCGCACACCTTTTTGTTCAATGTTGCTATTGAATTGGTTAACGGTTTAGACTTTGTTAGACTTTGTTAATTTAAAAATCACTTGAAATTGTGCTTTTTCGAGGTCATTCTGACTTGTGGTCTCTTCCATGTTTTACAGTTACCCCTGACGAAGGGCGAGAAGCCCGAAATGCATTGGGTTAAATTACTTCATGATTAATGGATTCTTTCGACATGCTGTAACTAAGGCTATTTAGCATATTACATGCATTTGAAAATCGAAATGACCAATTTCACATGCAAAAGATTTCAATAAAATGTGGTTAAATCGAATGAACTTCAGTTGAACGATGATTTTTTCATCTACTACGCGGTGTCGCAACCTGGGACTGATACGCAATTGTGCATCAGCATCATGCTATATTCTTTCGTGCCATGGGACAGGGCACTCTCCAGGTTTGCACCCCAAAAGGATTAAATGAATAGAACATTGAACAAAAAGGTGTGCGGGTTGCTAATCAACTAAGTCACATTTTCCTCGCTGCCCAACTAGCACCCAGCACCCACCATGAAACTCACCTTAAAAAACAATCCTCGCTGAAAACTGGATTTGACAAAGACAATGGATTACTCTGAAAGACTTTTCAAGGGAGTTCATTTGAACGCGTCGTATTTTACACATTTATAGAGTTCCGTGTCATCTGTTTAAGTTGCTTTGTATGGTTTTAATTTTATTGATTTGTTTAAATCTTTTTTTCATTTTCACATTCGGAGGTAAACACGTGGCCGCAATAGGGGTGGAGTTAGTTGATATTTAAACGGGGTTGGTGAAACTGACTTTTCAAACAGGCAGTATCCATGTCAGCCGCTCCATACGATAAATTAAGAGTTTTTAAGGTAGGCAACGCCGGGTGCGGCATTGTGGAGGTGTTGTATGCTTTACATTTTGACCCTTAATCGTGTCGCAACATGATTTCATTATTATTTCTCTGCATTGTTATTTTGTTTGTATTATGGGGGGTAGTATTCAATATACAATCAAACGGGACGATTGTGTTTTGACATTATATCCATCACAGTTTTTGCTATTGAATTGGTTAACGGTTTAGACTTTGTTAGACTTTGTTAATTTAAAAATCACTTGAAATTGTGCTTTTTCGAGGTCATTCTGACTTGTGGTCTCTTCCATGTTTTACAGTTACCCCTGACGAAGGGCGAGAAGCCCGAAATGCATTGGGTTAAATTACTTCATGATTAATGGATTCTTTCGACATGCTGTAACTAAGGCTATTTAGCATATTACATGCATTTGAAAATCGAAATGACCAATTTCACATGCAAAAGATTTCAATAAAATGTGGTTAAATCGAATGAACTTCAGTTGAACGATGATTTTTTCATCTACTACGCGGTGTCGCAACCTGGGACTGATACGCAATTGTGCATCAGCATCATGCTATATTCTTTCGTGCCATGGGACAGGGCACTCTCCAGGTTTGCACCCCAAAAGGATTAAATGAATAGAACATTGAACAAAAAGGTGTGCGGGTTGCTAATCAACTAAGTCACATTTTCCTCGCTGCCCAACTAGCACCCAGCACCCACCATGAAACTCACCTTAAAAAACAATCCTCGCTGAAAACTGGATTTGACAAAGACAATGGATTACTCTGAAAGACTTTTCAAGGGAGTTCATATGAACGCGTCGTATTTTACACATTTATAGAGTTCCGTGTCATCTGTTTAAGTTGCTTTGTATGGTTTTAATTTTATTGATTTGTTTAAATCTTTTTTTCATTTTCACATTCGGAGGTAAACACGTGGCCGCACTAGGGGTGGAGTTAGTTGATATTTAAACGGGGTTGGTGAAACTGACTTTTCAAACAGGCAGTATCCATGTCAGCCGCTCCATACGATAAATTAAGAGTTTTTAAGGTAGGCAACGCCGGGTGCGGCATTGTGGAGGTGTTGTATGCTTTACATTTTGACCCTTAATCGTGTCGCAACATGATTTCATTATTATTTCTCTGCATTGTTATTTTGTTTGTATTATGGGGGGTAGTATTCAATATACAATCAAACGGGACGATTGTGTTTTGACATTATATCCATCACAGTTTTTGCTATTGAATTGGTTAACGGTTTAGACTTTGTTAGACTTTGTTAATTTAAAAATCACTTGAAATTGTGCTTTTTCGAGGTCATTCTGACTTGTGGTCTCTTCCATGTTTTACAGTTACCCCTGACGAAGGGCGAGAAGCCCGAAATGCATTGGGTTAAATTACTTCATGATTAATGGATTCTTTCGACATGCTGTAACTAAGGCTATTTAGCATATTACATGCATTTGAAAATCGAAATGACCAATTTCACATGCAAAAGATTTCAATAAAATGTGGTTAAATCGAATGAACTTCAGTTGAACGATGATTTTTTCATCTACTACGCGGTGTCGCAACCTGGGACTGATACGCAATTGTGCATCAGCATCATGCTATATTCTTTCGTGCCATGGGACAGGGCACTCTCCAGGTTTGCACCCCAAAAGGATTAAATGAATAGAACATTGAACAAAAAGGTGTGCGGGTTGCTAATCAACTAAGTCACATTTTCCTCGCTGCCCAACTAGCACCCAGCACCCACCATGAAACTCACCTTAAAAAACAATCCTCGCTGAAAACTGGATTTGACAAAGACAATGGATTACTCTGAAAGACTTTTCAAGGGAGTTCATATGAACGCGTCGTATTTTACACATTTATAGAGTTCCGTGTCATCTGTTTAAGTTGCTTTGTATGGTTTTAATTTTATTGATTTGTTTAAATCTTTTTTTCATTTTCACATTCGGAGGTAAACACGTGGCCGCAATAGGGGTGGAGTTAGTTGATATTTAAACGGGGTTGGTGAAACTGACTTTTCAAACAGGCAGTATCCATGTCAGCCGCTCCATACGATAAATTAAGAGTTTTTAAGGTAGGCAACGCCGGGTGCGGCATTGTGGAGGTGTTGTATGCTTTACATTTTGACCCTTAATCGTGTCGCAACATGATTTCATTATTATTTCTCTGCATTGTTATTTTGTTTGTATTATGGGGGGTAGTATTCAATATACAATCAAACGGGACGATTGTGTTTTGACATTATATCCATCACAGTTTTTGCTATTGAATTGGTTAACGGTTTAGACTTTGTTAGACTTTGTTAATTTAAAAATCACTTGAAATTGTGCTTTTTCGAGGTCATTCTGACTTGTGGTCTCTTCCATGTTTTACAGTTACCCCTGACGAAGGGCGAGAAGCCCGAAATGCATTGGGTTAAATTACTTCATGATTAATGGATTCTTTCGACATGCTGTAACTAAGGCTATTTAGCATATTACATGCATTTGAAAATCGAAATGACCAATTTCACATGCAAAAGATTTCAATAAAATGTGGTTAAATCGAATGAACTTCAGTTGAACGATGATTTTTTCATCTACTACGCGGTGTCGCAACCTGGGACTGATACGCAATTGTGCATCAGCATCATGCTGTATCACAGAACAGCCATAAGGAAGTATTTCTGAAAGCTACGGAGGGGTTCAGCTCATGCTTGGACACCCTCTCACACAAAACCAAGCACTCTGCCTTCAGGATTGTCAGGGCCTGCCATAGGAGTGACATATAGGTTTATATGTGTCTGTATCTATATGTGGATATAGGTACCCTATACCACTGTAAGGGGTACACGCACACCCTTACACAGGCTGCAGTAGCAGACCTGTGGTGCCATTATGGAGTGCTTTCCAGGGGTGGCATAATACATGCTTCAGTCCCTGGTAGGCCTCTGAGGTACCTATGCCCTAGGTATATAGTATACCATATACTAGGGGCTTATAAAGCACTCCAGAATCCAATTAGATATGTAGCTAATGTACATGCAAACCTTTTTACTGAGAAAGCAGATAGACGAGGGCCCTGAATAGCAGGATCACAGTCCAACTGAGTCATGAACCAGCAAAACACTAGGAAAAAAGTGGGGGCAACCATATAGTCAGATTCCACCTTCCTACAGGGAGCTAGTGGAGTGATTGCAAAACAGGAGTAATGTATATGTGTTCTCTTGGGTAAAAGTAGAAAAGAAATCTTGCAGTAACATTTTGTAGGAGCTGTATTTTGCGTATTATGAATGAGGGTGCGCCAAGGTATAGGCTGATGGCATAGTCAAGCTTGGAGATTACCCGTGTGAGGATGGTGTGCAGTTTCTGTTGGTATCCAAGGTATGGGAGGAGGCAACGTGGTGTTTTCTTTGTGTGGAAGGCACAATGTTGTTGGTTTTTAGCATGTGGCAGCAAACATAGGCTTGAATCCATGATTACTCCTAGGTTTCTGACTTCTTTTGATCTTATTGTAGGGCCACACACTTCTTAAGCCGAATGGCAGTAGGCCGGCATCTGTCATTGGCTCAGGTCATAAGCTCTGTCTTAACGGTATTTCGATGGTTATTCATCATGCATGTGTTATGGTCCAAAGTCCATATTCGTTTGAAGGTTCATAGATCATAGATTCGTAGATCTTTTGCAATTTTAAATCTTTCTTGAAGAAAAGGGAGGTTCTGTGATCCTTTGTACATTCAGATAGAAACAGCCGGTCTTGAGTACATACAACAGCTGACACGTGTTTCGTCACATAGGGACTTTTTCAAGGCTAACACGAGGTAAAAGTGATTCCTTATTGTAAATATTCCACTGGAAGTCGGCATCAGGTAGGCAGCGTGCTTGCAGATAGATCCAACGGCTAGTCGATAGTCCAAGATGTCCATCTCAAAGCGAAAGAACTGAAATCCTGTGAAGTCAAGGTATCGAGGGTCAGGATATAGCCCATTGCTGGCGATTAGCCAAAATAGTAGGAGAGCTCTCTTCGGGACGCATGAACATGTGCTGATCGCGTACATGAGCCACCTACTTATACATTGTCGGTAATACAGAGGGTCAGCATCCAGATTCCCTGCTCTAGCGTGACTTAATACAGATATTTCTTGCTATAGGACCTTCCTACAATATTGATATGGACCTACTCGAATACACCAGCATCTTACATGACTTTTATGTGCATCTGTAGTAAGGCCGAACAATCCCTCTGCAAGTAAATATTTTCCATTTTTAACACCCATGACGGCTGCCATGCTTTCTACATTCACCTCTCAGAAAGGTCTTTATTCATCTGAGCATTGTTAGCCACATAGAGGAGCCACCTTCAGGATGCTATGTGAGGAGACTACTGCATGTGAAGGAGTAGGAAATGGCCATAATTCTGGAGCCGGCGGACTCTGCACCTTCAGCTTCAAACAGAGATGTTATCACAGAGCAGGTCCTCGTTGCAAACTGTGAAACCACCACTCAGAGCGTAAGAGGCACTGACTGTTGCGAGTGTCCTTCGCCAGGCCACAGGCCTCAATGGACCCATCCCAGGCTGGGACAATCATCTATCCTTTGCCATGCCTACCTGCCTTGCCGGTCGATTTCTAACGAAGGTCTCCTTTTGTTCAACACTTTTCGCACAACCTGCCTGTAATTATGAAGGTTTATGTCAATGTCAGAGCCTGCTTCAAGTCCACACTGTTTGGATTAGTGCTTTTGATTAAATACAATCCCTCTTTCGTCACAACCTTACAGTGAAATCCAGTGTGGAACCTGCCCAACCACCTCTGGAAAATGACATTTAAAACCCATCCCTAAAATGTTTAAAACACAATGTTTGCCACTAATTTCTCAGATCTCTGTAAGGTTATTTTAAATTAACAACTTCACTTACAAAGTTGCTCAGAATAGGGAAACTTCACGCTTTACGGAGCAGATGAAGTTTCCTCAATTGATGTGAGGAAAGGCGTTTTAGTTCGGGCCTTCCAGGTGTGATGATTTCCTGATGTAGAATACCCCAGGTAGGACACCTTTCAGCAAAATAAGTTTGAGTGTGAAGGCTGGACATCCACCAACTGCGGTAAGAGGTGTGGGGGAGGGTCTGAGCTGAGGTCGGCTTATTTTAATTTAAAAAAAGAATAAAAAAATAACTTGAGAAGCCTTGCGTTGCGCACAGCTCGCACAGTTTGGCAACTCCACGGAGTTGTGAGTCAGCCTACGTCACAACTTTACACTCCACTTTAAATCCCACTCAATTGACAGGATTTAAAGTTGGATCGTGAACAGTTGATTGAGTCGCTTTAATATGTACCTTAGAAAATCCACGTACTCCTTCCTATAGAATCGCACGGTGCGCACCTTAGTATCGGAACCAGAGTATCGATAGCACAGAATATCAAGGCCAGAATATTGACAGGTTAGTAAGTATAGCAATTCTATCCCTTAGTCCACATATATAGACCTACGAAATATATATACCTTCAAGGTATGTAGATGTGGAGGTACGAATAGTAAATCTATACCTACCTATAGGCACTTACCTTTAAATACTCTGTCTCCTATATTCTTGTACCTCGATATCCCGGGGGTTGGTATTTAGTAGTGCACCCTGTTTTTGGGAAAGAATGCACCTATAGACCCCAGCTTTAATGTTTGGTCACAGCTGGGAGCCATGCCCCCTAAAAATATACTTCTGGCCACAGCCTGCTCCTGCCTCTGCCTCCGTCCCTGTTGTCTACGCATCACTGAGACCAGGTAGCAGAGGGTGGACTGTTTGGTTTCTATTCTCAGCACCTTCCCTTGCACAAATTCTCTGTCTCTCTCACTCTCTCCCTCCCTCACTCTCTCGCTCTCTTTGCCTCCCCGTCTCTCTCTCTGTCTCTTTCTCTCTCCCTCTGTTTCTCTCTCTCTCTCTCTCTCTCTCTCTGCCTCGCTCTCTCTCGCTCTTGCTTGGTCTCTCTCTCTCTGTCTCTCTGCGCCACTCTCTCTCTCTTTCTCTGCCTCTCTCTTTTTTGGTCTCTCTCTCTCTCTCTGTCTGACTCTCTCTCTGCCTTTCTCTCTCTCCCCCTCTCTCTTTTTTGTTCTCTCTCTCTCTCTCTCTCTCTGTCTCTCGCTGGCTCTCTCTCCCCCACTCTCTCTCTTTTTTGTTCTCTCTCTCTCTCTCTCTCTCTCTCTTTCTCGCTCTGTGTCTCGCTACCTGTGAGAAGTTGGCCTGGCATATGCTGGTCACTAGTCATAGTGGCCACCGTGCACCAGTCCAATTCGACTCTTATGGTAGAAGGTTTAAGACAACCTTTTAAAGAAAGCTATCCTAGTGGTAGCTGTGGAGAGCAGCCTTCAGGCTAAGTCTCTAAGGAATGTAAAGCAGTTTGCTTTACCTTATAATCTCTTGAATTACCAAATGAAAGGACACCACACAGGTATATATATCAAATATACATGTATTTATTTCTAGACACACTCTACTAATCTCTTTATGAGATTAGAAGACAAGTACACATTCAAATGTCAACAGTTCTCAATAAATTAAGCACAAATATGGCTGGGGCCCTAGGGGCGTACCAGACCATATACTAAAAAAGAGGTTTAGGAAAGTCGACTTGCAAGGGGACAAGGCCTAGGGCCTGTAGAATCGCTGGGGCTTCACTAATGCAGCAGAAGCAGGTAAGTAACAGACCCACGGGAGACGCGTGCAGTGTGTGAACACAACTGCGGGTTTCCTATTGATTATAATGGTGCAAGTCGCGGTTTGATTTTTAAAGTTTTAGGGTACTTCGAGGAAGTCTACAAGCAAGCCACTTACAAGGTAAGTACTTCGAGGGCCAACACACACTAGGGCACCGGAGTGCACGAGTTACCTCACCCAGGGAAGCCGGGTGCATAGGTGTCTTTTGGTGTAGGATTGCATCGCTGTTTTCTATGGAGACCAAAGAAGACTTGCTGCTTGCGAAGACTGGAGAAGTGTCTGGTGGAATCCAAGGGTGGATTCAGGATGAAGATGACCTGAAAGCAGAAGGGACAGTGTTCACAGTCACTTGCCAGTGACCCGGGGCCAGGAAGATGGATGACGACGGAAGTTGGGTGATTTCAGGTAATCGATGGTGTTTTGCCTCATCAGCCATAAGGTCCAGGAGGCATCGACGATGACCAGGAGCTGAATTCGGACTGTCCCACACCTTCTGCAGCTTACTGATGTGTCAGCAACCAGATTGGAGCCAACAAGCCTTGGCAACAGCAAGTCTCATGAGATGTGGAAAAAGTCAGCGGTGCAGACCAGCAAGGTCTGATGGACCCACCCAGCAAGGGTGAGTGAGGGCAGGCTTGGAGCAACCAGAGGAGCCCTTTGGTTTGCTGGAAAAGTCTTCGGGGGACCCACAAGCCAACGGGCAAGGGATCGCAAGGACGCCTCTTGAGGAAATACTTCACAGGAACCCACGGTCACTTGGGATGGGGTAGGCCTCTGACTTTCGCTGCAAAACCTGCTGGAGGCTTGGGCCACAAATGGTCCAATGTACAAGTTCATAGAATGTTGTGAAGGGGTTTCACTTGACAATAGTGCACGGTACCCGGGTATTGCTGTTCCTCGTCACTCGCCTGGTCCACTCACCTCAGCTCGGCTGGAAAATCACAATGGCCATCGAGAAGTCAGGAAATTTACTTCTGGGGCTGTAGGGACTTCTGACTCCGGCAGAAGCGGGAAAGTTTGCGACCATTGATTAGAGTTTTTGGTGCCTGCCAAGCAGGGGAGTCACTCCTTGTTTCCAAGGGAGATTCTTCAGTCTTCCAAAGGTAGTGGAACTTCGAAGGGCCAGGATTCTTCTTGTAGAGCATCGTCCAGGGATATCTGAATTGCAATGGCAAGGTTTCCCTATCTTATACTAAAGGTAGGGGAGGGACTAGCACTATGACCACTCCTCTGGGAGGGTCAGGGTAGGGGGTGGTTACACTCACTTCCCTTTGTCCAGTTTCGCGCCAGAGCAGGGACAGGTAGCCCCTGAACCGGTTTGAGCTGGCATATGCACAGAGGAGCCTACTGCTCCCCCAGTGCAGGACTTCAAAGCACTCTAAGAGTGCACCCGCCCAGCCCCAATACACTAAACCCTGTCTGGAAGGTGGTTACACCTCCCTGTGACAGGATGCCTATTGTTGGGCCTCCTCCACTGCGAGTTTCAGTCAGCAGTAGGAGGGAAGCCCAGTGTCTGTGCTGGTGGCATCCATTTTGTGATGCCAGGGCTCTATAGGATTCTACCGTGTTTCCACAGTGGGTACATGCCTACCCCTCTAGAAGGGTGGGATCATACTCCCACATCATGGACTGATGTGGGGGTATGATTCCAAGTTGTTTGACACCAAACACGACATGTTTTGATGCAGTCATTCCAAAGTTAGCATTTATAATGCACTTAAGAGTATATGGTTTAACAGCATCCACAAACAGCCACAGAGAATAGACTCTGAGAGCTGCAGATCCTACTCTCCTACACTGCCTCTCTCTGCTTCTCTCTCACTGTCTCTCTCTCTTGCTCTCTGTCTCTCCCTTTCTCTGCCTCTCTCTCCCTCTCCCCCTCTCTCTCTCTTTTTGTTCTGTCTCTCTCTCTCTTTCTCTCTCTGTCTCTCGCTGCCTCTCTCTGCCTTTCTCTCACTGTCTCTCTCTCTTGCTGTCTCTCTCTCTCTCTCTCACTGTCTCTCTCTCATGCTCTCTGTCTCTTCGCAGCCTCTCTCTCCCTCTCCCCCTCTCTCGCTCTTTTTTGTTCTCTCTCTCTCTCTCTCTCTCTTTCTCTCTCTGTCTCTCGCTGCCTCTCTCTGCCTCTCTCTCACTGTCTCTCTCTCTTGCTGTCTCTCTCTCTCTCTCTCTCTTTGTCTCTCCCTCCCACCTCCCTCTTATGCATCACTGAAGATGGGTGTTGGTGCTGCCTGTTATCTTGACTCTCAGCATCTCTCCATCTCACACAAACTGCAGCAGTAACAAGATTGTATCTGATCATTAGCACCTCCCTCCCTCCTCCACTGTGTGCAGCATGAAGAGCTGCATCAGCCCTTCCTAGGCCGTTTCCTGTGTCTGTATTGGACAAAAACACATTTCTTCACACTCTTCTCTTCACAGAGTCCAGTGGATTTGTTGAGGATCAAATGGTGTCAACCAGTGCTCCGAGGAGGGATCAACCTGCACCCACAGGTAACTCTGATCCGGTCTGTCAAGGCCGTCCTTCGAGAAGGTATTGTGATACAGTCTGATGGGGTCAGCTTTCAGCTAGAGGTGGTCATCATACCGTCTGGCAGGGAATACTTCCTACAGCGGTAATCTCTACACAGTATGACTCAGCCACCCTGCACCTACAGCGGTAATCCGTACAGAGTATGACATGCTGGACCTAAGGGTAGTTATCGTGATGTCTGGCTGGGTCATACGTGCTACGTCGGTAATCCTCATCAGTGTGGAAGAATCACCTGCACCTAGTGGTAATTATCATGCCATCTGGAAGGATCACATTTTCCATAGTGGTAATCCTTACAGAGGATGAGGCAGTCACACATATCCTATGGGCAGTTACCATAATGTCCGGCACACACACAATGTCACTCACAGGACCTGATACATGCACACAGAGTCACTTACTGGACCTGGCATACACACAGAGTCACTTACTGGACATGGCACACACACAGAGTCACTGACTGGGCCTGGCACACACACAGTCACTTGCTGGTCCTGGCACACACACAGTCACTTGCTGGTCCTGGCACACACACAGTCATTTACTGGACCTGGCACACACACAGAGTCACTTACTGGACCTGGCACAGGCACACAGAGTCACACAGAGTCACTTACTGAACCTGGCACAGGCACACAGAGTCACTTACTGGACCTGGCACAGGCACACAGAGTCACTTACTGGACCTGGCACACACATTCAGAGTCACTGACTGGACATGGCACACACACAGTGTCACTTACTGGACCTGGCACACACACACAGTCATTTACTGGACCTAACACACACACACACACACACAGAGTCACGTACTGGACCTGGCACACACACAAAGTTGCTTTCTGGACCTGGCACACACATTCAGAGTCACTTACTGGACCTGGCACACACAGATTCACTTACTGGACCTGGCACACACACAGAGTCACTTACTGGACATGGCACACACACAGAGTCACTTACTGGACCTGGCACACACACACAGTCATTTACTGGACCTAACACACACACACACACACAGAGTCACATACTGGACCTGGCACACACACAAAGTTGCTTACTGGAGCTGGCACACACATTCAGAGTCACTTACTGGACCTGGCACACACATTTAGACTCACTTACTGGACCTGGCACACACATTCAGAGTCACTTACTAAACCTGGAACACACACACAGTCACTTACTGAACCTGGCACACACACACAGTCATTTACTGGACCTAACACACACACACACACACACAGAGTCACGTACTGGACCTGGCACACACACAAAGTTGCTTACTGGACCTGTCACACACATTTAGAGTCACTGACTAGATCTGGCACACACACAGAGTAACACTATATCATGATGAGTACTCTTTGGGTGCGTGGAATTACACCACGATTTTCTCTATGATAAGCCGTATTGGAGGTCCGGTGGGAAGTCCTAAGATGAAGAGACCCACTAAGCAGTGGGGGAGGAAATGATTCCTTTTGTTTTAATTACCCTCACACACCCTAGTGGTGTTATGCTTCATCATCGGGTCACCCTGACGCCTAAAAGTCAGGGTGGGCTTAACCGTATTTCAGGGAGCTATTTATGATAATATGACCAGGGGGATAAAGATTAAAAAGCCGCAAGCAAATCCCAGTATCCCTTTACTCTTGGACTGATAGGGTTGTTAAAAATGTAAAATGAGGGGCCAAATTTGAGTATTTATGGTCCTATGACCCTAAGGCCAACATGTTGGAGTCCTGCAAGGGCCTGAATAGGTCCCGGACTATCTTCAGGGCAACCAAACAAATCACCCTCCCTGGAAAGGTGCAGAAGGAGATTCCCTATACTGCTTTGAATTAAGGGCAGGTAGCTGCTCCTTGTTTTATTATAAAAAGATCATTTATCCCTTTTAATCCTCTTAACACTCCATCCAATCGTGGGAGAGGAAACTCATTTCCGGGCGCCACACAGGTTAAAAGGGCAGCCCTGTGGTCAAACAACCATCAAGGGTCCTAACCCGCTTTGTCACCTACTCGTGCGGGGTCCTTGGGCTTTTGCCTGCCACACACACAGAGTCACTTACTGGACCTGGCACACACAGAGTCACTTACTGGACCTGGCACACACAAAGATTCACTGACTGGGCCTGGCACACACACAGAGTCACTTACTGGACCTGGCACACACAGATTCACTTACTGGACCTGGCACACACAAAGATTCACCGACTGGAACCGGGCACACACACAGCGTCACTTACTGGACCTGGTACACAAACAGAGTCACTCACTGGACCTGGCACACACACAGAGTCACTTACTGGAACTGGCACACACACACACACACAGTCACTTACTGGACCTGGCACTCCAACAGCGTCACGTACTGGACCTGACACACACACAGCGTCACGTACTGAACCTCGCACACACTCAGAGTCACTTACTCAACGTGGCGCACACACAGCATCACTGACTGGACCTGGCACACACACAGCGTCACTTACTGGACCTGTTACACACAGATTCACTTACTGGACCTGGCACACACAGAGTCACTTACTGGACCTGTTACACACAGATTCACTTACTGGACCTGGCACTCCAACAGCCTCACGTACTGGATCTGACACACACATAGCGTCATGTACTGGACCTCGCACACACTCTCAGTCACATACTGGACCTGAGAATAGTCCGGCCTCCCTGCAACCAACGAACAAGTTCCGGGTTCGTTGGTTGAAGGGAGGCCGAATCGCTGTATGTAGGTTTTTAAACTTTGGCAATCGCGGAAATCAAAGCGATCTCATCAGTCCAGGTACCCTACGAATTTTAATTAAATAGGGTGAAAAACTACAAGTGAACATTATAACACCCACCTTAAAGTGTACTAGTGGGTGTATACACTTACCTGCCCTTTTTTATGTTCTCAGATAGAGACTCTCAATTTGAAACGGTGGTACCAACGAACAAATTTAAATTCACTGGCCAATACCTAAGGCTTATTGTTGAGTGGACTATTCTCATTCTCTCAAAATTTGAAAAATGGTATGTTATGTGGACATCCTGAATCGATTGAATTTCGTTTAAGACCTAAAGAATGATCTAGAAAACTGTCCTGAGGAAGGTGAACGATCCACTTTTCACCGAAACGCAGCGTTGACTTGTTGTTTTCTTTACATTGTATTGTACAGAATTTCTAAATTAAATGCTTTTAATTTAAAATATTTTTTATATTATGTGATGTTTTTAATCCTGATTTTGAATACATTGTATTCATTGATTAATATGTGTATTTAGTTCTTTAGTTGGTTGTTTCACTACAATTTTTCTCCAGTATGTATTGTAACAACTATAAACTATAAACTACTCTGTCACTCAACTTCTGTTTATAGACTGCCCTAGAAAGCTTGAGTCATAATTCTATGTTTTACTTGGGACTTCTTGTTCTTTTCTGAACTACCAACCCTGTCCCTGATTGATAAGTAAGGGTCACTCCATCCTTTTTTTGCAGGGCAGACTCAGCCATGATATCCACCTTCCATAGGATATCATGGCTAAGTCAAGCTAAAAGCAGGCCTAAGGAAAGTAGCGATAACCGTGGTGAGCGCTACATTTCTTATCGCTATGCTTGTTAGCGCGCCCATTGATAATTGGAGAAATGTCGGTTAGCGACATTTCTCCAGTTATTTTGGGACGGAACGCCCACTTTGCATCTCATTAGAGATGCAAAGCGGGGCGTTGTTGTAACGGGCGCTAAGTCAGCAAAACACGCGACAGCGTGTCTTTGGTGATAAAGTGATGAAATTATCCCCGCTTTTTGCCCAAAAACGGACGCAAAAGCGGAGATAATTTGATAGCGCTGCCTTGATGATATGCCCTTAATAACTCTGGTTTGTAAAATGAAAGGCAAAGAAGGGACAAAAAAGGTGTCGTGTCCACGTCTGTTTTTGTTCCCCTCCGGTATCGTCATACTTGATTTTATAATAGATAAGAAAAGCCGCCAAGTAAATCCAGGGCTTGGATAAGGCTGGTCAGGGGGTTCCATGTCACAGGGACACCCCCTTTCCACATCTGCCTCACGTTTTAATCTAGGAAAAGGTTTTGGGTACGTCAGTCCTGTTGTTAATTTTTAGGGGTTGTAAGCTCCTGTTGGCTGTGCCGGTATGTTATATAAACACCCCGGGCCGGTGACCACAGCCAGGCAGAGCACGTGAGATGGTTGTGTTTGCGGTACCCCAGGGGGTGTCTGTGACTGTTCTTGGAGCTGGCGGCGAGTGCACGTTAATTTTAGAGCTGAGTAACAGGAAACAGATGTGCTTCACAGCCGGCATCAGTCGTAGGCAGGCACCGGCAGGCAGTGAGGGTAACCTTCAGAAACCCTACGGAGGAAGAGAGTCGACCTTTCCTGTGCGCTCTTTGAGCCCCCAGCAGTCACCCTTTGAGGTGATTGTGAGTCCCTCCGCACATGCAGCTGGAATAATTTTAAATTGCTGCTAAATTACTTGGAGACATGACAACTACATGGCGCTGTTATATGATATACTCATCGTTCATGATACTTTCTTTATCAGCTTTAGAAAGATGACAGGCTGCATTCCCCCGGGGAACAACCTTTACAACGCAACTTTTACAACGCACTACCTTTACAACGCATTTTTTACAACGCATAATCCATTACAACGCATGACATTACAACGCATGACACTACAACGCATTTTTAAAAACTACCTTTACAACGCATTCCATTACAACGCATACTACCATTACAACGCATACCATTACAACGCATAATATTACACTACACTATCCAACACTTACCCTACTGTTGCACCCCCTGGAGTTAGAATAGTAATTTTTACCCCTATACTATCCAACACTTACCCTACTGATGCACCCCCTGGAGTTAGAATAGTAATTTTTACCCCTATACTATCCAACACTTACCCTACTGATGCACCCCCTGGAGTTAGAATAGTAATTTTTACCCCTATACTATCCAACACTTACCTTAAATGTAATTTAATATTATGCGTTGTAATGGTATGCGTTGTAAAGGTAGTATGCGTTGTAATGGAAATGCGTTGTAAAGGTATTTTTTAAAAATGCGTTGTAGTGTCATGCGTTGTAATGTCATGCGTTGTAATGGATTATGCGTTGTAAAAAATGCGTTGTAAGTGCATGCGTTGTAAAAGTGTGCGTTGTAACGTCATACATCCCATTCCCCCACCAGCATTCAACCCTGCTGTTTTTAAACAGAAGTTCCCCGCAGATGCATTAACCAGCTGAGCTGTCTGAAGCGCGTGCAGATACGTGGAACGCATTGGCTTTTTCTGTGGGCACTTGTATCTGGCACCTGGTTTCTGCTGGGTGCGCGTGTATGTCTGCAGCTCTCTGGAAAGGATGGCAATTATATGGACTACCTATATATGTCTTGGGAAAAGGCGAGGAATGCAGTGACCACGCTGGATTTTGTTTACCCCTCCCCCACACTTAAAGGTGACTCCTCCGAACCGTGCATAGGAAAGAAGCCGAGCATTGATGGCTGAGCAGGGATGCCGTTTCAGAGCTGACAGCAGGAACAATGCAGTGAGGGCGAGTCCCACCCACAGGAGAGGCCAGCTTAATTCTAGCCAGGCTCACTCTGCGGCATATCATCACGCAGCGCTATAAAATTATCGCCACTTTTGTGTCCGTTTTCGGCCGAAAAACGGCGATAATGTTATCGCTTTATCAGCAAGGTCACGCTATCGCGTGAATCCTTGCCTTAGCGCCCTGTCCCTTAACGCCTAGCTTTGCATCTCTAATGAGATGCAAAGTAGGCGTTCCATCGCAAAAGAACGTGAGAAATGTCGCTAACCGACATTTCTCCTATTATCTAGCCTCACGCTAACCTATAGAGCGATAAGAAAAGTAGCGCTAACCTCGGTCATCGCTACTTTCCTTACGCCTGCTTTTCATCTGACTTAGCCATGATGTCCAATGGAAGGTGGATATCATGGCTGAGTCTGCCCTGCACTATCAGCAAGCTATCGCCAAACGTTGTGCGATTATCGCTGGATTTCCAGCAATAATCGCACATTTGGCAGCTTGCGCCAGGAATTTTATCGCTTTTGAGATAAGCGTTGCTGATAGCACGCTATCTGTGCGATAAAATTCAGCGTTAGCCGGTGATCATTATCCTCGCGCTAAGCGCGCTGAGCAATAATTATCGCCGGCCCTTGATGAGATGCCCCTCTGTGCTTTACTCGGGCCCCGCACTTTCAGTATTCTCGCCTCTCATACGTTACCATAATTACTTTAAGGGCCATTCAACAACCATTTATTACAAATCCGCAAGTCCGCTCGCAGTTTTCGGGCCTCTGTGGCTGAGTATATTTGACTTTTTGGAGGTTCTCAAAAATCCATAGCTCAGCAAGTACATGTAAGAAATCAGTTTCACAGTCATTTTTTTTACAAAATCCTTCAGTTTTTGCATTTTTTTGGAGGTGGAGAAATCCACTTTTTAGGTAATATTTGCTCAGTGTCGCGAAACCTTTTTTTTCCGCGTAAAGGTGTTCAAATTAGATGTCAAAAGTACTGGTATGGTTTGTGAAAACAGACCAAGTGAAAACTTTGCAAAGGGTTCCTCATCGAACCCCCACCCCACCCTTTACGGGAACACCCCACTGGCACTCTTAACCCCCTACTCTTTAGTATTCAGGAAAATTGCAGATTTTATGCGGTAGTAAATTCTGCCTGCTTATGTGAGATTTCTCCTGTTCCCAGTTGTTTGAATCTTGGACTCCTGTGAGTGTCTGCCACATAAGTCCAATACACAAATCCACTCCACACCACACAATTATACAACGAATTAATCGAGTTCGATTCCAATAATTTAACAACCCACCACATACATAAACTCCATAAAACTAAAGAAAAAAGACATTGCCATTTGCAATGCCAATAGCTCCAACTCAAACAAATACAAGACCTATTGCATTTCCAATGCTTGTTGCTATAGTCAGCTAGTGGAGTAATTGCAAAACAGGAGTAATGTATATGTGTTCTCTTGGGTAAAAGTAGAAAAGAAATCTTGCAGTAACATTGTGTAGGAGCTGTATTTTGCGTATTATGAATGAGGGTGCGCCAAGGTATAGGCTGATGGCATAGTCAAGCTTGGAGATTACCCGTGTGAGGATGGTGTGCAGTTTCTGTTGGTATCCAAGGTATGGGAGGAGGCAACGTGGTGTTTTCTTTGTGTGGAAGGCACAATGTTGTTGGTTTTTAGCATGTGGCAGCAAACATAGGCTTGAATCCATGATTACTGCTAGGTTTCTGACTTCTTTTGATCTTATTGTAGGGCCACACACTTCTTAAGCCGAATGGCAGTAGGCCGGCATCTGTCATTGGCTCAGGTCATAAGCTCTGTCTTAACGGTATTTCGATGGGTATTCATCATGCATGTGTTATGGCCGAAAGTCAATATTCAAGTTTTACACTGTAGAGATCTCCCGGACCATCCATTTAAAAAAAGATTTGGGTGTCACCTGCATAGTTGTAACAGGTGAGGTTGAAGGATTTCACCAGCTTTGGTGAGGAAGTTAGCTTGGTGTGGTATAGTAGAAAGTACAGCTTGGTAGTGGAGGATTTATAATCGCACCTCTAAAAGTAGACAATAATGTGGGTACGGTATAAAATAAAACTCAAATAGTATTTGGGGTTGGTGTTAGAATGGTGTATGACACCCAGATACCGGAGGTGCGAATTTACAGAGGAGCAGAAGATCCCGCGTGCACATTAAGCTTCAGAAAGCAGCACAGACCTCGATGAAAGTCCATATTCGTTTGAAGGTTCATAGATCATAGATTCGTAGATCTTTTGCAATTTTAAATCTTTCTTGAAGAAAAGGGAGGTTCTGTGATCCTTTGTACATTCAGAACGAAACAGCTAGTCTTGAGTACATACAACAGCTGACACGTGTTTCGTCACATAGGGACTTTTTCAAGGCTAGCACGAGGTAAAAGTGATTCCTTAATGTAAATATTCCACTGGAAGTCGGCATCAGGTAGGCAGCGTGCTTGCAGATAGATCCAACGGCCAGTCGATAGTCCAAGATGTCCATCTCAAAGCGAAAGAACTGAAATCCTGTGAAGTCAAGGTATCGAGGGTCAGGATATAGCCCATTGCTGGCGATTAGCCAAAATAGTGGGAGAGCTCTCTTCGGGACGCATGAACATGTGCTGATCGCATACATGAGCCACCTACTTATACATTGTCGGTAATACAGAGGGTCAGCATCCAGATTCCCTGCTCTAGCGTGACTTAATACAGATATTTCTTGCTATAGGACCTTCCTACAATATTGATATGGACCTACTCGAATACACCAGCATCTTACATGACTTTTATGTGCATCTGTAGTAAGGCCGAACAATCCCTCTGCAAGTAAATATTTTCCATTTTTAACACACATGACGGCTGCCATGCTTTCTACATTCACCGCTCAGAAAGGTCCCTATTCATCTGAGCATTGTTAGCCACATAGAGGAGCCACCTTCAGGATCCTATATGAGGAGACTACTGCATGTGAAGGAGTAGGAAGTGGCCATAATTCTGGAGCCGGCGGACTCCGCAGCTTCAGCTTCAAACAGAGATGTTATCACAGAGCAGGGTCCTCGTTGCAAACTGTGAAACCACCACTCAGAGCGTTATAGGCACTGACTGTTGCGAGTGTCCTTCGCCAGGCCACAGGCCTCAATGGACCCATCCCAGGCTGGCACAATCATCTATCCTTTACCATGCCTACCTGCCTTGCCGGTCGATTTCTAACGAAGGTCTCCTTTTGTTCAACACTTTTCGCACAACCTGCCTGTAATTATGAAGGTTTATGTCAATGTCAGAGCCTGCTTCAAGTCCACACTGTTTGGATTAGTGCTTTTGATTAAATACAATCCATCTTTCGTCACAACCTTACAGTGAAATCCAGTGTGGAACCTGCCCAACCACCTCTGGAAAATGACATTTAAAACCCATCCCTAAAATGTTTAAAACACAATGTTTGCCACTAAAGTCTCAGATCTCTGTAAGGTTATTTTAAATTAACAACCTCACTTACAAAGTTGCTCAGAATAGGGAAACTTCACGCTTTACGGAGCAGATGAAGTTTCCTCAATTGATGTGAGGAAAGGCGTTTTAGTTCGGGCCTTCCAGGTGTGATGATTTCCTGATGTAGAATACCCCAGGTAGGACACCTTTCAGCAAAATAAGTTTGAGTGTGAAGGCTGGACATCCACCAACTGCGGTAAGAGGTGTGGGGGAGGGTCTGAGCTGAGGTCGGCTTATTTTAATTTAAAAAAAGAATAACAAATAACTTGAGAAGCCTTGCATTGCGCACAGCTCGCACAGTTTAGGAACCCCACGGAGTTGTGAGTCAGCCTACGTCACAACTTTACACTCCACTTTAAATCCCACTCAATTGACAGGATTTAAAGTTGGATCGTGAACAGTTGATTGAGTCGCTTTAATATGTACCTTAGAAAATCCACGTACTCCTTCCTATAGAATCGCACGGTGCGCACCTTAGTATCGGAACCAGAGTATCGATAGCTCAGAATATCAAGGCCAGAATATTGACAGGTTAGTAAGTATAGCAATTCTATCCCTTAGTCCACATATATAGACCTACGAAATATATATACCTTCAAGGTATGTAGATGTGGAGGTACGAATAGTAAATCTATACCTACCTATAGGCATTTACCTTTAAATACTCTGTCTCCTATATTCTTGTACCTCGATATCCCGGGGGTTGGTATTTAGTAGTGCACCCTGTTTTTGGGAAAGAATGCACCTATAGACCCCAGCTTTAATGTTTGGTCACAGCTGGGAGCCATGCCCCCTAAAAATATACTTCTGGCCACAGCCTGCTCCTGCCTCTGCCTCCGTCCCTGTTGTCTACTGTAGGAGCCGGCCTCGTGGCGTGGTCCTGTTTCCCCGCGCTAAGCCGCACGAGGTCCCATGCACATCGGGACTCCTCCATTTTGGATTGCACGTCACTCCACGTGACCACCTATATGACCCTGCTCTACCCAGCCTCGGTCCCAGCGAGGCCCGACATCGAGGCGCCCACCCCTGGCCAGGGGGATACCACGTGAGCCCTTCCCACTCCCGGCGGAGGGCAGTATCGATGGGACCCCCAACCGTCTCTCCACACCTAGGTGTGATCGCCCCACAGCTCTCTGGGGCCTGGCGCCTCTCCTGCTGGGCGTCTGGCCGCTCCCTACCCGGCCTCTCCGCCCCCTCCGGGCGCAAGGGTCCGGACATCAAAGGGCTCCCGTCCTATATCTGGGGTGAACCGACAACGGGGCAGGAGTTGTATCCTGGAGTCCAGAGCCCGGCTGACCCTACGGAAGAAGACTCACCCTGAACCACCACTTGAGCCCTGCTGACGACGTCGCGGCTCCACCGTGCTTAAAGACCTTCACAAACCTTTGGGGCCCTGCTGACGCTGTCGCGGCCCGACCTTGTTGAACCTTACCACCAGAGCCCTGCTGACTGTGTCGCGGCTCGACCTGAGCGGAACGACCATCCGAGCCCTGCAGACGCTGTCGCGGCTCTCCACGTCCGAGCCGCTCTGAGACCAGCATCCAAGGTCTGGCGCAGAGCCCTCCCGTACCTGCTTGGTACTAAGACTGTCCCGCTACCCTATCCTCCTAACGAACATTGAGACTCTGAAGGATCCCTCGATCCCTCTGTAACTATTGAACGTATAACTGCCGATAAAGAATCTAATCTCGCAACTACTATTGAGTCCTGTGTGGTGGTGTTACTGGGCCTAGTACGATCATAGGAGAAAGACCTCCCCGAGGAGGCTTCTCAGCGGCGCTCGGCTATAACATTGCGGTAGGAAGGTGCCCGGAATAGTCTCCCCGACTACCCGGTGGGCCTCCCTCCAACATCTACGCATCACTGAGACCAGGTAGCAGAGGGTGGACTGTTTGTTCTCTATTCTCAGCACCTTCCCTTGCACAAATTCTCTGTCTCTCTCACTCTCTCCCTCCCTCCGTCACTTTCTCGCTGCCTTCCCCTCTCTCTCTCTGTCTCTTTCTCTCTCCCTCTGTTTCTCTCTCTCTCTCTCTCTCTCTCTCTCTGCCTCGCTCTCTCTCGCTCTTGCTTGGTCTCTCTCTCTCTGTCTCTCTGCGCCACTCTCTCTCTCTTTCTCTGCCTCTCTCTTTTTTGGTCTCTCTCTCTCTCTCTCTCTCTCTGTCTGACTCTCTCTCTGCCTTTCTCTCTCTCCCCCACTCTCTCTCTTTTTTGTTCTCTCTCTCTCTCTCTCTCTCTCTCTTTCTCGCTCTGTGTCTCGCTGCCTGTGAGAAGTTGGCCTGGCATATGCTGGTCACTAGTCATAGTGGCCACCGTGCACCAGTCCAATTCGACTCTTATGGTAGTAGGTTTAAGACAACCTTTTAAAGAAAGCTATCCTAGTGGTAGCTGTGGAGAGCAGCCTTCAGGCTAAGTCTCTGAGGAATGTAAAGCAGTTTGCTTTACCTTATAATCTCTTGAATTACCAAATGAAAGGACACCACACAGGTATATACATCAAATATACATGTATTTATTTCTAGACACACTCTACTAATCTCTTTATGAGATTAGAAGTCAGGAACACATTCAAATATCAACGTTTCTCAATAAGTTAAGCACAAATATGGCTGGGGCCCTAGGGGCGTACCAGACCATATACTAAAAAAGAGGTTTAGGAAAGTCGACTTGCAAGGGGACAAGGCCTAGGGCCTGTAGAATCGCTGGGGCTTCACTAATGCAGCAGAAGCAGGTAAGTAACAGACCCACGGGAGACGCGTGCAGTGTGTGAACACAACTGCGGGTTTCCTATTGATTATAATGGTGCAAGTCGCGGTTGGATTTTTAAAGTTTTAGGGTACTTCGAGGAAGTCTACAAGCAAGCCACTTACAAGGTAAGTACTTCGAGGGCCAACACACACTAGGGCACCGGAGTGCACGAGTTACCTCACCCAGGGAAGCCTGGTGCATAGGTGTCTTTTGGTGTAGGATTGCATCGCTGTTTTCTATGGAGACCAAAGAAGACATGCTGCTTGCGAAGACTGGAGAAGTGTCTGGTGGAATCCAAGGGTGGATTCAGGATGAAGATGACCTGAAAGCAGAAGGGACAGTGTTCACAGTCACTTGCCAGTGACCCGGGGCCAGGAAGATGGATGACCACGGAAGTTGGGTGATTTCAGGTAATCGATGGTGTTTTGACTCATCAGCCATGAGGTCCAGGAGGCATCGACGATGACCAGGAGCTGAATTCGGACTGTCCCACACCTTCTGCAGCTTACTGATGTGTCAGCAACCGGATTGGAGCCAACAAGCCTTGGCAACAGCAAGTCTCATGAGATGTAGAAAAAGTCAGCGGTGCAGACCAGCAAGGTCTGATGGACCCACCCAGCAAGGGTGAGTGAGGGCAGGCTTGGAGCAACCAGAGGAGCCCTTTGGTTTGCTGGAAAAGTCTTCGGGGGACCCACAAGCCAACGGGCAAGGGATCGCAAGGACGCCTCTTGAGGAAATGCTTCACAGGAGCCCACGGTCACTTGGGATGGGGTAGGCCTCTGACTTTCGCTGCAAAACCTGCTGGAGGCTTGGGCCACAAATGGTCCAATGTACAAGTTCATAGAGTGTTGTGAAGGGGTTTCACTTGACAATAGTGCACGGTACCCGGGTATTGCTGTTCCTCGTCACTCGTCTGGTCCACTCACCTCAGCTCTGCTGGAGACTCACAATGGCCATCGAGAAGTCAGGAAATTTACTTCTGGGGCTGTAGGGACTTCTGACTCCGGCAGAAGCGGGAAAGTTTGCGACCATTGATTAGAGTTTTTGGTGCCTGCCAAGCAGGGGAGTCACTTCTTGACTCCAAGGGAGATTCTTCAGTCTTCCAAAGGTAGTGGAACGTCAAAGGGCCAGGATTCTTCTTATAAAGCATCATCCAGGGATATCTAACTTGCAATGGCAAGGTTTCCCTATCTTATACTAAAGGTAGGGGAGGGACTAGCACTATGACCACTCCTCTGGGAGGGTCAGGGTAGGGGGTGGTTACACTCACTTCCCTTTGTCCAGTTTCACGCCAGAGCAGGGACAGGTAGCCCCTGAACCGGTTTGAGCTGGCATATGCACAGAGGAGCCTACTGCTTCCCCAGTGCAGGACTTCAAAGCACTCTAAGAGTGCACCCACCCAGCCCCAATACACTAAATCCTGTCTGGGAGGTGGTTACACCTCCCTGTGACAGGATGCCTATTGTTGGGCCTCCTCCACTGCGAGTTTCAGTCAGCAGTAGGAGGGAAGCCCAGTGTCTGTGCTGGTGGCATCCATTTTGTGATGCCAGGGCTCTATAGGATTCTACAGTGTTTCCACAGTGGGTACATGCCAACCCCTCTAGAAGGGTGGGATCATACTCCCACATCATGGACTGATGTGGGGGTATGATTCCAAGTTGTTTGACACCAAACACGACATGTTTTGATGCAGTCATTCCAAAGTTAGCATTTATAATGCACTTAAGAGTATATGGTTTAACCGCATCCACAAACAGCCACAGAGAATAGACTCTGAGAGCTGCAGATCCTACTCTCCTACACTGCCTCTCTCTGCTTCTCTCTCACTGTCTCTCTCTCTTGCTCTCTGTCTCTCCCTTTCTCTGCCTCTCTCTCCCTCTCCCCCTCTCTCTCTCTTTTTGTTCTGTCTCTCTCTCTCTTTCTCTCTCTTCCTCTCTCTCACTGTCTGTCTCTATTGCCCTCTGTCTCTTCCTCCCCCCTCTCTCTCTCTCTCTGTCTTTTTCTCTCTCCCTCTGTTTCTCTCTCTCTCTCTCTCTCTCTCTCTGTCTCATGCTGCCTCTCTCTCACTGTCTCTCTCTCATGCTCTCTGTCTCTTCGCAGCCTCTCTCTCCCTCTCCCCCTCTCTCCCCCTCTCTCGCTCTTTTTTGTTCTCTCTCTCTCTCTTTCTCTCTCTGTCTCTCGCTGCCTCTCTCTGCCTTTCTCTCACTGTCTCTCTCTCTTGCTGTCTCTCTCTCTCTCTCTCTCTTTGTCTCTCCCTCCCACCTCCCTCTTATGCATCACTGAAGATGGGTGTTGGTGCTGTCTGTTATCTTGACTCTCAGCATCTCTCCAGCTCACACAAACTGCAGCAGTAACAAGATTGTATCTGATCATTAGCACCTCCCTCCCTCCTCCACTGTGTGCAGCATGAAGAGCTGCATCAGCCCTTTCCAGGCCATTGCCTGTGTCTGTATTGGACAAAAACACATTTCTTCACACTCTTCTCTTCACAGAGTCCAGTGGATTTGTTGAGGATCAAATGGCGTCAACCAGTGCTCCGAGGAGGGATCAACCTGCACCCACAGGTAACTGTGATCCGGTCTGTCAAGGCCGTCCTTCGAGAAGGTATTGTGATACAGTCTGATGGGGTCAGCTTTCAGCTAGAGGTGGTCATCATACCGTCTGGCAGGGAATACTTCCTACAGCGGTAATCCTTACACAGTATGACACGGCCACGCTGCACATAGAGGGTGACACTTCCTACAGTGGTAATCCTCACAGAGTATGACACAGGCACCCAAGACCTAGGGGATCACACTTCCAACATATGTAATCCGTACAGAGTATGACACACTCACACTGTCTCTAGAGCTGAGGTCTTCGAACTTATTGATGCCGAGACCCCCTTGTCAAACGTATATAGGCGTAAGGACCCCCTTTTGAAAAAAATCATCGACCACTATCAACAACCACAAAAGTCCCAAATTCCCACAGCAAATAATTTTTACGGTGGGGAAATAATATTAACCGGTGTCTAGCAAACCAAAGGTTAGTGAGCGTGGGGGTGTAGTCAAAGGTGGAGCTAAAATCAAAGGGCCTCATTTATGAGGAATTGGCGTTGGGCTGCGCTGCCCTATGCCAATGTGAAAGGGCTGGAATGCACTGTATTTATGAAATACGGTGCAATCCTGGCCTTTTCCCTTGCGTTGGCGCACAAATTGCTGCGTAGCACCAACATAGGCAGGATTGTTTTTGTACAGGAAGGGACACCTTCCTTCACAAAAACAATCCTGCAGAATGCAGCACAAACGGAAAGAGGAAAGAACGAGGAGAAGGGAAAACCTTTCTCCGTGTTACACCTCCGCTGGGAAGGCGCCCGTTTTTGGAGCTGCCCCGGTTTATTTGATTTTGTAAATATGGGGCAGCATCACAATCCATGGGTGTTGCGTGGTAACCCCACGCAACACCTCCTTGACGCAGAGTAAGGCAACGCAGTGACTTGCGCTGTTATGTCTTCCGCTATATCCATGAGGCCATGCTAAGCCATGCAGGGTGACTTTACAGCGCCTCATGGGTATGGTTCTGATGCTTGCGCCGCCGGAGCGTCAAAATAAGTGATGCTCTGGCAATGCAAGCCTCTCATACATAAGCTTCAAAATATTCTGTATGTTTTTTTAGGTCTTTCACCGTCAGGTATCTACTAGTAAAATAAAGAGCAGCATGATGAAAAATAAATTTAAAAAGTTGCTACTCAATGGGAAATGAACAGTAGTACATTATGAAACCTCTGTTAGTTAATTTACTGTAACCAGAGAGCCACAGAATTAAATCTTGATTGGTGTAGTGGAGAATAGTGACGTGTATTTTAAGTGCTACGAGGTCACAGCCTATGTCAGAAAGCACTGTGAATATGTAAGTCATTATTTTATACTTGCATTTCAGACGTGCAAATAGTTTTACAATAAAATAGTGCTTTTACAATGTAGATTTTAGTGATACCAGAGTGGATGTAATGCAATGTCTCTATACATAACTTTGCCTTCAACACCTCTTTAGGGGTACTAAGGACTGTGTAAATGCAGTTAAAATTAAAAGCAAGCACTTCACAGCCCAGTTGTTAACTCTTTGCATCCTTTACCTTTGCAGATTAACTGATAGGGGCATTTCCATTTCATTCAGGCTAGCAGGCACCCTGGCATGAAAGCTTTTCACATCACTGGAGACTCAATTAATGAAAATTCAGCTGATAACGATCTAAATTAGCAGTCCCAAACAGCTGTCTTTTTCAAAAACAAAAGAAACATTTTGTATTGCAGGCACAAGTGAAGCTGGGGGACCCCCTTCCCAGGACTCCACGGCCCCCCTGGGGGTCGCGCCCCACAGATTGAAGACCTCTGATCTAGAGGGTCACACTTCCTACAGCGGTAATCCGTACAGAGTATGACAGTGTCATCCCTGCACATAGAGGGCCACACTTCCTCCATCAGTAGTCCTTAAAGAGTATGAGAGAGTCATACTGCACCTAGTGGTAATTATCGTACAGTCTGGCAGGACAACACCTCCCATGCTGTAATCCTTGCCGAGTATGAGGGAGTCACACAGATCCTATGGGCAGTTATCACTGTCCGGTACACGCACACAATATCACTCACTGGACCTGGCACACGCACACAGAGTCAGTTACTGGACCTGGCAAACACATTCACAGTCACTGACTGGACCTGGCACACACATTCACAGTCACTTACTGGACCTGGCACATGCCCACAGAGTCACTTACTGGACCTGGCTCACGCACACAGAGTCACTGATTGGAACTTGGACGCACACAGAATCACTTACTGGACCTGGCACACGCACACAGAGTCACTTACTGGACCTGGCACACACACAAAGTTGCTTACTGGACCTGGCACACACATTCAGAGTCACTTACTGGACCTGGCACACACACAAAGTTGCTTACTGGACCTGGCACACACACAAAGTTGCTTACTGGACCTGGCACACACATTCAGAGTCACTTACTGGACCTGGCACACACATTCAGAATCACTTACTGAACCTGGCACACACACAGAGTCACTGATCGGACCTGGCACACACACAGAGTAACACTATATCATGATGAGTACTCTTTGGGTGCGTGGAATTACACCACGATTTTCTCTATGATAAGCCGTATTGGGGGTCCGGTGGGAAGTCCAAGATGAAGAGACCCACTAAGGAGTGGGGAAGGAAATGATTCCTTTTGTTTTAATTACCCTCACACACCCTAGTGGTGTCATGCTTCATCATCGGGTCACCCTGACGCCTAAAAGTCAGGGTGGGCTCAACCGTATTTCAGGGAGCTCTTTATGATAATATGACCAGGGGGATAAAGATTAAAAAGCCGCAAGCAAATCCCAGTATCCCTTTACTCTTGGATTTCCTAGGGTTGTTAAAAATGTAAAATGAGGGGCCAAATTAGAGTATTTATGGTCCTATGACCCTAAGGCCAACATGTTGCAATCCTGCAAGGGCCTGAATAGGTCCCAGACTATCTTCAGGGCAACCAAACAAATCACTGTTGGACCCGGCCTCGTGGCGTGGTCCTTACCCCCGTGGATTGTGGCCGTTCCCCGCCCCGGCCTTCACGGGCCACCCTTCCGAACTGCACCGAGGCCCCTTATTCCGAGCCGCACGAGGTCGCATGCCCCTCGGGGCTCCGCCATCTTGTTGGCATCCACGTGACTCTGTGCGCCAGCCGGCGCGACCCCGCGCAACCCGGCCTCGGCCCCAGCGAAGCCCCGACATCGAGGCACCAAGAACTGGCCAGGGGGTGCCACAGGAACCATTCACCGTTCCCGGCGGGGGACAGTATCGATGAGACCCCCAACTGTCCTCCCATCCCTAGGTGTGATCGCCCTGCAACTCTCTTGGGCCGGGCGCCTCTCCTGCTGGGTGTCTGGCCACCTCCACCCGGCCTCTCCGCCCCCCCCAGGCGCCAGGGTCCGGACATCAAAGGGCTCCAGACCTATATCTGGGGCAACCCCGCCACAGATCGGCAGTTGTATGCCGGAGTCGAGAGCCCTGCTGATCGAATCGCGGCCGACCCTACGGAGAAGAACTCTTGCTTGAATCCACCACGAGCCCTGCAGACTGCGTCGCGGCTCCTTCTTGCGGAAACCTTGAAACCCCCTGGAACATCGGGGCCCTGCTGACGCTGTCGCGGCCCAACCTCGCTGAATCCTCCCTCGGAGCCCTGCTGACGACGTCGCGGCTCGAGCTGAGCAGAAACCCTCTTGAGAGCCCCGCTGACCTGGTCGCGGCTCCCCACGAACTGAATGCCAGAGCCCTGCTGACGCCGTCGCGGCTTGACCCCTCCGAGATCCGGAGGTCCTCCAGCTTGAGGATAAGAACTGGGCTCCAGGTACCCTCGTACCAAGCTCCTGCCAAAGACTGTCCCGCTACCCCTTCCCTTCTAAAGAGACACTGAGACTTGTGTGGATCCCTCGATCCTTTTCGTGTAAATATTGAATCCCGTAACCTTTAAGTGCTGATAAAGATTTGCTCGTCTTGAGACAACCTCCTTGAGTCCGGTGTGGTGGTGTTACTGTGCTAGTACATGGTAGGAGAAGGATCTCCCTCGGAGGCTTCTCAGCGGCGCTCGGCTACTTCGTGCAGTGTGAGGGCCCCCCCTTGGTGGTCTCGCCGACTCCTCGGGGTCCGCCTTCCAACATTTGGTGGCCAGCGACGGGATCCGAGCCGAACGCAGTACGTACCAGCCAGTACCCACTAACTACCCATCCAGTCGAACAGTAATCATGAGCAGCCAGGAAAACAACGCGACCATGGAGTTCCAGCCCGAACGGTTGGAGGAATATACGCACAAAGAATTAAAACAGTTCTGCAAGGACAAAGGCATTGCAACCACCGGCCTAGGTACCAAAGAGGAGATGCAGAAAGCTCTGAGGACCTGGATGGAGGCCGAGGCAGGCCACTCCCAAGAAGAAGGTCCCTTGCCCCTGACTGAGGCCACATCAACCGCACTGACTCCGGCAACCGGAGGAAGGAAGAGCCTAGAAACCGGCCTCTCCGAAGAAGAAATACGAGAGCGGGAGAAGGTCCGGAACCACGAACTAGAGCTCGCACGACTGCGGCTGGACGGCGAACTCCAGCTGGCGGAAAAGAAACTGGCCCTAGAGCAGCTACGGCTTCAAGAGGAGATAGAAGAGAAGAGACGGCACCGAGAGTTGGAGGAAAAGAAACTGACCCTAGAGCACGAGCGAAGTCTCAAAGAGCTCGAAATCAAGGCCAAGAACGGGGGGACCAACACCCCCAGTACTAGAGACACCCTACCGCCGGCCGAGGCCAAGGTACATATCCCGAAAGAGGTCGTCAAGGAGTACTATAAGAATGACGACATCCAACAATGGTTCAAAGCCTACGAGGTGGCCATGACCTCTCATCGGGTGCCCCGAAAGGACTGGGGCGCCGGCCTGTGGGGGCGGTTCCTGAGTGAGGGTCGAGACACACTGCTCCAGCTGCCGGAGGAGGTGATGACCTCCTACGATCACATGAAGGAGGCCCTGCTCACCCGCTACGGGCTAACCGCGGAAATGTACCGCCAGCGGTTCAGAGACTGCAAAAAGATCCCGGGTACCACCTGGGTGGAATATGTGGACTTTTTCAGCCGGGCCCTAGAAGGATGGATCAAGGGTAGCAAAGTCACCACCTACGGGCAGCTGGTCGACCTCATCGTGTGGGAACATCTCTCCAACAATTGTTTCGTGGAACTGAGACAGCACCTCCTCGACAGCAAGATGACCGACCCACGAAAACTCGCTGTCGAGGCCGATCGATGGGTCAACTCCCGGGTCCCCCGGAACTCAATGGGGGAGTACCAGAGGAACCCCACCGGACCCCCCCGCCAACGCGGTGGAGGGGGAGGGCCGAACAGGAACCGGGACCCCCCCGCCGGGACCCCAGGAGCCCCCCTCGAGGGCCACCGCAGCAACAACTCTCCCCGAGCCTACCCCGAAGGGGGGCAACCCCGGCCAGACCCGGACCACGGCCACCAGTAACATGCTACGGCTGCCAACAAACCGGACACTATGCCAGCGACCCGGTCTGCCCCCTGAACCGAAGAAGCGGGGCCGGCGGGCCCCCGCCCCGACAGCTGGCGGCCGCCGCCCTAGGAGAGGGAGAAGAGGAAGAAGAAACCCTCGACCGAGGGACCACCGAATGGGAGCCGGCAGCCATGTCCCTGGTCTGCCTGGGTAGTCGAGAAATGGTGCCCCGCACCCCCATCCCAAGCAACACCCAGAAGTACAGGCAGCAGGTCACCGTCAATGGACAACGGGCCGAAGCCCTTCGTGACACCGACGCCAGTGTCACCGCTGTCCGCTGCCACCTGGTGACCCCCGAACAGATCCTACCCAACGTGCTGTGCCCCGTCCGGACGGCCGAAAACAGCGAAAGCCTGTGCCAGATGGCTCTGGTCCCCTTCGAGTGGGGAGGGGTGACCGGCCTGCTAAAGGTGACGGTCCGCGATGATGCACCCGTAGACTGCCTCCTGGGGAACGACTTGGAGAGTTCCCCCTGGGCTCAAGTAGAGCGACGAGAGCACCTCCGAATGCTGGGACTATCCGACTGGGCCTGCGCCATCACCCGGTCCATGACCGCCCGGGCCCCCCGCTCGTGCTCGGCCCCCGGGGCCGCCCAGCCCGAGGGGCTCGCGCCACCCCCTGCCGGCGGCGAGGGAGAGGCGGACACCGACCCTGGACCTAGTGAATCCTCCCCCGAGGAGATTGCTTCCCCATGCGCCCTACCAGAACTGGCACCATGGCGATACGAAGGGGGCCCCACCCGGGAGCAGTTCCAGCAAGAGCAGCAGTCCTGTCCCTCTCTCGAAGGGGTCCGACAACAAGCGTCCGCACAAACCAACGGGGACCAGACCGGCACCCACTGGGTCTACTGGGCCGAGGACCTATTATACAGTGAGCAAAAAGTGGCAGAACTCGGGGCCAGCCGCGTGTTGGTGGTCCCCCTCCGCTTCCGGGAGTTCCTGCTCAACCTGGCACATGACGTGCCCCTCGCCGGACACTTGGGGCAAGACAAAACTTACAGCCATCTGGTGACCCACTTCTACTGGCCCCGGATGCGGAGAGACGTGGACAACCACTGCCGGTCCTGCCAGACCTGCCAAGCCAGCGGGAAGACGGGGGGTCGGGTCAAGGCCCCCCTCCAGCCCTTTCCAGCCGTCAGCACCCCGTTCGAACGGGTCGGAATCGATATCGTGGGGCCCCTGGACCCCCAGACCGCCCTGGGCCACCGCTTCATCCTGGTCCTCGGGGACCACGCCACCAGGTACCCGGAGGCGGTCCCGCTAAGAACTATAACGGCACCCGTGGTAGGCCGGGCCTTGATGGGGATCTTCTCCCGAGTGGGATTTCCCCGCGAAGTGGTGAGCGACAGGGGCACGAACTTTATTTCCAAATACATGCGGTCCCTGTGGCAGCAGTGCGGGGTCACGTACAAATTCACAACCCCCTACCACCCTCAGGGGAACGGACTGGTTGAGCGGTTCAACAGGACCTTAAAGGGGATGATCCAGTGCCTGGAAGAGCCCCTCAGGCGGAGATGGGATGCCCTGCTGCCGTGCCTCCTGTTTGCCTATCGGGAGGTCCCGCAGAAGTCCCTGGGGTTCAGCCCGTTTGAACTATTGTTCGGACATCCGGTCCGCGGACCGCTCAGCCTGGTCAAGGAGGGCTGGGAGACGAAGCTCCAAGGCGCCCCTCCTGACGTCTACCGATACCTCCTGACCCTCCGAAACCAGACCCGCAAGTTCCGAGCCATGGCCGAAGCCAACCTCGAGGCCAGCCAGGAGGACATGAAGCGGTGGTACGATCGGAACTCCTCTACCATCGAATTCGAGCCAGGCCAGAGAGTCTGGGTCATGGCCCCGGTTGAACCCGGCGCCCTCCAGGACAAGTGGACCGGGCCCTTCAAGGTAGTGGAGAAGAAAAGCCCCGTCACCTACCTCGTCGACCTGGAGTCCCCCCGGGACCCCCTCCGGGTTCTACATGCTAACAGGCTCAAACCCCACTTTGCCCGGACCGAACTGAGCCTACTACTGGCGACCAACGAGGGGGGCGAGGACGACTCCGAGCCCCTGCCCAACCTCTTGCAGTCCAACGTCCATGACGGATCCATCAAAGGTGTCCAACTCGCCTCTTCCCTGACCCCGGAGTTACGATTCTGCGTAGACTACCGAGCCCTGAATGCGGTGACCAAGACGGACGCCCATCCTATACCCCGGGCCGACAAACTCATCGACCGCTTAGGGGCCGCCCGCTACCTGAGCACGCTGGACCTCACCGCCGGGTACTGGCAGATCCAGCTCACCCCCGGCGCCCAAGAAAGATCCGCCTTTTCTACCCCGGATGGGCATTACCACTTTCGGGTGATGCCCTTCGGAATGAAGAACGCCCCGGCCACTTTCCAAAGACTTGTAAACAAGGTTTTGGCCGGGCTCGAGGCCTTCAGCGCGGCCTACCTAGATGACATTGCCGTGTACAGCAACCACTGGGCGGAGCACCTCCTTCACCTCAAAGCCGTCCTGGCCGCCCTCCAGCGGGCCGGGCTCACGATCAAGGCCAGCAAATGCCAGATCGGCCACGGATCCGTGACCTACCTGGGCCATCAAGTGGGAAGCGGGCAGTTGGCCCCTCTCCAGCCAAAAATCGATGCCATCCAGGCCTGGGAACCCCCCACTACCCAGACAGCTGTCCGGGCCTTCCTGGGTCTCACCGGATACTACCGGCGGTTCGTCCGGGACTATGGGAGCATTGTTGGCCCCCTCACAGAGCTCACGTCCAAGAAGCAGCCCAGGAAGGTACACTGGACACCCCGCTGCCAGGCAGCCTTCGAAACCCTCAAGACAGCGATGTGTACTGCTCCTGTGCTGCAGGCCCCTGACTACAGTAAGGAGTTCGTGGTGCAGACGGACGCCTCCGAGTATGGGATCGGGGCCGTCCTGTCCCAGGCCGATGAAAAGGGGCTCGACCGACCAGTGGCCTTCATCAGCCGACGGCTACTGCCCCGGGAGCAGCGATGGAGCACCATCGAGCGTGAAGCCTTCGCTGTAGTGTGGGCCCTTAGGAAGCTCCCGCCCTATCTCTTCGGTACCCACTTCCGGGTCCAGACCAACCACCGGCCTCTGCGGTGGTTAATGCAAATGCGGGGCGAGAACCCCAAGCTGCTGCGGTGGTCCATCTCGCTGCAAGGATGGACTTTGATGTTGAACACCGGCCCGGCAATGACCACGCCAACGCCGACGGCCTGTCCCGCTTTTTCCGCCTTGACGAGGAGAATCCCCAAGGAGATGGGTGACTCTCCATACCTTCGGCTGGGGGGGACGCCTGTTGGACCCGGCCTCGTGGCGTGGTCCTTACCCCCGTGGATTGTGGCCGTTCCCCGCCCCGGCCTTCACGGGCCACCCTTCCGAACTGCACCGAGGCCCCTCATTCCGAGCCGCATGAGGTCGCATACCCCTCGGGGCTCCGCCATCTTGTTGGCATCCACGTGACTCTGTGCGCCAGCCGGCGCGACCCCGCGCAACCCAGCCTCGGCCCCAGCGAAGCCCCGACATCGAGGCACCAAGAACTGGCCAGGGGGTGCCACAGGAACCATTCACCGCCCCCGGCGGGGGACAGTATCGATGAGACCCCCAACTGTCCTCCCATCCCTAGGTGTGATCGCCCTGCAACTCTCTTGGGCCGGGCGCCTCTCCTGCTGGGCGTCTGGCCACCTCCACCCGGCCTCTCCGCCCCCCCCCGGGCGCCAGAGTCCGGACATCAAAGGGCTCCAGACCTATATCTGGGGCAACCCCGCCACAGATCGGCAGTTGTATCCCGGAGTCGAGAGCCCTGCTGATCGAATCGCGGCCGACCCTACGGAGAAGAACTCTTGCTTGAATCCACCACGAGCCCTGCAGACTGCGTTGCGGCTCCTTCTTGCGGAAACCTTGAAACCCCCCGGAACATCGGGGCCCTGCTGATGCTGTCGCGGCCCAACCTCGCTGAATCCTCCCTCGGAGCCCTGCTGACGACGTCGCGGCTCGAGCTGAGCAGAAACCATCTTGAGAGCCCCGCTGACCTGGTCGCGGCTCCCCACGAACTGAACGCCAGAGCCCTGCTGACGCCGTCGCGGCTTGACCCCTCCGAGATCCGGAGGTCCTCCAGCTTGAGGATAAGAACTGGGCCCCAGGTACCCTCGTACCAAGCTCCTGCCAAAGACTGTCCCGCTACCCCTTCCCTTCTAAAGAGACACTCAGACTTGTGTGGATCCCTCGATCCTTTTCGTGTAAATATTGAATCCCGTAACCTTTAAGTGCTGATAAAGATTTGCTCGTCTTGAGACAACCTCCTTGAGTCCGGTGTGGTGGTGTTACTGTGCTAGTACATGGTAGGAGAAGGATCTCCCTCGGAGGCTTCTCAGCGGCGCTCGGCTACTTCGTGCAGTGTGAGGGCCCCCCCTTGGTGGTCTCGCCGACTCCTCGGGGCCCGCCTTCCAACAATCACCCTCCCTGGAAAGGTGCAGAAGGAGATTCCCAATACTTTGAATTAAGGGCAGGTAGCTGCTCCTTGTTTTATTATAAAAAGATCATTTATCCTTTGTAATCCTCTTAACACTCCATCCAATCAAGGGAGAGGAAACTCATTTCCGGCCACCACACAGGTTAAAAGGGCAGCCCTGTAGTCCAACAACCATCAAGGGTCCTAACCCGCTTTGACACCTACTCGGAGCCGGGTCCTCGGGCTTTTGCCTGGCACACACACAGAGTCACTTACTGAACCTGGCACACACACAGAGTCACTGACTGGAGCTGGCACACACACAGCGTCACTTACTGGACCTGGTACACAAACAGAGTCATTCACTGGACCTGGAACACACACAGAGTCATTTACTGGACCTGGCAAACACACAGTCACTTACTGGACCTGGCACACACATTCAGAGTCAGGTACTGGGCTTGGCACACACACAGAGTCACTGACTAGATCTGACACACACACAGTGTCACTTAATGGGCCTGGCACACACACAGAGTCACTGACTGGACCTGGCAAACACACAGTCATTTACTGGACCTGGCAAACACACAGTCACTTACTGGACCTGGCACACGTATTCAGAGTCACGCACTGGGCCTGGCACACACATTCAGAGTCACGTACTGGACTTGGCACACACACAGAGTCACTGACTGGACCTGGCACACACACAGTGTCACTTACTGGGCCTGGCACACACATAGAGTCACTTACTGGACCTGGCACCCACACACACACAGAGTCACGTACTGGACCTGGCACACACACAGAGTCACTTACTGGACCTGGCAAACACACACAGAGAGTCATGTACTGGACCTGGTACACACATTCAGCGCCACTTACTGGACCTGGCACACACACAAAGTCACTTAAGGGGCCTGACACACACACACTGAGTCATTTACTGGGCCTGGCACACAAACAAAGTCACTTACTAGACCTGGCACGCACACAGAGTCACTTACTGGACCAGGCAGACACACAGAGTCACTTACTGGACCTGGCACACGCACACAGTGTTACTGCACATGGCACACAGCGTCACTTACTGGACCTGGTTGGCACACGCACACAGAGTTACTTACTGGACCTGGCACACACACAAGAGTCACTCACTAGACCTGGAACACACACAGAGTACCTTACAGGACCTAACACTCACTCAGGGTCACTTTCTGGGGCTGGCGCACACACACAGTCACTTACTGGACCTGGTGCACACACAGATTCACTTACTGGTCCTGACACACACACAGAGTCACTTACTGAACCTGGTGCACACACAGAGTCACTTACTGGACCTGGCACTCACATAGTCACTTACTGGACCTGGCACATACACAGAGTCACTTACCAGACCTGGCACACACACAGAGCCACTTACCGGACCTGGCACACTCACAGAGTGGCACACACACAGAGTCACTTACTGGACCTGGCACACACATTCAGAGTCACTTATTGGACCTGGCAAACACACAGCATCACTTACTGGACCTGGTACACACACAGCATCACTTACATGACCTGGCACACACAGAGTCACTTACTGGACCTGGCACACACACAGAGGCACTTACTGGGCCTGACATACACATTCAAAGTCACTTACTGGACCTGGCACACACACAGAGACACTTACTGGACCTGGCACACACACACAGAGAGTCACGTGCTGGACCTGGTACACACATTCAGAGTCACTTTCTGGACCTGGCACACACACAAAATCAGTTATCGGGCCTGGCACACACACAGAGTCACTGACTGGACCTGGTACACACACAGAGTCACTTACTAGACCTGGTACACACATACAATCACTTACTGGACCTGGCACCCACACACACAGAGTCACGTACTGGACCTGGCACACACAGAGAATCACTTTCTGGACCTGGCACACACACAAAGTCACTTATTGGGCCTGACACACACTGAGTCACTTACTGGGCCTGGCACACAAACAAAGTCACTTACTGGACCTGGCACACACACAGAGTCACTTACTGGACATGACACATGCACACAGAGTCACTGTGGGAGCCGGCCTCGTGGCGTGGTCCTGTTTCCCCGCGCTCAGCCGCACGAGGTCCCATGCACATCGAGGCTGCTCCATCTTGGATTGCACGTCACTCCACGTGACCACCTGTATGACCCTGCTCTACCCGGCCTCGGTCCCAGCGAGGCCCGACATCGAGACGCCAACCCCTGGCTCGGGGGATACTACGTGAGCCCTTCCCACTCCCGGCGGAGGGCAGTATCGATGGGACCCCCTACCGTCTCTCCACACCTAGGTGTGATCACTCCACAGCTCTCTGAGGCCTGGCGCCTCTCCTGCTGGGCATCTGGCCGCTCCCTACCCGGCCTCTCCGCCCCCTCCGGGCGCCCGGGTCCGGACATCAAAGGGCTCCCGTCCTATATCTGGGGCGACCCGACAACAGGGCAGTAGTTTTATCCTGGAGTCAAGAGCCCTGCTGATCGGATCGCGGCTGACCCTACGGAAGAAGACTCACCCTGAACCACCACTTGAGCCCTGCTGACGACGTCGCGGCTCCACCGTGCTTAAAGACCTTCACGAACCTTTGGGGCCCTGCTGACGCCGTCGCGGCCCGACCTTGTTGAACCTTACCACCAGAGCCCAGCTGACCTCGTCGCGGCTCGACCTAAGCGGAACTACCATCCGAGCCCGGCAGACGACGTCGCAGCTCTCCACGTCCGAGCCGCTCTGAGACCAGCATCCAAGGTCTGGCGCAGAGCCCTCCCGTGCCTGGCTGGCACTAAGACTGTCCCGCTACCCTATCCTCTTGAACGGACACTGAGACTCTGACAGGATCCCTCGATCCCTCTGTAAATATTGCACGTATTACTGCCGATAAAGAATCTAATCTCGCAATAGCTATTGAGTCCTGTGTGGTGGTGTTACTGGGCCTAGTACGATCATAGGAGAAAGACCTCCCCGAGGGGGCTTCTCAGCGGCGCTCGGCTATAGCTTTGCGGTAGGAAGGTGCCGGAATAGTCTCCCCGACTACCCGGTGGGCCTCCCTCCAACATTTCGTGGCAGCGGTGGGATCCGAGCAAACGCAATCGTACAAGCAAGTAACGCAACCACTACCTGACCAGACGAGAAGAGAAGAAGGGAACCATGGATGGCCAAGAAGCAACCGTGGCCGCAACCTTCCAGTTGGAGAAACTGGAGGAATACACCCACAAGGAACTCAAACAATTCTGCAAGGACAAAGGGATCCCAACCACAGGATTGGGCACCAAGGAGGAAATGCAGAAAGCCCTGAAAGCCTGGGCAGAACCCGAGACCCCTCCACCCCGAGCCGAAGGAACCTCGGCCCGGGACGGAAACCTGCCGACCACGACCCCGACCAACGGGGAGCGAACCATCCCAGACACCAGCCTTTCCCCCGAAGAGATACGAGAACGGGAAAGGGCCCGGACACACGAAATGGACCTTGCCCGACTCCGGCTGGACGGTGAGCTCCTACTGGCGGAGAAAAGATAGCCCTGGAGCAACTACGGCTACAAGAAGAAATCGAGGAGAAGAAAAGGCATCGGGAGCTAGAGGAGAGACGGCTAACCCTCGAGCACGAGAGGAGCCTTAAAGAACTTGAACTAAAAGCTAAAACTGGGGAGACCAGCAACCCCGGAGCCCGGGACGCGCTGCCCCCGACCGAGCCAAAGGTTCACATCCCCAAGGATGTCGTCAAGGAGTACTATAAAAATGACGACATCCAGCAATGGTTCCGAGCGTACGAAGTCGCCATGACCTCCCATCGGGTACCCCGGAAGGATTGGGGCGCCGGCCTATGGGGGAGGTTCCTCAGTGAGGGACGGGATACCCTGCTGCAACTTCCCGACGCAGTGATGACCTCGTACGACCACATGAAGGAAGCCCTACTCACACGCTACGGACTGTCGGCCGAGATGTACCGGCAACGCTTCCGGGACTGCAAGAAGATCCCCGGTACCACATGGGTCGAATACGTGGACTTCTTCAGCCGAGCGTTGGAAGGATGGATCAAAGGGAGCAAGGTCACCTCATATAACGAACTGTTCGACCTCATTGTCTGGGAGCACCTCGCCAACAACTGCTTTGTGGAACTAAGGCAACACCTCCTGGACAGTAAACTGACCGAGCCCCGGAAGCTCGCCGCCGAAGCGGACCGATGGGTCAACACCCGGGTCTCCCGGAACCCCGTGAGGGACTACCAACGGAGCACCACGGGACCTCCCTGCCAGCGCGGCGGAGGAGGGGGATCCCACCGCAGTCGAGAATTCCCAGCTGGGCCGCCCAGAAGTCCGCCCCAAGGGCAAGCAACCAACCCCGCTTCCCCGACCCAGGGCCGAAGAGGGACCCCTATCGCCCGGTCTGGACCACGACCGACAGTAACCTGCTTCGGATGTCAACAGACCGGCCATTATGCAAGTGACCCGGCTTGCCCCGTGAACCGACGGAACGGAACCACGGGGCCACCTCCCCGACAAATTGCCGCCGCAGCCCTGGGCGAGGGAGAGGACGAGGAGGAGAACCACGACGACGGGTCCCCCGAGTGGGAACCAGCCGCCATGTCGCTTGTATGCCTAGGCTCCCGAGAAATGGTGCCCCGCGCCACCATCCCAAGCAACACCCAGAAGTACCAACAGTGGGTCACCATCAATGGGCGACGGGCCGAGGCCCTCCGGGACACTGGGGCCAGTGTGACCGCTGTCCGATGCCATCTGGTGACCCCCGAACAGATCCTACCACATGTCCTCTGCCCTGTCCGGACCTCCGACAACACCGAGAGCATGTGCCGGATGGCCCGCATCCCCTTCGAGTGGGGAGGAGTGTCCGGCACCCTAAAAGTGACTGTCCGTGACGACGCCCCGGTGGACTGCCTCCTGGGGAACGACCTAGAGAACTCCCCCTGGGCCCAGGTGGAGCGCCGAGAGCATCTGGGGATGCTAGGACTACCCGAGTGGGCCTGCGCCACCACCCGGTCCATGACCGTCCAGCCAGCTGCGGCCCCAGCTCCCGACGAACCGGCGGGCCCCGAACCATCCACCTCCTCCAGCCCGGAGGAACCTGACGAGGAGGCCGGGCCATCCGAACTTTCTTCCAACGAGGCCGCTCCCCTCAGCGAGATCCCCGAGCTGGCCCAGTGGCACCACGACGGGGGCCCCACCCGTGAACAATTCCAGCAAGAACAGAAGGGCTGCCCGTCCCTCGAGGGGGCCTGACAGCAGGCGGCCGCCCAGGCTGCGGGGGACCCCTCGAGAACCCACTGGGTCTATTGGGACAATGACTTATTGTATAGCGAGCAGAAAGTCGCCGAACTAGGGGCCAGCCGGGTGCTGGTGGTCCCCCTCCGATTTCGAGAATTCCTCTTGAACCTGGCACATGACGTGCCCCTCGCCGGACATCTCAGGCGGGACAAGACTTACAGCCGCCTCGTGACCCATTTCTATTGGCCCCGAATGAGACGAGACGTGGACCAGCACTGCCGGTCCTGCCCGACCTGCCAAGCTAGCGGGAAGTCTGGGGGACGAGTGAAGGCCCCCCTGCAACCATTTCCAGCCGTCCACACCCCGTTCGAACGAGTGGGGATAGACATCGTGGGGCCCCTCGACCCCCGAAACGCCCTGGGCCACCGCTTCATCCTGGTACTGGTCGACCATGCCACCCGGTACCCAGAAGCTGTCCCCCTCCGAACTGTGACCGCTCCAGTGGTGGGCCGGGCCCTGATGGGCATCTTCTCCAGGGTGGGGTTCCCCCGAGAAGTGGTGAGCGACAGGGGGACGAACTTTATCTCGAAGTACATGAGATCGCTCTGGCAACAGTGTGGGGTCACCTATAAATTCACCACCCCTTACCACCCCCAGGGGAACGGACTGGTCGAACGGTTCAACCGAACCCTGAAGGGGATGATCAAGGGCCTGGAAGAGCCCCTCAGGAGGAGATGGGATGTCCTGTGGCCCTGCCTCCTGTTCGCCTACCGGGAGGTACCACAGAAGTCCCTGGGCTTCAGCCCCTTCGAACTGTTGTATGGGCACCCCGTCCGAGGGCCCCTCAGCCTGGTCAAGGAGGGTTGGGAGGCGAACGTCCAAAGTGCCCCACCCGACGTCTACCGGTACCTCTTGACCCTTCGGAACCAGACTCGAAAGTTCCGTGCCCTGGCAGAAGCCAACCTTGAAGCCAGCCAAGAAGATATGAAACGCTGGTATGACGAGAATGCCTCAGCCGTCGAGTTTGAGCCGGGCCAGCCAGTCTGGGTCATGTCACCCGTGGACCCCTGCGCCCTGCATTACAAGTGGACCGGGCCCTTCAAGATAGTTGAAAGGAAGAGCCCCATCACGTACCTGGTCGACATGGAGTCTCCGAGGAACCCCCTCAGGGTCCTGCACGCCAACCGGCTCAAGCCCCATTTTGCCCGAACTGAACTAAGCTTACTACTGGCTACCGACGATGGGGGTGAGAGTGACTCCGAGCCCCTACCCGACCTCCTGGGGTCCTCGAGCCAAGACGGCTCCTTGGAGGGCGTCCACCTCTCCGCTACCCTGACACCAGAACAGCGCCATGATTGCCAGAAGCTACTGCAACCCTTCGCTGCCCTCTTCTCTCTCACGCCCGGGGTAACCCCCTGGTGCGTCCACAACGTGGACACGGGGGATAGCCCCCCTGTACGACACCGCGCTTATAGAGTGCCTGACCGAGTCCAAGCCTGCATAAAGACAGAGGTCGCCAAGATGCTCGCCCTCGGAGTCATCGAGCCTTCCGACAGCCCGTGGGCCAGCCCGGTAGTCTTGGTGCCGAAGGCCGCCGCCCCCGGCACAGCCCCCAAACTCAGATTCTGTGTCGACTACCGGGGCCTGAACGCAGTTACCAAGACCGATGCCCACCCTTTGCCACGATCCGATGAGCTGATTGATCGCTTAGGGGCCGCCCGCTACCTAAGCACCTTTGATCTCACCGCTGGGTACTTGCAGATCAAGCTCACTCACGGCGCACAAGAACGATCAGCTTTCTCTACCCCCGACGGCCACTACCACTTCCGGGTGATGCCCTTCGGCATGAAGAACGCCCCAGCGACCTTTCAGAGGCTGGTAAATAAGGTCCTGGCCGGTCTCGAAGCCTTCAGCGCGGCCTACCTCGATGACATTGCTGTCTTCAGCGACCACTGGGCCGTGCACCTAGGACACCTGGGGGAAGTCCTGGCCGCTCTCCAAAGAGCCGGGCTCACAATTAAGGCCCGTAAGTGCCAGATCGGTCAAGGATCTGTGACCTATCTGGGCCACCAGGTGGGGAGTGGCCAGGTGGCGCCATCCAGGCGTGGGAGCCCCCCGCCACCCAAACCGCTGTCCGGGCATTCCTGGGCCTCACAGGCTACTACCGACGCTTCATAAAGGATTACGGCAGGATTGTGGGCCCCCTTACGGAACTCACTTCAAAGAAACAACCCAAGGCGGTGCACTGGACGCCCCGCTGCCAGACCGCGTTTGATGCCCTCAAAGCAGCCATGTGCGCTGCCCCTGTGCTACAGGCCCCCGACTACAGCAAAGAATTTGTAGTCCAGACCGATGCCTCGGAGTACAGGGTCGGGGCAGTCCTCTCCCAGCTGGACACCAAGGGCCTCGACCGACCGGTGGCCTTTATCAGCCGCCGACTGCTGCCGCGAGAACAGAGGTGGAGCACCATCGAGCGGGAGGCCTTCCCTGTGGTATGGGCTCTCAAGAAGCTCCGGCCCTACCTTTCCGGTACCCACTTCAGGGTCCAGACTGACCACCGGCCCTTGCGGTGGCTCATGCAAATGCGGGGCGAGAACCCCAAGATGTTACGCTGGTCCATCTCGTTGCAAGGGATGGACTTCACTGTTGAACACCGGCCCGGCAACGACCACGCCAATGCTGACGGCCTGTCCCGATTCTTCCGCCTCGGCGAGGAGAACCCCCAAGAAGATGGGTGACTCTCCCTGCCTTCAGCTGGGGGGGACGCGTGTGGGAGCCGGCCTCGTGGCGTGGTCCTGTTTCCCCGCGCTCAGCCGCACGAGGTCCCATGCACATCGGGGCTCCTCCATCTTGGATTGCAAGTCACTCCACGTGACCACCTGTATGACCCTGCTCTACCCGGCCTCGGTCCCAGCGAGGCCCGACATCGAGACGCCAACCCCTGGCTCGGGGGATACTACGTGAGCCCTTCCCACTCCCGGCGGAGGGCAGTATCGATGGGACCCCCTACCGTCTCTCCACACCTAGGTGTGATCACTCCACAGCTCTCTGGGGCCTGGCGCCTCTCCTGCTGGGCATCTGGCCGCTCCCTACCCGGCCTCTCCGCCCCCTCCGGGCGCCCGGGTCCGGACATCAAAGGGCTCCCGTCCTATATCTGGGGCGACCCGACAACAGGGCAGTAGTTGTATCCTGGAGTCAAGAGCCCTGCTGATCGGATCGCGGCTGACCCTACGGAAGAAGACTCACCCTGAACCACCACTTGAGCCCTGCTGACGACGTCGCGGCTCCACCGTGCTTAAAGACCTTCACGAACCTTTGGGGCCCTGCTGACGCCGTCGTGGCCTGACCTTGTTGAACCTTACCACCAGAGCCCAGCTGACCTCGTCGCGGCTCGACCTAAGCGGAACTACCATCCGAGCCCGGCAGACGACGTTGCGGCTCTCCACGTCCGAGCCGCTCTGAGACCAGCATCCAAGGTCTGGCACAGAGCCCTCCCGTGCCTGGCTGGCACTAAGACTGTCCCGCTACCCTATCCTCTTAAACGGACACTGAGACTCTGACAGGATCCCTCGATCCCTCTGTAAATATTGCACGTATTACTGCCGATAAAGAATCTAATCTCGCAACAGCTATTGAGTCCTGTGTGGTGGTGTTACTGGGCCTAGTACGATCATAGGAGAAAGACCTCCCCGAGGGGGCTTCTCAGCGGCGCTCGGCTATAGCTTTGCGGTAGGAAGGTGCCGGAATAGTCTCCCCGACTACCCGGTGGGCCTCCCTCCAACAGTCACTTACTGGACCTGGCAGACACACAGAGTCACTTACTGGACCTGGCACACGCACACAGCGTTACTTACTGGACATGGCACATGCACACAGAGTCACTTACTGGACCTGGCTGGCACATGCACACAGAGTTACTTACTGGACCTGGCACACACACGAGACTCACTCACTAGACCTGGCACACACACAGAGTACCTTACAGGACCTAACACTCACTCAGGGTCACTTTCTGGGGCTGGCGCACACACACAGACACTTACTGGACCTGGTGCACACACAGATTCACTTACTGGTCCTGGCACACACACAGCATCACTTACTGGACCTGGAAAACACTGAGATTCACTTACTGGACCGAGCACACACACAGAGACACTTACTGGACCTGGCATACACATTCAGAGTCACTTATTGGACCTGGCAAACACACATCATCACTTACTGGCCCTGGTACACACACAGCATCACTTACTGGACCTGGCACACACACAGAGGCACTTACTGGGCCTGACATACACATTCAAAGTCACTTACTGGACCTGGCACACACACAGAGACACTTACTGGATGTGGCACACACAGCATCACCTACTGGAGCTCGCACACACAGAGTATCACTTAATGGACCTGGCATACACATTCAGAGTCACTTATTGGACCTGGCAAACACACAGCATCACTTACTGGACCTGGTACACACACAGCATCACTTACTAGACCTGGCACACACAGAGTCACTTACTGGACCTGGCACACACACAGAGGCACTTACTGGGCCTGACATACACATTCAAAGTCACTTACTGGACACAGCACACACACAGAGACACTTACTGGATGTGGCACACACAGCATCACCTACTGGAGCTCGCACACACACAGTATCACTTACTGGGCCTGGCACACACTGAGAGTCATTTACTGGACCTGGCACACACAGAGAGTCCCTTACTGGGCCTGGCATACACACAGAGTCACTGACTGGACCTGGTACACACACAGAGTCACTTACTAGACCTGGCACACACATAGAGTCACTTACTGGACCTGGCACCCACACACACAGAGTCACATACTGGACCTGGCACACACAGAGAGTCACTTACTGGACCTGGCACACACACACACACAGAGTCACGTACTGGACCTGGTACACACATTCAGAGTCACGTTCTGGACCTGGCACACACACAAAGTCAGTTATCGTGCCTGGCACACACAGAGAGTCACTGACTGGACCTGGTTCACACACAGAGTCACTTACTAGACCTGGCACACACATACAGTCACTTACTGGACCTGGCACCCACACACACAGAGTCACGTACTGGACCTGGCACACACAGAGAATCAATTTCTGGACCTGGCACACACACAAAGTCACTTATTGGGCCTGACACACACACTGAGTCACTTACTGGGCCTGGCACACAAACAAAGTCACTTACTGGACCTGGCACACACACAGAGTCACTTACTGGACCTGACACACGCACACAGAGTCACTTACTGGACCTGGCAGACACACAGGGTCACTTACTGGACCTGGCACACGCACACAGCGTTACTTACTGGACATGACACATGCACACAGAGTCACTTACTGGACCTGGCTGGCACATGCACACAGAGTTACTTACTGGACCTGGCACACACACAAGAGTCACTCACTAGACCTGTCACACACACAGAGTACCTTACAGGACCTAACACACACTCAGGGTCACTTTTTGGGGCTGGCACACACACAGAGTCACTTACTGGACCTGGTGCACACACAGATTCACTTACTGGACCTGGCACACACACAGAGTCACTTACTGAACCTGGTGCACACACAGAGTCACTTACTGGACCTGGCACTCACAGTCACTTACTGGACCTGGCACATACACAGAGTCACTTACCAGACCTGGCACACACACAGAGCCACTTACCGGACCTGGCACACTCACAGAGTGGCACACACAGCATCACTTGCTGAACCTGGAACACACAGAGATTCACTTACTGGACCTGGCACACACACAGAGTCACTTACTGGACCTGGCATACACATTCAGAGTCACGTACTGGACCTGGTACACACACAGCATCACTTACTGAACCTGGCACACACACAGAGGCACTTACTGGGCCCGACATACACATTCAGAGTCACTTACTGGACCTGGCACACACACAGAGGCACTTACTGGATGTGGCACACACACAGCATCACCTACTGGAGCTCGCACACACACAGTGCCACTTACTGGGCCTGACATACACATTCAGAGTCATTTACTGGACCTGGCACACACACGAGAGTCACTCACTAGACCTGGCACACACACAGAGTACCTTACAGGACCTAACACTCACTCAGGGTCACTTTCTGGGGCAGGCGCACACACACAGTCACTTACTGGACCTGGTGCACACACAGATTCACTTACTGGTCCTGGCACACACACAGCATCACTTACTGGACCTGGAACACACTGAGATTCAATTACTGGACCTGGCACACACACAGAGACACTTACTGGACCTGGCATACACATGCAGAGTCACTTATTGGACCTGGCAAACACACAGCATCACTTACTGGACCTGGTACACACACAGCATGACTTACTGGACCTGGCACACACAGAGTCACTTACTGGACCTGGCACACACACAGAGGCACTTACTGGACCTGACATACACATTCAAAGTCACTTACTGGACCTGGCACACACACAGAGACACTTACTGGATGTGGCACACACAGCATCACCTACTGGAGCTCGCGCACACGCAGTATCACTTACTGGACCTGGCATACACATTCAGAGTCACTTATTGGACCTGGCAAACACACAGCATCACTTACTGGACCTGATACACACACAGCATCACTTACTAGACCTGGCACACAGAGTCACTTACTGGACCTGGCACACACACAGAGGCACTTACTGGGCCTGACATACACATTCAAAGTCACTTACTGGACCTGGCACACACACAGAGACACTTACTGGATGTGGCACACACAGCATCACCTACTGGAGCTCGCACACACACAGTATCACTTACTGGGCCTGGCACACACAGAGAGTCAATTACTGGACCTGGCACACACAGAGAGTCCCTTACTGGGCCTGGCACACACACAGAGTCACTGACTGGACCTGGTACACACACAGAGTCACTTACTAGACCTGGCACACACATAGAGTCACTTACTGGACCTGGCACCCACACCCACAGAGTCACATACTGGACCTAGCACACACAGAGAGTCACTTACTGGACCTGGCACACACACACAGAGAGTCACGTACTGGACCTGGTACACACATTTAGAGTCACGTTCTGGACCTGGCACACACACAAAGTCAGTTATCGGGCCTGGCACACACACAGAGTCACTGACTGGACCTGGTACACACACAGAGTCACTTACTAGACCTGGCACACACATACAGTCACTTACTGGACCTGGCACCCACACACACACAGTCACGTACTGGACCTGGCACACACAGAGAATCAATTTCTGGACCTGGCACACACACAAAGTCACTTATTGGGCCTGACATACACATTCAAAGTCACTTACTGGACCTGGCACACACACAGAGACACTTACTGGATGTGGCACACACAGCATCACCTACTGGAGCTCGCACACACACAGTATCACTTACTGGGCCTGGCACACACAGAGAGTCAATTACTGGACCTGGCACACACAGAGAGTCCCTTACTGGGCCTGGCACACACACAGAGTCACTGACTGGACCTGGTACACACACAGAGTCACTTACTAGACCTGGCACACACAGAGAGTCACTGACTGGACCTGGTTCACACACAGAGTCACTTACTAGACCTGGCACACACATACAGTCACTTACTGGACCTGGCACCCACACACACAGAGTCACGTACTGGACCTGGCACACACAGAGAATCAATTTCTGGACCTGGCACACACACAAAGTCACTTATTGGGCCTGACACACACACTGAGTCACTTACTGGGCCTGGCACACAAACAAAGTCACTTACTGGACCTGGCACACACACAGAGTCACTTACTGGACCTGACACACGCACACAGAGTCACTTACTGGACCTGGCAGACACACAGGGTCACTTACTGGACCTGGCACACGCACACAGCGTTACTTACTGGACATGACACATGCACACAGAGTCACTTACTGGACCTGGCTGGCACATGCACACAGAGTTACTTACTGGACCTGGCACACACACAAGAGTCACTCACTAGACCTGTCACACACACAGAGTACCTTACAGGACCTAACACACACTCAGGGTCACTTTTTGGGGCTGGCACACACACAGAGTCACTTACTGGACCTGGTGCACACACAGATTCACTTACTGGACCTGGCACACACACAGAGTCACTTACTGAACCTGGTGCACACACAGAGTCACTTACTGGACCTGGCACTCACAGTCACTTACTGGACCTGGCACATACACAGAGTCACTTACCAGACCTGGCACACACACAGAGCCACTTACCGGACATGGCACACTCACAGAGTGGCACACACAGCATCACTTGCTGAACCTGGAACACACAGAGATTCACTTACTGGACCTGGCACACACACAGAGTCACTTACTGGACCTGGCATACACATTCAGAGTCACGTACTGGACCTGGTACACACACAGCATCACTTACTGAACCTGGCACACACACAGAGGCACTTACTGGGCCCGACATACACATTCAGAGTCACTTACTGGACCTGGCACACACACAGAGGCACTTACTGGGCCCGACATACACATTCAGAGGCACTTACTGGATGTGGCACACACACAGCATCACCTACTGGAGCTCGCACACACACAGTGCCACTTACTGGGCCTGACATACACATTCAGAGTCATTTACTGGACCTGGCACACGCACGAGAGTCACTCACTAGACCTGGCACACACACAGAGTACCTTACAGGACCTAACACTCACTCAGGGTCACTTTCTGGGGCAGGCGCACACACACAGTCACTTACTGGACCTGGTGCACACACAGATTCACTTACTGGTCCTGGCACACACACAGCATCACTTACTGGACCTGGAACACACTGAGATTCAATTACTGGACCTGGCACACACACAGAGACACTTACTGGACCTGGCATACACATGCAGAGTCACTTATTGGACCTGGCAAACACACAGCATCACTTACTGGACCTGGTACACACACAGCATGACTTACTGGACCTGGCACACACAGAGTCACTTACTGGACCTGGCACACACACAGAGGCACTTACTGGACCTGACATACACATTCAAAGTCACTTACTGGACCTGGCACACACACAGAGACACTTACTGGATGTGGCACACACAGCATCACCTACTGGAGCTCGCGCACACGCAGTATCACTTACTGGACCTGGCATACAAATTCAGAGTCACTTATTGGACCTGGCAAACACACAGAATCACTTACTGGACCTGGTACACACACAGCATCACTTACTAGACCTGGCACACAGAGTCACTTACTGGACCTGGCACACACACAGAGGCACTTACTGGGCCTGACATACACATTCAAAGTCACTTACTGGACCTGGCACACACACAGAGACACTTACTGGATGTGGCACACACAGCATCACCTACTGGAGCTCGCACACACACAGTATCACTTACTGGGCCTGGCACACACAGAGAGTCAATTACTGGACCTGGCACACACAGAGAGTCCCTTACTGGGCCTGGCACACACACAGAGTCACTGACTGGACCTGGTACACACACAGAGTCACTTACTAGACCTGGCACACACATAGAGTCACTTACTGGACCTGGCACACACACACAGAGAGTCACGTACTGGACCTGGTACACACATTTAGAGTCACGTTCTGGACCTGGCACACACACAAAGTCAGTTATCGGGCCTGGCACACACACAGAGTCACTGACTGGACCTGGTACACACACAGAGTCACTTACTAGACCTGGCACACACATACAGTCACTTACTGGACCTGGCACCCACACACACACAGTCACGTACTGGACCTGGCACACACAGAGAATCAATTTCTGGACCTGGCACACACACAAAGTCACTTATTGGGCCTGACACACACACTGAGTCACTTACTGGGCCTGGCACACAAACAAAGTCACTTACTGGACCTGGCACACACACAGAGTCACTTACTGGACCTGACACACGCACACAGAGTCACTTACTGGACCTGGCAGACACACAGAGTCACTTACTGGACCTGGCACACGCACACAGCGTTACTTACTGGACATGACACATGCACACAGAGTCACTTACTGGACCTGGCTGGCACATGCACACAGAGTTACTTACTGGACCTGGCACACACACAAGAGTCACTCACTAGACCTGGCACACACACAGAGTACCTTACAGGACATAACACACACTCAGGGTCACTTTTTGGGGCGGGCACACACACACAGTAACTTACTGGACCTGGTGCACACACAGATTCACTTACTGGACCTGGCACACACACAGAGTCACTTACTGAACCTGGTGCACACACAGAGTCACTTACTGGACCTGGCACTCACAGTCACTTACTGGACCTGGCACATACACAGAGTCACTTACCAGACCTGGCACACACACAGAGCCACTTACCGGACCTGGCACATTCACAGAGTGGCACACATAGCATCACTTGCTGAACCTGGAACACACAGAGATTCACTTACTGGACCTGGCACACACACAGAGTCACTTACTGGACCTGGCATACACATTCAGAGTCACGAACTGGACCTGGTACACACACAGCATCACTTACTGAACCTGGCACACACACAGAAGCACTTACTGGGCCTGACATACACATTCAGAGTCACTTACTGGACCTGGCACACACAGAGAGACACTTACTGGATGTGGCACACACACAGCATCACCTACTGGAGCTCGCACACACACAGTGTCACTTACTGGGCCTGACATACACTTTCAGAGTCATTAACTGGACCTGGCACACACACAGAGACACTTACTGGATGTGGCACACACACAGCATCACCTACTGGAGCTCGCACACACACAGAGTCACTTACTGAACCTGGCACACACACAGGGTCACTTCCTGACCTGGCACACACACAGAGTCACTGACTGGAGCTGGCACACACACAGCATCACTTACTGGACCTGGTACACAAACAGAGTCATTCACTGGACCTGGAACACACACAGAGTCATTTACTGGACCTGGCACACACATTCAGAGTCACGTACTGGACTTGGCACACACACAGAGTCACTGACTAGATCTGGCACACACACAGTGTCACTTAATGGGCCTGGAAAACACACAGTCACTTACTGGACCTGGAACACGTATTCAGAGTCACACCCTGGGCCTGGCACACACATTCAGAGTCACATACTGGACTTGGCACACACACAGAGTCACTGACTGGACCTGGCACACACACAGTGTCACTTACTGGGCCTGGCACACACATAGAGTCACTTACTGGTCCTGGCACCCACACACACAGAGTCACGTACTGGACCTGGCACACACACAGAGTCACTTACTGGACCTGGCAAACACACACAGAGAGTCATGTACTGGACCTGGTACACACATTCAGAGTCACTTACCGGGCCTGGCGCACAAACAAAGTCACTTACTAGACCTGGCACGCACACAGAGTCACTTACTGGACCAGGCAGATACACAGAGTCACTTACTGGACCTGGCACACGCACACAGCGTTACTGCACATGGCACACGCACACAGCGTCACTTACTGGACCAGGCACACGCACACAGAGTCACTTACTGGACCTGGCTGGCACACGCACACAGAGTTACTTAACTGGGCCTGGCACACACACAAGAGTCACTCACTAGACCTGGAACACACACAGAGTACCTTACAGGACCTAACACTCACTCAGGGTCACTTTCTGGGGCTGGCGCACACACACAGTCACTTACTGGACCTGGTGCACACACAGATTCACTTACTGGTCCTGGCACACACACAGAGTCACTTACTGAACCTGGTGCACACACAGAGTCACTTACTGGACCTGGCACTCACATAGTCACTTACTGGACCTGGCACATACACAGAGTCACTTACCAGACCTGGCACTCACACAGAGCCACTTACCGGACCTGGCACACTCACAGAGTGGCACACACACAGTCATATACTGGACCTGGCACACACACAGCATCACTTACTGGACCTGGAACACACAGAGATTCACTTACTGGACCTGGCACACACACAAAGTCACTTACTGGACCTGGCATACACATTCAGAGTCACTTATTGGACCTTGCAAACACTCAGCATCACTTACTGGACCTGGTACACACACAGCATCACTTACTGGACCTGGCACACACAGAGTCACTTACTGGACCTGGCACACACACACAGGCACTTACTGGGCCTGACATACACATTTAAAGTCACTTACTGGACCTGGCACACACACAGAGACACTTACTGGATGTGGCACACACAGCATCACCTACTGGAGCTCGCACACACACAGTGTCACTTACTGGGCCTGGCACACAGAGAGTCAATTACTGGACCTGGCACACACAGAGAGTCCCTTACTGGGCCTGGCACACACACACACAGAGTCACGTACTGGACCTGGCACACACAGAGAGTCACTTACTGGACCTGGCACACACACACACACACACAGTCACGTACTGGACCTGGTACACACATTCAGAGTCACTTTCTGGACCTGGCACACACACAAAGTCAGTTATCGGGCCTGGCACACACACAGAGTCACTGACTGGACCTGGTACACACACAGAGTCACTTACTAGACCTGGCACACACATACAGTCACTTACTGCACCTGGCACCCACACACACAGAGTCTCGTACTGGACCTGGCACACACAGAGAATCACTTTCTGGACCTGGCACACACACAAAGTCACTTATTGGGCCTGACACACACACTGAGTCACTTACTGGGCCTGGCACACAAACAAAGTCACTTACTGGACCTGGCACACACACAGAGTCACTTACTGGACCTGACACACGCACACAGAGTCACTTACTGGACCTGGCAGATACACAGAGTCACTTACTGGACCTGGCACACGCACACAGCGTTACTTACTGGACATGGCACATGCACACAGAGTCACTTACTGGAGCTGGCTGGCACATGCACACAGAGTTACTTACTGGACCTGACACACACACAATCAATCAATCAATCAATCAAAGACATTTATAAAGCGCACTACATACCCGTAGGGTCTCAAGGCGCTGGGGGAAGGGGGGAGCCGCTACTGCTTGAACAGCCAGGTCTTCAGCTTCTTCCTGAAGGAGAGGTGGTCTTGGGTTAGGCGCAGGTCGGTAGGGAGGGAGTTCCAGGTCTTGGCGGCCAGGTAGGAGAAGGACCTTCCTCCTGTCGTCGCTCTTCGGATGCGGGGGACAGCGGCGAGGGCGTGGTTGGCTGATCGGAGGTGGCGTTTGGGAGCGTAGAAGTTGATTCGGCTGTTGAGGTAGCTCGGTCCTTGGTCGTGTAGGGCTTTGTGTGCGTGGGTGAGGAGGCGGAAGGTGATTCTTTTGTTGACGGGGAGCCAGTGTAGGTCTCTCAGATGTCCGGAGATGTGGCTGGTTCGTGGGATGTCGAGGATGAGTCTGGCTGAGGCGTTCTGGATCCGCTGGAGTCTCTTCTGGAGCTTGGCGGTGGTTCCGGCGTAGAGGGCGTTGCCGTAGTCCAGTCGGCTAGTGACGAGGGCCTGGGTGACGGTCTTCCTGGTCTCGGTGGGGATCCACCAGAAGATCTTCCGTAGCATGCGTAGGATGTTGAAGCACGCCGAGGAGACGTTGTTGACTTGCCTGGTCATGGAGAGGGAGGAGTCCAGGATGAAGCCCAGGTTGCGTGCATGGTCTGTCGGTTTGGGTGCGGTGCCCAGGGCGGGAGGCCACCAGGAGTCGTCCCAGGCGGAGGGTGAAGAGCCCAGGATGAGGACCTCCGTCTTGTCTGAGTTCAGTTTCAGGCGGCTGGTCGTCATCCACTCGGCTACCTCTTTCATCCCTTCGTGCAGGTTGGCTCTGGCGGCGGCGGGGTCGTTGGTCAGGGAGAGGATCAGCTGGGTGTCGTCGGTGTAGGAGATTATGCTGAGGTTGTGTTGGCGTGCGATGGCCGCGAGGGGGCTCATGTAGACGTTGAAGAGGGTGGGGCTCAGCGAGGATCCTTGAGGGACGCCGCAGATGACTTCGGTGGCCTCTGACTTGTACGGTGGTAGGCGGACTCTCTGTGTTCTTCCGTCGAGGAAGGAGATGATCCATTCCAGAGCCTTGTCCTGGATTCCGATGTTGCTGAGGCGCTGTACTAGGGTGCGGTGGCAGACAGTGTTGAATGCCGCGGAGAGGTCTAGGAGGATGAGGGCCGCTGTTTCTCCGTTGTCCATCAGTGCTCGGATGTCATCGGTGGCGGCGATGAGGGCGGTCTCGGTGCTGTGGTTGGCTCGGAAGCCAGACTGTGAGGGGTCGAGGGATCCATTCGTCTCGAGGAAGGCGGCCAGCTGCTTGTTGACGGTCTTCTCGATGACTTTGGCTGGAAACGGGAAAAGCGAGATGGGGCGGTAATTCTTGAGTTCGGTGGGGTCCGCTGTGGGTTTCTTGAGTAGAGTCACTCACTAGACCTGGCACACACACAGAGTACCTTACAGGACCTAACACACACTCAGTGTCACTTTTTGGGGTTGGCACACACACACAGTCACTTACTGGACCTGGTGCACACACAGATTCACTTACTGGACCTGGCACACACACAGAGTCACTTACTGAACCTGGTGCACACACAGAGTCACTTACTGGACCTGGCACTCACACAGTCACTTACTGGACCTGGCACATACACAGAGTCACTTACTGAACCTGGCACACACACAGTAGCACTTACTGGGCCTGACATACACATTCAGAGTCATCTACTGGACCTGGCACACACACAGAGACACTTACTGGATGTGGCACACACACAGCATCACCTACTGGAGCTCGCACACACACAGTGTCACTTACTGGGCCTGACATACACTTTCAGAGTCATTTACTGGACCTGGCACACACACAGAGACACTTACTGGATGTGGCACACACACAGCATCACCTACTGGAGCTCGCACACACACAGAGTCACTTACTGAACCTGGCACACACACAGGGTCACTTCCTGACCTGGCACACACACAGAGTCACTGACTGGAGCTGGCACACACACAGCGTCACTTACTGGACCTGGTACACAAACAGAGTCATTCACTGGACCTGGAACACACACAGAGTCATTTACTGGACCTGGCACACACATTCAGAGTCACGTACTGGACTTGGCACACACACAGAGTGACTGACTAGATCTGGCACACACACAGTGTCACTTAATGGGCCTGGCACACACACAGAGTCACTGACTAGACCTGGCACACACACACAGTCATTTACTGGACCTGGAAAACACACAGTCACTTACTGGACCTGGCACACGTATTCAGAGTCACACCCTGGGCCTGGCACACACATTCAGAGTCACATACTGGACTTGGCACACACACAGAGTCACTGACTGGACCTGGCACACACACAGTGTCACTTACTGGGCCTGGCACACACATAGAGTCACTTACTGGACCTGGCACCCACACACACAGAGTCACGTACTGGACCTGGCACACACACAGAGTCACTTACTGGACCTGGCAAACACACACAGAGAGTCATGTACTGGACCTGGTACACACATTCAGAGTCACTTACTGGGCCTGGCGCACAAACAAAGTCACTTACTAGACCTGGCATGCACACAGAGTCACTTATTGGACCAGGCAGATACACAGAGTCACTTACTGGACCTGGCACACGCACACAGCGTTACTGCACATGGCACACGCACACAGCGTCACTTACTGGACCTGGCACACGCACACAGAGTCACTTACTGGACCTGGCTGGCACACGCACACAGAGGTACTTAACTGGGCCTGGCACACACACAAGAGTCACTCACTAGACCTGGCACACACACAGAGTACCTTACAGGACCTAACACTCACTCAGGGTCACTTTCTGGGGCTGGCGCACACACACAGTCACTTACTGGACCTGGTGCACACACAGATTCACTTACTGGTCCTGGCACACACACAGAGTCACTTACTGAACCTGGTGCACACACAGAGTCACTTACTGGACCTGGCACTCACATAGTCACTTACTGGACCTGGCACATACACAGAGTCACTTACCAGACCTGGCACACACACAGAGCCACTTACCGGACCTGGCACACTCACAGAGTGGCACACACACATTCACATACTGGACCTGGCACACACACAGCATCACTTACTGGACCTGGAACACACAGAGATTCACTTACTGGACCTGGCACACACACAAAGTCACTTACTGGACCTGGCATACACATTCAGAGTCACTTGTTGGACCTTGCAAACACTCAGCATCACTTACTGGACCTGGTACACACACAGCATCACTTACTGGACCTGGCACACACAGAGTCACTTACTGGACCTGGCACACACACACAGGCACTTACTGGGCCTGACATACACATTCAAAGTCACTTACTGTACCTGGCACACACACAGAGACACTTACTGGATGTGGCACACACAGCATCACCTACTGGAGCTCGCACACACACAGTGTCACTTACTGGGCCTGGCACACAGAGAGTCAATTACTGGACCTGGCACACACAGAGAGTCCCTTACTGGGCCTGGCACACACACACACAGAGTCACATACTGGACCTGGCACACACAGAGAGTCACTTACTGGACCTGGCACACACACACACAGAGTCACGTACTGGACCTGGTACACACATTCAGAGTCACTTTCTGGACCTGGCACACACACAAAGTCAGTTATCGGGCCTGGCACACAGAGAGTCACTGACTGGACCTGGTACACACACAGAGTCACTTACTAGACCTGGCACACACATACAGTCACTTACTGGACCTGGCACCCACACACACAGAGTCTCGTACTGGACCTGGCACACACAGAGAATCACTTTCTGGACCTGGCACACACACAAAGTCACTTATTGGGCCTGACACACACACTGAGTCACTTACTGGGCCTGGCACACAAACAAAGTCACTTACTGGACCTGGCACACACACAGAGTCACTACTGGACCTGACACACGCACACAGAGTCACTTACTGGACCTGGCAGACACACAGAGTCACTTACTGGACCTGGCACACACACACAGCGTTACTTACTGGACATGGCACATGCACACAGAGTCACTTACTGGACCTGGCTGGCACATGCACACAGAGTTACTTACTGGACCTGACACACACACAAGAGTCACTCACTAGACCTGGCACACACACAGAGTACCTTACAGGACCTAACACACACTCAGTGTCACTTTTTGGGGTTGGCACACACACACAGTCACTTACTGGACCTGGTGCACACACAGATTCACTTACTGGACCTGGCACACACACAGAGTCACTTACTGAACCTGGTGCACACACAGAGTCACTTACTGGACCTGGCACTCACACAGTCACTTACTGGACCTGGCACATACACAGAGTCACTTACCAGACCTGGCACACACACAGAGCCAATAACCGGACCTGGCACACTCACAGAGTGGCACACACAGCATCACTTGCTGGACCTGGAACACACAGAGATTCACTTACTGGACCTGGCACACACACAGAGTCACTTACTGGACCTGGCATACACATTCAGAGTCACGTACTGGACCTGGTACACACACAGCATCACTTACTGGACCTGGCACACACACAGAGGCACTTCTTGGGCCTGACATACACATTCAGAGTCACTTACTGGACCTGGCACACACACACAGACACTTACTGGATGTGGCACACACACAGCATCACCTACTGGAGCTCGCACACGCACAGTGTCACTTACTGGGCCTGACATACACATTCAGAGTCACTTACTGGACCTGGCACACACACAGAGACACTTACTGAATGTGGCACACACACAGCATCACCTACTGGAGCTCGCACACACACAGTGTCACTTACTGGACCTGGCACACACAGAGAGTCACTTACTGGACCTGGCACACACAGAGTCACTTACTGGGCCTGACATACACATTCAGAGTCACTTACTGGACCTGGCACACACACACAGACACTTACTGGATGTGGCACACACACAGCATAACCTACTGGAGCTCGCACACACACAGTGTCACTTACGGGGCCTGACACACACACGAGAGTCACTCACTAGACCTGGCACAAACACAGAGTACCTTACAGGACCTAACACACACTCAGGGTCACTTTCTGGGCCTGGCGCACACACACAGTCACTTACTGGACCTGGCGCACACACAGATTCACTTACTGGACCTGGCACACACATGGTCACTTACTGGACCTGGCACACACAGAGGTACTTACTGGACAAGGCACTGGCTAGTCCTGACACACACTCCAAGAAACTAACTCGGGCCTGCTTAGACATCTTTACTGGCTAACCTTTATAAATTCGCCTATCAGGTTGTATTCCAGGTATTGAAAGGCGAATAATCCTAGTAATTAATAATCAGGTATTTTTTTATTTACAGTTGGCTCAGAGCTCCGTGGCTTGAAGAGACAAGCTATAATCCTGGGCGTGATGACAGCCATTAGCACCTTCGTAACCATCGTTCTTTACCATCTGGGTAAGCAGTAGTGAGCAGATCTTCACACACCTGACCAGTCTATGTCCCACCTCTGATTCAGGTACAGCTACAAACATAGATAGTTTTGTTAGGAGCAGGCAGCAAGGAGTAGATGTAGGGTCGTGGATATGATTTACTCTTCCCATTCACAAGTCAGGGATGTACAATTTGCACACCGACTGGTTTGCGAATGGTAATGCAATTTGTGAGGCAACATCTGTACAAAAAGGTTGCATTGCTAAATGTACATTCACAGGAGGTAGAAAAATGGCCTGTTTGATGAATGAAAATTAGGAAGGTCGCAATTTGCGACCCCTATCATTAGCTGTGAATACAGAGGCGAAGGCCTGCTGGGAGCATCAGACATCCGTTCTTGTATTTGCATTTATTCTATCATTAGCTGTGAAGACAGGGATGAAGGCCTGGAAGGAGCAGCAGACCTCCATTCTTGTTTTTACATTTATTCTGTCATTAGCTGTGAATACAGGGGCGAAGGCCTGCAAGAAGCAGCAGACCCCCATTCTGGTATTTGCATTTATCCTATCATTAGCTGTGAATACAGGGATGAAGGGCTGCTAGGAGTGGCAGACCTCCATTCTTGTATTTGCATTTATCCTATCATAAGCTGTGAATACATGGGCGAAGGCCTGCCATGAGCAGCAGACCTCCATTCTTGTTTTTACATTTATTCTGTCATTAGCTGTGAATACAGGGGCGAAGGCCTGCCATGAGCAGCAGACCTCCATTCTGGTATTTGCATTTATTCTATCATTAGCTGTGAATACAGAGTGAAAGCCTGCTAGGAGCAGCAGACCTCCATTCTTGTATTTGCATTTATCCTATCATAAGCTGTGAATACATGGGCGAAGGCCTGCCATGAGCAGCAGACCTCCATTCTTGTGTTTGCATTTATCCTATCATAAGCTGTGAATACATGGGCGAAGGCCTGCCATGAGCAGCAGACCTCCATTCTTGTGTTTGCATTTATCCTATCATTAGCTGTGAATACCGGGAGAAGGCCTGCTAGGAGCAGCAGACCTCCATTCTTGTAATAACATTTATCCTATCATTAGCTGTGAATACAGGGCTGAAGGTCTCCTTGGAGCAGCAGACCTCCATTCTTGTATTATCTTTAATTCTATAATTAGCTGTGAATACAGGGGCAAAGGGCTGCTAGGAGCAGCAGACCTCCGTTCTTGTATTTGCATTTATTGTATCATTAGCTGTGAATGCTCGAGTGAAAGCCTGCTGGGAGCATCAGACATCCGTTCTTGTATTTGCATTTATTCTATCATTAGCTGTGAAGACAGGGATGAAGGGCTGCTAGGAGTGGCAGACCTCCATTCTTGTATTTGCATTTATCCTATCATTAGCTGTGAAAACAGGGATGAAGGGCTGCTAGGAGTGGCAGACCTCCATTCTTGTATTTGCATTTATCCTATCATAAGCTGTGAATACATGGGCGAAGGCCTGCCATGAGCAGCAGACCTCCATTCTTGTTTTTACATTTATTCTATCATTAGCTGAGAATACAGGAGTGAAGGCCTGCTAGGAGCCACAGACCCCCATTCTTGTATTTACATTAATTCTATCATTAGCTGAGAATGCTCGGGTGAAGGCCTGGAAGGAGCAGCAGACCTCCATTCTTGTATTTACATTTATTCTATCATTAGCTGTGAGTACAGAGTGAAGGCCTGCTAGGAGCCGCAGACCTGCATTCTTGTATTTGCATTTATTCTATCATTAGCTGTGAATACAGGGATGAAGGCCTGGAAGGAGCAGCAGACCTCCATTCTTGTATTTGCATTTATCCTATCATTAGCTGTGAATACAGGGATGAAGGGCTGCTAGGAGTGGCAGACCTCCATTCTTGTTTTTGGATTTATCCTATCATAAGCTGTGAATACATGGGCGAAGGCCTGCCATGAGCAGCAGACCTCCATTCTTGTGTTTGCATTTATCCTATCATTAGCTGTGAATACAGGGATGAAGGGCTGCTAGGAGTGGCAGACCTCCATTCTTGTATTTACATTTATTCTATCATTAGCTGAGAATACAGGGGTGAAGGCCTGCAAGGAGCAGCAGACCCCCATTCTTGTATTTACATTTATTCTATCATCAGCTGTGAGTACAGAGTGAAGGCCTGCTAGGAGCCGCAGACCTGCATTCTTGTATTTGCATTTATTCTATCATTAGCTGTGAATACAGGGATGAAGGCCTGCCATGAGCAGCAGACCTCCATTCTTGTATTTGCATTTATCCTATCATTAGCTGTGAATACAGGGATGAAGGGCTGCTAGGAGTGGCAGACCTCCATTCTTGTATTTGCATTTATCCTATCATAAGCTGTGAATACATGGGCGAAGGCCTGCCATGAGCAGCAGACCTCCATTCTTGTGTTTGCATTTATCCTATCATTAGCTGTGAATACCGGGAGAAGGCCTGCTAGGAGCAGCAGACCTCCATTCTTGTAATAACATTTATCCTATCATTAGCTGTGAATACAGGGCTGAAGGTCTCCTTGGAGCAGCAGACCTCCATTCTTGTATTATCTTTAATTCTATAATTAGCTGTGAATACAGGGGCAAAGGGCTGCTAGGAGCAGCAGACCTCCGTTCTTGTATTTGCATTTATTCTATCATTAGCTGTGAATGCTCGAGTGAAGGCCTGGAAGGAGCAGCAGACATCCATTCTTGTATTTACATTAATTCTATCATTAGCTGAGAATACAGGGGTGAAGGCCTGCAAGGAGCAGCAGACCCCCATTCTCGTATTTACATTTATTCTATCATTAGCTGTGAGTACAGAGTGAAGGCCTGCTAGGAGCCGCAGACCTCCATTCTTGTATTTGCATTTATTCTATCATTAGCTGAGAATACAGGGGTGAAGGCCTGCAAGGAGCAGCAGACCCCCATTCTTGTATTTACATTTATTCTATCATTAGCTGTGAGTACAGAGTGAAGGCCTGCTAGGAGCCGCAGAACTCCATTCTTGTATTTGCATTTATTCTATCATTAGCTGTGAATACAGGGATGTAGGCCCACCATGAGCAGCAGACCTCCATTCTTATATTTGCATTGATTCTAATATTAGCTGTGAATACAGGGTGAAGGCCTGCTAGGAGCAGCAGATCCCCATTCTTGTATTTGCATTTATTCTATCACTAGCTTTAAATACAGGGCTGAAGGTCTCCTTGGAGCAGCAGACCTCCATTCTTGTATTATCTTTAATTCTATCATTAGCTGTGAATACAGGGGCAAAGGCCCGCCATGAGCAGCAGACCTCTATTTTTGTATTTGCATTTATTCTATCATTAGCTGTGAATACAGGGTGAAGGTTTGCTAGAAACAGCAGGCCCCCATTCTTGTATTTGCATGTATTCAATCTTTAGCTGTGAATACAGGGATGTATGCCTGCTAGGAGCGGCAGACCTCCATTCTTGTATTTGCATTTATTCTATCATTAGCTGTGAATACTGGGGCGAAGGCCTGCTAGGGGCGGCAGACCTCCATTCTTGTATTTACATTTATTCTATCATTAGCTGTGTATACAGGGGCGAAGGCCTACCATGAGCAGCAGACCTCCATTCTTGTATTTGCATTTATTCTATCATTAGCTGTGAATACATGGTGAAGGCTTGCTAGGAGCAGCAGACCCTCATTCTTGTATTTGCATTTATCCTATCATAAGCTGTGAATACAAGGGCGAAGGCCTGGAAGGAACAGCAGACCTCCATTCTTGTATTTACATTTATTCTATCATTAGCTGTGAATACAGGGGCGAAGGCCTGCAAGGAGCGGCAGACCTCCATTCTTGTATTTACATTTATTCTATCATTAGCTGTGTATACAGGGGAGAAGGCCTACCATGAGCAGCAGACCTCCATTCTTGTATTTGCATTTATTCTATCATTAGCTGTGAATACATGGTGAAGGCTTGCTAGGAGCAGCAGACCCTCATTCTTGTATTTGCATTTATCCTATCATAAGCTGTGAATACAAGGGCGAAGGCCTGGAAGGAACAGCAGACCTCCATTCTTGTATTTACATTTATTCTATCATTAGCTGTGAATACAGGGGCGAAGGCCTGCAAGGAGCGGCTGACCTCCATTCTTGTATTTACATTTATTCTATCATTAGCTGTGAGTACAGAGTGAAGGCCTGCTAGGACGGGCAGACCTCTATTCTTGTATTTGCATTTATTCTATCATTAGCTGTGAATACAAGGGCAAAGGCATACCATGAGCAGCAGACCTCCATTCTTATATTTGCATTGATTCTATTATTAGCTGTGAATACAGGGTGAAGGCTTGCTAGGAGCAGCAGACCCCCATTCTTGTATTTGCATTTATTCTATCATTAGCTTTAAATACAGGGCTGAAGGTCTCCTTGGAGCAGCAGACCTCCATTCTTGTATTATCTTTAATTCTATCATTAGCTGTGAATACAGGGGTAAAGGACCGCCATGAGCAGCAGACCTCTATTTTTGTATTTGCATTTATTCTATCATTATCTGTGAATACAGGGTGAAGGTTTGCTTGGAACAGCAGACCCCCATTCTTGTATTTGCATTTATCCTAACATAAGCTGTGAATACAAGGGCGAAGGCCTGATAGGAGCAGCAGACCTCCATTCTTATATTTGAATCGATTCTACCATTAGCTATGAATACAGGGCGAAGGCCTGCTAGAAGCAGAAGACCTTCATTCTTGTATTTGCATTTATTCTATCATTAGCTGTGAATGCAGGGTGAAGGTTTGCTAGGAACAGCAGACCCCCATTCTTGTATTTGCATTTATGCTATCATTAGCTGTGAATACAGGGATGTAGGCCTGAAAAGGACAGCATACCTCCATTCTTGTATTTGCATTTATTCTATCATAAGCTGTGAATACAGGGGAGAAGGCCTGAAAGGAACAGCAGACCTCCATTCTTGTATTTGCATTTATTCTATCATTAGCTGTGAATACAGGGTGAAGGTTTGCTAGGAACAGCAGACCCCCATTCTTGTATTTGCATTTATTCTATCATTAGCTGTGACTGCAGGGGCGAAGGGCTGATAGGAGCGGTAGACTTCCATTCTTGTATTTGCATTTATCCTATCATTAGCTGTGAATACAGGGATGATGGCCTGCTAGGAGCGGCAGACCTCCATTCTTGTATTTGCATTTATTCTATCATTAGCTGTGAATACGGGGCGAAGGCCTGCAAGGAGCAGCAGACCTCCGTTCTTGTATTTACATTTATGCTATCATTAGCTGTGAATACTGAGGCAAAGGGTTGCTAGGAGCAGCAGACCTCCATTCTTGTATTTGCATTTATCCTATCATTAGCTGGGAATACAGGGTGAATGCCTGCTAGGAGCGGCAGACCTCCATTCTTGTATTTGCATTTATGCTATCATAAGCTGTGAATACAAGGGCGAAGGCCTGCTAGGAGCAGCAGACCTCCATTCTTGTATTTGCATTTATGCTATCATAAGCTGTGAATACAAGGGCGAAGGCCTGCTAGGAGCAGCAGACCTCTGTTCTTGTATTTGCATTTATTCTATCATTAGCTGTGAATACAGGGTGAAGGCCTGCTAGGAGCAGCAGACCTCCATTCTTGTATTTGCATTTATGCTATCATTAGCTGTGAATACTGAGGCAAAGGGCTGCTAGGAGCAGCAGACCTCCATTCTTGTATTTGCATTTATACTATCTTTTTATTTTATAAACAATTTTTTTTCAGTTTACAGAAGGAGTGCACCAGCCAATCCGTACCGTATTTCAATAATTGAGGATTCCAATCACAAATTCTCGTTACCCAATGTACAGACATTAATAAAGCAAAAATGAGATGGAAACAATCAAACTCCCCTTGATTAGATCCCCCCCAGCCACTTCCCCCAAATTCTGCGGTATTTCTTGGGCAACCATGTGCCGCATACATAACTTTCTCCTGTGTGGCGCACCAGTCCACCCCATTCCGCCAACGTCCCACGGTTGGGGGTTCAGGGCATTTCCAGGAGGCCGCAATGTCTCTTTTGGTTCCTACCATAGCTGTAGTGAAGAACTGTTTTTCGTTACCTGACCCGTCCAGCCCACCAGTGTGCTTAGGGTCGTGGGGAACCCCCCACCCAAGAATCTCGGAGAGTTCTTCTTCGATGCCCTCCCAAAATCCCGCCAGGAGGGGACAGGCCCAAACCATGTGGAGGAAGTCAGCGGGGTCATTGCCACATCTGGTACAGGCTGAGGACGGACTAAGCCCCGCGCGATGAAGGCGTACGGGGGTGAGATATGCGGCATGTAGATAGTAGAGCTGCACCAAGCGCAGCCTAGCGGAGGCGGTGACCGTTCTAGGAGCCATGAGGGTGTCTCGCCAGTCTTCTTCTTCCAATTGGCCCACCCAGTCCTCCCATTGCGTCCGCAGTCGGTCCAAGGAAGTCGGGGTGTTGTTAATCAGTGAGCGGTTGTTGGACCCGGCCTCGTGGCGTGGTCCTTAAACCCCTGGATTGTGCCCGTTCCCCGCCCCGGCCGTCACGGGCCACCCGTCTGAACTGCACCAAGGCCCTTCACCCGGAGCTGCACGTGGTCGCATGCTCCTCATGGCTCCGCCATCTTGTTGGCATCTACGTCACCCCGTACACCAGCCGGCGTGAACCCCGCTCAACCCGGCCTCGACCCCAGCGAAGCCCCGACATCGAGGCACCACGAACTGGCCAGGGGGTGCCGCAGGAACCATTCATCGCCCCCGGCGGAGGACAGTATCGATGGGACCCCCAACTGTCCTCCCCTCTCGAGGTGTGATCGCCCTGCAACTCCCTTGGGCCTGGCGCCTCTCCTGCTGGGCGTCTGGCCACCTCCACCCGGCCACTCCGCCCCCTCGGGCGCAAGGGTCCGGACATCAAAGGGCTCCAGACCTATATCTGGGGCGACCCCACCACAGCTCGGCAGTTGTATCCCGGAGTCCAGAGCCCTGCTGATCGAATCGCGGCTGACCCTACGGAGAAGAACTCTTGTCGGAACCATCACGAGCCCTGCTGACTGCGTCGCGGCTCCCTCTTGTGAACCTTTCCTGAACCACCTGGAACATCGGAGCCCTGCTGACGCCGTCGCGGCCCAACCTCGCTGAAACCTCCCTCGGAGCCCTGCTGACGACGTCGCGGCTCGAGCTGAGCAGAAACCATCTTGAGAGCCCTGCTGATTGAATCGCGGCTCTCCACGAACTGTACGCCGGAGCCCTGCTGACGCCGTCGCGGCTCGACCCCTCCGAGATCGGAGGTCCTCCAGCTTGAGGATAAGAACTGGGCCCCAGGTACCCTCGTACCACATTCCTACCAAAGACTGTCCCGCTACCCCTACCCTTCCAAAGAGACATTGAGACTTTTGGTGGATCCCTCGATCCCTTCGTGTAAATATTGAACTCGTAACCTTTTATTGATGATAAAGAATTGCTTGTCTTGAGACAACCTCCTTGAGTCCGGTGTGGTGGTGTTACTGTGCTAGTACGTGATAGGAGAAGGATCTCTCAGGAGACTTCTCGGCAGCGCTCGGCTACTTCGTGCAGTGCGAGGGCCCCCCCTTGGTGGTCTCACCGACTCCTCGGGGTTCGCCTTCCAACATTTTGGTGGCCAGCGACGGGATCCGAGCCGAACGCAGTACGTACCAGCCAGTACCCACTAGCTACCCATCCAAACGAATAGCATCATGAGCAGCCAGGAAAACAACGCGACAATGGAGTTCCAGCCCGAACGGCTGGAAGAATATACGCACAAGGAATTAAAACAGTTCTGCAGAGACAAAGGCATTGCAACCACCAGCCTCGGTACCAAGGAAGAGATGCAGAAAGCTCTGAGGACATGGCTGGAGGCCAGGGCAGGCCCCTCCCAGGAAGAAGGGCCCTTGCCCCTGACGGAGACCACAGCAACCGCACTGACCCCGGCAACCGAAGGACGAAAGAGCCTAGAAACCGGCCTCTCCGAAGAAGAAATACGAGAGCGGGAAAAGGTCCGGAGCCACGAGCTAGAGCTCGCCCGACTGCGACTGGACGGCGAACTCCAGCTGGCAGAAAAGAAACTGGCCCTCGAGCAGCTACGCCTTCAGGAAGAGATAGAAGAGAAGAGACGACACCGGGAGTTGGAGGAAAAGAAGCTCACCCTGGAGCACGAGCGCAGCCTCAAGGAGCTCGAGATCAAGGCCAAGAACGGAGGGACCAACACCCCCAGTACGAGAGACACTCTACCGCCTGCAGAGGCCAAAGTACATATCCCGAAGGAGGTCGTCAGGGAGTATTACAAAAATGACGATATCCAACAATGGTTCAAGGCCTATGAGGTGGCCATGACCTCCCATCGAGTGCCCCGAAAAGACTGGGGCGCAGGCCTGTGGGGGCGATTCCTGAGTGAAGGGCGGGACACGCTGCTCCAGCTACCGGAGGAGGTGATGACCTCCTACGATCACATGAAGGAGGCCCTGCTCACCCGCTACGGGCTAACAGCGGAGATGTACCGCCAGCGGTTCCGAGACTGCAAGAAAATCCCGGGTACCACATGGGTGGAATATGTGGATTTTTTTAGTCGGGCCCTAGAAGGGTGGATCAAAGGCAGCAAAGTAACCACCTACGGGCAGCTGGTCGACCTCATCGTGTGGGAACATCTTTCCAACAATTGCTTCGTGGAGCTGAGACAGCACCTCCTCGACAGCAAAATGACCGACCCGCGGAAACTGGCCGTCGAGGCCGATCGATGGGTCAACTCCCGGGTCCCCCGGAGCTCAATGGGGGAGTACCAGAGGAACCCCAGCGGACCCCCACGCCAGCGCGGTGGGGGGGGAGGGCCGAACAGGAACCGAGACCCTCCCGCTGGGGCCCCCAGGAGCCCCCCTCGAGGGCCACCGCAGCCACATCTCTCCCCGAGCCTAGCACGAAGGGTGGGCCCGGCCCGACCCGGACCACGGCCACCAGTGACCTGCTATGGCTGCCAACAAACCGGACACTTTGCCAGCGACCCGGCCTGCCCTCTGAACCGAAGAAACGGGGCCGGCGGGCCCCCGCCCCGGCAGCTGACAGCCGCCGCCTTGGGGGGAGGAGAAGAGGAAGAAGAGGCCCTCGACCGAGAAAACACTGAGTGGGAGCCGGCAGCCATGTCCCTGGTCTGCCTGGGTAGCCGGGAGATGGTACCCTGCACCCCCATCCCAACCAACACCCAGAAGTACCGGCAGCAGGTCACGGTCAACGGACAACGGGCCGAAGCCCTTCGCGACACCGGCGCCAGTATCACCGCTGTCCGCTGCCACCTGGTGACCCCTGAACAGATTCTCCCGAATGTGCTGTGCCCTGTCCGGACGGCCGACAACAGTGAAAGCCTATGCCAGATGGCCCTGGTCCCCTTCGAGTGGGGAGGGGTGACGGGCCTGCTGAAGGTGACAGTGCGCGACGACGCCCCGGTCGACTGCCTCCTGGGGAACGACTTGGAGAGTTCCCCCTGGGCTCAAGTAGAACGACGAGAGCACCTCCGAATGTTGGGACTGGCTGATTGGGCCTGCGCCATCACCCGGTCCATGACCGCCCAGGCCCCCCGCTCATCCTCGACCCCCGGGACCGGCCGACCCGAGGGGCTCACACCCCCTCCCGCCAGCAGCGAGGAGGAGGCGGACACCGACCCTGGGTCCAGCGAATCCTCCCCCGAAGAGATGACTTCTCCGAGCGCCCTACCAGAGCTGACGCAATGGCAACACGAAGGGGGCCCCACCCGAGAGCAGTTCCAGCAAGAGCAACAGTCCTGTCCCTCTCTCGAAGGGGTCCGGCAGCCGGCGACCGCGCAAGCCAACGGTGACCAGACCGGCACCCACTGGATCTACTGGGCCGAGGGCCTGTTGTACAGTGAACAGAAAGTAGCAGAACTCGGGGCCAGCCGCGTGTTGGTGGTCCCCCTCCGCTTCCGGGAGTTTCTTCTCAACCTGGCCCATGATGTGCCCCTCGCCGGACACTTGGGGCAAGACAAAACGTACAGTCGTCTGGTGACCCACTTCTACTGGTCCCGGATGCGGAGAGATGTGGACAACCACTGCCGGTCCTGCCAGACCTGCCAAGCCAGCGGAAAGACGGGGGGTCGGGTCAAGGCCCCCCTCCAGCCCTTTCCCGCCGTCAGCACCCCGTTTGAACGGGTCGGAATCGACATTGTGGGACCCCTGGACCCTCAAACCGCCCTGGGCCACCGCTTCATCCTGGTCCTCGTGGACCACGCCACCAGGTACCCGGAGGCGGTCCCGCTCAGAACCATAACGGCCCCTGTGGTAGGCCGGGCCTTGATGGGGATCTTCTCCCGAGTGGGATTCCCCAGCGAAGTGGTGAGCGACCGCGGTACGAACTTTATCTCCAGGTACATGCGGTCCCTGTGGCAACAGTGCGGGGTCACATACAAGTTCACGACCCCATATCACCCTCAGGGGAACGGACTGGTTGAGCGATTCAACCGAACATTGAAAGGGATGATCCAGGGCCTAGAAGAACCCCTCCGGCGGAAATGGGATGTCCTGCTGCCCTGCCTCCTGTTCGCCTATCGGGAGGTCCCGCAGAAATCCCTGGGGTTCAGCCCGTTTGAACTATTGTATGGACACCCGGTCCGCGGACCGCTCAGTCTGGTCAAGGAGGGCTGGGAGATGAAGCCCCGAGGCGGCCCTCCTGACGTCTACCGATACCTCCTGACCCTCCGAAACCAGACCCGCAAGTTCCGAGCCCTTGCCGAAGCCAACCTCGAGGCCAGCCAGGAGGACATGAAGCGGTGGTACGATCGCAACACTTCTACCGTAGAATTCGAGCCAGGTCAGAAAGTATGGGTCATGGCCCCGGTCAAACCCGGCGCCCTCCAGGACAAGTGGACCGGGCCCTTCAAGGTGGTGGAGAAGAAAAGTCCCGTCACCTACTTGGTCGATCTGGAGTCCCCCCGGAACCCCCTCCGGGTCCTACATGCTAACAGGCTAAAACCCCACTTCGCCCGGACCGAACTGAGCCTGCTGCTGGCGACCGACGAGGGGGGCGAGGACGACTCCGAGCCCCTGCCCGACCTCTTGCAAGCCAACATTCACGATGGATCGATCGAAGGGGTCCAACTCGCCTCGTCCCTGACCCCGGAACAGCGCAACGACTGCCAGCGATTACTGCGGGACTACGCAGCCCTCTTCTCTCTCACCCCGGGGGTGACCCACTGGTGCGTCCACGACGTCGACACCGGGGAGAACCCCCCCATACGACACAGAGCCTACCGGGTGCCTGACCGAGTGCGGGCCTGCATCCAGGCCGAAGTAGCGAAGATGCTGGCCCTGGGGGTCATCGAGCCTTCCGACAGCCCGTGGGCCAGCCCTGTCGTCCTGGTGCCCAAGGCCGCAGCTCCCGGCCACCCCCCGGAGTTGCGATTCTGCGTGGACTACCGAGCCCTGAATGTAGTAACCAAGACGGACGCACACCCGATACCCCGGGCCGACGAACTCATCGACCGCCTAGGGGCCGCTCGCTACCTGAGCACGCTGGACCTCACCGCCGGGTACTGGCAAATCCAGCTCACCCCCGGCGCCCAAGAAAGATCCGCCTTTTCGACTCCGGATGGGCATTACCACTTTCGGGTGATGCCCTTCGGAATGAAGAACGCCCCGGCCACCTTCCAGCGACTGGTGAACAAAGTTTTGGCCGGGCTTGAGGCCTTCAGCGCGGCCTACTTAGATGACATTGCCGTGTACAGCAACCACTGGGCCGAGCACCTCCTCCACCTAAAGGCCGTCCTGGCCGCCCTCCAGCGGGCCGGGCTCACAATCAAGGCCAGCAAATGCCAAATCGGCCACGGATCCGTGACCTACCTGGGCCATCAAGTGGGGAGCGGGCAGGTGGCCCCCCTCCAAGCAAAGATAGAGGCCATCCAGACCTGGGAACCCCCCACTACCCAGACCGCTGTCCGGGCCTTCCTGGGCCTCACCGGATACTACCGACGGTTTATCCGGGACTATGGGAGCATTGTCGGCCCCCTCACAGAGTTAACGTCCAAAAAGCAGCCCAAGAAGGTACACTGGACACCCCGCTGCCAAACAGCCTTCGACACCCTCAAAACGGCCATGTGTACTGCTCCGGTGCTGCAGGCCCCGGACTACCAGAAGGAGTTCGTGGTACAGACGGACGCCTCCGAGTATGGGATCGGGGCCGTTCTCTCCCAAACTGACGAAAAGGGGCTCGACCGACCAGTGGCCTTCATCAGCCGGCGACTACTGCCCCGGGAGCAACGCTGGAGCACTATTGAGCGCGAGGCCTTCGCTGTGGTGTGGGCCCTCAAGAAGCTCCGGCCCTACCTCTTTGGCGCCCACTTCCGGGTCCAGACCGACCACCGGCCCTTGCAATGGTTAATGCGAATGCGGGGCGAGAACCCCAAACTGCTGCGATGGTCCATCTCGCTACAAGGGATGGACTTTGACGTCGAACACCGGCCCGGCAATGACCACGCCAACGCCGACGGCCTGTCCCGCTTCTTCCGCCTTGACGAGGAGAATCCCCAAGGAGATGGGTGACTCTCCATGCCTTCGGCTGGGGGGGACGCCTGTTGGACCCGGCCTCGTGGCGTGGTCCTTAAACCCCTGGATTGTGCCCGTTCCCCGCCCCGGCCGTCACGGGCCACCCGTCTGAACTGCACCAAGGCCCTTCACCCGGAGCTGCACGTGGTCGCATGCTCCTCATGGCTCCGCCATCTTGTTGGCATCTACGTCACCCCGTACACCAGCCGGCGTGAACCCCGCTCAACCCGGCCTCGACCCCAGCGAAGCCCCGACATCGAGGCACCACGAACTGGCCAGGGGGTGCCGCAGGAACCATTCATCGCCCCCGGCGGAGGACAGTATCGATGGGACCCCCAACTGTCCTCCCCTCTCGAGGTGTGATCGCCCTGCAACTCCCTTGGGCCTGGCGCCTCTCCTGCTGGGCGTCTGGCCACCTCCACCCGGCCACTCCGCCCCCTCGGGCGCAAGGGTCCGGACATCAAAGGGCTCCAGACCTATATCTGGGGCGACCCCACCACAGCTCGGCAGTTGTATCCCGGAGTCCAGAGCCCTGCTGATCGAATCGCGGCTGACCCTACGGAGAAGAACTCTTGTCGGAACCATCACGAGCCCTGCTGACTGCGTCGCGGCTCCCTCTTGTGAACCTTTCCTGAACCACCTGGAACATCGGAGCCCTGCTGACGCCGTCGCGGCCCAACCTCGCTGAAACCTCCCTCGGAGCCCTGCTGACGACGTCGCGGCTCGAGCTGAGCAGAAACCATCTTGAGAGCCCTGCTGATTGAATCGCGGCTCTCCACGAACTGTACGCCGGAGCCCTGCTGACGCCGTCGCGGCTCGACCCCTCCGAGATCGGAGGTCCTCCAGCTTGAGGATAAGAACTGGGCCCCAGGTACCCTCGTACCACATTCCTACCAAAGACTGTCCCGCTACCCCTACCCTTCCAAAGAGACATTGAGACTTTTGGTGGATCCCTCGATCCCTTCGTGTAAATATTGAACTCGTAACCTTTTATTGATGATAAAGAATTGCTTGTCTTGAGACAACCTCCTTGAGTCCGGTGTGGTGGTGTTACTGTGCTAGTACGTGATAGGAGAAGGATCTCTCAGGAGACTTCTCGGCAGCGCTCGGCTACTTCGTGCAGTGCGAGGGCCCCCCCTTGGTGGTCTCACCGACTCCTCGGGGTTCGCCTTCCAACAGCGGTAAATGCGGGTAATGCCACCCTTCCCCAGGTCCCCGAACATAATCTGGGCTTCAGGCTGGCTATGATCTGGCAGCCGCATACCTGTTGTGAGCGTAGGGCTTGCCGCAGTCGGAGGTAGCAAAAGGATTGCGAGTGGTGCAGCGAATGCCTGGTTTGGAGATCTTCGAAGGAGCGCATATGATCTCCCACCCAAACATCCCCCAGCTGCGTGATGCCTGTGAGGTCCCAAGCTTCAAAGCTCCGGTGACTTCCCTGAGCCAGGTCCCGTGCCTCAGGGGTGTTCAATGGGTCAATGTGTGTGTCCAGTTGGTGTGCCGCAGTGCTGCCCGCCAGGCCAGTACCACAGAACGCGTCACTTCCGGGAGACGGGAAGGAATGCATTTATTCTATCATTAGCTTTAAATACAGGGGCGAATGCCTGGAAGGAGCAGCAGACCTCCATTCTTGTATTTGCATTGATTCTATCATTAGATGTGCGTACAGGGGTGAAGGCCTGCAAGGAGCAGCAGACCTCCATTCATGTATTTACATTGTGAAACATCTTTTTTTAAATTTTTTTTTTAAAGGAGCCATATTTCCTTAAAGGAACTGGTGCTGCTTTAAAAAAAAGTCACATTTGAGAAAATATAGGTGAAAGGAAGCAGAGGTTCCAAACAACTGTTGTGGAATTCTTCCAAAGAAAATTCATTTTAATTGGCTGGGATACAGAGTAATGACTGAGAATAAGAGTTATCACTTAATGGTGTGCTTCGGTACACTTGTTGGACGTCCTTGTGACCATTGCCTGTACCGCCATAATTGACTAACATGACTTTCAAAGGGCAAGTGGCATCTCATCCCTGGTGGTCCAGTGGGAGAGCCTTGCTCTTCTGCTGGTCTCTTTCTGTCTGTTCTTTTTTGTCTTTCTCTGTACTTTGCCTTGTTTGTCTTTATTTGCCTTGTTGTTATTGTGCCTTCTTGTTGTGATTTTATTGTGCCTTGTTTTTAATGTGCCTTCTTGTTGTGACTTTATTATGCCTTCCTTGTTTCGTTTTTTCTGTTTTGTGGCGTTTTTCCTGTCGCTGCTCCCCCGGGGCCCCTCTCACTTGCCTGTTCCCGCTCCCGCCTCCCACTACGCTCCCTCTCCTTCCCCTACTCAATAGTGGCCGCTGCGCGAGCAGATGAGCAAGACCTCTAACATCCTGGTCAGGGAACTCTGCTCTCCCCTCTCGCAGCCCTCCATGTTGCGCCACTGCCCCCTGCACCTCCTTGGTCTCAGGTAGGTGTTCGAGACCCTCCTCCACCTGCGGGCTCCTGTCAGCGCCTCATCCCTGGTGATCCAGTGGGAGAGCCGGAGCCTGCGCCTCATCCCTGGTGGTCCAGTGGGAGAGCCGGAGCCTGCGCCTCATCCCTGGTGGTCCAGTGGGAGAGCCGTGCTCTTCTACTGGTCCACTTGGCCAGCCGTCTCTGTCTTCTCTTTCTGTCTGTTCTTTTCTGTCTGTCTTTGTACTTTGCCTGTTTGTCTTTATTTGCCTTGTTCTTATTGTGCCTTCTAGTTGTCACTTTATTGTGCCTTGTTTGTCTTTATTATGCCTTCTTTTTGTGTCTTTATTGTGCCTTGTTTGTCTTTATTATGCCTTCTTTTTGTGTCTTTATTGTTCCTTGTTTGTCTTTATTATGCCTTCTTTTTGTGTCTTTATTGTGCCTTGTTTGTCTTTATTATGCCTTCTTTTTGTGTCTTTATTGTGCCTTGTTTGTCTTTATTATGTCTTCTTTTTGTGTCTTTATTGTGCCTTGTTTGTCTTTATTTCGCCTTCCTGTTGTGAATTTATTGTGCCTTGTTTTTATTGTGCTTTCTTGTTGTGACTTTATTGGGCCTTCCTTGTTGCGTTTTTCCTTTTTTTTGCCATTTTTCCCACCGCTGTGGCCCCTCCCCCCTTGCCGGTTCCCGCCTCCTACTGCGCTTCCTCCCTTGTCATCTGCTTAATGGCGGCTGCTGCGCAAGCAGTTGAGCAAGACCTCTGACCTCCTGGTCAGGGAACTCCGCTCTCCCCTCACGCAGTTCCGTTGTTACCCCGCTGCCCCCTGCACACCCCTGGTCTCAGGTAGGTGTTCGAGGCCCTCCTCCACCCGCAGGCTCCTGTTGGCGTCTCATCCCTGGTGGTCCAGTGGGAGAGCCTTGCTCTTCTGCTGGTCCGCTCAGCCAGCCGTCTTTGTCTTCTCTTTCTGTCTGTTCTTTTCTGTCTGTCTCTGTACTGTGTCTTGTTTGTCTTTATTTGCCTTGTTCTTATTGTGCTTTCTTGTTGTGACTTTATTTTGCCTTGTTTTTACTGTGTCTTGTTGTTGTGACTTTATCGTGCCTTGGTTTTAGTGTGCCTTCTTGTTGTGACTTTATTGTGCCTTCCTTGTTGCGTTTTTCCTTTTTTTGTGCCGTATTTCCTGCCGCTGCGGCTCCAACGGCCTCTCCCTCCTGCCAGTTCCAGCTCCCACCTCCCACTGCACTCCCTTCCCGTCCCCTACTTAATGGTGGCCGCGCCGCTGGTGTGCAGCTGTCGTGCCAAAAGCAATCCTATCTGCGCCCGTCTGCGACCTGACTGCGACCAGTGCCAGGGACCCTGGTTCTCCGACCACCCACCTCTACGAATCAAGTGCCTTCTATGCACTCAACCCTGGAATGAACAACAACTGCAGCTGTGTGCATCACACACCACCCACGGCCAGTTCTCCTGCCGTCACTGCCGACAATCCTTCACCAACCTCCACACCCCCACGGCCACTGCCCACCCTCCGGTCGCAAGCACCCCCGAAGCCCTGAGGTGCATCCTCCTGAATGTGCGCTCCCTGCACAGGCACGCAATAGAAATCCGGGACCTCCTCGACACCCTCTCACCAGACGTCGCCTTCTTCATGGAAACCTGGACCAACCCCCCTCTGCCCCGACATATTTACCACCGTCCACGCCGGATACAAGATCCAGAGGAAGGACCACACAACCACGCAGGAGGAGGACTTGCCATCGCACACAAGGACTCCCTCAGACTCACCACCTCCAGCAAGACAGTCACGTTGTCCCCCATGAAACACCACCATTTTCAGATCCACACTAGCCCCAGACTGACCTTATGTGGCACCCTCGCCTACAGACCTCCCAGACTTCGAACCACATTCACCACAACCATCACTGACCTCATTGCACCCCACGCCATCACCTCCATGTACTTCATACTGCTCGATGACCTAAACTTCCACCTCGACAACCTCAGCAACCCCAACTCCTCAGCCCTCCTGGACAACCTTGCCAACATCGACTGAAACAGCTCATAACCACCCCCATCCACAAGGCAGGACATACCCTCGACCCCATCTTCTCAGGAGGTAGCAACATCCACTTCAGCCACACAACGCAACCCCCCTGGACGTACCACCACTGCATACACTTCTCTTTCAACAAAGCCACCACTCACAAACCTACACCACGCCCGTGAAGAAACTGGAGCATGGTCAAAAAGGAGCACAGCAACTCCACCCTCAACCACGATCCACCTCCCACCTCAACCGACGCCAACTCTGCAGCCAAAGGACTACACAGATGGATTACCAGCAGTACAGACAAGCTCGCCCCCCTCCACAACCCCGACAGACAGCACCCCAGGAATGCCACCTAGTTCACCACGACCTCCAAGAATCCCGATGCACCTCTAGACGTCTCAAGAAGCTATGGAGAAACAGCAAAACCGCAGAAGATGGGACCATCTTCAAGAATGCCACGACTGAATACCACCACTTATCTGATCCACCAAAAGGGTCTTCTTACAGAACAAAATCCTCGCTAACTCTAGCAACTAAAAGGAACTCTTCAGCATCATTCAGGAATTCACCAAACCCCCCCGCGAAGCCACTGACGTCACACCTTCCTTGGATCTCTGCAACAAACTCGGCATCTACTTCCATCTGAAAATCAAATCCCACTATGACAACTATAGCGAACAAACACCAGACACTAAAACCACTACTTCCTCCAGCAACAAAAGCCAGCCTACCATTTCCACTGGGACCCCGATCACCAATAAAGACACTGCCACAACCATTTAAAGCATTCATCCAGGAGCCCCCATGGACCCCTGCCCTGCACATCTTCCACAGAGCACCATAGCACTGTGGAAGTGCTATAGCACCCGAGCTTTAATGCACCATCAATGCCACCTTCGAATCCGGCACACTCCCCGACGACTGGAAATGTGCAGAAGTCAAGTCCCTCCTCAAGAACCCCTCTGCAGATCCGAAGGACCTCAAAAACTATAGACCCATCTCTCTCCTCCCCTTCACGGCCAAAGTCACTCAGAAGATCGTCAACATCCAGCTAACAAACTTAATCGAAGAGAACTCCATCCTCAACCCTTCCCAATCTGGATTCTACAGCAACCACAGCACCAAGACCACCCTCCTCGCCGCCACAGATGACATCCACGCAGTCCTTGACCAAGGCCACACCGAGGCCCTCATCCTACTAGATCTCTCTGTGGACTTCGACACCGTCTACCACCGAACTCTCACCGCCAGACTCCACAACGCCGGCGTACAGAGAACCGCCCTTGACTGGCTCCGCTTCTTCCTTATTAGCAGAACCCATAGAATCAGACTCCCGCCCTTCCTCGCCGAACCCACAGAGATCAACTGTGGAGTACCCCAAAGATCATCACCCAGCCCTACGCTCTACATGGCCCCCCTCACCACCATTGTCAGATAGCACGGACTCAGAATAGTATCCCACACCGACGACACCCAGCTCATCCTCTCTCTCACAAAGGGAGACTCAGCTTCCAGGAAGGATGGAAAGACGTTGCATCATGGATGAGCAGCAGCTCCCTGAAGCTCAATCGGATAAGAAGAGAAATCCTCGTCCTTAGACCCACCCCCTCAGCATGGGACATCACCTGGTGGCCCACCGCACTCTGCATCTCCCCACTCCCACGGAACACGCCTGAAACCTTGGTATCATACTCAACTCCTCCCTCACCATGACCCGACAGATCAACTCCGTTTCCTCCACCTGCTGCAACACCCTCCACATCCTTCGTAAGACCTTCAAATGGATCCCCCTGAATCTCATATAAGCAGACTGGACTATGGAAATGCCCTCTATACCGGAATCAACAAATCCCTGCTACGCAAACTACAGACCATCCAGAACACCGCAGCCAGACTCTTACTCAGCCTCCACTGGCTTCCTTTCGAGAAGAGAATAACCTTCAAGTTACTCACTCACGCCTACAAATCCTTCCACAACATCGGACCCCAATACCTCAACAAAAGAGTCTCCTTCCACGTACCCAAGAGGAACATCTGCTCCGCCGACCTTGCCCTCGCCGAAACCCTGCGCTTCTGCAGAGCCAGAACGGGTAGAAGAGCCTTCTCCTACATAGTGGCAAAGACCAGGAACGAGCTCCCGATCGACATCAGTCGCTCCCCAACTCTGCACACCTTCTGGAAAAGCCTCAAGACCTGGCTTTTCAGCTGACTCGGAGCTGAAGCCCCCCCCCAGCGCCTGAGACCCTCACGGGTTTATAATTCCCTTATTGTTTGTTTGATTGATTGGACCCTAAATTGCGCTTCTAAACCATAGATTTGCAATAATGGCCATCTGCTTTCATTATTTAAGTCCATTGCTAATTATCTTTTTAAAGTATTTTTTATTGACCCTTATTGCTCAAAGGGTTGGATACATAATCTGATTGGTATGTTCCAGATGTCTAGGCATATAAATGCAGTTTTTTTTTATTTTTCCTTCTCTTCGTCCCCAGTCCTTGCTGTCCACAGGAGATGGTGGGCTTATTAGCTAGAAATGAAGAATTTTGAGAATTGGATGGTTGTCATGGAGGTGACCTTCAAATACAGTTTTGAGTCATCGGTGTAGCTCAAATTGAAACCTGTGTACTCCACAGGTGAACCACATATGTGTCAGTTGGATAGGCAGGTTGAGAACCAGTGAAGGGCATCTCCATGGAAACCCATTTGAGACTAAACACTGTCACTGGGGATGGGGTGGCCAATAGTGTTGAAGGCAGCTGAGTGGTTCAGTAATATCAGGAGGCAAGGGTCATCTCTATGGGTTATCAGAAGGATGCGGTCTATAATTTGTAGGTTAATTGCCTCCATGTTGCAGCACAATCTGATGCTGGATTGATAGTCGTGCAGCAGATGGTTGGTGTGGAACTTGAAGTTGGGCGTTGTCTGCTTTTTCTGAGACCTTGTAGCAAAATGGTTAAATTCAAGACATAAAGGGGGACACATTGGATTCCCTCGACCCATCAGCATTGTTTGTTATGTGTCTAGTAGTCTAAATATAAATCCTAATTATCATGGTCATTCTCTTGTATTGGTATATCAATGGAGTCAGTCATTTCTCACACTTTATAAATGTTTACATTGATGGTGGAAAGTGCCTCTTAAGTAACCCTGGGCGTAGGATTACGCTACACTCGCGTAGTTTGCGCAACTACGTGCTACGTGAATTGCACGTAACACTGTGCAAAAACGCGTAGCTGGCATTTTTTGCTTGCTCGTGGTCCTCAACGTCAAGTTGGCGAGTGAGTAAAATGACATCCCGGCGAGACTTTTTCCTCGTTCGCGATCAGCAACATCCAGTTGCCGATCGCGAGAGTGGAAAATAAACCTCCCGGCGAGATTATCAACGCGGGTAGGTCAGGTTTCTCATTGCGAGTGGTCACGTATGCTTGCGACCGCTCGCCATGAGAAACTACCAGTCCGCGTTGAGAAAACTGCCGCTCAAGTACAAATCTACTTGAGCGGCAGAAAATGACTGCTTGCACTGTGCAAGGTGCCGTTTGCAATAATTGCACAGGGCGGACAAGCATCCGGCACTATGCAATCAGTGCGAACAGCATTTTCCCTACCGCACTACGCAGCTCGTGTAGCTACACGTAGCTTGCGTAGTGCGAAGTGCACTTTGCGTAGTGTACCGTAGCGCTACTACGCAAACTACGCCGAGAGTTACTCTTAAGTGTTTGCTGTTATTCATGGAAGACAATGGAGACCTATGTTGGTCTTGCTAAAGACTACCTTTGCTTAATTGCTCACAGCTGTTTATTCTCCCATTCTGTACCCACTCTGTCTCTCCTGGTCCTTCTGTCTTGCAGTAGAGCGAGAAATATTTTACAATCCCAAAGCGCAGAGCTCTGCTGATCTCCATCCTTATGCGGAGAGCTGTCTTCGTGTACAACATGCCTCTCAAAATGATGACCGGTCATTCCAGACTTCTGTGGCCTCTCTTCTGAAAACCACTCGATGCCTCCGTCCAGCTGCAAAGAATCATGTTCTATTCCAAAAAGGTATGTAATTGTAGAGATTGTGTAATGTGTGTGCATAACAAGGGAGGGATGTCAGTGTGCACCAGGGATCAGTGACTTATGATGGTGTGAGGCGTTATCAGTAGAACTGTGGGTTCAAGGTAAGGTGGCTGCACACACAACACTAGAACCAACCCCTTATGCTGACGTATCATAATAAAATATCACTTAAGTTACAGAAATCATAGAAATTCACTGAAAAAAAGCAAAGGTTAAATTGGAGTAATACGTAGGTCTTCAAATGATGACAAAAACTAATGTTTAAAAAGACATAAAACACTGAAATTCCCCAGTTAGACATACCTGGCATAGCTATGACGTGCACCGCTATGATGCACTGCTTAAGACCACGCATATCACATTTCTGATGACATCTCAAACCTCTGGCGGTGCAAGTTATACGTATGTCAGTCATGTATAATGGGTGAATTTCAGGTTTATGTTTTTAAACGTCAGCTTTTTTATGATTGGAAGACTTGTGTATACCTCCATAAGATATACCTCACTTTTTTCAATGAATGTATACATACACCCACATCCTGATACCCCTAGGTTCTCTCTGTAACACACCCAAAAATAAATATGTGTACATCTAAACTTATTTATGTAGAATATTTCTAGAGTAAAATGTTTCTCCTTTAGCCTCTTCAGACCAATATGAAGTCAGGAAATGAAGCGAGATCGTGAGAGCTGCCAGCACAGTCCCGGGAATTTAGAGTCCATCTGACCTCAATGCTGAGAGATCCCAATCCTTGCTCGCTATCCGCGCTCTCACCTGGCTTTGGCAGAACACCGGTCGAAAAGATTAAGGGCCAGATGTACAAACATTAGGAATACTGATTTCCGAAATGCAATTCTCTCGGAACAGCAATGAGGAAATCGGTATTCCTAATTTATGAAACTCCTTTATTTTGATTTGCTGATTTCAAGTGGATTGCAAATTGACCTACCTCATGCATATTAATGAGGTAGGTTGCAATTTGCGACCCATTAGGAATCACAGCCATCACAGAGATGGTGGCCTGCTGAGGTCAGCAGACCACCATGTCTGTGATTGTTTCTTAATAAAGCAATCTTTAAAGGAAAATAGGATGCATTTAAAAAGACCATGGGATCACTGCCAGCTCTTAAAAAAAGATTTGTTTTCCATTCTCAAAGGGGAAGGGGTCCCGCAGGGAATGCTTCAGAATTGCAAATGGCTTACCACCTCCTTCAAGGAGCCCGAAAAATATGAATGCTTAGAAACTGTAATTGTTCCGCAAAACATTCATACATCCAATTCAGATTCAGTATTTGGAAATGACACCTTAAACATGCTCCTTCCAAATACCGAATTGCAAACACAAATTTGGATTTGGAAACATGTTACTGAATCGCAATTTGTATATTGTACCTTTATAAAAGCATTTTTGAGGCCGGAAATGGTACAATCGGCCGTTTCCCATTGCTAAAATGCTTTGAACATGTGGCCCTAATTTCTCAGGAGTTCTCTACAGCAGAGGCACGTGACTTTTTGTTTAAAGTTAGGGTTTGAGGCAGTCTAGAATCAATGCCAACAGATCTCCCACCAGGTTTTTTTTTTCAATTCTGATGGTTCATGTTAGTAAGATGATTGCATGTTCCTGTTACGAGTGCAATGAGAGGCCACCTTTGTTAGCAGTGGGACCTTTCATCCTGGGGGCCTTGTGAATGGTAGAAATGGTCTTGAATCTGATCTGTGACTCCACTGAAAGCTAACGGAGTACCTTAATGGCTGGTAGTAACTTAACAGGTGATGTGTAAGTAAGTAAAACAGTGAAAACACCACATAAAAAGATTCCACACCAAGTTAGAAAGATAACTCTTCCATTAAAAAATAAAGCAAGACCAAAACAACAAAGATTCCAATGAGTAGAATTCAAAATATGAATTCTTAAAAAATAAATGTGAAAATGCAACTTAGAAGCAATAAGGGCCTATGTGGGATATCTGGTTGCGCTGGACTAGGACAAAATTAAAAGTTCAGGCCGACCGTGGTGGAGCGCGGGCTGCATAGAGGGACCCGCAAGTCCCGCAGAACACAGGCGAGCAATGCGTTGGTTTCGATCCTGCAGTTGAGGTGATGTGTTGATTTTCTCCAAGCAACAATGACGATGTGCCGGGTCCATGATGTGGTTGTTTCCAATGCCGATATGCCAGGTTTCTCCACGCAGTCGAGAGGAATCATTGATCATCTCTCTGCAGTGGCAGCGATGCGGTGGTCTGATGCAGCGGTTCCAGTGGCGATGCGCTGGTTGGGAGTGTGATGCGCTGGTCCTGTTCAATCAACAGTGGCTATGCACCGATTCTGCTCTTATGGCAGAGCATGCGTCGCCTCCACTGGAGCAAGCACCTCAGGCCCACTTTGAAATGTCTAGGTGCGGTAGAAGGGTTGGAAGTCTTTTATGTCACTGAGACTTTAGAAAAGAAGGCTAGTCAATGGTCCTTTGGAGTCACTCTAGGTTCAAGTGATGGAGGTCAAGTCTTTACCAAATCAAAGAGAGCAGCAGGCAGCAGGGCAATACAGCAAGGCTGAAGTCCTTCAGAGCAGCAGTCCAGCAAAGTTTATAGTCCTTAAGCACAGCAGTTCTTCTTCCTGGCAGAATGGTTTCAGGTCCAGAAGTGTACTGAGTTGGTAGGGTCAGAGGTCCAGTACTTATACCCAGTTGTGCTTTGACATTGGGTTGACTTCAAAGAAGGGTCTTTGGAGTGCACAGAGGTCCTTCCTTCCTGCACTTGCTCCAGACTCACTACAGAGGAGTATGCAGCTCTTGGTGTGTGGATAGGACACAGACTATTCAGGTGTAAGTTTGAAGCTGTGCCCAGCTCTTCCCTCATATCCTTCCAGGAAGATCCATCAAGTTACGCCCACGTTCCCTTTGTGTGTGGCTGTCTAGGGGGGATCACAAAATGCAGCTATCACCAGGCCCAGCCAGTGATCAGAGACAGGCAGCAGGTACCAAATGGCTAAGAGCAGGAACATGCCTAACTTCTTAAAAGTAGCATTTGCAGAATAGCAGCAACAAAAATCCAACATCAACATTGTAGAGGATTTATCATTCTGTAGGTACTAAACATGGGAACAGTACCTCCTCTCTATTAGGAATTACAGCTTATTAAATGTATTAAGGAATCCTCAAAGTTACCCTATCAGAGGGATAGGTGTTACAGTCGTGAAGAATTAGTTTGGGAATTTTTCTCTATTAGGACATGCAAAACTCACGTCCTACCTTCTATTTGCATTCAGCCCTGCCCTATGGGCTACCAAGAGCCTACCTTATGGGTGACGTATATGTGAAAAAAGGGGAGTTTCTGGCTCAGCAACGGGGTTTGAATACCAAGTTGATATGGTAGGGAAGACTGGAAACACAGGCTCTGCAGTGACAGGCCTGAGACATGTTTAAGTGCTTCTTCAGTGTGTGCCACAAGCAGTACTGCAGTCCAACTAGTGGCATTTAATTGACATGCCCTGGACACATGTAGTGCACTTTACTAGGGACGAACAAGTAAATCAAATATTCTAATTGTGGATATACCAATTAAACCTTGTGTAGGGGAGAAAGCACTTGCACTTTAGCACTTGTCAGCAGTGTTAATGTGCTCAGAGTCCTATGGCCAACAAAACAATACAGCAAAATGTGGAGGTTGAAAGCAAAAAGCTTGGGGGAAGACCACCCTAGGGATGTCAGGTCTAACAGACACTTTAAGGCTGTCTAATATGAGCCTCTCCCAGCTGAAAGTGGGGGGAGCTACCCAAACTCTTGGGAGTTCTCTTCACTAAGGCAGAAGAACCTGCAGTGACCATTAGAGTTTGCGTGGTCTTTTCAAGGACGGCATCCCACTGTAAAGTCCATTCCCTCTAAGGAGTTGGATCACCTCAACAATTTTGGATACTCATCCCTCATCTGCATTAGCTACCTGAGAGGCCTGTGGTTTTTCTGAACCCAGAGATGAGTCCCATGGTCCCACTTTCTTCAGTACCCAGACCACAGCAAAATCTTCCCTTTCAATAACACTTCACCTTTGTTCCCTGGACAGTAACCTCCTAGAGATGAAATCTACATATTGGTCTAGGACTTCCTCATTTAACTGCCCCTCCGCCATGCTCTGAAGCATCAGTTTACGCAATTAAATCAATGGAAAAGTCAGGGGCCTCCATCACAGGGGCTTTGCACATGGCCTGCTTAAGGGAGTCACATTCTTTTTGCTATGTCTCTGTCCAAATCACATTCCTGGGCTGCTTTATCAAAGTCAGCTCAGTCTATGGGGCAACAGTGGTGCCATATCCCTTGACATACCTCCTGTAGTATCCTGTGAGGCCTAGGGAAGTACTCGCCTTAGTTTGAGTTTGGAGTTTTGGGGGCTCCCAGGCCATGATGGTTTCCATCTTGGCCTTGAGGGGCTTTACCTTTGCCCAGCTGGTGTCCCAAGTACCACACAGAGTCCTGCCCTATCAGACTTCCTTGACTCTGTTCCTGGGCAGCCATGGACCTGGTGGTTGCACACATCCACTCAGTTAACCCCAAGCTTTCCAGGTGTGGCCTGAACTTCACTTCCATCTAAATAGTTGGCTCAAGATCATAAAAAAAAAAAATCCACAGGCATGCTAGGGCTCACAGCAACTTTCAGAAGACCTGAGACCAACCCTCCCCTCCCCACTCAAATGGAACAGGGACCATTGGGTAGTGACCCTTACTATTGTCTGCTACTCCAACCTGTTCAAATATATTGGGTGCAATCTGCTCAGGGGCCACCAGCTGACTCTTTACCATACTAATACTGGCACCTGTGTCCCTCAGAGCCTCAAAACCTTGCCAATCGATGCTGACCCACTGCCTATACTTTGCAGTCCTGGAAGGCATATGGGCTTTTGGTACCATTTTCACATCACCCAGGGACACTAGGCTAACCTCACTGAGTTCCCTCCCATTAACTGAGACAAACCCTTCCCCAAACAGTACACTCACCACCCCTGGTGCCACTCCTCCAGTGGGAGGCTGCGCCCACATGAAACAAATGTCTCCCCAAGCAGTACACTCCCCATCCCCGGTGTCGTTCCACCAGTGGGAGGCTGTGCCCATGTAGGAGAAATGTCTCCCCAACCAGTACACTAACCACTCCTGGTGCCACTCCTCCAGTGGGAGGCTGTGCCCATGTGGAACAAATGTCTCCCCAAGCAGTACACTAACCATCCCTGGTGTTGTTCCACCAGTGGGAGGCTGTGCCCACGTGGGACAAACATCTCCGCAAGCAGTACACTACCCATCCCTGGTGTTGTTCCACCAGTGGGAGGCTGTGCCCACGTGGGACAAACATCTCCGCAAGCAGTACACTACCCATCCCTGGTGTCGTTCCTCCCGTGGGAGGCTGTGCGCATGTGGAACAAATGTCTCCCCAAGCAGTACACTACCCATCCCTGGTGTTTTTCCACCAGAGGGAGGCTGTGCCCACGTGGGACAAACATCTCCGCAAGCAGTACACTACCCATCCCTGGTGTCATTCCTCCAGTGGGAGGCTGTGTCCATGTGGGACAAACGTCTCCCCAAGCAGTACACTACCCATCCCTGGTGTTGTTCCACCAGTGGGAGGCTGTGTCAACGTGGGACAAACATCTCCGCAAGCAGTACACTACCCATCCCTGGTGTCGTTCCTCCAGTGGGAGGCTGTGCCCACGTGGGACAAACGTCTCCCCAAGCAGTACACTACCCATCCCTGGTGTTGTTCCACCAGTGGGAGGCTGTGTCCATGTGGGACAAACATCTCCGCAAGCAGTACACTACCCATCCCTGGTGTCGTTCCACCAGTGGGAGGCTGTGCCCACGTGGGACAAACGTCTCCCCAAGCAGTACACTACCCATCCCTGGTGTTGTTCCTCCAGTGGGAGGCTGTGCCACGTGGGACACTTGAGAGATCCCCCTTGTAGTACCCATATCCTTACTGTTACTCTGATTCTTATCAGGGAATATCGTTTTCTGGTGGTCAAATTGGGAATGGGACCCTTTCCCCTATGAACTGTTTTGGGGCCTTGAGAGAGCCACTTCTCCCCCTTCTATTGGGAACCCTTACCATCCTTTTGAGAGTCCCCCCAGATGTCTTCTTGGGCACTCTGTTGCTGACCCGGATGTCTGCCTCCTCGGGAAGCTTCCTGGGGTCAGGCAGCTTACTATCCGCTAGGTGTTGATGCAGCTCTGAAAAACAAATATCAAGCAGGAGCTCCTTTAGAATCAGGTTGTACAGCCCTGAATAATCATCTACCTTGTTGCTCCTTACCCAGCACTTCAGTGCCTTGCTGGAATAACCGAGGTGCTCCACCAAGGTCTGTGTAGAGATTTTACGACTGTCCCTGAATCTCTGTCTATACATGTCAGTGATCAGCTGACAAGTTTGGCCGTCATGAGGGTGTACTGTTTCTGCTCCTCTTCCTCTAGTGTTATGAGCATGTCCCTCTCCACTGTTGGAATGTACCTCCACAAGCTACCCCTCCCAGGACTCCTCAGGATCCTTGTGCACTCTTAGAGTCACTTCATAGACAGAGAACCATTTTCAGTGTCAGCCCTCTCCACAAAACTGGGTACCGAATCTTTGGGTATGCAGACCCTCCCTTCTGCCGCAGCCACTGCATGGATGCTTCCACAGTTACTGCTGGATTCCATCTGTTTAGATCTGAGATCCAGCTCACTGAGAATGACCGCATGTGCCATTCTGCGCTCCTCCATGGCCAGCCTCTTTTCCTATGGAGCTTACTCCTTCTCTAGCGTGGCAAGCTCCAGCATTGGAAGGTGGTTTATTAGTAAGGGCAGGTAGGTACGCTCACTTAGTAATAACACCACAATCACAAATAAAGACCAGTCAAGTCTCTATAAATTAATCCTTGCTCAACCCTAGGTAGCATGGCTGCGAGCAGTCAAGCTTAACTTCGGAATCATGTGTGTAAAGCATTGAAAAACAATTCAGTAAATTAGTAAGACAAAACACACAATAAAAATAGATTTTTATTTATTTTATTTATTTCCATTTATAGAACGCATGGTTACACCGCCGGTGTGTCCCCGCGCTGATAGCAGATTCTCAGATGAGAAGAGATGAGTAGGTCTGACACAGCTAGCATGTCTCATGTGTTCTAATTTACTGGTGGGGAAAAGCCATATTTTCAGCCTTTTCCTAAAGGCAACTTCACATGGCTCTGTTCTCGTATCAACCGGGAATGAGTTCCAGTGTTTCACAGCTAGGTATCTAAATGACCTGCCATCCATCTGGCCTTCCTTATTCTAGGTACATTTACTAGTGCCTTTCCTTCGGATCTTATGTTTCTGCTGGGTGTGTAAGATGTTATCATGGTTTGTAGGTACCTTGGAACTTTATTTGCCAGGATACGGTGACAAAAGCACATTGCCTTGAACAAAATCCTTTTTTCCACAGGTAGCCAGTGCCGGTTGGCTGAGGCCTTTGTAGTAGATGATCTTTTAGGGAGATTCAGTACTAGGTGGGCAGCTGCGTTTTGAATTGATTGCAGCTTGATTACCCTTTTTTAAGATGCACCTAAGTAAAGAACATTGCCGTAGTCAATCTGAGAAGTGACCACTGCATGTACTATGGTGTTTCTGGCATTGACTAGTAGCAGGTCAAGGACCTTCCTCAAGATTTTCAGTGTGCCGAAGCATTTCCCTGTTACTTTTCGGATTTGACTCTCATACGTCAGGTTGGAGTCAAGTCATACTCCAAGGTTTTTGACTTCTGCTTTAGGGGTTGGGTGTTGGTCAAGCGTCTCAGGCCAACATGCAGATGTCCAGACAGATGGCGCCCCTCCCACTATCATCACCTCTGTTTTACTGCCATTGAGTTTTAGGCAGTGATCTGCCATCCATGCTGTTACCTCCTCCATGCATTGGGAGAATTGGTGAGCAGGGCGTTCCGGGCTTTGAGATAGTGTGATGATAAGCTGAGTATCGTCAGCATATGATACAAAGGACACCATGTGACCTTCCACTATACTGGCGTGTGGCCCCATATATAGTTTAAACAATGCGGGGCTCAATATTGAGCCCTGAGGGACTCCTTGTAATAGGGAAGATCTCTTAGATGTAAATGTGTCTTGTTTGACCTGGAAACCCCTTGACGCCAGGAAGGATCTCATCCATCTTAGGGCCATGCCCCTGACCCCGCATGACTCCAATCTCTGCAGAAGGAGGCCATGGGAGGCTGTATCAAATGCTGCACTGAGATCCAGCAGGATCAGTGCAGCTGTGTGTTCTTCGTCTGCCCGTTGTCCTAGGGTTTCTGTGGCTAGGAGCAGAGCGGTTTCAGTGGAATGTGCAGCTCGGAAACCTGATTGTGAGCAGTGCAATAGTGCATTACTACCGCTGTGGCTAGTAAGCTGTGTGTTAACTACTTTTTCTGCAATTTTTGCACAAAAAGGTAGGAGCGAAATGGGACATAGGTTCTCCAATACCGCATGATCTATTTGCCGTTTTTTCCTTAGTGGGCGAACCATGGCCTGCTTCCATTCTCCCGATTGGAAGGAGTGGGAGATTAGTTCTGATTTCTCCCTGTAGCAGGATTTTGGGGCGTGCTGGGTCCCGCGGGGACCTCATCTCATCTGGCTCTAGCACTTTAAATTCATCTAAGGTTTCTCCTTTAACTACTGTATCCGTAGTACCTTTGGTGCAGATGTCCTGACGTGCTTCCATAGGGAAGGTATCATGGATCTTTGCCATTTTCTCTGCAAAGAAATCTGCAATTCTATTGCAGGACTCCTCTGATGTGGAGGAGGCTCCGTTACTCTATCAGCTGACTGTAGGGATTTCAGCATGGTAAACATTTCTTTTGAGGAATTTTTAGCCATTTCAATGTTTCTAGTATAGAAATCACAGCGAATTTTCTTTATCAGTGTGTAATATATGTTTTGTTCTTGTGTATCCAACACCAATTCATAGAAATGAGTAAAAAATGTAATGAATAAAATTTCACCAAAATGAAAAAAATGCCAATTAGGAAACTGGAGATGTGAATTATTAAAGATTAAATGTAACAAGTATAGTTTCCAGGTTTAGTAACATGTTTTTATGTTATGATAGCATACATTAATTCATTAAATGATGTATCCATAGTTTAAGGATTCCTGTACAGAAGCTGACAGTGAGTTAGTGCACATGAATTAAATTAGTGTTCTCTGGAAGTGTACAGAGCAACATGTCTAAAAATGGAGCATCCCCCCATTTAAAAGAAGTTTAACCCTAAACTAGTCTAACAAATTCATTTGTGTTTCTTTTCAAGAGATTAAGAATTCTGCTACTCCTGTTTTTTTTGCCCTACTGTTTAAGAACTCAGCTACCGAAGTGCATTCTGGTATTCGTAGTTTTCACTTTCAAATTAGATGCAGGTAGTAGGGTGAGAAGCGGAAAGGCAGGCGAAGGAAAACTAATCCCTGTAACTAAACATTGGCGCTTGTAGGATCATATTTCGTCTTACCAGTCCCACTTTACGATTTTTTAAAGTCGTTGAAAGGATGGCATATGGAGACTGATGAGTGGTTGTGGCTGGTCAAAAGTTTACCTTCGCACTTAGTGACTTTTTTCGTTCTTTTCCCTGTACGTCATGCGAGCCTACTCGGCAAGTCTTGTTTTAGTTCAACAACGACAGCTTGCTTCAGTGCCATGCCTCGGTGATTCCTGGTGGTCTTTCTTCTCATCGTTGATCGCAAAGCGCTCCGGAGCTTTCAGCAGGAAAAACTTGAATTTCAGGCCAAGTCGCGGTTCGACTTCGCTGGCTTGCTTCTCGCCGTAGGGGTCGGTCAACTTATGGAGCTTTTTGACAAATATTCTTAAAATGAACTCAAACTTCTGTATCTTCATCCAGAAGGTCAGTTTGAGATCTTGAATGGTCCACAATGCCACCCAGTGTTCCAAAAGCTCTGAGTTGCTCCTTGGAGACTTAGGACTACAGTTCCCACAATGCACCTGGTAAAATCCTTCAAAGTCCAGGTGAAGCTGGTTAGCTGGGCTTGTCTTGGTGGAGTTGGCGCAGCTGACTTCTTGAAGCTCTGTTGTACCTGTTGCTTCCAATCAGTCCACTCCTTAATATGAAGCAAGGCCAAATCCTCTATTGTGAAGCCCAGAGTGTGCAGCAGGTGCAGTCCTTATGAGTGCAGTCCTCTCTTTGTGCAGACCAGGGATTCAGCAGGGCAGTCCTTCTCTTTATGTTTCCGGGCAGGGATCTGAGTTGCTGGGCAGCTCTTCCATATTTATCCAGTTTTCTGAGCTGGCAAGAAGGAGAACAACCCTGACCAATGTGGTGCAGGGTGCCACCCTCTGTGATGACCACTTCCTTAGAAGTGTGGCATATGTTTGTACCAGAAAACACTGCTGCATAAAAACCAAAATGGAGAGATTCAGGTCTGGATAGCCCAACCCACAGGTGTGGCTAAATTCCTCTTACACTTCCCTTCCAGCCCCTCTCCTAATTCATTTACATGAGCTCCTATCTGGCTGGGGCTGCAGGAAGTAAAGTTGGGACTGGTTCCTGTCCTATCTGTCTTTCTCCCATTGAAGCCCAGTTTGGCTACGCAGCCTTCTTCCTGTCCTGGTATCTGCACATTAAAGTATACAAAAGTTCATGGATGGAATTCTTGTGGAATGCTTTAAATAATCTCAACCACTCTGGCCCAGTTCACAGTTATTTTGCATACCATACCACCTCAGTTTGGACCCAGCAATATGCAAATCAGCCTTGACCCTGCTCCAATGGGAACAGCCCTGCCCGAATTGCAAAGTCAGGCCCTCTCTGAACTGGAACACAAGCAAACGAGGATCAGTTTCGCCCTTGCTCTGGGCTCATCAGTCAAATATAGCTTGGTTCCAGTGACACAGTGTGCACAGGACCCACGTTTGGGCATACCCGTCCCACTTAGGGTGACATATGAAAGTATACAAAAGGTGATAGATCGAATGCTTGTCGCAGCATATCTCGTCCCACCAGATGTCTCTTTGTCTCAGCCCAGGCACGGCACACGTCTTCAGAGCTGTTTTGTCAGCCTGTCAAAGGCTGGCCAATCTGAAGAGGCTCTAAAGAGCTGAATATGGTAACCTTTTGTACGCAAGTTCTATAACTTCTTTCCTGCAATAGTTATAATAAATACAACCGTGGCAAGTTGTTGGATTCATTGTAAATATTAATTTGATATTTGAACTAATATTTTAGCTCACTCCTGTCAAAATATAGGCTTTATTAATGTTTAATAAAGCCTTCCCATTTTAGCCTACGGAGTTAATGTACTACAAAGGGGAAACACAAAATTGGCAGTTTTTCCCTCACCAGAGCATATAAAACATATTTTATAATGTCCCTACACATTATAACATGGCACCCTAGCCTTGGGGCTCCTACGGAAGACCTTAGGAGTGTCTTAAATGTAATAACAAGGTAGTTTAACCCTTTTGCTGCCAGTCCTCCCCGTACAACGCCCTTTTTTGACTATTTGGGGTAGTTTGCGCTTAGCCCCCCATACCTTTTGTCCACATAAGGTATCCATGCCAAATTTAGATCCTTTTCTTCCAACATCCTGAGTATTCTAAAGGTACCAGGGGTTTGTGGATTCCCCTGGAGGGGACTCATCAATTGGGCAAAATACAGCACAATTGTTTAGGTCTCGCCTACGCAGCGCGCATGTGCTTTATAGGAGGACCTTTCGCCGTCATTCAGCGGCATACCCCTTGCGTGAGTGCGCAGCGGCGTGCCACAAGCACGAGTGCAGTGCTTGAAAAGGTGAAGCCTGCTCTCCCAAGCGCAATCGTGCCTACTGCTGCAGCCTGCATGGCTTTTTTTTTAACTATGAGCGCCAGGCGCGCGCGCTTGTTACTCTAGAGCGTGTTGTAGAAAACGACCGTACATGACACTTTATTTAACAGCAGCTTGGTTTAAGAGGACCAAAATATTCCTTGCCATACTTTGTGTTTTTTTACATATGATATTCACCAAGTAGTGTGAGAATTTGTAAATGCTTATTCCGCAGTATGCTGCTGTGAGTTACAAACTTGTGCTTGGGCCTCGTCTCCGTGCAATCTATAGCAGGCTGTGAGGACCCGTTGCTGTGCTGAAGGGACTAGCCAGATCAATACAATACCCCCCCTTGCGACCCATATGCCAAATAGCAGAGAATGAGTGCGTGAGGCAAGAGAGGCTAGCACTCGTTTGGTTCCTTCTGCCAAAAATCCATTCATCTATCCGTCCAGCCTTGTGAAAGATCCTTTCTCCACTCCACATATGCCCCTATCTTCTTTTACCTTGACCCCAACTGACCCCATTCCCTGAAGCACATTTACATAGAGTACTGAACCTTCTAAGCAGTTTGTTTCTACGGGGCATATCAGCAACAACCGGCGATAATTATCGCTAAGCGCACTTAGCGCTAGGATAATTATTGCCGGCTAGCGTGGATTTGTATCGCAGAGATAGCGTGCTATTAGCAACGCTTATCTCAAAAGCGATAAGAATCCAAACGCTAACTGCCTAACGTGAAATTATCGATGGAAACCCAGCGATAATCTCACGTAGTGTGGCGTTAGCTTGCTGATAAGGACTCACAAACTTAGCCATGATATCCACCTTCCATAGGATATCATGGCTAAATCAGTCCTGAAGCAGGCATAAGGAAAGTAGCGATAACAGAGGTTATCGCTACTTTTCTTGCCGCTATGCTTCATAGCGGGGGGCTTGATGATAGGAGAAATGTCGCTTAGCGAAATTTCTCCTTTCATGTCAGGTCAGGATCGCCCACTTTGCATCTCATTAGAGATGCAAAGCAGGGCGTTAAGAATCCCGGCGCTAAAGCAAGGTTTCACACGTTTGCATGACCTTGCTAATTAGGCGATAACATTTTTGCCGCTTTTCGGCCGAAAACGGCCACAAAAGCAGCGATAATTTTTTTGTCGACACCTTGTAAATATGCCCCTATTTTTTTTAGATGCAAAGTAAAAGAACTTCTCCATTAGTGTAATTACTATTAAACATTTGTTCAGTTCTATCTACTTACTTCTTGAAAAGTTGTGTGCACTATGTGCTGACTGAAATTGCTCTTACGCTCTAATTATTTTATTTTTTGGGGGGGTGGGGTAGATTGTTGACTTGAGAGGAGTCGCCCGGCTACAAAGCAGGTCAAGACGACCTTAGCTCTCCTGCACGTGTTGTCGCAGTTGCTGTGTCTGTCTGTCCTGCACTGTGCAACTAAGGAGGCATGATGTCAATCACATGTAGCTCTGCTCCAGGCGGTTCTGTCGAACACAAACCTTTTCCAAGAGCACAGTCCACGTACAGCAGACCTCTCTGAAGTATGCATTGTGTTGGAAACTCCGCCATCTCATAACATACAGTTTCCATTCACAAATTGATAGTTATGCCTGTTGGTGGTGTTATAGAAAAAGGAATATTCTTTTTCACAGCATATTTAAATGTAGGTGGTTAAATAAATATGGGGGATTGTGTGCCTGTCTCTGTATATATGAAAGCAAAAGAATATATTTCTAATTTAAGACAGAATTTGCTCCAGCTGAAAGATTTTGTTTTTTTTAAATATATTTTTTTATTGTCAAAAGAGGGAGAAACAGTACAGCGTTTTGTTAACAATGTGGCATAGCAGAGCAAAATAATGATTATACATTGCATCTCATAAATTGAGTTAAGTAATATAATGATGTTACTGCTACCTTCCAATACCCCGTAATTTCCATTCCCCGTTCTACCGAATCCCAAGGCTAGCCTGGTGCCCTGGTGTGTCGTATAAGTTACGCCAGATAGAGTCATATTTCTTCAGTGAGCGGATTCCTCTTGCTTTAGCCAGGGCATTCTCCATTTCATAAGTCTCCTTCACTATTGCCCACCATTCCACTGCAAAGGGGGGCTTTGGAGCGATCCAAGCACTAGCGGTGGCAAGTCAGCAGCCACCAGCATGACTGAAACAAGGGATCTTAGCCCACGACTGTCTTCTTTCTAGCCCAGCATGATTGAAACAAGGGATCTCAGCCCACGACTGTCCTCTTTCTAGCCCAGCATGATTGAAATAAGGGATCTCAGCCCACGACTGTCCTCTTTCTAGCCCAGCATGATTGAACAAGGGATATCAGCCCACGACTGTCCTCTTTCTAGCCCAGCATGATTGAAATAAGGGATCTCAGCCCACGTCTGTCCTCTTTCTAGCCCAGTATGATTGAAACAAGGGATCTCAGACCATGAGTGTCCTCTTTCTAGCCCAGCATGATTGAAACAAGGGATCTCAGCCCACGACTGTCCTCTTCACAACCCAGCATGATTGAAACAAGGGATCTCAGCCCACGACTGTCCTCATCACAGACCAGCATGATTGAAACAAGGGATCTCAGCCCACGACCGTCCTCTTTCTAGCCCAGCATGATTTAAACAAGGGATCTCAGCCCACAACTGTCCTCTTTCTAGCCCAGCATGATTGAAACAAGGGATCTCAGCCCATGACTGTCCTCTTTCTAGCCCAGCATGATTGAAACAAGGGATCTCAGCCCACGACTGTCCTCTTTCTAGCCCAGCATGATTGAAACAAGGAATCTTAGCCTACGACTGTCCTCTTTCTAGCCCAGCCTGATTGAAACAAGGGATCTCAGCCCACGACCGTCCTCTTTCTAGCCCAGCATGATTGAAACAAGGGATCTCAGCCCACGACTGTCCTCTTCACAGCCCAGCATGATTGAAACAAGGGATCTCAGCCCACGACCGTCCTCTTTCTAGCCCAGCTTGATTGAAATAAGGGATCTCATCCGACGACGGTCCTATTTCTAGCCCAGCATAATTGAAACAAGGGATCTCAGCCCACGACTGTCCTCTTTCTAGCCCATCATGATTGAAATAAGGGATCTCAGCCCACGACTGTCCTCTTTCTATCCCAGCATGATTGAAACAAGGGATCTCAGCCCACGACTGTCCTCTTTCTAGCCCAGCATGATTGAAACAAGGGATCTCAGCCCACAACTGTCCTCTTTCTAGCCCAGCATGATTGAAACAAGGGATCACAGCCCACGACTGTCCTCCTTCTAGCCCAACATGATTGAAATAGTGGATCTCAGCCCACGACTGTCCTCTTTCTAGCCCAGCATGATTGAAACAAGGGATCTCAGCCCACGACTGTCCTCTTTCTAGCCCAGCATGATTGAAACAAGGGATCTCAGCCCACGACCGTCCTCTTTCTAGCCCAGCATGATTGAAACAAGGGATCTCAGCCCACAACCGTCCTCTTTCTAGCCCAGCATGATTGAAACAAGGGATCTCAGCCCACGGCCGCCCTCTTTCTAACCCAGCATGATTGAAACAAGGGATCTCAGCCCACGACTGTCCTCTTTCTAGCCCAGCATGATTGAAACAAGGGATCTCAGCCCATGACTGTCCTCCTTCTAGCCCAGCATGATTGGAATAAGTGATCTCAGCCCACGTCTGTCCTCTTTCTAGCCCAGCATGATTGAAACAAGGGATCTCAGCCCACGTCTGTCCTCTTTCTAGCCCAGCATGATTGAAACAAGGGATCTCAGCCCATGACTGCCCTCTTTCTAGCCCAGCATGATTGAAACAAGGGATCTCAGCCCACGACTGTCCTCTTTCTAGCCCAGCATGATTGAAACAAGGGATCTCAGCCTACGACTGTCCTCTTTCTAGCCCAGCATGATTGAAACAAGGGATCTCAGCCCACGACTGTCCTCTTTCTAGCCCAGCATGATTGAAACAAGGGATCTCAGCCCACGTCTGTCCTCTTTCTAGCCCAGCATGATTGAAACAAGGGATCTCAGCCCACGACCGTCCTCTTTCTAGCCCAGCATGATTGAAATAAGGGATCTCAGCCCATGACTGTCCTCTTCACAGCCCAGCATGATTGAAACAAGGGATCTCAGCCCACGACTGTCCTCTTTCTAGCCCAGCATGATTGAAACAAGGGATCTTAGCCCACGACTGTCCTCTTTCTAGCCCAGCATGATTGAAATAAGGGATCTCAGCCCACGACTGTCCTCTTTCTAGCCCAGCATGATTGAAACAAGGGATCTCAGCCCACGACTGTCCTCTTTCTAGCCCAGCATGATTGAAACAAGGGATCTCAGCCCACGTCTGTCCTCTTTCTAGCCCAGCATGATTGAAACAAGGGATCTCAGCCCACGACCGTCCTCTTTCTAGCCCAGCATGATTGAAATAAGGGATCTCAGCCCATGACTGTCCTCTTCACAGCCCAGCATGATTGAAACAAGGGATCTCAGCCCACGACTGTCCTCTTTCTAGCCCAGCATGATTGAAACAAGGGATCTTAGCCTACGACTGTCCTCTTTCTAGCCCAGCATGATTGAAATAAGGGATCTCAGCCCACGTCTGTCCTCTTTCTAGCCCAGTATGATTGAAACAAGGGATCTCAGACCATGAGTGTCCTCTTTCTAGCCCAGCATGATTGAAACAAGGGATCTCAGCCCACGACTGTCCTCTTCACAACCCAGCATGATTGAAACAAGGGATCTCAGCCCACGACTGTCCTCATCACAGACCAGCATGATTGAAACAAGGGATCTCAGCCCACGACCGTCCTCTTTCTAGCCCAGCATGATTTAAACAAGGGATCTCAGCCCACAACTGTCCTCTTTCTAGCCCAGCATGATTGAAACAAGGGATCTCAGCCCATGACTGTCCTCTTTCTAGCCCAGCATGATTGAAACAAGGGATCTCAGCCCACGACTGTCCTCTTTCTAGCCCAGCATGATTGAAACAAGGAATCTTAGCCTACGACTGTCCTCTTTCTAGCCCAGCCTGATTGAAACAAGGGATCTCAGCCCACGACCGTCCTCTTTCTAGCCCAGCATGATTGAAACAAGGGATCTCAGCCCACGACTGTCCTCTTCACAGCCCAGCATGATTGAAACAAGGGATCTCAGCCCACGACCGTCCTCTTTCTAGCCCAGCTTGATTGAAATAAGGGATCTCATCCGACGACGGTCCTATTTCTAGCCCAGCATAATTGAAACAAGGGATCTCAGCCCACGACTGTCCTCTTTCTAGCCCATCATGATTGAAATAAGGGATCTCAGCCCACGACTGTCCTCTTTCTATCCCAGCATGATTGAAACAAGGGATCTCAGCCCACGACTGTCCTCTTTCTAGCCCAGCATGATTGAAACAAGGGATCTCAGCCCACAACTGTCCTCTTTCTAGCCCAGCATGATTGAAACAAGGGATCACAGCCCACGACTGTCCTCCTTCTAGCCCAACATGATTGAAATAGTGGATCTCAGCCCACGACTGTCCTCTTTCTAGCCCAGCATGATTGAAACAAGGGATCTCAGCCCACGACTGTCCTCTTTCTAGCCCAGCATGATTGAAACAAGGGATCTCAGCCCACGACCGTCCTCTTTCTAGCCCAGCATGATTGAAACAAGGGATCTCAGCCCACAACCGTCCTCTTTCTAGCCCAGCATGATTGAAACAAGGGATCTCAGCCCACGGCCGCCCTCTTTCTAACCCAGCATGATTGAAACAAGGGATCTCAGCCCACGACTGTCCTCTTTCTAGCCCAGCATGATTGAAACAAGGGATCTCAGCCCATGACTGTCCTCCTTCTAGCCCAGCATGATTGGAATAAGTGATCTCAGCCCACGTCTGTCCTCTTTCTAGCCCAGCATGATTGAAACAAGGGATCTCAGCCCACGTCTGTCCTCTTTCTAGCCCAGCATGATTGAAACAAGGGATCTCAGCCCATGACTGCCCTCTTTCTAGCCCAGCATGATTGAAACAAGGGATCTCAGCCCACGACTGTCCTCTTTCTAGCCCAGCATGATTGAAACAAGGGATCTCAGCCTACGACTGTCCTCTTTCTAGCCCAGCATGATTGAAACAAGGGATCTCAGCCCACGACTGTCCTCTTTCTAGCCCAGCATGATTGAAACAAGGGATCTCAGCCCACGTCTGTCCTCTTTCTAGCCCAGCATGATTGAAACAAGGGATCTCAGCCCACGACCGTCCTCTTTCTAGCCCAGCATGATTGAAATAAGGGATCTCAGCCCATGACTGTCCTCTTCACAGCCCAGCATGATTGAAACAAGGGATCTCAGCCCACGACTGTCCTCTTTCTAGCCCAGCATGATTGAAACAAGGGATCTTAGCCCACGACTGTCCTCTTTCTAGCCCAGCATGATTGAAATAAGGGATCTCAGCCCACGACTGTCCTCTTTCTAGCCCAGCATGATTGAAACAAGGGATCTCAGCCCACGACTGTCCTCTTTCTAGCCCAGCATGATTGAAACAAGGGATCTCAGCCCACGTCTGTCCTCTTTCTAGCCCAGCATGATTGAAACAAGGGATCTCAGCCCACGACCGTCCTCTTTCTAGCCCAGCATGATTGAAATAAGGGATCTCAGCCCATGACTGTCCTCTTCACAGCCCAGCATGATTGAAACAAGGGATCTCAGCCCACGACTGTCCTCTTTCTAGCCCAGCATGATTGAAACAAGGGATCTTAGCCTACGACTGTCCTCTTTCTAGCCCAGCATGATTGAAATAAGGGATCTCAGCCCACGACTGTCCTCTTTCTAGCCCAGCATGATTGAAACAAGGGATCTCAGACCACGACTGTCCTCTTTCTAGCCCAGCATGATTGAAACAAGGGATCTCAGCCAACGACTGTCCTCTTTCTAGCCCAGCATGATTGAAATAAGGGATCTCAGCCCACGACTGTCCTCTTTCTAGCCCAGCATGATTGAAAAAAGGGATCACAGCCCACGACTGTCTTCCTTCTAGCCCAGCATGATTGAAATAAGGGATCTCAGCCCACGACTGTCCTCTTTCTAGCCCAGCATGATTCAAACAAGGGATCTCAGCCCACAACTGTCCTCTTTCTAGCCCAGCATGATTGAAACAAGGTATCTCAGCCCACGACCGTCCTCTTTCTAGCCCAGCATGATTGAAACAAGGGATCTCAGCCCACGACCGTCCTCTTTCTAGCCCAGCATGATTGAAATAAGGGATCTCAGCCCATGACTGTCCTCTTCACAGCCCAGCATGATTGAAACAAGGGATCTCAGCCCACGACTGTCCTCGTTTTAGCCCAGCATGATTGAAACAAGGGATCTTAGCCTACGACTGTCCTCTTTCTAGCCCAGCATGATTGAAATAAGGGATCTCAGCCCACGACTGTCCTCTTTCTAGCCCAGCATGATTGAAACAAGGGATCTCAGCCCACGACTGTCCTCTTTCTAGCCCAGCATGATTGAAACAAGGGATCTCAGCCCACGTCTGTCCTCTTTCTAGCCCAGCATGATTGAAACAAGGGATCTCAGCCCACGACCGTCCTCTTTCTAGCCCAGCATGATTGAAATAAGGGATCTCAGCCCATGACTGTCCTCTTGACAGCCCAGCATGATTGAAACAAGGGATCTCAGCCCACGACTGTCCTCTTTCTAGCCCAGCATGATTGAAACAAGGGATCTTAGCCTACGACTGTCCTCTTTCTAGCCCAGCATGATTGAAATAAGGGATCTCAGCCCACGACTGTCCTCTTTCTAGCCCAGCATGATAGAAACAAGGGATCTCAGACCACGACTGTCCTCTTTCTAGCCCAGCATGATTGAAACAAGGGATCTCAGCCTACGACTGTCCTCTTTCTAGCCCAGCATGATTGAAATAAGGGATCTCAGCCCACGGATGTCCTCTTTCTAGCCCTGCATGATTCAAACAAGGGATCTCAGCCCACGACTGTCCTCTTTCTAGCCCAGCATGATTGAAATAAGGGATCTCAGCCCACGACTTTCCTCTTTCTAGCCCAGTATGATTGAAACAAGGGATCACAGCCCACGACTGTCCTCCTTCTAGCCCAGCATGATTGAAATAAGGGATCTCAGCCCACGACTGTCCTCTTTCTAGCCCAGCATGATTCAAACAAGGGATCTCAGCCCACAACTGTCATCTTTCTAGCCCAGCGTGATTGAAATAAGGGATCTCAGCCCACGACCATCCTCTTTCTAGCCCAGCATGATTGAAACAAGGGATCTCAGCCCACGACCGTCCTCTTTCTAGCCCAGCATGATTGAAACAAGGGATCTCAGCCCACGACCGTCCTCTTCCTAGCCCAGCATGATTGAAACAAGGGATCTCAGCCCACGACTGTCCTCTTTCTAGCCCAGCATGATTGAAACAAGGGATCTCAGCCCCTGACTGTCCACCTTCTAGCCCAGCATGATTGGGATAAGGGATCTCAGCCCACGTCTGTCCTCTTTCTAGCCCCAGCATGATTGAAACAAGGGATCTCAGCCCACGTCTGTCCTCTTTCTAACACAGCATGATTGAAACAAGGGATCTCAGCCCACGACCGTCCTCTTTCTAGACCAGCATGATTGAAATAACGGATCTCAGCCCATGACTGTCCCCTTCACAGCCCAGCATGATTGAAACAAGGGATCTCAGCCCACGACTGTCCTCTTTCTAGCCCAGCATGATTGAAACAAGGGATCTCAGCCTACGACTGTCCTCTTTCTAGCCCAGCCTGATTGAAACAAGGGATCTCAGCCCACAACCGTCCTCTTTCTAGCCCAGCATGATTGAAACAAGGGATCTCAGCCCACGACTGTCCTCTTTCTAGCCCAGCATGATTGAAACAAGGGATCTCAGCCCACGACTGTCCTCTTCACAGCCCAGCATGATTGAAACAAGGGATCTCAGCCCACGACTGTCCTCATCACAGCCCAGCATGATTGAAACAAGGGATCTCAGCCCACGACCGTCCTCTTTCTAGCCCAGCATGATTGAAACAAGGGATCTAAGCCCACAACTGTCCTCTTTCTAGCCCAGCATGATTGAAACAAGGGATCTCAGCCCATGACTGTCCTCTTTCTAGCCCCGCATGATTGAAACAAGGGATCTCTCAGCCCACGACTGTCCTCTTTCTAGCCCAGCATGATTGAAACAAGGGATCTCAGCCTACGACTGTCCTCTTTCTAGCCCAGCCTGATTGAAACAAGGGATCTCAGCCCACGACCGTCCTCTTTCTAGCCCAGCATGATTGAAACAAGGGATCTCAGCCCACGACCGTCCTCTTTCTAGCCCAGCATGATTGAAACAAGGGATCTCAGCCCACGACCGTCCTCTTTCTAGCCCAGCATGATTGAAATAAGGGATCTCAGCCCATGACTGTCCTCTTCACAGCCCAGCATGATTGAAACAAGGGATCTCAGCCCACGACTGTCCTCGTTTTAGCCCAGCATGATTGAAACAAGGGATCTTAGCCTACGACTGTCCTCTTTCTAGCCCAGCATGATTGAAATAAGGGATCTCAGCCCACGACTGTCCTCTTTCTAGCCCAGCATGATTGAAACAAGGGATCTCAGCCCACGACTGTCCTCTTTCTAGCCCAGCATGATTGAAACAAGGGATCTCAGCCCACGTCTGTCCTCTTTCTAGCCCAGCATGATTGAAACAAGGGATCTCAGCCCACGACCGTCCTCTTTCTAGCCCAGCATGATTGAAATAAGGGATCTCAGCCCATGACTGTCCTCTTGACAGCCCAGCATGATTGAAACAAGGGATCTCAGCCCACGACTGTCCTCTTTCTAGCCCAGCATGATTGAAACAAGGGATCTTAGCCTACGACTGTCCTCTTTCTAGCCCAGCATGATTGAAATAAGGGATCTCAGCCCACGACTGTCCTCTTTCTAGCCCAGCATGATTGAAACAAGGGATCTCAGACCACGACTGTCCTCTTTCTAGCCCAGCATGATTGAAACAAGGGATCTCAGCCTACGACTGTCCTCTTTCTAGCCCAGCATGATTGAAATAAGGGATCTCAGCCCACGGATGTCCTCTTTCTAGCCCTGCATGATTCAAACAAGGGATCTCAGCCCACGACTGTCCTCTTTCTAGCCCAGCATGATTGAAATAAGGGATCTCAGCCCACGACTTTCCTCTTTCTAGCCCAGTATGATTGAAACAAGGGATCACAGCCCACGACTGTCCTCCTTCTAGCCCAGCATGATTGAAATAAGGGATCTCAGCCCACGACTGTCCTCTTTCTAGCCCAGCATGATTCAAACAAGGGATCTCAGCCCACAACTGTCATCTTTCTAGCCCAGCGTGATTGAAACAAGGGATCTCAGCCCACGACCATCCTCTTTCTAGCCCAGCATGATTGAAACAAGGGATCTCAGCCCACGACCGTCCTCTTTCTAGCCCAGCATGATTGAAACAAGGGATCTCAGCCCACGACCGTCCTCTTCCTAGCCCAGCATGATTGAAACAAGGGATCTCAGCCCACGACTGTCCTCTTTCTAGCCCAGCATGATTGAAACAAGGGATCTCAGCCCCTGACTGTCCTCCTTCTAGCCCAGCATGATTGGGATAAGGGATCTCAGCCCACGTCTGTCCTCTTTCTAGCCCCAGCATGATTGAAACAAGGGATCTCAGTCCACGTCTGTCCTCTTTCTAACACAGCATGATTGAAACAAGGGATCTCAGCCCACGACCGTCCTCTTTCTAGACCAGCATGATTGAAATAACGGATCTCAGCCCATGACTGTCCCCTTCACAGCCCAGCATGATTGAAACAAGGGATCTCAGCCCACGACTGTCCTCTTTCTAGCCCAGCATGATTGAAACAAGGGATCTCAGCCTACGACTGTCCTCTTTCTAGCCCAGCCTGATTGAAACAAGGGATCTCAGCCCACAACCGTCCTCTTTCTAGCCCAGCATGATTGAAACAAGGGATCTCAGCCCACGACTGTCCTCTTTCTAGCCCAGCATGATTGAAACAAGGGATCTCAGCCCACGACTGTCCTCTTCACAGCCCAGCATGATTGAAACAAGGGATCTCAGCCCACGACTGTCCTCATCACAGCCCAGCATGATTGAAACAAGGGATCTCAGCCCACGACCGTCCTCTTTCTAGCCCAGCATGATTGAAACAAGGGATCTAAGCCCACAACTGTCCTCTTTCTAGCCCAGCATGATTGAAACAAGGGATCTCAGCCCATGACTGTCCTCTTTCTAGCCCCGCATGATTGAAACAAGGGATCTCTCAGCCCACGACTGTCCTCTTTCTAGCCCAGCATGATTGAAACAAGGGATCTCAGCCTACGACTGTCCTCTTTCTAGCCCAGCCTGATTGAAACAAGGGATCTCAGCCCACGACCGTCCTCTTTCTAGCCCAGCATGATTGAAACAAGGGATATCAGCCAACGACTGTCCTCTTCACAGCCCAGCATGATTAAAACAAGGGATCTCAGCCCACGACCGTCCTCTTTCTAGCCCAGCATGATTGAAAAAAGGGATCTCAGCCGACGACTGTCCTCTTTCTAGCCCAGCATGATTGAAACAAGGGATCTCAGCCCACGACTGTCCTCTTTCTAGCCCAGCATGATTGAAATAAGGGATCTCAGCCCACGACTGTCCTCTTTCTAGCCCAGCATGATTGAAACAACGGATCTCAGCCCACGACTGTCCTCTTTCTAGCCCAGCATGATTGAAACAACGGATCTCAGCCCACGACTGTCCTCTTTCTAGCCCAGCATGATTGAAACAAGGGATCTCAGCCCACGACTGTCCTCCTTCTAGCCCAGCATGATTGAAATAAGGGATCTCAGCCCACAACTGTCCTCTTTCAAGCCCAGCATGATTGAAACAAGGGATCTCAGCCCACGACTGTCCTCCTTCTAGCCCAGCATGATTGAAATAAGTGATCTCAGCCCACAACTGTCCTCTTTCAAGCCCAGCATGATTGAAACAAGGGATCTCAACCCACGACCGTCCTCTTTCTAGCCCAGCATGATTGAAACAAGGGATCTCAGCCCACGACCGTCCTCTTTCTAGCCCAGCATGATTGAAACAAGGGATCTCAGCCCATGACTGTCCTCTTTCTAGCCCAGCATGATTGAAACAAGGGATCTCAGCCCATGACTGTCCTCCTTCTAGCCCAGCATGATTGGAATAAGGGATCTCAGCCCACGTCTGTCCTCTTTCTAGCCCAGCATGATTGAAACAAGGGATCTCAGCCCACGACTGTCCTCTTTCTAGCCCAGCATGATTGAAATAAGGGATCTCATCCCACGACTTTCCTCTTTCTAGCCCAGCATGATTGAAACAAGGGATCTCAGCCCACGACCGTCCTCTTTCTAGCCCAGCATGATTGAAATAAGGGATCTCAGCCCATGACTGTTTTCTTCACAGCCCAGCATGATTGTAACAAGGGATCTCAGCCCACGACTGTCCTCTTTCTAGCCCAGCATGATTGAAATAAGGGATCTCAGCTCACAACTGTCCTCTTTCTAGCCCAGCATGATTGAAATAAGGAATCCCAGCCCACAACTGTCCTCTTTCTAGCCCCGCATGATTGAAACAACGGATCTCAGCACACAAGTGTCCTCTTTCTAGCCCAGCATGATTGAAATAAGGGATCTCAGCCCGCGGCTGTCCTCTTTCTAGCCCTGCATGATTCAAACAAGGGATCTCAGCCCACGACTGTCCTCTTTCTAGCCCAGCATGATTGAAATAAGGGATCTCAGCCCACGACTGTCCTCTTTCTAGCCCAGCATTATTGAAACAAGGGATCACAGCCCACGACTGTCCTCCTTCTAGCCCAGCATGATTGAAATAAGGGATCTCAGCCCACGACTGTCCTCTTTCTAGCCCAGCATGATTCAAACAAGGGATCTCAGCCCACGACCGTCCTCTTTTTAGCCCAGCATGATTGAAACAAGGGATCTCAGCCCACGACCGTCCTCTTTCTAGCCCAGCATGATAGAAACAAGGGATCTCAGCCCACGACCGTCCTCTTCCTAGCCCAGCATGATTGAAACAAGGGATCTCAGCCCACGACTGTCCTCTTTCTAGCCCAGCATGATTGAAACAAGGGATCTCAGCCCCTGACTGTCCTCCTTCTAGCCCAGCATGATTGGGATAAGGGATCTCAGCCCACGTCCGTCCTCTTTCTAGCCCAGCATGATTGAAACAAGGGATCTCAGCCCACGTCTGTCCTCTTTCTAGCACAGCATGATTGAAACAAGGGATCTCAGCCCACGACCGTCCTCTTTCTAGACCAGCATGATTGAAATAAGGGATCTCAGCCCATGACTGTCCTCTTCACAGCCCAGCATGATTGAAACAAGGGATCTCAGCCCACGACTGTCCTCTTTCTAGCCCAGCATGATTGAAACAAGGGATCTCAGCCTACCACTGTCCTCTTTCTAGCCCAGCCTGATTGAAACAAGGGATCTCAGCCCACAACCGTCCTCTTTCTAGCCCAGCATGATTGAAACAAGGGATCTCAGCCCACGACTGTCCTCTTTCTAGCCCAGCATGATTGAAACAAGGGATCTCAGCCCACGACTGTCCTCTTCACAGCCCAGCATGATTGAAACAAGGGATCTCAGACCACGACTGTCCTCATCACAGCCCAGCATGATTGAAACAAGGGATCTCAGCCCACGACCGTCCTCTTTCTAGCCCAGCATGATTGAAACAAGGGATCTAAGCCCACAACTGTCCTCTTTCTAGCCCAGCATGATTGAAACAAGGGATCTCAGCCCATGACTGTCCTCTTTCTAGCCCCGCATGATTGAAACAAGGGATCTCTCAGCCCACGACTGTCCTCTTTCTAGCCCAGCATGATTGAAACAAGGGATCTCAGCCTACGACTGTCCTCTTTCTAGCCCAGCCTGATTGAAACAAGGGATCTCAGCCCACGACCGTCCTCTTTCTAGCCCAGCATGATTGAAACAAGGGATATCAGCCCACGACTGTCCTCTTCACAGCCCAGCATGATTAAAACAAGGGATCTCAGCCCACGACCGTCCTCTTTCTAGCCCAGCATGATTGAAACAACGGATCTCAGCCCACGACTGTCCTCTTTCTAGCCCAGCATGATTGAAACAACGGATCTCAGCCCACGACTGTCCTCTTTCTAGCCCAGCATGATTCAAACAATGGATCTCAGCCCACGACTGTCCTCCTTCTAGCCCAGCATGATTGAAATAAGGGATCTCAGCCCACAACTGTCCTCTTTCAAGCCCAGCATGATTGAAACAAGGGATCTCAGCCCACGACTGTCCTCCTTCTAGCCCAGCATGATTGAAATAAGGGATCTCAGCCCACAACTGTCCTCTTTCAAGCCCAGCATGATTGAAACAAGGGATCTCAACTCACGACCGTCCTCTTTCTAGCCCAGCATGATTGAAACAAGGGATCTCAGCCCACGACCGTCCTCTTTCTAGCCCAGCATGATTGAAACAAGGGATCTCAGCCCACGACTGTCCTCTTTCTAGCCCAGCATGATTGAAACAAGGGATCTCAGCCCATGACTGTCCTCCTTCTAGCCCAGCATGATTGGAATAAGGGATCTCAAACCCACGTCTGTCCTCTTTCTAGCCCAGCATGATTGAAACAAGGGATCTCAGCCCACGACTGTCCTCTTTCTAGCCCAGCATGATTGAAATAAGGGATCTCATCCCACGACTTTCCTCTTTCTAGCCCAGCATGATTGAAACAAGGGATCTCAGCCCACGACCGTCCTCTTTCTAGCCCAGCATGATTGAAATAAGGGATCTCAGCCCATGACTGTTTTCTTCACAGCCCAGCATGATTGTAACAAGGGATCTCAGCCCACGACTGTCCTCTTTCTAGCCCAGCATGATTGAAATAAGGGATCTCAGCTCACGACTGTCCTCTTTCTAGCCCGCATGATTGAAATAAGGGATCTCAGCCTACGAGTGTCCTCTTTCTAGCCCAGCATGATTGAAACAAGGGATCTCAGCTCACGACTGTCCTCTTTCTAGGCCAACATTATTGAAATAAGGGATCTCAGCCCACGACTGTCCTCTTTGTAGCCCAGCATGATTGAAATAAGGGCTCTCAGCCCACGACTGTCCTCTTTCTAGCCCCGCATGATTGAAACAAGGAATCTCAGCCCACAAGTGTCCTCTTTCTAGCCCAGCATGATTGAAATAAGGGATCTCAGCCCACGACTGTCCTCTTTCTAGCCCAGCATGATTGAAATAAAGGATCTCAGCCCACAACTGTCCTCTTCACAGCCCAGCATGATTGAAACAAGGGATCTCAGCCCACGACTGTCCTCTTTCTAGCCCAGCATGATTAAAACTAGGGATCTCAGCCGACGACTGTCCTCTTTCTAGCCCAGCATGATTGAAACAAGGAATCTCAGCCCACGACTGTCCTCTTTCTAGCCCAGCATGATTGAAACAAGGGATCTCAGCCCACGACTGTCCTCTTTATAGCCCAGCATGATTGAAACAAGGGATCTCAGCCCACGACTGTCCTCTTTCTAGCCCAGCATGATTGAAACAAGGGATCTCAGCCCACGACTGTCCTCTTTCTAGCCCAGCATGATTGAAATAAGGGATCTCAGCCCACGACTGTCCTCCTTCTATCCCAGCATGATTGAAATAAGGGATCTCAGCCCACGACTGTCCTCTTTCTAGCCCAGCATGATTGAAACAAGGGATCTCAGCCCACGACTGTCCTCTTTCTAGCCCAGCATGATTGAAACAAGGGATCTCAGCCCACGACCGTCCTCTTTCTAGCCCAGCATGATTGAAACAAGGGATCCCAGCCCATGACCATCCTCTTTCTAGCCCAGCATGATTGAAACAAGGGATCTCAGCCCACGACTGTCCTCTTTCTAGCCCAGTATGATTGAAACAAGGGATCTCAGCCCATGACTGTACTCCTTCCAGCCCAGCATGATTGGAATAAGGGATCTCAGCCCACGTCTATCCTCTTTCTAGCCCAGCATGATTGAAACAAGGGATCTCAGCCCACGACTATCCTCTTTCTAGCCCAGCATGATTGAAACAAGGGATCTCAGCCCACAACTGTCCTCTTTCTAGCCCAGCATGATTGAAACAAGGGATCTCAGCCCAAGACCGTCCTCTTTCTAGCCCAGCATGATTGAAACAAGGGATCCCAGCCCACGACCATCCTCTTTCTAGCCCAGCATGATTGAAATAAGGGATCTCAGCCCACGACTGTCCTCTTTGTAGCCCAGCATGATTGAAATAAGGGCTCTCAGCCCACGACTGTCCTCTTTCTAGCCCCGCATGATTGAAACAAGGAATCTCAGCCCACAAGTGTCCTCTTTCTAGCCCAGCATGATTGAAATAAGGGATCTCAGCCCACGACTGTCCTCTTTCTAGCCCAGCATGATTGAAATAAGGGATCTCAGCCCACAACTGTCCTCTTCACAGCCCAGCATGATTGAAACAAGGGATCTCAGCCCACGACCATCCTCTTTCTATCCCAGCATGATTGAAACTAGCGATCTCAGCCGACGACTGTCCTCTTTCTAGCCCAGCATGATTGAAACAAGGGATCTCAGCCCACGACGGTCCTCTTTCTAGCCCAGCATGATTGAAACAAGGGATCTCAGCCCACGACTGTCCTCTTTCTAGCCCAGCATGATTGAAACAAGGGATCTCAGCCCACGACTGTCCTCTTTCTAGCCCAGCATGATTGAAACAAGGGATCTCAGCCCACGACTGTCCTCTTTCTAGCCCAGCATGATTGAAACAAGGGATCTCAGCCCACGACTGTCCTCCTTCTAGCCCAGCATGATTGAAATAAGGGATCTCAGCCCACGACTGTCCTCTTTCTAGCCCAGCATGATTGAAACAAGGGATCTCAGCCCACGACTGTCCTCTTTCTAGCCCAGCATGATTGAAACAAGGGAGCTCAGCCCACGACCGTCCTCTTTCTAGCCCAGCATGATTGAAACAAGGGATCCCAGCCCACGACCATCCTCTTTCTAGCCCAGCATGATTGAAACAAGGGATCTCAGCCCACGACTGTCCTCTTTCTAGCCCAGTATGATTGAAACAAGGGATCTCAGCCCATGACTGTCCTCCTTCCAGCCCAGCATGATTGGAATAAGGGATCTCAGCCCACGTCTGTCCTCTTTCTAGCCCAGCATGATTGAAACAAGGGATCTCAGCCCACGACTGTCCTCTTTCTAGCCCAGCATGATTGAAATAAGGTCTCAGCCCACGACTTTCCTCTTTCTAGCCCAGCATGATTGAAACAAGGGATCTCAGCCCACGACCGTCCTCTTTCTAGCCCAGGATCATTGAAATAAGGGATCTCAGCCCATGACTGTCCTCTTCACAGCCCAGCATGATTGAAACAAGGGATCTCAGCCCACGACCGTCCTCTTTCTAGCCCAGCATGATTGAAACAAGGGATCTCAGCCCACGACTGTCCTCGTTCTAGCCCAGCATGATTGAAACAAGGGATCTCATCCCAAGACTGTCCTCTTCACAGCCCAGCATGAATGAAACAAGGGATCTCAGCCCACGACTGTCCTCATCACAGCCCAGCATGATTGAAACAAGGGATCTCAGCCCACGACCGTCCTCTTTCTAGCCCAGCATGATTGAAACAAGGGATCTCAGCCCATGTCTGTCCTCTTTCTAGCCCAGCATGATTGAAATAAGGGATCTCAGCCCACGAGTGTCCTCTTTCTAGCCCAGCATGATTGAAACAAGGGATCTCAGCCCACGACTGTCCTCTTTCTAGTCCAGCATGATTGAAACAAGGGATCTCAGCCCACGACTGTCCTCCTTCTAGCCCAGCATGATTGAAATAAGGGATCTCAGCCCACGACTGTCCTCTTTCTAGCCCAGCATGATTGAAACAAGGGATCTCAGCCCACGACTGTCCTCTTTCTAGCCCAGCATGATTGAAACAAGGGATCTCAGCCCACGACCGTCCTCTTTCTAGCCCAGCATGATTGAAACAAGGGATCCCAGCCCACGACCATCCTCTTTCTAGCCCAGCATGATTGAAACAAGGGATCTCAGCCCACGACTGTCCTCTTTCTAGCCCAGCATGATTGAAACAAGGGATCTCAGCCCACGACTGTCCTCCTTCTAGCCCAGCATGATTGAAATAAGGGATCTCAGCCCACGACTGTCCTCTTTCTAGCCCCGCATGATTGAAACAAGGAATCTCAGCCCACAAGTGTCCTCTTTCTAGCCCACCATGATTGAAATAAGGGATCTCAGCCCACGACTGTCCTCTTTCTAGCCCAGCATGATTGAAATAAGGGATCTCAGCCCATGACTGTCCTCCTTCCAGCCCAGCATGATTGGAATAAGGGATCTCAGCCCACGTCTGTCCTCTTTCTAGCCCAGCATGATTGAAACAAGGGATTTCAGCCCACGACTGTCCTCTTTCTAGCCCAGCATGATTGAAATAAGGGATCTCAGCCCAAGACTTTCCTCTTTCTAGCCCAGCATGATTGAAACAAGGGATCTCAGCCCACGACCGTCCTCTTTCTAGCCCAGCATCATTGAAATAAGGGATCTCAGCCCATGACTGTCCTCTTCACAGTCCAGCATGATTGAAACTAGGGATCTCAGCCCACGACTCTCCTCTTTCTAGCCCAGCATGATTGAAACAAGGGATCTCAGCCTACGACTGTCCTCTTTCTAGCCCAGCCGGATTGAAACAAGGGATCTCAGCCCACGACCGTCCTCTTTCTAGCCCAGCATGGTTGAAACAAGGGATCTCAGCCCACTATTGTCCTCTTTCTAGCCCAGCATGATTAAAACAAGGGATCTCAGCCCACGACTGTCCTCTTCACAGCCCAGCATGATTGAAACAAGGGATCTCAGCCCACGACTGTCCTCATCACAGACCAGCATGATTGAAACAAGGGATCTCAGCCCACGACCGTCCTCTTTCCTGCCCAGCATGATTGAAACAAGGGATCTCAGCCCACAACTGTCCTCTCTCTAGCCCAGCATGATTGAATCAAGGGATCTCAGCCCATGACTGTCCTCTTTCTAACCCAGCATGATTGAAACAAGGGATCTCAGCCCACGACTGTCCTCTTTCTAGCCCAGCCTGATTGAAACAAGGGATCTCAGCCCACGACCGTCCTCTTTCTAGCCCAGAATGATTGAAACAAGGGATCTCAGCCCACGACCGTCCTCTTTCTAGCCCAGCATCATTGAAATAAGGGATCTCAGCCCATGACTGTCCTCTTCACAGCCCAGCATGATTGAAACTAGGGATCTCAGCCCACGACTGTCCTCTTTCTAGCCCAGCATGATTGAAACAAGGGATCTCAGCCTACGACTGTCCTCTTTCTAGCCCAGCCTGATTGAAACAAGGGATCTCAGCCCACGACCGTCCTCTTTCTAGCCCAGCACGATTGAAACAAGGGATCTCAGCCCACGACTGTCCTCTTTCTAGCCCAGCATGATTGAAACAAGGGATCTCAGCCCACGACTGTCCTCTTCACAGCCCAGCATGAATGAAACAAGGGATCTCAGCCCACGACTGTCCTCATCACAGCCCAGCATGATTGAAACAAAGGATCTCAGCCCACGACCGTCCTCTTTCTAGCCCAGCATGATTGAAACAAGGGATCTCAGCCCACAACTGTCCTCTCTCTAGCCCAGCATGATTGATACAAGGGATCTCAGCCCATGACTGTCCTCTTTCTAGCCCAGCATGATTGAAACAAGGGATCTCAGCCCACGACTGTCCTCTTTCTAGCCCAGCATGATTGAAACAAGGGATCTCAGCCCACGACTGTCCTCTTTCTAGCCCAGCATGATTGAAACAAGGGATCTCAGCCCACGACTGTCCTCTTTCTAGCCCAGCATGATTGAAACAAGGGATCTCAGCCCACGAATGTCCTCTTTCTAGCCCAGCATGATTGAAATAAGGGATATCAGCCCACGACTGTCCTCCTTCTAGCCCAGCATGATTGAAATAAGGGATCTCAGCCCACGACTGTCCTCTTTCTAGCCCAGCATGATTGAAACAAGGGATCTCAGCCCACGACTGTCCTCTTTCTAGCCCAGCATGATTGAAACAAGGGATCTCAGCCCACGACCGTCCTCTTTCTAGCCCAGCATGATTTAAACAAGGGATCCCAGCCCACGACCATCCTCTTTCTAGCCCAGCATGATTGAAACAAGGGATCTCAGCCCACGACTGTCCTCTTTCCAGCCCAGTATGATTAAAACAAGGGATCTCAGCCCATGACTGTACTCCTTCCAGCCCAGCATGATTGGAATAAGGGATCTCAGCCCACAACTGTCCTCTCTCTAGCCCAGCATGATTGAATCAAGGGATCTCAGCCCATGACTGTCCTCTTTCTAACCCAGCATGATTGAAACAAGGGATCTCAGCCCACGACTGTCCTCTTTTTAGCCCAGCCTGATTGAAACAAGGGATCTCAGCCCACGACCGTCCTCTTTCTAGCCCAGCATGATTGAAACAAGGGATCTCAGCCCACGACCGTCCTCTTTCTAGCCCAGCATCATTGAAATAAGGGATCTCAGCCCATGACTGTCCTCTTCACAGGCCAGCATGATTGAAACTAGGAATCTCAGCCCACGACTGTCCTCTTTCTAGCCCAGCATGATTGAAACAAAGGATCTCAGCCCACGACCGTCCTCTTTCTAGCCCAGCATGATTGAAACAAGGGATCTCAGCCCACAACTGTCCTCTCTCTAGCCCAGCATGATTGAAACAAGGGATCTCAGCCCATGACTGTCCTCTTTCTAGCCCAGCATGATTGAAACAAGGGATCTCAGCCCACGACTGTCCTCTTTCTAGCCCAGCATGATTGAAACAAGGGATCTCAGCCCACGACTGTCCTCTTTCTAGCCCAGCATGATTGAAACAAGGGATCTCAGCCCACGACTGTCCTCTTTCTAGCCCAGCATGATTGAAATAAGGGATCTCAGCCCACGACTGTCCTCTTTCTAGCCCAGCATGATTGAAACAACGGATCTCAGCCCACGACTGTCCTCTTTCTAGCCCAGCAGGATTGAAACAAGGGATCTCAGCCCACGACTGTCCTCCTTCTAGCCCAGCATGATTGCAATAAGGGATCTCAGCCCACAACTGTCCTCTTTCAAGCCCAGCATGATTGAAACAAGGGATCTCAGCCCACGACTGTCCTCTTTCTAGCCCAGCATGATTGAAACAAGGGATCTCAGCCTACGACTGTCCTCTTTCTAGCCCAGCCTGATTGAAACAAGGGATCTCAGCCCACGACCGTCCTCTTTCTAGCCCAGCACGATTGAAACAAGGGATCTCAGCCCACGACTGTCCTCTTTCTAGCCCAGCATGATTGAAACAAGGGATCTCAGCCCACGACTGTCCTCTTCACAGCCCAGCATAAATGAAACAAGGGATCTCAGCCCACGACTGTCCTCATCACAGCCCAGCATGATTGAAACAAAGGATCTCAGCCCACGACCGTCCTCTTTCTAGCCCAGCATGATTGAAACAAGGGATCTCAGCCCACAACTGTCCTCTCTCTAGCCCAGCATGATTGAAACAAGGGATCTCAGCCCATGACTGTCCTCTTTCTAGCCCAGCATGATTGAAACAAGGGATCTCAGCCCACGACTGTCCTCTTTCTAGCCCAGCATGATTGAAACAAGGGATCTCAGCCCACGACTGTCCTCTTTCTAGCCCAGCATGATTGAAACAAGGGATCTCAGCCCACGACTGTCCTCTTTCTAGCCCAGCATGATTGAAATAAGGGATCTCAGCCCACGACTGTCCTCTTTCTAGCCCAGCATGATTGAAACAACGGATCTCAGCCCACGACTGTCCTCTTTCTAGCCCAGCAGGATTGAAACAAGGGATCTCAGCCCACGACTGTCCTCCTTCTAGCCCAGCATGATTGCAATAAGGGATCTCAGCCCACAACTGTCCTCTTTCAAGCCCAGCATGATTGAAACAAGGGATCTCAGCCCACGACTGTCCTCTTTCTAGCCCAGCATGATTGAAACAAGGGATCTCAGCCCACGACTGTCCTCTTTCTAGCCCAGCATGATTGAAACATGGGATCTCAGCCCACGACCGTCCTCTTTCTAGCCCAGCATGATTGAAATAAGGGATCTCAGCCTACGACTGTCCTCTTTCTAGCCCAGCATGATTGAAACAACGGATCTCAGCCCACGACTGTCCTCTTTCTAGCCCAGCATGATTGAAACAAGGGATCTCAGCCCATGACTGTCCTCTTTCTAGCCCAGCAGGATTAAAACAAGGGATCTCAGCCCACGACTGTCCTCTTTCTAGCCCAGCATGATTGAAACAAGGGATCTCAGCCCACGACTGTCATCTTTCTAGCCCAGCATGATTGAAATAAGGGATCTCAGCCCACGACTTTCCTCTTTCTAGCCCAGCATGATTGAAACAAGGGATCTCAGCCCACGACCGTCCTCTTTCTAGCCCAGCATGATTGAAATAAGGGATCTCAGCCCATGACTGTCCTCTTCACAGCCCAGCATGATTGTAACAAGGGATCTCAGCCCACGACTGTCCTCTTTCCAGCCCAGCATGATTGAAATAAGGGATCTCAGCCCACGAGTGTCCTCTTTCTAGCCCAGCATGATTAAAACAAGGGATCTCAGCTCACGACTGTCCTCTTTCTAGCCCAGCATGATTGAAATAAGGGATCTCAGCCCACGACTGTCCTCTTTGTAGCCCAGCATGATTGAAATAAGGGATCTCAGCCTACGACTGTCCTCTTTCTAGCCCCGCATGATTGAAACAAGGGATCTCAGCCCACAAGTGTCCTCTTTCTAGCCCGCATGATTGAAATAAGGGATCTCAGCCTACGAGTGTCCTCTTTCTAGCCCAGCATGATTGAAACAAGGGATCTCAGCCCACGACCGTCCTCTTTCTAGCCCAGCATGATTGAAACAAGGGATCTCAGCCCACGACCGTCCTCTTTCTAGCCCAGCATCATTGAAATAAGGGATCTCAGCCCATGACTGTCCTCTTCACAGCCCAGCATGATTGAAACTAGGGATCTCAGCCCACGACTGTCCTCTTTCTAGCCCAGCATGATTGAAACAAGGGATCTCAGCCTACGACTGTCCTCTTTCTAGCCCAGCCTGATTGAAACAAGGGATCTCAGCCCACGACCGTCCTCTTTCTAGCCCAGCACGATTGAAACAAGGGATCTCAGCCCACGACTGTCCTCTTTCTAGCCCAGCATGATTGAAACAAGGGATCTCAGCCCACGACTGTCCTCTTCACAGCCCAGCATGAATGAAACAAGGGATCTCAGCCCACGACTGTCCTCATCACAGCCAAGCATGATTGAAACAAAGGATCTCAGCCCACGACCGTCCTCTTTCTATCCCAGCATGATTGAAACACGGGATCTCAGCCCACAACTGTCCTCTCTCTAGCCCAGCATGATTGAAACAAGGGATCTCAGCCCATGACTGTCCTCTTTGTAGCCCAGCATGATTGAAACAAGGGATCTCAGCCCACGACTGTCCTCTTTCTAGCCCAGCATGATTGAAACAAGGGATCTCAGCCCACGACTGTCCTCTTTCTAGCCCAGCATGATTGAAACAAGGGATCTCAGCCCACGACTGTCCTCTTTCTAGCCCAGCATGATTGAAATAAGGGATCTCAGAACACGACTGTCCTCTTTCTAGCCCAGCATGATTGAAACAACGGATCTCAGCCCACGACTGTCCTCTTTCTAGCCCAGCATGATTGAAACAAGGGATCTCAGCCCACGACTGTCCTCTTTCTAGCCCAGCAGGATTGAAACAAGGGATCTCAGCCCACGACTGTCCTCCTTCTAGCCCAGCATGATTGCAATAAGGGATCTCAGCCCACAACTGTCCTCTTTCAAGCCCAGCATGATTGAAACAAGGGATCTCAGCCCACGACTGTCCTCTTTCTAGCCCAGCATGATTGAAACAAGGGATCTCAGCCCACGACTGTCCTCTTTCTAGCCCAGCATGATTGAAACAAGGGATCTCAGCCCACGACCGTCCTCTTTCTAGCCCAGCATGATTGAAATAAGGGATCTCAGCCCACGACTGTCCTCTTTCTAGCCCAGCATGATTGAAACAACGGATCTCAGCCCACGACTGTCCTCTTTCTAGCCCAGCATGATTGAAACAAGGGATCTCAGCCCACGACTGTCCTCTTTCTAGCCCAGCAGGATTGAAACAAGGGATCTCAGCCCACGACTGTCCTCTTCACAGCCCAGCATGATTGAAACTAGGGATCTCAGCCCACGACTGTCCTCTTTCTAGCCCAGCATGATTGAAATAAGGGATCTCAGCCCACGACTGTCCTCTTTCTAGCCCAGCATGATTGAAATAAGGGATCTCAGCCCACAACTGTCCTCTTCACAGCCCAGCATGATTGAAACAAGGGATCTCAGCCCACGACCATCCTCTTTCTAGCCCAGCATGATTGAAACAAGGGATCTCAGCCCACGACGGTCCTCTTTCTAGCCCAGCATGATTGAAACAAGGGATCTCAGCCCACGACTGTCCTCTTTCTAGCCCAGCATGATTGAAACAAGGGATCTCAGCCCACGACTGTCCTCTTTCTAGCCCAGCATGATTGAAACAAGGGATCTCAGCCCACGACTGTCCTCTTTCTAGCCCAGCATGATTGAAACAAGGGATCTCAGCCCACGACTGTCCTCCTTCTAGCCCAGCATGATTGAAATAAGGGATCTCAGCCCACGACTGTCCTCTTTCTAGCCCAGCATGATTGAAACAAGGGATCTCAGCCCACGACTGTCCTCTTTCTAGCCCAGCATGATTGAAACAAGGGAGCTCAGCCCACGACCGTCCTCTTTCTAGCCCAGCATGATTGAAACAAGGGATCCCAGCCCACGACCATCCTCTTTCTAGCCCAGCATGATTGAAACAAGGGATCTCAGCCCACGACTGTCCTCTTTCTAGCCCAGTATGATTGAAACAAGGGATCTCAGCCCATGACTGTCCTCCTTCCAGCCCAGCATGATTGGAATAAGGGATCTCAGCCCACGTCTGTCCTCTTTCTAGCCCAGCATGATTGAAACAAGGGATCTCAGCCCACGACTGTCCTCTTTCTAGCCCAGCATGATTGAAATAAGGTCTCAGCCCACGACTTTCCTCTTTCTAGCCCAGCATGATTGAAACAAGGGATCTCAGCCCACGACCGTCCTCTTTCTAGCCCAGCATCATTGAAATAAGGGATCTCAGCCCATGACTGTCCTCTTCACAGCCCAGCATGATTGAAACAAGGGATCTCAGCCCACGACCGTCCTCTTTCTAGCCCAGCATGATTGAAACAAGGGATCTCAGCCCACGACTGTCCTCGTTCTAGCCCAGCATGATTGAAACAAGGGATCTCATCCCACGACTGTCCTCTTCACAGCCCAGCATGAATGAAACAAGGGATCTCAGCCCACGACTGTCCTCATCACAGCCCAGCATGATTGAAACAAGGGATCTCAGCCCACGACCGTCCTCTTTCTAGCCCAGCATGATTGAAACAAGGGATCTCAGCCCATGTCTGTCCTCTTTCTAGCCCAGCATGATTGATATAAGGGATCTCAGCCCACGAGTGTCCTCTTTCTAGCCCAGCATGATTGAAACAAGGGATCTCAGCCCACGACTGTCCTCTTTCTAGCCCAGCATGATTGAAACAAGGGATCTCAGCCCACGACTGTCCTCCTTCTAGCCCAGCATGATTGAAATAAGGGATCTCAGCCCACGACTGTCCTCTTTCTAGCCCAGCATGATTGAAATAAGGGATCTCAGCCCACGACTGTCCTCTTTCTAGCCCCGCATGATTGAAACAAGGAATCTCAGCCCACAAGTGTCCTCTTTCTAGCCCACCATGATTGAAATAAGGGATCTCAGCCCACGACTGTCCTCTTTCTAGCCCAGCATGATTGAAATAAGGGATCTCAGCCCATGACTGTCCTCCTTCCAGCCCAGCATGATTGGAATAAGGGATCTCAGCCCACGTCTGTCCTCTTTCTAGCCCAGCATGATTGAAACAAGGGATTTCAGCCCACGACTGTCCTCTTTCTAGCCCAGCATGATTGAAATAAGGGATCTCAGCCCAAGACTTTCCTCTTTCTAGCCCAGCCTGATTGAAACAAGGGATCTCAGCCCACGACCGTCCTCTTTCTAGCCCAGCATGGTTGAAACAAGGGATCTCAGCCCACTATTGTCCTCTTTCTAGCCCAGCATGATTGAAACAAGGGATCTCAGCCCACGACTGTCCTCTTCACAGCCCAGCATGATTGAAACAAGGGATCTCAGCCCACGACTGTCCTCATCACAGCCCAGCATGATTGAAACAAGGGATCTCAGCCCACGACCGTCCTCTTTCCAGCCCAGCATGATTGAAACAAGGGATCTCAGCCCACAACTGTCCTCTCTCTAGCCCAGCATGATTGAATCAAGGGATCTCAGCCCATGACTGTCCTCTTTCTAACCCAGCATGATTGAAACAAGGGATCTCAGCCCACGACTGTCCTCTTTCTAGCCCAGCCTGATTGAAACAAGGGATCTCAGCCCACGACCGTCCTCTTTCTAGCCCAGAATGATTGAAACAAGGGATCTCAGCCCACGACCGTCCTCTTTCTAGCCCAGCATCATTGAAATAAGGGATCTCAGCCCATGACTGTCCTCTTCACAGCCCAGCATGATTGAAACTAGGGATCTCAGCCCACGACTGTCCTCTTTCTAGCCCAGCATGATTGAAACAAGGGATCTCAGCCTACGACTGTCCTCTTTCTAGCCCAGCCTGATTGAAACAAGGGATCTCAGCTCACGACCGTCCTCTTTCTAGCCCAGCACGATTGAAACAAGGTGTCATGCCCCGGGACTCGAACTCTGATCCACAGACAAACCAGTATTTAAGGAGGCTAGGCGCGCACAATTGCGCTTAGCGTTCTAGCTTAGTTGCCTGATTTGGTCCGAGTGTTGAATGCCTGGCTTCCGGAAAGATTGCTTCCTGTTTCCGGAGTAGCGTGAATCTTGGCGGGTTCTTTTCGAGCGGTTTTGGCGTGTTTGCAAGACGCCAAAGTATTACCGTTGCGAGCTCTCCTGTTCCACCTTGGAGCTCGCTTGTGTGTTGCCATTGTTTGTCGTCCATTCGTACGCCCTTTTCCGTATCCCATTGCTGCCTCTCAGACGCAGCGCGAGCACCTTGGTGGCGGTAGGATAGTGTATATAGTGTGCTTGTCTTTTCTTTAACGGTGTCCTTCCCCACTCTGTCCATCCGTCCTGTTTTTGATATTATTTGAGGGTTCAGCTATCCCTTGCACCGTTCATTCCCACTCTACCGTCAAGTTCCTTGTCTTCCCTTTCTAAGGGAATTTACTAGTTCACATTCCTCCGACATCTGGAAGATCCACAACGTCCCACAACAGTCACCCTCATATCTCACAACCCTGGTTCATTTCTCCTCCTTAAGACTGGTGGGATAGTTCTCCTCGGAGAATGAAAGTTTCACTAATACAAGGGGGCTGCTAGCGTGAACCACGAAGTAAGAGCCGATGCACGACTGAAACACGGTAACAGCGCAACGCGCTCCATTTTTCTATGTGTTTACAGTTACCTTAAGTATGAGTGAATCTAATAGTTATTGCCTGCTGCTTTCCTGTTAGGTCGTAGCCCACATCCAAAGAAGTTCCATTGTACATGCCATTTGTAAATACCAGGAAGGGGAGTTGGAGTGGTCTCCATGAGTGAGTGAAGGACCTATAGTAGCCCGGATGTGATTGATGTTACCATTACATAATTTCCTCTGACTTGTTGCTTATGTGATTTAGGAAAACTGGTCATTCTATGCCTGTCCTCTCCTGTGTACCTGGTATTTCCCATATTGGTGATTCCCCGTCCTGCCAAGAGATCCAGACCCCAGTGGTAGGTGGGCGTGCTGATGTTCATGGTTTACTGTTTATGTGCCAGAGGGAAGAGTGATTAGGTGTCTATTACAGGGTGCATCCAGAGAAGACCCACCTCCTTGGACTCTCCGCAACACTACCTCTGAAGTCATACCCTCCTTCCCTTGTTTTGTCACCCTGTTTTCCCTTGGCGTGTCATCCGGTTCTCTAGGGTCTGATAGAGACGGAAGGCCGCAGGGGAAGACAGAGATATATCTTCAGGTTCCTGACGCTCCTGCAGAAGATTCTGAGCACCCTTACACAAGGGATCTCAGCCCACGACTGTCCTCTTTCTAGCCCAGCATGATTGAAACAAGGGATCTCAGCCCACGACTGTCCTCTTCACAGCCCAGCATGAATGAAACAAGGGATCTCAGCCCACGACTGTCCTCATCACAGCCCAGCATGATTGAAACAAAGGATCTCAGCCCACGACCGTCCTCTTTCTAGCCCAGCATGATTGAAACAAGGGATCTCAGCCCACAACTGTCCTCTCTCTAGCCCAGCATGATTGAAACAAGGGATCTCAGCCCATGACTGTCCTCTTTCTAGCCCAGCATGATTGAAACAAGGGATCTCAGCCCACGACTGTCCTCTTTCTAGCCCAGCATGATTGAAACAAGGGATCTCAGCCCACGACTGTCCTCTTTCTAGCCCAGCATGATTGAAACAAGGGATCTCAGCCCACGACTGTCCTCTTTCTAGCCCAGCATGATTGAAATAAGGGATCTCAGCCCACGACTGTCCTCTTTCTAGCCCAGCATGATTGAAACAACGGATCTCAGCCCACGACTGTCCTCTTTCTAGCCCAGCAGGATTGAAACAAGGGATCTCAGCCCACGACTGTCCTCCTTCTAGCCCAGCATCATTGCAATAAGGGATCTCAGCCCACAACTGTCCTCTTTCAAGCCCAGCATGATTGAAACAAGGGATCTCAGCCCACAACTGTCCTCTTTCTAGCCCAGCATGATTGAAACAAGGGATCTCAGCCCACGACTGTCCTCTTTCTAGCCCAGCATGATTGAAACATGGGATCTCAGCCCACGACCGTCCTCTTTCTAGCCCAGCATGATTGAAATAAGGGATCTCAGCCCACGACTGTCCTCTTTCTAGCCCAGCATGATTGAAACAACGGATCTCAGCCCACGACTGTCCTCTTTCTAGCCCAGCATGATTGAAACAAGGGATCTCAGCCCACGACTGTCCTCTTTCTAGCCCAGCAGGATTGAAACAAGGGATCTCAGCCCACGACTGTCCTCTTTCTAGCCCAGCATTATTGAAACAAGGGATCTCAGCCCACGACTGTCCTCTTTCTAGCCCAGCATGATTGAAACAAGGGATCTCAGCCCACGACTGTCCTCCTTCTATCCCAGCATGATTGAAATAAGGGATCTCAGCCCACGACTGTCCTCTTTCTAGCCCAGCATGATTGAAACAAGGGATCTCAGCCCACGACTGTCCTCTTTCTAGCCCAGCATGATTGAAACAAGGGAGCTCAGCCCACGACCGTCCTCTTTCTAGCCCAGCATGATTGAAACAAGGGATCCCAGCCCACGACCATCCTCTTTCTAGCCCAGCATGATTGAAACAAGGGATCTCAGCCCACGACTGTCCTCTTTCTAGCCCAGTATGATTAAAACAAGGGATCTCAGCCCATGACTGTACTCCTTCCAGCCCAGCATGATTGGAATAAGGGATCTCAGCCCACAACTGTCCTCTCTCTAGCCCAGCATGATTGAATCAAGGGATCTCAGCCCATGACTGTCCTCTTTCTAACCCAGCATGATTGAAACAAGGGATCTCAGCCCACGACTGTCCTCTTTCTAGCCCAGCCTGATTGAAACAAGGGATCTCAGCCCACGACCGTCCTCTTTCTAGCCCAGCATGATTGAAACAAGGGATCTCAGCCCACGACCGTCCTCTTTCTAGCCCAGCATCATTGAAATAAGGGATCTCAGCCCATGACTGTCCTCTTCACAGCCCAGCATGATTGAAACTAGGAATCTCAGCCCACGACTGTCCTCTTTCTAGCTAAGCATGATTGAAACAAGGGATCTCAGCCTACGACTGTCCTCTTTCTAGCCCAGCCTGATTGAAACAAGGGATCTCAGCCCACGACCGTCCTCTTTCTAGCCCAGCACGATTGAAACAAGGGATCTCAGCCCACGACTGTCCTCTTTCTAGCCCAGCATGATTGAAACAAGGGATCTCAGCCCACGACTGTCCTCTTCACAGCCCAGCATAAATGAAACAAGGGATCTCAGCCCACGACTGTCCTCATCACAGCCCAGCATGATTGAAACAAAGGATCTCAGCCCGCGACCGTCCTCTTTCTAGCCCAGCATGATTGAAACAAGGGATCTCAGCCCACAACTGTCCTCTCTCTAGCCCAGCATGATTGAAACAAGGGATCTCAGCCCATGACTGTCCTCTTTCTAGCCCAGCATGATTGAAACAAGGGATCTCAGGCCACGACTGTCCTCTTTCTAGCCCAGCATGATTGAAACAAGGGATCTCAGCCCACGACTGTCCTCTTTCTAGCCCAGCATGATTGAAACAAGGGATCTCAGCCCACGACTGTCCTCTTTCTAGCCCAGCCTGATTGAAACAAGGGATCTCAGCCCACGACCGTCCTCTTTCTAGCCCAGCATGATTGAAACAAGGGATCTCAGCCCATGACTGTCCTCTTTCTAACCCAGCATCATTTAAATAAGGGATCTCAGCCCATGACTGTCCTCTTCACAGCCCAGCATGATTGAAACTAGGAATCTCAGCCCACGACTGTCCTCTTTCTAGCTAAGCATGATTGAAACAAGGGATCTCAGCCTACGACTGTCCTCTTTCTAGCCCAGCCTGATTGAAACAAGGGATCTCAGCCCACGACCGTCCTCTTTCTAGCCCAGCACGATTGAAACAAGGGATCTCAGCCCACGACTGTCCTCTTTCTAGCCCAGCATGATTGAAACAAGGGATCTCAGCCCACGACTGTCCTCTTCACAGCCCAGCATAAATGAAACAAGGGATCTCAGCCCACGACTGTCCTCATCACAGCCCAGCATGATTGAAACAAAGGATCTCAGCCCACGACCGTCCTCTTTCTAGCCCAGCATGATTGAAACAAGGGATCTCAGCCCACAACTGTCCTCTCTCTAGCCCAGCATGATTGAAACAAGGGATCTCAGCCCATGACTGTCCTCTTTCTAGCCCAGCATGATTGAAACAAGGGATCTCAGCCCACGACTGTCCTCTTTCTAGCCCAGCATGATTGAAACAAGGGATCTCAGCCCACGACTGTCCTCTTTCTAGCCCAGCATGATTGAAACAAGGGATCTCAGCCCACGACTGTCCTCTTTCTAGCCCAGCATGATTGAAATAAGGGATCTCAGCCCACGACTGTCCTCTTTCTAGCCCAGCATGATTGAAACAACGGATCTCAGCCCACGACTGTCCTCTTTCTAGCCCAGCAGGATTGAAACAAGGGATCTCAGCCCACGACTGTCCTCCTTCTAGCCCAGCATGATTGCAATAAGGGATCTCAGCCCACAACTGTCCTCTTTCAAGCCCAGCATGATTGAAACAAGGGATCTCAGCCCACGACTGTCCTCTTTCTAGCCCAGCATGATTGAAACAAGGGATCTCAGCCCACGACTGTCCTCTTTCTAGCCCAGCATGATTGAAACATGGGATCTCAGCCCACGACCGTCCTCTTTCTAGCCCAGCATGATTGAAATAAGGGATCTCAGCCCACGACTGTCCTCTTTCTAGCCCAGCATGATTGAAACAACGGATCTCAGCCCACGACTGTCCTCTTTCTAGCCCAGCATGATTGAAACAAGGGATCTCAGCCCACGACTGTCCTCTTTCTAGCCCAGCAGGATTAAAACAAGGGATCTCAGCCCACGACTGTCGTCTTTCTAGCCCAGCATGATTGAAACAAGGGATCTCAGCCCACGACTGTCATCTTTCTAGCCCAGCATGATTGAAATAAGGGATCTCAGCCCACGACTTTCCTCTTTCTAGCCCAGCATGATTGAAACAAGGGATCTCAGCCCACGACCGTCCTCTTTCTAGCCCAGCATGATTGAAATAAGGGATCTCAGCCCATGACTGTCCTCTTCACAGCCCAGCATGATTGTAACAAGGGATCTCAGCCCACGACTGTCCTCTTTCCAGCCCAGCATGATTGAAATAAGGGATCTCAGCCCACGAGTGTCCTCTTTCTAGCCCAGCATGATTAAAACAAGGGATCTCAGCTCACGACTGTCCTCTTTCTAGCCCAGCATGATTGAAATAAGGGATCTCAGCCCACGACTGTCCTCTTTGTAGCCCAGCATGATTGAAATAAGGGATCTCAGCCCACGACTGTCCTCTTTCTAGCCCCGCATGATTGAAGCAAGGGATCTCAGCCCACAAGTGTCCTTTTTCTAGCCCGCATGATTGAAATAAGGGATCTCAGCCTACGAGTGTCCTCTTTCTAGCCCAGCATGATTGAAACAAGGGATCTCAGCCCACGACCGTCCTCTTTCTAGCCCAGCATGATTGAAACAAGGGATCTCAGCCCACGACCGTCCTCTTTCTAGCCCAGCATCATTGAAATAAGGGATCTCAGCCCATGACTGTCCTCTTCACAGCCCAGCATGATTGAAACTAGGGATCTCAGCCCACGACTGTCCTCTTTCTAGCCCAGCATGATTGAAACAAGGGATCTCAGCCTACGACTGTCCTCTTTCTAGCCCAGCCTGATTGAAACAAGGGATCTCAGCCCACGACCGTCCTCTTTCTAGCCCAGCACGATTGAAACAAGGGATCTCAGCCCACGACTGTCCTCTTTCTAGCCCAGCATGATTGAAACAAGGGATCTCAGCCCACGACTGTCCTCTTCACAGCCCAGCATGAATGAAACAAGGGATCTCAGCCCACGACTGTCCTCATCACAGCCAAGCATGATTGAAACAAAGGATCTCAGCCCACGACCGTCCTCTTTCTATCCCAGCATGATTGAAACAAGGGATCTCAGCCCACAACTGTCCTCTCTCTAGCCCAGCATGATTGAAACAAGGGATCTCAGCCCATGACTGTCCTCTTTGTAGCCCAGCATGATTGAAACAAGGGATCTCAGCCCACGACTGTCCTCTTTCTAGCCCAGCATGATTGAAACAAGGGATCTCAGCCCACGACTGTCCTCTTTCTAGCCCAGCATGATTGAAACAAGGGATCTCAGCCCACGACTGTCCTCTTTCTAGCCCAGCATGATTGAAATAAGGGATCTCATAACACGACTGTCCTCTTTCTAGCCCAGCATGATTGAAACAACGGATCTCAGCCCACGACTGTCCTCTTTCTAGCCCAGCATGATTGAAACAAGGGATCTCAGCCCACGACTGTCCTCTTTCTAGCCCAGCAGGATTGAAACAAGGGATCTCAGCCCACGACTGTCCTCCTTCTAGCCCAGCATGATTGCAATAAGGGATCTCAGCCCACAACTGTCCTCTTTCAAGCCCAGCATGATTGAAACAAGGGATCTCAGCCCACGACTGTCCTCTTTCTAGCCCAGCATGATTGAAACAAGGGATCTCAGCCCACGACTGTCCTCTTTCTAGCCCAGCATGATTGAAACAAGGGATCTCAGCCCACGACCGTCCTCTTTCTAGCCCAGCATGATTGAAATAAGGGATCTCAGCCCACGACTGTCCTCTTTCTAGCCCAGCATGATTGAAACAACGGATCTCAGCCCACGACTGTCCTCTTTCTAGCCCAGCATGATTGAAACAAGGGATCTCAGCCCACGACTGTCCTCTTTCTAGCCCAGCAGGATTGAAACAAGGGATCTCAGCCCACGACTGTCCTCTTCACAGCCCAGCATGATTGAAACTAGGGATCTCAGCCCACGACTGTCCTCTTTCTAGCCCAGCATGATTGAAACAAGGGATCTCAGCCTACGACTGTCCTCTTTCTAGCCCAGCCTGATTGAAACAAGGGATCTCAGCCCACGACCGTCCTCTTTCTAGCCCAGCACGATTGAAACAAGGTGTCATGCCCCGGGACTCGAACTCTGATCCACAGACAAACCAGTATTTAAGGAGGCTAGGCGCGCACAATTGCGCTTAGCGTTCTAGCTTAGTTGCCTGGTTTGGTCCGAGTGTTGAATGCCTGGCTTCCGGAAAGATTGCTTCCTGTTTCCGGAGTAGCGTGAATCTTGGCGGGTTCTTTTCGAGCGGTATTGGCGTGTTTGCAAGACGCCAAAGTATTACCGTTGCGAGCTCTCCTGTTCCACCTTGGAGCTCGCTTGTGTGTTGCCATTGTTTGTCGTCCATTCGTACGCCCTTTTCCGTATCCCATTGCTGCCTCTCAGACGCAGCGCGAGCACCTTGGTGGCGGTAGGATAGTGTATATAGTGTGCTTGTCTTTTCTTTAACGGTGTCCTTCCCCACTCTGTCCATCCGTCCTGTTTTTGATATTATTTGAGGGTTCAGCTATCCCTTGCACCGTTCATTCCCACTCTACCGTCAAGTTCCTTGTCTTCCCTTTCTAAGGGAATTTACTAGTTCACATTCCTCCGACATCTGGAAGATCCACAACGTCCCACAACAGTCACCCTCATATCTCACAACCCTGGTTCATTTCTCCTCCTTAAGACTGGTGGGATAGTTCTCCTCGGAGAATGAAAGTTTCACTAATACAAGGGGGCTGCTAGCGTGAACCACGAAGTAAGAGCCGATGCACGACTGAAACACGGTAACAGCGCAACGCGCTCCATTTTTCTATGTGTTTACAGTTACCTTAAGTATGAGTGAATCTAATAGTTATTGCCTGCTGCTTTCCTGTTAGGTCGTAGCCCACATCCAAAGAAGTTCCATTGTACATGCCATTTGTAAATACCAGGAAGGGGAGTTGGAGTGGTCTCCATGAGTGAGTGAAGGACCTATAGTAGCCCGGATGTGATTGATGTTACCATTACATAATTTCCTCTGACTTGTTGCTTATGTGATTTAGGAAAACTGGTCATTCTATGCCTGTCCTCTCCTGTGTACCTGGTATTTCCCATATTGGTGATTCCCCGTCCTGCCAAGAGATCCAGACCCCAGTGGTAGGTGGGCGTGCTGATGTTCATGGTTTACTGTTTATGTGCCAGAGGGAAGAGTGATTAGGTTTCTATTACAGGGTGCATCCAGAGAAGACCCACCTCCTTGGACTCTCCGCAACACTACCTCTGAAGTCATACCCTCTTTCCCTTGTTTTGTCACCCTGTTTTCCCTTGGCGTGTCATCCGGTTCTCTAGGGTCTGATAGAGACGGAAGGCCGCAGGGGAAGACAGAGATATATCTTCAGGTTCCTGACGCTCCTGCAGAAGATTCTGAGCACCCTTACACAAGGGATCTCAGCCCACGACTGTCCTCTTTCTAGCCCAGCATGATTGAAACAAGGGATCTCAGCCCACGACTGTCCTCTTCACAGCCCAGCATGAATGAAACAAGGGATCTCAGCCCACGACTGTCCTCATCACAGCCCAGCATGATTGAAACAAAGGATCTCAGCCCACGACCGTCCTCTTTCTAGCCCAGCATGATTGAAACAAGGGATCTCAGCCCACAACTGTCCTCTCTCTAGCCCAGCATGATTGAAACAAGGGATATCAGCCCATGACTGTCCTCTTTCTAGCCCAGCATGATTGAAACAAGGGATCTCAGCCAACGACTGTCCTCTTTCTAGCCCAGCATGATTGAAACAAGGGATCTCAGCCCACGACTGTCCTCTTTCTAGCCCAGCATGATTGAAACAAGGGATCTCAGCCCACGACTGTCCTCTTTCTAGCCCAGCATGATTGAAATAAGGGATCTCAGCCCACGACTGTCCTCTTTCTAGCCCAGCATGATTGAAACAACGGATCTCAGCCCACGACTGTCCTCTATCTAGCCCAGCAGGATTGAAACAAGGGATCTCAGCCCACGACTGTCCTCCTTCTAGCCCAGCATCATTGCAATAAGGGATCTCAGGCCACAACTGTCCTCTTTCAAGCCCAGCATGATTGAAACAAGGGATCTCAGCCCACGACTGTCCTCTTTCTAGCCCAGCATGATTGAAACAAGGGATCTCAGCCCACGACTGTCCTCTTTCTAGCCCAGCATGATTGAAACATGGGATCTCAGCCCACGACCGTCCTCTTTCTAGCCCAGCATGATTGAAATAAGGGATCTCAGCCCACGACTGTCCTCTTTCTAGCCCAGCATGATTGAAACAACGGATCTCAGCCCACGACTGTCCTCTTTCTAGCCCAGCATGATTGAAACAAGGGATCTCAGCCCACGACTGTCCTCTTTCTAGCCCAGCAGGATTGAAACAAGGGATCTCAGCCCACGACTGTCCTCTTTCTAGCCCAGCATGATTGAAACAAGGGATCTCAGCCCACGACTGTCATCTTTCTAGCGCAGCATGATTGAAATAAGGGATCTCAGCCCACGACTTTCCTCTTTCTAGCCCAGCATGATTGAAACAAGGGATCTCAGCCCACGACCGTCCTCTTTCTAGCCCAGCATGATTGAAATAAGGGATCTCAGCCCATGACTGTCCTCTTCACAGCCCAGCATGATTGTAACAAGGGATCTCAGCCCACGACTGTCCTCTTTCCAGCCCAGCATGATTGAAATAAGGGATCTCAGCACACAAGTGTCCTCTTTCTAGCCCAGCATGATTGAAACAAGGGATCTCAGCTCCTGACTGTCCTCTTTCTAGCCCAGCATGATTGAAATAAGGGATCTCAGCCCACGACTGTCCTCTTTGTAGCCCAGCATGATTGAAATAAGGGATCTCAGCCCACGACTGTCCTCTTTCTAGCCCCGCATGATTGAAACAAGGGATCTCAGCCCACAAGTGTCCTCTTTCTAGCCCGCATGATTGAAATAAGGGATCTCAGCCTACGAGTGTCCTCTTTCTAGCCCAGCATGATTGAAACAAGGGATCTCAGCCCACGACCGTCCTCTTTCTAGCCCAGCATGATTGAAACAAGGGATCTCAGCCCACGACTGTCCTCTTTCTAGCCCAGCATCATTGAAATAAGGGATCTCAGCCCATGACTGTCCTCTTCACAGCCCAGCATGATTGAAACTAGGGATCTCAGCCCACGACTGTCCTCTTTCTAGCCCAGCATGATTGAAAGAAGGGATCTCAGCCTACGACTGTCCTCTTTCTAGCCCAGCCTGATTGAAACAAGGGATCTCAGCCCACGACCGTCCTCTTTCTAGCCCAGCACGATTGAAACAAGGGATCTCAGCCCACGACTGTCCTCTTTCTAGCCCAGCATGATTGAAACAAGGGATCTCAGCCCACGACTGTCCTCTTCACAGCCCAGCATGAATGAAACAAGGGATCTCAGCCCACGACTGTCCTCATCACAGCCAAGCATGATTGAAACAAAGGATCTCAGCCCACGACCGTCCTCTTTCTAGCCCAGCATGATTGAAACAAGGGATCTCAGCCCACAACTGTCCTCTCTCTAGCCCAGCATGATTGAAACAAGGGATCTCAGCCCATGACTGTCCTCTTTCTAGCCCAGCATGATTGAAACAAGGGATCTCAGCCCACGACTGTCCTCTTTCTAGCCCAGCATGATTGAAACAAGGGATCTCAGCCCACGACTGTCCTCTTTCTAGCCCAGCATGATTGAAACAAGGGATCTCAGCCCACGACTGTCCTCTTTCTAGCCCAGCATGATTGAAACATGGGATCTCAGCCCACGACCGTCCTCTTTCTAGCCCAGCATGATTGAAATACGGGATCTCAGCCCACGACTGTCCTCTTTCTAGCCCAGCATGATTGAAACAACGGATCTCAGCCCATGACTGTCCTCTTTCTAGCCCAGCATGATTGAAACAAGGGATCTCAGCCCACGACTGTCCTCTTTCTAGCCCAGCAGGATTAAAACAAGGGATCTCAGCCCACGACTGTCCTCTTTCTAGCCCAGCATGATTGAAACAAGGGATCTCAGCCCACGACTGTCATCTTTCTAGCCCAGCATGATTGAAATAAGGGATCTTAGCCCACGACTTTCCTCTTTCTAGCCCAGCATGATTGAAACAAGGGATCTCAGCCCACGACCGTCCTCTTTCTAGCCCAGCATGATTGAAATAAGGGATCTCAGCCCATGACTGTCCTCTTCACAGCCCAGCATGATTGTAACAAGGGATCTCAGCCCACGACTGTCCTCTTTCCAGCCCAGCATGATTGAAATAAGGGATCTCAGCCCACGAGTGTCCTCTTTCTAGCCCAGCATGATTAAAACAAGGGATCTCAGCTCACGACTGTCCTCTTTCTAGCCCAGCATGATTGAAATAAGGGATCTCAGCCCACGACTGTCCTCTTTGTAGCCCAGCATGATTGAAATAAGGGATCTCAGCCCACGACTGTCCTCTTTCTAGCCCCGCATGATTGAAACAAGGGATCTCAGCCCACAAGTGTCCTCTTTCTAGCCCGCATGATTGAAATAAGGGATCTCAGCCTACGAGTGTCCTCTTTCTAGCCCAGCATGATTGAAACAAGGGATCTCAGCCCACGACCGTCCTCTTTCTAGCCCAGCATGATTGAAACAAGGGATCTCAGCCCACGACCGTCCTCTTTCTAGCCCAGCATCATTGAAATAAGGGATCTCAGCCCATGACTGTCCTCTTCACAGCCCAGCATGATTGAAACTAGGGATCTCAGCCCACGACTGTCCTCTTTCTAGCCCAGCATGATTGAAACAAGGGATCTCAGCCTACGACTGTCCTCTTTCTAGCCCAGCCTGATTGAAACAAGGGATCTCAGCCCACGACCGTCCTCTTTCTAGCCCAGCACGATTGAAACAAGGGATCTCAGCCCACGACTGTCCTCTTTCTAGCCCAGCATGATTGAAACAAGGGATCTCAGCCCACGACTGTCCTCTTCACAGCCCAGCATGAATGAAACAAGGGATCTCAGCCCACGACTGTCCTCATCACAGCCAAGCATGATTGAAACAAAGGATCTCAGCCCACGACCGTCCTCTTTCTATCCCAGCATGATTGAAACAAGGGATCTCAGCCCACAACTGTCCTCTCTCTAGCCCAGCATGATTGAAACAAGGGATCTCAGCCCATGACTGTCCTCTTTCTAGCCCAGCATGATTGAAACAAGGGATCTCAGCCCACGACTGTCCTCTTTCTAGCCCAGCATGATTGAAACAAGGGATCTCAGCCCACGACTGTCCTCTTTCTAGCCCAGCATGATTGAAACAAGGGATCTCAGCCCACGACTGTCCTCTTTCTAGCCCAGCATGATTGAAATAAGGGATCTCAGAACACGACTGTCCTCTTTCTAGCCCAGCATGATTGAAACAACGGATCTCAGCCCACGACTGTCCTCTTTCTAGCCCAGCATGATTGAAACAAGGGATCTCAGCCCACGACTGTCCTCTTTCTAGCCCAGCAGGATTGAAACAAGGGATCTCAGCCCACGACTGTCCTCCTTCTAGCCCAGCATGATTGCAATAAGGGATCTCAGCCCACAACTGTCCTCTTTCAAGCCCAGCATGATTGAAACAAGGGATCTCAGCCCACGACTGTCCTCTTTCTAGCCCAGCATGATTGAAACAAGGGATCTCAGCCCACGACTGTCCTCTTTCTAGCCCAGCATGATTGAAACAAGGGATCTCAGCCCACGACCGTCCTCTTTCTAGCCCAGCATGATTGAAATAAGGGATCTCAGCCCACGACTGTCCTCTTTCTAGCCCAGCATGATTGAAACAACGGATCTCAGCCCACGACTGTCCTCTTTCTAGCCCAGCATGATTGAAACAAGGGATCTCAGCCCACGACTGTCCTCTTTCTAGCCCAGCAGGATTGAAACAAGGGATCTCAGCCCACGACTGTCCTCTTCACAGCCCAGCATGATTGAAACTAGGGATCTCAGCCCACGACTGTCCTCTTTCTAGCCCAGCATGATTGAAACAAGGGATCTCAGCCTACGACTGTCCTCTTTCTAGCCCAGCCTGATTGAAACAAGGGATCTCAGCCCACGACCGTCCTCTTTCTAGCCCAGCACGATTGAAACAAGGTGTCATGCCCCGGGACTCGAACTCTGATCCACAGACAAACCAGTATTTAAGGAGGCTAGGCGCGCACAATTGCGCTTAGCGTTCTAGCTTAGTTGCCTGATTTGGTCCGAGTGTTGAATGCCTGGCTTCCGGAAAGATTGCTTCCTGTTTCCGGAGTAGCGTGAATCTTGGCGGGTTCTTTTCGAGCGGTTTTGGCGTGTTTGCAAGACGCCAAAGTATTACCGTTGCGAGCTCTCCTGTTCCACCTTGGAGCTCGCTTGTGTGTTGCCATTGTTTGTCGTCCATTCGTACGCCCTTTTCCGTATCCCATTGCTGCCTCTCAGACGCAGCGCGAGCACCTTGGTGGCGGTAGGATAGTGTATATAGTGTGCTTGTCTTTTCTTTAACGGTGTCCTTCCCCACTCTGTCCATCCGTCCTGTTTTTGATATTATTTGAGGGTTCAGCTATCCCTTGCACCGTTCATTCCCACTCTACCGTCAAGTTCCTTGTCTTCCCTTTCTAAGGGAATTTACTAGTTCACATTCCTCCGACATCTGGAAGATCCACAACGTCCCACAACAGTCACCCTCATATCTCACAACCCTGGTTCATTTCTCCTCCTTAAGACTGGTGGGATAGTTCTCCTCGGAGAATGAAAGTTTCACTAATACAAGGGGGCTGCTAGCGTGAACCACGAAGTAAGAGCCGATGCACGACTGAAACACGGTAACAGCGCAACGCGCTCCATTTTTCTATGTGTTTACAGTTACCTTAAGTATGAGTGAATCTAATAGTTATTGCCTGCTGCTTTCCTGTTAGGTCGTAGCCCACATCCAAAGAAGTTCCATTGTACATGCCATTTGTAAATACCAGGAAGGGGAGTTGGAGTGGTCTCCATGAGTGAGTGAAGGACCTATAGTAGCCCGGATGTGATTGATGTTACCATTACATAATTTCCTCTGACTTGTTGCTTATGTGATTTAGGAAAACTGGTCATTCTATGCCTGTCCACTCCTGTGTACCTGGTATTTCCCATATTGGTGATTCCCCGTCCTGCCAAGAGATCCAGACCCCAGTGGTAGGTGGGCGTGCTGATGTTCATGGTTTACTGTTTATGTGCCAGAGGGAAGAGTGATTAGGTTTCTATTACAGGGTGCATCCAGAGAAGACCCACCTCCTTGGACTCTCCGCAACACTACCTCTGAAGTCATACCCTCCTTCCCTTGTTTTGTCACCCTGTTTTCCCTTGGCGTGTCATCCGGTTCTCTAGGGTCTGATAGAGACGGAAGGCCGCAGGGGAAGACAGAGATATATCTTCAGGTTCCTGACGCTCCTGCAGAAGATTCTGAGCACCCTTACACAAGGGATCTCAGCCCACGACTGTCCTCTTTCTAGCCCAGCATGATTGAAACAAGGGATCTCAGCCCACGACTGTCCTCTTCACAGCCCAGCATGAATGAAACAAGGGATCTCAGCCCACGACTGTCCTCATCACAGCCCAGCATGATTGAAACAAAGGATCTCAGCTCACGACCGTCCTCTTTCTAGCCCAGCATGATTGAAACAAGGGATCTCAGCCCACAACTGTCCTCTCTCTAGCCCAGCATGATTGAAACAAGGGATCTCAGCCCATGACTGTCCTCTTTCTAGCCCAGCATGATTGAAACAAGGGATCTCAGCCCACGACTGTCCTCTTTCTAGCCCAGCATGATTGAAACAAGGGATCTCAGCCCACGACTGTCCTCTTTCTAGCCCAGCATGATTGAAACAAGGGATCTCAGCCCACGACTGTCCTCTTTCTAGCCCAGCATGATTGAAATAAGGGATCTCAGCCCACGACTGTCCTCTTTCTAGCCCAGCATGATTGAAACAACGGATCTCAGCCCACGACTGTCCTCTATCTAGCCCAGCAGGATTGAAACAAGGGATCTCAGCCCACGACTGTCCTCCTTCTAGCCCAGCATCATTGCAATAAGGGATCTCAGCCCACAACTGTCCTCTTTCAAGCCCAGCATGATTGAAACAAGGGATCTCAGCCCACGACTGTCCTCTTTCTAGCCCAGCATGATTGAAACAAGGGATCTCAGCCCACGACTGTCCTCTTTCTAGCCCAGCATGATTGAAACATGGGATCTCAGCCCACGACCGTCCTCTTTCTAGCCCAGCATGATTGAAATAAGGGATCTCAGCCCACGACTGTCCTCTTTCTAGCCCAGCATGATTGAAACAACGGATCTCAGCCCACGACTGTCCTCTTTCTAGCCCAGCATGATTGAAACAAGGGATCTCAGCCCACGACTGTCCTCTTTCTAGCCCAGCAGGATTGAAACAAGGGATCTCAGCCCACGACTGTCCTCTTTCTAGCCCAGCATGATTGAAACAAGGGATCTCAGCCCACGACTGTCATCTTTCTAGCGCAGCATGATTGAAATAAGGGATCTCAGCCCACGACTTTCCTCTTTCTAGCCCAGCATGATTGAAACAAGGGATCTCAGCCCACGACCGTCCTCTTTCTAGCCCAGCATGATTGAAATAAGGGATCTCAGCCCATGACTGTCCTCTTCACAGCCCAGCATGATTGTAACAAGGGATCTCAGCCCACGACTGTCCTCTTTCCAGCCCAGCATGATTGAAATAAGGGATCTCAGCACACAAGTGTCCTCTTTCTAGCCCAGCATGATTGAAACAAGGGATCTCAGCTCCTGGCTGTCCTCTTTCTAGCCCAGCATGATTGAAATAAGGGATCTCAGCCCACGACTGTCCTCTTTGTAGCCCAGCATGATTGAAATAAGGGATCTCAGCCCACGACTGTCCTCTTTCTAGCCCCGCATGATTGAAACAAGGGATCTCAGCCCACAAGTGTCCTCTTTCTAGCCCGCATGATTGAAATAAGGGATCTCAGCCTACGAGTGTCCTCTTTCTAGCCCAGCATGATTGAAACAAGGGATCTCAGCCCACGACCGTCCTCTTTCTAGCCCAGCATGATTGAAACAAGGGATCTCAGCCCACGACTGTCCTCTTTCTAGCCCAGCATCATTGAAATAAGGGATCTCAGCCCATGACTGTCCTCTTCACAGCCCAGCATGATTGAAACTAGGGATCTCAGCCCACGACTGTCCTCTTTCTAGCCCAGCATGATTGAAACAAGGGATCTCAGCCTACGACTGTCCTCTTTCTAGCCCAGCCTGATTGAAACAAGGGATCTCAGCCCACGACCGTCCTCTTTCTAGCCCAGCACGATTGAAACAAGGGATCTCAGCCCACGACTGTCCTCTTTCTAGCCCAGCATGATTGAAACAAGGGATCTCAGCCCACGACTGTCCTCTTCACAGCCCAGCATGACTGAAACAAGGGATCTCAGCCCACGACTGTCCTCATCACAGCCAAGCATGATTGAAACAAAGGATCTCAGCCCACGACCGTCCTCTTTCTAGCCCAGCATGATTGAAACAAGGGATCTCAGCCCACAACTGTCCTCTCTCTAGCCCAGCATGATTGAAACAAGGGATCTCAGCCCATGACTGTCCTCTTTCTAGCCCAGCATGATTGAAACAAGGGATCTCAGCCCACGACTGTCCTCTTTCTAGCCCAGCATGATTGAAACAAGGGATCTCAGCCCACGACTGTCCTCTTTCTAGCCCAGCATGATTGAAACAAGGGATCTCAGCCCACGACTGTCCTCTTTCTAGCCCAGCATGATTGAAATAAGGGATCTCAGCCCACGACTGTCCTCTTTCTAGCCCAGCATGATTGAAACAACGGATCTCAGCCCACGACTGTACTCTTTCTAGCCCAGCATGATTGAAACAAGGGATCTCAGCCCACGACTGTCCTCTTTCTAGCCCAGCAGGATTGAAACAAGGGATCTCAGCCCACGACTGTCCTCCTTCTAGCCCAGCATGATTGCAATAAGGGATCTCAGCCCACAACTGTCCTCTTTCAAGCCCAGCATGATTGAAACAAGGGATCTCAGCCCACGACTGTCCTCTTTCTAGCCCAGCATGATTGAAACAAGGGATCTCAGCCCACGACTGTCCTCTTTCTAGCCCGGCATGATTGAAACAAGGGATCTCAGCCCACGACCGTCCTCTTTCTCGCCCAGCATGATTGAAATAAGGGATCTCAGCCCACGACTGTCCTCTTTCTAGCCCAGCATGATTGAAACAACGGATCTCAGCCCACGACTGTCCTCTTTCTAGCCCAGCATGATTGAAACAAGGGATCTCAGCCCACGACTGTCCTCTTTCTAGCCCAGCAGGATTGAAACAAGGGATCTCAGCCCACGACTGTCCTCTTTCTAGCCCAGCATGATTGAAACAAGGGATCTCAGCCCACGACTGTCATCTTTCTAGCCCAGCATGATTGAAATAAGGGATCTCAGCCCACGACTTTCCTCTTTCTAGCCCAGCATGATTGAAACAAGGGATCTCAGCCCACGACCGTCCTCTTTCTAGCCCAGCATGATTGAAATAAGGGATCTCAGCCCATGACTGTCCTCTTCACAGCCCAGCATGATTGTAACAAGGGATCTCAGCCCACGACTGTCCTCTTTCCAGCCCAGCATGATTGAAATAAGGGATCTCAGCCCACGAGTGTCCTCTTTCTAGCCCAGCATGATTGAAACAAGGGATCTCAGCTCACGACTGTCCTCTTTCTAGCCCAGCATGATTGAAATAAGGGATCTCAGCCCACGACTGTCCTCTTTGTAGCCCAGCATGATTGAAATAAGGGATCTCAGCCCACGACTGTCCTCTTTCTAGCCCCGCATGATTGAAACAAGGGATCTCAGCCCACAAGTGTCCTCTTTCTTGCCCGCATGATTGAAATAAGGGATCTCAGCCTACGAGTGTCCTCTTTCTAGCCCAGCATGATTGAAACAAGGGATCTCAGCTCACGACTGTCCTCTTTCTAGCCCAACATGATTGAAATAAGGGATCTCAGCCCACGACTGTCCTCTTTGTAGCCCAGTATGATTGAAATAAGGGATCTCAGCCCACGACTGTCCTCTTTCTAGCCCCGCATGATTGAAACAAGGGATCTCAGCCCACAAGTGTCCTCTTTCTAGCCCAGCATGATTGAAATAAGGGCTCTCAGCCAACGACTGTCCTCTTTCTAGCCCCGCATGATTGAAACAAGGGATCTCAGCCCACAAGTGTCCTCTTTCTAGCCCAGCATGATTGAAACAAGGGATCTCAGCCCACAAGTGTCCTCTTTCAAGCCTGCATGATTGAAATCAGGGATCTCAGCCCACGACTTTCCTCTTTCTTGCCCAGCATGATTGAAACAAGGGATCTCAGCCCACGACCGTCCTCTTTCTAGCCCAGCATGATTGAAATAAGGGATTTCAGCCCATGACGGTCCTCTTCACAGCCCAGCATGATTGTAACAAGGGATCTCAGCCCACGACTGTCCTCTTTCTAGCCCAGCATGATTGAAATAAGGGATCTCAGCCCACGAGTGTCCTCTTTTTAGCCCAGCATGATTGAAACAAGGGATCTCAGCCCACGACTGTCCTCTTTCTAGCCCAGCATGATTGAAACAAGGGTTCTCAGCCCACGACTGTTCTCCTTCTAGCCCAGCATGATAGAAATAAGGGATCTCAGCCCACGACTGTCCTCTTTCTAGCCCAGCATGATTGAAACAAGGGATCTCAGCCCACGACTGTCCTCTTTCTAGCCCAGCATGATTGAAACAAGGGATCTCAGCCCACGACCGTCCTCTTTCTAGCCCAGCATGATTGAAACAAGGGATCCCAGCCCACGACCATCCTCTTTCTAGCCCAGCATGATTGAAACAAGGGATCTCAGCCCACGACTGTCCTCTTTCTAGCCCAGTATGATTGAAACAAGGGATCTCAGCCCATGACTGTCCTCCTTCCAGCCCAGCATGATTGGAATAAGGGATCTCAGCCCACGTCTGTCCTCTTTCTAGCCCAGCATGATTGAAACAAGGGATCTCAGCCCACGACTGTCCTCTTTCTAACCCAGCATAATTGAAATAAGGGATCTCAGCCCAAGACTTACCTCTTTCTAGCCCAGCATGATTGAAACAAGGGATCTCAGCCGACGATCGTCCTCTTTCTAGCCCAGCATCATTGAAATAAGGGATCTCAGCCCATGACTGTCCTCTTCACAGCCCAGCATGATTGAAACTAGGGATCTCAGCCCACGACTGTCCTCTTTCTAGCCCAGCATGATTGAAACAAGGGATCTCAGCCTACGACTGTCCTCTTTCTAGCCCAGCCTGATTGAAACAAGGGATCTTAGCCCACGACAGTCCTCTTTCTAGCCCAGCATGATTGAAACAAGGGATCTCAGCCCACGACTGTCCTCTTTCTAGCCCAGCATGATTGAAACAAGGGATCTCAGCCCACGACTGTCCTCTTCACAGCCCAGCATGATTGAAACAAGGTATCTCAGCCCACGACTGTCCTCATCACAGCCCAGCATGATTGAAACAAGGGATCTCAGCCCACGACCGTCCTCTTTCCAGCCCAGCATGATTGAAACAAGGGATCTCAGCCCATAACTTTCCTCTCTCTAGCCCAGCATGATTGAATCAAGGGATCTCAGCCCATGACTGTCCTCTTTCTAACCCAGCATGATTGAAACAAGGGATCTCAGCCCACGACTGTCCTCTTTCTAGCCCAGCATGATTGAAACAAGGGATCTCAGCCTACGACTGTCCTATTTCTAGCCCAGCCTGATTGAAACAAGGGATCTCAGCCCACGACCGTCCTCTTTCTAGCCCAGCATGATTGAAACAAGGGATCTCAGCCCACGAATGTCCTTTTCATAGCCCAGCATGATTGAAACAAGGGATCTCAGCCCCCGACCGTCCTCTTTCTAGCCCAGCATGATTGAAACAAGGGATCTCATCTGACGACTGTCCTCTTTCTAGCCCAGCATGATTGAAACAAGGGATCTCAGCCCACGACTGTCCTCTTTCTAGCCCAGCATGATTGAAATAAGGGATCTCAGCCCACGACTGTCCTCTTTCTAGCCCAGCATGATTGAAACAACGGATCTCAGCCCACGACTGTCCTCTTTCTAGCCCAGCATGATTGAAATAAGGGATCTCAGCCCAGGACTGTCCTCTTTCTAGCCCAGCATGATTGAAACAAGGGATCTCAGCCCGCGACTGTCCTCCTTCTAGCCCAGCATGATTGAAATAAGGGATCTCAGCCCACAACTGTCCTCTTTCAAGCCCAGCATGATTGAAACAAGGGATCTCAGCCCACAACTGTCTTCTTTCTAGCCCAGAATGATTGAAACAAGGGATCTCAGCCCACGACTGTCCTCTTTCTAGCCCAGCATGATTGAAACAAGGGATCTCAGCCCACGACCGTCCTCTTTCTAGCCCAGCATGATTGAAACAAGGGATCTCAGCCCACGACTGTCCTCTTTCTAGCCCAGCATGATTGAAACAAGGGATCTCAGCCCATGACTGTCCTCCTTACAGCCCAGCATGATTGGAATAAGGGATCTCAGCCCACGTCTGTCCTCTTTCTAGCCCAGCATGATTGAAACAAGGGATCTCAGCCCACGACTGTCCTCTTTCTAGCCCAGCATGATTGAAATAAGGGATCTCAGCCCACGACATTCCTCTTTCTAGCCCAGCATGATTGAAACAAGGGATCTCAGCCCACGACCGTCCTCTTTCTAGCCCAGCATGATTGAAATAAGGGATCTCAGCCCATGACTGTCCTCTTCACAGCCCAGCATGATTGTAACAAGGGATCTCAGCCCACGACTGTCCTCTTTCTAGCCCAGCATGATTGAAATAAGGGATCTCAGCCCACGAGTGTCCTCTTTCTATCCCAGCATGATTGAAACAAGGAATCTCAGCTCACGACTGTCCTCTTTCTAGCCCAGCATGATTGAAATAAGGGATCTCAGCCCACGACTGTCCTCTTTGTAGCCCAGCATGATTGAAATAAGGGATCTCAGCCCACGACTGTCCTCTTTCTAGCCCCACATGATTAAAACAAGGGATCTCAGCCCACAAGTGTCCTCTTTCTAGCCCAGCATGATTGAAATAAGGGCTCTCAGCCCACGACTGTCCTCTTTCTAGCCCCGCGTGATTGAAACAAGGGATCTCAGCCCACAAGTGTCCTCTTCCTAGCCCAGCATGATTGAAACAAGGGATTTCAGCCCACAAGTGTCTTCTTTCAAGCCTGCATGATTGAAATAAGGGATCTAAGCCCACGACTTTCCTCTTTCTAGCCCAGCATGATTGAAATAAGGGATCTCAGCCCATGACGGTCCTCTTCACAGCCCAGCATGATTGTAACAAGGGATCTCAGCCCACGACTGTCCTCTTTCTAGCCCAGCATGATTGAAATAAGGGATCTCAGCCCACGAGTGTCCTCTCTCTAGCCCAGCATGATTGAATCAAGGGATCTCAGCCCATGAATGTCCTCTTTCTAACCCAGCATGATTGAAACAAGGGATCTCAGCCCACAACTGTCCTCTTTCTAGCCCAGCATGATTGAAACAAGGGATCTCAGCCTACGACTGTCCTATTTCTAGCCCAGCCTGATTGAAACAAGGGATCTCAGCCCACGACCGTCCTCTTTCTAGCCCAGCATGATTGAAACAAGGGATCTCAGCCCACGAATGTCCTTTTCATAGCCCAGCATGATTGAAACAAGGGATCTCAGCCCCGACCGTCCTCTTTCTAGCCCAGCATGATTGAAACAAGGGATCTCATCCGACGACTGTCCTCTTTCTAGCCCAGCATGATTGAAACAAGGGATCTCAGCCCACGACTGTCCTCTTTCTAGCCCAGCATGATTGAAATAAGGGATCTCAGCCCACGACTGTCCTCTTTCTAGCCCAGCATGATTGAAACAACGGATCTCAGCCCACGACTGTCCTCTTTCTAGCCCAGCATGATTGAAATAAGGGATCTCAGCCCATGACTGTCCTCTTTCTAGCCCAGCATGATTGAAACAACGGATCTCAGCCCACGACTGTCCTCTTTCTAGCCCAGCATGATTGAAATAAGGGATCTCAGCCCATGACTGTCCTCTTTCTAGCCCAGCATGATTGAAACAAGGGATCTCAGCCCGCGACTATCCTCCTTCTAGCCCAGCATGATTGAAATAAGGGATCTCAGCCCACAACTGTCCTCTTTCAAGCCCAGCATGATTGAAACAAGGGATCTCAGCCCACAACTGTCTTCTTTCTAGCCCAGAATGATTGAAACAAGGGATCTCAGCCCACGACTGTCCTCTTTCTAGCCCAGCATGATTGAAACAAGGGATCTCAGCCCACGACCGTCCTCTTTCTAGCCCAGCATGATTGATACAAGGGATCTCAGCCCACGACTGTCCTCTTTCTAGCCCAGCATGATTGAAACAAGGGATCTCAGCCCATGACTGTCCTCCTTACAGCCCAGCATGATTGGAATAAGGGATCTCAGCCCACGTCTGTCCTCTTTCTAGCCCAGCATGATTGAAACAAGGGATCTCAGCCCACGACTGTCCTCTTTCTAGCCCAGCATGATTGAAATAAGGGATCTCAGCCCACGACATTCCTCTTTCTAGCCCAGCATGATTGAAAGAAGGGATCTCAGCCCACGACCGTCCTCTTTCTAGCCCAGCATGATTGAAATAAGGGATCTCAGCCCATGACTGTCCTCTTCACAGCCCAGCATGATTGTAACAAGGGATCTCAGCCCACGACTGTCCTCTTTCTAGCCCAGCATGATCGAAATAAGGGATCTCAGCCCACGAGTGTCCTCTTTCTAGCCCAGCATGATTGAAATAAGGGATCTCAGCCCACGACTGTCCTCTTTGTAGCCCAGCATGATTGAAATAAGGGATCTCAGCCCACGACTGTCCTCTTTCTAGCCCCGCATGATTGAAACAAGGGATCTCAGCCCACAAGTGTCCTCTTTCTAGCCCAGCATGATTGAAATAAGGGCTCTCAGCCCACGACTGTCCTCTTTCTAGCCCCGCGTGATTGAAACAAGGGATCTCAGCCCACAAGTGTCCTCTTCCTAGCCCAGCATGATTGAAACAAGGGATCTCAGCCCTCAAGTGTCCTCTTTCAAGCCTGCATGATTGAAATAAGGGATCTAAGCCCACGACTTTCCTCTTTCTAGGCCAGCATGATTGAAATAAGGGATCTCAGCCCATGACGGTCCTCTTCACAGCCCAGCATGATTGTAACAAGGGATCTCAGCCCACGACTGTCCTCTTTCTAGCCCAGCATGATTGAAATAAGGGATCTCAGCCCACGAGTGTCCTCTTTCTAGCCCAGCATGATTGAAACAAGGGATCTCAGCTCACGACTGTCCTCTTTCTAGCCCAGCATGATTGAAATAAGGGATCTCAGCCCACGACTGTCCTCTTTGTAGCCCAGCATGATTGAAATAGGGGTTCTCAGCCCACGACTGTCCTCTTTCTAGCCCCGCATGATTGAAACAAGGGATCTCAGCCCACAAGTGTCCTCTTTCTAGCCCCGCATGATTGAAACAAGGGATCTCAGCCCACAAGTGTCCTCTTTCTAGCCAGCATGATTGAAATAAGGGATCTCAGCCCACGACTGTCCTCTTTCTAGCCCGCATGATTGAAACAAGGGATCTCAGCCCACAAGTGTCCTCTTTCTAGCCCAGCATGATTGAAACAAGGGATCTCAGCCCACGACCGTCCACTTTCTAGCCCAGCATGATTGAAACAAGGGATCTCAGCCCACGACCGTCCTCTTTCTAGCCCAGCATGATTGAAACAAGGGATCTCAGCCCACGACTGTCCTCTTTCTAGCCCAGCATGATTGAAACAAGGGATCTCAGCCCATGACTGTCCTCCTTCTAGCCCAGTATGATTGGAATAAGGGATCTCAGCCCACGTCTGTCCTCTTTCTAGCCGAGCATGATTGAAACAAGAAATCTCAGCCCACGACTGTCCTCTTTCTAGCCCAGCATGATTGAAATAAGGGATCTCAGCCCATGACTGTCCTCTTCACAGCCCAGCATGATTGTAACAAGGGATCTCAGCCCACGACTGTCCTCTTTCTAGCCCAGCATGATTGAAACAAGGGATCTCAGCTCACGACTGTCCTCTTTCTAGCCCAGCATGATTGAAATAAGGGATCTCAGCCCACGACTGTCCTCTTTGTAGCCCAGCATGATTGAAATAAGGGATCTCAGCCCACGACTGTCCTCTTTCTAGCCCCGCATGATTGAAACAAGGGATCTCAGCCCACAAGTGTCCTCTTACTAGCCCGCATGATTGAAATAAGGGATCTCAGCCTACGAGTGTCCACTTTCTAGCCCAGCATGATTGAAACAAGGAATCTCAGCTCACGACTGTCCTCTTTCTAGCCCAACATGATTGAAATAAGGGATCTCAGCTCACGACTGTCCTCTTTGTAGCCCAGCATGATTGAAATAAGGGATCTCAGCCCACGACTGTCCTCTTTCTAGCCCTGCATGATTGAAACAAGGGATCTCAGCCCACAAGTGTCCTCTTTCTAGCCCAGCATGATTGAAATAAGGGATCTCAGCCCACGACTGTCCTCTTTCTATCCCAGCATGATTGAAACAAGGGATCTCAGCCCACGACTGTCCACTTTCTAGCCCAGCATGATTGAAACAAGGGATCTCAGCTCACGACTGTCCTCTTTCTAGCCCAACATGATTGAAATAAGGGATCTCAGCTCACGATTGTCCTCTTTGTAGCCCAGCATGATTGAAATAAGGGATCTCAGCCCACGACTGTCCTCTTTCTAGCCCTGCATGATTGAAACAAGGGATCTCAGCCCACAAGTGTCCTCTTTCTAGCCCAGCATGATTGAAATAAGGGATCTCAGCCCACGACTGTCCTCTTTCTATCCCAGCATGATTGAAACAAGGGATCTCAGCCCACGACTGTCCTCTTTCTAGCCCAGCATGATTGAAAGAAGGGATCTCAGCCCACTACTCCCCTCTTTCTAGCCCAGCATGATTGAAATAAGGGATCTCAGCCCACGACTGTCCTCTTTGTAGCCCAGCATGATTGAAATAAGGGATCTGAGCCCACGACTGTCCTCTTTCTAGCCCAGCATGATTGAAACAACGGATCTCAGCCCACAACTGTCCTCTTTCTAGCCCAGCAGGATTGAAACAAGGGATCTCAGCCCACGACTGTCCTCCTTCTAGCCCAGCATGATTGCAATAAGGGATCTCAGCCCACAACTGTACTCTTTCAAAGCCCAGCATGATTGAAACAAGGGATCTCAGCCCACGACTCTCCTCTTTCTAGCCCAGCATGATTGAAACAAGGGATCTCAGCCCACGACTGTCCTCTTTCTAGCCCAGCATGATTGAAACATGGGATCTCAGCTAGGGGTGGGCGGAATTTGCGTAATCGCGTTACGCAAATCTCCGCGAAACGGTAAAAAATCTCCGCGAACACGCATAAATTCCGCGAACACGCCGAATTGCGTGTTCGCGATACTTTTTTCCTGTTCGCGATCGCTGTTTGCGTGCTCGGGGTGAAATATCTCGCGAACACGCATATTGAGAACGCGAACAAGCAAAAAATTTCGCGAAGTCGCGGAACACAGCTTTTTGGGCAATTTCGCGTTCTCCGCGGAACGCGAAATTACCCAAATTCCGCAAATTCCGCGAACGGAACGGAATTTACCGCCCAGGCCTAATCTCAGCCCACGACCGTCCTCTTTCTAGCCAAGCATGATTGAAATAAGGGATCTCAGCCCACGACTGTCCTCTTTCTAGCCCAGCATGATTGAAACAACGGATCTCAGCCCACGACTGTCCTCTTTCTAGCCCAGCATGATTGAAACAAGGGATCTCAGCCCACGACTGTCCTCTTTCTAGCCCAGCAGGATTGAAACAAGGGATCTCAGCCCACGACTGTCCTCTTTCTAGCCCAGCATGATTGAAACAAGGGATCTCAGCCCACGACTGTCATCTTTCTAGCCCAGCATGATTGAAATAAGGGATCTCAGCCCACGACTTTCCTCTTTCTAGCCCAGCATGATTGAAACAAGGGATCTCAGCCCACGACCGTCCTCTTTCTAGCCCAGCATGATTGAAATAAGGGATCTCAGCCCATGACTGTCCTCTTCACAGCCCAGCATGATTGTAACAAGGGATCTCAGCCCACGACTGTCCTCTTTCCAGCCCAGCATGATTGAAATAAGGGATCTCAGCCCACGAGTGTCCTCTTTCTAGCCCAGCATGATTGAAACAAGGGATCTCAGCTCACGACTGTCCTCTTTGTAGCCCAGCATGATTGAAATAAGGGATCTCAGCCCACGACTGTCCTCTTTCTAGCCCCGCATGATTGAAACAAGGGATCTCAGCCCACAAGTGTCCTCTTTCTAGCCCGCATGATTGAAATAAGGGATCTCAGCCTACGAGTGTCCTCTTTCTAGCCCAGCATGATTGAAACAAGGGATCTCAGCCCACGACCGTCCTCTTTCTAGCCCAGCATGATTGAAACAAGGGATCTCAGCCCACGACCGTCCTCTTTCTAGCCCAGCATCATTGAAATAAGGGATCTCAGCCCATGACTGTCCTCTTCACAGCCCAGCATGATTGAAACTAGGGATCTCAGCCCACGACTGTCCTCTTTCTAGCCCAGCATGATTGAAACAAGGGATCTCAGACTACGACTGTCCTCTTTCTAGCCCAGCCTGATTGAAACAAGGGATCTCAGCCCACGACTGTCCTCCTCACAGCCAAGCATGATTGAAACAAAGGATCTCAGCCCACGACCGTCCTCTTTCTATCCCAGCATGATTGAAACAAGGGATCTCAGCCCACAACTGTCCTCTCTCTAGCCCAGCATGATTGAAACAAGGGATCTCAGCCCATGACTGTCCTCTTTGTAGCCCAGCATGATTGAAACAAGGGATCTCAGCCCACGACTGTCCTCTTTCTAGCCCAGCATGATTGAAACAAGGGATCTCAGCCCACGACTGTCCTCTTTCTAGCCCAGCATGATTGAAACAAGGGATCTCAGCCCACGACTGTCCTCTTTCTAGCCCAGCATGATTGAAATAAGGGATCTCAGAACACGACTGTCCTCTTTCTAGCCCAGCATGATTGAAACAACGGATCTCAGCCCACGACTGTCCTCTTTCTAGCCCAGCATGATTGAAACAAGGGATCTCAGCCCACGACTGTCCTCTTTCTAGCCCAGCAGGATTGAAACAAGGGATCTCAGCCCACGACTGTCCTCCTTCTAGCCCAGCATGATTGCAATAAGGGATCTCAGCCCACAACTGTCCTCTCTCAAGCCCAGCATGATTGAAACAAGGGATCTCAGCCCACGACTGTCCTCTTTCTAGCCCAGCATGATTGAAACAAGGGATCTCAGCCCACGACTGTCCTCTTTCTAGCCCAGCATGATTGAAACAAGGGATCTCAGCCCACGACCGTCCTCTTTCTAGCCCAGCATGATTGAAATAAGGGATCTCAGCCCACGACTGTCCTCTTTCTAGCCCAGCATGATTGAAACAACGGATCTCAGCCCACGACTGTCCTCTTTCTAGCCCAGCATGATTGAAACAAGGGATCTCAGCCCACGACCGTCCTCTTTCTAGCCCAGCACAATTGAAACAAGGGATCTCAGCCCACGACTGTCCTCTTTCTAGCCCAGCATGATTGAAACAAGGGATCTCAGCCCACGACTGTCCTCTTCACAGCCCAGCATGAATGAAACAAGGGATCTCAGCCCACGACTGTCCTCATCACAGCCCAGCATGATTGAAACAAAGGATCTCAGCCCACGACCGTCCTCTTTCTAGCCCAGCATGATTGAAACAAGGGATCTCAGCCCACAACTGTCCTCTCTCTAGCCCAGCATGATTGAAACAAGGGATCTCAGCCCATGACTGTCCTCTTTCTAGCCCAGCATGATTGAAACAAGGGATCTCAGCCCACGACTGTCCTCTTTCTAGCCCAGCATGATTGAAACAAGGGATCTCAGCCCACGACTGTCCTCTTTCTAGCCCAGCATGATTGAAACAAGGGATCTCAGCCCACGACTGTCCTCTTTCTAGCCCAGCATGATTGAAATAAGGGATCTCAGCCCACGACTGTCCTCTTTCTAGCCCAGCATGATTGAAACAACGGATCTCAGCTCACGACTGTCCTCTTTCTAGCCCAGCAGGATTGAAACAAGGGATCTCAGCCCACGACTGTCCTCCTTCTAGCCCAGCATCATTGCAATAAGGGATCTCAGCCCACAACTGTCCTCTTTCAAGCCCAGCATGATTGAAACAAGGGATCTCAGCCCACGACTGTCCTCTTTCTAGCCCAGCATGATTGAAACAAGGGATCTCAGCCCACGACTGTCCTCTTTCTAGCCCAGCATGATTGAAACATGGGATCTCAGCCCACAACTGTCCTATTTCTAGCCCAGCATGATTGAAATAAGGGATCTCAGCCCACGACTGTCCTCTTTCTAGCCCAGCATGATTGAAACAACGGATCTCAGCCCACGACTGTCCTCTTTCTAGCCCAGCATGATTGAAACAAGGGATCTCAGCCCACGACTGTCCTCTTTCTAGCCCAGCAGGATTGAAACAAGGGATCTCAGCCCACGACTGTCCTCTTTCTAGCCCAGCATGATTGAAACAAGGGATCTCAGCCCACGACTGTCATCTTTCTAGCCCAGCATGATTGAAATAAGGGATCTCAGCCCACGACTTTCCTCTTTCTAGCCCAGCATGATTGAAACAAGGGATCTCAGCCCATGACCGTCCTCTTTCTAGCCCAGCATGATTGAAATAAGGGATCTCAGCCCATGACTGTCCTCTTCACAGCCCAGCATGATTGTAACAAGGGATCTCAGCCCACGACTGTCCTCTTTCCAGCCCAGCATGATTGAAATAAGGGATCTCAGCACACAAGTGTCCTCTTTCTAGCCCAGCATGATTGAAACAAGGGATCTCAGCTCACGACTGTCCTCTTTCTAGCCCAGCATGATTGAAATAAGGGATCTCAGCCCACGACTGTCCACTTTGTAGCCCAGCATGATTGAAATAAGGGATCTCAGCCCACGACTGTCCTCTTTCTAGCCCCGCATGATTGAAACAAGGGATCTCAGCCCACAAGTGTCCTCTTTCTAGCCCGCATGATTGAAATAAGGGATCTCAGCCTACGAGTGTCCTCTTTCTAGCCCAGCATGATTGAAACAAGGGATCTCAGCCCACGACCGTCCTCTTTCTAGCCCAGCATGATTGAAACAAGGGATCTCAGCCCACGACTGTCCTCTTTCTAGCCCAGCATCATTGAAATAAGGGATCTCAGCCCATGACTGTCCTCTTCACAGCCCAGCATGATTGAAACTAGGGATCTCAGCCCACGACTGTCCTCTTTCTAGCCCAGCATGATTGAAACAAGGGATCTCAGCCTACGACTGTCCTCTTTCTAGCCCAGCCTGATTGAAACAAGGGATCTCAGCCCACGACCGTCCTCTTTCTAGCCCAGCACGATTGAAACAAGGGATCTCAGCCCACGACTGTCCTCTTTCTAGCCCAGCATGATTGAAACAAGGGATCTCAGCCCACGACTGTCCTCTTCACAGCCCAGCATGAATGAAACAAGGGATCTCAGCCCACGACTGTCCTCATCACAGCCAAGCATGATTGAAACAAAGGATCTCAGCCCACGACCGTCCTCTTTCTAGCCCAGCATGATTGAAACAAGGGATCTCAGCCCACAACTGTCCTCTCTCTAGCCCAGCATGATTGAAACAAGGGATCTCAGCCCATGACTGTCCTCTTTCTAGCCCAGCATGATTGAAACAAGGGATCTCAGCCCACGACTGTCCTCTTTCTAGCCCAGCATGATTGAAACAAGGGATCTCAGCACACAACTGTCCTCTTTCTAGCCCAGCATGATTGAAACAAGGGATCTCAGCCCACGACTGTCCTCTTTCTAGCCCAGCATGATTGAAATAAGGGATCTCAGCCCACGACTGTCCTCTTTCTAGCCCAGCATGATTGAAACAACGGATCTCAGCCCACGACTGTACTCTTTCTAGCCCAGCATGATTGAAACAAGGGATCTCAGCCCACGACTGTCCTCTTTCTAGCCCAGCAGGATTGAAACAAGGGATCTCAGCGCACGACTGTCCTCCTTCTAGCCCAGCATGATTGCAATAAGGGATCTCAGCCCACAACTGTCCTCTTTCAAGCCCAGCATGATTGAAACAAGGGATCTCAGCCCACAAGTGTCCTCTTTCTAGCCCGCATGATTGAAATAAGGGATCTCAGCCTACGAGTGTCCTCTTTCTAGCCCAGCATGATTGAAACAAGGGATCTCAGCCCACGACCGTCCTCTTTCTAGCCCAGCATGATTGAAACAAGGGATCTCAGCCCACGACCGTCCTCTTTCTAGCCCAGCATCATTGAAATAAGGGATCTCAGCCCATGACTGTCCTCTTCACAGCCCAGCATGATTGAAACTAGGGATCTCAGCCCACGACTGTCCTCTTTCTAGCCCAGCATGATTGAAACAAGGGATCTCAGACTACGACTGTCCTCTTTCTAGCCCAGCCTGATTGAAACAAGGGATCTCAGCCCACGACTGTCCTCCTCACAGCCAAGCATGATTGAAACAAAGGATCTCAGCCCACGACCGTCCTCTTTCTATCCCAGCATGATTGAAACAAGGGATCTCAGCCCACAACTGTCCTCTCTCTAGCCCAGCATGATTGAAACAAGGGATCTCAGCCCATGACTGTCCTCTTTGTAGCCCAGCATGATTGAAACAAGGGATCTCAGCCCACGACTGTCCTCTTTCTAGCCCAGCATGATTGAAACAAGGGATCTCAGCCCACGACTGTCCTCTTTCTAGCCCAGCATGATTGAAACAAGGGATCTCAGCCCACGACTGTCCTCTTTCTAGCCCAGCATGATTGAAATAAGGGATCTCAGAACACGACTGTCCTCTTTCTAGCCCAGCATGATTGAAACAACGGATCTCAGCCCACGACTGTCCTCTTTCTAGCCCAGCATGATTGAAACAAGGGATCTCAGCCCACGACTGTCCTCTTTCTAGCCCAGCAGGATTGAAACAAGGGATCTCAGCCCACGACTGTCCTCCTTCTAGCCCAGCATGATTGCAATAAGGGATCTCAGCCCACAACTGTCCTCTCTCAAGCCCAGCATGATTGAAACAAGGGATCTCAGCCCACGACTGTCCTCTTTCTAGCCCAGCATGATTGAAACAAGGGATCTCAGCCCACGACTGTCCTCTTTCTAGCCCAGCATGATTGAAACAAGGGATCTCAGCCCACGACCGTCCTCTTTCTAGCCCAGCATGATTGAAATAAGGGATCTCAGCCCACGACTGTCCTCTTTCTAGCCCAGCATGATTGAAACAACGGATCTCAGCCCACGACTGTCCTCTTTCTAGCCCAGCATGATTGAAACAAGGGATCTCAGCCCACGACCGTCCTCTTTCTAGCCCAGCACAATTGAAACAAGGGATCTCAGCCCACGACTGTCCTCTTTCTAGCCCAGCATGATTGAAACAAGGGATCTCAGCCCACGACTGTCCTCTTCACAGCCCAGCATGAATGAAACAAGGGATCTCAGCCCACGACTGTCCTCATCACAGCCCAGCATGATTGAAACAAAGGATCTCAGCCCACGACCGTCCTCTTTCTAGCCCAGCATGATTGAAACAAGGGATCTCAGCCCACAACTGTCCTCTCTCTAGCCCAGCATGATTGAAACAAGGGATCTCAGCCCATGACTGTCCTCTTTCTAGCCCAGCATGATTGAAACAAGGGATCTCAGCCCACGACTGTCCTCTTTCTAGCCCAGCATGATTGAAACAAGGGATCTCAGCCCACGACTGTCCTCTTTCTAGCCCAGCATGATTGAAACAAGGGATCTCAGCCCACGACTGTCCTCTTTCTAGCCCAGCATGATTGAAATAAGGGATCTCAGCCCACGACTGTCCTCTTTCTAGCCCAGCATGATTGAAACAACGGATCTCAGCCCACGACTGTCCTCTTTCTAGCCCAGCAGGATTGAAACAAGGGATCTCAGCCCACGACCGTCCTCTTTCTAGCCCAGCACAATTGAAACAAGGGATCTCAGCCCACGACTGTCCTCTTTCTAGCCCAGCATGATTGAAACAAGGGATCTCAGCCCACGACTGTCCTCTTTCTAGCCCAGCATGATTGAAACAAGGGATCTCAGCCCACGACTGTCCTCTTTCTAGCCCAGCATGATTGAAACATGGGATCTCAGCCCACAACTGTCCTATTTCTAGCCCAGCATGATTGAAATAAGGGATCTCAGCCCACGACTGTCCTCTTTCTAGCCCAGCATGATTGAAACAACGGATCTCAGCCCACGACTGTCCTCTTTCTAGCCCAGCATGATTGAAACAAGGGATCTCAGCCCACGACTGTCCTCTTTCTAGCCCAGCAGGATTGAAACAAGGGATCTCAGCCCACGACTGTCCTCTTTCTAGCCCAGCATGATTGAAACAAGGGATCTCAGCCCACGACTGTCATCTTTCTAGCCCAGCATGATTGAAATAAGGGATCTCAGCCCACGACTTTCCTCTTTCTAGCCCAGCATGATTGAAACAAGGGATCTCAGCCCATGACCGTCCTCTTTCTAGCCCAGCATGATTGGAATAAGGGATCTCAGCCCATGACTGTCCTCTTCACAGCCCAGCATGATTGTAACAAGGGATCTCAGCCCACGACTGTCCTCTTTCCAGCCCAGCATGATTGAAATAAGGGATCTCAGCACACAAGTGTCCTCTTTCTAGCCCAGCATGATTGAAACAAGGGATCTCAGCTCACGACTGTCCTCTTTCTAGCCCAGCATGATTGAAATAAGGGATCTCAGCCCACGACTGTCCACTTTGTAGCCCAGCATGATTGAAATAAGGGATCTCAGCCCACGACTGTCCTCTTTCTAGCCCCGCATGATTGAAACAAGGGATCTCAGCCCACAAGTGTCCTCTTTCTAGCCCGCATGATTGAAATAAGGGATCTCAGCCTACGAGTGTCCTCTTTCTAGCCCAGCATGATTGAAACAAGGGATCTCAGCCCACGACCGTCCTCTTTCTAGCCCAGCATGATTGAAACAAGGGATCTCAGCCCACGACTGTCCTCTTTCTAGCCCAGCATCATTGAAATAAGGGATCTCAGCCCATGACTGTCCTCTTCACAGCCCAGCATGATTGAAACTAGGGATCTCAGCCCACGACTGTCCTCTTTCTAGCCCAGCATGATTGAAACAAGGGATCTCAGCCTACGACTGTCCTCTTTCTAGCCCAGCCTGATTGAAACAAGGGATCTCAGCCCACGACCGTCCTCTTTCTAGCCCAGCACGATTGAAACAAGGGATCTCAGCCCACGACTGTCCTCTTTCTAGCCCAGCATGATTGAAACAAGGGATCTCAGCCCACGACTGTCCTCTTCACAGCCCAGCATGAATGAAACAAGGGATCTCAGCCCACGACTGTCCTCATCACAGCCAAGCATGATTGAAACAAAGGATCTCAGCCCACGACCGTCCTCTTTCTAGCCCAGCATGATTGAAACAAGGGATCTCAGCCCACAACTGTCCTCTCTCTAGCCCAGCATGATTGAAACAAGGGATCTCAGCCCATGACTGTCCTCTTTCTAGCCCAGCATGATTGAAACAAGGGATCTCAGCCCACGACTGTCCTCTTTCTAGCCCAGCATGATTGAAACAAGGGATCTCAGCACACGACTGTCCTCTTTCTAGCCCAGCATGATTGAAACAAGGGATCTCAGCCCACGACTGTCCTCTTTCTAGCCCAGCATGATTGAAATAGGGGATCTCAGCCCACGACTGTCCTCTTTCTAGCCCAGCATGATTGAAACAACGGATCTCAGCCCACGACTGTACTCTTTCTAGCCCAGCATGATTGAAACAAGGGATCTCAGCCCACGACTGTCCTCTTTCTAGCCCAGCAGGATTGAAACAAGGGATCTCAGCGCACGACTGTCCTCCTTCTAGCCCAGCATGATTGCAATAAGGGATCTCAGCCCACAACTGTCCTCTTTCAAGCCCAGCATGATTGAAACAAGGGATCTCAGCCCACGACTGTCCTCTTTCTAGCCCAGCATGATTGAAACAAGGGATCTCAGCCCACGACTGTCCTCTTTCTAGCCCGGCATGATTGAAACAAGGGATCTCAGCCCACGACCGTCCTCTTTCTCGCCCAGCATGATTGAAATAAGGGATCTCAGCCCACGACTGTCCTCTTTCTAGCCCAGCATGATTGAAACAACGGATCTCAGCCCACGACTGTCCTCTTTCTAGCCCAGCATGATTGAAACAAGGGATCTCAGCCCACGACTGTCCTCTTTCTAGCCCAGCAGGATTGAAACAAGGGATCTCAGCCCAGGACTGTCCTCTTTCTAGCCCAGCATGATTGAAACAAGGGATCTCAGCCCACGACTGTCATCTTTCTAGCCCAGCATGATTGAAATAAGGGATCTCAGCCTACGACTTTCCTCTTTCTAGCCCAGCATGATTGAAACAAGGGATCTCAGCCCACGACCGTCCTCTTTCTAGCCCAGCATGATTGAAATAAGGGATCTCAGCCCATGACTGTCCTCTTCACAGCCCAGCATGATTGTAACAAGGGATCTCAGCCCACGACTGTCCTCTTTCCAGCCCAGCATGATTGAAATAAGGGATCTCAGCCCACGAGTGTCCTCTTTCTAGCCCAGCATGATTGAAACAAGGGATCTCAGCTCACGACTGTCCTCTTTCTAGCCCAGCATGATTGAAATAAGGGATCTCAGCCCACGACTGTCCTCTTTGTAGCCCAGCATGATTGAAATAAGGGATCTCAGCCCACGACTGTCCTCTTTCTAGCCCCGCATGATTGAAACAAGGGATCTCAGCCCACAAGTGTCCTCTTTCTTGCCCGCATGATTGAAATAAGGGATCTCAGCCTACGAGTGTCCTCTTTCTAGCCCAGCATGATTGAAACAAGGGATCTCAGCTCACGACTGTCCTCTTTCTAGCCCAACATGATTGAAATAAGGGATCTCAGCACACGACTGTCCTCTTTGTAGCCCAGTATGATTGAAATAAGGGATCTCAGCCCACGACTGTCCTCTTTCTAGCCCCCCATGATTGAAACAAGGGATCTCAGCCCACAAGTGTCCTCTTTCTAGCCCAGCATGATTGAAATAAGGGCTCTCAGCCAACGACTGTCCTCTTTCTAGCCCCGCATGATTGAAACAAGGGATCTCAGCCCACAAGTGTCCTCTTTCTAGCCCAGCATGATTGAAACAAGGGATCTCAGCCCACAAGTGTCCTCTTTCAAGCCTGCATGATTGAAATCAGGGATCTCAGCCCACGACTTTCCTCTTTCTAGCCCAGCATGATTGAAACAAGGGATCTCAGCCCACGACCGTCCTCTTTCTAGCCCAGCATGATTGAAATAAGGGATTTCAGCCCATGACGGTCCTCTTCACAGCCCAGCATGATTGTAACAAGGGATCTCAGCCCACGACTGTCCTCTTTCTAGCCCAGCATGATTGAAATAAGGGATCTCAGCCCACGAGTGTCCTCTTTTTAGCCCAGCATGATTGAAACAAGGGATCTCAGCCCACGACTGTCCTCTTTCTAGCCCAGCATGATTGAAACAAGGGTTCTCAGCCCACGACTGTTCTCCATCTAGCCCAGCATGATTGAAATAAGGGATCTCAGCCCACGACTGTCCTCTTTCTAGCCCAGCATGATTGAAACAAGGGATCTCAGCCCACGACTGTCCTCTTTCTAGCCCAGCATGATTGAAACAAGGGATCTCAGCCCACGACCGTCCTCTTTCTAGCCCAGCATGATTGAAACAAGGGATCCCAGCCCAAGACCATCCTCTTTCTAGCCCAGCATGATTGAAACAAGGGATCTCAGCCCACGACTGTCCTCTTTCTAGCCCAGTATGATTGAAACAAGGGATCTCAGCCCATGACTGTCCTCCTTCCAGCCCAGCATGATTGGAATAAGGGATCTCAGCCCACGACTGTCCTCTTTCTAGCCCAGCATGATTGAAACAAGGGATCTCAGCCCACGTCTGTCCTCTTTCTAGCCCAGCATGATTGAAACAAGGGATCTCAGCCCAAGACTTTCCTCTTTCTAGCCCAGCATGATTGAAACAAGGGATCTCAGCCCATGACTGTCCTCTTTCTAGCCCAGCATGATTGAAACAAGGGATCTCAGCCCACGACTGTCCTCTTTCTAGCCCAGCATGATTGAAACAAGGGATCTCAGCCCACGACTGTCCTCTTTCTAGCCCAGCATGATTGAAACAAGGGATCTCAGCCCACGTCTGTCCTCTTTCTAGCCCAGCATGATTGAAACAAGGGATCTCAGCCCACGACTGTCCTCTTTCTAACCCAGCATAATTGAAATAAGGGATCTCAGCCCAAGACTTTCCTCTTTCTAGCCCAGCATGATTGAAACAAGGGATCTCAGCCGACGACCGTCCTCTTTCTAGCCCAGCATCATTGAAATAAGGGATCTCAGCCCATGACTGTCCTCTTCACAGCCCAGCATGATTGAAACTAGGGATCTCAGCCCACGACTGTCCTCTTTCTAGCCCAGCATGATTGAAACAAGGGATCTCAGCCTACGACTGTCCTCTTTCTAGCCCAGCCTGATTGAAACAAGGGATCTCAGCCCACGACAGTCCTCTTTCTAGCCCAGCATGATTGAAACAAGGGATCTCAGCCCACGACTGTCCTCTTTCTAGCCCAGCATGATTGAAACAAGGGATCTCAGCCCACGACTGTCCTCTTCACAGCCCAGCATGATTGAAACAAGGTATCTCAGCCCACGACTGTCCTCATCACAGCCCAGCATGATTGAAACAAGGGATCTCAGCCCACGACCGTCCTCTTTCCAGCCCAGCATGATTGAAACAAGGGATCTCAGCCCATAACTGTCCTCTCTCTAGCCCAGCATGATTGAATCAAGGGATCTCAGCCCATGACTGTCCTCTTTCTAACCCAGCAGGATTGAAACAAGGGATCTCAGCCCACGACTGTCCTCTTTCTAGCCCAGCATGATTGAAACAAGGGATCTCAGCCTACGACTGTCCTATTTCTAGCCCAGCCTGATTGAAACAAGGGATCTCAGCCCACGACCGTCCTCTTTCTAGCCCAGCATGATTGAAACAAGGGATCTCAGCCCACGAATGTCCTTTTCATAGCCCAGCATGATTGAAACAAGGGATCTCAGCCCCCGACCGTCCTCTTTCTAGCCCAGCATGATTGAAACAAGGGATCTCATCCGACGACTGTCCTCTTTCTAGCCCAGCATGATTGAAACAAGGGATATCAGCCCACGACTGTCCTCTTTCTAGCCCAGCATGATTGAAATAAGGGATCTAAGCCCACGACTGTCCTCTTTCTAGCCCAGCATGATTGAAACAACGGATCTCAGCCCACGACTGTCCTCTTTCTAGCCCAGCATGATTGAAATAAGGGATCTCAGCCCACGACTGTCCTCTTTCTAGCCCAGCATGATTGAAACAAGGGATCTCAGCCCGCGACTGTCCTCCTTCTAGCCCAGCATGATTGAAATAAGGGATCTCAGCCCACAACTGTCCTCTTTCAAGCCCAGCATGATTGAAACAAGGGATCTCAGCCCACAACTGTCTTCTTTCTAGCCCAGAATGATTGAAACAAGGGATCTCAGCCCATGACTGTCCTCTTTCTAGCCCAGCATGATTGAAACAAGGGATCTCAGCCCACGACCGTCCTCTTTCTAGCCCAGCATGATTGAAACAAGGGATCTCAGCCCACGACTGTCCTCTTTCTAGCCCAGCATGATTGAAACAAGGGATCTCAGCCCATGACTGTCCTCCTTACAGCCCAGCATGATTGGAATAAGGGATCTCAGCCCACGTCTGTCCTCTTTCTAGCCCAGCATGATTGAAACAAGGGATCTCAGCCCACGACTGTCCTCTTTCTAGCCCAGCATGATTGAAATAAGGGATCTCAGCCCACGACATTCCTCTTTCTAGCCCAGCATGATTGAAACAAGGGATCTCAGCCCACGACCGTCCTCTTTCTAGCCCAGCATGATTGAAATAAGGGATCTCAGCCCATGACTGTCCTCTTCACAGCCCAGCATGATTGTAACAAGGGATCTCAGCCCACGACTGTCCTCTTTCTAGCCCAGCATGATTGAAATAAGGGATCTCAGCCCACGAGTGTCCTCTTTCTATCCCAGCATGATTGAAACAAGGAATCTCAGCTCACGACTGTCCTCTTTCTAGCCCAGCATGATTGAAATAAGGGATCTCAGCCCACGAGTGTCCTCTTTCTAGCCCAGCATGATTGAAACAAGGGATCTCAGCTCACGACTGTCCTCTTTCTAGCCAAGCATGATTGAAATAAGGAATCTCAGCCCACGACTGTCCTCTTTGTAGCCCAGCATGATTGAAATAAGGGATCTCAGCCCACGACTGTCCTCTTTCTAGCCCCGCATGATTGAAACAAGGGATCTCAGCCCACAAGTGTCCTCTTTCTAGCCTGCATGATTGAAATAAGGGATCTCAGCCCACGACTGTCCTCTTTGTAGCCCAGCATGATTGGAATAAGGGATCTCAGCCCACGACTGTCCTCTTTCTAGCCCTGCATGATTGAAACAAGGGATCTCAGCCCACAAGTGTCCTCTTTCTAGCCCAGCATGATTGAAATAAGGGCTCTCAGCCCACGACTGTCCTCTTTCTAGCCCCGCGTGATTGAAACAAGGGATCTCAGCCCACAAGTGTCCTCTTCCTAGCCCAGCATGATTGAAACAAGGGATTTCAGCCCACAAGTGTCCTCTTTCAAGCCTGCATGATTGAAATAGGGATCTAAGCCCACGACTTTCCTCTTTCTAGCCCAGCATGATTGAAATAAGGGATCTCAGCCCATGACGGTCCTCTTCACAGCCCAGCATGATTGTAACAAGGGATCTCAGTCCACGACTGTCCTCTTTCTAGCCCAGCATGATTGAAATAAGGGATCTCAGCCCACGAGTGTCCTCTCTCTAGCCCAGCATGATTGAATCAAGGGATCTCAGCCCATGACTGTCCTCTTTCTAACCCAGCATGATTGAAACAAGGGATCTCAGCCCACGACTGTCCTCTTTCTAGCCCAGCATGATTGAAACAAAGGATCTCAGCCTACGACTGTCCTATTTCTAGCCCAGCCTGATTGAAACAAGCGATCTCAGCCCACGACCGTCCTCTTTCTAGCCCAGCATGATTGAAACAAGGCATCTCAGCCCACGAATGTCCTTTTCATAGCCCAGCATGATTGATACAAGGGATCTCAGCCCCCGACCGTCCTCTTTCTAGCCCAGCATGATTGAAACAACGGATCTCATCCGACGACTGTCCTATTTCTAGCCCAGCATGATTGAAACAAGGGATCTCAGCCCACGACTGTCCTCTTTCTAGCCCAGCATGATTGAAATAAGGGATCTCAGCCCACGACTGTCCTCTTTCTAGCCCAGCATGATTGAAACAACGGATCTCAGCCCACGACTGTCCTCTTTCTAGCCCAGCATGATTGAAATAAGGGATCTCAGCCCACGACTGTCCTCTTTCTAGCCCAGCATGATTGAAACAAGGGATCTCAGCCCGCGACTGTCCTCCTTCTAGCCCAGCATGATTGAAATAAGGGATCTCAGCCCACAACTGTCCTCTTTCAAGCCCAGCATGATTGAAACAAGGGATCTCAGCCCACAACTGTCTTCTTTCTAGCCCAGAATGATTGAAACAAGGGATCTCAGCCCACGACTGTCCTCTTTCTAGCCCAGCATGATTGAAACAAGGGATCTCAGCCCACGACCGTCCTCTTTCTAGCCCAGCATGATTGAAACAAGGGATCTCAGCCCACGACTGTCCTCTTTCTACCCAGCATGATTGAAACAAGGGATCTCAGCCCATGACTGTCCTCCTTACAGCCCAGCATGATTGGAATAAGGGATCTCAGCCCACGTCTGTCCTCTTTCTAGCCCAGCATGATTGAAACAAGGGATCTCAGCCCATGACTGTCCTCTTTCTAGCCCAGCATGATTGAAATAAGGGATCTCAGCCCACGACATTCCTCTTTCTAGCCCAGCATGATTGAAACAAGGGATCTCAGCCCACGACTGTCCTCTTTCTAGCCCAGCATGATTGAAATAAGGGATCTCAGCCCATGACTGTCCTCTTCACAGCCCAGCATGATTGTAACAAGGGATCTCAGCCCACGACTGTCCTCTTTCTAGCCCAGCATGATCGAAATAAGGGATCTCAGCCCACGAGTGTCCTCTTTCTATCCCAGAATGATTGAAACAAGGAATCTCAGCTTATGACTGTCCTCTTTCTACCCCAGCATGATTGAAATAAGGGATCTTAGCCCACGACTGTCCTCTTTGTAGCCCAGCATGATTGAAATAAGGGATCTCAGCCCACGACTGTCCTCTTTCTAGCCCCGCATGATTGAAACAAGGGATCTCAGCCCACAAGTGTCCTCTTTCTAGCCCAGCATGATTGAAATAACGGCTCTCAGCCCACGACTGTCCTCTTTCTAGCCCCGCGTGATTGAAACAAGGGATCTCAGCCCACAAGTGTCCTCTTCCTAGCCCAGCATGATTGAAACAAGGGATCTCAGCCCTCAAGTGTCCTCTTTCAAGCCTGCATGATTGAAATAAGGGATCTAAGCCCACGACTTTCCTCTTTCTAGCCCAGCATGATTGAAATAAGGGATCTCAGTCCATGACGGTCCTCTTCACAGCCCAGCATGATTGTAACAAGGGATCTCAGCCCACGACTGTCCTCTTTCTAGCCCAGCATGATTGAAATAAGGGATCTCAGCCCACGAGTGTCCTCTTTCTAGCCCAGCATGATTGAAACAAGGGATCTCAGCTCACGACTGTCCTCTTTCTAGCCCAGCATGATTGAAATAAGGGATCTCAGCCCACGACTGTCCTCTTTGTAGCCCAGCATGATTGAAATAGGGGTTCTCAGCCCACGACTGTCCTCTTTCTAGCCCCGCATGATTGAAACAAGGGATCTCAGCCCACAAGTGTCCTCTTTCTAGCCCCGCATGATTGAAACAAGGGATCTCAGCCCACAAGTGTCCTCTTTCTAGCCAGCATGATTGAAATAAGGGATCTCAGCCCACGACTGTCCTCTTTCTAGCTCGCATGATTGAAACAAGGGATCTCAGCCCACAAGTGTCCTCTTTCTAGCCCAGCATGATTGAAACAAGGGATCTCAGCCCACGACCATCCACTTTCTAGCCCAGCATGATTGAAACAAGGGATCTCAGCCCACGACCGTCCTCTTTCTAGCCCAGCATGATTGAAACAAGGGATCTCAGCCCACGACTGTCCTCTTTCTAGCCCAGCATGATTGAAATAAGGGATCTCAGAACACGACTGTCCTCTTTCTAGCCCAGCATGATTGAAACAACGGATCTCAGCCCACGACTGTCCTCTTTCTAGCCCAGCATGATTGAAACAAGGGATCTCAGCCCACGACTGTCCTCTTTCTAGCCCAGCAGGATTGAAACAAGGGATCTCAGCCCACGACTGTCCTCCTTGTAGCCCAGCATGATTGCAATAAGGGATCTCAGCCCACAACTGTCCTCTTTCAAGCCCAGCATGATTGAAACAAGGGATCTCAGCCCACGACTGTCCTCTTTCTAGCCCAGCATGATTGAAACAAGGGATCTCAGCCCACGACTGTCCTCTTTCTAGCCCAGCATGATTGAAACAAGGGATCTCAACCCACGACCGTCCTCTTTCTAGCCCAGCATGATTGAAATAATTGATCTCAGCCCACGACTTTCCTCTTTCTAGCCCAGCATGATTGAAACAACGGATCTCAGCCCACGACTGTCCTCTTTCTAGCCCAGCATGATTGAAACAAGGGATCTCAGCCCACGACTGTCCTCTTTCTAGCCCAGCAGGATTGAAACAAGGGATCTCAGCCCACGACTGTCCTCTTCACAGCCCAGCATGATTGAAACTAGGGATCTCAGCCCACGACTGTCCTCTTTCTAGCCCAGCATGATTGAAACAAGGGATCTCAGCCTACGACTGTCCTCTTTCTAGCCCAGCCTGATTGAAACAAGGGATCTCAGCCCACGACCGTCCTCTTTCTAGCCCAGCACGATTGAAACAAGGGATCTCAGCCCACGACTGTCCTCTTTCTAGCCCAGCATGATTGAAACAAGGGATCTCAGCCCACGACTGTCCTCTTCACAGCCCAGCATGAATGAAACAAGGGATCTCAGCCCACGACTGTCCTCATCACAGCCCAGCATGATTGAAACAAAGGATCTCAGCCCACGACCGTCCTCTTTCTAGCCCAGCATGATTGAAACAAGGGATCTCAGCCCACAACTGTCCTCTCTCTAGCCCAGCATGATTGAAACAAGGGATCTCAGCCCATGACTGTCCTCTTTCTAGCCCAGCATGATTGAAACAAGGGATCTCAGCCCACGACTGTCCTCTTTCTAGCCCAGCATAATTGAAACAAGGGATCTCAGCCCACGACTGTCCTCTTTCTAGCCCAGCATGATTGAAACAAGGGATCTCAGCCCACGACTGTCCTCTTTCTAGCCCAGCATGATTGAAATAAGGGATCTCAGCCCACGACTGTCCTCTTTCTAGCCCAGCATGATTGAAACAACGGATCTCAGCCCACGACTGTCCTCTTTCTAGCCCAGCAGGATTGAAACAAGGGATCTCAGCCCACGACTGTCCTCCTTCTAGCCCAGCATCATTGCAATAAGGGATCTCAGTCCACAACTGTCCTCTTTCAAGCCCAGCATGATTGAAACAAGGGATCTCAGCCCACGACTGTCCTCTTTCTAGCCCAGCATGATTGAAACAAGGGATCTCAGCCCACGACTGTCCTCTTTCTAGCCCAGCATGATTGAAACATGGGATCTCAGCCCACGACCGTCCTCTTTCTAGCCCAGCATGATTGAAATAAGGGATCTCAGCCCACGACTGTCCTCTTTCTAGCCCAGCATGATTGAAACAACGGATCTCAGCCCACGACTGTGTAAATGTAAATGTAAATGTAAATGTGCAGATATTTATATAGCGCAAATCACCAACTGGTCTCTAAGCGCTTGCTTAGGGAACCCGTCCTGGTATTCCCCTGTGAGATAACCCAGCAGGGCATCCACAAGGTGAAAGCCAGGCATCCCGCCGCGAGGGGCCATTGTGGAGATTAAGCAAGCTATTGCCCAGAGTCGCAGAGTGTGAACCCATGAATCGAGTATGCACTGGAGCGAGAATTATCGAGTCCATGGACAATTTATGGACTCAAGACCCAGCCGAGCCGGGAATTGAACCCTGGTCCCGGGCTGAACTCTGCTTCCAGGTCTGCAACTCTAACCAGTGAGCCACACTTCTCCACCCACGACTGTCCTCTTTCTAGCCCAGCATGATTGAAACAAGGGATCTCAGCCCACGACTGTCCTCTTTCTAGCCCAGCAGGATTGAAACAAGGGATCTCAGCCCACGACTGTCCTCTTTCTAGCCCAGCATGATTGAAACAAGGGATCTCAGCCCACGACTGTCATCTTTCTAGCCCAGCATGATTGAAATAAGGGATCTCAGCCCACGACTTTCCTCTTTCTAGCCCAGCATGATTGAAACAAGGGATCTCAGCCCACGACCGTCCTCTTTCTAGCCCAGCATGATTGAAATAAGGGATCTCAGCCCATGACTGTCCTCTTCACAGCCCAGCATGATTGTAACAAGGGATCTCAGCCCACGACTGTCCTCTTTCCAGCCCAGCATGATTGAAATAAGGGATCTCAGCACACAAGTGTCCTCTTTCTAGCCCAGCATGATTGAAACAAGGGATCTCAGCTCACGACTGTCCTCTTTCTAGCCCAGCATGATTGAAATAAGGGATCTCAGCCCACGACTGTCCTCTTTGTAGCCCAGCATGATTGAAATAAGGGATCTCAGCCCACGACTGTCCTCTTTCTAGCCCCGCATGATTGAAACAAGGGATCTCAGCCCACAAGTGTCCTCTTTCTAGCCCGCATGATTGAAATAAGGGATCTCAGCCTACGAGTGTCCTCTTTCTAGCCCAGCATGATTGAAACAAGGGATCTCAGCCCACGACCGTCCTCTTTCTAGCCCAGCATGATTGAAACAAGGGATCTCAGCCCACGACTGTCCTCTTTCTAGCCCAGCATCATTGAAATAAGGGATCTCAGCCCATGACTGTCCTCTTCACAGCCCAGCATGATTGTAACAAGGGATCTCAGCCCACGACTGTCCTCTTTCCAGCCCAGCATGATTGAAATAAGGGATCTCAGCACACAAGTGTCCTCTTTCTAGCCCAGCATGATTGAAACAAGGGATCTCAGCTCACGACTGTCCTCTTTCTAGCCCAGCATGATTGAAATAAGGGATCTCAGCCCACGACTGTCCTCTTTGTAGCCCAGCATGATTGAAATAAGGGATCTCAGCCCACGACTGTCCTCTTTCTAGCCCCGCATGATTGAAACAAGGGATCTCAGCCCACAAGTGTCCTCTTTCTAGCCCGCATGATTGAAATAAGGGATCTCAGCCTACGAGTGTCCTCTTTCTAGCCCAGCATGATTGAAACAAGGGATCTCAGCCCACGACCGTCCTCTTTCTAGCCCAGCATGATTGAAACAAGGGATCTCAGCCCACGACTGTCCTCTTTCTAGCCCAGCATCATTGAAATAAGGGATCTCAGCCCACGACTGTCCTCTTTCTAGCCCAGCATCATTGAAATAAGGGATCTCAGCCAATGACTGTCCTCTTCACAGCCCAGCATGATTGAAACTAGGGATCTCAGCCCACGACTGTCCTCTTTCTAGCCCAGCATGATTGAAACAAGGGATCTCAGCCTACGACTGTCCTCTTTCTAGCCCAGCCTGATTGAAACAAGGGATCTCAGCCCACGACCGTCCTCTTTCTTGCCCAGCACGATTGAAACAAGGGATCTCAGCCCACGACTGTCCTCTTTCTAGCCCAGCACGATTGAAACAAGGGATCTCAGCCCACGACTGTCCTCTTCACAGCCCAGCATGAATGAAACAAGGGATCTCAGCCCACGACTGTCCTCATCACAGCCAAGCATGATTGAAACAAAGGATCTCAGCCCACGACCGTCCTCTTTCTAGCCCAGCATGATTGAAACAAGGGATCTCAGCCCACAACTGTCCTCTCTCTAGCCCAGCATGATTGAAACAAGGGATCTCAGCCCATGACTGTCCTCTTTCTAGCCCAGCATGATTGAAACAAGGGATCTCAGCCCACGACTGTCCTCTTTCTAGCCCAGCATGATTGAAACAAGGGATCTCAGCCCACGACTGTCCTCTTTCTAGCCCAGCATGATTGAAACAAGGGAACTCAGCCCACGACTGTCCTCTTTCTAGCCCAGCATGATTGAAATAAGGGATCTCAGCCCACGACTGTCCTCTTTCTAGCCCAGCATGATTGAAACAACGGATCTCAGCCCACGACTGTACTCTTTCTAGCCCAGCATGATTGAAACAAGGGATCTCAGCCCACGACTGTCCTCTTTCGAGCCCAGCAGGATTGAAACAAGGGATCTCAGCCCAAGACTGTCCTCCTTCTAGCCCAGCATGATTGCAATAAGGGATCTCAGCCCACAACTGTCCTCTTTCAAGCCCAGCATGATTGAAACAAGGGATCTCAGCCCACGACTGTCCTCTTTCTAGCCCAGCATGATTGAAACAAGGGATCTCAGCCCACGACTGTCCTCTTTCGAGCCCAGCAGGATTGAAACAAGGGATCTCAGCCCAAGACTGTCCTCCTTCTAGCCCAGCATGATTGCAATAAGGGATCTCAGCCCACAACTGTCCTCTTTCAAGCCCAGCATGATTGAAACAAGGGATCTCAGCCCACGACTGTCCTCTTTCTAGCCCAGCATGATTGAAACAAGGGATCTCAGCCCACGACTGTCCTCTTTCTAGCCCGGCATGATTGAAACAAGGGATGTCAGCCCACGACCGTCCTCTTTCTCGCCCAGCATGATTGAAATAAGGAATCTCAGCCCACGACTGTCCTCTTTCTAGCCCAGCATGATTGAAACAACGGATCTCAGCCCACGACTGTCCTCTTTCTAGCCCAGCATGATTGAAACAAGGGATCTCAGCCCACGACTGTCCTCTTTCTAGCCCAGCAGGATTGAAACAAGGGATCTCAGCCCACGACTGTCCTCTTTCTAGCCCAGCATGATTGAAACAAGGGATCTCAGCCCACGACTGTCATCTTTCTAGCCCAGCATGATTGAAATAAGGGATCTCAGCCCACAACTTTCCTCTTTCTAGCCCAGCATGATTGAAACAAGGGATCTCAGCCCACGACCGTCCTCTTTCTAGCCCAGCATGATTGAAATAAGGGATCTCAGCCCATGACTGTCTTCTTCACAGCCCAGCATGATTGTAACAAGGGATCTCAGCCCACGACTGTCCTCTTTCCAGCCCAGCATGATTGAAATAAGGGATCTCAGCCCACGAGTGTCCTCTTTCTAGCCCAGCATGATTGAAACAAGGGATCTCAGCTCACGACTGTCCTCTTTCTAGCCCAGCATGATTGAAATAAGGGATCTCAGCCCACGACTGTCCTCTCTGTAGCCCAGCATGATTGAAATAAGGGATCTCAGCCCACGACTGTCCTCTTTCTAGCCCCACATGATTGAAACAAGGGATCTCAGCCCACAAGTGTCCTCTTTCTTGCCCGCATGATTGAAATAAGGGATCTCAGCCTACGAGTGTCCTCTTTCTAGCCCAGCATGATTGAAACAAGGGATCTCAGCCCACGACTGTCCTCTTCACAGCCCAGCATGAATGAAACAAGGGATCTCAGCCCACGACTGTCCTCATCACAGCCAAGCATGATTGAAACAAAGGATCTCAGCCCACGACCGTCCTCTTTCTAGCCCAGCATGATTGAAACAAGGGATCTCAGCCCACAACTGTCCTCTCTCTAGCCCAGCATGATTGAAACAAGGGATCTCAGCCCATGACTGTCCTCTTTCTAGCCCAGCATGATTGAAACAAGGGATCTCAGCCCACGACTGTCCTCTTTCTAGCCCAGCATGATTGAAACAAGGGATCTCAGCCCACGACTGTCCTCTTTCTAGCCCAGCATGATTGAAACAAGGGAACTCAGCCCACGACTGTCCTCTTTCTAGCCCAGCATGATTGAAATAAGGGATCTCAGCCCACGACTGTCCTCTTTCTAGCCCAGCATGATTGAAACAACGGATCTCAGCCCACGACTGTACTCTTTCTAGCCCAGCATGATTGAAACAAGGGATCTCAGCCCACGACTGTCCTCTTTCGAGCCCAGCAGGATTGAAACAAGGGATCTCAGCCCAAGACTGTCCTCCTTCTAGCCCAGCATGATTGCAATAAGGGATCTCAGCCCACAACTGTCCTCTTTCAAGCCCAGCATGATTGAAACAAGGGATCTCAGCCCACGACTGTCCTCTTTCTAGCCCAGCATGATTGAAACAAGGGATCTCAGCCCACGACTGTCCTCTTTCGAGCCCAGCAGGATTGAAACAAGGGATCTCAGCCCAAGACTGTCCTCCTTCTAGCCCAGCATGATTGCAATAAGGGATCTCAGCCCACAACTGTCCTCTTTCAAGCCCAGCATGATTGAAACAAGGGATCTCAGCCCACGACTGTCCTCTTTCTAGCCCAGCATGATTGAAACAAGGGATCTCAGCCCACGACTGTCCTCTTTCTAGCCCGGCATGATTGAAACAAGGGATGTCAGCCCACGACCGTCCTCTTTCTCGCCCAGCATGATTGAAATAAGGAATCTCAGCCCACGACTGTCCTCTTTCTAGCCCAGCATGATTGAAACAACGGATCTCAGCCCACGACTGTCCTCTTTCTAGCCCAGCATGATTGAAACAAGGGATCTCAGCCCACGACTGTCCTCTTTCTAGCCCAGCAGGATTGAAACAAGGGATCTCAGCCCACGACTGTCCTCTTTCTAGCCCAGCATGATTGAAACAAGGGATCTCAGCCCACGACTGTCATCTTTCTAGCCCAGCATGATTGAAATAAGGGATCTCAGCCCACAACTTTCCTCTTTCTAGCCCAGCATGATTGAAACAAGGGATCTCAGCCCACGACCGTCCTCTTTCTAGCCCAGCATGATTGAAATAAGGGATCTCAGCCCATGACTGTCTTCTTCACAGCCCAGCATGATTGTAACAAGGGATCTCAGCCCACGACTGTCCTCTTTCCAGCCCAGCATGATTGAAATAAGGGATCTCAGCCCACGAGTGTCCTCTTTCTAGCCCAGCATGATTGAAACAAGGGATCTCAGCTCACGACTGTCCTCTTTCTAGCCCAGCATGATTGAAATAAGGGATCTCAGCCCACGACTGTCCTCTCTGTAGCCCAGCATGATTGAAATAAGGGATCTCAGCCCACGACTGTCCTCTTTCTAGCCCCACATGATTGAAACAAGGGATCTCAGCCCACAAGTGTCCTCTTTCTTGCCCGCATGATTGAAATAAGGGATCTCAGCCTACGAGTGTCCTCTTTCTAGCCCAGCATGATTGAAACAAGGGATCTCAGCTCACGACTGTCCTCTTTCTAGCCCAACATGATTGAAATAAGGGATCTCAGCCCACGACTGTCCTCTTTGTAGCCCAGTATGATTGAAATAAGGGATCTCAGCCCACGACTGTCCTCTTTCTAGCCCCGCATGATTGAAACAAGGGATCTCAGCCCACAAGTGTCCTCTTTCTAGCCCAGCATGATTGAAATAAGGGCTCTCAGCCAACGACTGTCCTCTTTCTAGCCCCGCATGATTGAAACAAGGGATCTCAGCCCACAAGTGTCCTCTTTCTAGCCCAGCATGATTGAAACAAGGGATCTCAGCCCACAAGTGTCCTCTTTCAAGCCTGCATGATTGAAATCAGGGATCTCAGCCCACGACTTTCCTCTTTCTAGCCCAGCATGATTGAAACAAGGGATCTCAGCCCACGACCGTCCTCTTTCTAGTCCAGCATGATTGAAATAAGGGATTTCAGCCCATGACGGTCCTCTTCACAGCCCAGCATGATTGTAACAAGGGATCTCAGCCCACGACTGTCTTCTTTCTAGCCCAGCATGATTGAAATAAGGGATCTCAGCCCACGAGTGTCCTCTTTTTAGCCCAGCATGATTGAAACAAGGGATCTCAGCCCACGACTGTCCTCTTTCTAGCCCAGCATGATTGAAACAAGGGTTCTCAGCCCACGACTGTTCTCCTTCTAGCCCAGCATGATTGAAATAAGGGATCTCAGCCCACGACTGTCCTCTTTCTAGACCAGCATGATTGAAACAAGGGATCTCAGCCCACGACTGTCCTCTTTCTAGCCCAGCATGATTGAAACAAGGGATCTCAGCCCACGACCGTCCTCTTTCTAGCCCAGCATGATTGAAACAAGGGATCCCAGCCCAAGACCATCCTCTTTCTAGCCCAGCATGATTGAAACAAGGGATCTCAGCCCACGACTGTCCTCTTTCTAGCCCAGTATGATTGAAACAAGGGATCTCAGCCCATGACTGTCCTCCTTCCAGCCCAGCATGATTGGAATAAGGGATCTCAGCCCACGTCTGTCCTCTTTCTAGCCCAGCATGATTGAAACAAGGGATCTCAGCCCACGACTGTCCTCTTTCTAACCCAGCATAATTGAAATAAGGGATCTCAGCCCAAGACTTTCCTCTTTCTAGCCCAGCATGATTGAAACAAGGGATCTCAGCCGACGACAGTCCTCTTTCTAGCCCAGCATCATTGAAATAAGGGATCTCAGCCCATGACTGTCCTCTTCACAGCCCAGCATGATTGAAACTAGGGATCTCAGCCCACGACTGTCCTCTTTCTAGCCCAGCATGATTGAAACAAGGGATCTCAGCCTACGACTGTCCTCTTTCTAGCCCAGCCTGATTGAAACAAGGGATCTCAGCCCACGACAGTCCTCTTTCTAGCCCAGCATGATTGAAACAAGGGATCTCAGCCCACGACTGTCCTCTTTCTAGCCCAGCATGATTGAAACAAGGGATCTCAGCCCACGACTGTCCTCTTCACAGCCCAGCATGATTGAAACAAGATATCTCAGCCCACGACTGTCCTCATCACAGCCCAGCATGATTGAAACAAGGGATCTCAGCCCACGACCGTCCTCTTTCCAGCCCAGCATGATTGAAACAAGGGATCTCAGCCCATAACTGTCCTCTCTCTAGCCCAGCATGATTGAATCAAGGGATCTCAGCCCATGACTGTCCTCTTTCTAACCCAGCATTATTGAAACAAGGGATCTCAGCCCACGACTGTCCTCTTTCTAGCCCAGCATGATTGAAACAAGGGATCTCAGCCTACGACTGTCCTATTTCTAGCCCAGCCTGATTGAAACAAGGGATCTCAGCCCACGACCGTCCTCTTTCTAGCCCAGCATGATTGAAACAAGGGATCTCAGCCCACGAATGTCCTTTTCATAGCCCAGCATGATTGAAACAAGGGATCTCAGCCCCCGACCGTCCTCTTTCTAGCCCAGCATGATTGAAACAAGGGATCTCATCCGACGACTGTCCTCTTTCTAGCCCAGCATGATTGAAACAAGGGATCTCAGCCCGCGACTGTCCTCTTTCTAGCCCAGCATGATTGAAATAAGGGATCTCAGCCCACGACTGTCCTCTTTCTAGCCCAGCATGATTGAAACAAGGGATCTCAGCCCACGACTGTCCTCTTTCTAGCCCAGCATGATTGAAATAAGGGATCTCAGCCCACGACTTTCCTCTTTCTAGCCCAGCATGATTGAAACAAGGGATCTCAGCCCGCGACTGTCCTCCTTCTAGCCCAGCATGATTGAAATAAGGGATCTCAGCCCACAACTGTCCTCTTTCAAGCCCAGCATGATTGAAACAAGGGATCTCAGCCCACAACTGTCTTCTTTCTAGCCCAGAATGATTGAAACAAGGGATCTCAGCCCACGACTGTCCTCTTTCTAGCCCAGCATGATTGAAACAAGGGATCTCAGCCCACGACCGTCCTCTTTCTAGCCCAGCATGATTGAAACAAGGGATCTCAGCCCACGACTGTCCTCTTTCTAGCCCAGCATGATTGAAACAAGGGATCTAAGCCCATGACTGTCCTCCTTACAGCCCAGCATGATTGGAATAAGGGATCTCAGCCCACGTCTGTCCTCTTTCTAGCCCAGCATGATTGAAACAAGGGATCTCAGCCCACGACATTCCTCTTTCTAGCCCAGCATGATTGAAACAAGGGATCTCAGCCCACGACCGTCCTCTTTCTAGCCCAGCATGATTGAAATAAGGGATCTCAGCCCATGACTGTCCTCTTCACAGCCCAGCATGATTGTAACAAGGGATCTCAGCCCACGACCGTCCTCTTTCTAGCCCAGCATGATTGAAACAAGGGATCTCAGCCCACAAGTGTCCTCTTTCTAGCCTGCATGATTGAAATAAGGGATCTCAGCCCACGACTGTCCTCTTTGTAGCCCAGCATGATTGAAATAAGGGATCTCAGCCCACGACTGTCCTCTTTCTAGCCCCGCATGATTGAAACAAGGGATCTCAGCCCACAAGTGTCCTCTTTCTAGCCCAGCATGATTGAAATAAGGGCTCTCAGCCCACGACTGTCCTCTTTCTAGCCCCGCGTGATTGAAACAAGGGATCTCAGCCCACAAGTGTCCTCTTCCTAGCCCAGCATGATTGAAACAAGGGATTTCAGCCCACTAGTGTCCTCTTTCAAGCCTGCATGATTGAAATAAGGGATCTAAGCCCACGACTTTCCTCTTTCTAGCCCAGCATGATTGAAATAAGGAATCTCAGCCCATGACGGTCCTCTTCACAGCCCAGCATGATTGTAACAAGGGATCTCAGTCCCCGACTGTCCTCTTTCTAGCCCAGCATGATTGAAATAAGGGATCTCAGCCCACGAGTGTCCTCTCTCTAGCCCAGCATGATTGAATCAAGGGATCTCAGCCCATGACTGTCCTCTTTCTATCCCAGCATGATTGAAACAAGGGATCTCAGCCCACGACTGTCCTCTTTCTAGCCCAGCATGATTGAAACAAGGGATCTCAGCCTACGACTGTCCTATTTCTAGCCCAGCCTGATTGAAACAAGCGATCTCAGCCCACGACCGTCCTCTTTCGAGCCCAGCATGATTGAAACAAGGGATCTCAGCCCACGAATGTCCTTTTCATAGCCCAGCATGATTGAAACAAGGGATCTCAGCCCCCGACCGTCCTCTTTCTAGCCCAGCATGATTGAAACAAGGGATCTCATCCGACGACTGTCCTCTTTCTAGCCCAGCATGATTGAAACAAGGGATCTCAGCCCACGACTGTCCTCTTTCTAGCCCAGCATGATTGAAATAAGGGATCTTCGCCCACGACTGTCCTCTTTCTAGCCCAGCATGATTGAAACAACGGATCTCAGCCCACGACTGTCCTCTTTCTAGCCCAGCATGATTGAAACAAGGGATCTCAGCCCACGACTGTCCTCTTTCTAGCCCAGCATGATTGAAACAAGGGATCTCAGCCCACGACTGTCCTCTTCACTGCCCAGCATGATTGAAACAAGGTATCTCAGCCCACGACTGTCCTCATCACAGCCCAGCATGATTGAAACAAGGGATCTCAGCCCACGACCGTCCTCTTTCCAGCCCAGCATGATTGAAACAAGGGATCTCAGCCCATAACTGTCCTCTCTCTAGCCCAGCATGATTGAATCAAGGGATCTCAGCCCATGACTGTCCTCTTTCTAACCCAGCATGATTGAAACAAGGGATCTCAGCCCACGACTGTCCTCTTTCTAGCCCAGCATGATTGAAACAAGGGATCTCAGCCTACGACTGTCCTATTTCTAGCCCAGCCTGATTGAAACAAGGGATCTCAGCCCACGACCGTCCTCTTTCTAGCCCAGCATGATTGAAACAAGGGATCTCAGCCCACGAATGTCCTTTTCATAGCCCAGCATGATTGAAACAAGGGATCTCAGCCCCCGACCGTCCTCTTTCTAGCCCAGCATGATTGAAACAAGGGATCTCATCCGACGACTGTCCTCTTTCTAGCCCAGCATGATTGAAACAAGGGATCTCAGCCCACGACTGTCCTCTTTCTAGCCCAGCATGATTGAAATAAGGGATCTCAGCCCACGACTGTCCTCTTTCTAGCCCAGCATGATTGAAACAACGGATCTCAGCCCACGACTGTCCTCTTTCTAGCCCAGCATGATTGAAATAAGGGATCTCAGCCCACGACTTTCCTCTTTCTAGCCCAGCATGATTGAAACAAGGGATCTCAGCCCGCGACTGTCCTCCTTCTAGCCCAGCATGATTGAAATAAGGGATCTCAGCCCACAACTGTCCTCTTTCAAGCCCAGCATGATTGAAACAAGGGATCTCAGCCCACAACTGTCTTCTTTCTAGCCCAGAATGATTGAAACAAGGGATCTCAGCCCACGACTGTCCTCTTTCTAGCCCAGCATGATTGAAACAAGGGATCTCAGCCCACGACCGTCCTCTTTCTAGCCCAGCATGATTGAAACAAGGGATCTCAGCCCACGACTGTCCTCTTTCTAGCCCAGCATGATTGAAACAAGGGATCTCAGCCCATGACTGTCCTCCTTACAGCCCAGCATGATTGGAATAAGGGATCTCAGCCCACGTCTGTCCTCTTTCTAGCCCAGCATGATTGAAACAAGGGATCTCAGCCCACGACTGTCCTCTTTCTAGCCCAGCATGATTGAAATAAGGGATCTCAGCCCACGACATTCCTCTTTCTAGCCCAGCATGATTGAAACAAGGGATCTCAGCCCACGACCGTCCTCTTTCTAGCCCAGCATGATTGAAATAAGGGATCTCAGCCCATGACTGTCCTCTTCACAGCCCAGCATGATTGTAACAAGGGATCTCAGCCCACGACTGTCCTCTTTCTAGCCCAGCATGATTGAAATAAGGGATCTCAGCCCACGAGTGTCCTCTTTCTATCCGAGCATGATTGAAACAAGGAATCTCAGCTCACGACTGTCCTCTTTCTAGCCCAGCATGATTGAAATAAGGGATCTCAGCCCACGAGTGTCCTCTTTCTAGCCCAGCATGATTGAAACAAGGGATCTCAGCTCACGACTGTCCTCTTTCTAGCCAAGCATGATTGAAATAAGGAATCTCAGCCCACGACTGTCCTCTTTGTAGCCCAGCATGATTGAAATAAGGGATCTCAGCCCACGACTGTCCTCTTTCTAGCCCCGCATGATTGAAACAAGGGATCTCAGCCCACAAGTGTCCTCTTTCTAGCCTGCATGATTGAAATAAGGGATCTCAGCCCACGACTGTCCTCTTTGTAGCCCAGCATGATTGAAATAAGGGATCTCAGCCCACGACTGTCCTCTTTCTAGCCCCGCATGATTGAAACAAGGGATCTCAGCCCACAAGTGTCCTCTTTCTAGCCCAGCATGATTGAAATAAGGGCTCTCAGCCCACGACTGTCCTCTTTCTAGCCCCGCGTGATTGAAACAAGGGATCTCAGCCCACAAGTGTCCTCTTCCGAGCCCAGCATGATTGAAACAAGGGATTTCAGCCCACAAGTGTCCTCTTTCAAGCCTGCATGATTGAAATAAGGGATCTAAGCCCACGACTTTCCTCTTTCTAGCCCAGCATGATTGAAATAAGGGATCTCAGCCCATGACGGTCCTCTTCACAGCCCAGCATGATTGTAACAAGGGATCTCAGTCCACGACTGTCCTCTTTCTAGCCCAGCATGATTGAAATAAGGGATCTCAGCCCACGAGTGTCCTCTCTCTAGCCCAGCATGATTGAATCAAGGGATCTCAGCCCATGACTGTCCTCTTTCTAACCCAGCATGATTGAAACAAGGGATCTCAGCCCACGACTGTCCTCTTTCTAGCCCAGCATGATTGAAACAAGGGATCTCAGCCTACGACTGTCCTATTTCTAGCCCAGCCTGATTGAAACAAGCGATCTCAGCCCACGACCGTCCTCTTTCTAGCCCAGCATGATTGAAACAAGGGATCTCAGCCCACGAATGTCCTTTTCATAGCCCAGCATGATTGAAACAAGGGATCTCAGCCCCCGACCGTCCTCTTTCTAGCCCAGCATGATTGAAACAAGGGATCTCATCCGACGACTGTCCTCTTTCTAGCCCAGCATGATTGAAACAAGGGATCTCAGCCCACGACTGTCCTCTTTCTAGCCCAGCATGTTTGAAATAAGGGATCTCAGCCCACGACTGT